>NC_084463.1:42488406-43706406 GCF_027409185.1 Cynocephalus volans | reverse complement strand
GCATGACAACCTAAGGGGTCATTGGCTGGAAAATTGCCAAGACAGGATATCAAGAGTGAGGGGATTCTTCATAAACTGACTTAGCACAATTTTTGCTGAAAGCAGGGCAAGGTTGAGACAAAGTTGAGAAGAGGGTTCAGAGGAACATGACCAAAGTTTGCTCAGGACTCTTGTCACACTTTTGATTGACATTACCAAACTTCCCAAAAGATGTTGCACACCTATTATGAGCCTATTAGTATTTGCAAGATGCTCTGTTTTCCATTGTTGCCAGCCAGTTGTTTTCCAATATGTTCATCCTTGTCAACCACATATGCAAAACTAGCATGTCCTTACAAAGTGTATGGTAGTAAATATCAAAAGTCTTAAATGGATACATCGACCTTCTTAGGAATATATTCTGAGAAAATAATGATGATGTTCATTATTGTATTGTTTAAAATGGTAAAAAGCTAAAGAATGCCTGGGAGGATTCGTTAAATAAAATTATAGCACATCCATAGGATAAAATTTTTTTATAGCCGTTAAAAATAATGCAAAGTGTTATGAAAAATCAGTTTTCAAGATTACTTTTTAAAAAACATTTGTTGTTCTCACCTGAAATCTCATTCAAATTAGTTTTCATAATTTTTTGCATGAGCATTTTAAATGATTCAAGTAATTAACATTAGGTATTAGAATATAAAGCCAAAAGTGAAACACCAACACCCCCTTCTCCTAGTTATTCCCCTTTCTAGAAATATCTTCAGCTGGTTTGGTGAAGACAGCAGACCTTTGGCTAAAATGCATTCCAAGTAGTTCTTTTTAGATTTACCATTTTGCTTAAGTGACACTTCAATAAATTCTGCCTTAAAATATGCAAACAGCACAAAGTTATGTAGATTAAACTTCCCTGTTGATAGAGGCAGGGATAGAGGCAGGGGAAGATGGTGGACTAGAGGTTCCCAGTGTAGGATGCTCCCACAGAAAGGGACTAGAGCAAGGAAAGGACAGCTACATACTGGGGATAGCATTGCTGGGAGAGCATGAGAGGGCAGCAGGAGTCTGGTGAGGAGCCTGTGGAGCGCAAAAACTGTGCAGGGTGGTGTAGAGGAGAAAGAAACATATGGCTTCAGCTGCTGCTATGTCTCCCAAACCAGGATCAGCCAGGAGGAATTGTCCCTTGCTTCTGAAGGAATCTGCTTGTCCGTGAGCACTTCTCAGCTGGAATCCCCCTCCTACTGTTGCCCCAGCCTGCCCCCACCACCCCTGCAGTTACTTGTGACATTGTCTAGTCCCAGAGAGAGCCATGGCCCTTCTCTTGCACAGGAGTTTATCCTGCACAGCACACCCCATCATGCAACATTTGTCAACCATGTGGCAAAGGGCACTTGTGCAGCTCCAGCCGCCAACATGACCCCACCCACCTGCCTGGGCCCAGCCATCATTTGTTGCACTTGCAGCCCCAACAGCTTCACAGCCCACATAACCCCAACCACCCAGCAACCTATGAGGTCCCACCTGCCCACATGGGCCCTGTCTTCTGGCTGCCCATACAGCCCCCACCACTAGTGTGGGCCCAACCATCAAGCTACCTGCTTGTTCCCAGCCTCAGTACACAGTACCTCAAAAGCCTTGTTGGCTAAAGACACCATTTGATTATCTAGAATTGTCTTTTTCAGTATGCAATAGTCATTTACAGAGTGAGGGACAGGAGTTAGAAGGGGTGAGCTGAATATCTCTTGGGGTGAAAAAAGAAAA
Source organism: Cynocephalus volans (assembly GCF_027409185.1). Classification (NCBI taxonomy): domain Eukaryota; kingdom Metazoa; phylum Chordata; class Mammalia; order Dermoptera; family Cynocephalidae; genus Cynocephalus; species Cynocephalus volans. The sequence continues at coordinate 43,704,666 of NC_084463.1, read as the reverse complement.
TATTAAAACCTTTATGTTATTTTATCTAATTATTTTATTTCTTTTTGGCATATAACATAACATATAAATATGGTAATAACATTATATATAGTTAATTACATTTTTTTCTTTTTATTTTACACATGTATTACTAATCCATGCCCAAATATTACTTTACTGGAATTGAACTGTAATACTCAAAATGTGGAGACCACTAAACCCTTGAGTCAATATTATCCTGGTGCTTCTTCTGGCTGTCTAGCCACACACATAGCTCCACCGACTGACCTACTAATGTGGCCCCACCTGCCAGTGTGAACCCTGCCATCCAGCCACCTATGCAACCCCAGCTGCCTACCTGGCTCCACCCACTAGCAAGGGCACAGCCATCCTGCAGTCCATGCAGTCCCAGCTGCCCACGTGACCTCAGACATCCAGCCACCTGTGTGGTCTTAGCCACCACAGCCATCTGTGTGACCACACCTGCACTTGTGGTCTCAGCCACCCACATGGCCCAGCCAACTCAGCTGCCCACATGGCCCCTTCTGACCTGCATAGGCTCAGCTGCACATGCACCTTAGTCACAGATATAGCTGCAAGCACCCTCCAGAATTACTGAGTCGACCTAGAATCACAGAGTCTACCTAGAACTATTGAAACTACTGAGTCCACCCAGAACCAAAACTAAAACACCCTGCCCAATGGACAATATATAGCAAATGTACAGGAGGGAGTCTCTCCTCAAAAGCCACCCCAGAGTAATAGAAGAAACAACCGTTCCATCAGATGACTAGACATCATTGCAAGGATACCAGAAATATGAACAAACAAAACAAAATGACACCAAAAAAGAAAGACTACAATTCTCAAATAACAGCCCCCAAACAGGAAACTCTTGAAATGTCTGAAAGAGAATTCTGAGTAGTAATCTTAAAACAACTCAGTGAGATACAGGAAGACTCAGTCAGACAACACAAAGAAATGAGAAAAACCACCCAGGGTGTGAAAGAGGAAATTTACAAAGAGATATACTGTACAAAAGAATGTACCAGAACTGGAACTGAAAGCCTCATTGAATGAAATGCTAACTACAATTGAGTGCATAAGCAGTAGGCTAGAGCAAGGGGAAGAAAGAATTTCTGATCTCAGAGACAGTCTTTTCTAAATAATCCAAGCAGACAAAAAAAAATTTTTTTTTTTAATTAAGGAAAATCTAAGAGAGCTAGCAGAGCACCTTGAGCACACACACAGACATCCAAATCATGGGTGTTCAGAAGGGGAGAAGAAAGGAGAAGTTATCAAAAACATATTCAATAAAATAATAGCAGAAAATATCCTAGGTATTGAGAGAGATACAGACTTCCAGATCCAAGAGGCTCAAAGATACCCAAATTGATTCAATACAAAAAGGTCCTCTCTGAGGTACATTGTAATCAAACTGTCAAAAGTCAAAGAAAAAGATAGAATCTTGAAAAGAGTAAAAGTGTCAAGTCATATATAAGGGAGTCCCCATCATACCAACAGCAGACTTCTCAGCAAAAAGTCTACATGTCAGAAGAGAATGGGATGATATACTCCAAGTACTAAAAGAACAAAGCTGCCAACCAAAAATACTATACCCCAGCAAGGATATAATTTGGAAATAAAAGGGAGAGTATTTCCCAAACAAAAACTGCAGGAGTTCACCACCACAAGACCAGCTGTACAAGAAATCTTTAAGGAAGTCCTGCACCTGGAATCCAAAGAATGATAATCACCACCATGAGTACACAGGAAAGAACAAGCACTACTTGTAGAGCAGATATGCAAATGAGAAACAGAAAGAAACTATACCACATCAAAAGACCAATAAACACTGCAGACAGAAAACAAAAAGGAAAGGAAAGAATGAAAGATATTTAAAACCTCCAAATTAAAATTGATAATATGCCAGGAGTAAAACAATAGCTTTCAATAACAACCCTAAGTGTAAATGGATTAAATTCCCCACTCAAAAGACGAAGACTGACTGATTGGATTCAGAAGCTAGACCCAACACTATGTGGTCTACAAGAGACTTGCCTCACCTGTAAAAACACACACAGGCTAAAAGTGAAGGGATGGAAAAATACATACCACACAAAAGGAAACCAAAAATGAGCAGGAATCATTATTATTATATTGAATAAAATAGGCTTTAAATGAAAACTAATAAAAGGAAGTCCGTTATATAATGACAAAGAGATCTACCCAGCAAGAAGACATAATTATATATGCAACTGGGCTAGCCATTAGCTGAGCTGGTTAGAGCATGGTGTTGTAACACAAAGGTCAGCCACACACCCAACACTTGAACACCCAGATATATAGAGCAAACACTATTAGACCTCAAGAAAGAGATAAACCCAAATACGGTTATAGTTAAGGACCTGTATATTTACAGAGAAACACAGAATTTAAACTACACTTTAGGTGAATTGGGCTTGGCAGCTATGTACAGAAAATTTCCTCTAACAATCACAGAATATACGTTCTTCTCTTCAACACATGGAACATTCTCCAGAGCAGATCACATGTTAGGTGACAAATGAAGTCTCAACAAATTTTTAAAAGTTGAAATTATTTCAAGTATCTTTTCAGGCCGCAGTTCCCTAGGCAGGGATATGCAGGCATCAGATAAACATCAAAGAACTTCTCAGGTCTGAACTGATTCATGATGACTGTCTTCCATGATGTCAAGTCACAGATTCAGTTCCTGTTAACCTCAAAAAGATCTGGTTCATAAGCTAATAAAGAATAGCCACCTGGGTTAATAATTTCTTGTATAATTACTCTGTGTACAGTGTGAGCAAAAGTCATTATGTTTTAGCAAGTCATGTGAATGAAAATCATTGAATTCTAATGTCCACCTGCAAGCTATGCAGTTCAGGTTACAAGAGTAAGAAAAAAACTTTTTAATTTAGAAGTTTAACAAAATGGAATCACTTCTCTTCAGCCTGTTACAACCTATAAAATGGGAGAAAATAGTTGAAAACTAGGAATCTGACAACACATAAATATCCAGAGTGTACAAGGAACTCAAACAACTTAAGAGTAAAAAAAAATTGGGTTGCTTGTTTTTTTCTTGTAAAGTTGATTCAGTTCCTTGTATGTTCTGGATATTAATCCTTTGTCAGATGTATATTTTGCAAATATTTTCTCCCACTCTGTTGCTTGTCTTTTAACTCTGTTATTTGTGTCTTTTGCTGTGCAGAAGCTTTTTAGTTTGATATAATCCCATTTGTTTGTTTTTCCTTTGGTTGCCTGTGCTTTTGGGGTCATATTCATGAAGTCTGTGTCCAGTCCTCCTTCCTGAAGTGTTTCCCCTATGTTTTCTTTAAGAAGTTTTATTGTTTCAGGGTGTATGTTTAATTCTTTAATCCATTTTGAGTTGAATTTAGTGTATGGTGAAAGGTATGGGTCTAGTTTCATTCTCCTGCATATTGATATACAGTTCTCCCAGCACCATTTTCTGAAGAGGCAGTCTCTTCCCCAGTGTATAGGCTTGGTCTCTTTGTCAAAGATCAGATGGCTGTAGGTGTGCAGGTTGATTTCTGGATTCTCTATTCTATTCCATTGATCAGTGTGTCTGTTTTTATGCCAATACTATGCTGTTTTGATTATTATAGCTTTGTAGTATAGTTTAAAGTCAGGTAGTGTTATGCCTCCAGCTTTATTATTATTATTATTTTTTGCTCAGCATTGCTTTGGCTATGCATGGTCTTTTGTTGTTCCATATAAATGTCTGGATAGTTCTTTCGATTTTTGAGAAAAATGTCATTGGAATTTTGATGGGGATTGCATTGAATTTGTATATTGCTTTGGGTAGTATGGACATTTTCACAATGTTGATTCTTCCAATCCAAGAGCATGGGCTATCTTTCCATCTTCTTGTATCCTCTAATTTCTCTCAGCAGTGGTTTGTAGTTCTCATTATAGAGATTTTCACATCCTTGGTTAACTCAATTCTTTAGTATTTTATTTTTTTGGTTGCTATTGTAAATGGGCAAGCTTTCTTGATTTCTCTTTCTGCATGTTGGCATTTCTCAAAGGAAGATATAGGAATGGCCAACAGACACAAGAAAAAATGCTGAACATCACTCAGCATTTGGGAAATGCAAATCAAAACCACACTGAGATACCATCTCACCCCAGTTAGGATGGCTAATATCAAAAAGACTGAATGATAAATGCTGGCGAGGTTGTGTAGAAAAAGGAACATTGTTGGTGGGACTTCAGAATGGTGCAGCCTCTATGGAAAATGGTATGGAGGTTCCTCAAACAATTGCAGATAGATCTACCATATGACCCAGCTATCCCATTGCTGGGAATATACCCTGAGGAATGGAAATCATCAAGTCTACTTCCAAGATACAATGGTGGAACAGACATTGAGTATAAATTCTCATTCCAAAAGGGAGGAATAGGCCAGAAGAAAGAATAAACAGCCTTAACAACTCTGAAACCCAGCAGGGCAGACATTAAACCTTAAAGCTCCAAAATAATCTCCTTTGAGTCCAAGTTCAGTGTCCTGGACAAAGTGGGGGATTCAGGTCTCCAAAGCATTGGGCAGACCTGCCCTTGTGGCTTTGCCAGGAGCATCCCATTGGGCAACACTGGTGCCTGTGGCTTTTCTCAGCTGGCATTGCACATTCCTAGTGGCCCTACAGTTGTTGGGTCCTGGAAGTGGTCCTGCTCCCTTGGCTCTACTAGACATTGCTCTAATGGGGGCTCTCTGTGGGGGCTCTGACCCCACATTTCTGCTCTGCATTGCCCTAGTAGATGCTCTGTGTGGTAGCTCCACCCCAGCAGCAAGTCTCTGCCTAAACTCCCAGCCCTTTCCATACAACCTCTGATATCTGGGTGGAGGCTGCTGTACCTCCACTGCTGTTGCATTCAGCATACCTTCAGCCTTAAAACAATGTGGGCATCACCAAGGTTTCCAATGTGCATTCTCCAGAGCTGCAGCATGAACAACACATGGGGCCACTTTAAGAAGGCTGCTCCAGCCAGAGTGGTTGGGTTGCAGGGAGCAGCTTCCCAAGGCTGAGCAGGGCAGCAGAACCGAGGCCTCAACCTGTGATTGTAGGGGTGTCACTGGGAGACTTCTGAAATGCCTTTAGGGCCTTTCTCTCATTGTCTTCTCTATTAGCACCTGGTTGCCTAATAGCCATGCTAATGTCTTTAGCAGTCAGTCCTTCTGCACCCTTGGATTCTTCTGAAAATGCTCTCTTGTTCTCTACCAGATGGCCAGGCTGCAAATTTTCCAAATCCTTATGTTCTGCTTCTCTTTTAATTACAAATTCCAGCTTTATATCATGCTTTTGCTGCCATAACTGAGCATAGTTAATTTCAAATAGCCATGCAGTTGTCTGAATACTTTGCTCCTTAGTAATTTTTTCCACCAAATATGCTGGTTCCTAACTTTTAAGTCCCACAAAACCCTAGGGCATGGAAAGAATGCAGCCAAGTTTCTTGCTATGATGTAGAAAGGGTAGTCTCTTGTCCAATTCCAAATAAGTTCCTCATTTCTGTCTGAGATCTCATCATCGTGGCCTTTATTGTCCACATTTTTATCAGCATTCTGGTCACAACCATTAAAGGATCACTAAGAAGTTCCAACCCTTCCCTTCTCTTTTTGCCTTCTTCTGAGTTCTCCAAACTCCTCCAACTTTTGCACAGTTCCAAAGCTGCTTCCATATTTTCCAGTGTCTGACTCCTTGGTACCAACTTTTTGTAATAGTTCATATCTGTGTTGCTATAAAAGAACACCTGAGACTGTGTAATTTTTTTTTTTAAAGTGGCCTCTTTGACTCACAGTTCTGGGACAGCTGCCATCTGCATCTGGCACAGGTCTCAGGCTTCCTCTACTCGTGGTGGAAAGTGGAAGGGCAGCCTGACAGTGCAAGCAGATCACATGGTGAGAGAAAGCAAGAGAGAGAGAGGAGGTTCCAGGCTCTTAACAACCAGCTGTCATGGGAACTAATAGAGCAAGAACTCACTAACACCCCCCCAAGGTAGGGCATTAATCTATTCATGAAGGATCCACCCCTCATAACCTAAACAGTTCCCAACACTGCCACATTGGAGATCAGATTTCCACATGAGCTTTGTAGGGACAAAGGTTTGGGGGACAAACCTCCAAACTGTATAATGTTTGATCAGAATGTCTCCTGTTGCTATGGAGGTTACATGGGGGACATGTGGGGAAGGTGGGTCACACCGGAAGTTTGGGTCATGTGGGCACACCCAGATTGCAAGACAGGCCTCATTTGTCTGTTTTCTCCTCTTCATATCTAGGTGAGCCTCCTTGGTGTCCTCTTTCTCTATTTAGCCAAATCTCATCCAAGGGACATTTTAAAATTTTTATTAATGTTTTAAAAAATTATTTCATGGAAAGACGTGGGTCATAGTGTTGTCTTCACATATCCTTGGGACCTCCTTCTGTTCTCTCTTATTTTACCAGCTTTGAAATTTTCTTTGGATTGACACCCTCACAAACACATTATGAAAATATTTACTACATTAGGAGAAATTATCTAAATGGACTTCTAATGCCATATATAATCACATTTCTCAAATTATGAGTGTGTTTGAGAACTTTTATTTTTAGGCAACATTTGTTTCTGTTTCAAACAGTGTGTCCATTTTTGTCAATTTTGCTTTGTTGGATTATTGTTTAAAATACATTATTCTCTCATTGAATTAGTTGTAATTCATTATCTAGTCTCCAATTTATTTTGACTTTTTTCTGTTTAATGTTTTTGAACACATAACACATTCAAGTGTATTATTCTTATTCTAAATGACTCTAAGTTTCTGACCTAAGTAACTTTGGAAAACAGTCTTTTGACTGGATATTGTGTGACTCGATAACTGTACGCAGACACTGTGCTCTCGATAGTGACTTTTTATCTCACAAGGATATGGGTTAGGAATTGCAAAACTATATGGAAGTGAATAAATGTCAGATAATTAGTACACAGTTTCTCACAGTAGGTAAAAAAAAGTTAGAAATAATCTAAGGAAAATGCTAGAGTGAACCCTCTGGTGGTAGATTGGAGTTAGAAAGTATAATCTAGTGTGTATTTTAATCTGCCTGTCCAGATAGATAAATAAATAAATAGATATAGATATGTGTTTGTACCTGAATTTATATTCACATGTGCATTTTCAAACTTTGCTGAGAGGACCAAGAGGCAGTCACAGCCCAGTATAAATGAGAACACCTAGCACCCAGATCTTGGTTTCTAAATGCCATCTTTTAATAAAAAGAACCATGGCTTTCTGGAGAAATGGCTAACACTAGAGCTGGAAATGGAAAATACAAGATGTGCCTAGAGCATCTTGCAGAGCCCAAAAGTAGGAGAGTGCTTTAAAATTACACACACACAGAGAAACCAAGAATAGGGACATGTCAAAAGGAACCAACCTAATAAACCTCCCAATGTCCCAAGCTAGAACAACATGAGCAAAAAATAAATAATGATAGCATTAGATTATAACTCAGAAAGTAAAATAAATATCCATTTGTCGATACTCATACCAAAAATGATTAAATAAGAAAGGAAGAGAGAAAGAAAGGAAGAAACAAATTGAGGGAGAGAGACAGACAAATTTTCCTTACAGAAGAATTCCAAGTAGTAAATGTGGATGGATAATGCAAAAGATAAAATCACTACTAGACATCCAGAGTAATAGGCAAGATTCACTGGCGAATGGAAAACTTGTGGGTGAAACTTAAAGGAGAAACAGTGTATTTGCAAAGCTTCAAAATATCTAGCTCCAAATATTAATGCTTTTTATTCTCTTAATTTCTTTAAAAGCCTATGGCTGTTTAACTCAAACTTTATAAACACTGTATTTGGGGATTCAGAATGTGTAAATATGTAATTTATAACAGTAGCTGAAATGACAGGATGTAAATGGAACTGTTGTGCAACAAGGCTTCTATATTTTACATTTATTAAAATAGTACAATATTGACTCTAAGTAGATTCTGATATGTTAAAGATACACATTTTAATCCCTGGACCAACAACTGTAAGTATGAAGAGATGTCATTTAATGCTAACAAAAATTAAATACAAAATGTGTTTAAAAACTTCCATAGTTTCTTTAGACATAATAACTAAAAGCAGGAAATAATCTCAAGTGCCCATCAGTAGAGAAATGGATGTACAAGTTGTGGAGCATTCATACAACAGAACACTGCTCAGCAATACAAAGGAACAACTGCTGAGGCCCACACCTGGAGTGAATCTCAGACATGCTGAATGAGACAGCACTTGTACATGTTGTATGACTGCAGGGAAAATGAACCAATGGTGAAATGTCCCACGGCAGCAAATTGCCTCTGGGGAAGGAAAACATTGCCTGGTGAGGAGAGCAAGAAAATTTTCTGATGATTAAAATATTATCGGTTTAAAAAGATGAAGTTTATATGGCTGTATTTATTTGTCAATACTGTACATTTAAAATTTGTGCCTTGCCGTTGATGTACATCTGAGCCCACAGGAGGAAAAAATAAATAAAACAAAACTAAAAAACGATAATGTGAGGGGGGGAAATTTGTTTCAGTATAGATGGAGTGAAAATGGCACATGATTGGTAGTTGTTAAAATGAAAGAGAGAGAGAAAAGAAAGAAAGAATGAATCACGTTGAACCTTCAGAAGGAGAGGACAAATCCAAGTTTACTAGAGGTGGGAGGGATGAGGGATACAGGGATGTTGGGGGGAGATTGGGAAAGTGGCATAAAGAATAATTACAAATATCTAATATTTACTTGATCATCACATGTTGTACACAGGAGACTGTTGTTAACACCGTAACCCCAAATATGTATAATCAATTATGCTTCAATAAAAAAAGAAAATTAAAATTTCAAAAAAAAAATGCTGGGTGGCAGGTCCATAGTACTATTTTGTTTCTTTTGTATATGATTAAAATGCTGTGTAAAAAGCGCTTCTATAAAATGAGTTTGATCTACATTGTTAGCTCTTAAGATCCTGGTTCCCTTTGGGGAGAAGCGTGGGAGAAAGTGATTGTCAAGAGGCATGAGTGAGGCTGGTTCTACTTCTTGCTTACACAAGTGTATTTGCTTTGTAATAATTCATTGAGCTTTACATGAAAGTGCATATATTTTTATATGCATGTTATACATCAATACGAATTTTAATATTACATATTTGCACAAAAATTCTAACTCAGTGTCTCAAAATAACTGCAGTTTTGTTTTGTTTTAAAGTGCAACAAGTTCACTCATGGCATCATCAGATAAATATTAATATTCTGAGGTATTTATTCTTCTACTAACACTTCGGTGATCCCCTAAGGTCAAGGCCAAATTGCAAGATAAGTTTGCCTTTAATCTTTTCCCTCCAAATCCAAACTGTAGGACAAGGCAGTGGACAGTTGTTAGGACATGGTGTTCCTTCCTTCTGGGACCCTTCTTTTTCCATGGCTGTCTGATCTTTAGCAAGGGGAAATGGGCCCACACCAAGCAGCACGTGGGAATCAGTGGTCTATCTTTGTCACTGGCCGCCTGCAGCTTCCTGCTGCCTCTCCAGGCACCAACTTGTTGCTTTGCCTCCCACAGATTTGTCGCCCCTTTTCCCCTGGGTGATGGAGCCACCAAAGATTACTCAAAGCCCATCTCTTCTGAGCAGTGAGAAGCCCCAGAAAGGGGTTAATCTCCCAGAACCCTCAAGATAGAGGCATTCCTTCCATTTGGGAAATTAACCATGAATTGGGGTTCTCTTTCTGCATTTATTTTCCAGCCCAGGAAGTTACAGGAAGAGAACACAGGTGGGGTTTTTGCTAAGTACAGTTTAAGAGAACACAGGTGGGGTTTTTGCTAAGTACAGTTTAACAAGTTTAACAATAGAAGCTGGTAACATGCAGTTAAGTTGATCCACTAACAAAAGCTTGATTTTAGCAAGCATTCTCTTCTTACAGCAATTTCCCAGCATCTTTACATATCAATCAGTAGCCTGTCTTTCTTTGAGCCATCAACATTGCTGCTGTGTTACAATTCTTTATCTTACAACAGAGACTATATATCCTTGGGAAAATTTCCTGTCCTTTGCAAGGTCAATATTTGAAATTGTAAGGCTCTGGAAAACCAGGCCCTGTGAAGTACATTTGCTTTATGCATACTCTACACCAACTCTCCCACCCTTGGGCCTGAGGAGAGTTGTTGGTGGGGAGGGGTGTTCCCTTGCTTCTGACAGAGAAGGGGGATTCGGGCCCTTCACCTTCCTTATGTCAAGGACATCAGAACCCTCAGCTGCATTTGCAATGTGGCAGCCAAGGTCCATGTGTGGCCACTGAACACCTGGAATGTGGCTGGTCTGAATTAAGATGTGCTGGATGCACAAAACAGAGAGTTTTGAAGATTTAGTACCAAAAAAAAGGAAATACTTCATTAATTTTATATTGCTCATATTAAGATGAAAATTTTTTGGATATATTGAGTTAAGTAAATTATCACCATCAATTTTACCTGTTTCTTTTTATATATATATATTTTTTGTGGCTACTAGAAAATTTAAAATTATACACGTGGCTCACATTTTATTTCTACTGGATGTCACTGCTTTAGAGGACTGCCTCCCTTTTCAAAGCTTAGGCTGCCCCCACCCCTCATAACACCAGAGACCAGGAAGATTATAAAACCTTAAAATGTTAAAGTAATTATCATTATATTGTCACTTGTGAATAACATATGCACATATATATACTCATGTACATACAGTTCATAAGTGAATATAACCCTATATACAAGGTTAAATACAAATGTCTCCTGTGGCAGGGTCAGTTCCCAGAGCAAGGAAGACACCCTGCCTGAAAAGAGCTGCAGCCTAGAACTTGTCATCCTGGCCTCATTCAGCAGTGTATCTGCTCCCATCTCCTGTCACTCGACTTGAGGGGACCCGACCTGGAGCTCTGTCCAATCACGGGCACTGGGGTGGGAACTACAATCAGGCGTGCAGACGGGGAGGTGGTGCCTGCCTTCCACAATCTGGCGGGATTTTTGTCTCTTCTTCCTGCCAAGCTTGGTGAGCCTTCACAGCTCCATGTCGTCTGCTCTGGGAGGCCAGGGTGGCTCCACCACAGCCTCTGTAGCCCTGGCACCCACACACACTGGGAAATCTGCAGGGAGGTCCCAGGACACCCCGGAAGCTGGGAAATGGTGAGTGTGTGGAGCTGGGGTCCTGAGATGGGGGAGGTGGCTGTGTGGAACCGGCGGGAACCCGGTTGGTGTGGGACACGGGCCTCCATGCAGTCAGCTCGGGTATCTGCAACCCCAAGTCTGCTGCTGATGCATCTCAGCCCTTTGTCCCCTCCAGATGCAGGGTGGATGCTGGGCAGTAGCTGGGACCCAAGGTGTGCTGTCCTTTCCACTTTGGTGACTTCAGCATGGTGACTTCGGCAACCTGGAGCCCTCAATGTGCAGCTTCCCACCTGTAGCCTCGGGCCTCCCCAGATCAAGCGTGGATGGTGGGGGATCATTGGAAGAATCCCTACCCGGTGTGTGAGGTTCGTGTGTGGAAGTAGTTGCTTCTGTGAGGTTCTCAGTCACTTCTTTCTCCTGTTAAAAATTAAGCTGAGTCACCCTTAAAATATTAAAAGGGTTTCTTTGAGCAAGAAGCAAATCACGTGAGAAGTCCCCAGTCATGATTTGTGGTTTGGGGTCCACTGGAAGGGCTTGAAGGAAAGACATTTATAAGGTACATGATGAAGCAAAGCAAATTAAATAATTGATTGGTTGCAGTTATGTAGTCGCCTTATTTGGACTGTCCTGGTGGTAATTTCCTGGTTGTGTAATGAGAGGTTGATGGTTTGTGCTTGCTTAAGCCTAAATTTTATTGCAGGAAATGCCTCTGAAGTAGATTTCATTTTTGTCAGGTAGGAATTCAGCACCCTGCAGCTACTTCAGCCAAATTTCCCCCTTTTCTATTATTGTAACACTCCAAAGGGGACTGGTTTTCCCTTGACTTTTCCAAATATCTGTGAAGCTGGATCTCAAATCCACAACCCTGTCCCCCCAGCCCGAGTCTTCTAAGGCTTGCAGTAAAATCCTATTTTTCCAGTTCCTTCTCCACATTCCTGAGTGCCAGCTTCCCCCTCAACAATATTGTCAACTGTTTTTCATTTATTCTACATTTCAAACACAGTATTTTAATTGTTTATCATTTTTTCACAGAGAAGTTGATGGCTCTTTAAAAAGTAGCTTTTGAACATTTCCCATGGGAGGAAAGCAGAGAATAATTGCCTGACACTCCTCTGTAAAGAGAATATTTGTGTCTCCCCTCCTTTTCTTTTCTCTAGGCACGACATCTTATCAAAATATTCTTGGGTTAAGCTTTCCTCTTTGGAAGCTTTACAGAGTGATGTATTCTCAACCTCCCTGCCCTCCTATCTTTTGCTAGTCCTGGGTTTCAGAACTGTCTGGGCCTGATGCAAGGTGCGCACAGCAGCCATTTTTCTTGGAGTGTCTAGTGACTGTCAGCCCCTGGGTCATCTCTCAGAGGACAGCCTGAGGGATGGGGGTGGATGGAGCCTCTCAGGGGAGCAGCTGGATGCCATGGGCCAGGTGGAAAGTGTCATGGTAGGACCTTCATCTAAAGAGCTAACCTCTTGGGACATTAACACTTTTTCCTCCAACCCCAGTTTTCATTCCCTGGAGTCACATGGGTGCTCGCCTGTGTCCTCTGGAGAAAGAGCCCGTTGCCTAGGAAGTTACATGAAGGTCCATTTTTTTCCATTCCCAAAAATGTACTATAAAGACTACTCGAAATCCTGAAATTCAGGGGCAACTGAAGAACATGTGTGAAGGCCACCAGGAATCTCCTGAGTCAGCAAGGATACTTTGGATAATCTGACCTGAAAATTTAAAAAATAATAATTGAATTTTGAACTGTTGTTTAATTCTGTTTTTGTTGACAAGGACTGAGATCAGACAACCCCCTGGGTAAGGTTGCCTGAGACATTGAGCTCACACATGGAAATGTTTGGAACCCAGCTTCTCCTGCTCTGCTGTTTCCCAGGAAAAAGGTAACTTGTTTTTTCTTTGTTGACTCCTGTTTCTAACAATCCCAAGGCCTGGGATGTCCTGCATCTACAGGTGGCATAAAAATTATGCGCCTAGAGGGAGATGAGCTGACAGCATTCCTTCCTTACAGCCATGTCTTAGGGACCACAATTCACATGCACATAATTACTCCAGGACTCAGCTGGGTGAGTGTCTGTTTCTCAGCTTCATTAATAGTGACAGCTCAAGACTCAGGTGGGTGGTGAAAGGAAGCAGGATTTTCTCAATGATGTCTGTAATTCTCTCCTAATTTTGTTCTTATATCTCACGGAATTGTAAGTAATCAGTAAGTGTTTCCAGACAAAATATACATTTTGTTAAAGTCAGCACATAAACGTATGGATTTGTGGAAAGAAATTTGAAATTTTGTGATGTTACATTTAAATTGAAATTTTATTTGACTATTTTAATATATTAGTACAACAACAAATTTTATGAAATTATGACCCTTTTTTATCTTTTAAGGCATGGTAAATCTAAACTAATTCAGAATAATTTAATCAGATTTCTGTGTTTTCTTAAGTTTAGAGATCCTTTAGTATATTTCTAATGTTTTAGGACTATGTAGCTAATGATGTCATAAAACATGAGACTTTTTTAACATTTTATAATAATGAAATTTTATGAGATGACAATATATATGTGTGTGTGTGTATATATATATATATGCGAATACAGGGTTTTGTTTTTTGTTGTTCCCAGAAAACTGTCTGGAAACATTATCTTCTGCTATATATCATTTCTCTATAGAGTGAATGACTACCTTATGTAAATGAATAGTAATGTTCATCATAATTTCAAATATTTCTTTAAATTTAATATTTGGTGTTTTCTAAATCTTTGAAAACATAAAATGTTCTATCTATTAGCTTGTATGAGATTGTTTAGTGATGAGAAAATAATAATTTACAAATGTGAGTGACATGTCATTTCCTTATTAAAAAATCTAAATTTAGTCTCCCTACCTGTTTCTCTGAAAGATTCAAATTGTAATTAGCTCCATATGAAAATATATTTACAAAAATTAAGTAAATTTCTATTTAGTTGTTGAAATTCACAAGTTAACATGTGAGTTCAGTCAGTTTAATGCCTTCTAATGCTCATGTGTCTTTAAAATTGAAGACAGAGAGGATGGAATCATGATAAGGTAGAAAATAGAAGAAAGTGGCAGAAATTGTCCATTTGTGGCTCACAAGGGAATCATAACCTTAAAAAACTTGATCAGTAGAAAACTTTTGTTCTTGAACATTAGAGAAGTTTATCTTAAATTCTCTCTTGTTAAAAGCCCCTGCATTCCATGTATAGGGAGGATGTCTGAGGATGGGCATGACTGATCCTGACCAGGCTTCCTGGCGCATAGAGGACGGTGACCAGTCATAGGTTTTACAGTGCTGTACATAAAATATAGTGAAATTGATGAGGAATGTGATATTTTTTACTATTATAACAATAAAATAAGACAGAGGATGTTGTTTTGTGATATATAAGGATACATTAAAGATCATGGGAAGATTCGCATTATCTTTTAGTTCTCTTTTTCCATGTAGTTTTTAATGTACCCTCATAGGTTTATACTTAAATATAAATCGGGAAGAATGTGAAGAACTGTGTTAATATGATGTCATTCCTAAAATAATACAAGTCTAAATATTAGATATTATTATAAATATGAGAAAATAAATGTTATTGAACTTCATTTTCTAAAAATAAAATATCTCTTAATGCAAATAGCATTGGGTTTGTAAGTGGCTTCCTCTTTTCATTACACTCATTCTCTTCTTTGGACATCTGGTCTAAACCCATAGATATTATGATCAGTCTTTGGTTCCTTGTCCATGTAATGATGTTATTTTCCCTACAACAGTTATGACTGCTGATATTCTTTGGGGCTTACAATACTAAGAATATTCTAAGTTGAAAGTAAGAATAGTGAGGATGAACTTGATCTGCATCATCTGTCTTCCAATTATGCTCAGGGACTTCACGCTAAGCCCAAGGACAGCCTGGTTGTCACTGCTCACAGTGAGTGCTGAGATGTGCATTCAGGTTTGTAACTTTTCAAGGCATCAGGACCTTTAAGGTGTTAGGACCCAATTCTCCTTCACACTCAGACTAGACTATACGACCTCGATGAGTTTTTCTTCTATCCTGTTTCTCCTAGTATGTACCATGTTTTCAAATCCCAGTATTATTTTATGTTGGGGTTGCCAGATTCACCAAATAAAAATACAGGACACAGAGTAAAGTGTAAAATTAAGAAAGACAAATAACTTTTTAGTATAACTGTAAAATCTTTACATATTTGCACATAATACTTCTATGTAATATCTGGGGGTATATTATATATTTTATATATACGTGTAATTATAATAATTATCTATGAAATGACTTTTATTATGTATCTGAAATTCATATTTAGCAGACTGTCTTGTGATCTATCTGGTACCACCAGTTCATGGGAACCACAGTCCTCCCCAGTCCAGGCTGAGCACCAGTGCCCTCCAGAGTCTCATCGGAGAAGGATGCACATGATGGAGTAGCAGATACACTCTTTGCTCAGGATGTGATATTCGGTTACAGAGTGGGGCCATGAATTAGAGGAAGTGAGCTGGATATACTTTGGGGTGAGAAAAGAAACATTAAAATCTTATCTATGTTACTTTTTCTACTATTTTATTTAATTTTGGTATATGGCCTATAATATACACAGGGCAATAACAAAATGGTTCAGACATGTAATTATTAAACAGTTACACATATATTAGTGGTTCATGACCAAATATTGTTTTCCTTGCACTAGATGGTGAACTTTAAAATGTAGAGACCATTGTGCATAAATCAATATTATCCTGGTGTTTTCCCAAGTGGAACATGCCAACAGATTTCAACTGAGCTGAGAGTGCAGATGTATATTGTTGGGATTACCAGTTTTTTGGTTCTGGCATTTGAGATAAATAAATGACTTCTTTGCTAAATTAAGCATTTGAAGAAAGAGCAAAAATATATATAAGCATTCCATGTATTTTTGTTCTTTCTTGAAATTCTTAACCTAGCATGTGATAACATATGGTATTATATATATATGTATATATGTGTATGTGCTTATTATATATCTATGATATACATAGATACATAAGTCATATGTGTGGAACAATGTTCTGCTTCAGCTATAATTTTCTGAGGATGACCCAAGAGCACTTTCTGCTATCTGCATTGCTTTCCATATTTATATTTATGAGCCTGTATAATCTTAAAATCTAATTGAACAGTCTTCTATCTAAAAAGAAATAGAGTGAATGTGTGGATTTTTTGTGTGTGTCTTACAGTTGAATTGTTCTAAGCCATAGATTGGTTTAATCTGATAAAATAATAATTCCTGAATTCAGAGAAATATCACGATAAAGTGATTTCAGGATCATTCTGTGAACATTTACAAAGGGTTCTGATACAGATATCTCTTGGTTAAGACAAGAGTGGAATTGTCTGCATTGGTCTTACACAGGGAGGGATCATTCCTAGGTCTACAAAGTGGAGTGGACGGGAAGGGGAGGAAGGTTGGGGGATAATTGGGTAGGGACACAGGGTACAAAAGTAATTTCTGGTAATGGGTATGCCCCCAGTATGAATCTGGCTCTCACATTATGGGCAAAAGAGGTGACAATTGGGTTTGTATCTTATGAATATCTATAATAAAGGAAGGGAGGGAGGGAGGGAGGAAGGAAAGGAAAGAAGGAAGGAAAGGAAAGAAAGGAAAGGAAGGAAGGAAGGAAGGGAGGGAGGAAGGAAGGAAGGGAGGAAGGGAGGGAGGAAGGGAGGAAGGAAGGAAGGAGTGGAATTGTCTTTACTATTGGAGACCTAAGTATTTTTAAAGGCATAGGAGGTTATCCTCATAACTGAAGTCTCAAGAAAAGAATCACCATATAAATATTTTGATGCAATCTCGTGAATGTTACAAAGTAGATAAAAGTACTGCCCTCTTGAAATTGAGAGCAGGGCTTAAGCAATTTCCTTCATTAGATGAATACTGTACATGGGAGGTCTATGGTATAGAAAGTAAACTGGGAGAGAGCTGGGATTATTTTGAGGAGATACAGTTGGCATAAAGATGTCACACCCTAATCCCCTGATCTTGTGAATATATTAGGGAATGTGGCAAAGGGAAATTTCGGTGCAGATAGAATCAAGGTTAATAATCAGCTCACTTTATGATAAGAAGATTAGACTCCATCATCACGATGCTCATCATGTAAAGACAAAGGTTAAATGTAGAGTGTTGATGAAGAAGAGAGAAGTGTCAAAGGATTTGATGTAAGATAAACCACACCCAACTTTTATTTAAAAATCATTTTGGGGTGATTCTTTTCTAATTAGCATGAATTTTACTTCAGTTCATTTTCACAGACAACCATGGTTTATTTTTATATGCACATCACTGCTCTGGTGGCAAGAATTAAATAAAGATAGTAAAGCAATGCTCTCTAAACAGTGAATCGCAGGGGCTACGGAAGTATAGATAATGTGCACCCTGCACATGTGTGATTGTGGATGTGTTGGTGATTAATGTATATTGAGTATTTGATAGATAAAATAATATTCAGACTGTACTTTTAAGCATTCATGTAAAAGAAGGTAAATCAGCATAAATGGGTAAAGTTCAAATGATGTTGGTGATAATTTTGACTGGGGTAAATAACATTAGTGATAAGAGGTCTGTTTCTTTTTTTCAGATGTTTCTTCTTTGCCAGTAAAATGATCAATTTCAATTTATGTTATTAAAAATGCCTTTCTTTTCCAAGTTGGCATTGGACTCATAGCCAGCACCTTCATTCTTCTCGTCTGTATCTTCACGCTCTTTCTGGATCGCAGGCCTAGGCCACTGGTCTGATCACCTGTCACTTGGCCCTCATCCACATAGCAGTGCTAACTACTGCTCACTTTCACCCATGAACTGTATTACATACATGTTTTTACTCTGACAGTATCCAGCAAGGTCTCCTTTGAAGGGATCAATCTTCAAGTGCATACATGGTGATTCTCTTGGTCTTACTGTCTAGGCATTAGAGGTGATCCCATCATTTCCATAGCACCAGCCTCTCCCTGAGAATCTTTCTAGAGGAAAGGGCCACCCAGACCATCCTGCTGCTAGTGAGTTTCTTTTTGGTCATGTACTAGTAGACTTCCTTCCACATTTCATTCTTCTCAGTCCTGTTATTGGCCTGTGGCCCTGTCCTCCTGGGTGCCAGAGGCTTGTGATCAATATCTGTCACTGTTGGTACTTTGGTGCTGCTCAATTTTTTTAAGAGGATAATCAATGTTCTGCAAAATATGCAACGGAAGCTGTATCAATTTTTAACAGCTTAGAGATAGAAAATATTTGCTGAAAAATAGATTCTTATACTCTCAGTTAAATGTTTACACAGCAAAGAACTTGCTGTTTTATTTAATTAAAATGTGTGAATTACTTCTTTTTATATCTAATTACTTTCTGAAGCTGATTCTGCCAAGGAGTATGTGATTCCTTTAGTTCAGTATCCGCCATAAGTGGATATTCCTGTATTGTGGCTCTCAGTCTTTCATTGTGATTCTCAAACTTTCATACAAGAAAGCATTTTTGGTTTTTTTTGGTGGCTGGCCATTACAGAGATCAAAACGTGGACTTTGGTGTTATCAGCATCACACTCTAACCAAGTGAACTAACCAGCCAGCCCTTGAAGTATAATCTTAAGAAGCCTCTATTGGTATCAAATATCACAGTGTTTTTCCTTGTGAAAGTGTTTAAATTTATCTCACTTTGTAGATTTTCTCTCTCTCACTTCTTATAAGATTTTTTTCCTTTTACCGTTAAAAATCTTGACTATTATTTCTGTTAAGGTTTTTAAAACTCTCCTTTGAAATGCTGCACTTAAAAATTCAAAGATCTATGTCTGGTTATTTTTAAAAAATTTGTAAATCACCATGTTTTTGATTATTTTTATTATTATTATTTTCATTCTATCCAAACAATTAGGTGTGTTTTACTTCTAGTCTTCATCTATGTATAATTATATTTGTATTTTATAAATTGTCTCTTTACTGTTTTAGCTATATTCATTCTGCTCAATATTCTAGTTCACTAAACCTCTCATCATCCTAGTTTAATTTAATAGCTAACCTGTACATTGTTTATTAACTGGATATGTTTGCATACTGTGTATTTTCTATTTTGCTTTTTTTCAAATATTCTTTTAAATTTTATAGTTTCCAATTTTCACAAAAATTAACATTGATTTTCTTTTTTAAAAATTGTATTTGCTTAAAATTTCAAAATATAATCCCAATATGCATAGCTTTTCTGTATATTTTTTTCCAATACTTTGTCCTTATTTTCTTGGGTTCATTATAGTTTTTAATCTGGTTCACAATTTTTTGAAATGTCACATTTAGGATGGCTGCAATCACATTATTTTTTTGTTTATTCTATTTTCCTGGGGACAAGTTAGAAATCCACAGATTTGACATCTTTGTGATCAGTCAGTATCTGAAGGAAGGTCTTCTTAGTGTGATTATTCTGGATTGTTCTCTGGATTTACTTCTGCTTCTGTGACGTTCTCATAATTTCCTTTAACTCTGTTTAGCATTTTAAGAATTCTTGAAGCTTCTTGAGGACTTTTAATTGTATACATGAAAAGTTTTGGGAATACATAACATTTTCCCTAAAAGCACAAATATCCACAGGGTACACATGAGTAAAATATTTCATGTAGATATTGTGCAGCACCCAACAGCATCTGATGAGACATCCCAAGTTCCTTAATTTGGAACATCCCCTCTCCCAAATATACCATGTGGTGATAACAATTTGTGAGAGGTAATTTATTTTTCAATAACGAAAAGTTAATTTTAGGTTTTACACAAATTTATAACAGTACCAACGTGGATACAGCCAATTTTACTGTTTTTCTGTTATGTTAAGCTCATATTCATCCAACTATTTACCTGAATTCAGGGCTTCTGGCTTCAATCAACATCCTTCCTTATTATCATGTCCCCAACTCTAAAAATAATGTGTTTGGATTTTTCATTTGATTTATAAATTAATAATATTAGTCTTAAATAAAATTTGCATGTGGCTCGATATTACTTATTGGTTCCAACTTAATTTAAAGTATCTGTTTTTATTTTATACTGCCTAAAGATGTAACCTGTTAGATTTCTGCTTTCATAAAATTAATAATATTTTAGACCTAAAACTTGGCTATTTAAATTTTTTCTTCTAATATTGGAATATAATATGTAACCTTTGCTTACTAGTAAAAAATGCTGTCAATTTTTCTCTATGCCTAATTAGTCAAACTTTGTAATAAAATTATTTGTCATTTTTAATGTTAATTTAGTTGTATACCAAAACTTTTTATTTCTGTAATGGTAGTAATGTCACTTAATATGATTATAAATGTGTCAGTTTTGTCATTTTCCATGAATCTTTTTGTTATACATTTTAAACTCTTAGCTCTAACATTGGGAGGGCTAAGTAAATACTCTGATTTGTCAAATTTAATTTGTTTAATTTATTTTTCATTTACCAAATTATTTTGTATCTGTTTTTATTAAAATTTGCTTCTCTGATGTGTGTAAATACTGATTTAAAGACAGAGGTAGGCTAATGTGCTATCTTGATGAAATCCGAAGTTGAATGGAATGCTTCACTGTTTTCCTTCAGATTTAATAACTGTTTGACTCACACAATAAATATGAATATTAAGTACAGTAATTATAGTTATATTCTCCATCCTATATCAGAAGAAACTTTTGGTTATTCATTATTCACACCAAAGCTTCATTCTTTTATGTTGCATTTCCTGAACCTTCTATGACAATAGTATAAAAAATTTAAAAACATGGAATACGACACATGAGACATAACTACTTGATAGGCACAAATTATTGAAGTAAACTTAAGGAATACATATAGTTAGGCCTACAACAAGTAAAGAAATTGAAATAATTTTTAAAATATTTCTACAAAGAAAAAGATAGAATTAGATGTCTTGCATGATCAATTCTACTAAATATGAAGAAGAATGAATATTAATTATTCACAACCCCTTTTTTCACAAAAAAAAAAAAATGAGAGGACCCTCCTCGGTTCATTCCATGAGATCTATGTTGATATCAGAGCCAGACAAAAGCATCACATGTAAGGAATGATATGAACAAACATCCCTAATGAATGCAGACACAGATGTCCTTTAAAAACTTTACCAAACTGTGTCCTGGAATATATAAAAATGTCCAACAGCATGACCAAATTAAAGTATTTCACAAACGCAATGTTGACTTAACATTCAAAAGTCAATTAATACAGTACACAGTATAATAGACTAAAGAACAACAAAAACATTACTTCAATTGACACAAAAATATTTCACATATCCAACATCCATTTATAGTAAAATTCCTAGCACATTAGGAATAGGACGGAATTTTCTAGACCTGTAAAAGGGTGCCTATATAAAAGTACTGCTAATATGCTTAATGGTGAAAGACTAGATGCTTTACCTTAAAGCCTGAGAACAAATCAAGAATGTCCACCTTTATCACTTTATTTAATATAGCCTTAGGGTTCAAAACAATAAAAAAATGGACATTTACAAGAGGTGACATTTTTAACTTTACTTTATCATACATTGGTAACCTCTTTACATCTAGAGGCCTCAATGTACCAAACATTTTATATTAAAAGGCTGGAAGTTAGTGGAGAGCAGCATGTATACACAGGCCTCTATCATTGGCCAGAACATCTTTGCAATCGGCAGAGGGTGTTTCCTATTGGCCAGATGCAGTGTGTTCCTCCACATTTCCCACTTCTGGTATAGAGGTCTGCCAGAAGGAAGTCAGGGTAGGGCTGGAATACTCAAATGCCAAGGTGGTTCAGGCTGGGAGGTGGAGTGGAGAGAGGTTCCCAGTGCTTCAAGTCCTGGGCCTGGACAATAGGCTCCATTGTGGCAGTCCAGGTTTCTGCGTGCATGTGTGCATGCGCACACATGCACGCACAGTGTGCATACATAATATTTAAGCTTAGATTTCATAGCATCATCCCTACTTCTAGTTAGTAGGAAGTAGAGCAGTTTTCAGCTGAGAAGAAATTTGTGCTTAGAAATGTAGAAAGATAATTTTAAATTCAGTACATTCAGTGTTACCCTACAGTTTGTTTACTTTCCCAGTTTCAGAGAAGCCCACCTTTCTCTTCCTATTGAGAAAAAAAAGTGTTAATATGGTGTGATTGACCATGTTCCCCATGTAATGTGCTGGGTAGTGGGTAGAGTGATACACTAATTCTAAGTTGTGCTAGAAATTTAACAATTTTTTGTTTTACTTTTGCCTTGGTATACATATGTTTTTATTTCACAAGCTCACTGAAATTTTATATTAGATTCCCAGTGTTGAAGATATTATAAAAAGATATCAATTTTGCATATATGGAATGATCCCATCTGTTCTGAATATGTCCTTTATCTCATTCTACTTAACAGAAATAAGTATATTTTTTCTGATTATTCAGAACTTAAATCCATAAACATGTTTATGTTTTCAGATTAATATAGAATTTGAATTTTTAAAACTGGTTTTTCATACCTGAGAACATTGCTTTTATAAATGTTCAGTGTTGTGAAATATAAAAGTGTATTTCCAGGTAGTTTCTGAATTCTTGAAGCAGGCATTTTGAGGGTAGGTTTACTACATTGAAGAGATTATGTGACCATGGTGATGTCATTGGGCTAATCAATGAACACTAAATGGTCACCGTCTCTTTAAAAGGATGAGGCAGAATGTTTTCCTCTCTGTTCTGAGGTCACCACAGAGACCACAGTTAGAGGTGGCAGCTGGAGCAGGTGAGAAGGTAGGAGGTGGTAAGCACTGCTCAGGAGGGTGGGTTCTGGGGCAGATGTGCTAGAAAAAGGTAGATATTCAGGTCCTACCTAGAAAGAAAAGCATCTCAAGTGAGTGTTTAGGTGTGGCTATTGAAAGAGGATCTAGAAGGAGAAATGTTATTTAAGTACACATAGATGAACTGTGCCACATTGATGTTTAGTAATTGTAAACATTAGTCTTCTAAAGATTTTCTTAGTTTTTTGATTAAAATGATGACATAGCTACAATATTATGAGTTTTTGAATAGTTAACATTCATATGCAATTTTGTTCAGCCTTTTCACCTTTTGTTCGTGTTTCTCTGCTGTGCTGGGTTTTGTTGAGCTGAGTTCACCTCTGAAGCAGGCTTATACTTGGAAAGAAGGAGATGCCTGACGGCTGACCTCTGAGCCCTCATCTTCTGTGCCTCTGCCAGCCCCCCTCGGGCAAACCCAAGATTGTCCGCTCCTTCCCGGGCTCTCTTAGTCCCTTCTCTCTGAGTGTGCTGGTAATATCTGCCTTTCTGTGATAAAGTCCTTAAAGAGGGTGTTATGTGCTTTTTTCTAACTCCCCAGATGTATTTGTGAGTTACATAATGTACATTCAAATATAAGATCACTTGGAAAGTGTAGTGCCTTTTTATTTTAAAACTACTGATATGTGGCTTAGTTACAGTTATTTAACAGCTATAAAAATTTATTTTTTAATTTTCTTTTAGTATCTCTAGATAAAGTGAAATGTTGAAAGTATGAATCCTGTTATTTGTGAACAGTGACCAACAACAATGGTGTTGTGAGGCCTGGCTGTCTACTTGAACCAAGAGATTTTGTCAGCTAGGTTATTGGGGGGGGTTTGTTTTTTGTTTTTTGTTTTGTATTTAGGATTCCAGCAGAAAAAGTATCCAAGTTTTCATTGTTGGGTTCATAAAGTATCAGTACTCTTAAATGGTAATAACTAAATTTTAACTTAATAAGTTTGTGTCTTCTGTTAATAAAGTGGAATTTATTTTTAAGGAGATTGACATAATGGAACATTCATATTGATTTGAAATATTCTAAACTTTTGCCTAAAGTTTTCATTTGAAAATCATCTGTTAAGAATTAGGTTTACGTGCTAACACCAAGGTCAGTGGTTTGGATCCCCTTACCGGCCAGCCACCCAAGAAACAAACAAAAAGAATTTGATTCACCACGTCCCTTTATTCCTCCTCCAGAAAGCTTTCCACACAGAGGCAGGTCCCAGCGGTAGAGGGACTGCATCCGCATGCCCTTCTTGGTGAAGGCCCCTCAGACTGCATCTTTAGTAGAAATTCAAAGTGTTATAAGAAAATTGGGACTTGACTTTCTTTTAAAATGTCTATCAAATTTACTGCAAGTTTGCTGATTTGTGTAAGCAAAGAAACTGTTTCCCAAGAAGTAAAATTTTTAGCAAGAATGAATAAACAATTGTAATTTGGTACTGTATTATAATTATCTATTACAAGTATAATGTAGTATACTGTAGTATAGTAACAGCTCTGCTGTATGTACTGATAAGGAGCATGTCTTTGCTTTTTGTGTTATTTCTCACATTTCAAACCTATGACCTTTTCAGGTCAGCATTGCCTCCTAGATGAGAGCAGCTCAGTGTGATTTGCCCAGTGTCCCCAGCTGGCATGGTAAGCCCCCCTTTGTGTTGCCACCATCACAGAGGATCTTCTGCACACTACTGTGGGCCTGGGGTTTCCATGCTGATGCAGGGTCAGTGTTGGTGCCTGGTTTAGTTTAGTCATGTTGGGGCATAAAGGAAGGGGTGTGGTCCATGCCTCAGCAGTTTCTGGGTGACTGAGGAGTGTGTGGGTCAGGTTTGCAGTCAGGCAGCACCTACGGCTGGATAGGAAACTGGGAAGTGATAACATTTAGATGGAAGCAAAAAGAAAAATTTAGGTTGCAAGTGATCTTAAGTTGTGTGTTTTATGTTTTTAAGGTTTTCATTTTATACCTGTCTGTTCTCTCAGATGGAAAATGGCAAAAACCAGAGTCATTAGCATTTAAATGTGATTAAAGCTGGACAGCTTGGAAAAGAATTCTCATGGTATGTACTGTTTTTCAGGTTTTGTTGTTTTAAACAAGAGCAAAAGTTTCACAAACATGATCCTTTAGAACCTATTAGAAAGTGAAAAAAATAGAGAAAAGAGTTATACCTTAAAGCTATTGCCTAGGTTCATATTTTCTAAGTGTCTCAATTATCTGTTGCTGCTGACAATATCCCAGAAACTCAGTGGACTAAAACAATGCCTGTTTCTTATCTCTCAACGTTGTGGAATCTGAGCAGTGCTTCTCCCACATGGCATCCAATAGGATCACTCAGAGTTCAGCCAGCAGGAAGGCTGGACGGAGGGTCCAAGAGCAGCATCCTTCCTGGGCCTGGGTCAGGGCAGCTAAAGGCAAGGGCTCAGCTGTTCCTCTCCCCTGCATGTAATCTCCAGCAGGGTGGTCTGCAGCCTAGGACTCCAGAGCCAAGTAGATGTGGCCAGTCCCCTTGCTGGCTGTCTGTCGACCTCACTCTGTGATCCTGTCTTTACCAAACTTGTGCTGGAGCTTATTTCCTTTGTTCCCTGATCCCTGTTTTGTAAAGCCCTGTCCTTAGCAGGTAAATGGCAGCAGGACACATTTGACTTGCTGACTGTTTTTTTCCTACTAAACATTACATATGTAACTATTAAAGTTTCCTTAATGAGTCTCCTGAAATCATCTTATGTGCCACACTTCACATGCCACACTACATGAAACACTGGTCAACAGGGCTTACTTCATGCACAGTCCCACATCTTGTAGATAGAGGATTGTTCCATTTCATCCTGTTCTTATTTACATTTAGGCAGGTTGTGCTCCCTCTTGTGTGTGGTTGAGGTTGTGTCATCTTTTTGTTCAGTGGCTTGCTGGTCATGATGTGATTACATTTTCTCATTAGGTATGGAAGGTAAAGGTGACCTGAGTAGTGAGGAGGCACCTGAGATGATCAAACCCACAAGGAAAGCCCTCATCAAAACCCAGGGATTCGGAAGAACAACTGTTGCTAAGCGAGAGGGTGTGGGAGATGTGGAGGCAGGCTCACAGGGGCAGCAGCCCCCACAGCAGCACAGCCTGGCCTTGGGACGCAGTGGGACGTGGCCACAGTGCACCGAGCCAGTGGGGGAATCCCTTACAATAGTTCAGTGCCGAGGAAGGAAGAACGCTCATGTCTCCTTTGAAGATTCCAGTGAGCCAATGTCTTGTCCAGTCCCAGATGTTGAAACTGCCTTGGAAGGGAGGATAGGAAGTACCTCTGAGATGAAAAGTGGCCCCCACTCTGGTTCCTTGAGTGTACAGGAGCGAACTGCCTCTTCTGGAAAGGCCACAGGAAGCAAGGAGGAGGACACCTCCGACAATGACAGTGATGGCCTGACTTTGAAGGAGCTTCAGAATCGCCTTTGGAGAAAGCGAGTGCAAGAGCCACCTGACAGGCCCCTGAAAGGCATCCAGAATCACCTGAGAAAGAAGCGTCGGGAGGAGAATCCCACAGACACTGTGCATGACGAGGCAGGAACTACTGTCGAGAATGCTCTGCCCAGCAAGCAAGAGCCAGAGACTGTCCAGAGGGTTGTGTCCCAGGCAGTGACCAATGACCAAGAGAGTCAGCGGGAGAGGGCAGCAGCTCAGCAAGTTAAAGGTGAAGAGAGCAGGGACTCGGGCAAGCCTAAGCCTGAATGTGAGCTGCACAATCCCAACACCCTGGACCGCATGTGTCTCCAGCCTCGTAACAACAGGTGGGTCATGGGAGGACAGGGATGGGCTGCCCCAGCTTTAAAAGAAATCCAGGTGACGAAAATAGTGTTTATATTTGTTTTGATTTTAAATGTTACAAAGCTAGGCTAGATGAATAATTTGTTTATTCAAAAAAGACGAACACATCATTATCAAAAAAGGAATGAAAGGCATGCCTAGCGCCACCTGCTCTGTGGTAGCCACCCAACATGTGGCTGTTATAGTCAAATGTGGCTGTTAAAGTGATGAGCATGGGAGGAGGTGAGAAGCTCCCTGCCCCCACCCAGCCATGTGCAGCCAGTGGCTGCCGAGTAGACCACACGTGGTCTCAGGAACATGGCAGAGAGTGCTCCCCTAGACTGTACCTTGGGAGAGAGCAGAGGGCCAGGTGCAGACTGGTGGAACCCCAGTGTGGACAGGGGGGCAGCTCTGAGTCTTCGCTAGACTTTGGTGTTAAGGAATCTCTGTTGGCTTGTTGGTGGGACAAAGGCATCACTGCTGTTTTGAGGAGACATATACTGAAGTAGTTAGGGTACAATGCCTGGAAAGCCTATAGCTCACTCCAGCCAAAAAAGGGTAAACAAATTTAGTTGAATGTTGGTAAAATCAAGAGAGGAACATATGTGTTCTTTGTTCCGTTCTCTGTACTTTTATGTATATTTGCATTTTCTAAGCAATAGAATGTTAAAACCTATTGGACTTCTTAATTTGTCAAAAAGTAAGTGTTTGTCCCTCACGTCCCATTCCTAATATCACTATTTTATGATTTCAGGTTTATGAGTTGCTGTGACCGATGTGAAGAACGGTTTCGTGGCAATTCTGGGGGCGCTTCTCAGGCTCGAGGAAGGCTTTTGGAAAGGAACAGCGAAGATTATATCTGCCCAAACTGCACCGTTCTGCAAGTGAAGGATGAGACTAAGGCAGAAACCACAGATCATCAGGAAACTAAATTTAGACCTGGAGATGCTGATGACACAGAGTTTACAAGTACAGGAACAGTGGAGCAAAAATCTAGTGAAGACCGAAAGATAAAGAGGAGAGTTGAGAAAGCTGCAAATCCAAGTGGCAAGAAAAAACTCAAGCTTTGCCAGCCTGTGAGTATTTTGCCTACTGAGGTAAACATTAAGGGGATGAACTTATGGGTTCCAGACTTGCTATTGGTAGAAATATCAAGGTTGGGAAAGTTTCTGTCTTGAAATAAGCTAATTTCTACCGAGACAGGTGCTGCATCTGGGTGGGGCTTCCTGAGCTCTGCCCCCATCTCCTGCCCACACCATCTGGACAAGCATCTGTACCTACCTCATCAGCTGTTGTGCACTTAATTCTTAACAATCACTTTTATTTCCATGTTCTTGATGTCACTTATGTATTTATGTGTATCAGCAGAATTGTTTTTGAATTGCTGAAATGCGTGTGCCCTCCTGTCCACCCACACACACCATCTCGAGCTGCCTTGTGGTTCTTTTGCCATCTTGGTGTAGGAAGCCCTGAGCGGTCTTGGTGACTGCATCAGTCTGACCCTCATATTCTTGGCTCAGTGTGTCATTTCTCTGCCTTGTGGCTATTTCCTTGACTCTCCTTCCCACCTGGTTTTTATGTCCCTCTGGGACTGTGATTCTTCATCATTTTTTCCACATATGTCAGCTTCTTCTGTTGAGGAGAAATGTCACATGCTCATAATCTCCATTCCAGTGCCCATGAGAGGACGTGATTCAGAGCATGTTTCACTCTGGGCCTTCCTGAGTCCCTGGCCCACCCCTACCCTGGCAGCTTGTCCTCTAACTGGGGCCAACCAAACAGGAGGCTTTGAGGTTGCTGTGTCTCAAAGCATCTCTGCCTTATGAACACTCTTGCACTGTTAGCTGCAAGGTGGAAGTGCAAGGACTGAGCCATTTAAATAAATGTGCCATGAAAGTATTAAGAGTGACTAAATGGAAATATGACACTACTGTTAATATCACAGTCATTAAGAAAAATTAATAGGAAAATTTCTCCATTTCATCTTTATCATCAATGTGTTTTACTTAAGCTTGTATAAAATTTTATTCTAAGTAAAACAGATTCTGTGGAAGAAAAATAACTATGTTAATTATTTAATTTGAGAAATAAGTTTTCACTTAAGTACATTTGAGGGATGCCTTCATGTGTATTTTAGTCTTGACCATCAACACAGAAGCAACCAAGCGTACATCTTGTGCTGTATTAGGTTTTTGTTACTGTATACCACACTACCACAAACTTAGCTTAGAACATCACACATTTATGGTTTCAGTTTCTGTTGTTCTCAAGCCTGGGCATGACTTCACTGGGCCCTCTGATTGGGATCTTAACAGGACTGCAGTCAGGCTGTGACTCTTGTCTCATCAGAGGCTCAGCAGGGGAAAGATCCCCTTCCAGAATCCCTCATGCTGTTCAGTATATAAGTATGTCCCATGCAATTTTTGTGCCATACTTATATAATTTTTTTTGTTTGTTTATCTGAAATCCAGATTTAGTTGTGTGTCCCGTATTTTATCTAGCAGCTGTACTCAGATCCTAAACTTGGTTGGCCTTCCCAAAGCAGGGTAGCTTATTTCACAATCAGCAATGGAGTCTCCTCTCTTTAGGAAAGTCCAGTTTCTCTCTTAAGGGTCCTTTCTGGTCATCTCATTTGGGACCTTGCTTACCTGTGCAATTACTGCACATTTGCCCTATAGCAGAACCTGATTGTGGGTATGAAATCTCATCGTGTACTTGGACCTTGCTCATGCTCAAGATGGAGGGAATTATACAGAGCATATGTACCAGCGGCAGATGTCCTAAGGGTCACCTTAGAGTTCTGCCCACCACAGATGGTTTGAAGGACAGTTAAAATGTGAATACCTTGCCTCAGGGAAATACACTCATGTAGTTTGAATAAGTAAAGATAGGATTTTATTCATATTAAAAATATTATCGACATCTCTTAATTAAAAACAGTGAGCTTGGTACTACACATAGTGATTTTACACAGCATTTTAACTGCAGAAATTGGCAAGGACACTGTCTGAAGCTCCCTGTTTTGCTCTGCAGGTGGTAGAGTCTCCAGGCACCTCCCAGTGTACCAGACCTGGGCGCTCCACTGTGGTGCAGCCCAACCTGGCCTACTGCAGCAAGGACCGCATTCTTAAACATGCTGCAGCTACTATGAAATGCTTAAGTTCAGGCAAAGAACAGAAGCCAAAACCTAAGGAGAAGATCAAGATGAAGCCAGAGAAGCTCCGTCTTGCACAGTATAGTGTTCAGGTAAGCTGACTAACACCAGCCATTTGAACAACTGGAGCAAAATTTGTGTAACAGTGTTTCCCCCTGAGACTTGTTTTTTTATTTATTTGTAGAATGTAAGGGAAAGCAGGTACAGATGTACTGCAGATAGTATCACCTTTACCTTTGTCTTCCACCTTTTCCACCAATTTTTTTTTCATACCCCATTAGCTGAAATTCAGTCATATAAATGCAGTAAAGCAAAAGCAGGTAACTCACTGCTGCATGGAGAACATAAGACTTCAGGACACTGGCAGCAGTCTTGAATAAAAGAGTTGGTAGTCACCCGATGGAGTTTGTATAGAGAGTAGACAAACAGGGCAGTTGGGAGGGAGGTGAGCTCTGGACAAGTCTGTGTTCTTCATTTGAGACCTCACTCACAAGACTGTTTGTTTATTATTTTTATTCATTTATTTTTAATAGACTTTACTTTTTAGAGCAGTTTTAGGTTCACAGCAATATTGAGCAGGAAGTACAGAGATTTCCCACGTATACCCCTGACCCACACATGTGTAGCCTGTCCCATTATCAACATTGCCCAAAAAAGTGGTACATTTGTTACAGTTAATGAAAAGGATTAATACATCATCATCATCCAAAGAACACAGTTTACATTAGAGTTCACACTTTTTTGTGTATTCTGTGGGTTTGGACAGATGTTTAATGATGTGTGTCTACCATGATACTGTCACAGAATTTCATTGCCTTGAAATCCTCTCTGCCTATTCATCCATTCCTCCTCCATAACCTCTGGTCTTTTTACTGTCTCCATAGCTTACCTGTTTTTATTTATTTACTTCTTATGTTTTATTTTTTCCTAAAAGATAAATTTATTTAATATAAATACATATATTAGTAAAAAGGAAATATCTCAAATCAGCAATCACCTTTCCACCTCAGGAAACTAGAAAATGAAGAGCAAACTCAGCCCAGACCAAGCAAAGAATGTAAATAATAAAAATTAGAGCATAGAAAATGAAACAAAATAGAAAAAAATGTAGGGAAAATCAATGAAACTAAATGTTGGTAGTTTGATGAGATCCATAAAACTGGCAAACCTTTGTCTAGGTGGACTAAGAAAAAAGAAAACTCAAATAACTAAAATCAGAAATGAAAGAGGGGTCATTACAACGATATTTACAGAAATCAAAACAGTTATAAGAGAATACTATGAATAATTGTTGGTCAACAAATTAGATCATCTAGATGAAATGAATAAATTTCTAGAAACACATCACCTACCAAGACTGAATTTTGTAAGAAGCAGTTTCAACAGAACTATGGCTAGTAAGATGGGTGATTACCATTTTTTGAATTGCTGGTGTAGGACTCCCTTGAGGATTTCTTACAGGGCTGGTGACATGGTGGTAAACTCCCACAATTTTTGTCTGGAAAATATACTATTTCTCTCTCATTTCTGAGGGATAGCCTTGCTGGATATGGTATGCTTGGCTGGCAGTTTATTTCTTTCAGTATTTTCAATATGTCGGTCATCCCATTTCCTTCTGTCCTGCAGAGTTACTGTTGAAATGTTTGCTGTTAGTCTGATAAGGGCTCCCTTATAGGTGACTTGATGCTTTTCTCTTGCTTCTTTTAAAATATTCTCTGTCTTTGAGCTTTGCCAGTTTGACTATTGTGTGTCTTGGAGAGGATTATTGGGGTGAATCTGTTTGGGGATCTTTGAGCTTCCTGGGTCTGGAGGTCCATGTCTCTCCCTGTTCCTGGGAAGTTTACCATTATTATTTCATTGGATAGCTTTTCCATGCCCTTTCATTTCTCCTCCTCTTCTGGAACACCCATGATTTGAATTTTTGTGTGCCTAAGGTTGCCTTGTAGCTCTCTTAGATTTTCTTCCTTTTTTAAAGGTTTTTTTTCTTTTCTTTCTTTCTTTTTTTTTTTTTTCCTGCCTGGGTAATTTTTAAAAAGCTCATCTTCAAGATAAGAAATCATTTCTTCTGCTTGTTCTATCCTGCTGCTTAAGGCTATTCATTGTGTTATTTCGTTGAGTGAAACTTTCAATTCCATGAGTTCTGATCATTCTTTTATAAGATATTAATCTTTTTGTAAATTTCCTCCCTTATATCGTAGATTTTTTTTCTCATTTATGTTGTCTGAGTCTTCTCTTATCTCAGTGAGTTCCTTTAAGATTGTTGCTCATAATACCCCTTACGTCCTTGCAAGGGTTTCTTGCTATATACAGTCTGGTATTGGTGAGTTACTGTATTCTTTTGGTGGTGTCATATTTTCTTGGATTTTCATATTTCTAGTATCTCTATATTTATGTCTGGTCATCTGTTAGAGAATAGTTGCTGCTTCTTCTGTCACTCTAGAGTGGGCTTTGCAGAGAAGGATGTACTCTTCTTTTTCCACACTCCACTGGTGGCTTTTCTTGTGTCAATGCAATCAGGTATCTGGTAGGCTGTCTGCATGACACCTGTGCTACTGTGGTGGTCTTGAGCTGCTTTTGCAGCAGCCATGGCTGTGGTAGTGGCTGTGGTGGCCCACCCATGTGGAAGGGGTTTTTTAGTGTGCTCCGTGTCTGCTTCCAGCCAGGAGATGCTGCCCTCAGGTCCTGCCTTGGACTCCAGGTATGCTCTGCTTCTTGCCTGCTTCCAGGTGGATGAGGCTGCCCTTGGCTCCTGCCAAGGTTGTCTTGCTTTGGTACTCTGTGGAATTTGGGGAGAATTCAGGGATGGCTGGAAATCACAGGTTCTTCTCTCAGGCCTGTCCTGGGGCTTAGGTTGATGTTACATTTATGACAAGCAAAGTGTAACTAACACTGTTTGGAGAGTTTTCTTGATTATTTTCAATTGCTTATTTTACTTTTAGGTGACTTAATTTTTAAAGTTGGTAGTTTTGAATCATAGAACTGACAAAGAAGTTGTTGCTGCTGCACCCAGGAGGAGAATGGCTGCACCAAGCATGCCCTGGGCCTGGCAGAGGATAAAGAAACATCATTTGTGCTCTTCGTGCACCCTGTGTCACTGCTCTCATACCTCAGCAAGGTTACAGGGGGTCCTGTGTCAGGGATCTTCTTGTCACTCAAAAAGTTGGAATCCTGAATAAGAGGTGGGAGTGCTAAGGGTTAGCTCAATGTGCAAAGGTAGCCAGACTGCTGCTAGGCAAATGTGGTGTGCAGACTCAGGGTAGATGACCCAAAGAAGGTATAGGATTATGACCTTTCTTGCTCAGTGAAATGAAGTGGAGGTGTACTTTCTGGCCTTCTTAATAATTGGGGTTTTACTTATTATCCAGGGAGGCATTAAAAGCTCTTCTCTGCACGAGAGACCAGCTCCAGAAAAAAAAGAAGGCACAGTGAAGAAGGCGGTGGTGGCTTTTTCTAGGAGCAAATCCCTCAGGAAGGAGACAACTTGTGAAAGCAGCATGCCATCCTGGGCAAGCAACCAGAATTACAGTGCAGTAAAGCTGGAAAAGACTTCCACTGTCTCGTCATCATTGTTGTGCAAACATATGTATCACCTGGGGGCTGGCCTCCTGGACCCCTCCCACTCTCTCCAGATAGCCGTTTCCTGAGCCTGTGCAGGACTGGGGGTTGCAGTTGTGTTTTAATGCTGATCATAAACACTGGCTGCACCATCAGTGCTGGAAGGGAATGCCCATGTGCAAGATGCCTCCTGACACTGAGGATCTATCTCTAATCTCTTGGGACTTCCAGTCAGTGTTTTCCAAAAAGGTGTACAAACCTCATTAGTAAATGTTTCACCTTGATGATTAAGTTTTTAAAGCTGTTTTCCTTATCAGGCTCTGATAAGCATTTGTATTGTCTTCAGCAAAATCTGAATAGATAGACTGCCCAGCATTTAAAAGTCCTCATTGTCCAAACATCAGTTAGTCTTCTTACAGCCCATATAAAACTTAAGTTTTCCCACATGATCCAATCTCAGCACATAAAATCAGCACTTTTTTTAATATGTTCTGTGAACCTCTGCAAATTAGTGTTGCATCTGGTATTCGACTTAGGTATGCTTTTCAGGAGTTAAGTTTATCTCTGACTGGACAGGTGGGAGTTTTTTCATGTCCTACTCATATACTACACACCCAGATAACATGCATTTGAATTTTGAAGGGCATTTACTGCTGCTCTGTAGATCCCACAGTGAGTGAGGGGTCTGCTTGCCCATGTGGAACCTCAGGGTGTCCTCACTAAAGAGAAAGTGCTGAGAATTCTAAGTGTGACTGGTTTCCTGGCTCATCTCTTAAGCTATTATTAAAGATCAGACTATTAAAGGTCATACCCTGGCATGCATTTCAAATTAATGTAATGAGGATATTCCAAATAGATCCATTAAACCCGATTAGATCATGCAGCTTGTTGATTCGATCATGCATCTTGTTTCTCAGACTAATGCTGCACCGTTAAATTAAAAATTTAAATTCAATCCATCTGATACATTTTATTCTATCATAAAACTATGGTCAAATCAGTTCTCATTTATGGTGTTCATAGTGCATTTTGTACCTTATAAAATAAACACCAAAAAGATTAAATAGCCCTAGATTTCAGGATTATAAATGTGTTCTGTGTTTTCCTTTTTATTATCCTTTGAACACATCACTTGGCGGGGCGGTACTTGTCTAGGTAGGTGCTAGATCTACTGTGGTCTATATATGTATATAAAAAAGTAATTCCTTTTGGTTATGTAAGCAGCCCAAGACCTAAGAAATGGAATCCCAATTGAGTTAACCTGTTACTGTGTTATAATGAATCTCCATACACCTTAGCTTGTTTGAGCTGAGAATTTCAAGCCAGCAAATAGCATGTCTCATATGTTCATCCAATTATAGCACCTGTGCAAAACAGCACTTTTAGAGCCAATGAACAGATGTTAAAATAAGTATCCCATATCTGTGAAAGGGATTGGAGCAGTCACTTTTTCATATTCTGCTAAAGTACTTTAATTAAATTGATTATATGCACTTAACAGTAAAGGAAAGAAAAACTGAGGGGTATAAATAACCGCAGAAGAGATAATTTGGATGATTAATTTCAGTTCAGTTAGTTTTTCTCTGTATTGACCAGAATTGGAGAGCAGACCCCAAGACTCCAAGTGTGGGGGTTGCGGAGACAGTGCACATTGGAGAGAGGAAAAGATGGGGAAGTAATGTCCTACTTCACTCACCTTTTGAGAGGGGACAGGGATGGATGGAAGTCCAGATCAGAGAGGGTAATTTCTGTACTCATAGGTTTTCTCCTTTGGCCTTTCCCACTTCTTCCATCAGCTTTTCACTGACACTGATATGGCTAATTAACCTTCCCAGCACATCTCTACATCTCAAAATTGAAATTGATTGATATCTCAAATTTATAAGGGACATACATTTTAGCTACTTGCTTGTGATCATTTTCTGTTTCCCCAGAAATGTCATTTTTCCAAATGATGATTGGGAGGAGAGTAGGGTCATGGGTAAAATAATTCAAGTTCAATGTGCCTCTGCCTCTCTCTCCCACCAAACATCTCTGACTTTTTGGTAGCAGGGCACATCCTCTGAGTCCTGACAGGTATAGTGGGAGGGGGCAGCATGCACACAGCCCATCATAACTGCACCCCATGAAGACCCTTGTCTCCCTGACTGGCTGCAGAAATGCTTTCAGGGGGCGGGGTTCCTGAGGCTGATATCGGGTCCATTTCCAGTCTGTGTGACTGTGTACATTGTGAGAAGTCCTGTGGTGTAGAGCTGAGCATTGCTGCTGCTTGTGGAGGTGGCCTTGACAACATCCTCTGCTCCCACATGGCTGGTGCTGCCCTCGGTGTGTGGGCACAGGTATAGCTGCTCAGTGAACTGGGCCTTGCTGTGCAGGAAGCTCTCTGCTCCTGCTTTAGGAGGTGCCCTGCCTGTTAAAGTATCCTTCACATTCTCAAGGTGATGCGATTAACATGCAATTTTTGTAAATTTTGGGGGGGTGGATTTCTGTATAATTTCCTTAGTTTACAGACACAGTTTGCTTTTTAGTTCTCCCCAAGAAAATGGTGTTTCTCTTGTGTTTTTATATCTGTTTGCTTCCATATTGCCTCTCTTTGTTTCCACCGTTTACCCCCCATTACTCAAGGCATGAAGTGGGCTGAAAATTCTTTTCTAACGTATTTCTGCTTTATTGCAATTTTGAAATGGAAGTGCCTGGTCTTTATATTTACAGGCACAATTCCCAGTATATTGGACTCCCTAAAGTCTTGTTAAGTAACTTAAAACATTTGGGATGTGAACAGATTTTACGTAGAAAACAGATTTCTGCAGTTTAATTCTAGCTGTGGGAGTTGAAAAGGAAAACCTAAATAGCCTGCAGACGTAAACCCAGATAATTGCTTGTGTGAGTTCCCCATCTGAAAGCCTTGTCCTCCCGCTCATGTGTGTGTGCCACACAGGTGGCCAGGCACAGTGTGAAATGGATCCAGGAGAACATGTGTCCTCAAGGATAAATTCTGGCATTGGCTCCAGAAGAACATTGCATTGAAATCATGAGCAAATTTCCTTTAATAAAACAAACATATGGTAGAATACCAGATCCCATGATCGTTTTGTAGAAATTTAAAGCTGGTGGTGGAGGGTGTGTCTGTGTTTTTTTTACGAGTTGCATAAGCCATTTTCTCTGTCTCTCCCAGAGTTGTCAGTGACAAATAAATGAGGCTGGGAGTAACCAGACATTGTAAATCTAAACCAGCATTATCCTCCCAATTTGAAGAAATATCAAAATTTGTTCTGATAAAGGATTTAGCTTGACAGCTGGTTCTTAATATAATCCACATAGCTAGAATTTTCTTGAAAGCCAATAATGACATTCTTTTTGTATTTAAAGTGTCTTACTTTTAAAAATATTGTTATTAGCATATTCATTATTACAAATCGTGATTTTTCTTTATGCCCTTTACCTGACCCATCATGCCCCAAACTCCCTCCCACCCTCCATCCCCCCATCTCTAATAACCATTGGTTTCTTCTGTCCTTCTGAAAGTTCAAGTAATTGTAGTCTTTTCTGTTTCTTTGTTACTTTGCTTCTATGTTTCTTTCTTTCTTAGCACCTAGTTATAAGTGAGAGCATGTGGTATTTATCTATCCTTGTCTGGCTTATTTCACGCATCATAATTTTCTCCAGACTCATCCAGGTTGTTACAAATGGCAGAATTTCATTCATTTTTTATAGCTGTGTAGTATTCCATTGTGTACATGTATCACATTTTCCTTATCCAGTCATCTGTTGATGGGCAGGAGGTTGGTTCTATATTTTGGCTATTGTAAATAGAGCTGCAGTGAACATGGGAGTGCAGGTAACCTTTTGAAGTGATTTCCATTTCTTTGGATATATATATACAGTAGTGGGATTGCTGGATCATATGGTAGTGCTGTCTGTATTTGAGGAAGCTTCTTTGCTGTTTTCCATAGTGGCTGTGCTAATTTACAGCCCCACCAACGTTGTAGCAGAGTTCTCCTTTCCCCATATCCTCAGTAGCAATTGTTGTTAATGGTCTTTTTAATAATGGTCAGTCTAACTGGAGTGAGATGATATCTCAGTGTGGTTTTGATTTGAATTTTTCTGATGACTAGTGATGCTGAGCATTTTTTCATGTACTGTTGCCAAACAAGCATCATTCACTGGAGTCTGCACCAGAGCCCCTGCCTAGCTGAGGGGTTGCAGTGCTGATCTTTGAATTCTGGTGGACTATATAGGATTTTAATGCAATGGGTTCTTTCCTGGCATGTAAAGGTTTTTGTGCAAGTTGGGGGCTTTTGAGGGTTGTTTTTGAGCTTTTGACTATAATCCTTGTTTTAATTAAAAGCACTAATTTACTGTTTACCACGTTAATTGAATAATGACTAGAGGGCTTTAAAGGGGGACATTTAAACAGCAACATTATTATATTGTTGGTTGCCAATTCTTAGTATGGAAACATGATTGACTTTCCCCATCTTGCAAATTCCTCTCACCTTTCCATATTTCATTAATGGCATCACCTCAACGTGACTCGTCTAGTAGGACAATGTGGCATGTGAAACCACCCACCCCCGCTCAGATGTGGTTGCCACAGAGGTCCACTTTGGGTTGAATGTGCATGGATAGAGCACTCGTCTGTTTACCCTTCCTGAAAAGAGTTTTGAAACTCAAGTTTACAAAAAAATCGCACTTGAATTCTGTAGTGCTATCCCAAACCTATGTAGGGTATTTTTGTTTGTTTTTTTGGTAAAATGAAGTTTGTCTTTCAGTTTTAAAGCTCAACTGAGGAGTAAATTGAGTCTTTGAATATGAAGTTTGTTGGTCGAAGTAAAAGCTTTAATATAATAAAATAATAAAGCATTTTTCTATCTGAAATAACCCATAGTCACTATCATAAATACTGCTGACAGCCCTTAATTATGCTTCTTTTCTGAATTTTAAGATTTTAAAAATCCTTTTTTCTAGATGTATCCTATTCAGTAATGCCTAGTAAGCTCTTGCTAGTTAAGGGTGGGCATCCTTTGAAGCCTGTTCTCCTGTGTCACCCGCACACCTGCGCTCTCTCTTGCAGCCAGAAAGGCAGACGGAAGAGCAGAGGAGAAGGCAGTGGTGGCCTCGGCCTCAAACAGAAAAGCCGGCCCGGGCTGCTTGGTGGGCAAATGACCATCACCAAGACATCTCGCTCCAAAGATGTCTCCTCCATTTGCTAATGTGGCAGCAGCCAAACTGGCCATTAAAAAGGCACCCTCTAGCTTCAAGGGCACCATCTCACAAAAGCCGTGGCTCTCGGGCACCCCATCAGGTGGCACTTCTGCTGTCATGCAGACGGTGGCTTCCAGACAGTTCCCTGGATCTGCTGCTTTGGTTGGAGCCATTGGGAAGCCGGTTACAACTTCTCTTCCTGTGGCCTCTCCAGTCCCAGGACACCTTGGGACCTGGAGCCCTGCCCAGTCACAGCCCAGTTCACAAATTCGGCAGAATATAAGATGCTCCTTGAAAGAGATTTTGTGGAAAAGGTGGGCTGTTGTCCTTGGCTTTTATCTGTGGAAGCTCTTCCATGTATGGCGTGATCATTTTGAGATTGCCCCACTGTTTCAAAAATGTAATGTATCCAAATTCAAGGGGTTTATGCAGTTTCTTTTTCATTCCATTCAGAGTCAGTGACAGTGATGACTTAATCATGACAGAGAAAGAAGTAGGAAACATCACCCTTCATCTGGAGAAGGAAATGTTTAACTTGTTTCAAGTTACAGATATTCGCTACATGAGGAAATACCGCAGCCTGCTGTTCAACCTCAAGGATCCTAAAAATCAGGTGTGTGTGGTCTCTGTGTACTGCAGTATTCCTGACGCAGAAGGAAACTTGGTGTGTGTTTTCTATTAGCTGAGTTTCACAGTAATACATCAAAGAGCATTTGCAACATTTATATTCTTTCCATGAAAGTTAGAAAGTATTTTTATCCTCTGTGACACTTCTGTATGCCCCCATGTACTTGGTGTTACTTGCGGATCTTTCTGTTCCCTACCTTAAGTGGACTCTTGTCAGGGATCTCACTGGCTGAAGTTCATCTTTTATTTCACCAGATTAGCCTTTTCTAAACATTGCAGTGCCAAATCACATGCCCATCCCTTCATTGGCTCTAAAGTAAAGTACAGATTCTTTAATCTAGAATATGGGTGTGTCCATATTCTGGCTACAGACAGCCTTTTCTGCCTTATTTTCTTTTCTCTCCTCACTTGAGTGAGCCCGACAATTTGGGCTACTTCACAGTAATAATAAGGAACAGCCCCTCCAGTTCTCACCATTTGGACGGGTGCTGCAGGGCAGCTCAGCCCTCATAGCAGCCGTGGAGTGGGGGTTGTTCTCCTGCGATGAAAATGGAAATGAAATCTGAGAAGGCTGAGCTGCTTGTCTGGTACAGTCTCTTGCCTCCTGCCTCCAGGGCTCACAGTCTTCTGGTCCTCTGTGTCACTCTCTGAGCTCTTAGCTGTGCAGTAGAACCAGGGTCAGATACTCTGCATCTCAGCGTGGTTAACAGCCCCCCAGCACAAGTCATTTCATCCTGTCTGTATTCCTAATACTGTATATTTCTGACCTGTATTCCAAATTGTGTACATGATTTTGTTTTTCCTGCGGAGGTGACTTTTTATTTTTTAAAGAAGAATCAGTGCAACATGGGCCTTGCTTGACTTTGAAATGCATGTTTTCTGTGCCTCCATTTGCTCTCAGCTGGGCGGCCTGGCGCGTGCTCTCAAGGGACTGCTTTGGGAGGCAGGTGAGGTCGCGCCTCTGCAGGGCTCTGTGCAGTGCAGCCTTCCATTGAAAGCTTTGGTTTTTGTCCAGTGGTCCTTGAACCTCCAGGCAGAGCTTCTTGTGCTGCTTTGTTGTTTCTGTAGCCTCCACATTAACACACACAGATATTGTTTGAATGAATGGATGAATGGATGAATGATGTTTCTTTATAGGGACTCTTCCGTCGTGTTTTGCGTGGAGAAATCTCTTTGGCAAAACTTGTGAGAATGAAGCCAGAAGAACTTGGATCTAAGGAAATTTCCCAGAGGAAAGAGAAACTGATGACATCTGTGAGTACTGACTCAGAATGGCTGCTTCAGATACCAGAGACTTAACTTTACCAGAAGTCAAATAATACACTGTTTGCAGGAGTGATATGCTTTCCTCCTGGAAAACAAGGTGGAGGGCTTGATTTTTGTCTTTTTTATTTTAGGTGATAGAATCCAGAACTAAATTGTGCCATGAAGGCAAAAAGACTGACATTAAAAACAGGAAACCATTCCCAGTATAAAAGATTCTACACCCATGTCAGACTTAGGTGTGAGCATTTGGTATTTTCGAAGTTCAGAAAAGGTAGAGTAAAATTTCTCCATTCAAAATGTTTTTAGGTGTCTTAAATTATTGGGCAGGACACTGAGCTTATAACAAATATATATAATTTCATTACTTCTCAAATACTTGTATCCAGTGGTCCTTTTTTTTTCTTGTAGTGCTTCTTAATCACATCCACCTTTTTTCACGTGTGCTGTTAATTTGGAAATGGCATTGGAAAATAAATTACCTACCTTTTTTTTTTCTTTGAGGAACAGCAAGAATCAGTACAAACTGACCCTGAAAAAAGCCCCCAGCCCCTTCTGGATGTCCGTAGCAGTTTGTTGAAAGACACAAGAAGCCAGCATGAGGCGCATCTTTTCAATCTAAATTGTAAAATCTGTACCGGTGAGCATAATTTTGGGATCCCATTAAACTGGATTTTGCTTAAAATCACTAATCCTTCCAAATGCGATGTTAAACCAAAAAAAAAGGGAGGGGGGTAGAATGGACTACTGGAGTTTATGCAGTTAGCTCCTCTCTTTGCATTGTTGCTTTTGGGTTCTCGTAAGCAATTACCTGCTCGTGAGCACGCTGTGCTCTTGGATGTGTCAGATTTCTCTCCATGTCTTTCCTCATCTACCTCAGGTCAGATTTCCTCATCAGAAGATGAGCCACCTCTGAAAAAACAGAAATTGTTGGCTTCTGCTAAGAAAGAAGACTTAAAATCCAAGTGTGTCAGCTCTCCATCTGATCCAGTCCCTAACTCAGCTGATGAAGGAACACCAGGAACTCTGCCCAGAAATGCTTCTAAGCCAGACCTGGAAAGAGCTTCTCATTCCAACCTGGAGAGAAAGTATTTCCCTGGGCCCCCAGGAGATGTCATTCTTGAGCTCTCCCCAGTGGAAGGCCGTGGGGATGCAGTGGTCACCACTGTCACTATGTCCAGCTGGGACTCCAGGACTGGTCCAAGTGGATCATGCACAGTGACAGCCTCCATACCAGCCCAGCCAGACAGTGCCCATGTGGTAGAAACCAAACAAGACACACTGATGCCTGCTTTGACTTCTTTGGCGGTGCCCAGGTTCATACTGGCTAAGCTGTCCTCATCCCCTTGTCAGTTCCATCACAGAATATCAGGTGTGTATTTCAGATATAGTCTGAAAGAGCCAATGAAGTTTTCTTTTGAACTAATGAACGGAAAGGCAATTGGTGATTTCAACTCTGAGTTTTACTCAGAAATACAATTCAGTTTGTTCTTCTCTTACCAAAATGTCTATTTATATCATTATGATTAAAGCATTTATTGGCAAAAGTAAGCTACCAAAACTTGTAGGAATTCACTTTTACTTTTAAACACACGGTCTTCATTGTTTTGAAATTCTAATTGTACAAGAGAGATTTCCTTATTTTTCATGGTTTTGTTTTACAGTGTCTCAGAGTCACGTTCCTCTCCAGAAGGAGATACGACCCACTTTTTATCTCAACTCAGCACCATTTGGAAAGGATTTATTAACATGAAAAGTGTAGCAAAATTTGTCACTAAGGCATATCCTGTC
This sequence comes from Cynocephalus volans, assembly GCF_027409185.1. Taxonomy (NCBI): domain Eukaryota; kingdom Metazoa; phylum Chordata; class Mammalia; order Dermoptera; family Cynocephalidae; genus Cynocephalus; species Cynocephalus volans. The sequence continues at coordinate 43,662,284 of NC_084463.1, read as the reverse complement.
TCTGGGTGTTTTGATTATCTCAGTGAGGTTAGTACCAAAAGTATGTGTGTGTGCTTGTGTGTATGTGTCTTTCACAGGAGTTCCTCTACTACAGGCAGACATGTGACACTCTTACGCTGGCTGCCTGGGTAACTTAAATACCTCCAAAGGCAAGATAATGGTTGCCATAGTGGGTCAGCAGGTCATGCAGTTTGCACAGAGCAGAAATTTGACTGAGCAGTTGGGCAGCCCAGTGATCTGTTTAGCAGTGATCTGTTTAGCAAGGGCATTTACCACACGTGTGTGCCCAGCCACCAGCATGGCCAGGCGTCTGTAACCTGCATAGTGTGTGTGGCAGGTGTAACCCCCTGATAGGTCTTTCATTTTTCAAAGTTAACAAAGATGGCACTAGAATTTATGACCTTGGGAAGGAGTGGCAAGTCAGTTATCCTGGTAATAACTGAATCATTACTGTATGTGTGTGTGTGTGTGTGTGTGTGTGTTCACAAAAGATAACGTAAAAAGGTCGGGCAGCATTTTCTAAACAATGCTGTTTGTCAGAAGTTTATTACACCACCTTTGGGTTTGGGAGCTTGTAATCCTGGATGGTAGTTCACCAGTCAGTATTTAATACGGTTATCACCATTTTCCTTGGAATTGTTGTTTTCTTGAATTTTGGGTTGTTTGGTGCCTTCATGTTACTATATTAGTCTCTTTTTGAACACTAGAGTTTCACAGGTGATTTACTCAAAGTACTTTTTATTTAGGACTTGCCCAACACAATTCACATCGGTGGGAGGATCGCACCGAAGATGGTTTGGGATTATGTTGGTGAACTCAAGTCTTCTGTGTCTAAGGTATCTGCTTATAGTATAGTCTCTGCAACAATGGAACATAGAGCTTATTTAAACATCTTTTTTAACGTTTCATTTTGATGGTTAACACTTGACATGTCAGCCTGCAACTTACTAGATACTTTCAGGTGAATGTTAAAATAAGTTTATATAGTTACATTCCTGTGTGATGGTGTGTTTGAGAAATATGGTGATAGAAGGGTTTTTTTTCCTTTACTGTAATCATATGATTGCATTTTAGTAAAAAAATGTAAAAACTTTATTTCCTCATTTTCATTTTTATTTTTTTATGATTGAAGGAGTACAATGGGAATTTGGAGGTGATCTGGCAAAAGGCACCGAGCCTAGGCTCTTGAATGGGTTTTGGTTTTCTGGGAACCCCTGAGGTTTAGCTACAGCTGCGTGTGTCTGTATGTACAGTTTTCCATCAGATTCCCAAAAGGGTTTAGACCCTGTGCCTAGTTTAACCCTCCCATGTGGAGACACACAGGGAATGGCTGCAGATCGTGCAGCTGCTCACCGTGCCCACAGTCGCTGTGCATGCGGGAAAGCTTACACGTTGCTCCAGACGCAGCTAAGCCTACACCTTACATGGCCTGTGCCTCTCACAGGACAGTTCTCTGAAATCGAGGCTGTGAGTGGAAGTCATTTTAAAGGGTCTCCTGCTGAAACAAAAATTTGAGTCGGGAAGTCGGATGCTTGATTGTGAGTTTCTTTTATTACATTATCTCATTGTTTCAAATGTTGGACAATAAGGCTATGAAAATCAAAATCAGAATTGCTAAAATCTCCCATTTCAGGCTGTACTTTTGAGGTTTGGGTACAAATTTTAAAGCAGATGCTTTCCTCGCATGGCCACAGGTGAAGGCTTTCCCCTGTCCTCTGTTTGCATTGTAGGAGCTCTGTCTGATCCGCTTTCACCCCCTGACAGAGGAAGAAGAGGTTGCCTACGTTTCTCTCTACTCCTACTTGAGCAGTCGTGGCCGTTTTGGTGTTGTACCTAATAAGACCAGGCACATCAAGAACCTCTACCTCATCCCACTGGGTGCTAAGGACCCTATTCCATCCTCACTCTTGCCCTTTGAGGGACCAGGTAAGCACCAACTTTCTGGGTGGTGATGAGGAACATCTGATACCCACCCCTTTTCTCCCCCTGACATGGAGTCCTGCTGAGTTGTCGCAACGTAGATCTGTCATATCCAACCATGAGTCTCTGGGAACAGAATTGTGAAATACAGATGAAGCCATGTTTAGCAGAATAATTCATCCTGTAGGGTAGAGGAGTGTGACACTAGGAGGGCCCCTTGTTTGTAGCATAAATTATCTCTGAAAAGTTGTATATGAAGGAAAAGGCCCACAGCTCACAATCAGCCTGTCATGGCCTCAGATCAGTGGGTTGATCAATTGCTCAGGGTCCGTGGAGAGGAAAGGCAGTGCTTTGTATCTGCTCCTGTCATATTCTTCTCTCTAAATGGAACTCGTGTTTTAGTCTCAGCCCTGGAGTAAGCAGATGTCAATAAGTGACTTTCTTCCTTGCACATACAAAAAATAGTGATATATATAGAAGAATATTTCTGGAAATAGTTACTTTTATGTCTACTGCTCAAATTTTATTGTTATTTCATCTTTGGCAAATTACTTTTTGTTTGCTTCTCCTTAGAAAGTACTGTGGGAAAGGGTTATTTATAAGTTAACCTAAAAGACTATTTCAGATTTGTCAAGGGTTGAGGGTGATTCCAAGGGGAGCAGGTCTGTTACTGTCCAGTTTTCTTTGCCCCTCAGAGGAAATTGATGTGACTTCAATTAGTAAATTGGCACCAGCTGCCTAAATTGGAGTGTTCTTGGCCACGAAGTCCCCAGAGGATTGCTCTTATCTGAAAGCTGGTGTTTCTGACACACAGCAAGTGCTCTTCCAAGTGCTTTGTCATAGTGGCAGCAACTAAACACCCTGAGCACTGACAGGTGCTGCCTAGACCCTGTGCCTTTGTCCCCATCAACAGCTGCACCCACACGTCACCTAAGCCAGCTGGGATCCTGTAGGGGTCCCTCCACTTCATGGGCTTGTTCAGGGGCTGGAATCCATCACCCCCAGCATGCCCCAGGCACCGACTGGAACCCATTCTTAACACCTGGCATGGGCTTGGCTTGTGCCAACTTTCTGGAATTAAATGCCCATAGAGGTATTGATTGATATCAGTATGTACCTCTTGTCCTTGGTTTCTTTTCCCATACATGTGGCTTAATTCTACTACTGAGTCTGTGGCTAGACCTTCCACCATGAACTCAAGGGACAAAGACATGGGGCTAAAAAGTCTTCATATACACTGTACACGCTGGTGTTTTGGAGGGCATCAGGTGGGGGTGTCGCCTCTGTGAAAGTGGAAGATGGCACATTTAACTGCACCTGGTCTTTAAATATCTCACCTACCTACTTGCTTATTTTCACACACTTTATGGATAGTAAATCTCACAGCAGCCCTCATATGGGAGGTGGGTAAGTAGCATCCTGTGCCCAGCTGGTGCTCGCCTCCCACAGGGCTGCCTCCTCCCTGCTGCAGCCGGCATGGCCTTTGCTTCTGCGCTTTCTTGGGAAACACACCACTCTCCAGGTAAAAACTCATGACACAGGAGCTGCAAAAATGGGGTGAGCCCAGAGTTACCCCCGGGAAACCTGGTCCTCTCTTGCTCCTCCCTTAGATGTGGAGCACAGTTGGGGGTGCTCATGTGGCCCTTTGCCCTCATTTGTTTGGTATTGTCATGCTGGACACCTGTATTACAGCAGTGTAGAGCATCTTTAAATTTGAGACAAGTCCCTTCATCTCAGTAAGCATTGCTTCTAAGGTCCAAGATAAGTGAATTTTATAGTTTCTTCCAGGAATATAAGTTATGGTTTTATTGTTTCTTCAAGGAATATAAGTTATTTCCAACTGCTAGTTATATTTCAAATATTCATGGAACCGTAACATGACATAAATATGTGAGTGAGGTGATAAGACTTTCTCAAGATAGGAGTATGCATTTTGGGACAGGCCTATTTAAATTTGAAATCTTTGGGAATTTTGCTGGGGATGTTCAAAACCGTGGAGCTTCACTAGATCATCTCCCAGTGTGTGCAGATGAGATGGGCGAGAGTTGAAAGTATCTAAAAACCAGCGGCTTATTAGATGCCAATCTCTAGATAGCTCGCTGTTTTCAAGACCAACACAAATATTACGTAACGTCACCTATGATAAATATGACAACAAAGGTCAAAGCCAGCTTGCCAGGGGTGAGATACACTAATTCTTTTCATCAATAAGCATATTAGGGTATTAAAAGACAGTTGGAGAGAAGCACCTTACAGAGCCTGGGGACTGTGTCTTCTTGAGTTTAACACAATGGTTAACCCAGCACACGCAGTTGATTGATGCAAGAAATTTGATTTGTGCAAGAGCCCTGAGGTTAGACCTTTAGTAGTTGAGCCTTTCCCTGAGTGAGGTAGTCCCTGGTGACTTCCCCATGCAAAGACCCCCCAGTCCTTGCCGTTGAGTGCCCCACCCCCACCCCGGCCAAGCCCACTCCTACTTCTGCTCCTGAGACCCAAGTTTGTAGGGAGAGAGCCTGGCTTACAGAGCTGCCCCACAGACAGAACTTCAGCTGTGACTCAGTAGGTCCGAATGTGCTCAGCAGTTAAACCTGTACTGAAGCTCTGGGACCATCTGCAGCAGAGATACTTGGTCCACAAAGGCCGTGATAGCTGATTCAACAATTGACCAAACCCCAAAACTGTGTTTAAATTAGCTATAAAGTATTCGGTAAATAGCTATTGTGGTGAAAGAAGTAGTATTTGAAGATAAAATGCCCATAATGAATGCTAATTAGGAAATTTTGGAAGTGCTCTTCAGTGTGGTGGCCAGATGCCAGATGCTATCCCCTCCTTTGCCTTTTCTTTTGCTGACACACTGCTGTTACCAGATGGGGCAGGGAGAGGAGGTTTTGACAGAAAGTTCTCATAAGAGGAGTGTGGCTCACCCAGGGGTGCCTTCAACACGAATCTCTTACACAGCAGCCTGTGAAGTGGGAGACCTTTAGGACACCCTTAAGCAGGGAGGGGAGCAGAGCGGCCTCAGTCTGTGGAGGCCGGGTTGCCTGAGTTCAACCTGGTGTCCTCCTCCTAAGTGGCGGGCAGGACATCCACCTGTCGTCGTGTGCTCAGCTGTCAGTAATCAGTTCCGTACTGGAATTTTGGAAGACTCACAGCAAACATATTTAGAACTATGAAAACAACCATGTGAAGTGATGTGTGATCATCTCTAAATCACAAAAAGAACAGGACAATCTTAGCAGTGCTTTAAATTGTAAGAAAAAAGTGTGATTACCTCTTGTATATTATGTAATGTTATCTGTAAATTGAATTTATACAATCTGACTGATTGTATCCTTATGCTATTGAAACAAATATTCTGTCCTTCATGAATCATTTTTCTGTAAGTTACTGTTTGTGACTTGGCTGTTTAGTTAGTTCCCCTTTGGGAATTCTTGATGGAGTGTGAGTGTGGGGGTGGGAGATCATTATGGGAATGTTAGCATTCCTGATGTAAGTTGTCACAACTTAGGATCTTTGGGGTACCTGTTTCTTAACAAATACCTATTCTGTAAACTGATGCTGTGCCCTGAAGCTCCCAGTCTGTCTCCGTGTGACTGTCCTTCCCCACCAGTGTGCTGAATGCCTCGGCGCTTTACTTAAGCACAAGTCCTGTGTTTACAAAGACTCAAACATTAGCTAGTTTTTGATAAATTAATGCTCATTGAATTTTTTTCTAAGCCTCAAACATCTACTCTAGCTATTTCAGTCACCATTATTGTTTCATTCATTGTAATTCTGGTACCAGAAACTAATGAATTTACCTAATGGTTTTTGTGCTTTACTGATTATGATCCTATTGGTCATTGTAAAATGAGTTGAATTGGTCCTTAATCATTAACACCTAATACTAGTATATTTAGCTTAACTTATGTGTTGCAACTCATAAGTGAATGACAAAAAGGGCTGTTACCTTCTGGATATGTCACAAGAGGCACATAAGAGCATATCTGAGATCCATTTGTTTAAAAGACATGCTGGTCCACACGCACTTTTGATCCCTGGAGGTTAACAATGTTAGTCATTGCTGTAGTGCCCTTCCCGCCGCCTCCACCATGCTATTGCTTTAGCACTGTGTGTAATTTTTTATAAAACATGTAACAAGTTCTGACAGTTGGGGTGAGTTTACTCATGAATTGGGCGCTTGGTTCTGTAGTTGGTGGCTAGGGGGCTAATCCCTCCCTTTCAGCGGCCACCACCAGGGCTGGGTAGGCCTGGTGGTGACTTTGTGGGATGGGAACCATTCGTTCTTTTGCAATAAGCTCCTCAAACACTCGGCTTTATTTTCCCACAGGATTTCCCACGTGAAAGCCCTTAATAAAATTTACCTCTGAAGGATGAAAACTGGATTTAGATTCTAAAATTCACACAAATATTTTGTTTTCAGGTCTCGAGTCACCACGTCCAAATATAATCCTTGGGTTAGTAATCTGTCATAAAATAAAACGTCCTTCAAGTGCTGGAGAGTTAGACAGGATTGAGAAGAAACGGCCCCGATTTCAACAGGAAGAAGTGGATGTTTCCATCTACCCCAAGATAGCTGCAGCCCCGCGGTCTGAGGAGAAGCCCTCCAAGTGTCCTCTGTACCCTGCAGGCACCGCTGTCGGCACCACACCCACAGGGTCCCCTCCACCTCCACCCTCTCTTCCAGAAACATCAGTGTTAAAAATACAGTCATCCATCAAGCCAGAAGCTACCCGGATTGACACAGCCTCATCTAAGCGAGCAGCAGTCACTACAGCAACTTCCAGTGTCGTGTCAAATATGTGGAAAACAGCTTCACCACTGGAACCCATCTTGCAAGTTCTCTTCAGAAAGAAGAAATCATTTGAGCCCCCTGCCAAGGAGTCTGTCGGAGCTCTTCCTTCCTTCCACCAGGACTCCAACACCAAGGCAGACGACGGGGTGTCCGCAGCTCCTTGGCCAGATCCGACTGTTCAGCAGTTTGGTCAGTTCTCAAAGGCTCAGGCTCTAGAGGAAGAGGAGGAGGATCAGCCGCACAGCCCTGAAGAAGAGCAGAACCTGGAGAGAGCCTTGGATGCACAGCTCGCCAAGCGAGGGAAAATAGTGATTATTAGTTAAGAAACTACAAACTAAATAGAAAACTTTTCACTGTGAAGTATAAGATATGCCTGTTGTATTTTTCAAGTCCTTCTGAAGTGTGAAATAAGAGAAAACCTGGCTAATTTATTTGACTGTACAAATACATGTTGATAATTTTTATATTTTCATGAACTTTTTCAGATGCAAATTTAGAGAATTTCATATGTTCTTTTGGAGTCTGTTGCATTACACATCACTACAGATTTTCACTGTATAGCACAAATTTTCAAGGAAATATGGAGAACATGTCTATTTGGGGTGTTTGTGTTATAAACCAAGTGTCGCTATGTTAAATTACCTTAAAGCAGGGGTCATTTCCAATATTGAATATGTTGTGAAGGTTTTTTTTTCTTCTAATTTAAATATACAATAGTAAAAATGAAGTTTGTTTCTTTAGGTTTTGTTGATAGAAATTTCTGTAAGTTGTATTTATATTGCAGAGTATTTTATCACTGTATATTGGGCTGTCAGGTTCTGTTATTTGAAGTAGAATAAATATCTACAAAGAGTTTTTGTCTCGTGTGTCTTCACTCAGCATTTTTGTCCTAACACTGGGCAGTCAGAGGTTGGACAAGGGCACCTGGACCCCCAGCTTCTGTTGCCCTCGGCCCCTTCCTGAACTTGGGGGATGATCCTAGTCATGACTGCCCACCTGGGTTCCCACATTCTTCATCACTCTGCAGGTGTCACACACCCCTGCTGGGGGCCACCAAGGAGACTCCCAGGGAACCACAGAGTGTGATGAAGGGGGAAACGTGGTCACAGTGTAACAGTGAGGAGGTACAGGGAGGGGCTGAGTATGTGGCTCCTGGGCAGGAGGTTGCCCCCAAATCCCAGCCCGTTGGGATTCAAGGGAGACTCCAGCTGCCATTCAGGATTCTTAGGAAGTGACTGGGCAGAGTTGGTGGCCCAGACCCAGTACTTGCAGGTGGAATGGAGGTGGCTGTGCATGGCCACCACAGGGGGGAGCATGCAGGTTTGGGTCTGGCCCACCTTCCATATGACAGATTGATCTGGTCACCCTTGAGCCAGCAATTAGCTTTTCAACAAGTGTGTGTGTCCACAACTCAGCCATGAGCATAGACACTGAGGGGATGTTCCTGAACAAAGTGTTGACCAGCCCAGGCAGGACAGGCCTTGTGTGGCAGATTGTTCAGTGGGGCTGGTGTCTCGTTTCCCAGCCAAGCTCATGCAGACCAAGCAGACCTGAGGGAAGTGTAACAAGGGAGGGGACTTCATAAGGGGACCCCTCTGGCCACCAGTGCTAGCCACACAGCCCCCACTCCCTTCAGACTGCTGTCACAGCTATTGACACTGTCTCCACAATGGCTCCATCACCTCACGGGTCATGGCGAGCTGAGCGGTGACACATGTGCAGGTGTCCCTCATGGAAGACTGCTCTGAAGCGAGCTCCTGGTAGCTGACAGTGAGGAAAGTGGAGTTGGTTTCTCAGGTCCCCTTGCCTCATATCCAGCTGGGTTGACTCAGCACATCCATTGTAAACAAGTGACGTTAGAGTGAGTGCGCTTGTGCCCAGGCACCCCTTGGCTCATTGCCACTGTTGTGTACTTCAGTATGGAAGGCAGCGGCTCTGAACTGGTCGGTGGAGCTCATGTCTGAAGAATAAAGCATGTCCACTTTCCTGGCTGCTGCTCGGTTTTTCTTTCCCTTACCTGACTCAGGACCTGCACAGGACGAGGCAGAGGGGTCTGCACTCCGGCCCAGCAGTGACACTTTGCCAGAGAGCGTAAGTTCCAATTCCACTACACAGACACTAAGGGGTGCCTGGCACAGCCACTGGCTCCACACTTTGTGGCATGCAGGTTGCCATCAGGGTGGCCTCCCAGATGCCTGGGAAAATATGCCCCCACATCAAAGCCCTGTGGCCTTGCAGGACTCAGATGTTGTCTGGTCTCATTCTCGTTCACCCCAAAGCCCTGTTGAAACCCTCCTGCTGCATCAGGCAGCTCTGCCATGCTCCTTCCACTGCTCAAGCACCTGTCCACCCAGACATCTCCTCTAGGACCAGCTCTAATGGCTCCAGCCCATGGTTCCATTTCGCCAACATCACCCACAACACTTGTGCACTGTGCCATGCATGGCTCTCTAGAAACCTGACAGGTGAAGAGTCCAGCCCCAGCCTGTTCCTACACAAGGGCACAGCCATGTCCACCTCAGAGGGCAGAGAAATGCCAGGGACAGAGATCCCCGGCTGCCAGTGCACAGGGGCCACTTGGGTGTGGCTCCTAGTCCTGGCACATCTGCCGAGGCCGCTGTCAGAAAGTGGAAAGAGCCATCTCTCTAGAAAACTCGAAGGTGTTGGGGCCTCCAGTGGAGGGTAACACCCAAAGGGAATGGGTACCCCCTGCCCCTCCATGCCACGCCAGGCCCTTGGCCCCACTGAACTCCATGGCATCAGCAGTGGTGGCAGTAGTGGGGCCCTTAGCTGTGGCTGTGCCCTGGACGGGGCCTGACCAGGAGGAAAGGAAAGGAAAGGCAGGAGCCACGTGGGTTTTAGCACAGGCAGGACCTTGTGCACTCAGTGGCACGGCAGGGCCAGGGCACTTGACTGGTAGCCACTGGGTCCAACACCTGCTTCCTGCAGGACACTCAGCAAAAGAGAGGAAGAAAAACCAAAGTCTCCTATAATTTTATTTATTTATTTATTTATTTATTTATTTATTTTTAATTTTATTTTCTCGATATACATTGTGGCTGATGATTGCTCCCCATCAACAAAACCTCCTTCCCTTCTCCCTCCCCCCTCCCCCCAACAATGTCCTTTCTGTTTGCTTGTCGTATCAACTTCAAATAATTGTGGTTGTTATATCTTCTCCCCCCCCGCTTTGTGTGTGTGTGTGTGTGTGTGTGAACTTATATATTAATTTTTAGCTCCCACCAATAAGTGAGAACATGTGGTATTTCTCTTTCTGTGCCTGACTTGTTTCACTTAATATAATTCTCTCAAGGTCCATCCATCTTGTTGCAAATGGCAGTATTTCATTTGTTTTTATAGCTGAGTAGTATTCCATTGTGTAGATGTACCACATTTTCCGTATCCACTCATCCGATGATGGGCATTTGGGCTGGTTCCAACTCTTGGCTATTGTAAAGAGTGCTGCGATAAACATTGGGAAACAGGTATACCTTCGACTTGATGATTTCCATTCCTCTGGGTATATTCCCAACAGAGGGATAGCTGGGTCGTATGGTAGATCTATCTGCAATTGTTTGAGGAACCTCCATACCATTTTCCATAGAGGCTGCACCATTTTGCAGTCCCACCAACAATGTATGAGAGTTCCTTTTTCTCCGCAGCCTCAGAAGCATTTATTGTTCAGAGTCTTTTGGATTTTAGCCATCCTAACTGGGGTTAGATGGTATCTCAATGTGGTTTTGATTTGCATTTCCCGGATGCTGAGTGATGTTGAGCATTTTTTCATATGTCTGTTGGCCATTTGTATATCTTCCTTAGAGAAATGCCTACTTAGGTCTTTTGCCCATTTTTTAATCGGGTTGCTTGTTTTCTTCTTGTACAGTTGTTTGAGTTCCTTATATATTCTGGATATTAATCTTTTGTCAGATATATATTTTGCAAATATTTTCTCCCACTCTGTTGGTTGTCTTTTAACTCTTTTAATTGTTTCTTTTGCTGTGCAGAAGCTTTTTAGTTTGATAAATCCCATTTGTTTATTTTTCCTTTGGTTGCCCGTGCTTTTGGGGTCGTATTCATGAAGTCTGTGCCCAGTCCTACTTCCTGAAGTGTTTCTGCTATGTTTTCTTTAAGAAGTTTTATTGTTTCAGGGTGTATATTTAAATCCTTAATCCATTTTGAGTTGATTTTAGTATACAGCGAGAGTTATGGATCTAGTTTCATTCTCCTGCATATGGATATCCAGTTATCCCAGCACCATTTGCTGAAGAGGCAGTCCCTTCGCCACTGAATAGGCTTGGTGCCTTTGTCAAAGATCAGCTGACAGTAAGTGTGTGGGTTGATTTCTGGATTCTCTATTCTATTCCATTGGTCAGTGTGTCTGTTTTTATGCCAGTACCATACTGTTTTGGTTATTATAGCTTTGTAGTATAGCTTAAAGTCAGGTAGTGTTATGCCTCCAGCTTTATTTTTTTTGCTCAGCATTGCTTTGGCTATGCGTGGTCTTTTATTGTTCCATATAAATGTCTGGATAGTTTTTTCCATTTCTGAGAAAAATGTCTTTGGAATTTTGATGGGGATTGCATTGAATTTGTATATCACTTTGGGTAGTATGGACGTTTTCACTATGTTGATTCTTCCAATCCAAGAGCATGGGATATCTTTCCATCTTCTTGTATCCTCTCTAATTTCTCTCAGCAGTGGTTTGTAGTTCTCATTATAGAGATTTTTCACCTCCTTGGTTAACTCAGTTCCTAAGTATTTTATTGTTTTGGTGGCTATTGTAAATGGGCAGGCTTTCTTGATTTCTCGTTCTGCATGTTCACTATTGGAGAAAAGAAATGCTACTGATTTTTGTGTGTTGATTTTGTATCCTGCTACTGTGCTGAAATCATTTATCAATTCCAAGAGTTTTTTTGTAGAGGTTTGAGGCTGTTCGATATATAGGATCATGTCATCTGCAAACAGGGACAGTTTGACTTCATCTTTTCCAATCTGGATGCCTTTTATTTCCTTCTCTTCTCTGATTGCTCTGGCTAGTACTTCCAACACTATGTTGAATAGGAGTGGTGAGAGTGGGCATCCTTGTCTAGTTCCTGTTCTTAAAGGAAAAGCTTTCAGCTTTTCTCCATTCAGGATGATATTGGCAGTGGGTTTGTCATATATGGCTTTAATTATGTTGAGATACTTTCCCTCTATACCCAACTTATAGAGGGTCTTTGTCATGAATGAGTGCTGAAATTTATCAAATGCTTTTTCAGCATCTATAGAGATGATCATATGGTCCTTGTGTTTGAGTTTATTAATAAGGTGTATCACATTTATCGATTTGAGTATGTTGAACCAACCTTGCATCCCTGGGATGAATCCCACTTGATCGTGATGAATAATTTTTCGTATATGTTGCTGTATTCTGTTTGCTAGTATTTTAGTGAGGATTTTTGCATCTATATTCATCAAGGATATCGGCCTGTAGTTTTCTTTTTTGGTTATATCTTTACCTGGTTTTGGTATCAGGATGATGTTTGCTTCATAGAATGAGTTTGGGAGATTTGCATCCATTTCAATCTTTTGGAATAGTTTGTAATGAATCGGTGTCAATTCCTGTTTCAATGTTTGGTAAAATTCTGCTGTGAATCCATCTGGTCCTGGGCTTTTCTTTGTTGGGAGCCTTCTGATAACAGCTTCAATCTCCTTTATTGTTATTGGTCTGTTCAAATTTTCTACGTCTTCACGGTTCAGTTTTGGGACCTTGTGTGTGTCCAGAAATTTATCCATTTCCTCCAGTTTTTCAAATTTGTTGGCGTATAGTTGTTTATAGTAGTCTCGAATGATTCCTTGTATTTCAGATGAATCAGTTGTAATATCGCCTTTTTCATTTCTAATTTTTGTTATTTGAGTCTTCTCTCTTCTTTTTTTTGTTAGCCATGCTAATGGTTTGTCAATTTTATTTATCTTTTCAAAACACCAACTTTTTGATTCGTTGATCTTTTGAATTGTTTTTTGGTTTTCAATTTCATTCAGTTCTGCTCTGATCTTAATGATTTCTTTCCGTCTGCTAACTTTAGGTTTGGATTGTTCTTGTTTTTCTAGTTCTTTAAGGTGAAGTGTTAGGTTGTTCACTTGCCATCTTTCTATTCTTCTGAAGTGAGCGTTTAATGCAATAAATTTTCCTCTCAATACTGCTTTTGCAGTATCCCACAGGTTTTGGTATGATGTATCATTGTTTTCATTAGTTTCAATAAATTTTTTGATTTCCTGCTTGATTTCTTCTTGGACCCATATGTCATTAAGTAGAATGCTGTTTAATTTCCATGTGTTTGTATATTTTCCAGAGTCTCCCATAATTTTATACCCAGCACTGACTGCTGTTGACATTTTGGAATATTTCCTTAATAATCTTTTTCCTTCTCTCATATTTTGTTTAACATCCCATTTCTTCATCCAATAAATCTGTTAAATAAAATTTCTTCAAATATTTAAACACTGCATATTAAACATTTAAACAATAAATTCAATATTTAACAGTTAATTTTTCCAAATACTTAGATATCGGTTATGAACATATTTAATCAAGTACTCTTAAGCACTTAATTAAAATCACATCCATAATGAAGGTTTATCAGATGCTCTTAGGTACTTACACCTTTAAGAGCAAAGGAAACACAAATCCCAGTGGTGACAAGATACGCATCACGTGGTTTCCACACTGCTGGTGCCACAGACACACGCCCGTCCCTTCCTCTTCTTGTGTCAGCCTGTGGCCAAGGAGGAGAATGTGACAGGACCAGATGGATGACAGCCAGTGAGGGGGACAGTGGGAGACAGAGACAGAGAGAAGTGGAGAGACAGGGAGAGACTGAGACAGACAGAGGAACAGAAACAGAGATCGTGAGAGATAAAGGCAGAGATAGGGAGACACAAAGACACACAGAGAGATGGGGAGACAGTGAGACAGAGGGACAGAGACAGGGTGAGACAGGGACAGACATGGAGGGAAAGAAAGAGGGACAGAAATTTTGAGACAGGGAGAGATGAGGGATGGATATGGATAGACATGAAGAAACAGAGAGACAGAGGGACAGACAGAGAGAGAAAGAGATGGCAAAAGATAGTGAGAGACAGAGACAGCAAAAGATAGAGAGACAGCAGGAGATACAGAGATAGGGAGAGACAGTGAGAGACAGGTGGACAGAGACAGGGAGATGGAGAAACAGATACAGAGACAAGGAGAGATAGAGGGGGACAGAGACACGGAGACATAGCGAGACAGAGACAGAGACAGACGCTGGAGAAAGAGGCTCTTTCAAACAATCATCCTTACTTGATCAGAAAACCACAAGCAAACCTCTGTGAGAAGCGCTCCAGGTGGAAGAATCCGAAACTGGAATTGGCGAATTCATAAAGTTTGAGTCAAAACCTCTGGGGTGCCCAGTCTTGGACGTTTCCACAAATTGAGGAGTTTTACCACCAGAAACACTACCAGGCTCTCACATAGGTCACAAAATAATGGCTTTCAGCTTCCAGCAGGAGGGAGAAAGTAGGCATTTAAAATACGCCCATTGAATTCTGTCCTCCTTAACAGGTGCTGCCTTCAAAGGAAATGATTTCTTAAGAGCCTAATAACCAACTGAGATTTTACTGGGGCCAAACCTCCTGGGGCAGGGGAAATGCCCAACTCCATCCCTCTCTAAGCTTTCAGTCCCAAGAAGGGGATAAGGACTGAGAAGCACTTATAAATGTCATAAGCCAAAGAGACAGAGTCTTCCTAAAATGAGGACAAATCATGGGTCAATGGAACGCTCCCCTCACCCCACAGCTCAGCTCTATATCAAAAGCAGAATATGCGTGTGATAACAGCACAACGCAGCTGGGAGGACTGTGTGCCTCTGACTTTACTTAAGAAGTCTCTAAGTGTATGCCAACAGTTTACACAGCTAATGTCTAGAAACACACAAGGTCCTGACACTGAGTCATGAGGAAATGGAAACTCTGAAAATGGAAACCGACCTACAGCTGGAGACTGACCCTGGTTCCAGAGAGAGAAGTGTTGCACTTGCACGTTACAGTCTCTTTGGGGGCTACCAGAAGGTCTGAAACAGGCTCTCTTTTCCATTTTGTCTAAGTCAGAAGCCAATCAATACGGAAAATTCATAGAAATTGCTTGAAAATGTTAAGCAAACAAAAAGCCTGGAGCCACCTAGAGAATAAATTATGCTTGACACATACAATAGATCAACTAAAGCCCCAAAGGAAAAGCCAGAGTGAAAATTCATTTCAGTAATGAGGTATTCAACAGCACCCAGGACACTGGGGAACTAAGAGAGCTTTGTGCGTGCTGGGAAATGTGGGGACACTTTTTTAAAAAGACCTGAGAAAACCCTCATTTTTAGCACTGGCTGATTTCCAGGCTTGGTTCAGCAGGAAGTGAAGGCTGTCAGATCTTGAACAGCCTGGGTGCATATTAAATAAGTCCCTCAGCACAGAGTCATCCACAAAAACTGCAAAAGGTGAGGTTCTTCTGTTTGCTGCTTCTCTTTTTGGAATTCTCATTAGTCTTACACACACATATTCACATATTATGTATGTATTACATAAAGGCGTGTGCTTTTATGTAATTGTATTTAATATTTTATCAACATTTTATCATTGTTTTCTGTGACAGTGTTAGTTCAACAAACTACCATCACTGGAATTCAGAACCACAATCTTGTTTGCTGTTTAAATTTTATATAAATTGAATTATGTAGTTGTAGTGTGCATACTTCTGTGTCTGGTTGCTTTTATGCAATATTATATATGAGAAAGTCATTCATGTCACTGTATATAGGTATAGTCCATTCATTAAAAAAAGTTTTGTATGTGTATTTTTATTCTTGTTTTATACATGAGGTCATCAAAAATTAATTGAAATATTTGTATTATATTTTAATTTTATTTTTCTGTGAACTTTTTGAAGTACACTTGTATGTGCATATATGTATAGATAGATAAATATAATTTACCATTTTAAACATTTTTAAGTGCACGGTTCAGCCAGTAAGTACATCACAAAATTTTAAGGTGCATAACATTCTGTGTGAATAAAATGATGGCTGAAGAACAGTGTAAATATATTTAATGCCACTGAACTGTATACTTCAAATGGTTAAAATAGTAAATTTTATATATTATACACCTTAAAATTATAAAATTTTCAATTATGCCTTAATAAAAATGGAAAAAAATTTAAAAACCAGACAGAAAATGTATGTTGATGAGGACATAGGCAGACTGGAAACTTTGTGCTCTGTGGGTATCATTTTAAGACAGTACAGACTAGAGACAAAACAGTATGGTGGTTTCTCAAAAAAATGAAAAGTAGACTTTTCTTATGATCCAGCAATACCATTTCTGGATATGTGCCCAAGTAAATAAAAGTGTGAACTAGAAGAGATATTTACACATTCATGTTGACATAGCATTTTTCAAATTAGTCAAAGGTAGAAGCAGTCTAAATATCCACAGATGTATACATGAATAAACAAAATGTGATATACACATACAATGGAATACAACTTATTTTTAAAAAGAAAGGAAATTCTGACATATTTTACAACATTCATGAACCTTAAGCCCATTATGTCATGTAAAAAAAGTTACAAAAATCCAAATGCTGCATAATTCTACTTGTATGAGGTACCTAGAGTAGTCAAATGCATAGAGACAGAAAGTAGAATGGTGTTTGCAAAAGACAGGAGGAGGAAACATTGGGAGTTATTTTTTAAATAGGTACAGAGTTTCACTTTTGCAAGATGAAAAATGTTCTGAAGATTAATGGTGATAATTGTACAACAAAGTAAATGCCCTTAATGCCACTAAAATATACACTTAAAAAGTGATAAAATGGTAAATTTAATAATATGTGTATTTTACCACAATTTTTAAAAAGTGATGGAGTTTGGATGTGTTGTCCCACCCAAACTCAATGGAAATCTGATCCCCAATGTGGCAGTGCTGGAAACTGATTGAGTCATGGGGGCAGGTCCTTCATGAATGGATTAATGCTCTCCCTGGGGAGGGGGGATTAATGAGTGAGTTGTCACTGTATTAGTTCCCAGGATAGCTCACTGTTTAAAAAGACCCTGGCACCTTCTCTCTCTCTCTCTTGCTTCCTCTCACCATGTGATCTGCTTGTACCCACTGGCTGCCTGCTACTTTTCACCATGAGTAGAAGCAGCCTGAGGCCCATGCCCGATGCAGCTGTCCCAGAATCATAAGCCAAATACACCTCTTTTCCTTATAAATTACCCAGTCTCAAGTAATTCTGTTATAGCAACCCAAAATGGACTAATACGAAAGGGAAGCTGTCACCTTTAGGTATGATAATACAATAGGCAAATATTACAGGTCCAAAAATAGAAAGTGATTAAAATCATTATTTTATATAAATCAAATCAGTCTTTAAATGCAGTCTTAAAAATATATCACTGATGAACAAGTGGTTTATGTAAACACAAATGACATTATAAAAACAGAAATAAAACATGGTAATTGTATGTAAATAATTGGGAAGAACTTTGTAAGTGGAAAATAAAGCCTAAGAGTCATTTAGGATAAGAATAATACATTTAAATGTCTTGCTTTTTTTCAGGAAGGTTAAATAGAGACAAAGTCTAAATCAATTACAGACCAAATAATGAAATAATGAGTAATAATTAATTTTATAAGGGATAATTATTTTTAAAAAATACTCCAACAAAGCAAAACTAACAAAACTTGCCAAATCATCTGAAACAGAAACAAATAATGCCTAAAAGTAAAAGTTCTCAAATCCATTTATGTAATTAGATAATTTCTCTTAATAAATGGTCACAGACAACAGATGTTACAAAAGATTACAGTATTAAAAAAAATAAGCCAGTCTG
This sequence comes from Cynocephalus volans, assembly GCF_027409185.1. Lineage (NCBI taxonomy): Eukaryota > Metazoa > Chordata > Mammalia > Dermoptera > Cynocephalidae > Cynocephalus > Cynocephalus volans. The sequence continues at coordinate 43,644,665 of NC_084463.1, read as the reverse complement.
TTTAGATGAAAAAAAAATACTCATAATTTCAGAAAAGACACATCATGAGAACAGGTTTGATAGGTCCCCAGAATCTCTCATCCAGCTGACTGGTGTCAGACTTCTCCTAGAAAAAGCGACTTCATACAGGTTGTGCCAGGTGGATCTTTCTGAATGCCTAAATCTTAGAAGATCACAAGAAATATTAAAAGAAAAAAATCAGGGAAACATAGCTGCATTAAAAGACCCAAATAAATCTTCACATCCCTAAAAAATGGAGATGTATTAATTACCTGACAAAGAATCCAAATAACCATCTTAACGATGCCCAGTGAACTATAAATAGGAATACAGACAACTAAACACAATCAAGAAAAAGAAAGTATCAGCAAAGAGATCAAGCTGTAAAACAAAAACAAAAACAAAAATGGTGAAGCTGAAGAACACAAAAAGAAATTATGTCTGAGAAATTCTCAAATTTAAGGAAAAAAACAGACATCAAAATTGAATATCTCAATGAACCCCAATTAGGATCAACACAGAGACATTAAAATTAAATTTTCAAAAGTCACAGACAGAGTTTTAAAGGAGCAAGAGGAAAGTGATGTGCCACCTACGAGGGCGCTTCTATGTGACATCAGTGAGTTTCTCAGCAGAAACCTTGTAGCCAGAAAGGAGTGGAGGGATGTGGTCAAAGTGCTTCAAAATCTTCCAACCGAGAATAGTGTATCCAGTGAAGCTGTGCTTCCTAATGAAGAGAAAATAAATAATTTTCATGATAAACAAAGACTGAAAAAGTTTATCACAACTAGATGTGCCCTAAAAAAAATGCTAAAGGGGGTCCCTCCCCTTTGGGGGGGATGATGGCAGAAGCAACACAAAGTCATATAAAAATGCAAAGAATGTGTAGCTCTCTGGGAAACGTACGTCCATATGCGTGTATAGAATTCTGTATCATCATAATGAAGGTGCATAAAACACTTTAAATCGTGCTTTAGAATTGAAAGAGAAAAGCATAAAATAAGCAGAAAACTGTTAATAAGTAAAGAATACACATATATGATATTTGAAATACTAAGAAAGTTGAGAGAAGATGTATAAAGAAAAAAATAGTATGAAATTGAACTTGTTACCAGCTTAATAAAATATATTGTTTACCTTTAGGTGCTTTATGTTATCCCCATGGTAACCACAAAGAAAATAAATATAGAAATGCACAAAAGGAAATAACATAAACCAAATCATGTCACTGCAGAAATGAACAACACAGGAGGAAGACAGTGAGAGACAAAGAGGAACAGAACAGCTGCTGGGACAGAAAACACTGAACAAAATGGCACCAGTGACTCCACCTACTTCAGAAATTTCTGTAAATATACATGGATTGAACTTTATATCAAAAGACACAAACTGGCTAAAAGAATTAGAAATAAAATGATGTTTATCAGAGACTTATTTTAAATCTAAGAACAGAAATAGGCTAAAAATGACATGATAAAAAAGACAGTCCGGGAAATGGGAACCAAATCAGAGCGGGGGTGGCCATAACTATATCAGGCAAAACACACTTTAAGTCAAAAACTGTCATGAGATCAGAAAGGACACTGTATGACATGTGAGACCCCCCTACAGAGCTATCCTGCATTTCTCAGGGTAAAAAGCGGGGAGAATGGCAAGGCAGCCCGAGCACAGAGGTGATGCTGGCATCGCACCAGACCCTGAGACTCGGACCTCCGGGTCTGAATGTCCTCGTGCTCACAATGCCTGTCTCGGCAGAGGACGCCTGGGTGAAACACACGGCTGGCCTCAGAGAGACGCCCCCTTCCTGAGGGCCACTTCCCACCTGGGGGACTGTCCCTGCTGCATGCTGATCACATGGTGTCCACCACGCTATGATGACCTTGGGATGCCAGCTGGTCTCTCCTGGTTTGGAGGGTCCCTCCATCCCCCCACCATGCTCTAAAGATCCCGTGGGCTGGCTGGTTCACTCACTTGCTTAGAGCCTGGTGCTGTTAACACCAAGGTCGATGGTCCAGATCCCCTTACTGACCTGATGCTAAAAAAACCCCACAGACCTCGGGTGAACGCTGGTCTCCCACAGATGGGAAGTTCTGTCCATCATGCTCTAAAGATCTCGGGGTGCCAGAGATCTCCTGTGGATGTGGATCAGAAGACCCATCTGCCATGCGCTAATGACCTTGTGGTGCCTGCGGATGGGTCCCCCCTGTGACTTCCTGTGGTTCTGGGGAAAGGAATTAAATTCTGTTCTTGCTTCTCTACAGAAACCCACAATCAGCTCCTGTGAACACCCATCTAATAGGTATGGGCTCAGCTAGATGCGAGGAGTTAGTGCAGCTCTGCAAACCTGTGTTCCAAGCAAGGTCTGGAGGTCTATGAAAATACTTAGAGAAACACCAAGAGAAGAGAATGAAAGCTTTAAAATGGCAGCCTGTGCTAATACAGCCAATCAGTTAGGACAGGGCCATGGACACACAGGAGGGGACAACACCTGTGACGGAGGTGAGATAGCCTGGGACACAGCCAGAACACTGATGATCTTTGATGACTGTGGGGCCACCACCGTGCAGTGGGAGAGCCAGCAAGGAGGGTGCAAACAGAGGTGGGCACACAAGACACACACAACACACTCAACGCACCATGCACACACACAAACACTCACCACACATACAGATGCACACAGCACACACACCAAGCACACCACACACACACCACACACCACACACAACATACATATACACACCACACGTATGCATACATATGATGGCAGTGTGAGCAGAGGAAGGCACACGCCACACACACACAGTTTGAGTAGAGCCAGCCACTACACACACATACAAACACACAACAGGATAAGCAGATACACACACAAGATACTCTAATTAGAAAAATAAAAAAGAAGTTAAAGCAACAAACTTTTATTTAAAAAGCATAACCAGTTTGTTTTTGATTTTGTGGGCAGCTGGCTGGCGTGGGGATCCAAACACTTGACTTTGGGGTTATAACCCTGTGCCCGAAACCACTAAGCTAATCGGCCAGGCCAAAAACGTGTAACTACTAAAGTCTACCTGACACATGGTTTTTTCTCAATTACCCTTAAGAAACCCTGTGTCAGGACGAGAATCTAAATATAGAAAATAAGATCTACACACAGGTTAAGGTCTGCGGGAAGCACATCTTTTCTGCACAGTATTGTTGAGACAGCTCCTACCTGGGCCCGTCCCCTCACTGTGCTTCCATAGTGATGTGTTTTTCTTGTAAAATTATCAGGAAGACGAGACAATGTTTTTTATTTTTATTCTTATTTATTGCTTTTTAAAAAATATCCATCATCCACATAGAAAAAGCTCCAAGAGCTTATTGAACACACAACAACCCATCCCCCCAACTCTGACAACATATTTTTTACAATCATCACAAGAAATAGCTAAAAAAAATCATTGTCAGTTATAAATCTCTGTCAATAACCTGTGACAATCCATTTCTGTCACTTGCTTCTCACATGAGTAGAGATTTAAGCTGGGATAGATGGGTGTATAGTTTGACCTGAAAAAAAGAGTTTGAATTTTTAGTTTAATTGAGTCTACCACACATTTTCTACCATTTTCTAAGACAGTGTGAGGAGAACATTGCTGTGCAAGAGGACTTCTGCCTGAGAGTAGTAGAAGCTGGAGTTGTGCGAGGAGGATTTAATACTGCCTTTATTTACCACCCTTCCTAAGTAGAATAATGAAGGGTATAGAGGGACGTTTTCTCATTTGCATTTAAAAAATCAACTTTTGAGCTCATCCCATTTCTCATATTTATTTATTTATTCCCCCCTTCCCCCCCCATTTCTCATTTCTCATATTTATTAACAAGGCAGTTGAGATATTTATGCCAGTGTGTGTGTGTGTGTACGTGTGTGTGCACACAAATTCTACCATATTGCAAACCTCCACTAATCGGTAGAGACAGTGCATGTTGCAGTGAATGCATATACTTTAATCATTGTTGTTTAGGACATCTATCAATATTAAGATTCCCGAAGAAAGTCAACCTCTCCACACAGATTCCATTTCTAGACACTCTATCTAGAAGCCACTCTTTTAAGGTTTCTTTCTCCTTTCCTCCCAATAAGACCCATTAAAGAGAACTGCAGTGACCCGTGAAGGAGGCACAACAGACAGCTTTAGAAGAAGATGACTCTCTGCTAGAAGTGGGCACTCCTGAAAACTCATGGGCACTGGCCCCTGCAATCTCCTGCCGTCTCCACCGACCAGTTCTGCCTCCACACACGTCCACCCCACAGCCCCCAGGTGTGCACCTAACACTGTGTCTCAGAGGTCCTCTGTCTCTTCACTGAAACATGCTACCTCTAACCAAAATATCACACATGCTAACTGAAACAAAATGAAGGAAGGGGCTGCAAAATATCACCTCTCCCAGGGTGACAGAGATGCAAAGGATTACTCAAAGCCCATTTCTTTTGAGCAGTGAGAGGCCCCTATGGGGTTAATTTTCAGGAACCCTCAAGAGAGAGACATTCCTCCTCAGAAAATAAGCCCAAACTTGGGTTTTCTCTCAGTATTTATTCTCCAGTCCAGAAAGTTACAGAAAAGGAACATAAGTGGTTATAAAAAGAACAGTAAGATAATTGTCATGGCAACAATCATTGGGTTTAGCTGCACCAAGGACATCTGTTCTTAGAGCCAGCAATTTTGCTGTCTTACAATTCTTTATCTACAACAGAGATTTTAGCCTGGGGAAAGTTTTCTGTCTTTCACAAGCTTAACATTTCTATGTGTAATTCTAAAAAGTTAGGCTATACCTGAAACTACAGGGCCTTGGAAGCTAGGCCCTGTGAAATACATTTGCTTTATTAATGTTAGTATATTCCACATATCCCCCATTTTTATTTTATTTTTAAAGCCAAAGCTATAGAGCAAGGTTTCACCATTAATACAAAAACATTTTTAAATTAACTAAAAAAAATTGTGGGTTTTTACCATTTCTTTATTTTGAAACATTTGTTGGCTCCTTTTAACAATTAAAACATTACTACTTGCCTCCACGATTTTAAAACTATTCATGAATATTGTCATTTTATGGCAATATAGTTATTAACATAAGTTCAATAAGAATCTGTTCTTCTTGTAACAGGACAAAATTGGAAACACTGGTTATTTTACCAAGGATTTGTCTAGAATGTTCTACTTTCAGTTATGACCAAACTGCCCTGCCACCTCCTGTCCAAGCCACTGTGGTACAAATATGTTAATTGGAGAGGGAACTTACACTCACCCTCAGGCTCAAGCCTGGACCCTCAGGCTCAAGCCCAGATTATAGATTTAAAGTATTGTTTTTTTTAACATTCCCTGGCATGAAAATGATAGGGAAAACTTGCATCTCCCCTCCCTAGCATTAATGCTGGGGCTCCTTTACAAAGATACCAATGGAAAGTCCTCCCTCAAGGTATGATCAATAGTAAGATGCTGCAGATTGTGCCTTACACTCTGCTTGGATGGCTTTTCCAGGTGCCTTGATTATCATTACATGGATGACATTCTCATTGCTCTTCCAGACTTTAATCTACTTTTTCCAATTCAAATTAAAATTGGCTATGAACCCACATATACTCCTAAGGCCTTTCAATTATTTTATGATAATTAAAATACTAAACATGTTACAGGAATCCCATGTAACCCCACCAGACGGGCAATTGTAAAAAGAGCTAATGGCCTCCTCTAATCTCAACTACATAAACAAAAAAGGGGGCGTATGGAGAAAGGTTTGGCCCCTCATGAGCAGGTCTGTAAGGCCTTGTTGACTCTAAATTAAAAATAACAACAACTGCAATTCTGAAACTTTAACAGCCATAGAATGACATTTTATTCCCACTGAGGAAAGACCTAAACCCTTGGTTTCATGCCACCGCCTGCTGACAGGACCACAATAGTTGGAACCTGTTAAATTGTTCATCTGGGGAAGGGGGTCTTTTGTTCTTTCTCCTACAGGCCGACTTTGGATACCAGCAAAGGCCATTAGCCCCTATCGTGTGGCACCACGTGAGAACAAGTCCAATCCCAGAACTCCAGAATCACGTAACTATAAATTCCAAAGGTCCAGAGGTAACATGCCCGTTCATAACATATGGGCTTTTCCTTTTTATTCAGCCTTCCATAAGTAATAATGTTTATTGGACCCACGTTTTGAATCCTCCCATGTTTGAGCTACTTACTTGGGGTCACTCGGAGCCTCCTCTTTCATCTAATGATACCGCTGACACTGGAGGTCTCCGGGTCCATTACAAGTTTGCAGAATCAATTGTAGCACTCAGTTCACTGCTAGCAACTTTTGCATTCCCTTTCAACCACAATGGTATATAAATAATATTTTTACAGCTTTTAATTGTATTATAGCTGTGAAACATCAAATATTTATTCAAACTGCAGGAGTCAGTGGAAATTCTAAATGGGAAAAATTTCATCCTAAACCCAACATTCCTGTTGGTTCTCACCCCTGGATTGCTATTGGAAATGGTCTGGACTTTAATCGGGTCTCTTGCTGTTCAAATAATTCTACAGAAAATAAATTATGTTGGATAGCTAATGATACAATTGACTAAGTTTTGATCCATATATTTGCCATCTCCCTATACTTTATTATCTCTAATTTTAATATTTCTTGTATGTTTACATTAAAACAGAGAGCAGAAGCTTGGTTACCTGTTAACCTCACATGACAATGGATGGGGAATTCTGCCCTGGAGCAAGTCACCTCTGCTCTAGAGAGTGCACCCTAAGAGATTCTTGGACATTCTTATGGCCTCTACAGCCACAACTGCTACAGCAGTGACTGCTCTCATTCTATCCAAATGGCACAAAGAATGGCTCTTTTCAAAATTTGACCTCTGAACTTCTATCTCAAGCTAAACTTTAATTCCTTCACTACATGAAAGAATGTACAAAGATTTTACATGGAAATTTTCATTCTGATTTACATGGAGATATTCAAAACTTAATAATTAAATTTCTATAGCAAATGACACTGCTTCAAGAAAAAACTCAAAAGATTACTATTAATCATTTAAATGATTTGGCCCATTGGCTTAATCCTACCCATTGCTTTTCCAGTTTAAACATAAGAATTTGGGTTATTGCCAGAATTAGTGTCTTCTGTATCTTGTGTTTTCTTATAGTGACTAAACTGTTATGCTCCATGTTCCAACAGACTCATCAAGCAGAAGTAATGCTGATTTTTCTTCATGAGAACGTCCTTGAGTCCATTGACTCTGACTCCTTGACAGCTTCTAATTTTTTAATAAATGAATAAGGATGAAATGTTTATGGGTTAGGAATCTTGATTCTCATTTGATTTCAGAATAGGGTTTTTAGGTAAATGCATGTACAGGACAAAAGCCCTCAGATAGGGGGCCACAGACCACAGATAGTGGATCTTATCAATTCTAATTAAATAATGTTGATTCTCATTTGATTTTAGAAGAGGGTTTTTAGGTAATGCATGCATAGGGCAAAAGCCCTTGGGCAGGGCACCACAGCCTACAGATAGCCTGGCAAAGGCCCATCTGATCAACTCTAATCACTGTGTAGCTATGGGATTGTATACTTTAATGATTTTAGAGATAACAGGTGGTTTCCATACTGACCATGTTAAGAGATTTTAAGAATTGCTGAAGGGAAAGTTGTGGAAAAGATGTTTGCTAGGGGCAAGCTGTCTGTTGGGGGAAACTTTAGAGAGAACTGTATTTAGATTTTATCATAAGAATGTAACTTTTGCTTAAGGAGAAGTTATACTTTAGATAATGAGCCAGTTTGACCAACTTAGCTTTTCAGGTCAGCAGCTGGCTGGGTTCACCTTCAAATTGTGTCTGTCAGAAACTGGACTCAGCCCAGTAGGAAACCTCAGGTAGGTGGGGTATTGGGAAGGCAGAGAACAATTGGTTCATCTGATCCCATGGAGTCTCAAAACCTATGATTTCCTGCAGAAATGGGTAAACCTTACTAAAAATGATTTGTACTGAACACATGGGAATGTTTTTCACTCAAACAAAAATTTTCAACTATGAGGTGCATTGTAAACAATGGGATGCTTGCCTTTTAACTGGCATGGAGAGGATGCTAAAAAACTAAATGGATCGAAAGTTGCCTCTGTAAAAGACTGCTTACAAAAGGCAAACAAGTGTATGTCTTTACAGCTACAATAGCTATAGGGACCAAAAGAATATTCTTGTAAGTTTAAAACCAAAAGTGAAGGTGCCAACCTCCAGAACCACGTGCCCTGAGATGTTGGCCTTTATTGTAAACAACCAGGCTATTGAGAAAAAATATATAATTTTTTTACACCAGGCATATTGTTATGGGAAAATTCCAGGTCCTACTGGCTAGACCCAGGTTCTTGGTGTCTTGAACAAAGAATTGGATGAGACATGTCAGGAACAAAAAGAAAAAGCTATTTTATTTAGCAAAGGACAACTACACTCTGGAGAAAATGGAGTGGGCTTGAGTGAGAGGAGTGCTCAAGAGGCCTAATGGTGACATTCCAGGGCTTTTAAGTCCTCTGAGCTGGACTCGTGCCATTTGGTCATTGGTGGAGCCCTGAATGTAATCTCTGTCATATTGTTAGAGATTGGTACCCTAGCTGGTGGGAACTCATTGGTCTAACTGAATGGTGCCCAAGGTTGCGGGGGCTCCCTGTCTGGAATTGTCTTTGTCTCCACTTCTGCGCATGTGCAGGCTTGCTCAGGAAACTGGTTTGTCCCATTTGCAAATAACAAATTTTTCTTTCTCCCACTCTTATCTCTATCTAGCTTCCTGCCTCGATATGATGAATCCAATTCCTTTTCCCTAGACTGTTTCTCCACTGGAGAAAGCCTCGAAGGGTTTGTTTTCTGAGATAATAAGCAAGCAATCTCTCAGAGTATAAATATTTTTCTGGTGGGGTTCTCAAATCAAATCGAAAAGATTTCCATGTCCAAAACTGTCCTACTATCACTTGGGACATTTTTAGGAAAACTTTTGCAAGAATGATTTCTGGTTTCTTTATTCAATTTTGCTTCTCTCGAGAAAACCTCTCAGTCGACTGAAACCTCTCTGCTTGAATCCCTGATAATGTTTTGCTCTGACAGATCCGTCTTCTCTCTTCTCATTGGCACAATTTTTGCTACATCTATAAACTTTTTATTTTTAAAAAAACCAAAACTTGACTAGTATGTCATTCAATCTTGTAAATAATAACAAACAAATAAAAGGATGAACCGTTATCTGACTCTAATCCAAAATGGAAATTATTCATGCTGAGTTCAGGCCTAGAAAATTCTTGTCCTGTTCTTCAAGGGCATCACCCTGAAGGCAGTAGTCTAGTTTAAAAACACATGGTTTGGAAAACCATTGATCTAACTAAATGTGCCTCAAATATGTCTCTAAGATTACATTCTGCTGGTTATTTTCTTTCTGTTAAAATAAATTTACATCTACAAAAGGAATCTCCATTTATAAATGGATGTTATTCTTTGCACCAGAAAAACAAGAAGTACTAAATCACTCGAAAAGGAAGAAGGCATGGTCTTTAATGTAAGTCACAAAACTTACCTCTGTTTAAGAGTCTTCTCCTGGCCATCTTATCTTAACCAGCATTTCCCTATACTCTTTTTTGGGTGTGTTGACTAATGATGAAAACTATGCTATGTGCCTTTGGTACATAAATTTTCTGCCTTGACTTCTCTAGGACATGATAGCTTATTTTTTAAAATGAAAACATAGGAGGGCCGAGCCCGTGGTGCACTCGGGAGAGTGCGGTGCTGGAATGCGGCAACGCTCCCCCTGCGGGTTCGGATCCTATATGGGAATGGCCGGTGCACTCAGTGGCTGAGTGCCAGTCACGAAAAAGACAAGAAAAAAAAAAAAATGAAAACGTAGGAAAGATGACATCAGAAAAACAAGAAAAAAGTGAAATATTTAGAAATTGGACAAATAAAAATCTTGTCTTTTCCATAGAAATCTTGTCTTCTCCATAGAAATCTTGTCTTCTATAAATACTAGGAAAAAGCATGAGCCACCAAAGTGAGTAATCTTAACATACTCATCTGATAAAAACAAATTTGAGTCCACATTTTATATGCTAGAAAGTATTGCGTTATTGTGCCTATTTTACATGGCTAAAATTTTAAAATAAATATCTATATGATCTGTTTCTGTGTGTGTGTTCATGTACATGTATGTATGAATGTGTGATTTGTTTCTTTACCACCAGATGGTGTCAATAAAATTTGTTTATAAAAGATCTGTAATTGTTGTAAAGAAATATAATTGATTTTAAACTTCCAGAAATATAAACTTTTAGAAACTAACTGAAAAAAATTTTGCTTTTTAATTCACATGATATGGGGTCATTTTTCGTTAGCAATAGCTAGTTAAAATTTGTTTAATTAAAAAAGGTAGGTCTTCAGAGTGGTAAAAATTAAATGTAATGCAGACACACAACTTTTATTCTATTTTGCCTTATCAAGTAGTAAGTTTAAAAATTAAGTTATCTCTATTACCAAATTTGTTAGCAAGGAAAAATAACACAATGGTAGCTAGCCTTGTTAGGTATTGTAACATGTTTAAAAATAGTTTTCCAAATCTCCTCAGCAACTTACACCCTTCAAGTTTGTCTTTGTTAAATTAAATGATGGATATTCATCAAGTTTCTAGATCACATTCAAGTAAAATAAAATATTGAAACATTAATTTCTGAACATATGTTTATCTACTTTGGATTCTTATTACACATTAACTAAGGATATTTGAGTCTGTTAGCAAACATGTGCTGTACCCCACTGAGAAACTGCATGCTGGGAAAACACTTGCTTCTACTTTATTTTTGAATCCAGTAAATATTTACTAAGTAGAAAGTTGAACAAACTCCACGGAACTCAGCAGTACACATTTTCAAGGAGAACACTTGACAAACAACTTCACTATAATTGCATTTCTGGTGAGAGATAAAGCCATAAAATTTTTATTTATAGTTTTTCCTATCTGCAGAATGCTGGTGTGACACACTAATGATTTTCTAGTTCTTACTATACATTAGAATTTATAAGAATTAAAAATTATAACTATTTCTAATTCTAATTACTATACGCATTATGTGAAACATCACTGTAAGGAGTGAAGGTAAGATATATTTTTAAGTGAAGCTATGAGGAATAAAGGATGTTCTTGTTAAATAAAGAGTAATTTTGTCCTAATGTAGAATGTTTGGTTGTTCCATAATAAGAAAGAGAATGAATGGAACAAAATGAACTTCTAGAAGGTTTACTGAAGAGAAATTTTGAAAAAGAAATTTTATGTGTGATCAAAGTGGCTAAGAATTGAAGGAAACTACTATGAAGGTTTTTTTTTAAATTGATCATTAATATTGTAAACTAACTGATTCAAAACTAGAATTGTGTCTTCTCTATTAAAATAACAAAGATTTCCTGGACTCCTGGTCTGTTCTTATTAAGAAATTGTGGAAGAGATTTTATGTTTTGTTTTGTATTTTGTTTGTTTTTGTTTTTGGTAATTGAACTAGGAAACAAAGTTTCTTTGTTTTATGAAGATATGTTCTATATTCCTGTGTTTCATGTCGTGGTTATTAGGTCTATTATTTAAGAAAACTGAGTGTATTAGTCTGTTTTTGTGCTGCAATAATGGAATACCTGAGGTTGGGTAATTAATAAAGAACAGAAGTTTATTTGGCTTATGATTCTGGGACAGCTGCATCTGGTGTGGGCCTCAGGCTGCTTCTACTCATGGCAGAAAGCGGCAGGCAGCTGACAGCACATGCTGGGAGGAAGCATGTGCACATGTGAGACAGAGAGTGAGAGAGAGAGAAACAGGGGAAGTTCTAGGGGCTTTTTAAACAAGTGGCTCTCATGGGAACTAATAAAGCAAGAACTTACTCACTCTCCCCTCCAGGGACAGCATCAACCCATTCATGTGGGATCCACCCTGTGACTCAGCTCCCGACACTGCCACACTGGGGATCAGATTTCCTCATGAGTTTGGGGGTACACCACATCCAAACTCTACCACTGAGTTCTTTCTATTAAATTGCTAACTTTTGCTACAACTATGTGACTATTCATTTTTGCCATTGAAGTCTTTTAATTACTACCCTGGTTAAATGAATAAACACTGTTTCACAGCAATCTGTGATCCTATCGTAATCAAGTGTTTTAAGCTCTATGACATTATTCACATTTACAAAATAAAATTCTAAATTTAGTAAATTTTTTGAGATTGACCTACTTTGGGGAGTTGTGAGAGGGTCCCTGGAATAACTAAAAGGATTTTTTTTTCTCTGTGCTTATAAAAAGAAGAGATGTTGTGTTAATTAGGTTTATTTTACATGCTAAATTGCAGGGAAGCAATATCAAATAATAAGCAAACCTTAAAAGTGCTGAACTTCTTTTAAGTTATATTTTAAGGGTAGATATGATTAATATGTGTTCATAAATTGTATAAAACTCCTTAAAATCTAATGTGTCTAATATAACTAAAATTATGACTGAGTACATTACGGGTATAATGATTTTTGCAAATGATGTGCATTTAAGAAGTTTTATGAAGAAGGGTATGAGCAGTTCGGTTTTCAAATACCTTTAACATCTTGCCCTTGGACAGGGCAACAACTTTCAAAAGTGTAATGGAGCTGCTAACCCAACACCACGAAGAACAAAAATTAGTTACTCAGAGTTGTATGAACTGGTAATGAATAATTGTGGGGTTTTAAAAAAATAATATTTTTTTTACTTGCTGGTTTTTAAAAATATTTTGTCTTCCAGATTCAAGAAAACTTTGTTTTTCCTCTTAAGCTATCTATAGCTTATTTTAATTTGCAAAGTTTATCTTTGTGAATTAAGAAAAAACAATTAATTTGTCTGTTTGCCTGGTCATTCTAGAAGTTGAAAACTATTAATGAGCATTCTTATGGCAGTACAGTTATTTGCAAAAATTCAAAAGGAATTTATGCTTTTTACAACAGGACATAATTAGAAACATTTGTTATATTACCAAGACTTAGACTAGAATGCCATATTTGAGAATGTGCATTGAACCAAATATGACCAGAGGGTTTTAAGAAACTAAGGTGAACTTCATAGAGTCAATAAAACCTGTTGGAATAAGCTTGTTCTGTTACCTGGCTTTAATGGTTTTCCAGCTTTATAGATTGAGTAAGGAAGGCCTAGGAATCTTCAAAACTATTCTAAGACATCAAGAAAAAGAGGAATTCACCCTAAATTGTAGGTATTGTAGGCAAAGTTTGATGCCAAGTCCTTGGCATGAGGTCTTAGCCTGAAGAGGCTTTTTATAGTCTAATCTAAAATTCTTAAATTTAAGAAAAGCAGACTACAAAAGAGCATATATGATCAATTTCTACAGTTGTGGGCATGGAGTTGAGGTGATGATTAACTCGATGTGACCACAATTGTGTCTTTCCACAATGTCAAGCTTGATTGAATCAGACAAACTCAATTCACCTATAAATTATGTGGAGTTCACCAGGAGCTATTTCCTGAGTACTGTCCCTGTCACTCAGTAACGTGGCACAGCACACAGAGATGAACAAAGAAGAATCTACAAATTCCCACTTCAAACAAGGGAAAATCAAAGAAGAAAGAAAATAAGAAGGGGGAAACTCGGTCATTCAAGGCGAGGAAGCAGCCAATAGTAAGGGGTTAATGAATCAGTTCCAGTCTTTCATGCTGCTTGGCTGGGGTTCTGCACAGTCTGCATCTTGCAAGGCAGGGTTCAAGGAGGAGCCCTTTTTAAGTTCACAGACTCGGGCTGCTTGAGGGTAGATGTAGTGAATCAGTGCAGCAGAGTGACGGCCCATGAGTCCAAGCAAGTACTGACCACGGGCTAAGGCAGAAGCAGTTTCTTTTTATACATGCAGGTCGTAGCTTATCTTTCTTGCCAGAAGTTGTTTATTTCATGGATTTGCACAGGCAAGTGAGTGTGTCCAGTGACTCCCCAAGTAAACACTTTTAAAGTCATCGAAAATAAAGTGGGAAACTTGTAAACAGCAAAATGGACTTACTTATGCTAAGTTGGTCTTGCTCTATACAACTATTCTTACTGCACTATGTAAAAAATCAGGCCAAGTTTGATGAGACTGAACCTACTTTGAAAACAAATTTGTTGTACTTTGATTATCTTTGGTGGAAATGGGGACTATTGTAGGTAGAAATTATGCTTTAGTAGGTAACTACACTGTAGAAAATAAAATATGTTAGTCTTCCTTATTGCCCTTGTAATTTTATTTTCTAACTGTTTTGTGTTCCTGAAGCCCCACATGCTGGCCTGGATGATTTTATATGCACTTCAGAAGACAAGCTTTTATATGGTGACTCATGAACCTCTTAGGGAATGCACTGAAATGCCCCACGCCATAACTAGAGACATTCAAACTGCAATCCAGGAAATATCCTTCCAGCTCAAATCGAGAAATCTTGAGTGACTGCCCTATGGACTCAGAGATAAATTTATATTTTGCTACAGCTATTAAAATTTGTTTTTCTTGTTTTGTATTTGGCTTGGTTTGTAGCACCCTTGACTAAAAATCTGACTTCAATCTCTAGGTATTATTTTTCTGTTAGTCATATTCTTTCCTGTACACTGTGTTCTCTCAATAGTCATAGATGCATACTCACAGCCATCAAAATTATATCGGGAGGTCTCACTGTACTTAGAATAAAAAAAGAAAAAAAGAAAATAATTTTTCCACAAGCCTGACATTGTGACTTATGAGTTCCATGATGAAACAAAGGCAAATAAGTCATAATAGTCAAAGAGTGACACTTATGCCTCAGATTTTGTCCTAAATGAGAGGGTGACCAAAAATAAGAAATTGTGAAAGCATTTAATTATAAGGACATTAAGCTGAGATGACTTCACCACCTTAGATTCCTACTCAAGAAAGCAAGACCTAACTCAGTGTAAACAGGGTAAGGAAACTTAAGCTTACCCAGTTAGAAACCGCCAACTAACTTCAAACCAGTCTTTCCACTTCAACCGATCAAGTGTTTTCTTTGTCTGGCTTCTCCAAATACCTCCTAAGAGCTTTCTTTCTCTGCCCCCTCAGTAGAGCACTACGTTTTTTCTTGTCTAGTGCTGGTGGGTTTACAAGTTACTAAATGCTCGATGTCTTTAAAGTTCTAATGTGTCTGCGTTTACCTTTCAATACAATAACAGAGATGAATGGGTGTGGCCATGCTCCAAAAGAATTTGCACACTCTGCAGTGCGGATTTCATATATTTTCACACCATCGAGTATCTTCTTTTGATTGTTGTCAATTGTTTAAAAAGTGTAAAATATGTGCTTAAGACACAGGATCAAAAAAATAGGCAGAGAGCCAAATATAATTCTCAGGCAAAAGTTTGTAATTACCTAATCCAGATGATAGCACGAGGCACAATTGTTTTTAAAAATCTGAAGTTGGGGATCATAATTTAACAACAGGTGATTTTTTGCCCAGATGCTGTGAGCTGGGGAACCGCAGAGAAGGAAAGACGACCCAGACTGAGATCTGTCTGGCCACACCGAGAGCCCAGGCTGCTTTCCAGGGTTGATTCTTTTTCTAGGCTCCTAACTTCATATTCTTTCTGTCAGTGACATCAGAGCAACAGGAGACGGGTTCCCTGAAACCTCAATGTGCTGTGCACCCCAGATAGGCTTCCTAGCCTGGCCTAGTCTCCTTCGATTTCACTTTAAAGGACAAAGTGCATCAAGAATCCAAACTTAGACACCCTCAGGATATGCGTGGGTCAATATTGGCCTCCAAGTCAAAGCTGGATCTCTCAGCTGATGCTTGAGACCATTTTATGGGAAACTTAAACATAAATTTGAAAATTGACCATCAAATTTTAATTGTACATCTGAAAACATTGGTGGTTAAGGATGGTGAGAATCAAATGGTGTTTACTGGGTGCCTGTGGTGTGCATGACCGTGTGCAGGGGCCTGGGGAGGCAGCTTTGGAGACTGCCCAGGTATGTCCTGGTTCTCCCACTTGCTAGTTGCTCTTAGACAAGCAAGTGACCTCTTTTAGTCACTTTCCTTGTCTATAAAAACGGAAGACTGAGACGCACACTTCAGGTCTCTTCTGCAGTTAGATGCGATGTGCAATCTGATCTCTGCTTGCCAGTTAAAAATAGCCAAGACGGGTCCCACTCTCCAAAAACTTGCCATCTAGTTAGGAAGACAAGGTGGGAGCACGTAAAAAGTTCATTAGCAACAAGATTAAAATAACAACTCAAGACAGAAGTAGAAAAGATGCCACAAGGCTGTAGAAGATTAATTGCCAAATGCATCACCCCCTCATCCATCGTCATCCCCTTCTGGGAGGGGAGTCCTTCCTGCCCCGAGGTGAACTGTCCTTGAAGCTTACAGCCCATGTGGGACCCTAGCCTGGTCCTGAGAGCACCTGGCATTCTCCCTGGGCTTCCCGTTGGTTTGAAACATTATCTCATCTCCCCTAATACACACTCACACCCAGGACACCCAGATGTTTGATCCATTAATAATGTATTGCCAGGCCTCTTTTCATTGCAAGTGGCAAAAGTGCAACTCAATCCAGTTTTTTAAATGTGACTTTTGAGCTCCGTGGCTGAGAAGACGCAGGGGTGCCATTTCCGGCTCCAGGCACCGCGGGGCCCACGGGTGAAGCGGCCTCCCAGGACTCTGGCCCTCCCCAGGCCTTCCGTCCGCTTTTCTCCCCGTGGTGGGTGGGGGTGTCCCCTCAGGCCAGCGCTGTGCACAGCTAGTGACCAGAGGCAAGAGCACTCTGAGGCTGGGGGAGTGGGACACAGGAATGACGGTCCCTCAGGGTCATGGTGACGATTCAGGACTGACAAAGTGGGCTCCGTGTCCTCTTCACGGGAGACCTAAGCACGTTAGTGTTTTCTGTTTATCCGGCAGATGGAGGAAACGCGGAAGGAACGTTGCGCTCTGACGGCTGTGCATGCGACTCATGGGGTGTGTAGGTGTGTGCGTGTGGCGTGTGCGTGCACGTGTGTGGTGTGTGCACGTGTGTGGTGTGTGCACGTGAGTGACATGAGGGGCGTGTGCGTGGCTGTGGAGTGTGTGGTGACTGTGTGTGCACGTGTGTGGTGTGTGTGATGACTGTGTGCACGTGTGTGGTGTGTGTGATGATTGTGTGTGCACGTGTGTGGTGTGTGTGGTCTCTCAGCTGTGTGTGGTGTGTACTGTGTGGGCGGCCTGAATGCACGTTGTGTGTGTGTGTGTGTGTGTGTGTGTGTGTGTGTGTGTGTGTGACGTGTGTCCCGCGGGCCGCCGGTGGCTCCAGCTTTGTGGCACGGGCCCAGGGCCCGGACTGCGGACACGGGAGGCGGGGGCGCCCTCCAGTGCGGGCGGCCGCTTCCCTCGGCGCCAGTCCTGAAGGCTCCTGGGTGGGGACGGCGGCGGCCTGTCGTGGTGGAGCCGGCACCGCCACCTCTGGGAGCGGCTGGGAGGAGGGTGGAAAAGAACGACGGTGACTTCTGTGATTTGTAGATGGCGAGAGATGAGCTGAGCGTTCTAACGCTGTTAGTTCCCTCATCCGTCAACACTCCACGTGCTTCTACCGAACCATTTCTTTTAACATTTCTTTCGTCGATATTTAGTGACCTTCTGTGCACCAGTCTTTTACTACTCAGTTTCTTTATGCATAAGTATTTCATGCTTTTTAAAAATATGATTGTTTTCTTCATTTTTAAAAGCATATTTTCTGAATGTATATTTGTGAGTAGAAACGCCTCTAGTTTTGTGTCCTGCAACATTTGTAAATGTGTTAGTTGTAACAGTGTTTTCATGGAGTCACTCGTGTTTTCTGCATTTATACTCATCTCATCAGCAAATGGACAGTATTACTTCTTCCTTTTTGCTGTGGATTCTTTTTATTATTTATTTCTTATATAATCACTCTGGCTGGGACTTTCAGGGCCATGTCAAATGGATGCGGTAAGAACGGGTCACTCTCCGGGTGCTGGATCTCATGGGCCAAAATTTTGGTTTCTCCCCATTGATGTTGATGATCACTCTGTGGCTTTAATATATACCCTTTATTGTAATAAAGGACGTTTTTGTATGCAGATTTGGTTGAAATTTTTTGCATCATTAATAGATGCTGAATTTTTAGAAGCTTTTTTATTGCACTGTTGATGTAATCGTGTGGTCTGTATCTTTCATCCTGTTAATGTGGTGGATCTCACTAGGCAATTTTTGCATGTTGAATGATCCTTGCTTTCCAGCAGTAAATCCCACTCGATTGTGGTATTTTAATGTGCTGTTGAATTTGGTTTGCTCATATTTGGGGGAATTTCACTACCATGAATTGTAGGGTTTTATCATTTTTCCTAGTTGAACAGTATTCCACTGTGTACACATACCATGTTTTCTTTTTCATTCAGTTGTTGATGGACACTCAGGTTGTTTCATCTCTTTGCTCCATTTCTTTCTGAGGTACATCTGCTCATCCTTCAAATCCCGTGTCACCTCTTCACTATGATCCCTTTCCTGAAGTCCTCATTCTTCCAGATGCCGTCAGAACCAAGCCTTTCCTCCTCCTCTATGTTCTGGTAACTTCGGTCATTCCGCTTTTAAACACTTATCACATTATACCACAGTGAATTATTTTCCTGGCTTGACTAATCAGTTTAAAATTCTTTGAGATGTTTCACAAACATAAACGAGCTCTGAGTTAGGTACTGGCCAGGTTTGGGGTGTATATTGTAAAACAAACCTATTTCCAGCACTCAAAGTATTCCTAGTCTAGTGAGGAAGGCAGACAATAAACGTCCAACAATCAAGTATGTTACAACGTGTTGTAAAATATTAGATATACAGTTGTTCCTCATTACTATCCCTGGATAAAAAAGCAAAGAGAAGAGCAGGTGTTAGGTAAAAGTGTGGGGTGGAGCTTTGTGTTGGGAGGGGCCTGTCCCAGAGCAGCTGAGTGATAGGTCTTCAAACTCTCAGTCCTCTGCCTCCCATCTCCTCCTTGGAAATTCTATTGGCCAAAACCACAGTGAACCTGAGGGCAGGGTAAACTGGGTAGTGCTGTGTGTAGAGGTCACTCTCCCAGGGCACAGAAGTGGACGAGAGGGTGGAAAATAGAATTAGAGAAGCAGTTAGGGAATAGCCAGTCCACACAGTTAAGGGTGTTTGCCTCAAATCTAGCTAGCCTTTAGCCTTGTACAATTCTGAATCAAACTCCATGCCAGCCTATGATCTGCATGGGACCTCTTGGTGACAGGTTTTGTATAAGGAGTATTCCCTTAGGCTCTGGAGCCACGTACTTCATGCATGATCCTGGATACTTCCATACAAGGAACAGAACCCTGGTCATGTAAAATCAATGACATAGAATGCTACAGTAAGTCTTTCCCTCAAGGAGTTGTCAATCTGTTTTATAAAGAAAACAGTGTCCATGAATGAAATTTTACACTTACAAAGCCATATATTACTACTAAAAATTAATATAAAATCATCTCAATGCTGCACCTGCTTGAGGACTTGGCAAAGCTGTGATTAGAATCAGGTTGAATTAATCAGGTAGTAACATGTAGATGTAAGATAAAGTTAAACTGAGTGTAAAAGAAAATTGCCCCAACTATAACCATAGACCATTTCCCCAGATATTTAATATTTTGGAGATCCCTGAAATAACTGATTAATTTCATGGTAGTGTGGTTCTTCGATGTACTGGTTTATTTACATTTTCATAGAAAGAGGTGTTCTGTTATTCGAGATTTACTGAATGTTGGGAGAGATTTAGCATTGCTCTGGCTTACCCTATTGATTTCCAATGACCATATTCATTTCCAGTTCTATAAAGGTATTGATTTAGTTGCTTATACAGCTAATCATTCTGTATGCATGCTCACTATGCCTGTCTTACTCATTTCCATATATGGCAACAAGGTGGTTTGTGAAATTGCAATCAATTTTATATCAGATTTTCAGGAATGACTCTAATGGCTTTTTAGTGAATGCCCCATATAGAATACAAATTATTTATATTTCATTCTCTGTCCACCCTTGCCTTTCAGGGTTTTTTCCCCCTTATCCATGATAATTGGGCTTATTGAATAGTTTGAATGCCAAGTATTTAAAAATCATTACTTCTTTTATAATCGAGGCAGCACTGTACAATAGAGGTTGCTGCCCTGTTGGGTAAGTCTCACCACTTACAAGTATGTTTCTCAACTCCAGGTTTTTAGACTAAGCTGAAAGGAGGTAGTTGGACTCTCAAGGTAGTATAAGTGGAGAGAAGACTCAGAAGTTCCCCTTCTGTTGACTGTTAGATTGGAATTGTCTTTGCCTGTTGGCTTTAAATCCCTCTAAGACTTTCTTCTGTGCTATGTGACAGTGAACCCAACCAGGGAAGGCAGACAACAAGTAGGTGAAAATAAATAAATAAGCAATCTGAAGAAAATAAGGCAGAATACAGAAGAGCAGGAGAGAGAGCGGATGGGGTGGGAAAGAGACATCTTTAGGGGCCATGGTCAGGCAAGGCCTCTCTAGGGAGGTAACTTTTGAGCAATGAACTAAAAGCTGAGAAGCCCGCCATGGGAATCCTTGGGAGAATAGTGTTCCAGGCAGAAGGAACAGCAGCAACAAAGGCCTTGAAGCAGGACCCAGTGTGGCATGTGTGAGATCCCTGAAGCACACTGAGTGTGGCTGGAGATGGTGAGAAATGGACAGACAGGTGGAAGAAGTTTGCAAGTGATAGTCAGAGGAGGATGCAAGTGCTACATAAAACATAAATGTCATGGGACATTTTTAAGAATTTTTGATTTTGTGATAAGTATATCATAGGTGCTTGAATTTTATCATAGGTATTAAGCCACTAGAGATTTGAGGTGGCAGAAGTGTAAGATGATCTGTCAGTATGTGAGGGGGCAAACATGAGGCCTGGGGGCCAGTGAGATGCTGCTGCATAGTCTTGTGTGTGAACTCAGTTGGAAAGCGTGGAGGAAATGAGATGGCATTCGATTCAGAATGAATCTGAAGTCAGAGTCTACAGTACCTGCTGATAAGTTGAATGTGGTGACCAAGAAAAGAGAGGAATTGAAGATGATATCTAGGTTTTCATCTGAGAAAGTGGAAATAATGATCCAAGATGGAGACCCCATGAGGAGGAGCAGGTTTTAGAGAAGAGAGAGATGGTGAAATTGACAAGTGAGTTTTGTTTCTATTATGCTTAAGGGGCCTGTTGGACATCCAAGTTAAGTTACATGGATGGTTAGACTGAGGGATCTGGACCTCAGGGGAGGGTTTGGGACTACAGGAATATATTGCAAAGCCATTGATGGATAAGTGGTTTACCTAGGTAAGAACACAATGAAGTGACCCAGGGAGTGAGCATAGAGAGATCATCAGAAGAGGAGGAGGAGACAGCAAAGACAGACAGAGGGTGGAGAGTGAGGTTGAAGAAAAGCCTGGTGTGTGGTTTCCCAGATGCCAATTGAGGAAAATGCTTCAAGATGAAGAATGTGTCCACTGTGGTAAACACAACCAAAGGGCTGAGAAAAATGAGAGGAAATTTAATTACTGTTTTGGCAAGATGGAGTTTATAGGTGATCTTGACAACAGCAATTTCAATAGCAAACTGGGGAAATAAAAGCCTGATTGGAGTGGTGGAAATCAGGGGGCAGAAAGTAAAAAGTGCAAATTAGAGAGAATACATATCCTTTAAAAAAAGTTTTGTAGTGAAAGGAAGCAGGGAAACAGGGCAGTTGCAAGAGGGGAGGGCATAGAGCCAGGAGAGGGTTTGGAATGTTATGATCATGATTATGATAATAACCATTATCATCAGAATCACAATGACTGCCATTTATTGGGCACTTACCATGTGCCAGGCACTGTGCAAAGCATTCTCCATCCAGGGTCTCATTGCATTTTGCAAACCTACAAAGAAGGTTTTTATATTACCCTGCTATTACTGTCAGTTTAGAGGTGAGAGAAAAGAGGAACCAGAATTCTAAATCTGGTAAGTGATGAACCGGGAGGCCAAGCTAGACCTGTCTTACTGTGAGTGAAAGCCTTGTAAACACAGCAGATGAGTATGTAACTTTTCAATGCCCAGCTGAAAATAAAGGATTCTTAACTGTTCTTAGTCGAGATCTGTTGGAAGAGATAGAATCCCAACTCAAACTGATGTAAAGGAAAAAACGTGAGAGAGATTTATGTGTCTCCCAAGTCTCACAGTATATCTAGCCTCGGTAGAACTGGATTCAGGGGCTCGTGCAGTGCAGTTAGGGTTTTGTCTCGCTGTCTCTGCTGCTTTCAGTCTGTCCCCAGCAGCTCGTGGCTTACTTCCAACAGTTTGGAGAATCCAAGGATGAGAGTCTCAAGTGCGTGAGTGGATCTTGTTGCATGATTGCCATCCCCAGGGACACGTGATGCTCTCAGTAGGCCCAGGACACAGGCCTGTCTCCTGAGCCAGGACGACTGGCATTGTTGTAGAGGCAGCTCTCTGAAGGAAATATCCAGGTGTTATTAAGAAAAGAAGGGACACTTAGGCACGCAAAAATGGCGAAGTCACATATCACTTGGATGTCACCTCTCTTGGGAATAGTGTCAAGGTGTGCTTCCTAGCATTCTGCCAAAATGTGAGTTCTTGTGAGAACAGAAGCTTTTCAGTCTTGCTCATCAAATACGGTCCTAGCACAGTGACTGGAACAGCACTGGCTCAGGTTGAAAAAATATATTTATTGAATCACTGAGTGACATCAAGTGATTTTCTATAATGCTGGCCTGTTCCACTTGACTTATTTACTTGCTATTTTAATTTTAGCTGGAGAGCTTTACATGTATCTCAAACTCGGTATTATTTTTTCTACCTAATTCTCCAGAACCCTTTATTTACCTGGAAATAGTGTATTTGATTAATATCCTACTCATCAGAACAGTGCATTTGATGTTACTTTATTCAAAGAGGAAGAAGCTGCCTTGGTATACAAACCCCAGCTTGCTTTGTGATGTGCCCTGAGAGTACGAACCTGGCAGCTTAGCCAGAAGTGACATCCCACAAGTTGTAAGGAAGCATTGTTTTCATTTGCCCTGGGGATTATCTCCTCCCTACTAACTCTCTAAGGTGAAGCGGCACTCTGGGGAAAGACAGGTAAATGACAAAAAGCTGTTAGGGTGTGTTTGCTTCTGACACTGCAGTGCCTCAGGCAGAGCTACCCAGCTGGAAAGTGCAGGCACAGGAGGCTGGAGAGATGAACACCAGAGCTCCTTGCAGATGATCTGAAACGTTGCCTTGTGAGCAGTGCCAGGATGAGGATGCTGAAGGGCTTGGATCGCATAAAAGGAAATTGGAGTTTTGTGTAAGATTGTGTGGGGATGCCCATAATGAAAAACCCAGTTGGCTGTCTTAGCCTGTGTAAACTTGATGCCTTCTTCCCAAAGAGTCATTGAGATAGCTGTGTGCTTCCGGGGAGATGGGGAATGGAGGCAGAAGGGCCAGCAGGTCAAGAAGGTAGAGTGATGTTTTTTAAACGTAGCAAAACCTTATGGGGAGGTACACAGAAGAGAAGGGTAGTGGAGTAAGTACCCTGCGTAGGTCTCACCTACCTTCCTTCCATGTGTGAATATTTTTATATCCTCCTGACATCAGAAGAGATGGAGTGCCCAGTCATCATGCTACAAAATCTCAAATCCTACAGCTGCATCTTCCAGAAATATTTGAACAGATGTGGAAATTAACAGACACATGTAGACATTTACGTTTGGCTTTCGGGTAGCATTTTTGTTGCTCTATCAACTGGACAATGTCATAGCTGAAAAAACTAACCAGCCAGAGATCATCACTTTTGTCCAATTTCTGTGTTTACAGATGAGCAGGAGGCCAGAGACAGGGAACGCAAGGCTGCTGGACTCTGTTTCTTGTAACTCAGCAGCATCTCTGAACGTTTATTGCTCTCTGCACCCAGAGAACAGCTTTGACCACAACCTCATTATTCCCCTTCCTCTGGCCCAAGCCTTTGTTCATCTTGTCTGTAGCCCACAGACTAAGGGACAACAGGGGCCTCACAAGAGCCAATATTTTTTAGAGGATTTAATCTCATCAATTCGAAAAGGAAACCATAATTAATCCAATTTACAGATGAAGAAACTGAGGCTCAAAAAGTTAGTAATTTGATCAAAATCTCTGAGATACAAAGTAGTAAGATCCAGGATACAAATCTACACCTTGTAATTCCAGAGTCTTGAACAATCTACTGTGTCTCCTGGCTTTGGAGTTAGCCAGGGAAAGAGTTCTGGATTTAATTAACTGGATTCATGTGTCAGAGCACAGCAGACATACCTAAATGTATGGAAGTAATAAGTTTGAAGCTCAATAAATTATCCAAATGGGACACATCTGGTAACCAGTGCCCACAAGAAATGGAACATCCCCAACCCTGCATGAGCCCCTTGTGTTCACTTTCCAAGATCCTACCCTGTTTTCCCCCAAAGTAATGCATTTGCTAACTTTTGAATTAGCTTTACTTGTTTTTAACTTTATATAAATAGAATCAAACAGAATGTACTGGTCTCTGTTTGTTACTTTAATTATGCTTGTAAGTTTCAGAATTTTTGTTTGTTTTTTTCTTGGTGGCTGGCCAGTGTGGGTGTCTGAACCCAGGGCCTTGATCTTACCAGCACCACACTCTCCCAAGTGAGCAAACTGGCCAGCCCAAGTTTCAGGGATATTGTCAAATGTTGTAGCTTGTTCTTATTTCTGTTTAGTATCACATTATAAAAAATAAAACTCATTTCATTTATCCTTTCTATTGCTGATGAACATTTGGATTGTTTCCAGTTTGGAGGAGTATCAAATAATGCTGTTCTGAGCATTCTTCTGCATTTTATTGCATATATATGTAAGAGTTAAATTGTCGTGTCACTGAGTGTGTATATGTCCATCTTTATCAGATACTAATAAAGGGTTTGGAAAGTGGGTGAAACAAGTGACACACACAGCATTGTGCCAGAGTTTCAGTTGCTCTACACCCTGAGAAGAGGTGATATTGTCAATGATTTTTAGTTTTGCAATTGCATAGTGGTGTCACGTTGTGGTTGTACTTTGCATTTTACTGATGAGTAACATTATGTAGCACTTTTCATACACTTGCACACTTGGTTATCCTTTTGGAAAATGTCTAATCAAATTGCCGATTTTTCTCCCAGTGAATTGTTTAATTTTAATTTTAATTTTGTTATAGTTAACAGAGCTGGTAGAGGCTGAAGTTGGGAAGATCATGTGAGACTTACTTCAAGAGCAGAGGTCTTGGGGCTGTGCCTGCATGTCCCACCCTGGAAAGGAGGTCTAGCTGCCCCATTCCACATGTTCACCTACACTGGCCGTGTCAAGAGGCCTGTAAATCTTTGTGCATCTAAGCCCAGCCTGCACTGAAACTCCATCTGGTGTTGATGGATCCCTAATTCATGTCTTTGCAGAGCACACATATATGCTGTTCCACATCCATCTCATCATTTACAATTTGTAAACTGAGGACCAGAAAGGGACTTAGACTGGTCCAAACCAGAAGAGGTGGGCAGAGTCCAGAATATTACATAGGACTCCCCCTCTTCCCATCAGGATTTCTTTGAAAGTGAGAGCCACTAAGATACTAAAAGCCCCTGTGCACTCCCTTTCCACAGAGGGACATTTTTCTTTCCACATGTCCATATGAGCAAGAGCATGCAAACACAGAGACACACACACAGAGACACACACAGACACACACTGACACACACACAGACACACACACACACACACACACACACACATTGATTTCTCAATTGGAGAACCTGGAAGCAAAGAAGGGAAGGGGCAAATACTAGGAAAGTGACATAAGGGGGGGGAAGAAGAGGATGCAGACAGCTGTGCCACAGGGCAGTGGCATCTATTCTCCTGGTTACATGCCCAGGGGCCCAGAGCATGGGCAGAAGATCTGAAATGTTCCCAAGGTTGTGCCTGAACCAGGGCCATCACCAGCACAGCTGTGAAAGGACTGAACTGAAGTCCTGCAGTATATTTATGTTGACATCTGGAACTCAGATGAGCCCTCCCACTCTGTTGTAGACAGGGGCTATGGAAAATAAATGTATTAGTTTTTCTCTTTATAAATTGTGGTGTTTGGAGCAAGTGACCCCAAGGGTTGCAGGTACTCAGAAAGTGTCTGCTGGCTTTGTTTCTCTATCAAAGACCCATTGTGTTCTGACTCCCTGGTAAAAAATATTTTTCACTCAGTTTAGATGGACAGCCTAAGTTTCTTTTCATCTGTTGGCCTGGATATTCCCTCAGATCTCTGCCATGTGGGCCTCTACATAGGGAAGCTGATAACATAGGAGCTTGCATTCACAGTTTGAGAAATAGAATGGAAATGAGAGAAAGAAAAAACATTGAAGAGAGTAAAAGAAAATGACAGCTTTTTGCGTAATCAACTCTTGGAATCTGCAATGGTCTGAATGTTTTTGTACCACTTCGAAATTGTATGTTGAAATCCTAACAGCAAATGTGATAAAATTAGAAAGTGGGGCCTTTGGGAAGTAATTAGGTCATGAGGCTGGATCCCTCATGAAAGGGATGACTGGCCTTATAAAATGGACCACAGAGGGCTCTCTCCTCCCCTCTCTGCCAGGTTAAAAGACAACCTGAAGTCTGCAGTCTGCGACCTGGAAGGGACTCCTCACCAGAACCCAGCCATGGTGGCCCCTTGATTTCAAACTTCCAGGCTGCAGAATGGTGAGAAGTAAATTTCTGTTATTTACAAGTGATCTTGTCTACAGTGCTTTGTCACACACTCTGAAATGACTAAGACAGAAGCGATACTCTCACATTTGTTTTTTATCCTGTTGGTCAGAAGCAAGTGAATAACCAGGCAGTGTTGGAGCCACCCTGGAGGCTGCACCTCCTAGGCTGAGGGGAGGCTCATGGGTCCCATTGTAAACATGATGGACAGGAAGTGGAAGGTTTATTATCAAAGGATAGAAATATCTGAATTGTATTTAATGTTAAAGTTTTACCAGCACAGAATGAAATAATGAGGCCATAAAGAGAAGTGACTTTCCCAAGATCACACTGCTGGAACTCAGGCCTGTCAGAGCTCTAGTCCATGCTGCCTCTCACTCTTTTCCTCACCTTTTATCTCTAAACATGTGCATTATCCTTTCTACATGTGGCATCAAGCCTGAGATTTCTAAGTTTTATTTCATACACGCCTGATGAGTTTCCTATGAAGTAGATGCTGGCATGATTCCCATTGTGCATATTAAGAGACAAGAAGGACTTAGAGGACACAATGGCTGGTCTGGGGTCACAGAAATGGTAAGGAAAAGGAGGATCTGATCTAGCTCTGGGTCCTCAAACCTGAGACACCGGCTCCATTCACTTTTTCCCAGGGGGCTGAGGAAGGGCTGTGTTTGCACAATCACGGACTGTTAAGGAGGTGACACAGGAGAGGAGGGTGACCAGCCAGCAGCCTACAGGAATGTTTGAGTAGATGGTATTGAAGACAGAGACCCAGGTCATGTAACATTGAAGATATGACATCACTTCCTTAACAATAGACCCAAAAAGAACTTAGAACTTTGGTAACCGGACACCTACATTTGAGAGAAAGCCCCCTGTTCAGCTCACTTGGCAAGAAACACTCAAGAGAGGAAGATATTCTGCTGTGTCCTGACTTTCTGAGCCCGGAGTGAGAAAATTTTTCAATAATGCAGACATTGGCTCAGTCCTCACCCCCAACACCTTTGGTCATTTGGTAGAAGGCAGTCACAGGTAACACAGGGCAGCCCAGGGAAGGTCTATTTAGGCCAGTCCTCACCTGTGATCTTATCTGGGCAGTTTTTCACCTGTTCCTCATAACTCTGTGAGTGTGTGTGTGTGTCTGTGTCTGTGTAGCAGAGATGAAAGGGGCCCTTCCTGAAAAGAATCAGTTTGGTAGGGGGTTGGAACCCTCATAGTCCTGTCATGTTTACAACCTGAGCCATGGCTGGCAGGATAGAAATGTGAATGTTTGTGACCAAGTTTATCTACTCAGATGGACTCAGAAACTAAAAGGGGAAGCCCTTAACCTGCCAAAATGTTTTTTAAAGCCCTTAACTTGTAAAGACTGTAAGATGTGTGTATCCCTTCAAATGCACAGACATTAATGCAAATGTAGCAGATAAAGAAGGATCAGTGAATCATGATGACAGTAAAAGAAACTTATAAACTCCAGTAACTAACTGCAAAGAAATGAGAACTCAATGAGATGCAAACAAACAAAGCAACAAAAAAAAGGCCATTGATAGAGAACTAAATACAATTTTAAAAATACATAAACAAAATTGTGTTTATAAAAGAAATAGAAACCATAAAAAGGGAACCAAACAGAAATGATGGAGCTGAAGAAAACAATGAGAGAAGTGAAAAAAATGAATGGAGACTTCAGCAGCAGTTGTGATCATGCAGAAGAAATACCCAACAAACTCAAAGGAGATTATTTGAAATAAGCCACTGAGAGGAACAACAGGAGCAGCAAAAACAGCAAAATGGAAAAAGGTGAAGAAAACAAAAGGGACCCATGGAACACCATCAACTGTGAACACATAGAAGTTATGGGCATCTCAGCAGGAAAAGCAAGATAAAAAGGGGAGGAAGGTTTATTTAAAAAAATACTGTCAGGGGCCGAGCCCGTGGCGCACTCCGGAGAGTGCGGCACTGGGAGTGCAGAGACGCTCCCGCCGCGGGTTCGGATCCTATATAGGACTGGCCGGTGTACTCACTGGCTCAGTGCCGGTCACGAAAAAGACAAAAAAATAATAATAATAATAATAAATTATCCTAAAAATAAAAAAATAAAAAAATAAAATACTGTCAGAAAACCTCCATATCTTGGGAGGAATGTGGACATCAAGAAGCTCAAAGAACCTGAGGCAAGATGAACATACACACACAGTATAATCTGAAGTGAATTATCAAGATGTTAAAATTCAAAGCAATGAGAGAGTCTAGAAAGCAGCTTGCAGACAAAGACTCATCACAAATAATGAAACCCCCATTAAACTATCACCTGATGTATCAACAAAAGCCTTGCAAACCAAGGGATAGTGAAATGCTGAAAGATGGGGGGAAAGTCAAACAAGAACAGTTCACAGGGGGAAACTGTCCTTTAGAAATGGAAAAATGGAGACATTCCTAGACAAGCAAAAGTTGAAGGAATTTATTACCACCACCTCCCTTACAAGAAATGCTAACATGAGTTCTTCAAATTAAAGTGAAAAGACATTAACCTAAAACATGAAAACCTATAAAAGTAAAAATCATAATGCTAAAGATAAATATATATTCAAATTCAGAACACTCTGATAATGTAACAGAGATGTGTAAATCACTTATATCTATATCTATAGATATCTATAGAATAAAAGAGAAAAGACAAAACCATTAAAAACTTCAATATCAATAAATAATTGTTAAGAAACATACTAGATAAAAATGTAAATTGTGACATCAAAAGTATGAAATGTTGGCCTGGAGCAAATGAATATAGATTTTGTTTGCAGTCAAGGTTGAGATGTTATCAGCTCAAATTAAGATTTTATTACTCTCAGATATTTTATGAAAGGCTTGGTGATCACAAAGAAAAAAACATGTAGGAGATAGACAAAATATTAATAACAGGGGTCTCTCCTTCCAAGATGGTGCCTTAATTTTTTCATCCTCATAGCAACAGCAGAAGATAAAAAAAAGATCCAAATACTGTATAAAGAGTTCCTTTTACAGAAGTCTTAATACCATTCATAAGAAAGGAGCCCTCATAATCTAATCACCTCTGAAGGGCCTACCTCTTAATGGAATTCAATTGGAGATTAAGTTTGAAAATAAAATTTGAATGGACAAATTCAAATCTTAGTGAAGAAGAAATTTGAAAAATTCACAAACATGTGAATTAAACAACGTGCTCCAGAACAACTCATAGGTCAAAGTAGAAATCAAAATAAAAATGTTAAAAAATATTATGAGATAAACAGAAATGGAGACAAGAAATATCAAAACTTACAGGATGAGAAAAGAAGGTGTAACAGGAAAGTTTATAGTAGTAAATATCAACATTAAAAAAATGTCAGAGGAACAACCTAATATTGCAATTCAAGGATCAGAAAACCAAGAACAACCACACCCAATGTTAGTAGAAGGAATGAAGGAAGAAAAATGAGCAGAGACATAAATAAAATAGAAACTAAAAAACTAGAGAAGATCAACAGAACTAAGATTTTTTGGTTTTGTTTTTGTTTTCTTAAAAGACAAAGTTGATAAAACTTTACCTAGGTTAATAAGAAAAGTGAGAAGACACAAGTAAGTAAAATAAAAAATGAAAGAGAAGACATTACAACTGATGTCGGAGAAAAACAAACATGAAAAAATTTAAACTACTCTCAGTGAGTTAGAGCAACAAAATGGATACCTAGAATAAATGAATACAGTTTTAGACACATACAACCTACTAGGATAAAATTACACAGAAAGAGAAAATCTGAACAGACAAATAACAAGTAAGGTGATTGAATAAATGATAATAATCTCCCCCCAAATTCTCACCAAATAAAAGCCCAGAACCCAAGGGCTTCATGTTTAAATTCTACCAGCCACTTAAAGAACTAATACCAGTGCTTCTCAAATCTTCTGAAATGTTCAGGATGGAAGACTTCCAACTCATCTTAGAAGGCCAGTGTTACCTTATATAAAAGTTAGACAAAAACACTGCAAGAGAAAAACTATAGGCCAGTCTCACTCATAAATTCAGATGCAGAAAATTGAATTCAATAGCACATTAAAAGGTTTATTCATCATGAACAAGTGAGATTTATTTCTGTGAGGTAAGGGAGTTTTAACATATGCAAAGCAATAAATGTGACATAGCATATTAACAGGCTAAAATACAAAAACCATGGGATCATATCAATAGATACGAAAAAGAAAAACGCAACTGAGAATATTGAACATATTTTTAACAAATGACTAAAATTTCAGTAAATTAGGTATAGAAAAATGTGCTTCTACACAATAAAGTGAATGTATGACAAGTTTAATCGAATATCATACTCGACAGTGAAAGGTTAAAAGTTTTTATCAAGTTCAGAAATAGAAAAGAATAGCCACCGTTTTCAATTTTATTTAACATAGTACTGGAAGTCTTTGCCAAAACGTTAAGCAAGAAAAATAAATAAAAAGCATCCAAATCAGAAAGAAAGAACAAAATAAAATATTTAGAAATAAATTTAACGAAGGTGGTGAAATGTCTGTGCAGTGAAAGGATAAAGCATTGAAGGAAGAAATTGAAAAATACAAAAATAAATGGAAATATTTGGTGCTTATTATTTTGAAGAATTGATATGGTGAAAATACACATAATGCCCAAAGTGATCTACAGATTCATTGCAATGTCTATCAAAATCCTATACCAATTTTTCACATAAATAGAAACAAATTCTAAAATTTGAATGGAACCACAAAAGACCCCAAACAGGCAAAGTAAAATTGAGTGAAAAGAGCAAAGCTGATAGCATCACACTACCTGATTTAAAAATATAATATAAAGCTCTAGTAATCAATATA
This sequence comes from Cynocephalus volans, assembly GCF_027409185.1. Taxonomy (NCBI): domain Eukaryota; kingdom Metazoa; phylum Chordata; class Mammalia; order Dermoptera; family Cynocephalidae; genus Cynocephalus; species Cynocephalus volans. The sequence continues at coordinate 43,613,037 of NC_084463.1, read as the reverse complement.
GCATGCCACTGGCGTAAAAACAGATACAAAGACCAATGGAATAGAATAGAGTGTCCTAAAGGAAACCCACACGTTTATGGTCAATTCATTTTTGACCAAAATATCATTAACAGACAATGGGAAATCAATAGGTTCTTTAAGAGTGTCAGAAACACTGAATATCTATATCCAGAAAAATAAAAATGGACCATATTTTACCCATGTAAAAAAAAACAACCTAAAATAATTAAAGAGTTAAACCTCAGACCAGAAACTGTAAAGCTGCTAGAGGTAAAACCTTCATGCCTTTGGCCTGAGTAAAGATGTTTGGACATGAACTCTAGAGCACAGCTCACCGAGGCAGAAATGGACACATGGCAGCTCATAAAACTAAAAGCTCACGTGAAGCAAAGGAGACAATCAACAGAGTAAAGGGACAACGTACAGGATAAGAAAACCATTTGGGAACCATATATCTTATAAGTGGTTAAGATCCAAAATAGATAAGGAACTTACCTCAATAGAAAGAAAGCAAGTAACCCAATTAAAAGTGGTGAAAAACCGAACAAAAACCAAAATACAAAAAACTCTGGAAATGTATTTATCATAAGAAGTTATACAAATACCACTAATATGTGGAAAAAGTAACGTTTAACATTACCAGTCATCAGGGAAAGGCAATTTAAAGAAACAACTAATAGACATTACATCACAGCTGTTAGCATGGCTATTACTAAAAAAGAAAGAAAACTCTTGGAACGGGTGCAGAGATAAGCAGGCACTTGTACACTGTTGGTGGGAATGTAAGTTAGTAAAGGTATTATGTAAACCAGTATGATATTCTCAAAATATTAAAAATGGAACTACCATAAGATCCAGCAATTTTACATCTGGGTATATATCTAAAATAAATGAACTCAGTATGTCAAAGAAATATTTTTACTCTTGTGTTTATTGCAATATTATTCACAATAGCCAAGATATGAAGTTAATCAACATGTCCATCAGGACAAAATAAAGAAATGTGGTATATATATTATTAAAAAGACAGAGAATAACAAATGATGGTAAAGATGTGGAGAGAGTGGAACCCTCCTGCACTGTTGACGGGGCTTAAATTAGTACTGCCATTGTGGAGAATAGTACAAAGATTCCTTAAACAAATACAAATAGAACTTTCACATGATCCAGCAATCCCAGTCCTGGGGATATATCCAGAGGATTGTAAAACATCAGTTCAAAGAGATACCTGCACTCCCATATTTATTGCAGCTCTATTTACAATAGCTAGATGTTGGAAGCAACCTAAATGTCCACTGATGGATGACTGGATAAGGAAATTGTGGTATATAAACATAATGGAATACTACATAGCCATGAAAAAGAATAAAATTCTGCCATTTGCAACAACATGGATGAGCCTGGGGAAAATTCTCCTAAGTGAAACAACCCAGGTACAGAAAGAGAAATAACACATATGCACAATCATAACTGGGAGCTGAATCTATAAATAAACAAATGAACAATAAAGAAAGACAGAGAGAAAGAAAGTAAGAAACAACAATCACCGTAATAGGCTGAACTTTTAAAAAACTAGATGTGGCCACAACCAGCCCAGTGGCAGCCACCTAGTCACCATAGGAAGCACCCCAGGCTTTCCTGAGCTGGGTTTGTGGGGGACCTCAGGCTTTGGACTCACACCCCCAACACCCACTGCCAGCTCAGCAGTGATCACTGAGTCACTGCAGGAAGCACCCTGGGCTCTCTAGAGCTGGGGTGGTGTGGGGCCTTGGGCCACAGTCACAACACCCTGACACCTGCAGCCAATCCAGTGGTGAGGACTGAGCCACTGCAGGGAGTGCCATGAGCTGTCCCACCCAGGATGGTGGGGGCTCTTGAGCATCAGCCACATCACCCAACACATGCAACCAGCCCGGTGACAACCACCAAGCTGTAGCAAGAAAGGCCCTGGGTTCCCAAGCTGGGACAGTGGGTGGTGAGGTCTTTTATCACACCTGCCTTACATCTGCACCCAGTCCAGCAATGAGCAAGCCACTCTTGGAATACCCCCAGTCTCTCCTGTGGGAATGAGGGGATGCCACAGGCCTCAATACCACCTCTCCTCCTTCCTCCTTCTTCCACTCTATTTCCTTCCCCTTTCTCCTCTCCCCCTCCCTCCCAACTGCATGGCAACAACATGCTAGAATGTAAAAAATAATATTAATAAAATTACATTTTCTTTACAAAAAAACTAGAGGTGGAAAATGGAGGGGTAGGAGAGGGGAGAAGGAAGGGGGCTAATGAAGATTTGGTCAACAGACACAAAAAATGATTGTATATTGTAATGATGAATAACCTAACTATACTGATCTAACCACCACATGTTGAAAACAAGTATTGAAAATCAACATTGTACCAACATGCATGTACAGTAATTAAAAAAAAAAACAGCAGGATACTTTTTATCCTTAAAAGAAAAATGCATGAACCTGGACGACATTATGCTGAATGAAATAGGGCAGGCACAGAAAGACAAAAACTGCATAAACTCATTTATATGTGAATCCAAAATTGTCTCACTCATAGAAACGAGTACCATGGTGGTTATCTGGGGTTCGGAGTGGGGTGACAAAAGGAGATATGTTGGTCAAAGGAGAAAATATTTCAGATGGACAGAAAAAGTAATTTCAGGATATATATTGTTGTACAACAGAGTGAGCATACTTAAAAATAATGCATTCTATACTTTCAACACTACTGAAAGAAATTAAAGAGGACACAAAAAGGTGGGAAGGCATACTATGCTCTTGGAATGGAAGAATTAACATCCTGAAAATGCCTATCTCACCCAAAGCAATCTACAGATTCAATGCAATCCTCAGCAAAATACCAATGACATTCTTCACAATAAAAGAAAAAGCAATCCTAACATTCATATATGAAAACAAAAGACCTCAAATACCCAAAGCAATCCTGAGCAAAAACTAGAAATAAACCCGGTGGCATAACACTACCTGACTTCTAATTATATTACAAAGCTATTGTAACCAAAACAGCATGGTACTGGCATAAAAATGAACACTTGGATTAATGGAACAGAATAGAAAACCTGGGAATCAACCCACATACTTACAGCAAACTGATCTTTGACAAAATCAACAAGAACATACACTGGGGGAAAGACTGCCTCTTCAATAAATGGTGCTGGGAAAATTCGGCATCCCTATGCAGAAGAATGAAACTGGACTTGTACCTCTAACCGCATAGCAAAATCAACTCAAAATGGACTAAAGACTTAAATATAAGACCAAAACCATAAAATTACAAATGGAAAACATAGGGGAAACACTTCAGCAAGTAGGATTGGACAAAGACATTATGCAGAAGTCCCCCAAAGCACAAGCAATAAAGAAAATATAAACAAATGAGATTATATCAAATTAAATTATTTCTGCATGGCAAAGGAAACAATCAACTGAGTGGAAAGACAATGTATGGAAGGGGAGAAAATATTTGCAAACTATACATCTGACAAGAGATTAATATCCAGAATATATAAAGAACTCAAACAACTATACAGTAAAAATAAATATATAGATAAATAATAATCCAATTAAGAAATGGGCAAAGAAGATGAATAGACGTTTTTCAAAGGAAGACATACAAATGTCCAGCAGACACATGAAAAAATGCTCAGCATCACTAATCATTAGAGAAATGAAAATCAAAACCATATTGAGATATCATCTCACGCCAGTTTGACTGGTCATTACTAAAAAGACTGAGAATAACAAATGCTGGCAAGGATGCGGGGAAAGGGGAACTCTTCTACACTGCTGGTTGAACTGTAAACTGGTGCAGTCATTATGGGAAATGGTATGGAGGTTCCTGAAACAACTACAGATAGAACTACCATATGATCCAGCAATCCCAGAACTGGGCATATATCCAAAGGAATGGAAATAATCATGCCAAAGGATACGTGCACTCCCATGTTCATAGTAGCTCTATTTTCAATAGCCAAAATATGGAACCAACCTAATTATCCTTCGATTGATGAATGCATGAGGAAAATGTGTATACATACTCAGCCATAAAAAGGAATGAAATTCTGCCATTTGCAGGAACATGGATGAGTCTTGAGAAAATCATGTTAAGTGAAATAAACCAAACAAGGAAGGGGAAATAACACATGATCTCACTCTTAACTGGGATGGAGGCAGGGAGGGAGGAATGGAGGAAGGGAGGAAGGAAGGAAGGAAGGAAGGAAGGAAGGAAGGAAGGAAGGAAGGAAGGAAGGAAGGAAGGAAGGAAGGAAGAAGCCAAAACTATATGTTGAACATTAAGAAGGAGAGAACAAACCTGAAGATACTAGAGATGGGTGAAAAGCAAATTTTGGACCTCACACTATCTGATTTCCAAACATATTACAAAGTTACAGTAATCCAGATAGTATGAAACTTACATAAAGACAGAGATTTAGACCAGTGGAATAGAACAGGAATCCCAGAAATAAAATCTCCCACAAGAGGGTACTTCAAAATATTTGTGAAAAAATAGAATAAAAGATAACTTTTTGAAGTACCCTCATATGTGGTCAAATAATCCTCATCCAAAATGGAAAGACTACACAATCAGGAAAGGGTAGTCTCTCCAACAAATAATGCTGGGCAAACAGGACACACATGTGCAAAAAAATAAAGTTGGACCCTTACCTTGCACCATTTAGGAAATTATATCTATTGAATTAAAAACCGACATGCTGTGCACCTTGGTTTTCTGTAACTGTAGTCAAATGCCTCCATCAAAATCTCCCAGTCACTTGTAGGCTATTGTGGGAAGGAGCAGACAACATTTGGCTGGGGTGGGGACTCTCACTGGATGTCTGTAACCTGCTGCTCCCCTCCCCAGCCAAATGTTGTCTGCTTCTTCCCACAATAGCCTACAAGTGACTGGGAGATTTTCACTGAGGCATTTGACTACAATCACAGACAAACAGGGTGCACAGCATTTAGGTTACAGATATCCCATGAGACTCATGGAGAAGGACACAGAGTGAGAACTCAAGAACAGCCTGTCACATGCTTTCCAGCTGAAGACCCACAGGTGACTCCCAGAGCCCTCTTACCTGTAACAGGAGAGAATGTGGAACAGACACTTTCCACACATGATGGAGGCAGACACAGTGGTTACCATCCAGACTTCTGAAATAGAGAGGATGGTATCAGACCCCTCATAAAATAAACCAGAAACAGTATTTTGAAAATGCACAAACCCACTTCTGAAATCTATGGCCAAAATCTATTCTACTTCCTTCAACATAATCCTTGTGTAAATAAAGGTTTACTTATTTTTCTCTTTTATTTTCAGCTACACACATTTTTGATATGCTGTATTTTCTACACATTCTTCTCCCTTGGTGCTAATATTTCCACTTAACAGTAAATAAAGAGAAAACAAATTTCTAAAGTGTGCACTTTACAGGTATCTTCCTTCCTGCACTCTAACATTATTGGAATTTGAATTTCTATTTGACATTTCATGAAAGTGTAAACCAACCCTCCTCAATACCACAGCAGTCAGCTGCAAGGATAACTGAGATCAAGGGTTCTCAACTACTCATTCATCCACTCACCCTGTTTTTAATATTTAGAATCTGATTTGCCTTCAGAAAGATTGCGTTTGTGAGAGAAGGATCCAGAAACAGAAAGGAAGATGAACCGTTGGTTTTAAAGTGTCTGTAGAAGCTGATTCCCAATATGTGCATTAAAAGCATAAAAAAAAGGTAACACATCTTCATGATTAAACACACACAACAAACTGGAAATAGAAGGAACCTGATAAAGAATATCTGCTAAAATCTTACACCTACTTCGGAATAAATTTTCGAAAGTTCAAGATGTTTACAGCAAAAACAGAACTGCTTTTTTGAGTAAAATTATAAAAAACCTAAATAAATAAAAATACATGTCTGGTTTATGTATCTAGCATTCATTGTTAACATGATGATACTTGCCAAACTGAAAAGTAGATTCAATACAATCCATATTAAAACTTAAGCTACATTTTTTCCTCTAGAAATGCTCATCTTAAGAATTATGTGAAAGTGCAAGCGACCCAGTATAATCAACACAATACTGAAAAATTTGCTATAAAGCATCAGTAATGAAGGCAATGTGATAGTGACAGAGCACAGAAAAAAACATATGTATCAGTAGAATAGAATTGAAAGTCAACAAACAAATCCTCACATTTATGGTAAATGGATTATCAACAAATACGAGAAGACAATGTAAAGGTAAAATTTAGGGTTTTCATCAAATAATGCTTAGAAAAATGGATATTTACAATGAAAATAATGAGGTTAAACTCTTGATTCAGTGCATACACAAAAATTAACTCAAAACGGATCATAAACCTAAATGTAAAAAATAAACTATAAAACTCTCATGGGAGAATATAGAAGCAGAATTTTGTGACCTTGCTTTGGGAAGTGGTTTCTTAGACATGACACCAGAGGACCTGTGACCAGCAGCTTAGTCAATGTGACTACCACTATGTACCAATGTGAACCTCATGATAGAAGCATTTTGGTGTATTTCAAGCACTCTTTTTCTTCATCCCATTAACCACTGGTGTTAGAGAATAAGTCAAACATTCACATTGATTTCAAGGTCCACGTGGCTGGATGTTGAGATAACTGCTTCTGCATGGGCAGCATTTTTTATGAGACCCTCTCATGGAGAGTAATGTCCCTCAGCTGTGGCCACACAGAAGGTCTGGGACTGTGGATTTCACACTAGGACCTCAGAAAATTCTAGCCTGGTGGTCTTCATCAGTTCTGGTATATTACATTTCTATATGTTGCAGGAAGAACAATGCAATGTAGATGTACAGCTTTATGAGGTTTCTTTCTAAACCAATTAAGAGAAGAAAGTAGAAACAATGTGCATTTATATTGCCTTTTATAGTTTCTCATTTACCTTTACTGTGGCCCCATGTTTTTTTGTGTGTGAATTTGTATTATTGTCTGGGGTTACTTGCTTCCAGGCTTAACAACACTTTTTCTATTTCTTGTATTCCCATCTAACAGCAACAAATTCTCTCGGGTTTGTTAATCTGGGTATAGTATATATTGCACCTTCATTGTTGACACATTGCTTTTTCTCTTCTTTCCTCTTTATGATAAATTATTATGTCAGAACATATTTATTAAAATGCCATTCTTAGATTATCCTAAACAGTAGCCATTGTTCTCAGTCTTACCGACTATCACCAGATCCTCGTGATAATAATCTCTGAGCAATTTTGGACCACTCAAGCCCACATCAACCTTGATGACTCAAGCCAGGCATTTCTCTGTTTGAAAAGAAGATTCAGTGGTAGCAGGGGCTTTGAGAAACCCACGCAGAGAAATCCTTGCCAAGTCTGTGGCAGAAACCAGGGAAGAAAAGGGGAAGTTCAGGCCCATCACATACACTCAAAAACACACAAAAACATATAATGAAATATTTGACTGATGCATATATGGATGAATGAATAGGACCTGGGGGTTTGGGAGCAAATAATTATCAGACACTGCAAGTGTAAATTGACACAGGATTATGGAGTGCACCTACCCTATGACCTGCTATTTTATTTCACTATATACACAATAGCATTTTCCCAATTGTACAATAAAATCCATTGGAGACTCACAAATTAGTTTATTGGATGAAAACAAATATCTTTTGATGAACTGGAAGAAAGTTACCATAATAATTTCTGGCTTGTTAAATCTTTTCAAAGAATGATTACATATTGTGATGATGAATAAGCTAACTATCCTGATTCTACCGTCGCACGTAGTACACAACAACTGATAGTTAACTTCGTACCGCACAAATATGTATAATAAGTTACTTCAAAAAAATTAAAAACATTAAAAAATAAAATAAAAATAAAATAAAGTCAAATAGGGAAACAGTTTCTTTCATACTTTAAAATGCATCTGTAGAAAATAGACTTGGGTTCGATAACAGCGATATATATATATATATCAGATATATATATCTTTATAACAGGTATACTAATATCAGAAATAAAAATTTTTAAAAAGGAACTTATTAATATCATTTACTCATTTGCCTACATTGAATTTTCCCTTTAGTACCACAATGTCTCTCATCAAATAAGGATTTAATCAAGAATCAGAATTCCTCATCACCGACGTCTGGATAGAGACCACAGCTGTTCCATCACGGCCTGGTGTCCCAGTAGCAGATTTCCCGCTGGAGAAATAAAGATTTCCTCCATTGTTCCCAAGGGGGAACCACAGAGGCTTGTGGGAAATAAAGTCTCATCCTCCGTTGACATCACCTGCAGAGAGCTATGGGACCCGCCTTGCGTTTCTTCTGCGCATGTGTCACTCAGTTCGCTCTGCAACCTGGGAAAGGTAGTTTCGCTTTGAAATGACGTCACCCGCACGGGATCCGGGCAGGGCTGTTCTGGGTTTCTGGTGCGCATGTGCGGCCTTGCCCGTTCCCTTCATCTTCCGGAGGCTGCGGCCACCTCCACGGTGCTGACGAGGTTCTGTGGTTGGAGTCTGTGTCCTTGAAGGTGGGTGTGAGGGTGAAGGAGGGGACCCTGTGGAGCAGACGGGTGTCTCAGCGTTTGGTGGAACAGGTCTGCTGGTCCGTGTGAGGCGGGCGGAGCCTGATGGGCTGGTCTGAACCATGGACCTGGGCTGGGGAAGGGGGGCCTCCCCCTGTTCTGTCGACTGCTTCGTCAGAGGAAGGTGGGCCTGCAGAAGGCGGGGCTTGTCCTTCCTGGAGAACAAAAGCCGGTTGCAGAAGCTCCGCCATAAGGGTCCAAGACCAAGATGGCGGCGGGTCTGGAGTGGGGGCGCCTGAAGACAGCGTGAGCCTGGGAGGTGTGCGGTGAGTTCCCGTTGCGGCCCTGCCATGAGGGCACCTGGTACTAACCTAGTGACATTCAGTTTACTGATGTGTAAGATGAGCGCATTCGCAATAGTAGCGAAATTGCCTCAAGTTCCCAGAGAAAGAATTGTGAAGCGTGTGCACACTCAGTGTTACTCTCTGCAAGTTGTATCTGTGGGGCGTCTTGGTGTCTCTTTTAGCAAGTGTAGTTTCTGTTCCCTCCAGCACTGTGTGGCCTGCCTAGCACTTCTGGTCCGAGTCTACAGATGTCTGTATATGACCGAGTCTCCAGGGACAGTGACTTCTAGGAGAAAGATTGGGCCACTGGCTGATGGTCCAGTTTTCTTAGGAGTAAAGGAGGTGTTAAAAAGTTTGAAGGATGGTGCGCAGTGAAAAGGAATCTCCCCTGCAAGAATTCCCCTCTGGCCTGAGACCTCTCAATAGTGTTTCAGAGCACAGGCAACAATGTCCCCAAAGGTCAAGTTCCTAGCGTTGCACAGCCCAACCCATTACTGATCCTAGTGTCTGGAGTGAACACGAGTTGGTTGATTGAATGAGGTGTTCTCGTTCAATAGCTATTGGGGACTGGGTGCTATTGAAAGATTTGCACCATCTTTCAAAAGCGACATGAGTTTGAGTATAGGCGAGGGCCTAGGAAATGTTACTTATAGTAGGGGGCTTGAATATATGGCCTGGAATGAAGGAATAACCTGTCATATCTGAGAGGATCTGCCTACAGTGCCCTCTAAACACGCTCTCGTTTCTTCTATCTTCCCTGATTGTTTCTAGTGTCTGAGCTCTCTCAAACATAGCCTATCACCATATTTGGCATCTAGAGATAACTCTGAGGTTCTCACTATCCTGATAGTTGTTCTCAGTATTTCAGGAAGTGTTTGCCAAGTTATTCCTACCTTATTAGAAAGATTGTTTAAAAATGGATTTTAGGAGATGTGATTTGCCCATGGTCACATAATCTGTTGATGTTACACAGACTGACTTTTTGGCTAATGTTATCCTTTTGCCACACTTAAGTCAAAATAAGTGACTGCATGCCTTCCCTCATAAGTGGGCACTAAAAAATAAATGTATACATTAAAAGAAAGAAAGAAAATCAATCAATAATACATTGAACTTTTCAAAAGGAGAGCTGAGGTTACCAGAGGTGGGAAAGGGGAAGGGGGAGGGAGGAATTGATAAAGGGCTGTGAAAAATGATGACGTTGTATATTGTTGAACATGCCAGTTATCCTTATTTGAGCATCCCATGTTGTACACAGGTATCAATATTCAACTCTGAACCCCACAGATATGTACAATCAACTACGTTACAATAAAACTAAGAATAAAAAAATATAAAAAAGCGTTTGTTTACTTTTGAGATTATCTTTGTGAGAGTGAAATTAACTTAGATCAAACATTGATTTAATATACTTTGCCTTAAATATCACTATCCTTCTTTATTTCCAAAACTTTCTATGGATTATGTGATTTCAAAGGGTCAACAACACAAGTGTTTTCCACTTAATATCAGTAATCTGTTCTTAAAAATTATGAAATCTGCAAGTATATAATGGGAGCCTATTTAACATTATTTAAAATGGGCAAATTAGACTACATCACTCTTATCCTCCACACCTATGTCTTTTTTTATGTGATGGGTAAGGTGATCGTAACCCTTGGCTTGGTGTTGCTGCACTGCGCTCAGCCAGTGAGCGCACCAGCCATCCCTATATAGGATCCAAACCCGTGACCTTGGCACTGCACAGCTGCCAAGTGCACTCCCAGTGCTGCACTCTCCCGACTGAGCCACAAGGCGGCCCCACACATATATCTTAAAATGTAATTAAGTTACAGTGTAATACTTGCTTATAACTAACAGACCCATTTTATGTTTTAGGTTTTTAGGTAAATAGACTTGTTTATGACTTGAAAAATAAATTTTAAAAACTTACAACATAGTTTACTGATGCAACCAGTTGCTTTATATAATTCACGTGGCATCCGTGAGCTCTAGCAACCTCACTGAAGTCCATCCAGTTGTCATTCTGTGTGATTTTCAAAACTTGTGTGTGTGGTTTTGAATTTCTATTGACTATTTTTGACATGTAATTTAAAATGTCTTCTTCCAAATAATTTTGTTTCTATTGAGTTCTGGCATCTTCTGTGTAACAGTTAGTATTTGCTAGGTAAGAAACTAACCAAAATTCAATAACTTACAAAAACAGAAATAAACACAAAACACATCTCATTTGCTACATGTGTATTTGCTATGGAAACGCTTTTTCAAGTGTGCTCAGGTGGGCAGTTTCTATGTTAGTGTTGCCTGGATTACAAATGAGGCTTCAGTCAGCTTGTGCCTCGACTGAGGCTGGTTGGTTTAAGATGTCATCACTCACTTGCCCTGTAGCTTTTGGTGGCTCTTGGGTAGGTCCTGTGTCTCCAACAGGGTAGCCCCAGGCTTCTTTACAACATAACTGTGTCTAAGAAGGCAAGCACCAACGGCAGTCACTTTCCGAAGCAATGTTTGCATCACATTTTCTAATGTCTTAGTGGCCAAAGAAAATCAATTGCAAAGCCTAGTTTATTGTGAGAACATACTATATTAGAAGATGGATACAGAGATACCTGACACTGGAAATTATTACTGGAAGTGTATACCACAAGAAATATGTATTATGTACTTTTTTTCTTATACATATGGGCAAAAAATGTTGGGGTGCAAGATGTACACTTTTCTGATGTTCAGGTATATAAAAGCAATATATGTTATAGTCGAAACACTCATGTGGACTCCTGTGTGAAATCCCTGTATTAATAGGCAAATGGTTAATACAGCCTAGGTATATTTTATCACATTAATGTTAGTGAAGACATGATATTTTGGTTTAAATGATTAAATTATATCTTAAGGTAAAATTAGATTTTGCTAAAGCAGTAGGTAATCTATGAGGGGACTTCAAAAACTGTATTGAAGGATTCACATTATCTTTTAATTTAATTTTTATGCAAACTTTTTAAGTACCCTCATCTGTTTTCATTAACCCCAAATTAAATTGTCTGTTTTTTGTCAATTAATGTATTTATAGATGCATCTTCAGTTAGTTATGTGCTGCCTCTTTGTGAGGCATAAAGGACTATTGTCCAATAAGGAGAAAGGTCTGTTGTGTTGCTGTTGGTGTTGGTTCTTGTTTCCAGCTAATTGGCAGTGTATTGGTCAGGAGAATCTAAGATCAAGTTACACCAGTTCTCTTCTTAATTCACTCCATTTTCTTTCTCCTTCAGCTGTGCTGCCAGAGTGCTATTTGTATTTCCAAGAGCAACAAAAAATGAAGAAGTCTTTGGTGAGTTGTTTGTTTATGTTCTTTACTTTGTCTTACATTGTATTTATGACCTTTATGGGGTCCATGAATTAACATAGAAAAGTATAAATAAGTAAAATTTAGCTTGTGGGAAATGTAGGAATAAAAGATGGCATGTAGACACACAGCAGCTTGGCAGAACTTAGTATACTCCATGCTGGGTGCAAATTTGTCTCCAGTCCTTTTGATGTCATGGCAAAAAAAATCCTTTTTTTTCTTGATTGGAATGAAATTTGAGAGGACAGTATGCTACATTTTTTATGGAACATCCAGATTTGCTGCCACCAAAGTCTGACAGACTATTTTCATTGAGTATGTTGTGGAAAGTTTTTATTTTTAAAATCAATTTGAAAACAAATACTTTCAGTTTTCTGCAGTAAACACAATGACCTAGTGCTAAAGAACAATTCCCTTAAAAGGTTTTTCTGCAATTTCTAACACAGTGTGAACCCAAACAGCTTTGGGAAGGCCTTATTTGGTTCACAGCTAAAACCTGGATCATTGTGAGGATTGAGTCAACCACCGATTCTTGCGTCACTCTCTGCAGGTTTCTCTCGTTTCCTGTGTTCATGCAGGTGTGCAGCACACTGTGCAAAGTTATATTTTCTGGAAAAAGTTCCCACCATTCATTTGCTCTTGAAACTACTCAGTGTAGTTTTAGTTCAGTTCTTCAAAAGTTTGCCAATCACCTAAATTACAATCAGTTTCAATGACTATTCTCTAGCCTTTGCCTTACTTGAATCTTCTGCCATATTTGAAACTGCTGTTCATGACCTTTTCCCAGAAATTCTTCTGTGTTACTTACTATGATGACCTCATTGATCGTTTCTTCTTTTTTCTCTGTATACTTCTACTTTCTATTTGTAGCAGAGTCCATCCAAGCATTCCATCCTGGGCCCTATTCTCACTCTGCAATTCTTCTTGAGAGATTCAGTCCTCTCTAGTTTTCAGACCTATTCCTCTCCAGTTAGTACCTTTTTTCCAGACTTTCAACCATAGATTAAACTCCCTGTTGAATACTTCCTTGTAGCTATTAGAAATGTACCTTAAGGTAAAAAATTCATGATCACAGTTTTCCACAAATTTCTGTCATGTGAACAATATAATTTTCCCCTCTCAAGAACCCCAGAAATTTTTTGCTGTTACAGAACGGGCTGAAAGCCCAACATAAACAGGTCCTGTGGCCTGTCATCTGCTCCTCCAGACACACCCACCTCACAGTGAAGACACTGGCAGGAACGTGTGGGCACTTCCTTTCAGAGAGGGCTGGTGGGAAGGGGAGGCACCTGCAGACACTGGTCTGATCAGTTAGTTATTCCCACTGGCCACCTGCTGTAGTTCTTTGAACAGGGCCGGGTCCTCATCCCTGGAAAGTTGCCTCATGACTCTTTACACTTCCCCTTTGGCTGTCACCATTTTTTGTCAGTATCCTCTTTCCTCACATGCTTGGGTTTGTACTTGACCAACTTTTTTTTTCTATTTCTTGCTTATAGTAATTTGGGGATCCAATGGCCTCCTTTTCACCTTTTATCTAACTCTGGCCTTTTGATACAAGAAATGATGTAATCACTACTTTAGAAAGCACAGGCTTCTGTGCATTAAAATCCATTAGACCAAAGCTACCCCCACAGAGCAGACACAGGCTCTTTGATTTTTAGCCTCCCTTCAAAGTGTGTCATGTAATTTTCAAATATTTGAGACTTTGTGAATATACTTTTGTTGTTGGTTTCTAATTTAATTTCATTGTGTTTAGAGAACATATTTTATAGTATTTCAGTCTTGAGACTTGTTTTATAGGTCAGTGTGTACTGTGTCTTGATGAGTGTTCCTGTATTAGTCTGTTCTTTTCTTTTTCTTTTTTTTTTTTTTGTTTCTTACAACAGAATATGTGAAACTGGATAATGCATTAAGAGAAGAGGTTATTTTTTACAATTTCGGAAGCTAAGATCCAGTCCAGGATCTTCTTCATGGTGGGGACTCTGTAGGGAGTCCTGTGGCAATGCAGATTAACACATGGTGAGAATAGCAAGAGCACTTCATGTGCCCAGTGTACAAAGCCACTAGTCTATGTCCATGATACCCCATTAACACATTAATCCATTATTTTGTGAGTGGAATAATCTATTCCTCAGGGCAGTGTCATCACAATCCAGTCACCTGTTAAAGGTCACACCTTTCAAATATTATAATTGGATTTCCTGCCCTCTTAACACTATTACAATAGGGATCAAGTTTCCAACACATTAACATTGGTGGACACATTTACTCATAGCAACTTCAGATTGTACTCTACAAATATCAATTAGGTTGGACGGGAAAAATATATTCAGTTTCCCCTCCTATACTCACAACACACTGCTGGCAGCTGACACCAGATACATGAGGATTTGTCTCCACACACTAAACCTAGAAGCAATTTTGCAGCAGACATCAAGCTGGGTGCATCTCTAATTGAAATTTATTTTGGCACTATCTACTTGGAGGTAGCATCATATCTCATAAGTTAAGAGCTCCATCCCCAAGACCGTCCCCACTTCAGATGCCAGTTACAAGTCCATGTTCCTGGATCTTCTGAGTGGCTCCCACAATGCTCTTCTTTCTATTTAGTCTATATTAATTTACTAAAGGGGCTCCAAGATCTCAGTGAAATATTTACTTACACTTATTCATTCCAAAGGACATTTTGAAAAATACAAATAGGTGAAGAGATACAAAGGGTGATGTCTGGAAGGGTCCTGGCACAGGAGGTTCCATTCCCTTGGATATGAGGTACACCACCCTCCTGGCACATGGCTGAGTTCAACTGTCCTGAAGTTCCCTCAATTCTGTGTTCTTGGGTTTTTATGGAGGTCTCATTAGGCACAATTGATTGCAGCATAGGCCACTGTCGATCAACTTAACCTTCAGTTCCTCTCCGCTCCCTGGAAGTTGGGGGTGTGGGCTGCAAGTCCCAACCGTCTAATTACAAAGTTGGCTCCTCTGACAATCAGCTCCCATTCTGAATTTACCCAGGTGCAGCCAGCCACCAGCCAACTGATTAGCATGCAAAGTGACACTCATCTCTTTGAAGAGTCTACGGATTTTAGGAGGTGTAGGCTAGGAGGCAGAGACAGAGACAAATATACATATCCATAATATAATATAGTTAAAATTTTGTCAGTTACATCTGTACTCTTCCTGATAATTTTATCTGGTTATTTCATTAGTTATTGAGAGAAAAGAATTCTGCAACTATGAATGTGGATTTGTCAATTTCTCACTTTAGCACAGGTTTTTTTTTTTTTTCAGGTGCACTCATGTGCCACATAACATTTTAGTCAACAGACCCCATTTATATCTGTGCAGTAATCTCCATTATATAGTCCACGTATGTAGTAGGCTGTACCATGTAAGTTCTGTAAGTGCACTCTATGAGGTTCATACAGTGATAAAGTTGCCTAATGACACATTTTCCAGTACTTACCCAGTCTTTTAGCACCATGTGAGTATACTTTGTGGCTCTGTGTTTAGGCACAGATATAGTTATAATTGTTACATCTTTCTCACATATAATCCTTCTGTTATTATGAAAGGGCTCTCTTTTTTTCCCTGTTGATATATTTTGTCTTGAAGTTTCTTTTTGCTAGGCTTTTTGCTAGGCTTTTTATACTTACTGTCAGTGTAGTACATCTTTTTCCATTTTTTAAAATTTTACTGTTTGTGTCTTTGTATTTATATCATGTCTCTGTGGATAGCATATAGTTGGGTCGTACTTTCCTATCAAGCCTGACAGTCTCTGCATAAAGTAAAATATTTAGTCCAATTCAACTGAAACTAATTATTAATAAGGTTAGAATTGGGTCTGCTATTTTGCTTGCCCTTTTCTCTTTGTCTAAATTGCCATTTTGTCCTCTGTTTTTACTTTTCTAAATTGTTTGTGGGTACCCAATTTATTTTTGTTTATTTATTAATTTATTTTTCAGTATGATCAACTACTGGTCTTTTAAAATTATTTTCAAAATAATCTATTATTAGTTTTGGTAAAAAAAACACATATACATATATAAATTTAAACATTTCTTAACCTTTAAGTGTTGTTAGGTATATTCACACTGTTGTGCAGCAGATATCCAGAACTTTCTGTCTTGGAAAACTGCAAGTATGTACTCATTAAATGACAGCTCTCAATTTCCCTCTCCTCCCAGACCTTGACAACCACCATTCTACTTTTTGTTTCTAAAAATTTGACTTACATCAGTGGAGCCATACAATATCTGTCATTTTGTGAGTGGCTTATTTTCCTTTGCATAATGTTCTCAAAGTTCCATGTTACAGCATAAGACTGTGAGGACTTTCTTTGTTTTTAAGGCTATCTAATATTCCTTTATGAACATAAAATGTTTTGTTTCTTTATTCACATTTCTCTAAGGACATTTGGAGTGCTTCCAACTCCTAAGTGGATAATGTTGCCATGAACACAGTTGTGCAACTATTTTGCACTACTATGATTAATTATTTTGGATTTATACACAAAATTGGATTGTTGGATTATATGGTAATTCTTATTTTAATTTTTTAAAAAGCAACTGTATTATTTTTATAGTGGCTGCATCATTTTACCTTCCCACCAACACAACATTTTACAAGGGTTCCAATTTTGCCTGTGCTTCTTATTTTCTTTTGGGTGTGAAGTAATATCTTATTGTGGTTTTAGTTTGCATTTCTTTGGTTAGTGATGTCAAGCATGTTTTCATATGCTTGTTAGCCATTTGTATATCATCTTTGGAGCAATGTCTGTTTAAGACCTTTGCCCATTTTTAAACAGGTTATTTGTTTTTTGACTTGTGAGTTGAAGGAGTCTATGTATTCTGGATATTAATTTCTTCTGAGATATATGATTCACAACTATTTCATTTTTGGGGTGCTAATGTAAATAGTGTGGTTTTGTTTTTTCATTTTTTGTTTTCCTTACTTCAAATTCCATGTGTTTGTTGCTAGTATATAGGAAAGTGATCAAATTTGCATATTAACTTTGGATCCTGCAAACTCGTTACAATCACTTATTAGTTCCAGAAGTTTTTTTGTCCGTTTTGGATTTTTTACACACTATCATATGATCTGTAAACAAAGACAATTTTATTTTATTTTCCTTTATGTATGCATTTTATTTTAAGTAGTTATCTTATTGCATGAGCTAGTACTTTAAGTATGATGTTGAAAAGAGTAGTGAGATGGTGCATTCTTGCTTTTTTTTTTATTTTGTTGGAAGATTTTGAATTTCTCACCGTTAAGTATAATATTAGCTGTAGTTTCTGTGGATAGACTTTATTAAGTTGATGAAGTTTCCCTCTAATTCTGATTTACTGAGAGTATTTATCATTAATGATGCTGTATTTTTGTCTCATGCTTTTTCTGGTTGTATGCTGTGATCATAAGGTTTTTCTGTTTAAGTCTGCTGATGTGATGGATTATATTAATTGATGTTTAAATGTGTTACAGCTTTGCATGCATAGAATTAATCTGACTTGATCATAATGCACAGCTTTTTTAAAATACATTTTTTTATTAGGTTTACCAATATTTTGTTGAGGACTTTTGCAAGTATATTCATGAGTGGTAAAGATTTGTAATTTTCTCTTCTTGTAATGACTTTTCCTAGTTTTGGTATTGAGGTAATGCTGTCCTCATAGAATGAGTTGGGAAGTACCAATACACAGTAGGGAATTGCTATAATTTCTTCCTTAAATGTTTGGTTGAATTTACCATTGAACACATCTAGGAAGGATGTTTTCTGTTTTGAAGATTTTTAACAATTTACTCATTTTCTGTAACAGATATATGCTTATTCATATTGTGTATTTCTTACTGTGTGAATTTTCATAATTTGTCTTGTGAGGATTTGATCCATTTTATCTAAGTTTTCAAACGTATGCGAGAGAATTAGTCATAGTATATCATTATTATCCTTTTATGTCCACAGGATCTGTAGGGATGCCCCTCCTCTCATTCCTCATATTGGTTGTTTTGGTCCTCTTTTTCCATAGCCTTGTTATAGGATTCTTAACTCTATTTATCTTTCCAATGAATCATATATTTTGTTCTTTGTTTTTGATTGTCTCTATTGACTTTCTATTTTAAAATTATTATATTTGTGTGTGTGTGTGTGTAAAAGCATACATAACTTTATAAATTGTTTCCACTATTATTAGGTACAACCTATTATATGTTAGATCAATTCAGAATAAGTACAATGAAATCTTTTATTTTACTTACACTTATTTCTTTTTTATTCTGTTCCTTTTTTTATGGAGATGAAGATTTATGACCTATATGCATCTTTTTCTTCTGTCAACAAAATTCTTTTCATATTTCTTGCAAGACATTTACACTGGCAGCAGATTTCCTTAATTTTTCTTCATATGAGAATGTCTTTATATTTCCTTCCCTTTTGAAGGATGATTTTACAGGGTAGAGAACTCTAAGTTGGTGGGTTTCTTCTCTCGATGCTTTGAGAGTTTCATTTCACTGACTTCTTATTTGCATGGATTCTGAGCAGATTTTATCTGTAATTCTTATCTTTTCTTCTCTGTAAGTAAGATTTTGTTCCCTTTTTCTTTTTGTAGTTTTTTTAAAAAAATTGATTTTCTGTGTTTTAATAGTGATATGCTTAGGTGTAGTGTTTGGCATTCATCATGGTTGATAGTCTCTGAGTTTTCTTCGTCTTTGGTTTGGTGTCTGACAATCTGTGGAAGCTCTCAGGCATTATTGTTCCAAATATACATTCTGTTTCTTTCTTTCTCCCTTTCTATATCTTTTGGGAGGGGCGTAGTCTCATTATTCTATGGGACAATTTTGTATTTTTCCCACAATCTTTGCATATTATGTTCTTTTCTTTCCTGTCTTAGTTCTCTTTGCTTTTCAGATTTTGAAGTTTCTATTGATGTATTTTCAAGCTCAGAGATTCTTTTCTCAGCCTTGTTCAGTCTGTTAATAAGCCAATTACAAACATTCCTAATTCCAGTTACAGTGTTTTTGATCTGTGCTACTGTTTTTATGTTTGTTTGCTTGTTTTGGTACTTCCTTAGAACTTTTATGTGTACTTTCATTGCCCATCTGCTGTTGAGTACTGTCTACTTTATCCATTTGATCCCTAAGCTTATTCATTAGAGTTTTTTTTTAAAATAACTTGTTTGACAGTTTTAACATCCTGATCATGGCTTTTTCTGATGCTTGCTCTATCGCTTCCAGCTCTGTTTCTTTGCTTGTTTATTATGGGGGGGTTGTCTTTAAAAGTGCCTTGTAATTGTTTTCTTTATAGCCAGACATGATGTAACAGGGAAAAGAAACTACTGTACATATGCATTCAGTAATGTGGTCATAAGCTGTGGAGAGGTGGGAGCTGTCTTAGTCCATTTGGACTTCTATAACAAAATATCTTAGAGTAGGTAATGAATAAACAACAGAATATTCCGGCATATTTAAAGGTTTGCCTTTTTTTCACTCACAGGTGAAAGCAGGGGGGAGATCTTTTTAATTATTAACTGTAGGATCCTGTTCATGCTTGTGACAGTGAATTACACAGTACTTTGGTTTCCTGCTATGACTGGGTCCTCCGGAGTTTTAAACCTCAGAGTTGTCTACAATTCTATTGATGAGCCTCCATCAATTTGTCTGTCACAATTTAAGTTTTCCCACTCTTATACTGTTTCCCATGGTGGTTTTCAATAGTAAATATCCACTCCTGTAAGCCATGACTCCATATATTTGCCTGTCTGCCTCTCTAATCTTTGGGGCGGCAGTGTGCTCTGTGTCCTTTTCTTTCTTACTGTTCAAGAAGATTTATTGATTTTTCAGTCTTCATGTTTTTATTTGTTGTTACAATGGAGTGATGATTTCCAAATTTGTGGGTTGTTTTGTGTGTGTGTGTGTGTGTGTGTGTGTGTGTGTGTGTGTGTGTGTGTGTGTGTATGTGTGTGTGTGTGTGCAGGAATATAAACATTGAATGTATTTCTAGAAGTACCTTTTTAATGTTTATGTAGATAATCAAAGGATTTTCCTTCATAACTATGAAAGTGATCAATTTTATTGGTAGACTTCTTAATACTGTTTTCCTTTATTCATGAAATAAATTCAGAAAAATTTTCCTGATCTTTACAGTCTATTTCTCTTCTTCTATCTTTATATATTAATGTTTCTGCAGATTCCCTAATTTTTTAATTTAATGTTATAGATTCATTAACTCTGATTACTAGAGGTATCGATGAAATTCTGATATTTTCTAAGTCTTTATTATCAGCTTAGATATCTGTCCTAAACAGTGAAATTATATATCTAATTGCCATTTGGACATTTTCACAGATATTTTACATATAATGTGTTCAAATCTCTGTCACTTCTGCATTATAGTTTTCTTTAAAACCCATTTTCCAAATTTTAATTTACAATGCCAGTACCTAAGTAGCTGAAATCATGTAAATAGCCTGGGAATAAGACTCTTACTTTTACTCTCTGCACAGCAAATTAGAACCATGTTCTGCTCCTGCTTTTTCTTTCCTTTTTTCCTCTTTGCTATGCTTACTGCTGTGTGTCCTGATGACAGGTGATCATCTATTACTCTTTTTTCTTCCCCTCTGATTCTCCCATAAGCACCTTAACCATTCCCTTCTAGTGGATGAATGTCAAATGCAAATCTGATTATGTCATTTACCTGTCCTTACAGGACCTTATTATTTACAAATTGTGGTTTGAAAAGTGGCAATATTCACCCCAGCGTGGACACAAGCATTTTTTTGCACACAGAAAGAAAATTAGGAGATGTTTGGTACATGCTTTTAATTTGAAAGTAATTTAAAGTCAACAATTAGTGCATAAGGTTTTTGATATTTGATTTTGGTCAAATTGTTTTTATCCCATCCACTAGACATAGTACTGTATGTAGTTCCCTTAATAGAGTGTGAGTTGTTTGTGCCCTTTTGGCTGGACTTTTGCTGTTAACTCATATACTTTACATGGAAAGGCTAAGCATCTTTGGCATTTCAGTGGAATTGAAGCTGAACACAAAATAGAAGTATATTTTCTCATTCTTTCTTACGCCAGTCTATATTGAACTTGGTTCTAAATTAGTTCAACTCACACTTTTTTTCAGGTAAGTATTTATACTTATGTCTTCATACTATATCATAGATCCCTTGGAGGAGTAGAATTTTATTCATCCTTTTATCTGTAGCAAGAATGATGGTCTAGATCTGTAAAGTGGCTTCGTTGTAGTATTTTTTTGTAATTAATAATTTATTACATTTGCAGGATCTTCCTGTTGTGATTTTTCTTTCTTCTACCATACGGAATACTGTACCTGTTGTAAGATACATATGTACATGCACCCACAGAATTATGAACTTCCAGATTTCCATTTTGTGAACCAAGTTTGGTGACTTGAGTTGAGGAGAAATGTGCTGTTACAGGGATTAGTGTCTTTTGATGATGTTGCTGTGGACTTCACATGGGAGGAGTGGCAGGACCTTGATGATGGCCAGAGGACTTTGTACAGGAATGTGATGCTGGAGACCTACAGCAACCTGGTGTCATTGGGTGAGTGAAACTCCTCAGTGTCAGAGGCAGTACTTTCTTCTTGTATGGTACATAAAGGAACCACTTATAAGATATAATGCTATTTAGGTAGGATTTTATTCCATAAAGAATGCATCATCCCTCTCCAAAGAAACATTGAAATTGGCCCTGTCATTTCATAGCATCTTAAGACGAGCTCTTGTCATCCTTTCAAGAACCTGAAAACAATTTTGCAAAGTCCCTGTTATTATCCATTAAAGGGTACTGCATTACCAAACCTGCAGTGATCTTCAAGTTGGAGCAAGAAGCAGAACAATGGATAATAGACTCCCAAAATCAGAGTCTACAAGGTCAGTATGTCCTGGGCACTGAGGCTGGAAAGCATAAGGTCCAGCAGATTTTGGTCATGTTCAGCTGTTTTTACCAATATATTTGCTAGATTTCAGACCGCTGAACTGCTGGCCTACTTAGAAACTCATGCATTATATAATCTTGAAAGAGGGCTCTAACACTTATACACCCACGTTTTATTTTAATGAGTAGTTCATATACTTCCACAAATCTAATCTTTACCTTTCTTGTTTTAGACCATTTTATTTACTCTAAACTTTGTCAGTATTCTTGGTAGCTCTCTTTCAGTCCATTATCATGTACATCTTCTTCCAGAATGTTTTCCTCCATGTTTTTCTGCTTGTAACTTTATACCCGAAAATGGGTAATTTTTAAGGAAACAAAATTTATTTTTTATAGTTATGTAGGCAGACAAGTCCAAGGTTGAGGCATCACATCTGGTGGGGTCTTCTCATTTGTGGAGACTCTCAGCAGAGTCCACAGTTGGTGCAGTGTATCACAATTTGAGAGTGGCAAAAGTGTGCCCATATGCTGTTTAAAGCCACCAATCTACCCCCGATAACCCATTAACTCACTATTTCATGAACAGATCAATCCATTCATAAAGGCATGGCTTTCACTATCTAATAACTTCCTCAAAGCCTTACAGTTCAAATACCATAGTTAGATTTTCCACACTCTTCATACTGTTAATATGATGATCAAGCTTCAATATGAGTTTGGGGGAACATTTAAATTATAGCACAAAACATTTATTTATACACATATTTTTTCACTACATCATAATTAAGTGGGTTTTAAGCACTGTTTATTTCTATATAGTTGTACTTAAAACAGCAATAATCTAAATAATGTCTCTTTCATAGGGTTCACATTCTGGTGAGAAACAAGATAATATACATGAAATATTTGTATTAGAATCATGAGGAAGATGTAACCACAGTGAGAGAGACAGAAAAGTGGGTAGTGAGAATTTAAGAAGGATATCCAGATTAGGCAGTTCTAGGAAGATTATTGTTTACTTTGGCATAACGTAAATTCAACTTAACTCTTTTCCAGATTTGACATGTTATACTTGCATAAGTACAAAATTGAGAGTTTAGAGAGGACATCACTATTGGAGCTTCAAATTTGGAAATTGGTGGCTTACAACTGATTTTTAATGTCATAATTATAGAGGAGGTTACCTAGGGTGTTGATAAGAAAATGAGCAAAGAGGTTGAGATGTGAGCATTGTGTACCATGAATCAGAAAGTATGAAGCTGTTAAGGACACAGCACAGGCACCTGGAAAGGAGCTACTGGACTCAGAAGGAGAATCAGGATATTGTGGGTCCCAACATCAAGTGAATCAAGAGTTTTATGTTGAAGGGCTCAGATTTTTTTGTGGAGTACTGGAACTTGAAGTTAGCATGTTCCTGTTCTCTTTGTGAATATTATTCTAAACCAACAAAGAGAACAAGGAATGTACACAAGACATTATTTTTTATGAAAATAGGACATAATTGAAACTTCATTGCCAAAAATAATAGTCTTCAGAAGCAGCAAATTATAAAGCAGAGGTGTGTGCACCAGAAAACGGAGGTAGAATGCCAGTTAAACTAAGAAGGAGCTAAATAGAAAAGGAAATATTGTGGGTACATCCTGGGTTGACAACCAAATGTCTTAAACCTGCAGAAAATGGGTGCACAGTGTGGAAAAATGGAGAATTTTGAGAAGCAGAGGCAGTGATGTTAAATGAGAAATTTGTAGTAAGATGTTTTTATCTACTGTGTGGGAAAGGAAATGTTTTATCTGAAAAATTTTCAGATGTCTATCGCCTTTTTGTAGGGAAGAACGAAAACTAAATGAACAATAGGGGCAAAATTCTGAACCTAAGCCAAATTTCTGTTTAAATTAAAGAAAATTGGTTTCCTGCTGAACCTGAAAGTACCTGATGCAATAAAGTATTACCATACTCAAATCAGAATAAGAAGGGAAAAAAGCACTATGTGATTCCCACTGTTGTTATAAGAATAAAATAGATAAATAAAATAGGGTAAACAAATGTCAGATGATAAGCCCTTGTTTAACATTATGACCAAGCTTAGGTGAAAGTTTTACCAAGAATTTTCTTATGAATGAAAAATAAAGAAAATTGAACATTAGAAAATATGTTAATACAATTTATTACATTATGGTAGTATGTAGGAAACATGTATAGTTATAAATCCAATTTCCATTATTCATTTTTGTACAATCCTATGCCATGAGAATATGAAAAAACTTCTTTACCTTTAGATGCTCATTTTAGCAATACTTATGTGTGGCTTATGGATATGGTATTTTTTTTCTTATTTTAGATGTTCAGATAGTCAAAGCTCTAATTATAAAAAGCCAAGAACATTATGATACACATTTGCAGGATGGTGGAATTACCAACAGCAATACATCAACTGAGGAGAGAGTTGAAATAGAACACGCATTTCATTTGAGCTCAAACCATATTTCAAATTCAATGATAAATAGTGAAAAGTATTTAGGAATGAGGTGCAAAGAGTTCAGTGTATGTCGGAATGCACCTCCTCCTAGAGAGGCTGATTGGATGCATGCTGGAGAGAAATCTGATGAGGGTAATATAACTGGGAAATTGTGGAGACATTGTGAGCATCTTAATCAGCATTCCAAGATTCATGCTCAGCAGCAGGCTTTTGAATATAGTGGACAATGGAAATCCTTCAACACAGAGCCAATATTATTGGAACAGATGAAAGAGTATATGGGAGAGACATCCTGCAAATTTGATTATGGGAAAGTCTTTCATAAGTCAGCTGTTCTTGCCAAAGAGACAATTCCAGTATCAGAGAAATCTTTTCAATTTGACATATGTTGGAGAAAGTTCCGTGAAAATTATGAACTCACTGAACAGCAGAAAGTACACTCAGAGGAGAAACCCTATAAATATAGTGAATGTGATAAATCATTCATGAAGAAATTACCCCTTACAATCCATAAGATAACACATACAGGGGAGAAGCTATATGTGTCTAATGAATGTGGGAAAACTTTTCACAAGTCCTCAAACCTCAGCAAGCATCAGAGAATTCACACAGGTGAGAGACCATATGAACATAGCGAATGTCAAAATACCTTTCCTGAGAAGTCAAACCTCAACAAGCATAAGAGAATTCACACAGGGGAGAAACCATATGAATGTAGAAAATGTAAGAAAGCTTTCAACCATAACTCATACCTCAGGGTACATCACAGATCCCACACAGGTGAGAAACCTTATGAATGCAAAGAATGTAGAAAAACTTTCTACTGGAAATCACACCTCAATGAACATCAGAGAACTCACACAGGTGAGAAACCATATGAATGTAAAGAATGTAGAAAAACTTTCTACTGTAAATCACACCTCAGTGAACATCAGAGAACTCACACAGGTGAGAAACCATATGAATGTAAAGAATGTAGAAAAACTTTCTACCGTAAATCACATCTCAATGAACATCAGAGAACTCACACAGGTGAGAAACCATATGAATGTAAAGAATGTGGAAAAACTTTCTACTGTAAATCAAATCTCAGTGTACATAAGAGAATTCACACAGATGAGAAACCATATGAATGTAAGAAATGTAAGAAAGCTTTCAACCGTAAGTCACACCTCAGTGTACATCAGAGAACTCACACAGGTGAGAAACCATATGAATGTAACGAATGTGGAAAAACTTTCTACTCTAAATCAAACCTCAGTGTACATAAGAGAATTCACACAGGTGAGAAACCATATGAATGTAAGAAATGTAAGAAAGCTTTCAACTGTAAGTCACACCTCAATGTACATCAGAGAACTCACACAGGTGAGAAACCATATGAATGTAAAGAATGTAGAAAAACTTTCTACTGTAAATCACACCTCAATGAACATCAGAGAACTCACACAGGTGAGAAACCATATGAATGTAAAGAATGTGGAAAAACTTTCTACTCTAAATCAAACCTCAGTGTACATCAGAGACTTCACACAGGTGAGAAACCATATGAATGTAGTGAATGTGGAAAAACCTTTCACAGGAAGTCACACCTCAGCAGGCATCAGAGAATTCACACAGGTGAGAAACCATATGAATGTAGTGAATGTGGAAAAACCTTTCATGAAAAGTCAAATCTCAGCAAGCATCAGAGAATTCACACAGGTGGGAAACCATATGAATGTAGTTAATGTGGAAAAACCTTTCACAGGAAGTCACTCCTCAGTGGGCATCAGAGAATTCACAGAGGTGAGAAACCATATAAATGTAGTGCATGTGGAAAAACCTCTCACAGGAAGTCACACCTCAGCAGGCATCAGAGAATTCACACAAGTGAGAAACTGTATGAATGTAGTGAATGTGGAAAAACCTTTCATGAGAAGTCAAATCTCAACAAGCATCAGAGAATTCACACAGGTGAGAAACCATATGAATGTAAAGAATATAGAAAAACTTACTCCAGTAAATCATGCCTCAGAGGACATCAGAGAACTCACACAGATGAGAAACCATATATGTGTGTGTGCTGCCTAATAAACGAGCTCTCTCCGGTGGATCGTCAACTGGTGTCAACTCGTCCTTTCATTTGGTGCCGAAACCTGGGACGGAGTTTCTCTCAAGCGGTGACACTTTTCGGATCACAGCGGCAGCACCTTCTGTTTCACCCCTCTGGGCTCCCTCAAGCTGTAACACTTTTCAAATCGCAGTGGCTGCACTTTTCGAGTCGCCCCTCTAGAACTCCATCCCGCCAGGACCGGCCTCCCTTCCACCACTCACCGTTGACGGTCCACCCTCGTCCATTCTTTTCAGCACTGGCTCCTTCCACTCACCACTGGCTCATCATTAGGTAAGCCCCCTTTCCTAAAGGGCACCAGCCCTTTTTCAGGCTACCACAGGAAGTCTAGCCGTGATTGTCCAGTAGCCCCTAACGCCCATACCCCACCCCACCACAGTCTTCACAACCACCATAAATTCCCAGACTATAATAGGTTCCAAAGCCCCGGTAAACTTTTACTTTCATTTTTGGAGGTTAAAAGCCCCATTCTGTTCTCTCCTTCTTGCTTTCACCCTCTTGTCCACCACTCTCTTCTGTCCACTTCCCGGGTCTGGGACCCGACCAGAAAATCCTGGCACTAGGTTCCTTCAGGCACCGGGCTTTTGCCCTAGAGAAGTGGAGGTCTGAGTGACAACCCACACCTCCCTTCTCTCCTGGTTCGTACCTGAACTTGCTGGGACTGACGTGATCTTCTGGGGACGCCCTCTAGGATCCCGCCTTTCCCAACCGGATGAAGGATCTGTCCTATCACTAAATCTCTGTCTGATTTCTGTCTAAATTCCCATTAAGAGACCAGAATGGGTGCTTCCTCCTCCTCCCTAGGGGACTCTCCACTTCAATGCCTTCTGAAAAACTTCACCAACCTTTCCCTCAGGCCGGATATTGAGCCCAAACTCCTCACCAAATTCTGTACACAAGATTGGCCTTATTATCCTTTAAATAATCAAAACACATGGCCCCCTGAGGGCACACTAGATCCTAACATTCTAGGAGACCTCTTTAACTACTGCCAGCACTTAGAAAAATGGAAGGAGATCCCCTACATCGAGGCTTTTCGCCTCTTGGCTCAGAACCCCGCCCTCTGCTCCTCCCGTGCTCCCTCTCAAGTCCTTTTAGCCTGTAAACCCTCTTCACAGTCACCCCTCGATCCTTGCACCTTCGACCCTGCTGATGAACCCCCACCCTACCGAACTCCTCCTCCCCCACTGCCTCCAGTGTCCGCTCCTCCTCCCTCTTCATCCACATCACCACCTGCACCTCCTGCACCATCCACTCCCCCATCGTTACCCTCACCTACTCCTGACCCACTAAGCCCCCCTCTCACCCATTCCCGAGGACCTCCTCCCACCCCTTTAACAATCGCCCCACTACATGAGGTAGCTGGGGCTGAAGGAGTAGTTAGGGTCCATGTTCCCTTTTCCCTAGCTGACCTTACAGATTCAGGAAAAAGACTAGGCTCTTTCTCTACTGACTCTACCACCTCTAATGGATCCTGCAGGCCTACAGCCTCACACATCATGACATCTTCATGCTCCTAGCCAATATCCTCCTCCTGAAGGAACGCCACAGGGTCTGGGATACAGCCCAACCCCATGCCACTGACACCCATTGTACCAATCCGAATCACCCGCCAGGGCCCCAAGCAGTCCCGGAACAGGAACCTAATTGGGATTATAACACAGCCCAGGGAATCCAGGCTCGAGACCATTTTGCCTCTTGCTTAATAATTGGCCTCAAAAAATCGGCTCACAAGGTCATCAACTTCCAAAAAATTCAAGAAATTGTCCAAAAAAATGAGGAAACTCCCTCCGAGTTCCTCAATAGATTAACTCAGGCCTTTCAACAATACACTAACTTAGACTCCAACTCAGAAGATGGCCGGCATGTCCTTATGACCTATTTCCTGGCCCAATCCTACCCTGACATTAAAACTAAACTTAAAAAATTAGAGCAGGGTCCTGCAACCCCTCAGACCGAAATCCTATCAGTGGCCTTCAAGGTTTTTCATAATCGGGCAGAGGAAAAAGAACATCGAAAACAAAAGGTCGACCACGCCAACTTCCAGATGTTGGCCCAGCTTATCAAACCCCCTGGGCACCCTCCCACAGCCTCCACCTGGAGCCTGCTTTAAATGTGGAAGGGAAGGACATTGGGCCAAGACTTGCCCCACCCACAGGCCACCCAGCACTCCTTGTCCAAAATGCAAAAGAAGGGACATTGGGGATCTGACTGCCCCCTCGCCCAAAGGGGTGAGGGACCAACTGCCCCACAGTCCCCCAAACCATGGACTCCACCTATGGTGGGCCTTGCTGAGGAGGACCGACGGAGCCTTGGGACCTTCCCGAACATCTCTATAACAAAGCAGGAGCCCAGGGTATCCATGGTTGTGGACGGCCACCCAATATCTTTCCTCCTGGACACTGGAGCCACCTTTTTGGTCTTAAGGGATCATAAAGGCCCCACCACCTCCAGCAGCTCTCCTATAGTTGGGGTAGGATGTAAACAAATCTTTCCCCCCAAAAACCCCTCTTTTAACCTGCTGCCTTCAAGGCACTCAATCCGTTTTCTCCCATTCCTTTCTAGTCATGCCACAATGCCCCGTCCCCATGTTGGGTCGGGACATTCTATCACGGCTTCAAGTCTCCATTACTTTGCCCCTGTCTTCTTCCTCTTCCCCTTTTTCCTTCCTCCTAGCGCTAGTTCAAGCCCAAGGTCCTACTAATTCCACCCCTCCAAAGAAGTCCTTACCCATGCTAACGCACCCTGTTAACCCCACAGTTTGGGACACTGCCAGCCCTGCTCTGGCCCAGTGTACCCCTATACACATAAAACTAAAAGACCCCTCCAAATATATTTGTCAGGCTCAGTATCCATCAACCACAACAGCCCTCCTCGGGTTAAGCCCCATCATTCAGGACCTATTAAAAAAGGGGTATCTCCGACCCACTCGCTCCCCTTACAATACTCCCATAGTCGCTGTAAAAAAAACCTAATGTCGCCTTTCGTCTCTATAATATGAGTAAGGGACCTCCTCACCTCAGCGCCCTTTTCTCAAGCTTCAATAGGCCCTTCTAACAGCCCCTCTACTTCATCACCCTGATCTAACTAAACCCTTTTTCGTCTATGTTCATGAAAATACGGGACAAGCTCTGGGCATTCTAGGACAGAATTACGGCCACTCCTTTGCCCCTGTAGCATACCTATCAAAACAATTGGACCCCACTGTACAAAGCTGGGCACCCTGTTTAAGCGCCCTGGCAGCGGGGCAGTTGCTGCATAAGGAGGCATCCAAATTAACATTTGGGGCACCTCTCACCATTCTCTCACCACATCACCTTAAAGACCTCCTTATCTATAAAGCTCTCCAATCCCTCCCACCTTCCAGAATCCTAACCCTCCTATGCTCGTTTCTGGAAAATCCTGCCCTATCCTTCAATACCTGGCAACCCCTAAACCCGGCTACCCTACTGATACACTGACTCCAAATATGTCTTTCATATACTTCTCTCTCATGCCACCGTATGGAAAGAACACGGTCTGCTGAACACCAGGGGTAACACAATCACCAACTCAGCTTTAATCTCCACATTAATTGAGGCATCCCATTTACCTTGTGAATTAGGAGTCATTCATTGCAGATCCCACCAGAGCGACGATTCCCCAATCACTCATGGGAATTGTAAGGCTGACCTCACTGCACGCACTGTGGCACAGCACCCACAGACACAAAACCAACTTCCCATTCTTCCATACGGCTCCCAAGGTTCGCAGACACTCTCTCAGCCTCAACCGCCTAATGATGCTCTTTTGCTTGCTCCATGACCTGTTTCACTCTAGCCCCCAAGCTTTATCCCAGTTTTTACAAGCCTTCTTCTCAGTCACCCCATCTGACAAAGCCCTCTTACAAAAAATTTCCTCCTCATGCACAATCTCCATACCCCTCCCACCAGGCCAGAGTGCTCACACCCGCGGCCGACTGGCAAGTCGATTTTACACACATGCCTTCCATCCGGCGCCTCAAATACCTCTTGGTGTTTGTTGATACCTTTTCAGGGTGGGTAGAGGCATTCCCATCATCCAATAAAAAGGCCTCCACCGTAGCCCAGACTCTCCTTTCCCAAATCATCCCACGATTTGGGATGCCCACTTCCATTCAATCTGACAATGGACCTGAATTTACCGCCCAGGTAATACAAAAACTCTCCCAGTCACTCTCTCTCCCCTGGCACTTACATTGCCCTTACCAACCTCAGGCATCCAGAAAGGTAGAGAGAACCAACAGAACCTTAAAGGACATACTAACTAAATTGTCTCTGGAATTACACCTTGATTGGGTCTGTCTTCTACCTCTTGCTCTACTCAAGACCAGGGGTCTCCCAAAGAGGCCCTCCAATCTTTCCCCTTTTGAAGTCATGTATGGTAGGCCCCTCCTACCCCCGGGGATCACAGCAACTGAAGGACCCATACCACCCACCATGGCCTTACCCTTGCTCTCCCACCTTCGCACCGAGCTATGGAAGTACCAGGACTGGCTACTTCCAGATCTGTCACCTTCCAAAAATAACCTTTCACTCAGCCCAGGCCAATTAGTATTCTACACTTCCCTGGAACCTAAAACACCCCTAACCCCTAAGTGGGAAGGCCCATGTCCTGTCATCCTTTGCACTCCAACTGCTGCTAAACTTGCCCTGCCAGGTAATCATGTTACTCCATGGATTCATATTTCCAGGCTCAAGCCTTACACTCAGGATCCGCCCTCGGCCACCGATAACTCCAGTTACAAGCTGCAAGGAAACTTAACACACCATTCCTTTAAGTGTATCCCTCATCCTACCAACCCTCTCAAATTCTGCCTATCCCAGACCTCAGCCCTACCCCCAATTCCGGAGACATGAACCTTCTCCTTGGCCTTCTCCTGTTCCTTTCACTTCACCCAGGGAGCCTTCAGACCCCTTCCTATATATGGCTCAACCACACCTCACCGGCTCTCTCTCCCGGAAATTGTTTTCTC
Source organism: Cynocephalus volans (assembly GCF_027409185.1). Taxonomy (NCBI): domain Eukaryota; kingdom Metazoa; phylum Chordata; class Mammalia; order Dermoptera; family Cynocephalidae; genus Cynocephalus; species Cynocephalus volans. The sequence goes on along the minus strand of NC_084463.1, from coordinate 43,581,300 downwards.
TCATGCGACCGCTCCTCACGGTTGTCCCTTTAAATGCTTCCCTTCCTCTCAATGTTACCTCCTCCCCACCATCAGAACCCCTTAACTTTCTGGACATCCCTCTCTGGGAGCTCGACAACAAACACAGTAACACTTTGTTGCCCGGTTACTGTTTCATTGGAAACTCTTCCTCCCTAACTTTTCCTCCGTCTTATTGTAATCTTAACACAACCATTCATACCCACACCGTTGCCCCACCAGGCTCTTTCTTCTGGTGCAATGGAACCCTCTCTACCTCCATCCTGCCTAATCTTACTGCCCCATGCCTTCTTGTCACCATCGTCCCTCAACTCACTCTGTACACCAGTTCAGAACTGTTTTAAACTTGAAGGGGCTCTGACCTCCACTGCTGAATCTCTTTCCTCTCTACAGAAACAAATTACCTCTTTAGCTCAGGTCACCCTCCAAAACCGTAGAGCACTAGACCTCCTCACTGCAGAAAATGGAGGTACTTGCATCTTCCTTGGGGAAGAATGCTGTTATTATATCAATGAATCCGGTCTAGTAGAAACAAACATCATCAAACTCACCGACTTAGCTTTCAGCCTACGAACCACATCCAGTTCTAACCCCTTTTCTTCTTTTATCTTAAACCCTATCTTAACTTGCATTTGGCGCATTTTGGGGCCTCTAATCATTATCCTCATAACCTGCCTTTTCTTGCCCTGCATCATTAGGTTTCTTCAAACCCAAGTGGGAAAAATCTCTAATCAGGCCTTTAACCAGCTTTTCCTTAGAAACTACCAGCTTCTAGGTACCAATGAACCCCCGCCTCATCTCGTGAGTGCCTCAGCCGATGCTGAAGAGACACCACCTTACAGAGGAAACGCATTCCTACACGCACTTGCCACCGATGCCTGGCTGCTCCCTCCAGTCTCCAGCTACAAAGAGTGGAACGAGTGCATATTCGACTTGTGGCTTCAAGGAATGTTTATGGACTTTTCCCCTTTTGAAATTACTTGTTTCTCCACCATCCTTTGGGATTTCGTAATGGGTATTTATGTACCTTCCTCCCTTTGCCCCTCCTACAACGCCCCAGTTCAGCAGGAAGTAGCTCGATGACTTCAACGTCCCCTTTCCTAAAACAAGAAAAAGGGAGGAATGTAAGAACCCAAATGCCCCAAGGGATCACACCCTGATCACATAAGTCCTTCTCAGCCACACCCCATCATGGCCCTGGTTTCCCTTCTCTTCCGTACTCTCCTTCCTGCCGGCACGAATTGCACACCAATCAGCTCACCCCAAGCCCCATGCGGTATGCTAAGTAGGGATTGTATTTTAAGCCAATCAGCCTTCCCTAAAAGCCCTATATATATGTGTGTGTGTGCCGCCTAATAAACGAGCTCTCTCCGGTGGATCATCAACTGGTGTCGACTCGTCCTTTCAATATGAATGTAGTCAATGTGGGAAAACCTTTCACAGGAAGTCAAACCTCACCAGACATCAGAGAATTCACACAGGTAAGAAACCATATGAATGAAAAGAATGTTCAAAAATTTACTAAGTAAATCAGACTTCAATGTGCATCACATTACTCACACAGGTGAGACACCATATGAATATAAAGAATGTACAAAATCTTTCTACCATAACTTGGATCTCAATAAACATAAGAAAAGTCACACATAGCATAGTCCCTATGAATACAATGAGTGTGAAAAAACCTTCAAATGTAAGTCAGTCTTAAGTATGCATCAGAGATTCACACCGATGAGAAGCCCTATGTATATAATGAATGTGGAAAAACTTTTCACCAGAAGTCAAACCTCAGCAAGCATTGGAGAATTTACACACTTGAGAATCCAGATGAATGTAAAGAATATAGGAAGCCTTTCTACAGTAAAGCAGACCTCAGTGTACATCAAAGAACTCACACAGTTGTGAAACCATATGAATGTAATGAACGTATGAAATCTTTCTACCAGAAATCAAACCTTACAAGTCATGAGCACACTTCAAGATGTATCAGAGAACTCGTGTAAAAGAGAAAATCTGTCAATGTACAGCTGTCCATTCATATCCACAGGGGATTGGTTTCAAAACTTACCATAGATACCAAAATCTGTGAATGGTCAAGTCTTATATGAAGTGGTGACCTATTGTGTAACATTCTGCTGCACAATTTTACATCATGTCTAGATTACTTATATTACTGAATACGTTAAAAAGGACTTTGTAGATTTTTGGTATATTTTGTATTGCCATACATTCTTTTTTTAAAATATTTTTTATCTATAGTTGGTTGAATCCACGAATGTGGATCTTGTGGATATGGAAGGCTCATTGTAATGAATGTAGAACATCTTTTGTCAGAAGTCACACCTAACCAGACATCAGAGAACTCACATAAGGGAGAAATACTGCATGGCAAAGACTAGCTATTTTTTTCCAGAAAAACACACACAGACACACAGACACACACACACACACACACACACACACACACAAAAAAAAAAAAAAAAAAAAACACTGTCTTTTGTACATACAGCTTTTTCAGCAAATGGTGCTGGGAAAATTATACACACTTTCAGAAAGATAAAGTTGAACCCCTCACTCAAATCAGAACCATTCACGAAAGTATTCAAAATACATCTCTTATTGTTTGTAGGAGATAAAATTATAAAACTTATAGAGAAATAACAGAGTAAATATTTGTAATTATAAATGAGGTAACAATCTCTTAGAAATTACACCAAAATCACATTCTAGAAAAGGAAATACAAAGATAAACTGCTTTTGATAACATTTTGACACTTATGTTTTTCAAATGAGGCCATAAAGAAAATAAAAAGACAAGTCAATGTAAATTTTAAATTATGTATCTGTGTGAGGGGTATATTTCAGAATAATGATGAAACTCTTAAAAGTCAATAATAGACAAGTTTTTAAAATGGACAAAGTATTTAAATACATGTGTCTACAAAGAAGATAGGGAAATTGTCAATAAGTACATGGAAATATGAACATTATTGTGATTAGAGAAATGCAAATGAAAATCATAAGGAGAATAATTAACACCCAATAAAATGGCTATAATATAGACAATAAGTGTCAACAAAGATATACAGAATATGGAACTGTCATATTATAAATGAGAACGTAAAATACTGCACGCACTTTGAAAAACTTTTTGGCAGTTTCTCAAAATATTATCTAGAATCACCGTACTTCTCAGAAATTTTTTTCTCAAGAGTATTAAAAAAAAATAGGTTTATGGCCAAAGGCTCATATGTGAATGCTCATAGCAGCACTATTTATAATTGCCAAAAGTAAATGAAAGAAATATTCATCCACTAGCAGAAAGTAACATGTATGTGGTGTATCTGTGCCATAGAATACTATTCCCCAATTAAAGCAGATATAGTAATGATATCTGCTCTATCAGGAAAGATCATCAACATTGTCCAGCTAAGTGAAAGAAACTAGACCTAAAGAAACTACATAATTTATTTTTGCGTTTAAGATATTTTTATAGAGTGCAGTGAAGACCTGGGAGCTGGAGGCTGCAGCAGCGATGATGATGAGGACAACGACAACGGAGCTGACGCAGGGAGGCGCTGTCTCACTGGTGCTGGGGCCAGCGGGAGGTGAGGGATCAACCGCGGAGCCCTCGGGGGTCTGCGGATGGTGTCCTCGGTGGCCGGCAGACCCTTGGATCATTGTCGCCACCAGCAAATGGACTTTGAACTTCCCAGCCTCAGAAACTGCAGTCTGTTAGCACACATTTTCAGATTCACTTCAAAAAGAAAACAAAATAGAAGTGTGGATGCATGTTAATTACCCCAAAACATGGTGCAACAGATGGCCACCAGGGTCTGCTTCAGTTGAGTAGGTTGCTTTAAAAGTTTATCAGTTTTGAAGTTTCAAGATGGCGGCGGCTGCGGTGGTTGGCACGGAGTAGCTGCGGTGGAAAAGGCGGCCACTGGGCCTCAGGCAGCCAGGAAACTTGTGGACCTTCCTCTTGCCATCCCTTAAGGGAGGACCGCTGCTAGTGGCCGGTCGTGGGGGCTGACCGCCACTTTGCCCTCGGCAGGATAGGCTGCCTCATTTACAGGCAACAGCTTTGAAGTATGGAACAGGAAAAGAACTGTTTCATAGCTGCAAAAGCGAGTCTCTAAACAGGGAACATGGCACCAGGGCTGCTGTGGATGCAGACAGGATCCCGGAGGCCAGGGCCACGCTGAAGGTGGCCAGCTGCCCTATTCATGATTCGAGGTTTCAGGCTGGCATAAAAGATTCCTGGGAGTGCTCGAGCAGCGCCGCAGGACCGAGCGAGCAGCCCAAGGCGGCGGGAAACGAGAATGGGGAAGGTGATAAACCAGAGGCAGAGAGTGAGCGCCTGACCTGGCACAGCCCTGTGAGTGACGCCTAGCCTGGTACTGCTCAGGGGGCTGACGCCCACCCAGCTTCCACCTGCATCACTGGGCCACTCACCGCCCCGGGGCTGCCTCCAATTTCTCAGGTGGTGGCAGCTCTGGCCCAGCTAGGATCCTCACTGAGCCTTCCCACTTGCTTGCCCCGGTGCAGGGCTTCCCGGTGCCTGTGGGCTGTCCTCCCCTCCCACTCCCTCCGTGGTTCCCTGGTGGGGCTGGTGGTGTGGGGCGTGCCCGTCCAGTGTCAGGAGGGCAAGGAAGTATGGGTGGGGCCAACTGTCACTCCACCACACCCTGGACTCTGGCCCCGGAAAACTTCCTGTTACTGGGAGTCAGATACCATCTCTGCAGCCACCAGTTTGGAAAATCACCTAACCAATTTCTGGTTGGGAATAGTGCGTTAGGAGAGTTCCCAAGTCTGCTTAAACCTGCCGGAGAGCTGTCTGCAGGCGGGCACTGGACTCGTCTGGGCTAGGAGGATATAAAGGTGAACTGTGTGCTGCGGGCTCCTCCCCCGAGGAGCTCACGCTCTGGTTTGGGAGATAAGACAAGTACACAAATAGCCGCGATACCAGGAGGAAGGTGATTAGTCCCGAGAAAGATCTACACAGTGCTACAAAGCACCCAGAGCGACTGGTAGTCTGTGCCTAGCAGAAACCTGGTAGACTTCCTGGGCAAGGTGGTGCTGAGCAGGGTCTTGAAGGCCCAGCTGATAGATGAGAGTTCCAGAAGACACGTCCCAGCCCAACCCAGTGCGCACAGAGCGGGGAGATGTGCGGCCAGGGAGGTGGAGACTCGACAGAAACCACACACCCTGTGGGGTTGCCACTGCATGATCCAACAGCCCGGGCCAGAGCACACGGAACAGGGAGAAGTCCTGCATTTGAAGTGAAAGCTCAACAGAGATCACACAGCCTGTGGTACATGATCCAGCAGCCCAGCAGAGTCCAAGCTGACCAGAAAGGTGGCTCCCAGAAAGGCCCAAAACCCGAGGAAACCATACACACAAGGCACTAGAGGCCAACTGAGCAGTCACGGAGGTAGCCATACCAAATTGGCAGCCACAGGAACATCTTAGTTAGTCAATAGTCTCAAACCGGTGTACTGTGAAACCACCTGCCACAATGAATAAACATAAAAAAAAGGATACCAGAAATACAAAAAATCAAGAAAGTACACCACCAAAAGTTAATAAATCTCAAACCATAGATCCTATAGAACAAGAAGCCCTTGAAATGACTGACAAGGAATTTCGAGTGATAATTCTAAGGAAACTGAATGAGATACAAGAAAACTCAGCCTAGACATCATGATGAAATGAGAAAAAGTATACAGGACCTGAAAGAGGAAATGTACAAGGAAATCAATGTCCTGAAAAAAAGTGTAGCTGAACTTGCTGAACTGAAGAAGTTATTCAGCGAAATAAAAAACACAATGGAGAGTTTAACCAGCAGGCTTGTTGAAGTTGAAGAGAGAACCTCTGACCTTGAAGATGGGCTGTTTGAAATAACACAAGCAGAAAAAAAAACAAAGAAAAAAGAATCAAGGACATTGAAGAAAATCTAAGAGAGATATCAGACAACCTTAAGCACTCAAATATCCGAGTCATGGGTATTCCAGAAGGGGAGGAAAATGGAGATTCCATTGAAAACATATTCAACAAAATAGTGGCAGAAAACTTCCCAGGTATAGGAAAAATCACAGATCTTCAGATCCAGGAAGCTCAGTGATCTCCAAACGTATTCAACCCAAAAAGGCCTTCTCCAAGACATGTCATAGTCAAATTGGCAAAACTCAGAGACAAAGAGAGAATCTTAAAAGCTGCAAGAGAGAAGCATCAAATCACCTATAAGGGAGCCCCAATCAGGCTAACATCAGACTTTTCATCACAAACCCTAAAATCTAGAAAGGAATGGGATGATATTTTCAAAATACTAAAAGACAAAGATTACCAGCCAAGAATACTCTACCCTGCAAAGCTATCCTTCCGAAATGAAGGGCAAATAGTATATTTCTCAGACAAACAAAAACTGCGGGAGTTCACCACCACACGACCACCTTTACAAGAAATCCTCGAGGGAGTACTGGGTTTGGTTCCTGAAAAATAGTTACGACTGCAATAAAAACCCAAGAAAAATCAAAACCCACTAGTATAATAAAAATGGCATTCATGAAGAGAAAACAAGCTAACAAAAATGCTATCTACAACCTAAGGAACCAACAAACACAGAAACCAAACAGTAAATCAGAAAGCAAGGAACAAAAGACACCTAAGACAACCAAACAACCAATAAAATGCTAGAAATAAACCAACACTTTCAATAACAACTCAATGTAAAAGGCTTAAATTCCCCAATCAAGAGACACAGACTGGCTGACTGGATCAAAAAGGAGGACCCAACTATATGCTGCCTACAAGAGACCCACCTCACCCATAAAGATTCACACAGACTAAGAGTGAAAGGATGGAAAAAGATTTACCATGCAAACAGAAAAGAAAAACGAGCTGGAGTGGCTATTCTTATATCTGACAAAATAGACTTTAAACTAAAAACCATAAAAAGAGACAATGAGGGACACTACTTAATGATAAAAGGACTGATCCATCAAGAAGACATAACAATCATGAATATGTACGCACCCAATGTTGGAGCAGCCAGATTTATAAACCAAATGCTATTAGACCTAAAGAAGGAAATAGACACTAATACCATAATAGCAGGGGACCTGAACACCCCACTGTCAATATTAGACAGATCATCTAGGGAAAGAATCCGTAGAGAAACAGAAGATCTAAACAATACTCTAGACCAATTGGAATTGGCAGATATCTACAGAACATTCCATCCAACAACCTCAGAATATTCATTCTTCTCATCAGCACATGGATCATTCTCCATGATAGATCACATATTAGGTCACAAATCAAGTCTCAATAAATTCAAAAAAATTGGAATTATCCCATGTATTTTCTCAGACCACAATGGATTAAAACTAGAAATCAATAACAAACGAAACTCTGGAAACTATACAAACACATGGAAATTAAACAGCATTCTACTTAATGACATATGGGTCGAAGAAGAAATCAAGCAGGAAATCAAAAAATTTATTGAAACTAATGAAAACAATGATACATCATACCAAAACCTGTGGGATACTGCAAAAGCAGTATTAAGGGGGAAATTTATTGCATTAAATTCTCACCTCAGAAGAATGGAAAGATGGCAAGTGAACAACCTAACACTTCACCTTAAAGAACTAGAAAAACAAGAAAAATCCAAACCTAAAGTTAGCAGACGGAAAGAAATCATTAAGATCAGAGCAGAACTGAATGAAATTGAAAACCAAACAGCAATTCAAAAGAACAATGAATGAAAAAGTTGGTTTTTTGAAAAGATAAATAAAATTGACAAACCATTAGCATGGCTAACAAGAAAAAATTAGAAATGAAAAAGGCGATATTACAACTGATTCATCTGAAATACAAGGAATCATTTGAGACTACTATAAACAACTATACGCCAAAAAATTTGAAAATCTGGAGGAAATGGATACTTTTCTGACACACACAAGCTCCCAAAACTGAACCATGACGACGTAGAAAATTTGAGCAGACCAATAACAATAAAGGAGATTGAAGCTGTTATCAGAAGGCTCCCAACAAAGAAAAGCCCAGGACCAGAAGGATTCACAGCAGAATTTTACCAAACATTCAAAGAGGAATTGGCACCGATTCTTTACAAACTATTCCAAAAGATTGAAACGGACGCAAATCTCCCAAACTCATTCTATGAAGCAAACATCATCCTGATACCAAAACCAGGTAAAGATATAACCAAAAAAGAAAACTACAGGCCAATATCCTTGATGAATATAGATGCAAAAATCCTCACTACAATACTAGCAAACAGAATACAGCAACACATACGAAAAATTATTCACCACGATCAAGTGGGATTCATCCCAGGGATGCAAGGTTGGTTCAACATACGCAAATTAATAAATGTGATATGCCATATTAATAAACTCAAACACAAGGACCATATGATCATCTCTATAGATGCTGAAAAAGCATTTGATAAAGTTCAGCACTCATTCATGACAAAGACCCTCTCTAAGTTAGGCAGAGAGGGAAAGTATCTCAACATAATTAAAGCCATATATGATAAACCCACTGCCAATATCATCCTGAATGGGGAAAAGCTGAAAGCTTTTCCTTTAAGAATAGGAACTAGACAAGGATGCCCACTCTCACCACTCCTATTCAACATAGTGTTGGAAGTACTAGCCAGAGCAATCAGAGAAGAGAGGGAAATAAATGGCATCCAGATTGGAAAAGATGAAGTCAAACTGTCCCTGTTTGCAGATGACATGATCCTATATATCGAACAGCCTAAAACCTCTACAAAGAAACTCCTGGAATTGATAAATGATTTCAGAACAATAGCAGGATACATAATCAACACATAAAATCAGTAGCATATCTATTCTCCAATAGTGAACATGCAGAAAGGGAAATCAAGAAAGCTTGCCCATTTACAGTAGCCATCAGAAAAATAAAATACTTAGGAATTGAGTTAACCAAGGAGGTGAAATATCTCTATAATGAGAACTACAAACCACTGCTGAGAGAAATTAGAGAGGATACAAGAAGATGGAAAGATATCCCATGCTCTTGGATTGGAAGAATCAACATTGTGAAAATGTCCATGCTACCCAAAGTGATATACAAATTCGATACAAACCCTATCAATATTTCAATGGCATTTTTCTCAGAAATGGAAAAAACTATCCAGCATTTATATGGAATAACAAAAGACCACGCATAGCCAAACAATTCTTTTCAAAAAAAAATAAAGCTGGAGGCATAACACTACCTGACTTTATACTACAAATCTCTAATAACCAAATCAGCACGTTTCTGGCATAAAAAAAGACACATGGATCAATGGAATAGAATAGAGAATCCAGATATCAACCCACACACCTACAGGCATCTGATCTTTGACAAAGGCACCAAGCCTATTCACTGGGGAAGGGACTGCCTCTTCAGCAAATGGTGCTGGGAAAACTGGATATTCATATGCAGGAGAATGAAACTAGATCCATACCTCTCACCATATACTAAAATCAACTCAAAATGGATTAAGGATTTAAATATACACCCTGAAACAATAAAACTTCTTAAAGAAAACATAGGAGAAACACTTCAGGAAATAGGACTGGGCACAGACTTCATGAATACGACCCCAAAAGCACGGGCAACCAAAGGAAACATAAACAAATGGGATTATATCAAACTAAAAAGCTTCTGCACAGCAAAAGAAACAATTAAAAGAGTTAAAAGACAACCAACAGAGTGGGAGAAAATATTTGCAAAATATACATCTGACAAAGGATTAATATCCAGAATATATAAGGAACTCAAACAACTTTACAAGAAGAAAACAAGCAACCCAATTAAAAAATGGGCAAAAGAGCTAAGTAGGCATTTCTCTAAGGAAGATATACAAATGACCAACAGACATATGAAAAAATTCTCAACATCACTCAGCATCCGGGAAATGCAAATCAAAACCACACTGAGATACCATCTCAACCCTTTTAGGATGGCTAAAATCCAAAAGACTCTGAACGATAAATGCTGGCTAGGTTGCGGAGAAAAAGGAACTCTCATACATTGTTGGTGGGACTGCAAAATGGTGCAGCCTCAATGGAAAACGGTATGGAGGTTCCTTAAACAATTGCAGATAGACCAACCATACGACCCAGCTATCCCACTGTTGGGAATATACCCAGAGGAATGGAAATCATCAAGTCGAAGGTATACCTGTTCCCCAATGTTCATTGCAGCACTCTTTACAATAGCCAAGAGTTGGAACCAGCCCAAATGTCCATCATCAGATGAGTGGATACGGAAAATGTGGTACATCTACACAATGGAATACTACTCAGCTATAAAAACGAATGAAATACTGCCATTTGCAACAACATGGATGGACCTTGAGAGAATTATATTAAGTGAAACAAGTCAGGCACAGAAAGAGAAATACCACATGTTCTCACTTATTGGTGGGAGCTAAAAATTAATATATAATTCACACACACACACACACACACACACACACACACACACACACACACACACACACACAGAAAAAAACCGGGGGTGGGCGGGGAAGAAAATATAACAACCACAATTCCTTGAAGTTGATACGACAAGCAAACAGAAAGGACATTGTTGGGGGGAGGGGGGGAGGGAGGCGGGAGGGAAGTTTTGGTGATGGGCAACAATAATCAGCCACAATGTATATTGACAAAATAAAATTAAAAATAAATAAATATAAATAAAAATAAAAAATAAATTTAGAAATATATTTTTATAAAGGCTCATCTATAGACACAGGAAGACATTAAAAATTGTCCAGAGCTGGAGTGGTGAAAGAGTAAATGCAAATGAGATGAGTCATGGACATATTCTAAAGTTTGTGATTATGGTTATATAATTGTATTTTCTAGTATTCCACATGTGTGTAATTTTATTTGTTGGACTTAGTGATAATTTTAAAAAGTTGAAAAACTTGAAAATGTACTCTCTGAAGATGAATATCCTATAGGTAGAGGTCTTTGGCAAGTACTCTTGGGAAAGTCTCAATATTTCATTTTCTTATTGGCTGATGGCCACTAATAGGATTATCCAATCAGAGCTGGCCTACTGGTCTTTCAGAAGCCCTTTTTTGAATACGGTGTATGAATAGGCTTCCTAGGTCCCTACATGCCATTTTCTCTTTTCGCAGGCTTGGCATCTCTGCTCTTCAGAGCTGGGGTCTGCTATTTTTCAGAGTAAAAACACCATCCCTGAATCTCAGAGCAAAGACATGAGCTGCAGAGAGTGACAATAGCAGAATGAATGACTCTGGTAGTGTGTCAGAGATGGTGGGAGCAGATTGTCCCAGAGGTTACTGTTCCTGGGTCCATGCACTTCTCAATCCTGTCCCAACAACTCAGGCCTTCTGGGAACAAATTTCTTAATCTATGAGCTTTTTACATGGGGACCATGTCCATGGTCCACAAGCATATTTCTCCTGAAGAGCAGCAGGCAGGAATAGTAATTTATGACATACATGTGAATGTACATCTTCCAGGAATAATTCACTGGTTGTGGTGGGTCTTTGCAGGAGCTGCCTGGTTGCCTTAGCATCTATAGGGGGAAAAAGAGAACAGACTCACTGTCTGCTAGTTGCCCCCAGGGCTCTGAATCTATGTCGCTCAAGTCATGCTGGGCTTGGGGAAGGGTATTGTAGTCACTATTTGTTGTCACAGAAATCAGGTTGAGTCCAGGGAACAATGACCCTACTGGACTACCTCTGTTGCCACATTCTGGAAAACATCAGAAGGGTCTCCTTCTCGTGATTGGTGAGAGTATAATGACATCCTGGCACTCTGTTTGTTTATTTCTACAACCTTCTAGAGTTCTCCTGTGGGTGTTTCTTAGGTAAATCCCAGAGTTTATAATTGAACTTAGTAGATAGGAGGAGGAAAAATGGTTCTTGTCATCTTGTTCAGACAGAAAGTTCCAGTTTACAAATATTTTCTTTGACTCAGGGCTCTTCTGTCATTTTTAACTAATTTATCTAAATTGAAATCAAAGGTCCTCCAACATAACAGTGTTAAAGTTTAAAATAGAAGAGATTCCATTTCCCCACTGAACACTGATACTTTTCCTCCTATAGACTATGCTCCCATAAATGCATGAGTTAAGTTTCTGAAGAAGAGATCCTGTTTTACCCATCTGGTTTCTCTTAAGGTTCATGAGTGTGCCTTTTGTAACAAGGTAACTGTCATCTAAAAACACTTAGACCCTTAAATTGTTTGTGATTTTATATTAACTTGGAATTCCAGGACTGTGTTGATTGATTAGTTAATGTACTTAACCTGTATTTTTCCTAATTGTATTAGGGCTGCTACAGTTTTTTTTAGAAGTAATGGTGTTTGCTGAAGAATTTTTCTTAGGGATAGTTTTAAAATCGTATGACTTTGAGTACCTCTATACCAGTCTATGTTTCCTTGAGAATATATTTTAAAACCTTAAAATAGTCTTAGTTACTGTATTTCTTAGGCCCTTGTAAGTAAGATGGAGAGCAGAAACCACATTGTGGCAGTTGTATCCACAATGGCTGGAGCAAAATTTGTGCTCAAATGCTAGAGATGGAAATGGAACCCTTATTCATAATTTTGGTTAAAAAAAAAAAAGCCAATATTAAGATGTGGTGTTCTTCATGGTCTGCTCCTCATGGGAGTGTGGAGAACTTAATTGAAGCTCATTCAGGTCAGCAATGGCTTCCTGTTTCCATCCAGAAGACACTCCTTTGTCCTTGACTTATTATATAATTCTCAGTAGCCATTGAAACTCCTCCTTGTTTTCGGTAACACTGGTGTCCCTGTTTTCTCTTCATACTCTCTTGCCCTTCTTTTTGACCCCATTGGGAGTTCAAAATTAAAAGTTTGAATGACCCCATGTCCAAGACTTGGTATTTGTTCTTATTGGTGTTCTCTTGCTAGACCTGTGCTCAGAGATTAACGCTGGTTCTGGATTTTATCCTCACTTCTTTCAGATCTTCTCTATATCTCATGAGTTCTATTCTTGGTCATCTGATGTTTCTCAAACTTGACTCTTCAAACACAAAATGCTTTCCTGCTCTTGCAACAAAAACAAAGCCAATAAACAACACACACACAAAATTAAAAACTTGGGTAAATCGTGTGTGTGTGTGTGTGTGTGTGTGTTTCTTTCTTCCCATAACTTTTAACAAAGTTTTTCCAAGTGTCACAATCTAGATATTTGGAAAACAGGTTGGTCCAGTATCCTCTCATAGTCACACAAATATGTGATTTTTTGTTCATTTGTTTTTGGCTCTCACATATTTCTCAGTTCTATCACCTCTTCTCCACCTCAACTCTGATGACCAAGTACAAGGTTCCATCACTCCTAACAATGCTGGGCTCTAAAAAGTCACAGTGAATTGCTGGTAAGGGAATATCCAAATCATTACTCCATCTTAAAATTTGTGTTTTTGTCCTTTCATTATATTTGGTTGTTTTCAGTGTAAAATTAGAACACTTACATTCCTAAAATTTTTTCAGAGGTTTTCATTCTTTTTGATCCTATTTTCAGTGGTATCACATTCTTAGTTATGTTTCCAGAATGTTTATTGCTAGTATATAGAAATAAAATTGATTTTTTTTTACATTGACCTCATAACCTGCTACATTGCTGAACTCATTTATTTTTGAGGATTTTAAGTTGAATTCCACAGGATTTCTTTTATATACAGAATTATATTTTGAGCATTAAAGTAAAGCTTTACTCTTTTTAAAGTAAAGTTTTGCAATTCAAAATCCTTTTTTCTCATTTTTATTGCATGATTTCTTTAGAAAAATCCTCCTGTATTTATTACAAGCTGTACAAGTAAAAGATTGAAGAACAGGTAAATATGTCTCCAGCAAAGGAATCCAACAAAGCATAGAGTTTGCTATGTTTTTGTTGCTGTTTTTGTTGTTACTACTCTAATAAAATTCTTACAACTGTAACATGATTTTTGTAAGCCTCATGGTAACCACAACACAAAAGCTTATGAGACATACTAAAAATAGTGAGAAATCAAAATATAATGCTAGAGAAAACCACTTTACCGCAAAGGAAGACAGTAAGTATGGGGAAAAGGACAAAATAACCTAAAAAATCACCAGAAAAAAGTAATAAAATGGCAGTAACAACTCCGTGTATATCAATAATAACCCTAAATATAAATGGATTGAATGCCTTAATTAAAATATACTCAGAGGAATGGAAATCATTATGTCAAAGGGATACCTGTGCTCCAATGTTTATTCCAGCATTACTTACAATAGATAAGAGTTGCACCAGCCCAAATGTCCATCATCAGATGAGTGGATAAGGAAAATGTGGTATGTCTACACAATGAAATGCTACCATTCGCAGCAACATGGATGGACTTAGAAAAAATTATATTAAGTGAAATAAATTAGGCACAGAAAGAGAAATACCACATGTTCTCTCTTATTTGTGGGAGCTAAAAATCAATCAATCAATATACAAACAAACAGTGGGCAGGTGTTGGCAGGGAAGAAGACACAGCAATCACAATTCCTTGAACTTGTTAAGACAGGTGAACAGAAAATGTGGATGGGGGAGGGGAGAGAGGGAAAAGAGAGGAATTGGTAAAGGAACACAAAAATCACTACATTGTATATCGATAAATTAAAATAATAAAATAAAATACACAAAGTGGCTGAATGGATTATAAAACAAGAATCCACAATATGGTGTGCACAAAAACTTACCTCACTTATAAAGACACACACTGTCTTAACGTGGAGGGACGGAAACAGATATTTTATGGAAATGTAAACTAAAAAAGAGCAAGAGCAGCTATACTTATCTCAGATAATATATACTTCAAGCCTAGGAAACTTAAAAATAGAAAAGATCAGGAAGGTTATTATATAATGCTAAAAAGGTCAATTCAACAAGAAAGTATATACCAACCCGTTTTACTGTTTTCTGTTGCTATAACGAATATCTGAGGCTGGGTAATTTATAAAGGAAAGAGGTTTATTTGGCTTATGATTCTGGGACAGCTGCATCTGGAACAGGCCTCACGCTGCTTCTACTCATGGTGGAAAGTGGCAGGCAGCCAGCGGGTACAGCAGATCACATGGCGACAGAAAGCAAGAGAGACAGATAAGGTGCCAAGGTCTTTTTAAGCAATGAGCTGTCATGGGAACTAATAGAGCGACCACTCACTCAATCCCCCCACCCCCAGGGAGAGCATTAATCCATTCATGAAGAATCCGGTCCCATGACTCAATCAGTTTCCAACACTGCCACATTGGGGATCAAATTTCCACATGAGGTTTGGAGGGGATCCGAAATTATCAACACATCCAAACTCCATCAACACCTAACTCTGGTGTTACGTGACAAATTAATATTAGACCTAACAGGTGACATAGACTTAAACTCAATAATATTTGGAGACTTTAATACCCCACTTTTAGTTAAAGACAGATCATCCAGACAGAAACTTAACCAGGAAACCTTAGAATTAATATGTAGTAAAGTCTGACTGACTTTAATAGACATTTACAAAATATATCATCCAACAGGTGCAGAGGACATATTCTCAGTGGCACATGAAACAATCTCTAGAACGGACCATATGATAGGACATAAAACAAGTACTAACAAATTTTTGTAAAATTTAAATTATACAAACTATCTTGTCTAACCATATTAGAATAAAGCTAGAAATCAATAACAAAAGGGTTACTAGAAACCATAAGAAATATATGGAAATTAAACAATATGCTCCAAAACAATGAATGGATCAAGAAAGAAAATAAAAAGGAAATAAGAAAATTCCTGGAGACAATAGAAAATGAAAACAACATCCCTGTCCCTATAGGATACACTGAAAGCAGTTCTAAGAGGGAAGTTGTAACACCTACATCAGGAAAGAAGAAAAACTCAAAATAAACAGCCCAACATTACACCTTAAGAAGCTAAAAAAGTAAGAACAAGGTGGAGGCCCCAGGTAGAACAACTTGCTCATGAATTATTAAGCATTTAATAATGGGAACAGAAAAATGTAGATTCTGACTTAGGTGAGAAGCCATCATGGCCCACCCCATGATGCCATGGAAGATGTGCACAAATGACCCCAACAGTCAGTGTGCCCACACCCAGACATTGCCAGGAGCTGAGGGCAGCATCAGTCATGAACAAAGGGGGAATAGGAAAGGCTTATTAGCACCAGGTTACAGAAAAGCAGGGGGCCAAGACCCATGCCAGTGAGGCAGTGGGAGATCAAACTGTGCATGAACCCAGGGTCTAAGCCCCCTGGCATATGCCACATTTTCTCATCAGACAACTTTCAAAACACAAATCCAAGTTAAATTTATTAAATATTTAAAGAAAGCAATCATAGATCATTAAACTCCATATGTGGGACCATTTTGTGAGCAGCAGAGCAACTGAACTCATCACACAACCATGGAGCTGGCCATACATCTCCATTTCAATAGAATGGTCCAGGATTATTTACAACCCATCCACAATATGTGAGGCTCCACATGTGAACCTGTTGTATATTTGATAGAATGTAGTTTAACTTCCTGATGGGAGAAATGGCCTCTCTTTTCAATTTAAGTTGTTATTTTCTTTGTCCTTGTCAAATGCACATCATTTTATAATTTCATAGGATATTTTCTCTTTTCTCTTTTCTAGATTTAATTTTTTGCAGGGGATTGTAATTTGCTTTTTGGATATTATCTTCTTAGTTCTTCTCCATTCTCCTGCCAAGCTTCCATCTATGTTTTCACTTTTAATAATACTAGACATTTAAAAAATCTAAGCTACTAAAATTTATGAATATTTTTAAAATTATGTTTTTTGAATGAATCCTTCCCAGTCCCCAAGATACAAGTCTAGTTGCCAACATATATTTGTAATACAAATATTTTAACATAAAAACTTGTTGGGTTGTTTTTGCTTATTTTAATTTTTTCAGGTTTAGTGTGGTATTATTGACAAATACAAATTATATACATTCAAGGAGTCCAATATGTTGTTTTGATGTATGTATACATTTTGCAATGATCACCATGATCAAGCTATGTAATGTATCCATCTCCTCATGTAGTTAGCCTGTGTGTGTGTTGAGGTGGAGAAAAGGTGATAGAATTGAGAGTTACATGGAACAAGAATAGATCCCGAATACTCAAAGCAATTCTGAGAACTTAAATAAATAAATAAATAAATAAAGTCAGAGGTATTGCACCACCTGACTTCAAATTATACTACAAAACTATAACTACTAAAACACCGTGCCACTGGTATAAAAATGGACAGAGGGACCAATGAAACAGAATAGAGAACTGAGAAATCAACTCATGTTTATAGGCAACTGATCTTTGAGGAAGGCACCAAGTATACACATTAAGGAAAGGACTGCCTCTTCAATAATTGATGCTGGTATAACTGGATATCCATGTTAGAAGAATAAAACTAGACCTGTACCTCCTGCCATATACCAAAATCAACAAAAATTATACATCTAACAAGGTATTAATATCCAGAATATAAAATGAACTGAAATAACAGTAAAATAACAAGCAAACCATCTTTTAAAAAATGGGCAAAGGAGCTGAATAGACATGTCTCAAAGGAAGGCATACAGATAACCAACAGGTACGTGAAAAAATGCACAACACCACTAATCATCATTGAAAGGCAAATCAAAACCACACTGAGATATCATCTCTTCCCAGTTAGTCTGACTATCATCAAAAAGACAGAGAATAAGAAATATTGGCAAGGAAGGAGAGAAAGAGTAACGCTTCTACACTGTTGGTGGAACTATAAATTGGTGCAGCCACTATGGAAAATAGTATGGACGTTCTTGAAACAACTACAGATAGAACTGCCTGATGATCTAGCAGGGTATATACCCCCAAAATGGAAATCATTATGTTGAAAAGATACCTGCACTCCCATGTTTATCACAGCTCTATTTACAGTAGCCAAGAGTTGGAATCAACTTAAATTTCCATCAACGGACAACTGGATAATGAAAATATGGCATATATGCTCAATGGAATACTACTCAGCCACAGAAAAGAATGAACTTCTGTCATTCGCTGCAACCTGGATGAGCCTGGAGAAAATTTTGTTCAATGAAATAAGCCAGGCACAGAAAAAGAAATAATGCATATGCTCACTTATAAGTGGGAGCTAATAAAAAAATAAATACAAAACAAAAAGAAAAAGAAGAAAACAATTACAATAATGTGCTCATCTTTCAGGAGAACAGGATTGTGGTTACTAGAGGATTGAAAGGGGGAGGAGGGGAGGAGAGTTAGCATGAACCTGGTTAATAGGCAAAGAATAATGTTTTATAATATAAATGTGTTAATTACGTTGATTTTGTAATCACATATTAAACAAAGGTATTGATATTCAACTCTGTAACTCACAAATATGTACAATCATGTTTCAATTTTTAAAAATGTATGTAAAAATGTAGTAGTGGAGATTGGGTTGAAGTATTGGTGAAAGCAAAGTGCCACATGATTAGTTGTTGAGGCTGGGTGACAGGTTATTATACTATTTTGTTTATTTTGTAAGTTTAACATGCTCATTAACAAAACACTTGTATAAAAGACAGAGTTGATCCGTACTGTTAGCTGTTAAGATCTTGGTTACTTTGGGGAGGAGGGTGGGAGAAAGTGATTGTTGAGATGCATGAGTCAGGCAGGTTCTATTTGGTGGTTACACAAGTGGGTTCCCTTTGTAGTCATGCATAGAGCTTTACGTGAATGCTTTGTGCATATATTTTGATATGAATGTTATACATTGTTAAAATTTCTAAATATTACATACATGCACAAATCTTCTAACTCAATATCTCAAAATAACAGCAGTGTTTTGTTTTGTTTTAAGGTACAACAAGTTCATTCTTGGCATCATCAGATAGGTTTTAACATTCTAAGATGTTTATTCATATCCTAACCCTTGGGTAATCCCCTAGGGCCAAGAACAAATAGTAAATTAAGAAGTTTGCCTTTAATCTTTCCCCTCCAAATCCAAACTCAGAGGGACAAGGGCATGGATAGATCTTAGAACACGGTGTTTCTTCGTTCTGGGACCCATTTTTATTGCATTGCTGCATTAGGAAGGTAAATGGGCCCACACCAAGCAGCAGATGGCAAGCAGTGGTTTCTATTTTGACACTTCCTGCTTGCAGCCCTCTGCTGTCTGTCTGGGCACCACCTCCTCTCCCACCCTTGGGCCTGAGGAGAGATGTTGGTGGGAAGCAGGTGTTCCCACACTTCTTACCTAGAAGAGCGTTTCAGTTCCTTCACCCCCCTGATATCAGGAACATCAGAGCTCTCAGAGCTGCACTTGCAATGTGGCAACTGCTGGCCACGTGTGGCTACTGAGCACCTGGCATGTGGATGGTCTGAACTGAGAAGTGCTGGAAGCATAACATACTGAGCGAGTTTTGAAGATTTAGTACCAGAAAAAGGAAATACTTCATTAATATTTTCATATTGCTCACATATTAAGATGATAATATTTTGAGTTAAATTATTACAATCAATTTTATCTGTCTCTTTTGATTTTCTTTTATGCAGCTACTAGAAAATGGAAAATTACACACTTGGATCACGTTTTATTTCTATTGGACATTGCTGCCTCAGATGACCGCCTCCCTTTTCAAAGCTCAGGCTGCCTCCTCAAAGCACCAGAGGCCAGGAAGGTTATAAAATCTTAAATGGTAAAATAATTGTCATCATATTGTTTCCACTTGTGAATAACATGTTTGTGTGCATGTACACATAGATATGCTCATTTATATACATGTCATAAATGAATATAACCTTATATACAAGGTCACATGCCAATGACTCCTCTGGCAGGGTCAGATCACACAGCAGAGAGGAAGCCCTGCCTGAAAAGGGCTGCAGCCCAAAACCTGTCACTCTGCCTCATTCAGCAACGTGTCTGCGCTTACCTCCTGCCACTCAGGGCCTGAGAGAGGCGAGGCCTGAAGCTTTGTCCAATCAGGTAACAGCCAGTGAGGAGGGAGCAGCCTTCTACAGTCTGGTGGGATTTCTGTCTCTGGTGCTGGTGGAGCTCTGCGTGTCTCCACAGCTCCCTGTCCTCTGCTCCAGGAGGCCCAGGTGACTACAACATGGCCTCTGTCACCCTGTGACCTGCAGGTACTGGGAGACCCTCGGGGAGGAAGCAGGCACAGTCTGGAAGTTGGGAAATGATGGGTGTATGGGGAGGGTCCTCTGTCATGGAAGGGGGCTGGTTGGAACCGGTCCCCTACGGCCACAGGGTGGGCACTGGGTGGCAGCCGAGATCCCCAGGGTGTTCTGTCTTGTCCCTTCTTGGCGACTTTGAGAGCCCAGAGCCCTCTGTGGGCAGCTCCGTGCCAGCGCCCTGCATCTCCTCAGATTACAGTGACCACGGGAGGGTCATCGAGAGAATCCCCATGTGGTGTGCAGTCCGGGACAGGAGATGCAGTCCCTGGGGTCTCCAGTCCCTCATTTCTACTGTTAAAAATTAAACTGAGGCTTTGTTAAAATGTTGGAGAGTTTATTTAAGCAAACAGTGATTTATGATTAGGGAGCACCAGCTGTGGTATGTGGTTTGGGGTCCATGGGAGGGTCTTAAGGAAAAGCGTTTGTAAGGTGTAGGTGGAAGCAAAACAGCAGATAATTGATTGGGTGCAGTGGTGTAGTCTCCTTATTTGCACCATTTGGGTGGAAATTTCCTGGTTGTGTAATTAGATGTTAATTTGTGGTTCCTGGTTGCTTAAGCCTAAATTTTGTTTTTCTCTAAGTTAGTAATTTACGAGAAATGCGTGTGAGTTAGATTTCAGTTTCCTTAGGGACCTACAGCCCCTTCGCTCTTATTGCCTAGTTTTAATTAACACTCCAAAGTGGGGCTGGCCTCCCCCTGCCTTTTTCAAACGTATGGAAAGCAGAGTCTCAAATCCAGTCCCCTGTCCCCTCAGCCGGCCATCTTCTAGGGCTTGCAGTAAAACCCTAAATGTCCAGTTCCTTCTCCACATTCCCAAAGCCAACTTCTTGTCTCCAATTCACAACGTTGTCAACTGTTTGTTTATTATTGTACATTTCACAGAGAAACAGTATTTTAATTGTTCATCATACTTTCACAGAGCAATTGATGGCTCTTTTGAAAATATTTGGTTTTTTGTTTTTGAACATTTCATATGAGAGAAAAGCAGAGAATAATTACGTCTCACTCTGCTATAAAAAATCTTTGTGCCTCACCTCCTAGTATTGTCCCTAGGCACAGACACCTTATCAAAAATTTTGTCTTTTCTCTTTTGATGGCTGGCTGGTATGGGGATCTGAACCCATGACCTTTGTGCTATAAGGCTGTGCTCTTACCCACTGAGCTAACTGGCCAGTCCAAGAATATCTTTTTTTTATTTTTATTTTTTATTTTTTATTTTTTTTTTATTTAAATTTTATTTTGTCGATATACATTGTAGCTGATTAATGCTCCCCATCACCAAAACCTCCCTCCCTTCTCCCTCCCCCCCCTCCCCCCAACAATGTCCTTTCTCTTTGTTTGTTGTATCAACTTCAAATAATTGTGGTTGTTATATCTTCGTCCCCCCCCCCCCCGGTTTGTGTGTGTGTGTGTGTATGTGTGTGTGTGAATTTTTTTTTTTTTAAATTTTATTATGTCGATATACATTGTAGCTGATTATTGCTCCCGATCACCAAAACCTCCCTCCCTTCTCCCTCCCCCTCCAACAATGTCCTTTCTGTTTGCTTGTTGTATCAACTTCAAATAATTGTGGTTGTTATATCTTCTTCCCCCCCCCCCCCGGTTTGTGTGTGTGTGTGTGTGTGTATGTGTGTGTGTGAATTTATATATTAATTTTTAGCTCCCTCCAATAAGTGAGAACATGTGGTATTTCTCTTTCTGTGCCTGACTTGTTTCACTTAATATAATTCTCTCAAGGTCCATCCATGTTGTTGCAAATGGCAGTATTTCATTCGTTTTTATAGCTGAGTAGTATTCCATTGTGTAGATGTACCACATTTTCCGTATCCACTCATCTGATGATGGGCATTTGGGCTGGTTCCAACTCTTGGCTATTGTAAAGAGTGCTGCGATGAACATTGGGGAACAGGTATACCTTCGACTTCATGATTTCCATTCCTCTGGGTATATTCCCAACAGTGGGATGGCTGGGTCGTATGGTAGATCTATTTGCAATTGTTTAAGGAACCTCCATACCATTTTCCATAGAGGCTGCACCATTTTGCAGTCCCACCAACAATGTATGAGAGTTCCTTTTTCTCCGCAGCCTCGCCAGCATTTATCGTTCATAGTCTTTTGGATTTTAGCCATCCTAACTGGGGTTAGATGGTATCTCAATGTGGTTTTGATTTGCATTTCCCGGATGCTGAGTGATGTTGAGCATTTTTTCATATGTCTGTTGGCCATTTGGATATCTTCCTTAGAGAAATGCCTACTTAGCTCTTTTGCCCATTTTTTAATTGGGTTGCTTGTTTTCTTCTTGTAAAGTTGTTTGAGTTCCTTATATATTCTGGATATTAATCCTTTGTCAGATGTATATTTTGCAAATATTTTCTCCCACTCTGTTGGTTGTCTTTTAACTCTTTTAATTGTTTCTTTTGCTGTGCAGAAGCTTTTTAGTTTGATATAATCCCATTTGTTTATGTTTCCTTTGGTTGCCCGTGCTTTTGGGGTCGTATTCATGAAGTCTGTGCCCAGTCCTATTTCCTGAAGTGTTTCTCCTATGTTTTCTTTAAGAAGTTTTATTGTCTCAGGGTGTATATTTAAATCCTTAATCCATTTTGAGTTGATTTTAGTATACGGTGAGAGGTATGGATCTAGTTTCATTCTCCTGCATATCGATATCCAGTTATCCCAGCACCACTTGCTGAAGAGGCAGTCCCTTCCCCAGTGAATAGGCTTGGTGCCTTTGTCAAAGATCAGATGGCAGTAAGTGTGTGGGTTGATTTCTGGATTCTCTATTCTATTCCATTGGTCAGTGTGTCTGTTTTTATGCCAGTACCATACTGTTTTGGTTATTATAGCTTTGTAGTATAGCTTAAAGTCAGGTAGTGTTATGCCTCCAGCTTTATTTTTTTTGCTGAGCATTGCTTTGGCTATTCGTGGTCTTTTATTGTTCCATATAAATGTCTGAATAGTTTTTTCCATTTTTGAGAAAAATGTCTTTGGAATTTTGATGGGGATTGCATTGAATTTGTATATCACTTTGGGTAGTATGGACATTTTCACTATGTTGATTCTTCCAATCCAAGAGCATGGAATATCTTTCCATCTTCTTGTATCCTCTCTAATTTCTCTCAGCAGTGGTTTGTAGTACTCATTATAGAGATTTTTCACTTCCTTGGTTAACTCTATTCCTAAGTATTTTATTTTTTTGCTGGCTATTGTAAATGGGCAGGCTTTCTTGATTTCTCCTTCTGCATGTTCACTATTGGAGAAAAGAATTGCTACTGATTTTTGTGTGTTGATTTTGTATCCTGCTACTGTGCTGAAATCATTTATCAATTCCAACAGTTTTTTTGTAGAGGTTTGAGGCTGTTCGATATATAGGATCATGTCATCTGCAAACAGGGACAGTTTGAGTTCATCTTTTCCAATCTGGATGCCCTTTATTTCCTTCTCTTCTCTGATTGCTCTGGCTAATACTTCCAACACTATGTTGAATAGGAGTGGTGAGAGTGGGCATCCTTGTCTAGTGCCTGTTCTTAAAGGAAAAGCTTTCAGCTTTTCCCCATTCAGGATGATATTGGCAGTGGGTTTGTCATATATGGCTTTAATTATGTTGAGATACTTTCCCTCTATACCTAACTTATAGAGGGTCTTTGTCATGAATGAGTGCTGAACTTTATCAAATGCTTTTTCAGCATCTATAGAGATGATCATATGGTCCTTGTGTTTGAGTTTATTAATATGGTGTATCACATTTCTTGATTTGCGTATGTTGAACCAACCTTGCATCCCTGGGATGAATCCCACTTGATCGTGATGAATAATTTTTCGTATGTGTTGCTGTATTCTGTTTGCTAGTATTTTAGTGAGGATTTTTGCATCTATATTCATCAAGGATATCGGCCTGTAGTTTTCTTTTTTGGTTATATCTTTACCTGGTTTTGGTATCAGGATGATGTTTGCTTCATAGAATGAGTTTGGGAGATTTGCGTCCGTTTCAATCTTTTGGAATAGTTTGTAAAGAATCGGTGTCAATTCCTCTTTGAATGTTTGGTAAAATTCTGCTGTGAATCCATCTGGTCCTGGGCTTTTCTTTGTTGGGAGCCTTCTGATAACAGCTTCAATCTCCTTTATTGTTATTGGTCTGTTCAAATTTTCTACGTCTTCACGGTTCAGTTTTGGGAGCTTGTGTGTGTCCAGAAATTTATCCATTTCCTCCAGGTTTTCAAATTTGTTGGCGTATAGTTGTTTATAGTAGTCTCGAATGATTCCTTGTATTTCAGATGAATCAGTTGTAATATCGCCTTTTTCATTTCTAATTTTTGTTATTTGAGTCTTCTCTCTTCTTTTTTTTGTTAGCCATGCTAATGGTTTGTCAATTTTATTTATCTTTTCAAAAAACCAACTTTTTGATTCGTTGATCTTTTGAATTGTTTTTTGGTTTTCAATTTCATTCAGTTCTACTCTGATCTTAATGATTTCTTTCCGTCTGCTAACTTTAGGATTGGATTGTTCTTGTTTTTCTAGTTCTTTAAGGTGAAGTGTTAGGTTGTTCACTTGCCATCTTTCCATTCTTCTGAAGTGAGTATTTAATGCAATAAATTTTCCCCTCAATACTGCTTTTGCAGTATCCCACAGGTTTTGGTATGATGTATCATTGTTTTCATTAGCTTCAATAAACTTTTTGATTTCCTGCTTGATTTCTTCTTGGACCCATATGTCATTAAGTAGAATGCTGTTTAATTTCCATGTGTTTGTATAGTTTCCAGAGTTTTGTTTGTTATTAATTTCTAGTTTTAATCCATTGTGGTCTGAGAAGATACATGGGATAATTCCAATTTTTTTGAATTTATTGAGACTTGATTTGTGACCTGATATGTGATCTATCCTGGAGAATGATCCATGTGCTGATGAGAAGAATGAATATTCTGAGGTTGTTGGGTGGAATGTTCTGTAGATATCTGCCAATTCTAATTGGTCTAGAGTCTTGTTTAGATCTTGTGTTTCTCTACTGATTCTTTGCCTAGATGATCTGTCTAATATTGACAGTGGAGTGTTCAGGTCCCCTGCTATTATGGTATTAGTGTCTATTTCCTTCTTTAGGTCTAATAGAGTTTGTTTTATAAATCTGGCTGCTCCAACATTGGGTGCGTACATATTTATGATTGTTATGTCTTCTTGATGGATCAGTCCTTTTATCATTAAGTAGTATCCCTCATTGTCTCTTTTTATGGTTTTTAGTTTAAAGTCTATTTTGTCAGATATAAGAATAGCCACTCCAGCTCGTTTTTCTTTTCTGTTTGCATGGTAAATCTTTTTCCATCCTTTCACTCTTAGTCTGTGTGAATCTTTATGGGTGAGGTGGGTCTCTTGTAGGCAGCATATAGTTGGGTCCTGCTTTTTGATCCAGTCAGCCAGTCTGTGTCTTTTAATTGGGGAATTTAAGCCTTTAACATTAAGAGTTGTTATTGAAAGGTGTTGATTTATTCCTAGCATTTTATTGGTTGTTTGGTTGTCTTAGGTGTCTTTTGTTCCTTGCTTTCTGATTTACTGTTTGGTTTCTTTGTTTGTTGGTTCCTTAGGTTGTAGATAGTGTTTTTGTTAGCTTGTTTTCTCTTCATGAATGCCATTTTTATTGTACTAGCGGGTTTAGATTTTTCTTAGGTTTTTATGGCAGTGGTATTTATTTTTCAGGAACCAAACCCAGTACTCCCTTGAGGATTTCTTGTAAGGGTGGTCTTGTGGTAGTGAACTCCCGCAGTTTTTGTTTGTCTGAGAAATATACTATTTGCCCCTCATTTCGGAAGGATAGCCTTGCAGGGTAGAGTATTCTTGGCTGGCAATCTTTGTCTTTTAGTATTTTGAAAATATCATCCCATTCCTTTCTAGCTTTTAGGGTTTGTGATGAAAAGTCTGATGTTAACCTGATTGGGGCTCCCTTATAGGTGATTTGACGCTTCTCTCTTGCAGCTTTTAAGATTCTCTCTTTGTCTCTGAGTTTTGCCAATTTGACTATGACATGTCTTGGAGAAGGTCTTTTTGGGTTGAATACGTTGGGAGATCGTTGAGCTTCCTGGATCTGAAGATCTGTGATTTTTCCTATACCTGGGAAGTTTTCTGCCACTATTTTGTTGAATATGTTTTCAATGGAATCTTCATTTTCCTCCCCTTCTGGAATACCCATGACTCGGATATTTGAGCGCTTGAGGTTGTCTGATATCTCTCTCAGATTTTCTTCCATGTCCTTGATTCTTTTTTCTTTCTTTTTGTCTGCTTGTGTTATTTCAAACAGCCCATCTTCAAGTTCAGAGGTTCTCTCTTCAACTTCGACAAGCCTGCTGGTTAAACTCTCCGTTGTGTTTTTTATTTCGCTGAATAACTTCTTCAGTTCGGCAAGTTCTGCTACATTTTTTTTCAGGACATTGATTTCCTTGTATATTTCCTCTTTCAGATCCTGTATACTTTTCCTCATTTCATCATGATGTCTAGCTGAGTTTTCTTGTATCTCATTCAGTTTCCTTAGAATTATCACTCGAAATTCCTTGTCAGTTATTTCAAGGGCTTCTTGTTCTATAGGATCTAGAGTATGAGATTTATTAACTTTTGGTGGTGTACTTTCTTGATTTTTTGTATTTCTGGTGTCTTTTTTTTGGTGTTTATTCATTGTTGGAGGGGGTTTCACAGTCCACTGGTTTAAGACTAATGACTAAGTAGGATGTTGCTGTGGTTGCCAATTTGGTATGGCTCCCACCGTGACTGCTCTGTTGGCCTCTAGTGTCTTGTGTGTGTGGTTGCCTCGGGTCTTGGGCTTCTCCGGGGATCCACCTTTCTGGTCAGCTTGTACTCTGCTGGGCTGGTGGATCACGTACCACAGGGTGTGTGATCTCTGTTGAGCTTTCACTTTCTGTACAGGACTTCTCCCCGTTCCGTGTGCTCTGGCCCAGGCTGTTAGATCGTGCAGTGGCGACCCCACCGGGTGTGTGGTTTCTGTCGAGTCTCCGCCTCCCTGGCCGCACGTCTCCCCCCTCTGTGCACACTGTGCTGGGCTGGGGCGTGTCTTCTGCACCCCTCGTCTATCAGCTGGGCCTTCAAGACCCTGCTCAGCACCGCCTCACCCAGGAAGTCTACCAGGTTTCTGCTAGGCACAGACAACCGGTCTCTCTGGGTGCCTTTGTAGCACTGTGTAGATCTTTCTCGGGTCTTGTTCACCTTTGTATCCCCCCGGTATAAACCGAGTCTAGTGCCCGCCTGCAGCCTGCTCTCCGGCAGGTTCAAGCGGACCTGGGAACTCTCCTACCACACTATTCCCAACCAGAAATTCGTTAGGCTTTTTTCCAAACTGGTGGTCGCAGAGATGGTATCTGCCTCCCAGTAACAGGAAGTTTACCGGGGCCGGAGTCCAGGGTGTGGTGGAGTGACAGTCGGCCCGCCCGTACTTCCTAGCCCTCCCAACACTGGTCGGGACGCCCCACACCCCCAGCCCTGCCAGAGAACCGCGGAGGGAGTGGGAGAGGGGGTCGGCCCGCAGGGTCCGGAAAGCCCCACGCCAGGCCAAGCAAATGGGCTCAGTGATGGCCGAGCAGGGCGGAGCTGCCCGCACCTGGGAAAATGGAGGCAGCACCGTGGCAGTGAGTGGCCTGGTGTTGCAGGCGGGAGCCGCGTGGGCATTCACCCCCCGAACAGAGCTGTGCCAGGGATCACTCACAGTGCTGTGCCAGGTCGGGCGCTCGCTCTGTCTCTGGTTTGTTGCCTTCCGTGTTCTCGGCGCTGCCGCCTCGGGCTGTTCAGTCGCGGCGCCGCTCGGGCGCTCCCAGGAATCTTCTTTAATGCCGGCCTGAAACCTCGAATCCTGAATAGGGCAGCTTGCTGCCTTCAGTGCGGCCCCAGCCTCCGGGATCCTGGCTGCATCCACAGCAGCCCTGGCGCCGTGTTCCCTGTTTCAAGACTCACTTTTGCAGCTAAGAATCAGTTCTTTTCCTGCTCCACACTTCAAAGCTGTTGCCTGTAAATGAGGCAGCCTCTCCTGCCGGGGGCAAAGTGGCGTTGAGCCCCCACGACCAGCCAGCAGCAGCAGTCCTCCCTTAAGAGATGGCCAGAGGAAGGACCACAAGTTTCCCGGCTGCCTGAGGCCCAGTGGCCACCTTTTCCACCTCAGCTACTCCGCGCCAGCCGCTGCGGCCGCCGCCATCTTGAAACAATCCCCAAGAATATCTTTTGTATACAGTTTCCTCTTTGCAAAATTGACAGACAGCTTCGATAAACAGGACAGGAAGATAGGAGGGTGGTGTGTTCTCAGCCACCCTCCTATCTTCTTGTCCTGGGTATCGAAGCTTTCTGGGGCTGACACAATGCACGCACGGCAGCCATATCCCTTGGATTGTGTAGTGGACATCAGCCCCTTGGTCATCTCCTCTCAGAAGACAGCCTGATGTGTGTGGGTGGATGGAGCTTCTCAGGGGAGCAACTGGTTGTCTTGGCACTGGAGGGAATCTCCTGGCCTGCCCTAACCCCTTGGACATTAACCTTTTATTTCCCTAACCCCATTTTTAGTCCTTGTAGACAAACTGGTGGTCAGCCAATCAGATGCTGGTATTGAGACGAAATGACAGAAATTATTTCTGTCCTCTGGAGTCTCTCAGATTTGTGAAGAAAGAAAAGCTATCCCAAAAAACAAGGGAAACCCACACCAGCAAGGTGGTGCAAAAACCTGCAAAGCAAAGTTCACTTTGGACACAGGTGGGGTGGGTACAGAGTGCAGGGTCTCCAGGGAGGGTGGTCATTGACTGCTTCAGTGAGCCAGATGGGGTGAGAGGATGTCCCAAGTGATAGGATGGCCTAACTTGACACTTGTGTTTGCTACTGTTGTTTATTGAAATGTGTAGTTGTCCATTTGTTTAGTGACTTTTCAAAAGTATTTCTGCAGAGACTGTATTACATGTTGTGTGTAGTCACTGTAAGTCTTGATTTTTTTAGGTGTGTGCAGCCAATGTTTTCACAGAGATTTTCTTGAATGTCAGGTGCTAAAAAAGAGAAAGAATGAAAGGGTGAAAGAAAGAGAATGAAAGAAAAAGGAAAGTAAAGGAAAGAAAAAGAAAATGAAAGAAGGAAAAGAAAGAAAAAGGAAAGGAGAAGAAGATGAAGAAGATTGTCTAGATCTCCCAGTTTTCCACAGATTGGCTTCTAACTTTGACAAAACAGAAAATCAAGCCTTTTTCAGATCCTTTGTTATTCCCAGACAGATTATAGCATATAAACACAATAATTTGCAAGTAAGATCCACTCTGCTGTATCTGGAACCAGTGACAAGGGCTCCACAGTAGGAGCTAGGGCTGTTGTCTTAAGGACTGGCACCAAATCAGGGAGAGATTGGGACAAGGACACGTGAAAACTCCAGAAAGCTTTCTCACCATTTCTCCTTTTGTTGTTGTTGTTGTTGTTGTTGCATCCACATGGTTGCTGTAAATCCTTGACGGTTTTTAAGAGTTTAGAAAAATTTGTTTCAGATAGTTTTTTTTTTCCATATTTCTGTTAATGAACAGGTGTTTGGGGCAGCTAACTTCATCATTCTGCTGACCTCTCTATCCCTGGACTCTTTGTTGTATTCTATTATCTTAATGACTTTTCCTGTGTCATTACTATGGTATCTTGATTAACATTGCTTTGTAGCAGGTTTTAAAATTGTGAAGTGTGAGTTCTCCTACTTTGCCCTTTTTCCTGCTGTATTCTGAGTCCCTTGTAATTTCATATGGATTTCAGCATCAGTATTTAGTTTCTATAGTCATTGGCATTCTGATAAAGATGCATTGAATCATACATTGTTTGGGGGAGTATTGCCACCTTAATAATATTAAACCTTCTGATCCATGAACATGGAATGGTTTTCCATTTATTTAGATCTTTAGCATTTTTCAACAGGTTTGTAGTTTTCAGAGTATAAATTTTGTACTTTAAAAAAATTTCTTCTGATGTATTTATTCTTTGGGTGCTATTAGAAATAGATTTATTTTCTTAATTGTATTTTCAGATATTTTATTGCAAGTGTATAGAAGTACAGTTGTTTTTGTGTGTTAATTTTGTACCTCCAACTTTGGTGAACACATCTTCATGTTGGTTGCTTCCAAGTTATGAAAATAATGAGCAATGCTGCTGTCACCATCCCTGTGCATGGTTTTGTGTGGCCCTACATTTTCAACTCATTTAGGCAAACCCACCCTTGGGAATTGGTTTAGGGTCCAAGACATACCTCTCTGCCCCATGGGATGGGAATGAGAACAGTTCGCTCTGTGCAAATTGAGTGGATATGGGTCTATGATGAGGTTTGTGTAAAATCTGTGTGTGAGTTGCAGCCCAGGGATTTACCAAGTGCTACTCTTCTGTGTAACAGCTCTTCCAATAGGTGCCAATGTGAATAAAACTGAACAAATATCCCTGTTCACTTGAAGCTGGCATTCTAGGAAATAAGAGATGAGGGGTGGAAGTAAAATACCCAGTGTGTCAGATGGTGGGTATTGCTGAAGAGGGAGACAAATGTGGTGAATAGTGCAGAGGCCTGGGCTGTGTGTGTGTCTCTCCGAGTATTTCTTGGCATCCTTTGTCTGTTATCTCTAAGGGTTAGTGAGTTTTGTGTCTGTGTGGGCACACCCACCTGTATGTGTGATGACACAGTCTATGTTATTTTGTATGTCTTTTAGAAGAGTTGTGAGTGTATGCTCTTTAAAATCTGGATTACTTTCCTTTGTGCCTATTTTCCCTGGTAGCACCTTTGTTTCCATGTTAAACAGAAGTGGTGAGAGCATGTTACACTTGCCACTGTGTAATGGGGACATAAGAAGGATTACTCAAAGCACCATGAATTCGATGAGAAACCCAAAGTTTCTGTGCCCCAGCAACTCCTTTGTTTTGTTTTTTATTGTAAAGCCAAAGAAGTTTCATGAGAAAATTCAGTTGATTCAATCATTACAAAGGGACACAAGGACATGGGCAGCATTACAAAAGTTATGTATGGCTAACTATACTTAAACAATGGAAATTAGTAACATCAGTAAAATTAATAATGTGACATTCCAAATTACAATTGGTTAAAAGCTAAGTAGGTCAAACTGGCTCATTATCTAAAGTATAACCTCTCCTTAAGTGAGAGTTACATTCTTATGATAAAATCTAAGTATAATTATTTCTGAAATTTCCCATAACAGACATCGTGTCCCTAGCAAACACTTTTTTTACATCTTTCCCTTCAACAATTCTTAAAAACTCTTCATAGGATTGGTATGACAACCACCTGTTAACTCTAAAATCATTAAAGTATACAATCCCATACCTAAGAGTTGATTAGATGGGCTTTTATCCTCTATCTCTAAACTGCGGTTTCTGACCCAAGGGCTTTTGACTAATACATCATTTACCTAAAAACCCTCTTCTAAAATCAAATGACAATCTAGATTTCTAACCCTCCACAAGAGCAGACATTGTTGTCTTGTTTCTGATATTAGGGAGACAGCATTCAGTCTCTCAGCATCAACTATGATGTGGCTTGTGGGGGTTTTCATAGATGTCATATAGTATCTTGAGTAGTTGCCCTTCTGCTTCTAGTTTATTGTTTTCATTGTGAAGGGGTGTTGAACTTTGTCAAATGCTTTTTTCTTTATCCATTCTAGATAGTAACACCTTGCCAAATAAATGTTTTGAAAATTTTTCTACCATTCTACGTGTTACCTTTTCACTCTGTTGATAGTGTCCTCTGAGAGATAAATGTTTTTAATTGAGATGAAATCAAATTTTTATATTTTTTGTTGTCACTAACAGAGTCATATCCAAGAAATAATTACCATGTCCAATGTGGTGAAACTTTTGTCCTATATTACTTCTAAGAGTTGTTTAGTTTTAGCTCTATCTTTTAGGTCTTTGACTCAAGGGGCCAGCTTTATACTTCTGCATGTGAATATTCAGTTTTACCAGCACCATTTTTTTTCTTTTTTTTTAGTGACCAGAAAGGGGATAGCAACCCTTGGCTTGGTGTTGCCCGCACCGCGCTCAGCCAGTGAGCACACCGGTCATCCCTATATAGGATCCGAACCCATGGCCTCGGTGCTCCTAGCGCCACTGCGCTCCCAGCGTCAAGCTCTCCCGAGTGACCCACGGGGTCAGCCCTACCAGCACCATTTTTTCCATGGACTTCCTTTCCCACTGAATGATCTTGGATGTTGAAAATCATTTTATTTTATATATGAGGGTATCTTTCTGGGCTCCCTATCTTTTCCATTGGTGCACATTACTGTCTTTATGCCAGTACCTCAATGTTTTGATTACTGTACTTCTGAGTAAGTTTTGAAATCAAGAAGGGTGACACTTCCAACTTTGTTGTTCTTTTTCTTTTGTTTTGGCTATTTGCCATTCGGTGAGATTCTGTTAATTTAAGGATGTTGCTTTCTATTTCTCTTTGAAAAATGTCATGGGGTTTGTGGTAGGAATTGCAATTCCTACCACATTTGTACATCCTTTGGGATAATACTGACATCTGAATAGTAAGTCTTCTAAACCTTGCACATGAGATGCTGTTACTGCCAGACCAGGCTCAGCTTGCCCTCTTGCATTAAACAAATGACTCAAATGTCCAGAAGTTGGTGCAAGGATTGGAAGTCGTATTCAGATAACCAGCATCTAGGGAATTACCAAGCTAAAATCACCCCAATTTATGATGCCTATTCTGGGGTTTATTAAGGAGAAGAGGCAGGAAGTTGAGAAGGGGTTTTGTGCTAAAGAAAAAAGTAGGGGAGTGTTTGGGAGCAGCAGATGGTCTAAGTCAAATGTCAAGGTTCCATGATGGATTGGAAACTTCAGCGTCACGCAGTCTGTGCTCAGCTTCAAGTCCTTGACATTACCTTGAGGTTGGTGTCCTTGTCCTTACCTCTTACGGAGAGCTCAAGGAAAATAACCTCAGTCAAATATCATAAAAATACTTGATTTGGATTTTGAATTAATGTGGATGCAGTTTTCCTTTAAGTAAGAGGGGGAATTTACAGCCAGCAAGGTTGTCTTGCCTCTCTTTTATGTCTCCTCTTGCTTGCAGCCAATTACAGAGGTTAAAAAAACAAGAAAGTTACTTTCAGTCCTTAATCGTAGGTGCACCCCTCTGAAGTAAATTGACCTAAGAGCTGTTGATTTCATCTCTTGGCAGTCTCTCGATTCTTCTGCTAACTTCAAGGAAATGATAATTATCAGTTTCCAAGTTAAGGGCTGACTGTAACATTCTGCTTGGTCTTAGTTACCCCAAAGATGGTTGTTTTTCTGGCTAAGTTCCCTTTCAATACCCCACTGTCAATCATTCTATCCATTTCTTTGGATATGGGCCATAGATGTTGTCTAGGTACCTCCTGCGGAGGGAGGGCATCATACAATTTATCTTACAATGGAATTTCTTGACACAGTGGGAGAAATATTCTTTAGTTCCTTTCTTCATCTTTGGAGTAATAAGATGTAGTTTTCTGTTCTGAGTTTTTGATCTTCTTTTGCATAGTTTTTTTCCTTTGCAACATTTTTATAAAATGTATATTTACAAAATAATAAGGAATAACATGATTATTGTAAAAACAATTCACCCAAGAGATATATATAGAAGGTGAGTGGGTAATAAACATTCTCACCATCCCCAAACCCCTCTGCTGGCATTGCTGTATTCCTTTATTAGGTTCAGGATATTTTTCCATTCACCATCTACTGTCATTTGAACTCTATGGTAGACCTCATTGGAGGTTTGTAAAACTCATCCTAAGTCAGCATCTAAAAGTCATAATTCCTCTTGTGGCCATTTAGTTTCCATGGAAATAACATCCTGAGAGGGATATAAATTGGTCTTAAGGAACAATTTGTCTTCAATATCTAAGTTATCATAGGATTTCTTTACAGCAGGCAAATTTATTTTTCCCATGACTGTTGTATTACACCAGATGCCAGTTTTAGAGATGGGGAAGGAAGATTCTTTACAGGAGTAATCAAACAGCTTCACTTTGGTGATGTATTGACCCTCCCAACAAAAATGACCCTTTCCCATATACCAGATGTTGTGGCTCATAGGAGTTGATATTAAAGGCCATACTTGGGAGGTATCAGATTTCCAAGTAAATTGAAGGCAAAGCCATTGTCCCCTCTTATTCTAACAGTCAGAAAGAGAAATAGGATTCCATGTGTTTGAACCAGTTAGAATAGCCCAATGACTTCCCATAGGTAGGATTCTGGTGTGATCGACAATCACCCCAATGCCTGCTAGTTGAATTACTAACTCTGGGTTCTATTTAGTTTAGGCACCTGGGCTTTAAGAACACAGTACCTAAGTTCACATTTACCACCCAGGAATTGCTATAAGGCAGGGGGGCCATAAGCCTCCCAAAGGTTGAGATTGGATGTCGGCTCTGAGTATAGTGGTCCATTGTCTCATACCTATTTCAGATTCCATTTGTATCAGTATGGTCATTAGTGCCCATTGGGTTCGGGTGCATGCATGTTCCCATCTCTGAGTTTCAGAATAAGATTGTATGATTTGTTGCTTTTTTCTATCCATTTGACAAGGGCCTCATTATCGTTTTTTGCTGCTTTCCAGCCTTTCTCTTCTTCTTGGTATAATATCCCTTCTATATGTCCTATCTTGGATAAAGAGGCTTTTTCTAGAGAATGCCTTTCTTCAGTGGCTGTAAATTCTGCTTCTCCCAAAATGCCTAATCCTGTTCCTATTCCCCCTATGAGATCTCTTTTCAGTCTCTGTGGGGGCCAGTTCTTGTGTATTCAACATGAATGTTGCTGTCAAATTATATTAGTAGCCTCAGTGGAATTAGGATAAATAGAATTGATCCAGAATCTCTGGGTGTCCCAAACCACTGTTAGGTGAGTGGATGTTACTCCCAAGTTGGCTTTGGTCTGGGTATTCCATAAAGCTTCCCATAGTTGACCTGATCTAATGGTCAAGTTTGTACTGTCATGGATCTCTGCCCACTATGTGATTCCCAAAAATTTATTTTTAAGAGTTTTATTATCTGGGGTCATGGGCATCCATCCACAAGTACAAGACTGAGGAGTTTTTGAGCACATGATACTGTGGCAGAATACACATGAAGCTGCTGTCCTTTTCCCATTATACCAAGCAAAGTTCTAAGCCTCTGGTCATTAGTTTCTATAGTAACACAATGCTCTTTCTGATCAGAATTCTCTAATAGTTTATCAGTGTTGTTGTTGGGCAAATACGCTTGTAACAAGACATATTTTCTATGGCTTTTGAAGTAAAGTTATCCCAGGAAAGGATTTCCTTTAGTAAATTCAAAATTAAGCTGTTTCACCTGGTACCATTCATTACATCATTGTCAAAATCATGCCATATGACATATGCTTGTCCCACAGGGAGATCTGTAAGATTGGTAATTTCCCAGAAATATTCTTCAGGCTTACAAAGTGGTGGAGGGGGTGTCATTCAGATAGAAAGGACCATGGGAAACAAGGTACAATGTAAAAGCATCTTCTATTAATTACATAAAAAATATAATCATAAAACCATTTATTTAACTTTCCTGAACAGGTATTTTAGGTCTTCCACTGGATTATAATTCCACTGAGGTTTGGAGCTCTCTGTTCCTGAGTTTTCTTCAGCAGGTGCCTTTTTGACTCATGTGTGATGAACCCAGGGCTTTATACCTGAAAGCTTTAAGGCAGAATGGGTGGTTAATAAAACATCATAGGGCCCTCCCCACTTTTCTTTTAGCTGTTGCTCAGGACCCTGTTCTCTCCAAGACTTCAATAACACCTTATCTCCTGGTAAGAAAAAAAAAGGTGCAAAGGATCAACAGTGGGATAAGTGCACCTGGAAAGAGCAAACTGATGAATTAATAGCAAGTTTCATGTAGTTGTTTTACATTCCGTTTCACTTGGATCTCATTTCCTAATTCCGGATTACTTAGGTTGAACCTAGCTTGGAGAGGTCTCCCAGATACAATTTCAAAAGGACTCAATTTGAGTCCACTTCTAGATGCTACTCAAATAAGGATCACGGCAAGGGGCAATGCCTTGTCCCAGGTAAGGTGGGTTTCTTGGCAGAGTCTGGTAAAGTCCTTTTCAAGGTCTGATTCATCTTTTCAGTTTTCCCAGTGGACTGTGGCCTCCAGGAGGTGTGGAGCCTCCAGATGATCTTTAAATTTTTACTCACTGCTTGCAGCACTTCAGCCACAAAAGCAGGTCCAATATCACTCTGTATTGAGGCAGGTAACCCAAATCTTGAAATTTTTTTTAATAGTGTTTTTATTTCTTCAGTCACCTTTTCACATCAGATGGGAAAGCCTTCTACCCACCCCAAGAAGATGCCTACCATTACCAACAAATACTTGAAATCCCCAGCAGCTCTGGGCATCTGAGTGAGGTCTATTTGCCAGTCTTCAAAAGGACAAATGCCTTTCTATTGTACACCCTGTTGTATTGGGTGTACTTCTGTTTTAGGATTATTTTTGGCACATATTTGGCATCCTCTGGTTACTTGCTGAATAATTTTCCTCCTCTGAGGACACTTAAGTTGGGGCTGCAGCCATTCTCTCAGGGCATCATGAGCATAATGAATCCCCTTGTGTAAATGTTTAATAATTAAATACACAAGTGCCTTAGGAAGCAAAGTCATACCTGTCTTATTTACTTTCCATTTCTTGGAAGGATCCTCACATGTGAAACCCCATTCTGTAGCTTTTTCCTGATCCTCAATGGTGTATTGAGGTGTAAATCTGGTGAGGTCTATTTGTAGGATTAAATCACCTACTAAGGGCACTTGTTTAGCTGCCTCTTTGCCTGCTTCATCAGTGGCCCAGCTCTGTTGGGTTATCATAGAATTGTTCTTTTGATGCCCAGGACAGTGCATGACAGCCACTTCTGCAGGGAACATAACTGCCTGTGGAAGTGTTAGTATTTTGTTAGGGTATTTCCCATCTTTATTTCCAGAAGTTAGCAGTCTCCTTTCCTTCCAAATGGCCCCATGTGCATGCAAAATCTAAAGGCATACCTGGAATTGGTGTAAATGTTAACTCTTTGACCTTGAGATAATTCCAAAGCCCAGGTGAGTGCAATCAGTTTGGCTTTGGGGGCTGAAGTCCCAGTGGGAAGGGGAAAGGCTTCTATCACCTGATTAGCAGTGACAACAGCATAGCCTGTGCAGTGTTTACCTTCTCCCATAAAGCTGCTGCCATCCGTGTATAGCTCCCAATCAGGATCCATCAATGGCTGATCAGCAGGTCTCATCTACTAGAGTAAATCAAATCTAACACTTCAGCACACTGGTGCTGTAAAGGGAGCTCATCAGAAGAAGGCAGTAAGTTTCCTGGATTCAAAGAGGTAGTAACTTGTAGGCTAATTTTAGGATTATCAAGCAAGATTGCTTGATATTTTCCCATCCTTTCCACTGTTGGCCAATATCCTCCCTCCTGTTCCAGGAGGGTGAGCACTTGATGAGACACATAAACAGTAATTGGCTGTCCCAAAGTAAATTTCTTTGCTTCCTGGAGAATGTCACATGTTGTGGCCACTGCTCATAAACATGGGTGCCATCCTGTTATAGTCTGATCTAATTGTTTGGTGAAGTAAGTGATAGGTCGTGGATTTTGTCCTTTGTTTGAATAAGAACTCCTAACCCCAGCCCCAGTCTCTCATGCACATATAACTTGAAAGTCTTTCTGGGGTTAGGAAGGCCTAGAGCTGGAGCCAACTGCAGATTGTCTTTGTGTTTCAAAGGCTTGTTGACATTCTGTAGTCCTAACTAGGCGTTCAGAGTCCACACATTTTAAGGCTTCATATAGGGGCCTTAATATAGATCCATAGTTGGGGATCCAAATATGGCAAAATCCCACCATGCCCCACAATCCTCACAATTGGTGTTGGGTAATAGGAGTTCTGATGGCCACTATGCCCTGTTTTATCTCATTTAACAGTCTTCTTTTTCTTTTTTGTAGTTGGAACCCGAAATAGGTAACCTTTTCCTTGCAAGTTTGGGCCTTCTGAGAAGATACCTTATATCCACACTTGGCAAGGTGGTTTAGCACGTCTATAGTATTTTTTAAAACATTTTTCATAAGTGGGGCTGTCTAGCAGTATATCATCCATATATTGTAGTAAAATCCGTTCATTGAGTTGTAAAGGCTTTAAGTCACGAGCTAAAGCCTCACCGAACCAGGTAGGAGGATTTTTGAACCTTTGTGGTAACACAGTCCAACAATATTGAAAAATCATTTTTGTCTTCGGATCCTGCCATTTAAAGGCAAATAGCTGTTGCGCCTTCTCTTCTATAGGGATACAGAAAAAAGTATTCTTCAAGTCTAACATAGAGAACCAAACATAATCTCCAGGAATTGTGGTCAATAAGGTATATGCATTAAGAACAGTGCAGTGAATATCTTGTACTGTTTCCCTAATGTCCCGGAGATCTTGTACAAACTGACATTCTCCCATATGTGATTTCTTTACTGGTAATATTGGAGAGTTGTAAGGAGATTGGCAAGGTCTAATTAGTCCATATTTTAAAAATTTCTGTAAGACTGTTTGAATCTCCTCTAAAGTTTCTTTCCTAAATGTATACTGTTTTTTTCTTGGTATGGGTTCCTTAGGCTTTAATTCAATGGATAGGGGTGGGACATTGATTGCATAGCCTAGGACCCCATCTGCCCAGTACTCAGTCTCTTATGGATTGCAGGTAGAAATGAGTCCATGAGTGGATCTTCAGTTTGAGCAAGTAGCATGTGAAGTCGCAGAGCTTGTTCAGGAGACACCTGTAGTTAGCTGTTTATCTTCAGAGAAAAAGGTTATTTTAGCATTTAATTTGCAAAATAAATCACAACCTAGCAAAGGAATTGGACATTCAGGCAGGTACAAGAAGCTGTGTCTTAAGGTTTTGTCCCCTGGATGGCACTGAAGATGTTGCAAGAAGGTCTTCTGTTGGGATTGGCCAGTTACTGCTATTATAGGCACAGATAGGTTAAAGTCCTTTGCCAACGTACTGTTTAACACAGAGAACATTGCCCCCGTGTTGATTGGAGAATTGACTAATTGATTCCTCACTGTCAGTCATACCCAGAGCTTCTGTGGGGAAACAGTGATTGGTTTGTTTAGATTAAGAGGAGCCCCTGGGCCTCTTTATTCCTCATCTGAGTCTCCTTTTTCCACCAGCTGTTTTTGTACTCTTTCCTTCTGTTTCTTTTCTTTTCCCTTCTCTAACTTTGGACATGTGATTCTCCAATGTTATGTTTACAGTATGCCCATTGATTAGCCCCCAAACTTCTTCTAGGGTCCCTTTTCCCCTCTCTCTTCTTATAACCTGCAGTCTCCAAAAAGATCGTAGACTGTCTGGGTTTTTTAGCCTCTCTGGCATTGTAAACTTTGAAAGCAATATCCACCAGTGATGAGGGACTCATACAAAAAGTGCCATCTAGCTTCTGCAGGTTTTTCTAATGTCACGGGCACTCTGTCCAATAAATGTTTAATCGACTCTCCTCAAATTTTCTGGGGCCTCTGGGTCCAAATCACTATACTTTCTATAGGCTTGAAACACTGTTCTAAAAACTGTGCAGGTCTTTCATTAGTCTCCTGTCATAACTCCTAGATTTTGTTTAAGCTTATTAACTTTGTTCCCCCTGTCTTTAAGCCAGCCAAAATGTATTGATGATAATGTGCCAGTCTCGGCATTCCCCCATTACTGGGATCCCAATTAGGGTCTACCAAAGGCACAGCAGTTGTTGGGTCGGAGGTCCTATTAGGATCTTCCTGATGTATTTGTCAAGCCTCTGAAGTAGCCTTGTCAATAACCAGTCTCCTTTCATCAGCTGTTAACAATTTTTACATTAGGGACTGGCTCTCACCCCAAGTGGGACAGTGAGTATTGAACACACTAGTGAACAGTTCTGTCATTTTCTGTGGATCCTCCTGATATGGAGG
The DNA here is from genome assembly GCF_027409185.1 of Cynocephalus volans. Taxonomy (NCBI): domain Eukaryota; kingdom Metazoa; phylum Chordata; class Mammalia; order Dermoptera; family Cynocephalidae; genus Cynocephalus; species Cynocephalus volans. Next base: position 43,541,100 of record NC_084463.1, on the reverse strand, counting down.
ATTTGAGTTTTTCCAATTCATCAGATCTGACATTGAGAACGGTGTATAAATCCAAAAATTACCAGCAGGTTTTCGCTGAGCATTTAGTCCCCCTGTGGGGAATTGCTTGAAAGGGAATTGCCGTGCTGCATATGAGCTTGCACCTGGACAAAATAGGGTGCCCTGGGGGTCATGGAAGGAGAGACCATTACAGCTTTTTGACTATACCTTGGGAGAGCACTGGGGCCAGGTATCTCTGTGTCCTCATCTCCTGACAGTGGTGGACCTGGAGGAGCATTGAGGTGCCCTGGCCCCAGAGGTGCAGAATCAATTGGGGCAGGAGGGGCATTTAAGGTTTCTATTAAATCCTGGTCTTCAATTTCTTTTTCCTCTGAGTTTTCTAGCTCTAAAACAATTTTCTGAGATTTCTTATCCTCTTTTTGGACCATGAGATTATTTCCTTCTTTCTTAGCATCCTGATTGTGGAGAAGCATAAAGGCTTAGATATATGGGATCTGATCCCATTTTCCAGATCTCTGACAAAATAATTCTAATACTATACCATTTTAGGTATAGTAGTTCAGAGATCCATTCAAGGGCCAACATTCTTCTGAATCTAACACATACACTGGCCCCACGGTATTACAATAATATTTCATCATTTTCTTAGTCATGGGGGTGCAGCTGTATTCACCCCATTTTGTGATTATGCACCCGAGGGGACTCTGAGTGGGGACTGACACGTACTTCCCATATTACCCCACACCCTTGATCTTTTAATTCAAGTCTGGTGCCAACCTTCAACTGGAAGATTCTTATTATTAGCTGGGACACAAACACCACTGGATTTTCCAGATTGAAATATTTCACATGAAAGGCCTGAGCCTAACACTAAACACTAGTGGAGGAAAGAGGGGTAACAGAAGGTAAGAAATGGGCAAGTGACTATAACTTGGTTTCAGTACCAAAAGTGTCTTTCTCAGAGAGCTGGTCCTTCCTTCAGTTTCCTAGTGAGTTAAAAACAGTTGTGGTTTGGCATTACCTTTTCTCAGTGACCCTAAGGACAAAAGACATGAAATTAGATCTTGTGACCCCAGAGTAGTAGCACAAAGAACAGGCAGAAACAGTTGCCACATGTAGATGAAAACACTCAAGCATGTGCACACATATGTCTCAACTAACAAACAAATTCGTCAGTCAAAATTCTAAGTTGCCATATTCCACACCTATGGTACCAATCCCAACATTAATCCTAACAAACAGCATGGAATAGAGGTTGTCTGTAGTGTGCACACCAACAATAACTCACCGATCCAAGGATTCATCAATCCAGCTACAAACTCTTCTTTCCTCACCAACCAGGAGAAAACTGGCAGCCAGCAGCATGGTGGGGAGAACAGGAGAATCCACAGGGTTAAAAGGACCCTGGTGGACACTTAGGAAAGTCCGAAATTCTCCATCATAGGGCTTGCTTAACAGCCCAGGATAACCTCCAAAAACATGACTGGGTTAACCCAGTGTGCTTCTGTAGAGCCAATTGCTCCAGCCATTGGGATTCAGGGGAATGTCCAGGCAACTAAGATGGCAGTCCTGGCTTGGCTCACCAAACTTGTTACCACCAGATCAGGTTGAGCTTGCCCTCTTGCATTAAACAAATGACTCAGAAGTCCAGAAGTTGATACAAGGATTAGAAGGTTTATGGAGATAACTGGCATCTGTGGGATGACCAGGCTAAAATCATCCCAACTTCTGATGCCTGTTCTGGGGATTATAAAGGAGAAGAGGCAGGAAGATGAGAAAGGTTTTTGTTCTAAAGAAAAAAGAGAGGGGGAGAATCTGAGAGCAGCAGGTGGTCTGAGTCAAATGTCAGGGTCCCATGATGGATCGCATACTTCAGTGTCACAGAGTCTGTGGTCAGCTTCAATGTTACCTTGAGTTTGGTGTCCTTACCTTGATGTTACCTTGAGTTTGGTGTCCTTATCTCCTAGGGAGAGCTCAAGGATAATAACCTCAGGGAAATGTCATAAAAGTACTTGACTTGGATTTTGAATTAATGTGGAAGCAGTTTTCCTTTAAGTAAGAGGGGGAGTTTACAGCCAGCAAGGTTGTCTTGCCTCTCTCTTATGTCTCCTCTTGTTTGCAGCCAATTAGAGAGGTAAGAAAAACAAGAAATTTACTTTCAGTCCTTAATTGTAGGTGCACCACTCTGAATTAAACTTGAAATGACTGTAGAATCTATGAACTAATGTGTAAACAACCAGAGATATCTCATAACATAAATATTTTCTGTAAGAACCTTTTAATTAACATCTGAATTAAATAGAAAATCCAAACTGAGATTATTTTTAGAGATTCAAGTAAAAATGCTCAAAATAAAGCATGGTGATTTAAACAAGGAGACCTTAGTTCAGGTAAATAATTCTATCCTATTAGCTTAGTGCTTCAGTGTTTTAGAAAAAGAGCAATTCTGTCCATACAGAGGCACAGTTTACCTCAGAAAATAGTGAAAAAGCATTTGACAAAATTCAACATCACTTCATGATAAAGACTCTTAGCAAATTAGTTATAGAAGGAAAATATCTCAACACAATAAAAGCCACATATGACAAACAAACCCACCACCAATATCATCCTGAATAGGGAAAATCAGAAAGCTTCTCCCTTAAGAAGAGGACCAAGACAAGGATGCCCACTCTTACCATTCCTATTTAACATAACATTGGAAGAACTAGCCAGAGCAATTAGGCAAGAGAAATAAATAAAGTGTATCTGGATTGGGAAAGACAAAGTCAAACTGTCCCTGTTTTCAGATGACTTGATCTACATAGGAAAACCTGAAGACTCTACCAAAAGACTCTTAGAGCTGAGAAATGATTTCAGTAAAGTTGCAGGATACAAAATCAACACGCAAAAATTAGTAGTGTTTTTATACTCCAATAAAAAACTAGCAGAAAACAATTTAAAAGCAAGCCCATTTACAGTAGTCACCAAAAAAATGAAACACCTAGGAGTCATTTTAACCAAAGAGGTGAAAGATCTCTGCAACAAGAACTACAAATCACTGCTGAAGGAAATTAAAGAGGAAACAAAAAGATGGAAAGACACTCTATGTTGTTGGATTGAAAGAGATAACATTGTGAAAATTTTCACACTACCCAAAGTGTTCCACAGATTCAATGCAATAACCATCAAAATACCAATCACATTCTTCACAGAAATAGAATGAAAAGAAACCGAATTGTAACATTCATATGAAACAACAAAGACCCCAAATGGCCAAAGCAATTTTGGGCAAAAACAAATAAATAAATAAAGCTGGAGGCATAACACTCCCTGACTTCAAACTATACTACAAAGCTATAGTAAATAAAATGGCATGGTACTGGCATGAAAACAGACACTCAGACCAAGGGACCAGCATAGAGAACCAAGAAATCAACCCACATACTTAGAGCCAACTAATCTTTGAAAAAAGCAACAAGAACATACATTGTGGAAAAGACTGCTTCTTCAATAAATGGTGCTGGGAAAACTCTACAGCACATATGAAGAATGAAACTAAATCAGTTTTTCTCATCATATACCAAAACCAACTTAGAATGGATTAAAGATTTAAACATAAGACCTAAAACTATAAAACTCCTAAAATAAAACATAGGGAAGACACTTCAGTATGTAAGACTGGGCAAAGAATTTATGAATAAGACCACCATGCAGGCAATAAAAGAAAAAATAAACAAGATTACATCAAACTAATATGCTTCTGCACAGCAAAATGAACAAAATAGAGCAAAAAGACAATCTACAGAATGGGAGAAATTATTTGCAAACTATTCATCTGACAAGGAATTTATATCCAGAATATTTAAGGAATTCAAATAATTTATCAACAAGAAAACAAGTAACCCAGGTAAAAAATGGGCAATGAATCTGAATAGACATTTCTCAAAGGAAGATATACAAATGGTCAACAGACACATGAAAAAAATGCTCAACATCACTTAGCATCATGGAAATGTAAATCATAACCACACTGAGATATCATCTCACCTCAGTTATACTGGATATTATCAAAAAGACAGAATAACAAATGATGGTGAGGACGCAGAGAAAGGAGAACCCACCTACACTGTTGGTGGGACTGTAAACTAGTGTGGCCACTATGGAAAACAATTTGGAGGTTCCTCAAACAACTACACATAGAACTGCCATAAAATCCAGCAATCCCAACCCAATTAAAAAATGGGCAAAAGAGCTAAGTAGGCATTTCTCTAAGGAAGATATCCAAATGGCCAACAGACATATGAAAAAATGCTCAACATCACTCAGCATCCGGGAAATGCAAATCAAAACCACATTGAGATACCATCTAACCCCAGTTAGGATGGCTAAAATCCAAAAGACTATGAACGATAAATGCTGGCGAGGCTGCGGAGAAAAAGGAACTCTCATACATTGTTGGTGGGACTGCAAAATGGTGCAGCCTCTATGGAAAATGGTATGGAGGTTCCTTAAACAATTGCAAATAGATCTACCATACGACCCAGCCATCCCACTGTTGGGAATATACCCAGAGGAATGGAAATCATCAAGTCGAAGGTATACCTGTTCCCCAATGTTCATCGCAGCACTCTTTACAATAGCCAAGAGTTGGAACCAGCCCAAATGCCCATCATCAGATGAGTGGATATGGAAAATGTGGTACATCTACACAATGGAATACTACTCAGCTATAAAAACGAATGAAATACTGCCATTTGCAACAACATGGATGGACCTCGAGAGAATTATATTAAGTGAAACAAGTCAGGCACAGAAAGAGAAATACCACATGTTCTCACTTATTGGTGGGAGCTAAAAATTAATATATAAATTCACACACACACATACACACATACACACACAAACCGGGGGGGGGGGGAAGAAGATATAACAACCACAATTATTTGAAGTTGATACAACAAACAAACAGAAAGGACATGGTTGGGGGGGAGGGGGGGAGGGAGAAGGGAGGGAGGTTTTGGTGATGGGGAGCATTAATCAGCTACAATGTATATCGACAAAATAAAATTTAAAAAAAAATAAATAAAATAAAATAAAATAAAATAAAATAAAAAATAAAAAAAAAAAAATCCAGCAATCCCACTGCAAGGTATATACCCAAAGGAATGGAAATCATCATGTTGAAGGGATACCTACACTCCTGTGTTTATTGCAGCTATATCTACAGTGGCCAAGAGTTGGAACCAACCTAGATATATCAACAAATGACTGGATAAGGAAAATATGGTATAAATACTCAATGAAATACTATTCTGCCATAAAAAGAATGAAATTCTTCCATTTGCAGCAACATGGGTGGACATAGAGAAAATTAGATTAAGTGAAATGAGCCAAGAGCAGAAAGAGAAATACTGCATGTCCTTATTCATAAGTGGGAATTGAAAGAAGGAAGGAAGGAAGGAAGGAAGGAAGGAAGGAAGGAAGGAAGGAAGGAAGGAAGGAAGGAAGGAAGGAAGGAAGGAAGGAAGGAAGGAAGGAAGGAAGGAAGGAAGGAAGGAAGGGAAGGGAAGGGAAGGAGAGAGGGAGGGAGAGAGGGAGGGAGGAAAGAGAAAGAAAAAAAGAAACAATTACAATAATACACTGAACTTTCAAAAAAAAGAGAACATAACTGTGTTTATTAGAGGTAGGAAAGGGGGAGGAGGAGGGGTGTTAGTGAGAAATTAGTTAATGGTTACAAAAATTGATGATACTTTGTAAACATGAGTATACTAATTATCCTGATTTGATCACCATGCTTTGTACACATGTATTTAAATCTGTAACTTACAAATAAATGTAATCATGTTTCGATTAAACAAACAAACAAACAAAAGATCCCTAAACCAACTTTGGTTTGCTGATTCAAAATTTGTAAATTGATGAATAAGCTGTTTAAAATGTTAAAAATGTTAAGATCACTCCCATTCAGGCCAACTGCCTGGATCGGACATGGCTTCCCATGTGCACATTCTTCTTGCCAACCTGAAGCATCCAAAGCTCTTTGAGGCAGAAACAGATGGTGAGGGGACTGCTGACTGGAAGACTGACCAGGGCTGGTGTTTTGGGGGTAGAATTCCCTTTAATATGGGCAGATTTCTTCTGTGTTTGGAAAGGCCAGAGGAAAGTGACTGATCTTGTTGTATGTTTTTTCCCTACACCTGCTTCATGTCCAGAGCCACAGGCACTTCCCAGGCAGGCTCTAGAGCCAGCACCAGCACCACCAGTAAAGTTGGGACTGCTCTGCACTCAGAGTCACCTGTAGAACTGGGTCCACCACCGTCTTTACAGCCAGCTCCAGTGCCAGGGAAAGGGCCACTTGCAATGATGAGACTGAAACTTGAGCAGTCTTGCCCTCCTGCCCCTGTCCTGTGACTACCATGAACTGGCCCAGTGTCAACATGTGTGACCATGACATTCCCTTCCCACTGCTGGAAGAGCAGTTGACTCTGATGGATGTGGCAAAGAGCTTGGCTCTGCAGAATGGGGTCTAGACAGGCTGTCCTTCTTGCATCAGATTTCACAGACAAGCCATTCCCTGACCAGAGTCCAATGAACTGGGTACAATACCAGCTCCACATGTTACCAATGATGTGACTTGGATGAGTTTCTTAATTCTCAAGCATTCACTGTCCACGTGGGGACAGTAGAGTTGGGACATTAACAGTACCAGTTGCACAGAGTGACTGAAGCTAAAATGAGATGGGACAGAGAGAAAGCAGGGTGGGGTCCTGGCTTACCAGGTGATGGAGGTGCTCACTGAGGGGCAGGAAGGTCCGGGAGTTATCCAGTCATCTACCCATGAGATCTCACTGACCACTGCACTTATTAGGACCTCATGTGCACTAGAATCTCTAGCAGACACCCAAAGAGAGCCCATAGTTGTAGCTGCCACAGGAAGTGTGCATATGAATGAGGAAGTAGAACAGAGGGCTGATCAGGAGAGACACAGGATGCAGCCTCAAGATGAGCACACCCGAGCCACTGTCACTTGGAATTAGTGAGAATGGCCTGGGTGATAATGCCACTCTCCCTTCCTTGCCAGTATTGGCTCTTGGATCATCATGTGTTGGGTGTCCTTGGTAGGCAGAGAACCAAATTCAGTGTTTGTCACAAGTCTTAATCTTCTTGTTCTCCAGCTTGTCCACTGTCATCTTCCTGAGACTGTGGGCAACTGTGGAGTAAGAGCTGGGGAGGGTCATGCCTGTGTGACGCACTTTTCCTCTTCAGGAGCTACTTAAGAAGGCAGTGCCCTATGACTGCCTGGGCTCCATATGGTCCCAGCACAACAAAAGGGCAAGGAGCACCTGGCACCTTCCATCAGTGCCACCCAATTTAATGGTGTGGCCAACTGTGTTATCTCCACATGCCTCAGGGGCCACAGCCTAAAGGTCCAGGGCAGAGCCAGGGTGGTGGAGCCCTGGATCAAGGTGGCCAGGGTGAGCTGTGGGATGACCCAGGGGATTCCCTCTCTGGAGGCTTTGGAACTGCCTTTTTAAAAATTGCCCTCGGAATAGTAATCTGTGGCCTAAGCCTCAGCATGTTCCCTAGGCCTTTCCTGTCAGGTGCACTGGCCTTGACTCCCATGTCCCAGTGACAGAGGCTCACCTCCTACCTGGACTCCTTCTTAGGTTGAGCTAAAACCCTCCCTCTGTGAGAGCTGCTCATTGGGTTACATTTGTGCCCTCCTGTGGCTCCCTGGGCATCTGTCTCATCCAGGAGGGGAGATGTCAGCTCGGGAGGCTGAAGCTGGAGCAGGTGGGGCTCCAATTCCCCACTCATGGTTCATTCTTTTTCCTCCCCAGCAATGCTTGATCCTCAGGAATTTCTCCTCAGTCCATGCCATCCTCTCTGCTCTGCAGAGCACCCTGATCCATCGACTGAAGATTCCAGGTGGGCAGGCCACTGTCTGTAGGAGCACAGGGTGGACCAGGGACCTCCTCTAGGTCTGGGCATTGCCTCCTGCATGAACCTGGCAGGGGCTGGGAGGCGAGGCTACACTGATGACAAGAATGGGCTCATGGGTGGGGTCTCTAAGCCTTGCTGTGACTTAATCCCAAGTGGCAAAAGAAGGGGTGAGTTTTTGTTTCTGTTTTTAATTTTGTTTTACTTTCTCACTAAAATTTAACAGAAAAAATTTCAGTCCCGTGTTGTCTGGACTAACAGGAGGAAGGATGTGTCTGTCTATGGGCAGGTGGAGACAGTGGGGCAGGAGCCGTGGTGCTGGGATGCAGTGGTGGCAGCCAGGCTGTACAGGAGCATGGAGGAGCTGCAGAAGCAGCAGGTCTCTGGCTCCCACACTGCTCCATCCTGTCGGCATGTCACTTTCTCCAGGCTGTTGGGTGGATGTGGTAGGCAGGACTTTCTTCCCTCTGCAAACTCTTCCAGTCTTTTTGAGGAAGCCAGGCCCCTGCTGCTGCTGCTGTCTGCACTGCACCTCCATGGGGTGGTACCAGGGATGTTTATGACAGAGAAATCCAATGGGCTGGGTCATCGAATGGGCTTCACAGCTTTGGGTCCTAATAGGTATACTTGAGCCCAATATATGTGGTTGCTGCTACTCCCCACTCTGCCACTCTGCAGACAGTGCTAATCAATCATAGCCCTAGGACTCTCAGCCCTGTGCCCAGTTAGCAATGACATGGGCTCCAGATGAGTCATGAGAAGTATCTAAGGGACTCATACGTTCCTAGAAGATCCTTCCTGACCAGATCACAGGCCCTTCACATAAAGGAGGAGGAAAGTGTTGTTGGCCAGTAGTCTGGGGATCCTCTGCCCTGTTGCTCAGAGATGGCATCTCAGAATACCAAGTCCTGAGTGGAGGAAGAGAGAGTTCTGTGCAGGCAACTCTCACTGGGGAGGTGAAGCCTTTGACATGACCTCAAACCCAGCCTGTTGGGTAGAGATATCAGTGGTGCTGGGGCAGGCAGGAGCTTCTTAACCAGGCCTCTCAGAACATCCTGTCCCTCTCTCACCAAGGCTGGGCCTGGCTGCAGGCCTGCACACTTACAGAGAGCCCAGAGGATGAGTCCCTGGTCAGTGCTGGTGCTGGTGGGTGGGGTGAAAGCAGCTGGGTCAGGGCCTCCAGATGATGAAGAGGAGTCAGCCTCCCCTGTGAAGCCCTGTGTAAGTCACTGTCCCTCCTGGGGCTTCTGTTTTCTGATCTGGACACTGGAAGGATGATGAGCCTGCTTGCAGGCCTCACAGGGTGGCGATGAGGTGAAGGGGAGGAAAGGAATTCGAGGGTGTTTGTGCCTGCTTCTTCCTCCATGGTGCTGGTGACAAGGATGAGGATAGTAATGACACTGAGTCCTCAGGAGACCCTGGGAGGCAGGGGCAGTTCCCATCACACTTTCCAGATGAGGAAACCGGAAAGGGAGGCCAGGCTGCACACCCGGGCTCACACACCTGGGGTGTGTTGGTGGACCTGGGAATAGATCTAGAGGCCAATCCACTAGAGGTAGTAGCACTACATGAGCTGGCTGGGGTCACATATCCAGAGTTCAAGGTTGGGGATAGGGGTTTAAATGTGTGAGGAGACCATATTCTCACTGTCTTGATCTGGTTTTTTGTCACTTACAGCAGAATACCTGAAACTGGGTAATTTATTTTAAAAAAAACAGAATTTATTCTTACAGTCTAGATGGCTGGGAAGTCCAGGACGGAGAGAGTGCATCTGGTGAGGCTCTTCTTTCTGGTGGGAACTCTGTATAGAGTCCTGAGGGGGCACCGAGCATCACATGGCAAGAGGGCACAGCGTGTTTATATGCTCTTTTTCTAAGGCCACTGATGCACTTTCACGATAACCCACTAATTCATCAACCATTAACTTATGAATGAATTAATTCATTCATGAGAGCAGAGTTCTCATAGTCCAGTTGCCTCATACAGGGCCCCATATTTCAAATAATATAGTCAAATATCATACCCTCTTATTACAGTTACAGTAGGGATTATGTTTCAACATAAGGCTTGGAGGGAACATTCAAACCGTAGCAGTATCCTTGACCTTGACCTTGTCAGATGGAGACAGTCAAGTTGGCCACCCTGGAATTGAACCACCAGAGAGCCCAGATGAGGCAGTGGCAGCAGAAGAAGGTGAGTGGGCTCCAGGGAGTAGATGACAAGGGCCTCTCCCTTCCAGCTGGAGGCCTCTAAATCAAAAGAGAAGAGAGTCTTCCTCCTGCAGCCCTTCCTTCCTGTTGACACAATGCCTGCAATGCCCGTATGGGAGAGAGCAGGACAAGGGGCTGGAAGAGCTGAGCCGTAGTGGAGTAGGGAGTGGAGTGGGCTGGGTACCACATAATCATTGTGATGTTAAAATCCCACCATAGAGGTAACTAGGGGGTGTCTGGTGTCCTTGGATACCATCTGGGGAGAGAGAAGTAGGAGGATTGGGGGATGGCAGCTGAGGGTCCTCTGTGGCTCCAACTGAGAGACCTGCGTAGGGGGTCCGATGGCTAAGGTTTAGGAGACTTTATAGAATAAGCCTTGTGTGGGCCCAGGTAGATGAAATATTTAAATTGCTGGGAAAAAAAATACTGTAAATAAAAAAAAACTCTGTATTCTATATCTGGCAAAATTATCCTTCAGAAATGAAGAAGAAAACAAAATATTCCCAGAAAATGAAAGATATGGGAGTTTATTTCTAGTAGACATGCGGTTTAAGAAACACAACAGGGACTGCTTTAGGCTGAGATAAAAGAACTTCAGCCAGAAACTTGAAGCCACTTAAGGAATAAATTTAAAAACAGAAAACAAAAAACAGTGCTTAAATGATGTTAAATAAGTAAATATAAAAACAATTTTTATTGAATTTTTGGCTTGTAACACCTTTTTTTACCACTATGATTTAAAAGACAAATTAATAAAATAATTATAAATTTATGAGAATGAGCATATAATGCATAAAGGTGTAATTATTTTTAACTATAGAGAATTTTTTGTGTGTTTTTTATTTTATCAATATATACTGTAGTTGATTTTCATGTCCCTTTACCAATTCCTTCTTTCCCCCTTTCTCCCCCCTCCCCCATCAACATCATATCTGTTCACTTGTCTTAACAAGTTCAAGGAATTGTTGTGACTGTTTTTCTTCTTCCCTCCCTCCATTTATTTTTTTGTATTTATTTATTTGTTTTTATTAGTTCCCATATATAAGTGAGAACATGTGGTGTTTCTTTTTCTATTCCTGGCTTATTTCACTTAATTTAATTTTCTCTAAGTCCATCCAGTTGCTGTGAATGGTAGTATTTCATTCTTTTTAACAGCAGAGTAATATTCCATTGTGTAGATATAGCACACTTTCCTTATCCACTCATCTGATGATGGACATTTAGGCTGGTTCCAACTCTTGGTTATTGTAAATAGTGCTGAAATAAACATGAGTACAGTTATCCCTTTGATGTGATGATTTCCACTCCTACACCTGGCAGTGGAATAGCTGGGTCATATGGTAGATCTGTCTGTAATTGTTTGAGGAACCTCCATACCATTTTCCCCAAACCTGCACCATTTTGCAGTCCCACCAACAGTGTCAGAGTGTTTCTTTTTCTCTACATTCTCACCAGCATTTGTTATTTTCAGTCTTTTGGATATTAGCCATCCTAACTGGAGTTAGATGATATCTCAAAGTGGTTTTGATTTGCATTTCCGAAATGCTGAGTGATGTTGAGCATTTTTTAATGTGTTCATTGATCATTTTTATATCTTTGGATAAATGACTAGTTAATTTCTTTTAATTTCCAAATTAGATTATATTTTTTTCCTCTTAAGTTGTGAGAGTTTCTATATATTTTGGATACTAGACTATTATCAGATGTATAATTTAAATATATTTTCTAGAGGGGGGAGACGTGCGGCCAGGGAGGCGGAGACTCGACAGAAACCACACACCCGGTGGGGTCGCCACTGCACGATCTAACAGCCTGGGCCAGAGCACACGGAACGGGGAGAAGTCCTGTACAGAAAGTGAAAGCTCAACAGAGATCACACACCCTGTGGTACGTGATCCACCAGCCTAGCAGAGTACAAGCTGACCAGAAAGGTGGATCCCCGGAGAAGCCCAAGACCCGAGGCAACCACACACACAAGACACTAGAGGCCAACTGAGCAGTCACGGCGGGAGCCATACCAAATTGGCAACCACAGCAACATCCTAGTTAGTCATTAGTCTCAAACCGGTGGACTGTGAAACCCCCTGCCACAATGAATAAACACCAAAAAAAAGACACCAGAAATACAAAAAATCAAGAAAGTACACCACCAAAAGTTAATAAATCTCATACTCTAGATCCTATAGAACAAGAAGCCCTTGAAATAACTGACAAGGAATTTCGAGTGATAATTCTAAGGAAACTGAATGAGATACAAGAAAACTCAGCTAGACATCATGATGAAATGAGGAAAAGTATACAGGATCTGAAAGAGGAAATGTACAAGGAAATCAATGTCCTGAAAAAAAATGTAGCAGAACTTGCTGAACTGAAGAAGTTATTCAGCGAAATAAAAAACACAACGGAGAGTTTAACCAGCAGGCTTGTCGAAGTTGAAGAGAGAACCTCTGAACTTGAAGATGGGCTGTTTGAAATAACACAAGCAGACAAAAAGAAAGAAAAAAGAATCAAGGACATGGAAGAAAATCTGAGAGAGATATCAGACAACCTCAAGCGCTCAAATATCCGAGTCATGGGTATTCCAGAAGGGGAGGAAAATGGAGATTCCATTGAAAACATATTCAACAAAATAGTGGCAGAAAACTTCCCAGGTATAGGAAAAATCACAGATCTCCAGATCCAGGAAGCTCAACGATCTCCAAACGTATTCAACCCAAAAAGGCCTTCTCCAAGACATGTCATAGTCAAATTGGCAAAACTCAGAGACAAAGAGAGAATCTTAAAAGCTGCAAGAGAGAAGCGTCAAATCACCTATAAGGGAGCCCCAATCAGGTTAACATCAGACTTTTCATCACAAACCCTAAAAGCTAGAAAGGAATGGGATGATATTTTCAAAATACTAAAAGACAAAGATTGCCAGCCAAGAATACTCTACCCTGCAAGGCTATCCTTCCGAAATGAGGGGCAAATAGTATATTTCTCAGACAAACAAAAACTGCGGGAGTTCACTACCACAAGACCACCCTTACAAGAAATCCTCAAGGGAGTACTGGGTTTGGTTCCTGAAAAATAACTACCACTGCCATAAAAACCTAAGAAAAACCTAAACCCGCTAGTACAATAAAAATGGCATTCATGAAGAGAAAACAAGCTAACAAAAACACTATCTACAACCTAAGGAACCAACAAACAAAGAAACCAAACAGTAAATCAGAAAGCAAGGAACAAAAGACACCTAAGACAACCAAACAACCAATAAAATGCTAGGAATAAATCAACACCTTTCAATAACAACTCTTAATGTAAAAGGCTTAAATTCCCCAATTAAAAGACACAGATTGGCTGACTGGATCAAAAAGCAGGACCCAACTATATGCTGCCTACAAGAGACCCACCTCACCCATAAAGATTCACACAGACTAAGAGTGAAAGGATGGAAAAAGATTTACCATGCAAACAGAAAAGAAAAACGAGCTGGAGTGGCTATTCTTATATCTGACAAAATAGACTTTAAACTAAAAACCATAAAAAGAGACAATGAGGGACACTACTTAATGATAAAAGGACTGATCCATCAAGAAGACATAACAATCATAAATATGTACGCACCCAATGTTGGAGCAGCCAGATTTATAAAACAAACTCTATTAGACCTAAAGAAGGAAATAGACACTAATACCATAATAGCAGGGGACCTGAACACTCCACTGTCAATATTAGACAGATCATCTAGGCAAAGAATCAGTAGAGAAATACAAGATCTAAACAAGACTCTAGACCAATTGGAATTGGCAGATATCTACAGAACATTCCACCCAACAACCTCAGAATATTCATTCTTCTCATCAGCACATGGATCATTTTCCAGGATAGATCACATATTAGGTCACAAATCAAGTCTCAATAAATTCAAAAAAATTGGAATTATCCCATGTATCTTCTCAGACCACAATGGATTAAAACTAGAAATTAATAACAAACAAAACTCTGGAAACTATACAAACACATGGAAATTAAACAGCATTCTACTTAATGACATATGGGTCCAAGAAGAAATCAAGCAGGAAATCAAAAAGTTTATTGAAACTAATGAAAACAATGATACATCATACCAAAACCTGTGGGATACTGCAAAAGCAGTATTGAGGGGAAAATTTATTGCATTAAATGCTCACTTCAGAAGAATGGAAAGATGGCAAGTGAACAACCTAACACTTCACCTTAAAAAACTAGAAAAACAAGAACAATCCAATCCTAAAGTTAGCAGACGGAAAGAAATCATTAAGATCAGAGCAGAACTGAATGAAATTGAAAACCAAAAAACAATTCAAAAGATCAACGAATCAAAAAGTTGGTTTTTTGAAAAGATAAATAAAATTGACAAACCATTAGCATGGCTAACAAAAAAAAGAAGAGAGAAGACTCAAATAACAAAAATTAGAAATGAAAAAGGCGATATTACAACTGATTCATCTGAAATACAAGGAATCATTCGAGACTACTATAAACAACTATACGCCAACAAATTTGAAAATCTGGAGGAAATGGATAAATTTCTGGACACACACAAGCTCCCAAAACTGAACCGTGAAGACGTAGAAAATTTGAACAGACCAATAACAATAAAGGAGATTGAAGCTGTTATCAGAAGGCTCCCAACAAAGAAAAGCCCAGGACCAGATGGATTCACAGCAGAATTTTACCAAACATTCAAAGAGGAATTGACACCGATTCTTTACAAACTATTCCAAAAGATTGAAACGGACGCAAATCTCCCAAACTCATTCTATGAAGCAAACATCATCCTGATACCAAAACCAGGTAAAGATATAACCAAAAAAGAAAACTACAGGCCGATATCCTTGATGAATATAGATGCAAAAATCCTCACTAAAATACTAGCAAACAGAATACAGCAACACATACGAAAAATTATTCATCACGATCAAGTGGGATTCATCCCAGGGATGCAAGGTTGGTTCAACATACGCAAATCAATAAATGTGATACACCATATTAATAAACTCAAACACAAGGACCATATGATCATCTCTATAGATGCTGAAAAAGCATTTGATAAAGTTCAGCACTCATTCATGACAAAGACCCTCTATAAGTTAGGTATAGAGGGAAAGTATCTCAACATAATTAAAGCCATATATGACAAACCCACTGCCAATATCATCCTGAATGGGGAAAAGCTGAAAGCTTTTCCTTTAAGAACAGGCACTAGACAAGGATGCCCACTCTCACCACTCCTATTCAACATAGTGTTGGAAGTACTAGCCAGAGCAATCAGAGAAGAGAAGGAAATAAAGGGCATCCAGATTGGAAAAGATGAAGTCAAACTGTCCCTGTTTGCAGATGACATGATCCTATATATCGAACAGCCTAAAACCTCTACAAAAAAACTGTTGGAATTGATAAATGATTTCAGCACAGTAGCAGGATACAAAATCAACACACAAAAATCAGTAGCATTTCTTTTCTCCAATAGTGAACATGCAGAAGGAGAAATCAAGAAAGCTTGCCCATTTACAATAGCCACCAAAAAAATAAAATACTTAGGAATTGAGTTAACCAAGGAGGTGAAAAATCTCTATAATGAAAACTACAAACCACTGCTGAGAGAAATTAGAGAGGATACAAGAAGATGGAAAGATATTCCATGCTCTTGGATTGGAAGAATCAACATAGTGAAAATGTCCATACTACCCAAAGTGATATACAAATTCAATGCAATCCCCATCAAAATTCCAAAGACATTTTTCTCAGAAATGGAAAAAACTATTCAGACATTTATATGGAACAATAAAAGACCACGAATAGCCAAAGCAATGCTCAGCAAAAAAAATAAAGCTGGAGGCATAACACTACCTGACTTTAAGCTATACTACAAAGCTATAATAACCAAAACAGTATGGTACTGGCATAAAAACAGACACACTGACCAATGGAATAGAATAGAGAATCCAGAAATCAACCCACACACTTACTTCCATCTGATCTTTGACAAAGGCACCAAGCCTATTCACTGGGGAAGGGACTGCCTCTTCAGCAAGTGGTGCTGGGATAACTGGATATCCATATGCAGGAGAATGAAACTAGATCCATACCTCTCACCGTATACTAAAATCAACTCAAAATGGATTAAGGATTTAAATATACACCCTGAGACAATAAAACTTCTTAAAGAAAACATAGGAGAAACACTTCAGGAAATAGGACTGGGCACAGACTTCATGAATACGACCCCAAAAGCACGGGCAACCAAAGGAAACATAAACAAATGGGATTATATCAAACTAAAAAGCTTCTGCACAGCAAAAGAAACAATTAAAAGAGTTAAAAGACAACCAACAGAGTGGGAGAAAATATTTGCAAAATATACATCTGACAAAGGATTAATATCCAGAATATATAAGGAACTCAAACAACTTTACAAGAAGAAAACAAGCAACCCAATTAAAAAATGGGCAAAAGAGCTAAGTAGGCATTTCTCTAAGGAAGATATCCAAATGGCCAACAGACATATGAAAAAATGCTCAACATCACTCAGCATCCGGGAAATGCAAATCAAAACCACATTGAGATACCATCTAACCCCAGTTAGGATGGCTAAAATCCAAAAGACTATTAACGATAAATGCTGGCGAGGCTGTGGAGAAAAAGGAACTCTCATACATTGTTGGTGGGACTGCAAAATGGTGCAGCCTCTATGGAAAATGGTATGGAGGTTCCTTAAACAATTGCAAATAGATCTACCATACGACCCAGCCATCCCACTGTTGGGAATATACCCAGAGGAATGGAAATCATCAAGTCGAAGGTATACCTGTTCCCCAATGTTCATCGCAGCACTCTTTACAATAGCCAAGAGTTGGAACCAGCCCAAATGCCCATCATCAGATGAGTGGATACGGAAAATGTGGTACATCTACACAATGGAATACTACTCAGCTATAAAAACGAATGAAATACTGCCATTTGCAACAACATGGATGGACCTTGAGAGAATTATATTAAGTGAAACAAGTCAGGCACAGAAAGAGAAATACCACATGTTCTCACTTATTGGAGGGAGCTAAAAATTAATATATAAATTCACACACACACATACACACACACACACACAAACCGGGTGGGGGGGGAAGAGGATATAACAACCACAATTATTTGAAGTTGATACAACAAGCAAACAGAAAGGACATTGTTGGGGGGGAGGGGGGGAGGGAGAAGGGAGGGAGGTTTTGGTGATGGGGAGCAATAATCAGCTACAATGTATATCGACAAAATAAAATTTTAAAAAAAAAAAAAAAGGTGAATGAATAAATTGAAAAAATAAATAAATAAATAAATAAATAAATATATTTTCTTCCATTTTACAAGTTGTCACATTCTTTATAGACTTTTAAGCTATATTTTATGATTTTTTTCTAACAGCTTTATAGTTTTACCTCTTATATTTAGATCATGAATGATTTGTTTTGAGTTAATTTTTGTATGCCTTGTGAGGTTCCAGTCCAACTTTACTTTTGGCAGGTGGATATTTAATTGTCTGAGCACAATATGTTGAGAAGACTGCTTTCCTCAATGAGTTTTCTTGGCACCTTTGTCAAAAATCAATGACCAAATATGAAACATTATTTTTCTGGAACTTCATGTCTTGTCCATTTACCTATATGTCTACCCTTAGTTAGTGTCATTCTATCTTGGTAACTGTACCTTTGTAATTAGATTTGCTTTTAGAAGAGTAATCATCTAATTCTGATTTTCTTTTTCAAGATTGGTTTGGCTATTTGTTTTTCTTTAAATAACTATATGAATTTTAGGATTATCTTGGAAATGTCTGTTAAGAAGGCAAGTAATACTTTGAAATGACTTGTATTGACTCGTTGATCTTAAAAGTGTTGTGATCATAACTGTATTGTCTTATGATTCATGAATATTGAATGCCTTTCAATTTATTTAGAATTTTTCATTTATTTCAGCAGTTTTACAGTTTTTAGTTTGCAAGTCTTCCACATTTATTTATAAAATTTATATCTAAATATATCATTCTTTTTAATGCTATTGATAATTTAATTTGTCTAATTTCTTTTCAAATTGCTTATTGCTATATTGCAGCAATGCAATTGTTTTTTATACCTTGATCTCTTGTATTTGTGTCCTTTTTGAGCTCATTTATTTGTTGTAGTGGGTATTTAATGAATGCTTCATTATTTATTTTATATACACATGATTACATAGTGTGTAATAAAGGTAGTTTATGTCTTACATTCCAACAGTGTGGGTCAATGAAGTTTGGAGCTAAGGAAACTCTGTTATAGGATGGAGAGAGTGACTATACCTGCTGTTCCTACCACCCAGATTCATTGTTTGAGACAAATGAGGCACTGCCCCTAAAGTAAACTAGGGACTGTGCTATTTCTCTGAATTTTGTCAATATAGCAGGCAAAGTCCACCTGTTTTTTTGAGTAAATATTTAAATACGACAGAAAAAATAAACTTGTAATAAAAATACAAAATGACATTGTAAATAAAGAATGACACAAACAGATGATGATTTGATTAACCAGAGTGGTCAAAACTTAAATAGTGCATACAGTGTGTTTGGCATTATTTCAAGCCACAAACACATGTAGCCTACTACATAATAGTTTAAAATATATAACTCAAAACTTTATCAAAGAGAAGTTGACACATTTACAACTTTATTAGATGGAATTAAAACTATCAGGGAAATAAATTGTTTGGTCTTGTGTTGGGGGTTCTCAATGTCACTGCTAGGTTTGTTGAATCACTAGGAAAACTCCCAGGAATCACCACACTTACATCTATGACTATTCTAGCAAAATAATACACAACAAATTAAGCAAAAATAATAGACCCATGAGGTGAAATCCAAGGGAAAATGGGTACAAGCTTATTACAAACCTTTCAGAAAAAAGTCACAAAATACATGCTTGAACTCGCTAGCAGTGAGTTGTGACAATACATGAGAAATGTTGCCAACCAGAAGAGTTCATTAGAGAATTGATACAATGAAGTTTCTTGTTTGTTTTCTTATTGGGGGCTGGTCACATAGAGAACCTGTGCCTGGCACATAGGCACATTCCAGAAGGAAAGCAGATGATCAGCATAAATGATACTGTTTTCTTAAACAGATTAGGCATAGAGAATCACTCTAATTGGTTAATGGTAAAATCCTTCTTAACTCTAAGTTTCCAGATGCCAGTCAAAGGCCAGCAAATATTTCTAAAAATAAGCAGCTAGGCCACCTATATCAACTCTGTGTGCACAGTTACACAACAAATAAATTATCTTTAAATGTGTTTCATGACTTTATAAGACAGATGCACTGACTGGGTAGATAGACAAAGGGACAGTATTTTAAACTAGTTAGCAGAGAATATGATATTTTGAAATATCCAGAGAAATTTCCAAAAAATGACACCGTCTATGCACTTTAGAGCAGCATGATTCCTACAAAGGAGACATCTCTGAATAATGTCAGAGTCAAAAACACTTCCTTGATGATAGATACCATGGGGAAGAGTGAGCAGTATTTATTGACATTTAGTAGATTGATCTGGGTCACATTGGAAGAAGCCACAGTACAGAAGACCAGGTCACTACTGCAAGACAAACTGAGGAACCACAAGAAAAAGAAAATATGAGTAATGTAATTTGCGAATTTATGTTTAAATCTCGCTAATCAGGAAGTGCTGTGGCTGATGGTGATGGCCTGGAACATGCTCAGGAGGCAGGTGGTGCAGATGGAGAGGTCTCGCATTACTGCTCAGGAAGAAAAACACCTTACACTTGAAGTCATTCTGAAAATTGAGTGATTCAAACAGATCTGGAGACACCAAAAAATACTACAGTGAGGAGCATCACTACGTGGATGAGGGCTGGTGGCAGGTGATCAGGTCAATAGGCTTAGTCCTGAGATCCAGAAGGAATGTGGAGATGTGGAAGAGGAGAGAGGTGTTGGCTGAGATCCCAATGTCAGCTTGGGAAATAAGGCAGTGTTTCATGGTAGCAAAAGTAGAAAGTGATTTCATCTTAATGTAAAACAGGAAACATTTTTGGTGTCTGCAAAAAAAAAAAAAAAAAGATCTCACATTGTCAATGATATTTTTTCTTATTCAAAATCATCATCATCAACATCAATTTTATTTTACTTTATTTTTCTTGATAAATCCTGAAAAACTCATAATTTATTCAAAATTCAGCCTCAGCAATATTTTCCATATATGACAATATTTTCATATGCACATAACATATTTAATACATTTATAATATATTTATGTTTAGGTAATATTTATATAATATGTTTACACCAATAACAATGCCTAAGGTTCCTGTTACCTATATTCCTGTAGTACTCAGGCCACACTATTTTTCAAGACTAATGCTATTATAACCTTCTTTGTATAAAGTTTAGAACCAAGAAATGTGATGAACATATAAAAATTACTCTTTTTGTAATTTTTCTAACTCTTTTTGTAATCTTTTTGTGTATGTGTTGCTGAGCTGAAGTCAATGATATGCTAACAGAAAAAATCCCTAAATAAAGCAAACCCTGAAAGTAAAACAATATTATGTTTGTTACATCTTTTCTCAGGTGTTATTCTGTTTCTTTATAACCAGTGCTTGAGAGAGATACTGGGGTCATTGCATCCTTTTTTTATTTTTTATTTTTATTTTTTGGCAGCTGGCTGGTGCAGGGATCTGAATGTTAACCTTGGTGTTACAAGGCTCTGCTCTAACCAACTGAGCTAACTGGCTTTTTATTTTTAATGCTTTTGATTCCAACTGAAAAGAGAAATGAGTATATTAATGATCAGTTGTTTTAAAAAATATTTTAACATGGCATGAGTATATGCAGTCCGTGAATTAGTTTTCTATTACTGTTTTAGAATTTGCTAAAATTAAATTTATTAAAAATGTAACAGTTTAACTAATTCAAATCCTTATTTAAGGTTTTAGAAGTCAGAAGAAGTCCTAAAACTTTTTCACTTGCTGCAAGTCATCATGCGTGTAAGGCTGCATCCCTTTCTGTAGGCTCAGGGAAAATCTTTTTTCTTGCCTTTTCATCATCTAGATGATGCCCAGATTTTTTGGCTTGTGGTCTCCTTTTAACTTTAAAACCAGTAATGACCAGTTGAGCCTTTCTCACCTGACATCACTCTACCACTGTTTCTTTTGCCCCATTTTTCTACATTTAAGAATCCTTCTGATTACATATGGCCCAAGAATCCAAGAGCCCACATAATCCAAAATAATCTTCCTATCTTAGTCAGTTGATTAGCAACCTTAATTACATTGATAAGCATTTTTTTTGTCATCTAATCTAGTATATTCACAGGTACTAAACATTAAGATGTGGATACATTTGGGGGACCATAATTCTGCTTACTAAATATCCTTTAACATTATCATCCTAAAATTGTCTTGAATGTCTTCCAAGTTAGTTTCCATCCCAAATTTCCCTAATGTAAATTCATTCATTCCAGGAGTCAATTGCTAAAGTCTACCTCTCAGTTTTCAAGAGGATAAACACACATTTCTCCACTGTATGATATCTGTATGATTGAATTAAAATAATTATAAGTTGATCCTTTTAGTGAGACCTCACTTAATATGGGCATACCCTCCAATGACAAAAATACAACAACACCTCATACCTTCACTAGTAAAGTCTATTACCTTTAAGATTTAATTGAGTAATATCCAACATCAGAAGCCATTGTAAAACTTGCAGTGATAAAATTTTAAATTATGTTCTTACGTTCTGTCCTCTGGATACAGGCATCATTATTTTATCCAATTAATTCATTCCAGGATGTGCAAATATTTATATAAGTATGTGGGCTTTGATCAGATGTATAACAATGATAGAAGAAATCTAGTGAAAAATAAAATGATTTTGAGAAACCAAACACTATTTTGGGAGAAGGTAAATATGTTATTTTGAAAAAAATGAAGTTTATTAATTTATTTCCTCATTTTAAAAATATATAATATTTCAAATAGCACATCACTAGAGTTTTTTTATTTTAAGAATAATATTATTTCTGTATAAATATTTGCACTCTGCTAGTTCAGATAACATTATATAATCCACTTTATAAAATAACATGCTGGACTTTATTTTATTATCACATGAATCAACAGTTTTATTTTTACAACCAATTTTATTATGTTCTCTGAACAGCACTGTAAAATATACTGTGACTGGCCATCAACAACCTAAAGCCATCACGAGAACTGCGCAGGTGACAGGCAAGAGGTTAGGTGGTTGAGTGGCAATAGTTGCAGTGTGAGAACACAGATGGCAATTTCAGGAAAGAAAAACTTTTTGTCCACAAAGATCAGTTCCATAAAAGAAACTTTTCTGAATATTACAAACATCAGAATGAAATATAGTAAGTATAAAACACAACCAAATAACTGAAATGCATTACTCTTCTTTGTCAATTGAGTTTAGTTTAGGTCTTAATAAACAGCAGAAGTTGGTATTTTCAGATTTTTATTTTGTTAGGCAGAAAGAAAAAATTCTACTGTTAACAATTACCATATGGCATTAAAGACAGTGATCTTTACATTTATTAAAATTTCATTATTATAAAATGTCAAATCCATCATATATTTTATGATAAAAATTGAAACTGTCCTAAAATATTTTTAAAATTCTAACTTAAAAAATGCCATTAAAAAAAAAGGTATATATAGAGTATATTGAATTAGTTCATATTTGATGGCTCTATCAGTTAAAATTTCATATAAACCATAATGAATGTTGTATTTTATATGTTATATTAAAATTAGGTAAAAATAAAATACAGTTTCAATTCAAATACAACGTTACCAAATTATAAATGTCTTTTCACAAATTCACAAATTTATAGCCTCATAAAATTTATGAAATTGATCTTTTTATCTGAAAACCTGTAACTATTTTACTTATAATTCTGTAAGATATAAGACTAAAGTTACCAGAAGAGATTTCAGTAAGAAACACTTCAGTGAGAAAACTCTCAGCCCACCACCCACCTGAGCCGTGAGCGCTCACAGTTAATGAATCTGAGACACAGACGCTCACCCAGCGGCATCTGTGGAGTGAGTCTGTGTGTGTGGGATGAGGCCTCCAGTCATCATTATAAAGCATGTCATCAGCTCATCTCCCTTCAGGCCCACAATTGGAATGTCACATATAGATGCGCAACAGCCTTAGCCTTGGGATTGCGAGAAAGGGGAAACACTGGGAAAATTGAATTCATTTAATTCCTGGAAAACCACAGGCTAGGGCCAGCTGGGTTCTAAACTTTTTCGTGAGTGAGCATATGTTCCCAAGGCACCTTGGTCTGGGTTGTTATATGGTCACAATTCTTGTCAACAAAACACAAGTCCCTAATAGCTCCACCTTCAGACAAGTAGAATGCCGTGTCAGATTTCCCAGTGCATCCCTGCTGGCTCAAGAGATTCCTGGTGTCCTTCACACATGTCTCTGGTGGTTTCAGGGGACTAAACAGAACCTCTGTAAGAAAGGAATACTTTTCTCTTTGGAGACTGACTTAGATGAACAGATCTTCCCTCCGACGGACACAGTCCTGACACAGAACACTAGCATGAAATGCAATTAGCCCCCTAAACCCCGTATTTGGCAAGGCACATGTATTTATATGTTATATTCTTGTAAGTAATATTAACCTTAATCTTAACCTCAATCATGACTTCCACATTCGTGGTACTCTTTCTTAAAGGAATGGCATTTGACTGTAAATGGGTGACTTCTCTGTAAACACAGATCTTCTCCAGGACACCATCTCTCTCAGATTGTTTGAGCTCAGCCTGATATAAACAAGGACCTCTCACATGTCCTTGTTTATCCCCCAGCAAACAGTCCTCCTTTTGGTCTGTGTCAGGATCATCCTCCCTCAGCCATATCTGAATCCATGGAGGATGCACTTCCTTATCAGAGAGAAAAGCCTTCCGAGAACCAGAGCAGCCAGGCTGTGCTGTGTGGCTCTCTCCAGGGGTGCCCCGGATCTCGTCTACTCATATCTGCTTCTTCCTGCTCTCCCAAGAGGTGTGAGTCAGGTGGCTTTCCTCAGTTAGAACAATGATCTTTATGAACAGAAGAGAGTGAAGCTAAGAGAAAATTTTACTGATCTGACCCAGAAACCTAATTAGCTAGTTTTAACAATCCATGACGCCTGTGGGACCATGTGGCCTTGCTCCTGCCAAGTCACCCTGGGATGAGTTGGGGCTGCAGGCCTGATGCATGGTCAGGACTCCTCCCTGTGGACTCAAGACTGTCTGCATTAACTCCCTCCCCTCCAGCAGCTCATGACATTTTCTGCTTCTGGCTTATTCTCCATATTATTGCCCTTTCATTTAAGAATTGTCATCACTGCCTGTTGAGAATGTGTGAAATATTTAAATGACTGTGCCTTCTAATCAGTACATGTGAATGTGTTTTAACCCCTCTAATGACATCACTATGTTAAGGTAATGCAGATTTTATTAAATAGGTATTGTGGTCCTAGGTGACTGGGATGCCTACAAAAAATGATCTTTAAGTGATTCTCCTATTAATAACACTATCTTTTCATTATTTATCAGAGGATATCGGGACTCCAACTTCCAGACACTGCTCAGGGTAGAGGATACAAAGAGAAATAAAATGATTGTTGCCTATTTAGATATCTAATTAGAATAAACCTAATCAAAGAAGAATGACACAGTTAATAGATAAGGTCTTATTGTCCACAAACCACCAGGAGTTGTGCACATGGCATGCAAATAAGATGTAAAGCAGTGTGTTGACCTTCAGTAAACCCAGGACATTAATTCCATGCTGTGGGATGAATCCTTTCACAGCTGAGTGCTCTCTCTACTTCATTCAGAACTGCAGACTTTACTCAGGCTAAGTCACCTTTTTGTGAACTTATAAAGATCAAAATCATATTGTCTGAGTTAACAAAACTTAAATATTAAATTCCCTAAAATTTTAACTCAATCCTGATGAGCTCTACTTTGATAATTTTGATTATTGCTTATGGACATGAGAGGGAAGTTTGAATTAAAACTTTCATTTTAAAATACTTTTCTTTAAAATGAAAATAGCAAGTTGGCTGAGGAAAAAATGTTTCAGGTATTTATTTTATCATGATGCTATATTATTCCACAATGAAAAGTTCCTTTGCTAAATAGTATTTCATATTGAGAACATATGTCAAATCAATTACTGACAAACTAAATACTCGGATAATTGAAAACTAAATGGGAGTTTTAAAATTGTATCTTATGGAACATTAGAAAAATTAAAAATAATAAATTTAAAACATTTTAACACTTTAAATACTCTACATTCTAAATAGCTATAAGGTGTTAGGTAAAAAATAAGTTTGATCCCATTATCTGGGTAACTTAAGAGTTGAAGCAATAGGGAATATTTGTCAGAACCCATATTTTGGCTTAAAATAAGAATGAGCATCCCAATAAATAGGAAACTACAAAAATATATACATATTGTCATGTGTTTTAAATTTTGGGTAGATTCACATCTATCTTTTATAGATGTGGCCCAATTTAGAGCAAGTCTTTATCCTCCATGCAGTTAGCATACATTCACACCTAACACTGTGCCCTGGGACTCAATCCACACCTGAAGCACTGAGACCTAATCTTGTTATTAAGATCATATGCAGTTGATACAGAAAGACCAAGGAAATCAATTTGGTGTTACTCATATCCGATGAGAGAAAATAAGGATAGCGATAGGCTTGTGAAGGTAACTGAAGAAGCTGCAATAGCTGCTTTAATTAATAGTTTGTTGGTGATACTTTATTTCAAGCTAATTCCTGTTCTTGCACAAACTGTACAGGAGACTTGAGTTGGTGACCTGATAGATTCAATATCTTGATAAAATTGCCAGTTGAATCCACTTAGTTCATGAGCTTTTTAAAGTAGCTGAAGCAATAGCCAACATATAATGACGTCAATACGTGTAACGAAGAGTGGAATTTTGTGAACAGTGACATATGGAGCATTCTGTTTTGATATAAAATGTTTCCCACGTTGGACTGACCCCGCGGCGCACTCGGAAGAGTGCGGCGCTGGGTGCGCAGCAGCGCTCCCGCCGCGGGTTCGGATCCTATATACGGATGGCCAGTGCGCTCACTGGCTGAGCACAGTGCAGCCGGTCACAAAAAAGACAAAATATGTTTCCCATGCCTGATAAGGTCTGCAAAACTCCAGGGAGGAATGTATTACAAGAATTCTATTTACTGGGCAATCCTTTCCAGCATATTGGAAATAAATCTCACACTGTAGTCTATATCCGACCCTGTTTTGGCTGCAGAAGTCCTTGATTAGGTTTGGGGAATGTTCCTTTCTCCCCCCATCTTCAACATGCAACTGCTTGTTGGGGATTTGACTTGGGCAGGTTGGGTCAGCTCAGCATTTTTTCTTGGTCTTAGTTTTTCTGACATCTCAGGAGTAAGCAATGCTCTTCAAAGTATACTTTCTTTCCTTTCTTTAATTCACTTCTTTGTCCCATAAATGTGACACTCCACTGCCTCTGTCTAATCTGGACAGAAACCTTCACTATAAATTTGTGCAGGATCTGCTGGCTCTGGGTATTTCTGCTTTATAAACACTATGCTAGATTCCAGTGGTTATAATATGTAAAAGTAAGTTATCACAGTCTACATTATCAACATTTTACTACTTCAAACGAAAAGAACAAACCTTATCATCCTTTAGACACTTTTTTGTTCCTTATTTTGTCATATATTTTCTTCATTACTACCTTTATATACATCAAGGACCACATCAAACTGTGCTATAAGTTTTGATTTCAATTATCAAACATAATGTAATAATTAAAAAGCACAGTGGTATCAACTTAATGGTGGAGTAGGCAGCCCCCAACACCATCCCTTCTCTAATACTAAATAAGTCCATAGAAAAAGAACTGAGGTGAGCAAGTAAAACAACATGTCACCAAATAGAGAACATCTACAAACAGAAATTATAAAATGAAACTAAATAGAAGTTAAGGACCTAAAAAGTACAATAATTGAAAAGAAAATTAAAAAATAGGAGTACAACATATATTTAGCAGAGCAAATAAATAATCAGCTAAATTGAAGACAGATTCATTGAGGTTTTTCATTCTCAGGAGCACAAAGAGAAAAAAAGGAGGAAAAATAGAGAAACCCTAAAAGGCCTATGGGAGGCTATCAAGCATAATAACGCAGGCACAATGGGAGTTTCAGAAGTAGAGGAGATGGAGAAAGGGACAGAAAAAACATTTGCAGAAGTAATGATGGAAACTTCCCCAATTTAAAACAAAAGTTTATGAACACACACATACAAGTAGGTCAATAAACTCCATGCAGGACAAAAATCACAGGTATGCAGCTAGGACACGTAATCAAACTGCTGAATGACAAAGACAGGAAGAATATTTTACTTCATTTCACTTTGTCTTTGTCTAGTAAGCTCAACATTTGTACTTGGTCAAGAACAGTTTCTATCAATTTCCTGTGTATTGACCATCCTCTTTTGTTTCTTTGCATTAGCTTTTATATAATAAAGTATTTGGCTGAGTTTTTTAAATTTATTTCTTAGATAAAGACTCTAAACCTTTGGAAATTTTTGAGTAAAGAGTGTGTCTATGTCTACCTTACTTGACCCAATCACTCTCACACCCTGCATGGACTGGACAGATATGCTTTGCTGACCACCTGTCAGTCACAGTGTGACCCATGGAATTGGTGCCTGCTTGCTTTAAATTCACTCAGAATTCCCCCTGGGAAAACTGCTTGGGTAATGCCAGGGCCCCAAGGCAGGCTTTAGTCCCACAGGCCCTTCTCTCCCCATGTGCCAGTTAATCTCTGTATCCCAGCTGGCTCCCTTATTTCCCTGGGCCCTTCCTATAAGCCCACTGCTGTGCTGCTTCCTCTGTATCTAATCTGATCAACATAACTGAACCTAACTTGTTTCCTGGTCAGGGCTCTCCTGGAGAGTAGCTCTCATGGTAGGAATAAACTGGATAGAGGCAGGAAAAGGGCTACAAGGGCATCTGCCAGTATGAACTAATTTCCCATGAGAGAGGCACCTGGTCACAGGTCAAACACTTAGATATTAGGATAAAGAAGTATCCTATGAGAGGCACACTTAGATATTAATGACCACCTCCCCTGGAGCCCCATCAGGGCAGAGCTAGAATTTATAACCACCCTCCATAGACACCTCAAAATCAAATCAGAAAGAATTTACAAAGCACACATGTAAGTCAGATTATGTAATATTTTTCTTCCTACCTCTGGCTTATTACAATCAACTTAACATCTTCTAGGTTTTTTCCATATTGTCATAAATGAGAGGGTTTTTTAAAAGTTGAATAACATATATATATGATGTAATCATATAAGTATATAATATGGGGATATATAATATGGAGAAAATATGGATAAATGTGGAGAAAACATAGAGATACATATATCGATCGAGGCTGAATCCACAGAGGCTGACCTGGTGCTAGGACGAGACTGGTCCTTGTGAATGGTCCTTCTCCTGAGTCCATGAAGCCCAGCTTGATACCAGGGTACACTGATCTGGGCCTGAAACCTGGGTCTGCAGAGACCAGCATGGTGCTACAGGGACTTACCTGGTGCTAGAAGGAGTCCTGATCCTGCATCCTTGAGGGCTGGCCTAGAACCTAATCCATGAGGACCGGGCTTGTACCTGGAACTACAAGACTAGACTGGCATTGGGAATTGGCCTAAATCCTGAATCTGCAGAGGCAGGTCTGGTGCCACTGGATTTGACATTCTGCTGTGTGAGGCCTGGAGCCTTGGGCAGCAGAGCACAGTTGAGGGCAGCCTAAATCCTGGGGCCGCAGGAGCTGGTCTGGCACTGGGTTCACCAGGGTGTGTCTGGTACTGAAGCCCACAGCAAAGTCAGCTGCTCACTTCACTCTCATTCCCCAGTGTAGAGGGAATCTGTCTTAAGGAGGGGTGATGCAGGTAGTGTACAACTGTCCTTCCTACCATCTTCATGTGTCTTTCCTTATTTCTGTGTTCCAGTCAGATTCTTTCATCTTTCACTGGAATTCCTTATCTCCTGTCAAGTATTTTTATCCATTGATTTTTTGTCAATGATGTTTCTGTGAGTGGACAAGCACTGGAAATTCCTATTCTATTATCTTACTGATGTCACCTCTCTTTTCTGAGATTCCTAAAAGCAGCAAGAAACAAGCAACTTGTCTTTAAAAAGAGATGCTTAATAATACTAACTGTTAATTTTGCTTTAGAAAATATGGAAGCTTTGAGGAACTGTTATAATATTTATAAAATACTGGAAAAGATCAAACAAGAATTGTATATCTTCTGAAACTTTGCATTATAAAGAAATTAAGGTATTCACAGATAAGCAAAGCTGAGGGAATTATTTGCTGGTATACATACAGTGGAATTAAATGACAGTAGAAATAATTAAAAGTGATATTAAAAAGTAACAATCTCTTGTAAATGTAACTATAGAGATACATTTAAAACTTGTATTGCTGTATTTTTGAATCATAGCTTCTCTTTTTTGCCTTTATGATTAGAATGACAAGTGCAGCAAATTATAATTATGAGTCTGTGTTAGTATGCACACAAAGTGTAAGGATGTAATTTGTCACATTAATAACTTGAAAGAGTAAAAGCAAATTTCAACTAGGCAAGAAAAATAGGTTCTAGTGGTGTGCAGTAAGGATAGGCATTTATAGTTGTCCATTTTCTGTTGCTTATAACAGAATACCTGAAACTGGGTAATATAAAAAAATGAAATTTATTGCTTACAATTTCAGAGGCTGAAAAGTCCACAGTCCAAGTTCCTGCTGGAAAGTCTGGTGAGTCTTCTTCTGGATGGGAACTCTCTGTGGGGTTCTTCAGTGATGCAGGGTGTCCATGGAAAGAGAATGGCAAGAGTGAGGGAGCTAACCTTCTCACTCACTTTTCTTATAAAGCCAACAGAAGCACACCCATGACAGATCATTAAACCATCAACCCATAGTCTTGAGGCACAGTCCTCAAGATTAATCACCTCTTAAAAACCCCACCTTCTACCACCATACTGGGGGTTAAGTTTTGACATGAGCTTGGCAGAACAGTCAAACCACAGCAGCATCTATAATTAACCATAATTTATTGTATGTTTTCAAGAGGCTAGAAGAGAAAAAAAATAAATTTTCTTATCACACAGAATTGATAAAATTTTGTGATGATGAAAAACTTTTATTTTTATTTTTTAGAAGGGGACAAACAATTTTATAGGAGTAAAGATTTTATATGTGGCTGAAGTAAAGGTGGTATAAATTTAAGCTAGATTATTATAAATTGAAGATGTTGATTGTAATCCCCAGCTAACAACTAAAAGAGATAACTAAAAATATAGATAAAAGAAATGAGAAAGGAATAAAAATGGTACACAAGAAAAAAATAAAATACAAAAGAAAGCAGTAATGTAGAAATTGAGATTTAAAAAAATATATATATATAATACATAACATGTATAGAGAACAAATAGTAAAAATCTGAATGCCTTTTTAACCAATAATTACAATAAATATGAATGTATTAATTTGTTTAATCAATATGTAGAGACTGGCAGAATGAATAAAAACCTGATTGATCTGTATGCTTTGTAGAATAGTCATTTTAGTCCCAAAGAAACAAATAAGTTAAAATTGAAATGGCAGAAAACAAATTTCCATGAAAACAGTAATTAAAACAGAGATGATGTGGCTATACAATTATCAGACAAAACAGATTTTATGTCAAAAATTGTTATGAGAGATAAAAAAGGGTATTTCATATTGACAAAAGGGTCAATCTATCAAGAAGATACAATTATAAAGATGAAGAACCCTAACAACCAAACACCAAAATATATAAAACAGAAATGGGCAGAGTTGAAGAGAAAAATTGGCATTTCTGCAATAATAGTTGAAGACCTTAATTCTCACTCCATGTAATAGATAGTATAACTAGACAATAGATTAATAAGAAAATGGAGGCATCGAGCAGCACCATACATTTATTAGACCTAAATGACATATACAGCACACGTCACCCCCAAACAGAATGATACAAATTTTTATCATGTAGAAGAAACATTCTATGAGAGACCATATATTATGATATAATACAAGCCACAATAAAGTAAAAAAGATTAAAATTATGTAAGATACTTTCTCTGACAGATAGTTCCAAAAATGAATCTTGTCAGTTTTCACTCCTTCTGATTGTCTTATCTTATTTGTTTCAAAATTTATCTTTTTTTTTTTTTTGCAACAAGTAGTTTTCAGTTGTATCATACAGCTATTGAATATTATGTTGTGAAACTCTGGCACTTATTTATATCTTCTATTTCACCAGGCATTCACACTGTTTATGTATATAGCACACATCTTAGTCCACTTTTGTGCATTACAGTTCAAATATCAATTAAGATGTATAAGTTTTTACAGTGCTATTCTGGTCTGCCCCACTTGCGTGCTACCCAAAGCCAATCTGAACATTGGGTGGTATTCATCAGCAAGTGACAGTAGTTCAAAAACTTTGTGGAAAAATGATGTTAAAAGAGAATATAAATCTGTCTATGAACCTTTTGAAGTATGCTGGTAGTTTAGTTCTCAAATCATTGAATATGGGTTATGCTAATTATCACATGTGGACTGCTTAGAAGTCTTCATAGAGCATCATATACAGATTTATATATTCCCCTCCTCTGTCTCCTTCTACCCATAACCTCTCCATTAATCTAGGGGGGATGTGGTGGGGCAATGACTCATTATTGTGGAGCAGAAACAGAAGACAGGCTGTCCCTGCAGTCTCTGCAGCTGCAGTCCTGACACAGATGGAGGGCACTGTTTCAATGTTGCAGGGTGGGCATGGTGGGAAGGGATTCAATTTTTTTGTTTGTTTACCTACAACAGGTCTATATGGTCAAACTCTTTGTGGCCTGCTGAGCCACTCTCATTTCTTCATTTTTGGCTAAAGAAAGAACAGTTTGCTTTTGGGTTTTTCATGTTTGTATCCACTGCCATTGCTATGCCCCATGACCAGGCCAAAATATATTGGAACCAAAACAAACAAACAATATAGAGCTAATTATAAGTTTTTTCTTTTAAGTTACCTAGCCTATTTGACTTATTTTCTCCATCATTCAGAGACTTGTGTCATTTTCTTTTTGAATTTTGCAGAAGGTTTTGTTGTAATTAGCATAAATTATGGAATGGAATGTTTTAATTTCATTCTGTCCAGTATCAAAAGTTCCAAATTTGGGGGTTTTAAGAAAAGAAGTGTTTACCAAGCTGCTATAAGTTTACAGAACTCTATCTGCAGCTCTGTCTTTCCTATATCTTCCAGCATCTTGCCAGTTCCTTTACCTTTCCAGTTGCTCTATGTCTTTGGGCTCTTTGGTGTCTTCCATGTACTTGAATAGCAAAGGGGCAGCCAAGAACTTAGGGAGGATTATATACAGATTTGTGGCTTCCCTTTCTGTGACTTCCTCCCTAATTTCTGTGACTTCACCATACTTTTCAGCCTCTCTGGGAAATCTGAAATTCGTCCTCTTCTTTACCAAGACCAACACACAGTGGTTTCCAGCACCATATATGCTGATAAGTGACTCCATGGGAATGAAGAAAAGCTATATAGATGTGAATATCATCAAAGCAATTTCCTTACTCCAACATTAAAATTACCTCTAATTTCTTTCTTTTTTTATTTTCCAGAGGCAATTTAAAATAAAAACATTTATTGGGCTAAAAAATATGAAAAATGTAGAAAAGTATAAAAACTACAACAAAAGTTCTTTGTACTCCCCTCAATTTTTATTGGTCTTTTAATCTTATTTTTAATGTATAGCTAATGAGTGTATTATGGTAGGTATTCTTTTACACCTACTATCATCTCACAAGTATTTTTATGCAACATTTTTTTTCAAATTTATTTATTTTTGAAATTGACATAAAATTGTATGTATTGTTTATGAGTATAACATAAAGTTTTGAATATGCATATGTAAGTGAAATGATTAAATCCAGCTAATTAACAAATGCCTTTCCTCACACAGTCATCATTTTTTGAGGTAAGAATACAACATTCACTCTTTTAGGGATTTTCAAGAGCATGACATATCATTAATTATAGTCACTATGCTGTACAATAGATCTTTTGAATTTGTACCTTTTATCTAACTGCAATTATGTATCCTTTGACCAACATATCCTCAACCTTTTCTTCCCCCTAACCACCCCAGCCAGGGTAACCAACATTATACTCTTTACTTAGATAAGATCAAACTTTTTAGATTACAAATATGAGTGAGATCATGTGGTATTTGTCTTTCTACACCTGGCTTATTTTACTTAACATAATATCCTCCAGGTTTATGCATGATGTTGCAAATGAAAGAATTTCCTTCTATCTTATCACTAAATGGTATTCCATTGCATATATATACCACAATTTCTTTATCCATTTATCCATTGATAGAAACTTACGTTGTTCTCATATCTTGGCTATTGTGACATGGGAGTGCAGATTTTTTTGACATACTGATTTTATTTCCTTTATATATATATATACCCAGCAGAAGTATTGATAGACCATATGGTACTTCTATTTTTAATTTTAAGAGGACCCTCCATAATGTTTTATATAATGACTCTACTAATTTAAATTTTCACCAAGTAAGCAAGTATTTCCTTTTGTCCACATCCTTACCAATACTTGCTATCTTTTGTCTTTTTGATAATAGGCATTCTAACATTTAAGGCTTTAATCCATTTTGAGTTGATGTTGGTAGATAGGAAAAGATAAGGATCTTTATTCTTCTACATTGGATATTTTGTTTTTTCAACATAATGTATTAAAGAGACTGACTTTTCCTCCATTGTGTGTTCTTTGTACCTTTGTTAAAAATCAGTTGGCTGTAAATACATTGGTTTATTTCCGGCCTTTGTAATCTGTTCTATTGCTCTATGTTTCTGTTTTTATGCCAGTACCAAGCTGTTTTTGTTACTATAGCTTTGTAGTATATTTTGAAGTCAAGTAGAATAGGGTCTCCAGCTTTGTTGTTTTTCCTTAAGATTGCTTTGGCTATTCAGAGTCTTTTGTAGTTCCATACAAATTTTAGGAGTGTTTTCTCTATTTCTGCAAAGAATGTTATTTGTATTATAACAGGATTGTATTAAACATGTAGATCACTTTGGGTAAAATGGGCATTTTAACACTATTAATTCTTCTAATTCATGGGCCCAGGATATCTTTCATTTATTTGTGTCTTGTTCAATTTCTTTCATCAGCATTTTATAGTTTTCAGTGTTCAGATCTTTAAGCTTCTTAGTTAAATTTATTTCTAAGTATTTTTTGAAGCTACTATATATGGGATTGTTTTCTTGATTTGTTTTTCAAATAGTTCCCACTTTTAGTTTATAGAAGTATTTCTTATATTTGCATGTTGATTTTGTATCTTGCAAAATTATTGAACTTGTTCATTAGTTCTAAGAGGTGTTTTGGTTTTGTTTGGTTGTTTTATGGTGGAATCTTTACAATTCTCTCTACATAGGATAACGTCACGTGTGAACAGGGACATTTAACTTTTTTCTTTCCAGTTCGGATGGCTTTATTTTTTTCTTTTTATTAATTGCTCTGGCTAGAACTTCCAGTAATATGTTGCATAGAAGTTACAAGAGTGGGTATACTTGTCTTTTCTTTAGACCTTAGAAAAAAATGCTTTCAATTTTTCCTGTGCAGTATGATGTTAAACATGGGTTTGTCATATATGGCCTTTATTGTGTTGAAGTGTGTTCACTGTGTACCTAATTTGTTGAAAGTTTTTATCATGAAGGAATTTTGAATTTTTACATGCATTTCTGCACCCCTTAAAATGATTATATGGCCTTTATTCTGTTAACATGATGTTTCACATTTATTGATTTGCACATATTGGACCATTCTTGCATCTCTGGCATAAATTCCATTTGATCACATTGTGATTTTTTAGCGTGCTGTTGAATTTGGTTTGCTATTATTTAGTTGAAGATTTTCACATTGGTGTTCAGCAGGGATATTGGCCTGTAGTGTTTTGTTTGTCTGTCTGTTTGTTTTATGTTTCTTTGTCTGGTTTTGTTTTGAGGGTCATGTTGGCCTGAGTTTGAGAAGAATTGATATTATTTCTTTATAAATGTTTGGTGGAATTCAGCAGTAAAGCCCTCAGGTACTGAGCTTTGCTTTGTTGGGAAACATTTTATTATTGTCTCAATATTCTTACTCATTATTCATCTTTTAGGATTTTCTATTTTTCAAGGAATTTATTCATTTTCTCTAGTTTATCCAATTTGTTTGTGTATAATTGTTCATAATATTCCTTTATGGCCCTTTGTATTTCTATGCTATCTGTGGCAATGTTTCCTTTTTCATCTCTGATCATTGAGTATTCTTTCTTTTTTTAGTTTAGCTAAAGTTTCATTCATTTTACTTAACTTTTCAAAATACCAACTTTCTATTTAGTTGATCTTTTAATTGTTTTTCTGTCTTCAGCTCATTTATTTATCCTTTAATCTTTATTATTTATTTCCCTCTACTAATTATGGGCTTAGTTTAGTTTTGATTTCTTAGTTTCTTGAGGTGCTACATTTAGCTTATTTGAGACTTTTCTTTTCTGATGTGGGTGTGTATTGCTGTAAACATCTCTCTTAGAACTTCTTTTGCTGTATCCCATAGGTTTTGTATGCTGTTTTTATTTTTGCCTCCAAATTTTCAAAATTTTATTTTTAATTTCTTTATTAACCCAGTGGTTGTTCTGTAGCATGCTGCTTAATTTCCATGTATTTCTAAATATTTTGATATTTCTCCTTTTACTTATTCCTATTATTATTATTTTTGTTAATATATTATAATTATATAAAATATATTAATATAATAAAATATTAACATTATTGTTAATATTGATATGATTTTTATTGATTTCTCTTATTAATTATTGAATGTGATTGTCATTGTGGTCAAAAAAAATACTTAATATAATTTTAATCTTCTTAAGTAAGTAAAGCCTAAAGGCGAACATGGGAACAATGAAGACTAAACTCAGATTAGTGAAACCTTCAGGGGAAGATTGCAGGGTGGACTGGAGTGGGCTACTCATGGGTCTCTGATCATGTTTTTTAAGTTTAGAGCTCCATCATGGGTGTTTGTTTTTTAAAAGAATGCTTTCTGTATGTTTGAATATTCATTAATAAAACATGTACACATATATATGAGAAAAAACATACACCCAAAATATTAGATGCATTTATTGCTGAGTAACAGAATTATGGGTAGATTTTACTTTTTTAACTTATACTTCTATGTATCTTCTAAGAATTTCTTTTAAATGTGTGTTATTCTCATTATCTGGATAAAAGTTACAAAAATGTTTTAGCACAGACAGACAAACAGAAAGAGACAGCCACACAGAGCCAAGGGAAGGTCATAACTGATTTTCTAAATATTCTTTTATTTTCTCCAACATTTTATGCTCTTACTGTAGGACGCTAAACTCAATTATCTCTCTATCTCATACTTATCTTGCTAAGAGAAAATTTTAAATTAACCCAACAATCACCCTACACCCTGCCTGCCATTCAATAAATACTATAATTGGATTAAGGTACTGATTACTAACAGGGAGTCTTATTTCTAACCTACAGTCCATCTGCCACACAGCAGCCAAGATCTGCCTTTAAGAAATAATTCAGATATTGTTTCTGAACTCCAGACATAGATAGCCAATTTCCTAATGTGAATATCCACTTGATGTCTAATAGTCACTTCAAATATCCAAAAGCAGATTCCGAACCTTGCCAAGCTAACTCCACCCACCTGCAGCCTTCCCTGAATCACCACCCAATCATTCTGGTACATCAGGCCAAATCATTGTCATAATTCGTGATTCCTCCCTTTTTTCATGGCTTATATCAAAGCCATCAGCAGATGCTATTGACTCTTCTTTCAGAAATATCTGGAACAAGTCTATTCTCACCACTCCTGTCCTGGTCTGAGCCACCATCAACTCTAACCAAGATCATTGAAAATGGTTCTTAACGAGCATCCTCTTTTCCACTGTTAGTGCACAACTATCTTTTCTTAACACATCACAGAGAGTGACTCTATAAAAACAAATTGAGTTTAATCATGTCACATCAGCTAGAAACAGTCAATGGCATCCGATGTTAATCAGAGAAAGTACCTCAAGCCCTTTGTCATTTTTCCTTAACACCACCTTTGAC
The DNA here is from genome assembly GCF_027409185.1 of Cynocephalus volans. Taxonomy (NCBI): domain Eukaryota; kingdom Metazoa; phylum Chordata; class Mammalia; order Dermoptera; family Cynocephalidae; genus Cynocephalus; species Cynocephalus volans. The sequence continues at coordinate 43,503,621 of NC_084463.1, read as the reverse complement.
GTTGTCTCTTATCACTTGTAACTTACAGTCTGTCAGAATTGGCAAACAAGGTTTGCAACACATCTACTGTTACCAGGAAAACCCACTGCAATCCCTGACAATAATAAAGGCATGCAGATGATGTTTGCAGCCACAACAGCCTCCTTGAATTCCTTGCTCACGTGGAGCTTTATCCTGCCTCAGAAAATTTGCAGTTGTTTCCTCTGCTAGGACACAATTCTTCCAAATATCAGCAAGGTGCTTCCAAAAATCAGCTTGAATACAAACATGTTGTCTGAAGTTGAATTTTCTGATGACCCTCATAAGTCCGTGCAGCTTGGACATGTGGTTTTCTGAGGGAAGAACTGAAAATCACAGGGGTGATCCCAGAGGAAAAGGGCTTCTGTAGCCAACTAAGAGTCCTAGATGTCCTGCCAAGTGCTCTGCCCAGCTTTCTCCCATCAGCGTTGTCACCAAGGCCCTGCTGTTGAGGTGGAAGCTGGTCACTCAGAGCAGCTGTCAGGGAGGGGACCCCACAGGCTCGGTGTGGGGGCTAGGAAATAACACATCTGCCAGGTTCTAGGACATCCTTGGAACAAGGACCTTGAGTAACAATGTAATGGTGAATCAGCCACTTCTGAAATCATTGGAGTGGTCACACAGATGCAGGGAATGCAAATTGGAAGGAGCGAACATAGCCTGAGAGGAATTTTGTGCTATATACTGCCTAGGACACATGGCTGGATGTTGTTCCCCAGGCGTGTCTGCTCAGAAAGTTCAGGGAGAGTCACGTTCTGTGGGCTGCTTCCTGGCACAGCAGACCTTCCAGGTCATTTGTAATCATATGACATATATCTTAGGAACTCATACCTCTCCCCTCATTGGGAGGAAAAGGAAGGTGTGCCCGTGGAGCAGGTGGCAGATGAATGAGACCTTTTCTGGCAAGAGAAGAGAGGTCGGTACAGTGTTCCAAGAAAACATAGAAGTTAGAAGTAAAGTGTAGAAGTGAGAAGAGAATGATGACCCAAATTGTGTTTGGAGAAATAGATAGATCTATCAATAGATAGATAGGTAGGTAAATAAATGAACATAGATGATGGAAGGATGAAAGATTGGATGAATGGATGGATGGCTAGATGGACAGATAGGTAGAGAAAGTGAGAACGTGAAAGAAAGGGGGTATATGTATATATATTTGGGCGTATGTATATATACAGAGAGAGAGAGAGAGAGACAGAGAAATTTCTTATCTGCAAATGGAGCTGCAGTGTAGTGGGGAGGAATGGAGCCAATGGAAGAAGGGATAAAAAGAAAAAGAGAAAGGAGAATTGTGAGTGAAAATAAAGCAATTAAGTTGATTACCAGGATGGCTTAGTTTGGAGTAAGTGGGAGGGTAGAAAGGAGAGGAGGATTTGGGATGGTTTGGGGCCATCGCAAGAGGATGGAAACAGAGAGTGCGAAATGCTGGAGGCGGGTACACCCGAGCACAGGTTTTAACCCGTGCATGGACAGTCCCAGTAGCCACATTGCAAGATCTCAGGCCGAGGGCTGGGGAAGAACACAGGCTGTCCATGCGTTTGTATTTGGGAGGTAAACAGGGGAGGCAATTTAGGGATCCAGCAACGTGGGATGAAGCATATATGCAGAGGTGACTAACTGAGACTCCCTGTGCATTTGGGACAGAATGATAACAAACTTAGGGGCACAGAAGACTTTTAGGTAATCACGCTGACTTCCTAACTTACATAAGAGGCTATGAAAGTAAATTTCAGAAAATTGAAATAATGTGACCAAAGTAGCATAGCTAATGTGACACAAAACTGAGGTTGGAATAATTAAAACATCCTTTATTTAATGCTTTATTCCATCTTTTTAGAAGTTATAATTTTTGGGTGTCATATGTTTTAACCCACTTAAAAACCCACAATTTTATGAATCAAGGAAATTCTGAACGTTCATTTCTAATACGTGTATAATTTACTGTGCCCCGAGGAAGGAGGGCTCAGGCCCCTTCTCCAGCGTGTCACTGGAGGGTGAGTGGCCAGGGTCCTTCTGGAAGCTCGTGCTCGCAGGCAGCTCAGGGGGACGGAGGCCCCGCAGGCCCCTGCGGAAGGAGGCCGGGCCCCGGGGGGTCTCCCAAAGCTGAGGTCCCCGCGCTGCGCTCTGGCTGTTTGTGAGAAGGAGCCGCGGCCTCGGGCAAAGGTTCTGCAACTGTCTTGAGCCTGGGTTTTCTCTTCTGTGAGATGGGGATGTTGAGCCCCCAGGGACCTGTCAGCTCCCAGCCTGCTCACGTCCCCACGCGGACCCGCGCGCTGATAACCCGACTCCCATTCCTGACGGGCCAGGCCACGGCCTCGGCGCCCCTCAGCAGCCCGGCTCTGCTGACGCCCCAGCTGCTGAGACCCCAGCACTGGGAGGCCTGGGGGGAGGCGGAGGCGGAGCCCAGTCCTGAAGCGCCACCCAGCCGGTCCTCCGCCAGCTCTCGGCAGCCTGGAGACTGAGGCCACAGCCCAGGAGGCCGGACGTCTGCCGTGCGCGCCCCCGCAGCGTCTTTTGGTCCAGCCGGCCACCGTCCCCAACGTTTGCGCCGCGGTGCACGCTGGGACGTGCGGTGTCGGAAGCCGCCGGCGCTTACCAGACGAGAGGCACAGCGGCCGGTAGCAGGGCCTAGGTTGGGCCGTGAAGTGCTGTGTGGGGGCTGTGGCTGCCCTGTGCGCCGCCCTCCCGCCAAGGGCGCCAGAGCACGACAGCGACCACCCAGGACCAGGTGAGGCGGCGGCGGAGAAATGGGGCAGGACGGGGGCGGCGGCGGGGGTGGGGGCGGGGCGATTGGGCGGGCCGGGCCGAGTGCGCCTTGGGCCTGGATCCACAGCCCCCAAGTACGGGGCGTTTCGGGCGGACCCTTGGGCACTTGCGCCCCTCTTCCCTACAGTGGGTCCCCGGAGCGCTGTCCAGGTCCCGAATCCAGGGGGCGCTGGCCTGTGCGCCCCGGTTTCCGCGCGTGGAGGAAAGCGCCGCCGCAGCACCCACTAATGGGGTGTCGTAGAAGGTCCCCCTGCACTCTGGAGCTGGGGACTCTGACTCTGGGTGTTTCCCCTCCGCCCTTTCTGCCCGTTGTCCAAGTTGTGAAAAGGTGCCTCCTGGGTATGGGGACAGGGGACAGCTCCCTCAGGGGCTTCCGCTTCTGCGTCGGCCCGCAGAAACCTTCGGGGGGCCTCCTAGGCTCTTGTTTCACGTCTACCCGTCCTGGAAGCTCTGTCTGGGATGTCCACTATGGTGACCACTAGCCAGGTGTGGCTATTTCAGTCAACTTTAAAATGAAGGGTTCCTTTCCTCAGCCCCAGTAGCCACATCGGAAGCTCTCAGTAGCTACGAGTGGCTGGTGGCTGCTGTATTGGACGGTGCAGACAGGGAAACTTGTGGTCATCACGGAAAGTTCTGTTATCTGGGGTACTGGACAAGATGGGACTGGCCCCTGCTGCTTCTCCCCCTCCTCCTGCCATGCGCCATGTTAGCCACACCTGGCGCCTCTTCTCCCTCCCCTGCAGGCTGGCCTGCCCTTCCTTCCTGGCCTTGGGGGTAGCTGGCCGTCCTCCCGCAGATCTGAGTTCACTGTCACTCGCTCACCTTCCTGACCACCCTTTCCCAGTATCTCCTGTCTCGGTTTCCTTCTCTTTTCCTTCCCAGCACTTCATGTTTTGTCATTGCTACTTATCTGCTGGTTTTCCGTTTTATTTGTAGTCTCTGAGGCAGAGATTGGGATTATTGCTTATTCTATGCCCAGTCTGGACACAGTATTAGATTGAAAGATACAGATGAAATCTGTTAACAATTGGGGTTCTTTGGCTGGTAGAAATGGTACTTTCGTGTGGTTGAACCTCATATGTCATCCTAGGTCCTCAGTAGAAATCTGGTGCAGCAAATGTGTGAACAACAGGGCAGCACAGGGTGAGGAACACTGTTGTGATTGCAGATGGCTGCGGGAGACTAGCAAATCTGAGAAGGCTTCCTGGAGGAGATCGAGTTTTAGCCGGGTCACCTCTATCCCTCTTCTGCTCCTCTGGCCTGGCTCTGCACACATTCAGCAGCCTGTGGCTAATAGTTTCCATTTTGTTGTTTTAGTTTTTCTTCAAGGTTTCAGCTTTTGGATATTTTTATTAAATTAATTGTTCTGTTTTTCTACTTATTAACTTATTGCTTTTTGCTAACAGTTAATAATTCCTTCTATTTTTCCTGTTTATGTTATCACTGTTTTTGGAAATGATGTGTGTGCTTGATTCACTTGTTTACATTCTTTTCAGAAAAGTACTTCATGTTTAAGGTGTGATGCTTAAGTTCCAATAGAACAGATTTTCTTTATCATTGCTGTCTGAAGTTCTGCAGTTTTGGTATATATTTTCTTTTTGGCTCAGGAGTTTTAGGAGCAAGTTTTAAAATTTCCAAGAAGAGGTTCTTTTGATTTATTGGTTTTACTATTATAGTAATTTGAGTTGCATTTTGATGAGAGAATACTGATTCCTCTTTTGAACTTTTGGGTTTCAGGAAGTTTTCTTGTGGCCCTAACATGGAGTCAGGTTTCATCACTGTTCCACTGGGGCTTAAAAAGAAGATTGAGTTTCTATTTCAAGTTGGCAGAGGTTTGATGTGTATGACAATGAATTTTACCACCTTATTTGTTTTATTTAGGTCGTGTATAACCTTTACTTAGTTTTTGTTCTCTTGCTGTGTTGTGGACCGAGAGAAGTGAATTAGTCTCTACCATTGGTACATTTCTGCCCATTTCTCCTTGTGTCTCCAGTGAATGTTGGCAGCTATGTTGTCTGGTGCATAGCTATTTGTAATGATTATATTTTTTTCTGAAGTGCACCCATTAGTACCAGAGTACCCTTTTCCTCATTTTTACTTTTTGTGATCGTAAGATGATGACTCGTGCTTTCCTGAGTTTGTACTTGCTTACCACATCTTTGCCCATTCTTTATGTTTAACCTTTCTAGACTACTTTAAATGTGTTGTATGTCACATAAAGGTGGGTTTTCCTTTGTGATTCAGTCTGAGAATCTTTTCCCCCCACTTTCTCTAGGTAAGTTCAACTAATTTACATTTATTGATAGGTCACATACATTTCATCTTAGTTTTGTTGTGTGTGTGTTTGTATTTTTTTAGTCTTTTGTTCTGTGATCTGTTTTCTTTGCTTTTGTTTTAGTTTCGGTACTTTGATATTTGGGAGAGTCTATACCTTTGTCTCTATGAGATATTTGTAATAACATTTCATATAATGTCATATACTGTCTGTAGCACTGTATGTCTATGGGGATCATTTATTAAGTACCTTCTGTGATGGACAGAATGTCATTTCCCCCCATCTCTGCCTTTCCCCCAGTTAACCACACTGTACCCTGGCACCAATGAGCATGTCATGGCACATGGCAGAAAGGGACATTGCAGATGTGATTAAGGTTATGGACCGTAAAGTAGACCGACTAGCCTGGATTACCTGGGTGGGCTCAATGTAGTTAGCTGAGCCTTAAAAAGCAGAGAACTTTCTCCAGCGAGAAGTGAGAGAGGTGTGGTGAAGGGATGTCAGAGAAGTCCCAGTGCAAGGACTGCAGCAGAGGGGTCTAGGAGCTAAAGGTACCCCCACCTCTCACCACAAGCAGCAAGGACACAAGTACCTGGACTCTTCTTGCAACCCAAGTTGTTTTTCCAGCATCTCCAGGAAGGAGCACAGCCCAACTGGACTTCTGACTTATGGAAACTGTGAGAGAGCAAATTTGTGTGCTTTGAGCTGCTGAATTTGTGGTAATTTGTTATGGCAGCAATAGGCGACTAAGACATCTTTTTGAGTCATTATAAAATTAATGTGTTTTGTTATCTTTCTCCCATCACCCAGTTTTAGCTAACAATAATACCTTTCTCAGTGTTTGCTTTTATACTCTGACATTTACTTGTATTTCTGTTATTGAAACGTCAGCTTTAAATGATACCCTTTGGCTGCATTTCTTACTGATGGGGCGATGAGCTAATTATTTCTCATCTTTTCTCATGTCTCCCCCTGCCCCCAGTTTGTGTCATTTGAGTCATTACTCCGTAGTTGGGGACTGTATTATCTGCATTCTTGTCTGTCACCATCAGCCCACATTGGTTTCTGTCTTACATCTACAGATAAATATATTCAGTGCTCATTGACAGCCCTTTTGATGGTGTTTCCTCCATCAAATCTTGATCAGCTGAGGCTTGTCTTGGGGATGTTTTCTCAGAATGGCTGATGGGGTTGGTGACCCTGAGTGCTGGATGTTCAGAACTGTGGCTTTGGGGCTTACAGGACAGCTTGAATGTTGATGGAATCCTTGGTCGAGACTGTCATTCTCTGGCCATTTTGTAGATGTCACTCACTGTCTAATGATTTGAATATTGCTTTGGAGAAATCTGAGGACTGCCTGGTTTTCCTTTATAAGTGATTTAGTTTCTCTCTTTTTACCTCATTCTGTTCACTTTTCTTATCTCTATCATTTGTGATACTTTTTAAATAGGATTTTTTTTGTTCGTTTAGTTGTAGGAGTTTATACACACAGACGTATATATGTATATATTCTGAATATTAATCCCTTAACTGATATGTTTTCTCCCATTTGTGAGTTGCATTTTCATTCTGTTGGTAGTATGTGTTATAGCACCAGCCAGCTACCCACCAGAGGGTAGATTGAAAAAGAGACTGCACCCAGAAAATTGAATTCAAAGGGAGTTTATTCCGGCCAGGATGGCAGCAGCCAATTTCTGAACTGTGGCCCCGAGCCTAAGTTACTTTCAGTTTTTAAGGTCTCCTCGGTGCAGATCTTCCGTTGTATTTTTAGCCAATGCAAGCAAGCCTCGAGTACATAAACTAATTTTGTGGTTAGCAATCAGCAGGGGTTTTCCACCCTTCCCTTCCCCCCTCTTTATTTCCTTAAACAAAACAAAATGGATTTTTTTACATAAAATGGTGTAACTTATGTCAAGCTTTGAACTGTCAGCTTAGTAGCCGGATCTGATGGCTTTAGCACTTATGGCATAAACTGCATCCTGTTGGGCACACAGGATGTTCTGCAAGAGCAAGCAAACTGGTTTAAAGAAGCCAAAATATGCAAGTTATAGCAGAGCATACAGTTTTGCACAAAAAGCATGTTTAGTTTAAATGGGTCAGTGGTTGTGAGTTAAACCTAGGTAAAGAAGTTTCTTGGGTATGGGTCTATCACACCTGGGTGTAAGGGCAGGAAATGTGGTTACTTGAGGAAGGGTCTGTTTTAGAGAGCTACTCTGTTTCTCATCTACATAGGAAAAAGCTGGCCGTCTGTGGTTTTCTTGCTAACACAGGAACAGGCTTGTGACCACAGAACTATAGAGTGTAGAATGTATTTAGCTGTTTTTACAACTGGGATAAAGATGGGGTCTGTCATGTTAACTTGCGACATATGCTTTGATGCACAAAAGTTTTTAATTTTGATAAAACCCCATTTTCTATTTTTTCTTTCGTTGTCTGTATTTTTGGTGTCATAGATAAGAAGTTATTGCTAAATTCATTGTCACAAAGCTTTCCTATGTTTTCTTTTAAGAGTTTTATAATTTTAGGTCTTACATTTAAGTCTTTGAAAAATTTTGTGTTCATATTTGTATATGGTTTAGGGTAAGGGTCCAACTTCATTCTTTCACTTGTGGCTGTCCAGTTTTACTAGCACCATTTGTTGAAAAGGTGATCTTTTCCCCATTGAATGGTCTTGGGACCCTTGTTGAAGATCTGGAGCTTCCTACCTAATGGGGCTGGGGCAGTGCGTTCATCCCTGCAGCCTGTCCTGTGCCTCTGGTCGCCTCCTCCCTGTGCAGCTCATTTACAGGTTTGCTGTTTCCTCCTGAGGGGGCTGGGCCTACCTGCTGGCAGGAGGCTGTGGGACTGGCCTGAGCCAGGAGCACATGATCTGGTTGAAGAGCTCCAGGGAGAGGCCTCCTTGAGACCTGGGGTTAGCCTGGGTTGAGTGAGCTGGGGATTGGCTGTGGTGGAAGCATGCAGAGGCCCCAGTCTTGTGTGAGGTATACTGTGCCTCAGGTATGCTCACATGTGCCTCAGGGTCCTTTCCTCTGCTGCTCCTGGGGCAGTTCCAGCTTGCAAGAGGCTCCTTGATGCCTCTCTGAACCCTGTGTGAACACTAGCTAATTAATCCCGGAGCTGCTTGCCTCCCTGCCATGTGGCTTGAGGAGTGAGTGTGCCACGTGGCACTGCAGTAATGCACTGTAATGCACTGCTTGGCTGGGAAGGAGGGGTTGGGGAGCACTTGAGCCTGGGGGCTAGGCCAACGGATTGGGAGGAGAGGCTTTAGTTGCCATGGTGACACTCACTCGGAGGTGCGAGGCTCCATCCTCACTGGCAGTGGCCCTCTGGGGAAGGGTGACTGTGCCCACTGTGCAGAGAAGAGTGAGGCACTCTGGGTCACATCACCTACCTGGGGTGAAGAAGGGGCAAAGACTTCCACTAACCTGCCACTCCACCATGGCCACAGCCACTCTATGTGGTTGTCGACATTTGGACCACAGTTGTCCTTTCTCCTGTTGATGTGCATCTGTGCTGTCTCAGGTTGGCTGATCACGACAAGGCTGCTCTGACCATGGGGTTTAGGGCTCTTGGAGACATGTGTTTCCAGCTCTCTTGGTAAGTGCCTAGGGGTGGGATGGCTGGGTCAGGGTCAAGGTCAGTGCATCTTTATCAAAAACTGCCCAGCAGTTCTCTGGAGTAGTGGCTTCGTTGTACATTCCGCCGGCAGGGGACACAGTTCCTGGTGCTTCTTGTGAGATGACTGTGTGACACACTTTCTGGTAGCCTTGTTTCAATTTAGGATTCTTTTCTGAGCAGTTTACCACATAACTAAATATGTGCTTGTGGACACTATTTAAAGTTGCTACATACTATATAGATATGTAACATGATTTATTTTTTTCTTTTTATTGACTAGGCCATTTCTAATATTTTGTTCTTTATTTTACAACACTTCTGGCTTCTGCTTCTTTCTCTTTGGACTCATTGAAGCAGAACTCTTGGAGTGGTGGGGGTTTCTCTGCCTGATCATTTTGCAGGTGGCTTGTGTTGCTTTGTGCCCCCACAAGCAGCATCTGAGGCTGGGGTCCCACTGCACTGCCCCCACCCTGTGTCCTCAGTTGTCCAGCTCCACTAATCTGACAGGCAGGTCCTGGCGTCATGTGCTCCTAACTGCGCCTGTGGTTTCTCCTGTTTGTTTCTCGCTTGCTGACGGGTCACGTGCCTTTCCTGCTCACATCCACACTTTACTTCAGATTATGTTTGAATGTTTTTAAAAATAAACTTGTAGGAGTGCCTTACATACTAAGGATAGCAGCCTTTGTCATATGTGTTCCAAATATATTTTCAGTTTATCTTTTTTGCCTGTGTTGCATTTTGATTTACAGAAGCTTTTAAAAATTATGCTGCCAAATCTGTTTTTCTGTGTGTTTAACATTGCTTTTGTGTTTGGTAGATGTTTTCTTTTGGGTTGTTTTGATGTTTTATTTTGAATTTATTTTTAAACTACTTAACTCTTTAATCCATCTGGAATCTATTTTGGTGTAAACTGTGAGCTGAGGTACTGTCTTACATTGTTTTCTAAATCATTCATTGGTTTCTGGGCACATTGGATGATGGACGTGTGCTGAGGAGATGAGTGAAGGTGCTCTTGGAGCAGCACCTCTGAGGATGCCGCCACTTCCCGTGGTTGACAAGGGGCAGTGAGGGTGTGGGGAAACTCCATCCTGTATAGCAGAGGGACAGGGTAAGGGGCAGGGCCAGGCATGTCTGGGTGGCAGCCTTGTCAGCTTCCCATGTGACCTCAGGCCTGCTTCTCTCCATCGTGGAGCTCTGGTCCTAGTTTGGCTCTCACTGCTTGGCCAGATCCAAGAGGCTGGCAGTCCAAGATCAGGGCGCCAGCAGAGTCGGTTCTGGTGAGGGCCCTCTATGGGGCCTCATTCACAAGGGCACTAATCCCACTGTGAGGGCTCTGCCCTCATGACCCAGTCACTTCCCAAACACCCCCTCCTTGGGGCTTAGAGTTTCAACATGTGAATTTTGGGAGGATGCAGACATTCAGAGAATGGCAGAGCCCATTGGGTGCCAGTGTCACCCTTGCAGTTCTCAGGGTTCTCTTTGAAGGAAACAGGAAAACAAGACATGCTGTGCCCACTGTGTGAGGCACCTCCTGGTCCTTCCCACCTACTCCTCCAATAGCCCTGCCAGGCATACATTGCTCCCCCACTTTTGAGTGTATGGACAGACTTGGGGACACAAGAGATGAGAGACTTTCTCAAGGAAGGTCACACACTGATCAAGGCAGAATGGAGATTCAGACCTGGATCCCCTCCGTGGTCCCCAGTCTCCCCTGACTCTTCTGGGATGGTGTCTCCACATGTTTCTAACAGCCTCCCGTGCAGCCTCCTGCCCAGGGGCCTCCGTAGCACTCATGGGCCTGGTGGGGCAGCCTGGAGCCAGAAGGCCTGGCCTCCCCCATTCTTGCACACTCCTGGTTTTGTGTTCTCCAGGCCCAGTTCATTCCTTTCCGCTCTCCTCCTATCCTCCATGCATCCACAGGTCTTTATTATTTAAAGCCTGGGCCTGGCTGTATGCTGGGGGCTGAGTAGGAATGAGGGGTACCTAGGAGAGGAAGCAGCCTCCTACTTCTAGGACGCTGTGTCTCTTGGGCCTCAGCTGCCAGACTGGCTGTCTCTGTGCAATGAGGTTGGGCAGGATTCGTGGGCACAATTGAGTAACTTGATTTGCTGATTTAAGGGTCAGAGCTGTGAGAGACCGTGCCACATGTGCAGTGCTGAATTGGATTGTGGACTTCACCAGAAGCTGCACCAAAGGCTGCCTAGTGGGCTGAGCACTTGGGCCAAGCCTGCCCAGTGGATCCTTGCTGAGTCTCAAGGAAGCTGGCTTTCAGTCCCAGGGCCCATCCTGCCAGGGCACACCCTCCCCTCTGCCAGCCCTGCTTCCTCTTCCCTGGAGAGACTTAGGGACATGCCTGTGGTCTCCCTGACCACCATGTGCTGTGGGGGTCCTCATCTGCCACCTGCCCTGCTCCACAGGCACTTTTCAGCTGCTGTATGGGCCCCAGAGTAGGCCAAGCCCTGGGTGCACATCCCTGTCCTCCCGGGCAAAGCTTAATTCTTCTTTTCTGCCTGTGTGGCTTTCTCTGCTGCCTGCAGCCAGTGTTCCATCTTGTGTCTCCTTGGATGGTCTGTCTTTAGGTTTCAGGCCACTCAGTTTCCCTGAGACCTCAGTGCTCTGATAAGTCCAAGAAATTGATGATTTTATAGTTTGTAGCTTTTTTCTTTTGTGGTTTTTTTTTTCCTATTTTTTGGTGGCTGGCCTGTACTTGTAGCTTTTTCTTATAGGTACATTAGGACCACACTCTTTCTAGCTTCCCACATCGTAGGCAGAAGAGGACTCTCTTGGTGTCACTTTAAATTGCATTTCTGTAATTATGAGTGAGCTCGAACGTCTTTTCATATGTTTAAGCACCAGTTTTATATTGTGTGTGAGAGCAAATTTTCTGGGTTTTTTTTTTTTTCTATTTACCTGCAGTTTTACTGAGCTCTCTGTATATTAGGGATTGGTATGAGTCAAATGTGTTCCCCAAATTTCAGATATTGGAAACTTGTTCCCTGCTGTGACAGTGCTAAGAAGGTAGGAGATTTGATTATGGTATTTGAAAGGTGAGGCCATTGACCAGTGTTTGAATTGTGCGGCCCTTGGGAATGGATTAACCCATTCGTGGTGTGGCAGGTTGATGGCAATGAGTTAGCATTGGTGTGGACTGGAGGCTTTATAAGGGGAACACATAGGACAGCTCTTGATCTTGCCCTTCTTGCTGTGTGATACCGTTTGCCACAGGACCCTGTAGAGACTTCCCACCCAGAAGAAGGCCCTCACCACCCGCGCCCCCTGGACCATGGACTACCTAGCCTCCAAAACTGTGAAAAATAAATTTTGTTCCTTCACAGACTACCCAGTCTCAGGTACTCTGTTTTAAGCAACAGAAAAAGGACTAATACAGGGATCTTATTAGCCTTTTATCTGTGACACATGTTGCAAATATTTTCTCTCAGCTGATCAGTTGTCCTTTTACTTTGCTTGTGGTGTTTTTGGTCATGCACATTTTGGTTTGTTTTTTAAGTGTCTTCACATGTGTCTGTCTTTCCTTTCATAGCATCTTGATTTTGAGCCCTACCTAGGATCCTTTTCCCTACACACAGGTTAAAAAGGAATTCACTTAAAAAAATTATTTTGCACATACCTTTATTATTTTATCTTTTACATTAATAGCTATGATCCATTTGGAGTATATTCCTTTTATTATGTGGGGCATGTACCATTTTTTCCCCCAAATGGCTAACCAGATGTCCCAGCACCATTTAGTAAGATGTACTTCTTTGATTTATAATGCTGCATTCATCATAAGCTAAATTTCTGCATGTACATGGGTTTATTTTTAGGCTTTCTTTCTTATTCCATTGGGTTATTTATGTTTTCAATCAAAGTATCTTATAGAGACTTTCTAGCATTTTTCATAATAGCTCTGTTGTGATATAATTCACATACCCTAAAGTTCACTTATTTGAAGTATACAATTCAGTGGTTTTCAGTCTATTCAGAGTTGTACATCCATCACCACTGGCAAATTCCAGAACATTTTCATCAACCTAAAAGGAAACCCCATATGCATTAGCAGACACTTCCTATTCCCTTCCCCCGACTCCCTGGCCACCACCTGTCCTTCTGTTTCTGTGGTTTTGTATATTCTGGACAATTCATATCAGTGGAATCACATACATTGTGTGTGGTCTTTCAAGTCTGGCTTCTTTAACTAACAATGTCAGGATTCACCCATATTTTCCCATGTATCAGTACTTTCTTCACCAGGATTTTTTAAAGTCCACTAGTACTAGTGCTTTTTATTTGTTTATTTGTTGAGTGTTTTCCCAGATGTACTCTTCTGTTTGTTTTCCCATATGAACTTCCCCATCAACTTGTCTAGCTCCATAAAAATACTTGTTGGTATTTTATTGAGATGGGAGAACTGACATCTTTGTAATATAGAGTTGTCCTATCCAAGAACAGCAGATGTCTACTTGAAAAGTTTTTCTTTTGTTAACTGTAAAACACTTTCTGGAATGTTTCAAAGTTCCCACTTAGAGATTTTCCCATTTCGTGTTAAATGTATTCCTATGTGTACTGTCTTCCTTGTTGCTAATGTAAATGGTGTTTTCTCTTCCATTATATCTTCTGTTTATTTGTGTATACGAAGGCTATTAATTTCTGTGTGTATGCCTGAGTTGGAAACCCTTCTTTACCAGTTACCAGCTGTGTGATCTTGGGCAGGTTACGTCACCTCTTGTGCCTCAGATTCCTCATCTGCAAAGTAAGATAATAGTGGCCCCACCTTACAGGGCAGTTGTGAGGATGAGCCTTGAGCTTATTAGTAAAGAACTTAAGTTTATTTACTGATAAGTAAAAACACTTACTAATCACTAAGTGTTATGGAAGTGTCAGGTCTTATCCTGTTACTTTCTAAAGTTTTCTTCTCTGGTTTCTGTTTCCTCCAGTTGTGTTTTCCTCATGTGTCTTGGGCCTTCTTTCCTGTCAGATTTCCCTGATGAGGTTCTGGCATGTATGGTGAGCCAACACTCCTGGACCTCCCTCTCATATGTCCCCTGACCCTCAGTAGGGGCCACTGTGCTCCCTGAGCACCACCCATGTTTCAGGGCCCACTGTCCTGCAAGCCAGCAGACATCCTGGGTCTTCTTTCTTCCACTGAGACCTAGTTTCCTCCCCCACAACCTCCCACCCCCAAAGCATCAGGAAACTGGAGGGAGGCCCAGTGGTGACTCTGGGCAGGTGCCCAGGATGTGAGGTCTGAGGGACCCATGGAAAATGTGGTCTGAGGACCCCTGGGGGGTCCCTGAGTTCCTTTCAGGGGTCCGCAAGGTCTTCCTTCTGCCAACTACATGCCTGTGTGGGCCGGATTTCTTCATATGCCCAGAACAGTGTGCTGCAGCAGCTCCCACCAGAGCAGGAGGAGAAGCAGCCATCCCTAGAGTCTGCCTGGAGACCAACATGAGTGTGAGGCAGTGCCACTGTCCACGCTGAGCTGTGTTTTTTAGAAAACAGTTACTTTAAATAAAAATGTTATTTATGTCAACAGTAATGGATTTATTCATATTTCAAAATGTGTTAATAAATATTTTTTACAAAGCCTCTGTTTTAGTTGTGAGGGGAGTACTTATTGGTAGATGTCATCCACATAAACCAAAGCTCATCTGGGCCAGTCCTGATCTGTGATCATTCATTAATCCAAAATTAAATTGTCTGATTTCTGTCAATTTATATATTTGTAGATGCATCTTCAGTGGGGTGTTTGTTGCCTCTTTTTGAGGCATAAAGGACTATTCTCCTTTAGAGAGCCTTGGTTCCCCCCACCCCCCTTTCCAGCTAATGTGCATTGGGTTCTGGTGAGGAGAATCTAGGATCAACTCACACTAGTTCTCTCCTTAATTCACTCCATTTTCCTTCTCTTTCAGTTCTGCTGCTACGGATTCATATGCATTTCAACAGCAACAAAATACGAATAAATCTTGGGTGAGTTGTTTATTGATTCTTTGTTCTGTTTTATATTGTATCTTATGAGCTTCATGCGGTCGATGAATTAAAATAGAAAAGTATAAGTAAAACTTATACTTTGAAGGAAATGTAGGTATGTAAGATAAAGTGGGCATGTAGCTTCAGCAGTTTAAGAACTGAGTTGTCCAAGTTGAATGCAAATTTGTCTCTGGTCTTTCTGATGTTGTGACAAAATGGCAGTTTGATTTGTTTTGTGATTGGAATGGAATCTGAGAGGACAGTATGCTAAATTTTTTATGGGAGATCAAGACTTGCTGATACCAAAGTCTGACAGACCATCTTCATTGATCACATAGATGATGTAGTAGAAAGGGTTTCTTTTGTTTGTTTGTTTGTTTTTTAACACCAATTTGTAAACAAACAGTTATATGCAGTGCAGTTACCTAGGGCTAAAGCACAACTCTGTTAATAAGGTTTTTCTGGAATTTATAAAACAGTGTAAAATAGTGTGGTCCCAGACAGCTTTTAGAAGGCTTTACTTGATTCATGGATTAAACCTGGACCATGTGGAGGCTTGAGTTGATTCTCTTCAGTAACTCTTCATACATTTCGCTCAGTTGATTCATACATGCAGGTGTGCAGCACAGAACATGATCTTCTCCTGGAATTTGTTACTTTCTATCATGCTTTCTTTTTTTCCTCTGAATTCTTCTGCTTTCTCTTTGTAACATAGTTCATCCCAGCATTCCATCCTAGACACTGTTCTTCTCACTCTGCAATTTGTCTTGTCTGATTTGATCTTCCATAGTCTGCACTCCTATTTCTCTCTAGTTTGTACCTTTTTTCCAGCCTTTTGACTATGGGTTGAAGTCCCTGTTGAATGCATATTTGTAGCTGTCAGAAATGTACATTAAGCCCTAAAATTCAAAACCAGTTTGCCTCAGTTTTTGACCACGTGCAAAATATACTTTGCCCCTTTCAAGAGCCGCAGAAATATTTTGCTAACATGGAACTGGCCAAAAGTTCAATTAAATCAGTTCCAGTGGCCTATCACCTGCCCCTCCCCATATGACCAGCACACAGTGAGGATGCTGGTATGAACATATGGGCAATTTCCTGCAGACAGGGCTGGTGGGAAGGGGAGGCACCTGCAGGCACTGGTCTCAGCAGTTAGTTATTTGTGTTGGGCATCTGCTCCCGTTCTTTGATTAGGGCCCAGTCCTGGTACCTGGGAGACAGCCTCATGCCTCTTCACTCTGCCCTCTGGGCTCTCTCCATTCTCTGTCAGTATTCTTTTTCCTTAAATGCCTGAGATTGCAGTTGACCAACTTGTTTTTGTCTATTTCTTGCTTATAGTAAGTTGGGGATCCAGTGGCCTCTTTTTTTATTTTCATCCAACTCTGGCCTTTTGATGCCAGAAGTGGTTCAGTGTAATCACTGCTTTAAAAAGTGTGTGCTTCCTGTGTTCTAAAATCCATTAGACCAAACCTACCCCCACACACTCTGAGGCAGGCCCTATGTCACTGGCCTCCTCATCTTTTCAAGCCTGCTGTGCCCTTAGACTCCCTGTTGTTTACCAGGCACTTTTTGTGTGCCACACTCTAAGGTCCTTGGAATGCTGAAAATGTTTTTTATCTTTTATATATTTCACAAAAAACCTTGGTTCAATTCTTGCCACAAAGCCATTTCCTACTTTGAATATATTTTGCGGGGAAAAAGTTGGGTTGAAAAATAGTTGTATTTCAGACCCAGCAAGAGTTGGCGTCTTTCTGTTTTCTTTAAGTTCTGTTTGAAAGTTGAGCATCTTTAGCTCATCTCTCTTCTCTCATTTTCTCTATGGCAGACATATGAGGCCAGGCAGCACTTTCCCCTTTCTTTCCAGAAATGTCCTTTGGCAGACCCCTGGGATGGTGAGATGCCCTTTCAGTTTTCCATGTTATGGGAGGCCTGGATTTCTGTGGTAAGACTCTGTTATTTAAAACATCCAACCTGATATCAAGGCCAAAAGAGGACCATGACATCATTCCCAAACCAATGGATACTGAGTCCAAAACTGAAACCCTAACCTGTGCCTAAACATTTAGGCACCTTCCCACTCATACCCTAACTGCTCCCAATCTAGACAGTGTTGTAATCAAAAACAGCGAATATAAGCACCCTGTGATATTGAGCAACAGAGCAGCTTCTCTGGGAGAAAGATGTGCATGCTAATGTTCTCTGTATTGTTCCAGTTTGGGCATATGTAATATAGAGAAAAATCTATATTAAATCAGTCTGCAGAAGAATTTTTTGGACAAGACCCTAAAAGCATCAGTGACAAAAGAAAAAATAAACAAATGTGATTACATCAAACTAAAAAGTTTCTGTGCAGCCAGGGTGACAACAGACAAATTTAAGAGACAACTTAGAGAACTGGAGAAAATATTTTTAAATTATACATCTGACAAAGTGTTTATATCCAGAATTTATAGGAAATTCAACTTAATAACAAAATAATAATAATAATTATCTAATTTTAAAAATGGACAAAGGACCCGAGCAGACATTTCTCAAAAGAAGACATGCAAATGACCAAGAGGCACATGAAAAAATGCTCAACATCACTAATAATCAGGAAAATTCAAATCAAAACCACAGTGAGATATCACCTCATCCCAGTTAGAATGACTAATATCAAAAAGACAAAAAAAAAATGCTGGTGATGATGTGGATAAAGGAAACTCTTATGCTATACATTGGTGGGAATGTAAATTAGTACAGCCATTTTATAAATATAATAAATTAAATATAGATCTACCATAAATTCCAGCAATCCCACTAATGGATGTATATTCAAAGGAAATGAACTCAGTGTTTTGAAGAGATATTTGTACTCCCATGTTGACTGCAGCACTGTTCATAGTAGCCAAAATATGAAATCAACCTAAATGCACATCAACAGATAAATGGATAAAGAAAGTGTGGTATATATACACAATAAAATAATTTTTAGACATGAAAAGTAAAATCCTGTTATTTGTGACAACATAGATGAGCTTGGGGTGCATTATGTTAAGTGAAATAAGCCAGACACAGAAAAAAAAAATCTGCATAATCTCACCTATATGTGAAATCTAAAAGAAAAAATATTTTATAGAAGTTGAGAGTAGAATAGTGGTTACCAGAATCTGGGGAGAATAAAGAAAAGGGGGAGGGATGTTGAGAGTTTGGTCAGCAGGTGCAATGTTGCAGTTATACAGGAGGAATAGAATTGTTACTCTGTTGCACAGTGGGTGACTATAGCTAACAATAATGCAGCATTGCATATTTCAAATATCAAGAAGAGGATTTTGACTATTCTCTCAAAAAAGATAAATGTTTAAGGTGACGGATATAATAATTACCGAAATTTGGTCATTACACAATGTGTTCATGTATCAAAATAGCACATTATACCCCATAAATATCTACAATTATTGTGTCAGTAAAAGTAAGGAAACCATTGGCAATATAAAGTCCTGATCAAGTGGTTATTTCATGTCAAGCAGGTGAAGTGTGTCTTTTAGGTTTCTGGTGAGTCTGTGACTAGATATGGAAACATCAAGAAATTTATGTATTGCTCTCTGGTTTTTCTTATTTTAGGCATAAAAATAACACAACTTAGTTATAAAAATAAAGGCCATCTAGAAGATCCATAATGTGCTTATATCATATTTTTTTAGATAATAATGTAAATAATTTAAGAATATTTTTAGGAAACCTGGGCTTACTGAGACTATTTTTTGTAAACGCTTAAGAGTGTTGATAACCCTGCTATACTTTGTTTCTATAGAAACAAGAGTGCCATCTGTCCTTCCAAGGACTTGGAGATTTTCATTAAAAATCTGATTAATCCACCAATCTTCATTTGTTATGCTAACAAATTTGTTGTAATGACCAGTTATATACTTTAATTAAAAGTTTTTTTTCTTTCGGAATATGTTTAACATTTAATAGATTACATAAAATAATGCCCCTGCTGTCTGATAGTTAGCAATCCTGTTATAGTAACAAAATTAGAAAGAGAAAAGAATCGTTTTTAAAATTAGTGGAATCCGATCAAAGATAACACTAAGTAAATTAAAATTCAAGCACGGTTTTTAAAATGAAAATTGACAAACTAATGGTAAAATTTGTATGACATGCAAAAGGCCAAGAAAAGCCAAGACATTTTTAAAGAAGAACTAAATAAGAGAAACTGCTCTCTATATACAAAAACTCAACATAAATCTACATGAATTAAGGCAGTAATATTGTAACAAGTATAAAAAATAGACCCATGAAAAAGAGCAGAACCCCTAACAGACCCATACATGTGGATACATAAGCTATTACAAAGAAATACTATAGATTACTAATAGAAATACATTTAAAAGTTAATAGTGCTAGATCATTTGGATAAATGCATGTAAAAAAATGTTAAAATATATTTTATACTACCCACAAAAATCTGTTCCAGAAAGAATGTGGCTTTAAATATAAATGTTGAAAAATAAACTTTGAAAAGATAGATTATTTTCATCACTCTGCGTGGAGATAGAAATTTTAAGCCGACCACATAAGCAATAGCTGTAAAAAGAGAGATTGATAAATTGGACTGCATTCAAGTTAAATATTTCTTGGTGCTTTCCGTTTCTTGGACTTCCTGTGTTCAGTAAAGCTAATCTGCAGGAATAAAGGAGGTTGCCTCCCAACTTCACAGTGACTAGAAAGTGCAGGTGTGAGTGTAGGAGGACAGCCAGCAGCACTCCTGGGGGGTGGGCAGTGCAGACCTGTCTATTCTGGTTCCAGGATGGCCTCCACCTCTGATGAGAAAGTGAGTCCTCCCTGATTCAGTGATTCAGATATGACTTTGTAGGATGGTCCTGACACACCAGATTGAGGACTGTTTAATAGTGTATCAAAAATGGCACATTAGCGGTACACCAGCCTGTACCTGAGTCTGAAAGCCAGTGCCCTGGGGAAGAGGAACAGTATTAATAAATGAATGTCACCACTTTAAAATCAGTTGGTATTGGTTAGAAAAGGGGACCACAGATGTGGCAGTTATAATTAGTGTTAAGGTTCACCTTAGTGTGCGTTGTAACAAAGTGGTGGTTGGTGGGTGTCACAGAAACAGAATATCTGTCAGTTGCTAAACAGCATTTTCTCTACTCCTGATTTTGTGAAATAAAACAATCCCATGAGTAGAATCAGCACAGGAGACTGAAATGTAGGTGGCAGCACACACCACCACAGGAGCCTGGACAGCCACATCTCTGTGAGATATCTTGAGAAGGTCAGTGTATTTTCCAACCCTCTGTGCTGCTGGAAATGGAGGTGATTTTTCTGCCTTCCATAAATGTACCTGCCCAACCCGGTAGGGAGCATAGAGAAAAATGCAGCCTGCATTCTGCTTCTAGTGCAAGTGCCCTGGCTCAGGCTGTGTCCTTTGTAGGAAAGATCACTGTTCCTTGTATGTTTGGAGGAGAAATTTTCCTAATTCACACAAAGGTGCTGTATGGTCTAGCCTGAGACCCTAAAACCACTGGAAAACAGGTGTGGAGGCCACCAGGAATCTCTTGGAACAATGGGTATACATTGGGAAATGTGAAATGGCTTTCTACTTGTTTTGAAGAAAGGGTGATTATCTTTACTTCTGTTTTGTTAAGGAGTGGGACAGACATGGCCTGTGGAAATGAGCTCACACATGGAAAATTTTGGACCCCAGATATTTCTACTCTGTGGTTTTCCAGGAATTAGGTAAGCTGTTTTCCCTTTGGTGGCTCCCGTTTATAACAAAGGCCAAGGCTCTTGTGCTTGTTGTGCTTGTACAGTTTACATGACAGTTATGAGCCTGGAGAGAGATTAGTTGATGACATTTCTTACAGCCACATCTTGGGGTCTCATCTCATACACATGGATTCACATCAAAGACCCAGCTGGGTGAATGTCTGTTTCTCAGCTCCATTAACACTGAGAGCTCAAGAGGCAGGTGGGTGATGAGATGATGCAGGATGATTTTCAGTGAAATGTTAGGAGAATTCTCTGTTCAATATTTACTGTGCCATAACTAGAGTAATTGTTTCCAGACATAAAAATATAACATGAATCTTATAAGGCTTGTAAAAGGATATTTGATAATTTAAAAAATTTGATAGGCTTGTAAAAGGATATTTATAATTTTCTGATGTATTTGAATTTGAATTGTATTTTTTTATTTTAATATTTTTAAAATTTAATTTGCTGTGTTCATTCACATTAAATTTCACCTAGTAAGACACAAATCTGAATGAATTCAGTATACTTATGTTTTTGTTCTTTTCAGTTTGAAAATACTTGAAAAAATTTCAAAACTTTTAGGAATACTTAAACTTATGACATCATAAAACATGAGATATTCCTAACATTATGCAGTAATGAATTTTTAACAGGTGGCTATAAAGATGGTTTTGTTTATTCCATTATAGTAATTGCTAATAAAGTAATTTTTTTCTGTTTACCATAAAATTATCTGTAAATATTCATAAGCTAATGACTAGCTTAGATGAATGTGAACTAAATAATTAAGTATGAGTTCAAATATTTTCTTAAATCCAGATTTAGTATTTTAATTTTTCTAAATAAACTAAAACGTATAATTGATCAGAATATTAGGTTGAGTAAAATTTTTATAACAGTGAGTTAAAAATAATTTGCAATACTTGAAAAAATAATGTACATTTTCTAAAAAGTTTTGTAAGTTAAAATCACTGATGTCTTCTTCAAAAGTTTTGAGCTTTATTTGTCTATTAAAGCATATATTTTTAAAATAAGTGATAATTACATTTTGACTCAGTTACTGAGTCTTCACAAATTTTCTGTTAACGTTTTCTGAATTCAGTAGGGATAGAGTTTTCTCATACCTACACATCTTTGAAACAAAAGATAGAGAGGGTGGAATCAGGCCCACCTCACAACCTTGCCCTCATCCCTGAGAAGAAGTTCTGCAAACTGGCTTCCAGGGTAACAATACCCAGCTGAGCCGAAGTGTGTCCATGCCCTGGCTAAGAGACACAGCCCAGCCGTCATGCCCATGGCATACCCATCCCTGAGTCTTTGAGCCATTGCATGCCCATGCTTCTGAATGAGAAACAGCCCAGTTGAAGTGCCCATGCCAGGTCCACCCTTTGTCACAGAAGCAGTACAGTGACCCTGTCCCTGGTGTACCAGTGTCAGAGCCCCTGACACACCACACATGCAAACCCTCAGACTGAGAATCAGTCTAACAACCCCATTCCCAGTGAGCCACCCTGTGACAACTGACCAGAAGGGTGCTTGCACACACCTTCAACCTGAGAAACAACCCAGTGATTCCCAGTGCAATGAGGATCTTGAAGACATACCTAATGTGGCTTACAGTTAAAGAAGCTGAAGAGCCTACACTACTGCATCCACACAGAACAAAGTCAATGTACCCTTCACAGTCAACACCATAAGCCACATTTGAAAGTGAAAGTCTTTTCCCAAACTGCCTACTCTACAAAACTCAAAGAGACAGCTGTTCCACCAGATGCACAGATATCAATTCAGGGCAACTAGAAACATTAAAAAAAAAAAAATAGAAATATGATATACCAAAGAAACATAATAATGCCCCAGTAACTGATGCAAAAGGACATGTCAATAGGTAATTGCCAACTTGCCAGGAAAAAAAAAATTAACGATTTTAATGAAACTCACTCAGATACAAGTGAGTACAGACAAATAAAATCAGAAAAATAATCCATGACCTGAATGATAAATTTAGCAAAGAGATAAATATCATTTTAAAAAACCAAAAAGAAAACCTGGGACTGCAGAATTCACTGAATAAAATAAATATATCAGAGAATCTCAACAACGGACTAGATCAAGAAGAAAAAAATAATTTCTGATCTTGAAGACAGCTCATTAAAATAACCTGGAAAGACCTAAATAAATGAATAAATAAACAGAATGGAATAAACAGAGCCTGCAAGATCTTGGAGATACCAATAAGCAGGTATACTTATATCAGATAAAGCAGACTTTATATCAAAATCTGTACAAAGAGAAAAAGTAGGGCATTATATAAAAATAAAGGAATAAAAAAACACAAGAGGATATAACAGTTAAAGATATATATGCATTCAACAATACCAGAGCACCAGATGTATAAAGAAAATATCATCAGATTTAAAGGGAGAGATGGGCACCAAAACAGTAATAGATGGGGACTTTAATACACCACTCTCAGCACTGCACAAATCATCTGGACAGAAACTCAACAAAGAAACATCAGGTTTAAATGATACCATAGACCAGATGGGTATAACAGACATTGTAGAATTTTCCTCCAACAGGTACAGAATACACATTTTTTTATGAGCACAAGAAACATTCTCCAGAATTGACCATATGTTAGGCCACAAAACAAGTCTCAACAAGTTCAAAAAAATCAAAATCATAGCAAGTATTTTTTCTGACAACAATGAAATTTAACTAGAAATCATAAGAAGAGGAACTGTCAAAACTCTACAAATACATAGAAATTAAACAACATGCTCCTGAACAACCAATAAGAAATTAAAAAGAAAATTAAAGAATGTCTTGAAACAAATAAGAACAAAAACACAACATACTGAAATCTACGGAATACAGAAAAAGCAGTGTTAATAATAAAGTTTATAGCAGTAAACACCTATATCAAAAAAAAAAAATATTTTAAGACAACCTGATGGTTCAGTGCAAGAAAATGAAAAAGCAGGAACCAACCAACCCCAAACAAGTAGAAAAAAGAAATAATAAAAATCAGAGCAGCAGTAAATGAAATTGAGACTAAAAATACAACACAAAAGGTCAATCAAATGAAAAGGTGATGTTTTGAAAAGAAAACAAAATCAACAAACTATTGGCCAGACTAACCAGGAGAAAAGGAGAAAATATCCCCCAAAATAAAATCATAGATACAAAAGATGACATTAAAACTGATACTGCAGAAATACAAAGGATCATTGTAGACTGTTGTTAGCCACTATATACCAATAAATTCCAAAACCTAGAGAAAATGGATAAATTCTTGGACACATAGTGCCTACCAAGAAGAAATAGAAAATATGAGCAGACCAATAACAAGTAATGAGGTTGAATCAGTAACTAAAAGTCTGTCAACAAAGAAAAGCCCAGGACCAGATGGTTTCACTGCTGAACTCAACCAAAATTTAAAGAACCATTAGCACTACTGTTTCTCAGACCATTTAAAAAAAAATTGAAATGGACAGAATTTTTCCAAACTCATACTATGAGGCCAGAATTACCCTCATACAAAAGCCAGGCAATGACACACACACATAAGAAAACTGCAGGCCAATATCCCTGATGAACATAGCCGCAAAAAATCCTTAATAAAATACTAGCAAACTAAATCCAACAGTGCATCAAAAAGATGTACCATAATCGTGTGGATTTATCCCAGAGATGTAAGAATGGCTCAACATATGCAAGTCAGTAAAAATGATATGCCACATCAATAGAATAAATGGAAAAAAAATGACCATCTCAATAGATGCAGAAAGCACATTCAGTAGGATTCAACATCTTCTCATGATAAAAAGCAGATTAGGTATAGAAGGAAATTATCTCAACACTATAAAGGTCATGTATGACATACCCACAGCTAACATCACACTGAATGGGAAAAATCTAGAACAAGGCAAGGATGCCACTCTCAGTAGTTTTATTCAACACAGTAGTGGAAGTTCTAGCCAGAGCACTTAGGCAAGAGAAAGGAATGAAGGTCATCTTAATTGGAAAGGAGGAAGTCAAATTGTCCTGGGTTGCAGATGACATAATTTTATGTAGAGAGAAACTTTAAAAAAACTCTATTTAAAAAAAAATCCTAGACATAAGCAAATTAAGTAAAGTTGCAAAATACAAAATCAACGTACAAAAATTAGTAGCATTTCTATACACCAACAGCAAACTAGCAGAAAAAGAAATCAAGAAAGCAACCCCATTTACAAAAAACACAAAAATGCTTAGGAATGAATTTAACCAAAGAGGTGAAAGATCTCTACAGTGAAAAGTATAAAGAAATTAAAGATGACCAGAAAGATGGAAAGACATCCTATGAACATGGAATGGAGGAATCAGTATTATCAAAATTGACCAATAGATTCAATGCATTCCCCATCAAATAACCAATGAAATACTTCAGAGAAATAGAAACAACAATCCAAAAATTTATTTGGAAACACAAAAAACCCCACATGGCCAAACAATTCTGAGAAAAGATAATACAGTGGGAGGAATCAGTCACCTTGACTTCAAAATATAGAACAAAACTATAGTAATCAAAACAGCATGGTACTTGCACAAAAACAGACACACACACCAATGGAACAAAATATGGAATACAGAAATAAATTCATGTACCTAAAACCAACTTTTTTTGGACAAAGGAACCAAGAACATATATTGGGGAAAAGACAGTGTCTTAAAAAAGTGCTTGGAAAACTGGAGAGTCATGCTCAGAAGAATAAATCTGGAATCCTATCTCTCACCATATACAAAAGACAACTCAAAATGGATTAAAGACTTCGACTTAACACTGGAAACTATAAGACTATTAAACACAGGGGAAATGGTTCAGGATGTAGGACTGAGCAAATTTTTATGAATAACATCTCAAAAGCACAAACAACAAAAGTAAAAATAAATGGGATTATATCCAACTAAAAAGCTTCTGCTCAGCAAAGGAAACAACAGCATGAAGAGACAATCTGCAAAAAGGGAGAAAATATCTGTAAACTAGTCATCTGATGGGATAAATATCCAGAATATACAAAAAACTCAATAGTAAAATAATAATAATAATAATAATTCAATTTAAAAATGGGCAAATGAGCTTTATATACATTTCTCAAAAGAAGAAATACAAATGGCCAGCAGGTATATTTAAAAATAATAAATATCACTAATCATCAGAGAAATGCAAACAAAACCACAATGACATATCATCTGACCCCACTTAGAATGGTGATTATAAAAAAGACAGAAAAAAACAAATGCTTGTGAGGATGCAGAGAAAGAGGGACTCATACATTGTTGTAGGAAATGTAAATTAGTACAGTCATTATGGGAAACAGTATGGGGGTTTATTAAAAAAACTGTAAGTAGAACTACCTCATAATCCAGCAGTCCCACTACTTGATATATATCCAAAAGAAAGGAAATAAACATGTTGAAGAGATATCTGTACTCCCACATTTATTGTGGCCATATTCACAATAGCCAAGATTCAGAAACAACTTGTAAGTGTCCATCAACAGATAATTGGATAAAGAAAATTGTATAGTTTATACCACAATGCAGTACTACTCAGCCATAAAACAGAATGAAATCCAGCCATTTGCAGCAACATGGATGATCTTGGAGAAACTTATGTTAAGTGAAATAAGCCAGGCACAGAAAAAGAAATAGCTCATATTCTCACTCATGTGTAAACTAAGTGTTGCTCTTATACAAGTAGAGAGTAGAATGGTGGTTAGTCGAGACTGGTAAATGTAGTGGATGGGAGATAAGGACAGCATGGTCAATGGATACAAAATTATAGCTAGATAGGAAAGAGAGTAATATTTAGTATTCTATAGTACTGTAGGGACACTAGAGTTAACAATTTATTATATAATTTCAACTAAGTAATAGGATTTTGAATGTTCCCAACACAAAGACATGACATATGATTAAGGTGATAGATACCTTAATTACCCAAATGTGATCATTACACACTGTTCAAATGTACCCATATATCACATTGTACTCCACATATCTACATAATTATCTCAGTCAATTAAGAAAAAATAAATTTAAACAAGTTAAAGACAGAAGTATAAGCTACCAGTAACTTGGAAGAAAAATAATGGGAAGTTAATACTTACTGGGAGCAGAGTTTATGTTTTGGATTACAAAAGTTTTGGAAATGGATAGAAGTGATGGTTACCCAGCATTGTCAATGTAATTTACTCCACAGAATTGTATGTTTGAAAATGGTTAAAATGGAAAATCTTATTACACGTATATTTTTTACCACACCACAATTTTTTTTTTAATTAAAATTAAGTAAAACATTTACAAATTTGAATACTACTCTAATTTCATCTTTATGTGTTAATGTTGTACTGGGTGCAGATAACTTTATATCTAAGAAACTCTTCATTTTAACAAGCACTTCCTTGTGTGAGACTCTGCTGAGAGTATAGCTTAATTTTTATGTGAATATATATACATATTGTAATGATGAACAAGCTAACTGTACGGTCCGGCCCCGTGGCTCACTCCGGTGAGTGTGGTGCTGGTAGCGCCGAGGCCGCAGGTTCGGATCCTGTATGGGGATGGCCGGCCGAGTGCGCTCACTGGCTGAGCATGGTGCAGACGACACCAAGTCGAGGGTTGCGATTCCCTTACCAGTCAAAAACAAAAACAAAACAAAACAAAACATGGATGAATCTGGAGAAAATTCTGTTAAGTGAAATAAGCCAGACAAGGAAAGAGAAATACCTCGTTTTCACTTATAATTGTGTGCTAAGAAAGAAAAAGAAAAAAGACCTAAACAATTCCTTGAACTTTCAGAATACTAGAGGAGGTGTGGTGGGGGTGGGGGTTTGGGGAGGGATATGTTGGGTAAAGGGCATAAAGAAAAATCATGATTTGTAATAATAATATGCTTATAATAAATAATATTTTTAAAAAGGATAGAAAAGTATGATACCATGAAAACATTTATTACTTGACGTTATTAGAAGAGAAACGTTATCTAACTAGTATTTACATTCTGACATATATATGTTTTATGATTTTCATTGTTTCACAACACTCCCATACCCAAAATAGCTGTTTTCTATTTTCCCATATGAATATTTTACAGGGTTTGAAACATATGTAAAAAGTTCTGATTTTCAGAACTTTGTTTCAAAAGGCAGCTATAATACCATTGGCTAATTAAAAGACTAAATGACTGTGATTTTAAAAGTTCAAATTAATAGTAGTTTATATACACCCTGAAATATGTATTATTACTACTTTGCTTGTAATTTTATTATAAATATAACTCATGTCAGTCTAATTCAACTCTCCATGCTTAGTAAAGCACAGTTTGTTCAGAATCCTGCTGGTCTTTTACTAGACTTTTGTAATAAACATTAATCATCATTATTGTATGGCAGGGATATTTGATGCTAACATCAGATTTAGAATATTATCATTCAAAGGAGGTAATGAAAAAGTCACTGCTCTGAGATCTGTAAGGTGCCCATAGGCATGTAAAAACTGAAAGTGTCCATATGCCAGCATTAATCACATGACAGTGGGAGGAAGGGGACTGAGTACACATCACAACAGGAATGTTTTCCCCCCAGTTTATACCACCAGTTTTCTAAATAAAATAGATTTTAACATTTTAAAAAACTTGAACACATTTAATAAGAACTAATCTTATTTGCAAATATCAATTCATTAATGGATTGCATAAACACTTAATATTTTTGTACTATACTTCTATCCATTATTCATCAAGTGTTAGAGCAAAAGAGATTTATTCAAATTATCTTTTATCAAAATATTTCAGCAGTTATATGGTGACATCAGCATAAAGTGAGTTGGAATAATTATCTACTAAAACTAAGCAAGTTATTTACATAGATTTTAGGAATTAATTTTATTACATGGAATATTAAGATGTGTTGGTTTAGGACTTCTGATCAAGATGGCAGAATAGACAGTCCCCAGTGTCACTCTCTCCCACAAATGAGCCAATTTATAACTATTAAAAAGCAACAACAGCCAAGCTGGGGCCACTAGAACTCAGGGGAAGAAGAGAGACTTAGAATTCCTGAAGTCAGGAGAAGCCATGATGAGAGAAAGGACTGCTCCGAATGTTTCAAGCCCCAGACATTTTAAGACTTGCCCTGGTTAGCACATGGAGTAAGAGCTTGCAAAAGCCACAGCTGTGCCCTTTGGATGAGGTTGCTTGGAGGCTGCAGGGGAGAAGAGGGACTTGGTGGCCCACAGTCCAGCAAGACCACTAATGGTTCCTGTGGACCCACACAGGAGTGAGGGGCCACAGACAACTGAAGAAAGCCATTCAGAGGCCAGTGAGTCATCAGAAGAGACTGGCGAACATCCCACTCTATGGGAAGTCTTTGGAGTATGGGCAGTAGGGGAGATGGGCCCACCAGGGGGAACACTGGGGCACAGCATGGTCAGCTGATCTGCCCCTGAATCAGCACAGAAGCACTCATTGAAGACTGGTCAGGAATATAGAACTGGGGGCGGGGGTGAAGTTTGCTGAAAAAACTCAGGCTCAGACCACAGTTTCAGCACAATGCAGGTGTACCAGACCTCACATGACCCAGAAGTACATACAAGGTCAACAATTAAAACCTGATCTGCACGTAAAGCCTTCTCCAGGGAATCAGCAGCAAAGCAGCAATTTACCTCAATTACGGGGCTCAAGGGCTGGTCCCCACAGGAAGTTCCCCCATTTTAGAAGTAAGCAAAAGACAACAAATTAGTTCCAGTGCAGAGTTTAAGTGGTGGGAACAATGAATAATCCAACACAGAACTGAAAGAAAAATGGAATACAGGTCAGAGACAAAGTCTGATATTAACTAGTAAAGGTCTAACACCACCAAAAAACATCTATAAAACCTAGAAGGACAGGAAGTGCCCCGGGCTCCCCTGCCAGAATGAGGGCAGTGCCATGGGCCTCAACCAAGGCTCACCTCCTTCTTATTCCTCCTACCCTATTTCCTTGCCCTTCCCCTCTCCCTCTCCCCACCCAACTGCTCCACAACATCTTAGAA
Source organism: Cynocephalus volans (assembly GCF_027409185.1). Taxonomy (NCBI): domain Eukaryota; kingdom Metazoa; phylum Chordata; class Mammalia; order Dermoptera; family Cynocephalidae; genus Cynocephalus; species Cynocephalus volans. The sequence continues at coordinate 43,474,134 of NC_084463.1, read as the reverse complement.
TGTAAAAAAAAATTAATAAATACATTTAAAGAGAAAAGACAAAAAGAATCTTAAAAGAAGCAAGAGAAAAGCATCAAGGCACCTATAAGGGAGCTCCTTTCAGGTAACAGCATACATCTCAACAGAAATTCTACGGGCCAGAAAAAAAATGGGATGACATATTCAAAATACTAAAAGAAAAAACTCTGAGCCAAGAACACTAGAGCCAGCAAAGCTATCCTTCAGAAATTAGGGAGAAATAGTGTGTTTTCCAGACAAACAAAAATTTCAGGAATTCACCACACATGACCATCCCTGCAAGGAATCTTCAGGGGAATCCTTCATCAGGAAAGCAAAAACAATAATCACTCATCTTACCAGCTATAGATCTATTCACATTTTCTGGGTTTTTTAAAATAATTCAGTCTTGGGAGGTGTTGTGTTTCTAGGAATTCATTCATTTCATCTACATGATTTAACGTATTGACCAACAATTATTCATAGTATTCTTTTATAACCATTTTGATTTCTGTAGATTTGGTTGTAACGATCCCTCTTTCATTTCTGATTTAGTTATTTGAGTCTTCTCTTTTTTTTCTTAGTCCGTCTGGGTAAAGGTTTGTAAATTTTGTGGATCTCATCAAAGTTCCAACTTTTGGTTTTACTGATTTTCTCTTCCTTTTTTTCTGTTTTCTATTTCTTTTATCTGTGCTCTAATTTTTATTACTTACTTCATCTGCTAGGTCTGGGCTTAGTTTGCTGTTCATTTTCTAGTGTCCTAAGGCGCAGAGGTGATTGTTGGTTTGAGATCTTTCTCTTTTATTAATGTATGCACTTAGATTAAATAGATTTCCCTTTAAACTACATATATATATTTTTTGTTTGTTTGTTTGTTTGTTATATTTGGAGTTAAAAATACCTAGTTATTTTTAGTGGTTTTTTATCCTACCTTTTCACTTAATATTATATCATGAAAATTTGTCATAAATACTCTTCAAAATTAGATTTTAATAACTGCATAATGTTACATTTAATGGAGGTCCTTAATTTATTTAGCAATTCTCTTATTGTTGGACATTCAGTTTATTACCAATTTTTTACCTTTATATAGCTCTCACATTTACACACATAAATATACACACACAAATATATGTATATATATATTCTTTGACTTTTTGCTTATGGTTTCAAGAAGTAGGATAACTGGTTGAAAGTATATGAACATTTTATAAACTTCTGTTTATCAATCCAATCTGTTCTCTGTTCTTCAAAGTTTTACCAATTTATAGTTATATGAGATTTTGACATTGTTTCTTTCACAGCACCAGTATTATACAATATCACATTTATTCAGTTTGAGAAATGAAAAATATCATTTTTCTGTTTTAATTTCCATTTATGTGAACATCTTAGAATGTATTTGTTAGCCATTTATAATTCATTTTTAACAGTTGTTTATACATTAAGGAAGTTAATCTTTGTTACATTTGTTTCTTATCAATTGACTTTACATTCAATTTGTGATGTTTCTTGTTTGTATGTTGAGAAAATAATTTTGTATTTAAAATAAAAAATAATTTGGGTCAGGCCGTGGCTCGCTCAGGAGAGTGCAGTGCTGATAACACCAAGGCCATGGGTTCGGATCCTCTATAGGGATGGCTGGTTCGCTCAGTGTCTGAGTGTGGTGCTGACAACACCAAGCCAATGGTTAAGATCACCTTACCGGTCATCTTTAAATAAATAAATAAATAAAAATAAAAATTAAAAATCATTTCAAATAATTAAATAATAAAGTTTAAAAATTTTCATTTCTAATCCCGAGATAACCATCTACTCCCGACTAATTCATGCCCCTTGTTCTTTAAATGGCTATCACATACTGAAAAAGAGTTGGTCTACTTGATCTTCAAATGGTGTCTTCATCCAATAAGGCTCTTCAGGACATGGGTTCTGAGGCTAGATATGGAACAACTACGGTTCCCATGGATTAAGGTTGACAGATAAAATATTATTATTGTATTATAACTTTTGGAAATTTATCTGTACTGCAAAAAACAAAAAACTGATAGTTGCCATTAATATGCCAAAAAGAATTTTTTTTTAACCCAAATTTTAAACTTAACTGTGTGGCCTGTATTTTTATTTGATGAATCTTAAAACTCCACCGAGGAAGAATCTTGGAAATTGTAATAATATATTAAAAACTGAGGAGAAATTAAATAGGAAAAAAAATCATTGAGGTCATCTATAAGTTTAGTCAATGTGCAAAGGAAAATTGGGTCCTTTCTGATCCATTAAAATATTAAAAATTTAAAAGCACTTCTTTGCTCTCACTGTTAAGAAGTGATGACTATGGACTAAAAACTGAGGATGAAGACCTGAGCACTCTCAGAAGACAGATAATACAGGACAAGTTCATCCTCATTACACTGGTTTTTACCTCGGGCAATTATCAACATTTTAAATCCCTACATGTATGAACAATCATCGATAATGATGAGGAAAATAACAGCATTATATCGACCAGGAACAAAATATTTCTAAGGCTTGTGGGCTTAAATCACATGTCTAAAATAAAAAGCAATGGGCCGAGCCCGTGGCGCACTTGGTAGAGTGCTGCGCTGGGAGCGCGGCAACGCTCCCGCCGCGGGTTCGGATCCTATATAGGACTGACCAGTGCACTCACTGGCTGAGTGCCGGTCACGAAAAAACGACAAAAAAAATAAAAATAAAAAAAAAAATAAAATAAAAATAAAAAGCAAGACTATAATGAAAAGAAGAAGCTGTTTATAAGAAATCAAGTGCTATTTTGCATAAGACAAATGTTTTTTGAAGTAGTGATATTTGGTAAAATCTATTTCTACATCTTTATAGTAATATATATTTTAGGTCTGCATTATTTTATATTTAATATTATCATTTGTACAGTGATCTTTTCACACTTCTTGATTTAGATTTAAGTATGTAACCTATATGATAGAGTAATTTGTGTTTTATTTTATTTTTATGTTAATCAAAGTGTAATTTTCCTCATGAATTATACCACATTCTACGAGCAGCATTTTTACAACCTGTAACTGAACATCAGCAGCATAAAAAGATTATGAGAATTGCAGATGACAAGGTGAGGGAGGGTTGAGTAATTTAGTGGCAATAGTCAGCAACCTGAGAAACACGGGTGGCAGTTTCAGGAAAAGAATACCCCTTTCCCAACAAAATTTGTTTCATAAGAAAAAAACTTTAAAAATCATAAAAATGGCAAATAAAAAAATACGATAAACATCATGCACCCCTGAATAACTGAATTGTTTGTAGCATACTATTCTTTAGCATTTGAACTTAGCATATGCTGCAGCTACATGCACAGTGCTTGCTGACAAGGATATTGATAGTTTCAAGGCATTTACTTCTCAGCTCTCCTGGGGAAAGCCATAGGCAAAGAAAGTGTCACTGCCAAAGTAGCATAGAGTGAAACACTGGAAGAGCTTGATCAAAAATTCTGTGCTACAAAATTTAAAAACAACTAAATAATCTGCTTCCTGTGTGTTTTTCTAACCACCACAACCAAGAAAAAAAAAGTAGCACTTTTTTTTCCTAAAGACTTGCATGTTTTATTTTTCACCATGATGACTGTTTATTGTAGTAATAAGAAGATGAGAGTCACATCACATCTGGAAATGTTGGTATGTAGAGATATCTCCAGTTTGGAAATCAGAATTTGAAGGGATGTATTCTGTTTTCCACTTAACACTGATTAGGAATAATCAATTTCCCTTCATTCTGATATAGTCCTCTCTAAACGTGTACATAAACTTTCAACTTTTAACATCATTATTTCTCTAGAAAACATAAAATGTTTTAATGTTCAGAGATGGCTTTCTACTGTTATTTCATTTCAGTTTGATGTCCTCCTGCTTCACAGATGGAAAACAACTCTATTTTTTGTTCTCTTTTCAAACTATTCTGATTCCATTCTGTCTTACATTTAAAAAAAACTGAATTCAAAATGTTCTTGTTTATTTCAAAAATAAAATTTAAATTTGCTTGTCATATTTGTGAATATATGTCTTAATTAGCAAGCAACAATTTGTAACTTTCAGAATAAACAGAAGGGAAACAATATTTAAATGATTTTTTAAATACTGTAAGATAATGCCATTCTTTTAAATTTGGCGAATTATTATTTTTCATCACTAAACTATCTCGACCAAACTAATATATAGAAAACTTCCTAAGTTTTTGCTTATTTGGAAAACATAAAATAGACCTAAATTTATTTTAAGAAGGTATATGAAATTATGCTGAATTTTAAAAGCAGCCATTTAAGTATGGTGCTTATTAACTCTCCAAATACTTGATGAAATGACATGAAATGACTTTTCAGATACGTATGTAGTAGCCAGAAAAAAATTTCTCTAATGGCCACTACTGTGGCATAAAAGAAGAAAAAGGTCTTCACAGTCATCTTCTTACACTTAATTAATATAAAATACTGATAATATCCTATGTTTTATGATATAATTCCAATCAGTTCTAAAATATTGTAAATATAATGAAGTGACTACAAACCTAAAATTTAAAATGTATTAACTATGTTGTTCTGAATTAATTTGAGGCGGGGAGGGGAGCCTCACTTGGTGGTGATGGCCTTGATGTCCTTAGGCTTAGGTGTTTGGCCATCTCTCCTGCAACACCAGGGGCACAGCCATCTGCAGCACACTGGACATGATGGTCCAGCACGTGTTGTTGGGTACCAGGTTGGGAGACACCCAAGCAATGTGCCCAAGATGTTGTTGACACAGATCATCATGCCCATGGCCTTGTAGGAGATGCTGGTTTGGGGTGCATCTGCTTCAGCACCTCCTACAGTTAGGTGGAGCAGCTCTTTCAGTGGGGATTCCTGTGCCTCCTGCCTTTCTTCTTCTGACTCTTGGTGGTGGCTTCTTGTATCCCTTCTTGGAAATGATATGCTCTTGAGGGTGAGCTCTTGCATGATGACCACACTGCTGCTTGCCAGGGAGGACTGGTTGGGCAGCACAAAGGTGGTGGGGTACGGGTATGCCGGAGTCCAGCTCCAGCTGGTTCTTGGAGCCTGAGAAGGATGTGTGGAGTTGGCGAAAAGAAAAAAAAAAAGATGGCCCAATGATGTCTAGTGCATCAGTGGACGATGAACAAAAGCCATTCTCCTTTATTTATACCATGTCTATCCTCTGATTACGTAAAGCAAACATTTTTCATCAAGTTAATATTAAACTATGAACATAAAATAGATCAATACAATATTTAAGTCACTCCTTTTTGATTATGCTGAATCATAACTTTTTAAGGAACTACATGTCATTATTTATAAATCATTATCTTTAGGAAAGTACATATCATTCTTTAAAAAGTGACAAAAGTAGTGAGTTACCTCAATCGGTTGTCTTCAGTCAGTCACAGATCATAATCTCCCAGAAAAGTCCATATCATTCTTCAAAGTGAAACCAGCAAGCAAGAGTTACAAACTGAGGTCTGTGGCCAGTGACCAGAAACCTCACGGTTGGCAGCACATGCGGTTCTTAAGTAAAACATTTAACCCTTACAACATATGATTTACATATCCATCACCTATTTTGATTTTAATTTTTTATCTTAATCAACTAAAGGCAACAAATATTTTAAAAAGCACATCCTTTTATAACATGATTTAACGATTTGTGTAAAACGATTCTTTGTTTAAAAAATTTTGAACAACTTACAAGCCCAAACCTAACTGATTTTTCCATAAACAAAAAAAATTTTTTACTCATATTTAATCTTACCATACCAATATTTGTCTTCTATATATGGCCCTGTATAAGAAAGAGGGGGGGGGTCTATCAGCTCATACATATTATATGCTATTTCTTCCTCCAGGAGCCCACCAGACTTTTAATATTTACAACACAATTGTCGTCTCTGACAGTGGCTGTGGCACTAAATAGCTGGAGCAGTTTTTTCTTTCTCTCATGTTGGCTTCTCCTGCGTTCATGCACTCTGTAGGTTTCTCCTCTTCCCCTGAGCTTTAGTGGCTCTGGCTTGGCTGTTGTTGCTTTTTTATAGCTGTATATTGCTTTGTGGGAGAGAGTGATGCTGGGGGACTGTCTATCTGCCATCTTGACAGGAAGCCTCCTATAGTTTTATCTGTTATGTTTAGGTGTACAATCCATTTTCAGAATTTTTTTGTTGTATGATTTGAGTTAGGGGTTTTACTTCCTACATTTGCTGGTGGATATGTAATTTTTTCCAGCGCCATTGTTGGAAAAAAAAATGTTCTTTCCTCTTTAAAATTCTTTGGAAACTTTGTCAAAATCAGTTTACCATAAATCAAAGTGTTTTTTATTGGACTTTTCATTCTGTTGTTGTTTTTTTTTTTTTTTTGGTTGTCAAGAATCCATAATTATGTTAGTATCACTCTCTTTGTTTGTGTAACTGTCTAGTGAAATTTGTTATTAGGAAGTTTGAGTCATTTAAGTTTTCTTTTCAAGATGGGGGATTTTAGTTTCTCTTTCATTTTCATATAAATTCTAGAATAAGCTTGTTAATTTCTGTAGACATACAATTGGGAGTTTGAAAGGATTGCATTAAATTTTTAGATGAATTTGAGGACTGTTTTCATCTTAGCATTATAACATTGAACATTGGATGTGTTTGTATTTACTTGAATTTTCTTTGATACGTTTTAGCATTATTTATTATTTATTTATTTACTTATTTAGTGTAAAAGGCATGCACTTTTTTGTTAAATCTTCCCTGAATATTTCTTTCTTTTTTATGCTATTATGGTTGAAATTGTTTTTTGTTTGTTTGTCTGTTTCATTATAAGGTTACTCATTGCTAGTACATAATGAGTAATTGGATTTTTTTTATGTTGATCTTGTATCTTATGACTTTGGTAAATTCATTTGTTTCAATGGGTTTTAGTAAATTTCTTAAATATTCTTATTAACAAATTTATGTCTTTGTAATCAATGACAGTTCTACTTTTTTAATTTTCAGAGTTTTGTTTGTTATTCTTATGTAGGTTTTGCTGGCAAATATTTTTGATTCAATGTTAAATGGAGTGGTAGTAGTAGGCATTCTTCTTTTTTTCTCAGAGTTTGAGCTAAAGCACCAGGGTTTCACCATTAAGTATAACATTAGCTGTAGATTTTTTTCCTAGGTACACTTTAGCAGGTATAGAAAGTTTCTTTCTATTCCTAGATTGCCAGGAGTTTTATAATAAATAGTTATCAGATTTGTAAAATGTTTTTCTGTGTTTGTTGAAAGAATCATTGCATTTTTTGTTTAACCTGTTAATATTCTGTATTGAACTAATTGATTTTGGATGTTGAGTCAAAATTGCATGTGTAAAATAATCCCATTTGGTAATGTTGTGTAATAATTTTTGTATGCTGGTGAATTCAGTTTGCTAGTTTTATTGGGGATTTCTGTATCTGCACTTATCAGGAATTTTTATTTATATTATTTTTTCATGTTATTTTTTGTCTACTTCTCATATCAAGGTAATGCTATTCTCATAAGATGAATCAGGAAGTGTTACCTCATTTTTTGTGTGTGTGACAAAAATTGTTTGTGGACAGAAGGCAACAGCCAGTGCCTCCGTGTTTAGGGATACCAAGGCAGGTAAAATCCCCAGGCAACATTCCAGCCTGCCTGCACAGAAAGCAGGAGCCAGCACCATTACGACCATAGTGCATCAGGCAGGCAAAAACCCTGAGAATCCCTCCACTCTACCCACACAGAAGGCAGGAACCAGCCCCACCATGATCTAGTAGGCCCCACATCACTTCTGTGCTAGTCATCAACAAGAACCACCATCACAATTTCTATCACTGCAAGGATGGGTTGCCACCACAGTAACAGCCGCTACTACTGTGCAGGTGACCTGCAAAATATTCAGCTGCATTGAGACAAGGAGAGTCACTAGAGGAGCCCGGAAAAGGTGAAGGAAGTCTTCCTCCTCAAAGTCCACTCCAGAGTTATAGAAAAAGGAACTGATATACCAGATATCAACATAGATTTACTAAAAACATGAGAGAAAAGAAAATACGACACTGCCAAAGAAATAAAGTAATTCTCAAGTACTAGACCATGCAGAACAAGAAACCCTTGAAATGACTAAAAAGGAATCCCTAGTAACTATCTTAAAGAAACTCACAGAGACAAGAGAATACTCAGTCAACACAATGAAATGAGAAAAAGTCTCCAGAATATAAAGGAGGAAATTTAAAAATAGATTAATACTTTTAAAAACAATGCAGCAGAACTCCTGGAACTGAAGGGTTCATTCAATAAAAAATATATAAAAAATAAAAAGCAAGCAAAAGCTCAAGCAGGAGATTAGAGCAAGCAGAAGAAAGAATTTTTGATCCTGAAGATGATCTTTATTAAATAACCCAGGAAGACAAAAGAGAAAAAGAAGGAAAAGGAATTTTTAAAAAATGAAGAAAGTCTAAGAGAGCTAGCAGACAACAATAAGTGCACAAACATCTGAATCATGGGTGTTCCAGAAGGGGAGGAGGAAGGTAAAGACTAGGGGAAAGCTTTCCAAATATAGAAGGAGACACAGACTTCAGGTTCAGGAAGCTCAAAGGTCCCCAAACAGATTCATTCCAAAAATATCCTCTACAAGACACATTATAGTTAGACTGGCAAAACTCAAAGACAGAGAGAATCCTAAAAGCAGCAAGAGGAAAATATCAAATCACTTATAAGGGAAGCCCCATCAGACTAACAGCAGACTTCACAACTGAAACTGTACAGATGAGAAGAAAATGGGAAGTGGGATGACATATTCAAAATACTAACAGAAAAAAACTGCCAGCCAAGAATACTATAACCAGCAAGGCTATCCCTCAGAAATGATGGATAAATAGTGGATTTCCCAGACAAACAAAATCTGCAGGATTTTATCACCATCTGACCAGCCCTGCAAGAAATTCTCAATGGAATCCTGCATCTGGAATCTGAAAAATAATGACCACTACTATGATATACAAGAAAGAACAAAGCCCACTGGTAAAACACAAATGCAAATGAGTAATAAAAAAGAAACTAAATCTTACCAGCTCAGAAAACCAACAAACATTGATGACAAATAATAAAAGGGGATGTTTTAGAGAGAATATCTGAATGAAAAGAGAAAATGCCAGGAGTAAGACAATATCTCTCATAAATAACCCTCTGTGTAAATGAGTTAAGCTCCCCAGTCTGATGGGTTAGATTAAAAACTAGACCCAACTATATGTTGTCTTCAAGCGACTCACTTCACCTACAGCGATGCACACAGACTAATAATGAGTGGATGAAAGGAGATATAGCATGTATCTGGAAACAAAAAAAAAATGAGCAGGAGTAGCTATTCTTGTATTGCATAAAATAGGTTTTAAAAACCATAAGAGACAAAGAAGGCCACTATATAATGATAAAGGGATCTACCTAGCAAGAAGAAATGACAATCATAAATATATATGTACCCAACACTGGAGCCCCTAGATATATAAAGCAAACACTATCAGACCTAAAGAAAGAGATAGACCCAAACGTGATAATAGTGGGGAACTGAACAATCCTTGCTCAGCATTGGACAGACCGTCCAGGCAACAAATCAACAAATAAGCACAGGATTTTAACTACATTTTAGACCAATTGGACCTGGCCGAGATCTAGAGACCATTTCATCCAACAGCCACAGAACATACATTCTTATCAGTACATGGAACATTCTCCAGGATACACCACATATTAGGTCACAAATCAAGTCTCAACAATTTTTAAAAAATCAAAACTGTCTCAACTATTTTTTCAGATCACAATGGATTAAAACTAGAAATTAATAACGAGAATCTCATAACACTGTCCAAATACATGGAAATTAAACAACAGGCTCCTAAATGACCTATGATCCCAAGAAGAAATTAAACAGGAAATCAAAAAAATTCTAGAAAACAGGAAAATAGATACATTATATCAACATCTGTTAGATACTGCATGAACAGTACTAAGAGAGAAGTTTATCACAATAAATGTTCATATCAAAATAATAGAAAGATTTCAAATAATGCTAGTCCTTGAAGAACCAGAAAAACAAGAATGATCCAATCCCAGAGTTAATAGATGGGAAGAAATAGTTAAGATCAAAGAAGTAAATGATATAGAGAACCCCAAATTGACACAAAATATCAATGAAACAAAATAGAAAAACTATTAGTAGGTCAACTAAAGAGAAAAAAAGAAGAAGAGAGAAGACCCATATAACAAAAGTCAGAAATGAAAAGGAGACATTACAACTCGTATCACAGAAATGCAAAGAATAGTTAGACACTGTTACAAACAACTATAAACCAGCAAATTTGACAGCCTAGAAGAAATGGATAAACTTCTGGACACAAACAAACTTCCAAACTGAACCAAGAAGAAATAGAAAACCTGAACAGATGAATGACAAGCACAAGATTGAACCAGTAATCAGTTTCCCAAAAAAAGAAAAGCCCAGGTCTGGGTGGCTTTACTGCTGAATACTACCAAACTTTAAGGATGAATTAATGCCAGTTGTCTTCAAACTATTCCAAAAAATTGAATCAGAGGCCACTCACCCAAATACATTCCATGAGGCCAGCATCACCTTAACACCAAAACCAAAAAGAAAAAAAAGAAAACTGCAGGTCAATATCTCTGATGAACATAGAGGCACAAATCCTAAATAAATTACTAGCAATCAGCATACAGCAACACATCAAAAAACTTATTCACCATGATCAAGTGGAATTCATCCCAGGGAGTCAAGTATATGTAAGTCAATAAATATGATACACCACATCAACTAAATCAAGGACAAAAATACATATGATTATCTCAATAGATGCAGAAAAAACATTGAACAATATTCAACATCCCTTAATGACAAAGGCTCTCAGCAAATCAGGCATAGAAGGAATGTATCTTGACACTGTAAAAGCCATATATGACAAACTCACCACCGCTATCCTGATAAAGCTTTCAGCTCTTTCGAAATGGGAACAAGATAATAATGCCCACTATCACTATCACCGCCCCTATTTAAGATAGTACTGGAAGTACTAGCCAGAACAATCAGGCAAAAGAAAGATATAAGGGAATCCAGATTGGAAAGGATGAAGTCAAACTGTTCATGTTTATAGATGACATGATCCTGTTTATGGAAAAATCTAAAGACTGTATCCAAAACCTCTTAGAGTTGATAAAGAATTTCAGTAATGTTGCAGGATAAAAAATCTATGCTCCCAAATCAGTATCATTTATATTCTCCAATAATGAACTAGCAGAAAAAGATCTCAAGCAAGTAAGCCCGTTTATAATCACCAGAAAAATAAAATACCTAGGAGTCAATTTAACCAAGGAGCTGAACGATCTCTACAACAAGAACTACAAATCACTCCTGAATGAAGCTAAAGAAGACAAAAAGATATGGAAAGACATGCCATGCGCTTGAACAGGAAGAATCAACATTGTGAAAATATCCACATTCCCCCAAATAATTTACAGATTCAAAACAATCACTGTCAATATACCAATGACATTCTTCACAGAAATAGAAAAAGCAATCCTAACACTTATATGGAGCAACAGAACATGCTGAATAGCCAAAGCAATCCTGAGTAAAAAAAAAAAACAACGCTGAAGGCATAACATTACTTGACTTCAAATTATACTAGGAAGCTACAGTAACCAAAACAGCATAGTACTTGCACAAAAATAAACACTCAGACCAATGGAACAGAATAGAGAACCCAGTAATCAAACCACATACTTACAACCAAGTGATCTTTGACAAAGGTAACAAGAATATACATTGGGGAAAAAACTGCATCTACAATAAATTGTGCTGGGAAAATTGGGCATCTATATGCAGAAGAATGATACTAGACTTACACCCTTGCCATATACCAAAATCAACTCAAAATGGATTAAAGACATAAGTATAAGGTCTGAAACTATAAATTTCTTAGAATAAAGCATGGGAGAAACACTTCAGGAAGCATGATGGGGGCAAAGATTTTCTGAATAAGAGGCCAAAAGCACAAACAACAAAAGAATATAATAAGTGGTATTATATCAAACTAAAAACTTCTGTACAAGAAAGGAAACAATCAACAGAGTGAAAAGGCAGCCTACAGAATGGGAAAAAATATTTGCAAACTGTATGTCTGACAGGAGATTAACATCCAGAATGTACAAGGAGCTCAGACAGCTACAGACATAGTAAACACACACACACACACACACACACACACACACACACACACACACACACACACACACACACATACACACACACGTGTTCCAATTAAAAAATGGGCAAAAAAGCTGAATAGACATTTTGCAGAGGAAGACATACAAGTGGTCAACAGGTACTTGAAGAAATGCTCAACATCATTAATCATCAGGGAAATGGAAGTCAAAACCACTTTCATGTTTCATCTCATGCCAGTTGGAGGGGCTATAATAAAAAAGACTGAGTGACAAATGCTGGCTAGGATGCAGATAAAGGGGAACTCTTCTACACTGTTGGTGGGATTGTATATTAGTGTAGCCACTATGGAAAACAGTACAGAGGTTTTTCAAACAACTAGAGATAGATCTGCCATAGGTTCCAGCAATGCCGTTTCTGGATATATACCCAAAGTAATCGAAATCACCATGTTGAAGGGATACCTGCACTCACATATTCATCACAGCTCTATGTACACTAGCCAAGATATGGAACCAACCTAAATGTCCAGTGGTGGATGACTGGGTAAGGAAAATGTGGCACATAGACACAATGGAATACTACTCAGCCATAAAAAGAATGAAATTCTGCCATTCACAGTAACATGTAGGATCTTGGAGAAAATTATGTTAACAGAAATAAGCCAGGCACAGAGAGAAAAATACCACAAGTCATCACTCATAGATGGGAACTAAGAGAGAAAGAAGGAAGGAAAGAAATACCACAGTGGTGTGTTGGATTTGTAGAGGGAGAGAACAGGTCTAAGATTGCTAAAGGGTGGGGGGAGGGATAAGAGGTTGATCGGAGTTTTGGGGATGCAGGGAATAATTGCAATTTGAGGTGGTGGATATGCTGATAGTATTGATCTGATCACCAAATCTTGGGCATAGGTACTGATGGTCAGCTCTGTGCCCCATGAATATGTACAATCAATAAAAATTAAAAACATAATAAAATAAGTCTAAATTTACCTTCCAGGGAATACACTATGAAACAGTGAGAGAGAAAAGGAGTGAAATTAAATTTATTTCCTTTTTTTTTGTTTCCTGTCAGTGTAAATAAAATGTTCCAAAACTAAGAAAAAAAAATTGTTTGTTTAGAACTAACGTTAATTCCTTATTACATGTGGTGCAACCTCCCAGTTAAGACATTTAGTTTCATCTTTTCTCTGTGGAAAGATTTAGATCTCTTTAATTATTTTTACACCATTTTTTTTAACGTATTGCCTCCATGAGTTGGTTTGAGCTTACCATGTACATCTTAACTTATTAGAATCAGCTACAGATTTATACTACCTTAATTCCAGTAATATATAGAAACATTACCCATATATAACAGAGTCAGAAATTTCCTGGGATAAAAGACATTATCTTGACACATATCTTTACAGTCTCTTTATGGGAACAGAACCCAGAATTTTCCCAGCCCTAGGTATGTGCTAGTCGGCGGTGGAATGTCAGGAACCCAGATTGGTAGGAACCAGGTGAGTGATAAGCAGAGACCAAAATTTGCTTTTTTTTTTTTTTTCCTGGATATTGTTTCTTTGCCCTCAGAGACTCAGCAAATCAGAAATGTTCACTGGCTACCTGAACAGCCCCTATCTTAACCCCCAACATTTTCCTTTAAGATTCTTTGCTTGCAAGACTTTTGGGAGTTCAGAATTTTTCTCAGCATTACCCATCCAACTTTTATTACTTGGCCTTGTAATTAAAGCCAAATTTTCCTCTCTGAAACCCTGGTGTTAATGTCTTGGTTTAGTTGCACTGGGGTGAGTAAACCCAGGTTTAGTTTGGTAACATTATTATATTATACAATTTTATTTCTATTGAAGAAACTGGGAGAAGAAAGGGTAATAAGTATGTAATAATTTTATTAACTTTTCAATTTGTAGTTTATGATTATCTTTATTTGACTTACAGATTTGAATTATCATCTGGAGTCATTTTGGCAACCCAATACTGCTTTGCTCCCATTTACCTTTTTGTACTCTTATTGGCAACTATATTGTATTTTTATATATTACAGGAAGAACATTACATTGTATATATATATGATTTTATACAATTGATTTCTAAATCCGTTAGAAGAAATGGGAAAATGTTCATTTATACTGTCTTTTATAGTTTAATATTTACCTTTAATAGTGCCCTGTGCTTTTTTGTGTGAATTTGAATACTGTCTAGGGTCCCTTGCTTCCAGCCTAAAGAAATATTTAAAAATACATTTCTTGTAAGGGAGGTCTGTCAGCAACAAATTCTGCCAGTTTTGTTAACCTGCGTATGTCTGTATTTCACCATAATTTCTGAAACGTAACTTTATTTTTTCCTCTTTATAATAACATGTTCATTATGCCATTCTTATATTATTATAAGATACTGTCATCATTCTTACCAACTGTCATAATCCCCATGGTAATAATCTCTGAGTAATTTTGGTTTCATTTTATCACTCAAGCCCACTTCAATCCAGATGACTCGAATCAGGCATTTCCCTCTTTGAAGAGGAATTTCAGTGTTAGCAGAAACTTTGAGAAACCCTTTTACAGAATTCCTTGTCTAGTTTGTGGCAGAAACCAGAGAGGAAAAGGCAAACTTTTGGGCTGTCACACACACATGCACCCCAACCTAATAAACAGATAACTAAAGATTTGATTTATAGATAGATGGATGGATTAACATAATCTGGGAGTTTCTGGGCAAATAGCTATCAGACACTGCAAGTGGAAATTGGCACAAGGATTATGGAGTCCATTTACACTGTGACCCTGCTATTTTCTTCCACTATATACACAACAGCAGTTTTTCCAATTGTGTAATATAATTGTAATAAAATTGAAGATTTACAAATTAGTTTATTGGATGAGAACAAACATCTTTTAATAGATTGGAAGAGAGCGACCATATTCATTTCTTGTTTGCTTACAAATTTAAAGTAAAATAAAATATTTTTTCAACTTTAATATGCATCTGTAAAAAGAAAAAAGTTATACGTGGGTTTTATTACAGCAATATAAGAGCAAAACATAATTATTAATATCATCATGTAATTGGCCCACATTTAAATTCCCCTATTATTCCCCCAATGTCCTAGGTTGTCAAACCAAAATTTAATAAAGAATCAGGAGCCCACATCGCTGCCACGTGGATAGAGACCAGTCCTGATCCACCAGGTCCATGGTCTCCTGGTAACAGGACTCCCTGCTGGAAAAGAATTTCCTCCATTGGTATCTAATGGAAGTAATACAGAGTCTTATGGGAAATGTAGTTTAACCCTCCAAAGATGTCATCAGCACAGGACTACGGGAACGTTATTCCAGGTTTCTTCCGTGCATGCGTGTCCCCACCCAGTCCTGCCATCTTTCACCTGGAATTTCTGGACACTGCGGCTGTCCCCATGCTCCTTTTCAGATTCTGGTATTAAGTTCTGTGACCCTCAAGGGAGGGGCAAGGGTGAAAGAGGAGCCCCATGGGCCTCAGGGTACCCTGGGGAGCAGGATGAGTGTCCCAGCACTTGGTGCTGCCAAAACGCAGGTGGGTCTGAAGTGAGCCTGACCTTCAGTAAGAGTGTAGACATGGGCCAGCCAGGGAATCGGCAACCTGGGCTGTGCTTTCAGTAACTGCTTTGTCAGAAGATGGTCCACTGCCAGAAGGCTGGGTGTGCACTTCCAGAAGCTCTGTGACTGGGTTGCGGAGGTGTGTGCAGACAGCCTGAGCCTGCGAGTTGTGCGGTGAGTCCACATTCTAGCCCTTCCATACCGGAGCTTGGTACTAGCCTATCTGACATTTAGTTTACCCATCTATAATTTGAGCAGATTAACAGTATGAGTGAAGTGTCCCCAAATTCCAAGAAAAATAATTGTGAAGTGTGTGCACACTGAGTGTTCCTATATGGCAGTTGTATTTGTGGTTTGTCTTGCTGTCTCTTCAGCTACTGAAGTTTCTGCTCCCCTCCTGCACTGTGTAACCTGCCTAGCACTTCTGCTCTGAGTTTACAGAAGTTTCTGTATGACCTAGTTTCCAGAGGCAGTGCCTTCTAGGGAGGAGATTGGGATACTGAGTGATGGTCTGTAGTTTTTTTTTTTTTTTCTGGAATAAAGCAGGTCTTACAAAGTTTGAAGGAGGGTGCCCTATGAATAGGAATCCACCCTGAAAAAACACCCCTATGGTTTGAATCCTGTCAGTAGCAATTTAGAACAGAGGCAGAAGAGTTCCAGAAAGGTCACGGTCCTAGCATTGCACAGCACATGCAATTATTCATCCTAGTCCCTAGGGTGCACACTAGTTGATTGACTGATTAAGATGTTCTCATTCAACAGCTGTCTGAGACTGGGTAGTATTGGGAGCTTTGGACCAACTTTCATAAAAGAGATGAGTTTGACTGAGAAGAATAGGTAAGGGCCTAGGAAATGTTACTTATTAAAGAATGGTTCTCAAAGAACAAAATTACAACAAATTTAAAGATCTCAGTTGACTTCATTATGATTCTGCAATCATGCAACACGTCATTCCATAAAATAGGATAAGTTTTACAGTGAGCTGAGCAAAGGAGGTTGATTGTATAGAAAGAAAAAGGCTGAAGAAAGAAGAAAGAAAAAGTGGACTGGTTATTTTTTTTTCCTTCCTTTTTAGCTAACGTGCAGAGATTTGGTTATAAGAATCTAGGACTAAGCCACACTGATCTCCCGTGTTTTTTTTTTTTTTTTAAATATACTAGAGATATTTATTTTATTATTTATTTATTTTCTCTGTTGCTTTGAGTGACAGCTACCGCTGGTACAGTCCCAGGACAAGGGTGCAATTGAGGGTTTTCTCTCAGCACCAGGTAGTTCTCTCATTAATTCATTCCATTTTTCTTTCTTTTTCAGCTGTGTGCCAGAGTACTCTGTGCATTTCCAAGAGCAACAAAAAATGAATAAATCTTACGTGAGTTGTTTATTCTGTTTTATATTGTATTTTATGAGTTTTATGGTCTCCATGAGTTAAAATGAAAAAGTTTAAATAAGTAAAACTCGGCTTAAAGGAAATGTGCATAAAGAAGATAAAGTTGGCCTGTAGACATAGCAGGTTATAAGAACTTAGAGTCTTCTAATTTAAGTGTGAGTTTATCCCTGGTGTTTCTGATGTCATGGCAAAAAGGTAACTTCAGGGCCAACCCCTTGGCTCACTCGGGAGAGTGCGGCGCTGGGAGCGCAGCAGCACTCCCGCCGCGGGTTCGGGTCCTATATAGGGTGGCCGGTGCGCTCACTGGCTGAACGCGGAGTGCGGACGACATCAAGCCAAGGGTTGCGATCCCCTTACTGGTCACAAAAAGAAAAAATAAAAACGGCAACTTCATTTGTTCCATGATTGGAATGGAATTTGAGAGGAGAGTATGCTAGTTTTTCATGGGACATCAAGACATCCTGGGCCAGCCCCATGGCTCACTTGGGAGAGTGCGGCACTGTAGCGCCGAGGCCACAGGTTTGGATCCTATATAGGGATGGGCCAGTGCACTCACTGTCTGAGCGTGGTGCAGACCATATCATGCCAAGGGTTGCAATCCCCTTACCGGTCAAAAAAAATAAAAAAAGGCATCCTGACACCAATGTCCGACAAACCATCTTCATTGATCACATAGGTGATGTAGTGTAAAGTTTTTCACTACCGATCTGGAAGTAAACACGTTTAGTTTTCTGCAGTGAAAACTGTTACCTAATGCTAAAGCACAACTTCTTAATGAGGTCATTCTGGAGTTTCTTATATAGTGTGCTTCCAGGCAGCTTGTGGAAGGCATTACTTTATTCATACATAAAACCTGGATTGTCTATAGGTTTGAGTTAACCACAGGTCCTTAAATAACTCTTCCAGAGACAGTGCCTTCTAGTGGGGAGATTTCTAGATTTCTTCTAAGAGGGATGTTTCTCTCAGTTCATCTGTACATGCAAATGTGCAGCACATTATTCAAAGTTATAAATCTCCCCTTAGAAGCCGCAGAGCATCCCAAGCATGTCACCAAGAGCAGCCAAAATTCAAAGGAGGACAATTAGATTTCACCTATCATTAAGAGGAAAAGTAAGAATTTTCAGCAATCTTCAATAAACTGTAGTTTTCCATAAATTCCTACTACATGCAAAATATTCTTTGTCCCTCTTAATAGGCCAAGAAATATTTTTATTATGCCACTACCTGAAAACTTAATTGAGATCCTAGTGACTGTCATCTGCCCCTCCACATACACCCAGCTAACAGTGAGGAGATTGGCATGAACATGTGGGCACACCCTTTCAGACGGGGTTGGTGGGAAGGGGAAGCACCCTGCAGACACCTGTCTAAGCAGTCAGTTATTCTCATTGGCCACCTGCTCTAGTTATTTCATTAGGGATCAGACTTGATCCCTTGGATAGATCTTTCATGCCTTTTTACTTTGCCATCTGGGCTCTTGCTGTTCTGTCAATATCCATTTTTCTTAATTGTCTGCCTTTGCTCTTGACCAATTTCATTTGTCTATTTTGTTCTTATGTTAAGTTGGGGATTCCATGGCCTCATTTTTTTAAAAAATGTAACTCTGGTCTTTTGATCAGAGGAATGATTTAGTGTAATCACTGCTTTAAAAAGCATGGACTTCCTGTGTACTCCAGTTTATTAGAACAAACTTACCACACACTCTCTGAGACAGGCCATTTGTTCTGGCTTCCCCTTTCTCCAAGGCTGCTATGGAACAAAGCCTTTAGAAGCTCTGTTGTTTACCAGGCACTGTTTGTGTCACATCCTAGGTCCTTAGAGTGCTGAAAATATCTTTAGACATATATTTTCTTACAAAACACTGGGTTTGATTCATGCCAACAGTGAAAGCACAACTGGGCTGGTGTCTAAGAAGGCTCACTGGTGGCTGGCAGTAGGTGCTGCTGGAGACTTCAGATGCCAGTCACACGTTCAGGTCCCTAGGACTTCTGACCAACCAGGATTCCCACAACATTCTTCTTTCTATTTAGTCTAGATAAACTTGCTAGAACAGCTTAAAGACTCAGTGAAATGTACTTCTGTTTGCCAGTTTATTATGAAGGAAAGTTTGAAAAACACAAACAGTCAAATGAATACACTCACATAGGGCAAGGCCTGGAAGGTCTGGGATGCAGGAGCTTTCATTCCCTTGGGGTTGGCATATGCCATCTTCCTGGCACAAAACGTGGGCATATGGATTAGTTCAGCTGTCCAGAAGCACCCCTAAACCTGTGACTTTTGGTTTTTGTGGAGGCCTCACTATGTAGGCATTGTTGATTAAATCATTGGCCAATGGTGCTCAACTTGATCTTCAGGACCTGTACCCTCCCCAGAGGTTGGGGGTGGGGTGAAAATCCCAACTCCCTAATTACAAAGTTTCTCTGACAGCCATCCTTCATCCTGTCATTGCAGCCAGCCATCAGGCAACTCATTAGCATAGAAAAATACATTCTTATCAGTTTGGAGATTCTGATGATTTTATGAGTTGTATGCCAGGAGATGAGGACAAAGATCAAATGTATATACATTTTCACATTATCACATAGGTAAAATTTTGTCATATGTATTCTTTCTGATTTTTATGTGATTGTTCCATCAGTTACTGAGAGGGGATTATTAACTCTCCAGTATGATTGTGGATTTTTCAGTTTCTCATATTAGTTTTGTTGTTTTTTGTTTCAGTTACAGTCATGTGCCTCGTAAGCACATTTTGGTCAACAACGGACCACATATATTATGGTGATCAGACCAATAATCTATAGCATATAGCCTAGGTGCACAGTAGGCTGTACTGTCTGGGTTTGTGTAAGTCTGTTATGTTCATACAAGAATGAAGTCATCCAGTGACATATTTATCAAAATACATCCCAGTCATTCAGCAACACATGATTGTACTTTGAGGCTTGTTTATAATTGTTACATCATCTTCACGTATGATCCTTTTATTATTATGAAAGTGCTCTCTTTATTTCTGGTAGTATATATTGCCCTAAGTCTCTTTTTGCTAGTATTAATACCTCCACTTAAGATTTTATACTTACTGTGTGTGTAGTATATCTTTTTCCATTTTTCTCTTTTTTAACTTTAATTCTGATTGCATCTTTGTATTTAAAGTACGTCTCTATGGATTACATACAGTTGGTTCTTGCTCTGTCTAAAGTAGAATATTCACCCCAATTCTATTTATCATTATTAATATATAATCATTAATACATTATTTATAAGGTTGGATTTAAGTCTGCCATTTTGCTACTTATTTTCTCTTTGTGTCAATTGCCTTTTGGTCCATTTGCTTTTCTAACATCTTTTTGGTTACTCAAAGGTTTTTTAAATGTTTCAATTTGATCGTCTATTGACTATAAAATAATTATTTAAATTATTTTTAATTTTGGTAAGAAACACGTAATGTAAATTTATCATCTCAACCATTTCTTAACCTTAGTTAAGTAGTGTTAGATCTGTTGTGCAGCAGATATGCAGAACTCTCTTTTTTTATCTTGGAAAACTGAAACTCTATACCCATTAAATGACAACTTTCAGTTACCTCCTTCCAACCCCTGACGACCACCATTCTACTTTGTGTTTGTAAAAATTTGACTTCTTTTCAGTGGGGACATACAATATTTGTCATTTTTGAATGGCTTTTTTCACTCTGCATGATTGCCTTTGTTTTTAAGGCTCACTACTATTTCTTTGCACGTAAACACCACATTTTTTTTTATCCATTACATTGTCTATGGACATATGGGTTGGTTCCACCTCCTGGCTAAGTGAATAATGTTGCTATGAATACAGGTGTACAAATATCTTTTTGAGATACTGCCATCAATTATGTTGGATATATACATAGTCAGATTGCTGGATTACATGGTAATACTATTTTTAATTTTTTAAAAAGCCATTCTACTATATTTTATAGTGAGTTCACCATTTTACATTTCCACCAACAGTTTACAAGGGTTCCAATTTTGTCAACACTTGTTATTTTCTATTGGGTGCAAAGTGATATCTCATATGGTTTTGATTTGCATTTCTCTAATGATTAGTGATGTTAAGCATCTTTTCATATGCTTGTTAGTCATTTGTATATCATCTTTGGAGCAATTTCTGTTCAAGTCGTTTGCCCATTTTTCAGATTATTTGTTTTTTGGTTGTTGAGTTGTAGGAGTGTATGTATGCATTCTGAGTGTTAATTCCTTATGAGATATATGACTTCAAGTGTATAATTTTGGGGGTGCTCATGTAAATAGTGTTAGGTTTTTCATTTCAAATTCCACTTGGCTGTTGCTGGAACATAGAAAGGTGATTGAATTTTGCATATTAACTTTGTATCCTTCTATGTTGACATAATCACTTATTAGTTTTAGTTTTTTTGTCTGTCATTGAATTTTCTACATAGACTATCATATCATCTGTGAACAAAGACAATTTTATTTATTTCTCATCTATATGCCTTATATTTCATGTTATGTTATTGCATTAGCTAATATTTTCAGTACAATATTGAGAGGAGGGGTGAAAGAGTACATTCTTGCCTTGTTCCTGATTTTGTAGGAAAGGTTGAGTTTTTCACAATTAATTATGACATTAGCTGTAATTTTTTGTAGATAGTCTTTATCAAGTTGAGGAAGTCCCCCTCTATTTTTAGTTTACTGAGAGTATTTATCATGAATGGGTGTACTATTTTGTCAAATGCTTTTTCTGCATTTATTGCTGTAATCATGTTATTTTTATTTTACTCTGTTAATGTGATAGATTACATTAGTTGATATTTAAATGCTGAACTAGCTTTCTGTGCCTGGAATAAAACTCAGACTCACTTTGTCATGTTTCATAATTCTTTATACATATTGTTGAATTAGGTTTGCTCATGTATTTTTTAGGTGTTTTGCATGTATGCTCCTGACAGAGAATGGTTTATAGTTTTCTGTTCTTGTAATGTCTTTTTAAGTATTGATATTGAGGTAATGCTGTTCTCATAGAATGATTTGGTAGTATTCTATCTATTTTATCCTCTGAAATAGATCATAAGTAATTGATATGATTTCTTCCTTAAATATTTGGTTGGATTCACCAGCGAACACCTCCAGGCTGTGTGCTCTCTGTGTTGAATGTTATTATTTTCTTAATTCTCACAATAGATATAGGCCTATTCAGACAGTATATTTCTTCTTGTGGGAGTTTTGGCAAATTGTTTTGTTACAGAACTTGGTCCATTTCATCTAGGTTATCAAATGTGTGCACACAGAGTTGTTCATAGTATTTCTTTATGACCTTTTTTAAATGTCCACAGAATCTGTAGTGAGGTCCTCACTTTCATTTCTGACATTAGTAATTTCTGTCTTGCATTTCTTTTTCTTAGTCTGTCTATAGGTTTATCAATTTTATTGATCTCACAAAAACAGCCATTTTTTGTTTTTAATTTTCTCTATTGATTTTCTATTTTAATTTATTGATTTCTGCTCCAATTCTTTTTTTTTTTTCTTCTGCTTCCTTTGAGTTTGGTTTGCTGTTCCATTTCTAGTTTCCCAAGGTATAAACTAAGATGATTGATTTTAGATGTTTCTTGTCTCCTAATATAGGCATTCAATGCCACAAATTTCCTTTAAATCTCTGCTTTTCATGCATTTCATAAATTCTGATGATCCTTGTTTTCATTTTCATTTAGTTACATACTTCAAAATTTATTTTAAACTTTTTTCAGTGACCTATGTATTATTTAGAGCATTTTGTTTAATGCCACTCTATTTGGGGATCTTCCAGTTACCATTCTGTTATTGATTTCCAGGTTAATTTCACTGTAGTCTCAGAGCACACATTGTATAATTTCCATTATTTTAAATCTGTTAAAGTATGTTTTATGGCCCAGAATGTGTTCTGTCTTGGTAATTGTCATATGTAAGTTTGAGAATAATATCTATTTGTTGTTTTTCAATAAAGTAGTCAATAAATATCAATTAGATTGAGATCTTGTTAAGTTTAACTGCCTTTACTGATTTTCTTCTGGATTGATCTATTTTTGATAGAGGATGTTGAAGTTTTTTTAAATGTGTTGGCAGATTTTATTTTCTTTTTTTGTAGTTCTATTCTTTTTTGTCTCACATAGCTTGACAGTCTATTGTTAGGCACATACATGTTAAAAGCTGATGCCTTCTTGAAGAATTAACTCCAACAGCCTGATGTAATGCCATTTTTTATCCCTGATAACTTCTTGCTTTGAAGTCTACTGAATCTGAAGTAAGTATAGCTACTTCTGCTTTCTTTTGGTCAGTGTTGTTAGTGTTGTATATTTTTCTTTATCCATTTACTTTGAATTCATGTTTGCCTTTATATTTATTGTGTGTTTCTTGTAGACAACATATACTTGGTGCTTGTATTTTGATCCTCTCTTGCAATCTCTTTTAATTAGTTCATTCAGATTCTTAATATTCAAAGGGATCATTGATATATTTGGATTAATATCTACCATTTTTTTTTACTATTTTGCATTTATTCCTCCTCTTCTATGCTCTTAATTTTATCATCCACTCTTTTTCTGCCTTTTATGGTGTTAATTGAGCATTTTATGAGATTCCATTTTCTCTGATTTCTGAGAATGTGCTTTTTATACTTATTTATTTAGTTAGTTTTTTACTAGTTGCCCTATATTTTGAACTACACTTTTATAACTAACCCAATTCTATTTCAATTGACATTATACCAGTTCAGGGCAGTGAGATTTGCTTATAAAAAAATCTTAATTTCTTTCTCCCTTCCTGCTGTTTTCTGTGTATCATTATCACTTCATTTTACTTATGTACAAGCTTACATAACTATGTATGTGTGTTTGTGTGTGTGTGTTAAAGCATACATAATTGCATACAATTGTGTTATACAAACTGTTATCAGTTGGATCAATTAAGAAAAATAGCAAGTTTTTCTTAGCCTTACTTATTTGTTCTTTTATGCTCCTCCTTTCTTTATGTAGATCCAGTTTTCTAACCTATATATTTTTTCTTCTCTGAAAGAAATTCTTTTAACATTTTTTGCAAGACAGTTATACTGCCAACAAATTTCCTTAATATTTGTTTGCATTAGAAAATCTTTATTTCTCCTTTACTTTTGAAGGATGATGTCACAGTCACAGGGTACAGAACTCTAGGTTGGTGAGTTTCTCTCAACACTGAATATTTTACTCCACTCTTCTTGCTTGCATTGTTTCTGAGCAGATGTTGGATGTAATTCTTATCTTTCTTTCTCTATACGTAAGATGGTTTTACCCGACTCTGGCTTCTTTCAGACTTTTATCTTTGATTTTGTGTAGCTTGAAAATGATATGCCTAGGTGTAGAAATTTGGTACTTACCATGCTCGGTGTTCTCTGAGCTTCCTAAATCATTGGTTTAGTGTCTGACCGTCATTTGTGGAAGTTCTCAGACATTGTTGTTTCAAACGTTCTTCTGGTTTCTCTCTCTCTCTTTCTCTCCCCCCCCTTTTCTGGTATTCTCATTACTCGTACATCTTTTGAAGTTTTGCCGCAGTCCTTGGATATTATGTTCTCTACCTTTCCATCTTTTTTCCCTTTGGTTATTAGTTTTTGGAGTTTCTATTGATGTATCCTTAATCTGAGATTTTTTTCTAAGCTGTGTTCAGTCTATTCATAATCCCATCAAAGACACTCTTCCTTTCTGTTAGTATTTTTGATCTGTGATTTTGGTTTTGGTTTTGGTTTGTTTGTTGTACATAATTTTTGTCTCTCTGCTTACAATGTCCATTCTTTGTTGAATGCTGCCTACATCATACATTTGAGCCCTAAGCTAATTATTTAGATTTTTTTTTAATTCCCTTTTTGATCATCTTAGCATCCTGCCCAAGGGCCCACTTCTTAAATCTAGTGCATTGGAAATAAGGTTTCAACATGTTGATTTGAGGGGAGGAGGTACAACATTCAGACCGTAGCAGAAATGTTCTATAGTCTCCCTCTCTCCCTCCATCACTCACTCACTCTCCCTGCTCTGCTTCCACCATCTTGCAGTGTGGGACAATTTTCACTGTCACCACCACCAGAAGGACTTTGGACTCCCCAGCCTCAGAAACTTTAAGCAATAAATTTCATTTTTCTTTATAAAAGAGACAGTTTCAAGAATTTTGTTATAAACAATGCAAATGGACTAATACATCTGCCTATGACTGGGTCCCCCTGGAGTTTTTAACCCTCAGAGATGTCTACACTGAGTCCTGAGCAATTTTTCAATCACAGTTCAGATTTTCCTACTCTGACACTGGCTCGTATGACTGTTTCCAGTAGTAAGTCTCTGCACCTATAAGCTACAACACTGTATGTTTACCTGTCTCTAATCTTGTGGGCAGTGGTCTGACCTGTGTCCTTTTCTCTCTTACAGTTCCAAGAAGAGATATTGATCTTTCAGTCTCTTCAGCATTATAATTGTTTTGATCAAGTGATGATTTTCAGGCTTTTTATGTGCAGAAATAGAAACCTGAAATGTATTTCTAAAATCATCTTCTTAATGTCTATGTAGATGATCAAAGAATTTTGCTTCATATAACTATGAAAGTTATGAATTATATTGGTAGTCTTCTTAATACTGAGCTTTCCTGTTTTCATAGAATAAACTCAGAAAATTCTTTTCTGGTCTTCACAGTCTATTTCTCTCTTACTATCTTTAAATATTAGTGTTTTCACAGGTTCTGTGCTTCTGCTTTTTTTTTATTAGTAGTAGTATTGTTCAATCTGATAAGTTTATTAACTCTGATAACCAAAGGTACAATTGAAATTCTGATACTTCCCAAATTTTTATCTTCAGCTTAGATCTCTCTGGAATTATATATTCAATTGCCATTTGGGCCTTTCTGTAGATATTTCAAATATAATGAGTCCAAGTGTGTGTTACTTCTTCCAATTATATTATTCCATTTTCCAAATTTTACTGTATGTTGCCAGTACCTAACAAGCTGCACTCCTTTAGATAGACTGGGTGTAAAACAATTATTTTTATTCCCTATACAGCAAATTAAGACCACATTCTGTTTCTGCTTTTACTTTTACTCTTTCTCTTTTAAAGGGTTAGTTTCATATTTTGTGTGCTTACTGCTCTGGGTCCTGATATAGATGGTCATCTTTTACCCTGTTTTCTTCATCTCTGACTCTCCCTTCAGCACCTTCTCCACTCTCTTTCTAGAGGATGACTATAAACATGTAAATCTGTACATGTAACTTACCTGTTCTTACAGGAACTCATTATTTACACTGTGTGGCTGGAGAAGTGGCAGTATGCTCCCTGGGTAAACACAAGCAATCTTTTTGCATGTAGGAAGAAAATTTGGAGATGTTTATTACATGCTTTTAATTTATAAGTAATTAAAAATCAACAATGAGTGCATAACTTTTTTTGCCATTTCATTAAGGTCAAATTGTGGTTATCTCATCAGAACCCAGGATCATTCACTTAGACATGGTACCATATGTAGTACCAGTCATGTGGTGTGTGTTGTTTGTGCCCTTGCAACTGAACCTTTGTTCTTTTCTCATACTCATGAGAACACGTGATTTGCATAGAAGAGGTAAACATCTTTGGTATTTCAGTGGAGTGCAAATTGAAAACAAAATAGTTCTGTTTTTTCTTTCTTTCTAACCCTAGTTTGTATTGATCTTGGGTCTAAATTAATTCTTCTGACACATTATTCCAGGTATGTAAAATACCTTATGCTAAGCTTCTTTGGAGAAGCAGAATTTTGTTCATACCTTTATCCATAGCAACAAGGATTGTGGTAAGTTTTGTAATAGTGTTTTTTTTCTTTTTGCAATTAACAAATTGTAACAGTGGCAGAATATTCCTGCTGTTATTTTTTATTTCTTCCACCATATGAAGTACAAAGAAGCTGCATCTAATGTAAAATACATATGACACACACACAGAGAATTGTGAACTCCAAGATTTCTGTTTTGTGATCAATGGCTGATGACTTGAGTTGAGCAAAATGTGCCATTCCAGGGGTTGGTGTCATTTGAGGATGTGGCTGTGGACTTCACCTGGGAAGAGTGGCAGGAACTGGATGATGCTCAGAGAACTTTGTACAGGGATGTGATGCTAGAGACCTACAGCAACCTGGTATTGTTGGGTGAGTGGAACTCCACAGTAAGTTCCAGGAGCAACACTTTCTTCTTTGTTGGTAAATACAGAAATATCTGTATTTATACCCTTTATAAGGTTCAGTGCTATGTAAGTTTCTGTTTAATTGAGAAGGTGAGAGTCATCCCTCCCTAATGAATGCTTAAAATTGGCTCCTTTACTGCACAGTTTTGAAAGTTGAGCTCTTCTCATTCTTCTAAAAACCTGACTTAGCAGTTTTGCAAACTCCTGTGGTATATCTTATTAACAGGATGCTACATTACCAAACCCAATGTGATCTTCAAATCAGAGCAAGAAGCAGAGGCATGGATGGTAGAAAATGCCCCAAACCAGAGCCTACAAGGTCAGTGCATACGGGGCACAGGCTGGGAAGAGCAAAGCCCTTTGCTGTTTTTGCCAATATTTTTGCTATTTTTCAGACCTGAAAACATCTGATCTGTGTGGCTTAAACAAATCAATTGTATAACCTCCTAAGAGGGTTCTCACATCTGTACCCCTACCTTTTTTTCTGATTTTTTTTTATACTTTCCAAAATTTAATCCCTACATTTCTCCTCTTAGACATTTCTCTTTGCTGATCACTTTCTCAATATTTTTGTTTGCTCTATTTTTCTCCATTCTCATGAATATTTAAATCCAGACTGTATTCATGTTTTTTCACTTAAAACTGAATACTTGAAATGAGGTAATTTATAAGGGAAAAAATATTCCTTACAATTCTGTAGCCCCAGAAGTCGAAAATAGAGGATTTGCATCTATTGAGGACCTTCCAATGGGTAGGGACTCTCAGTAGATTATAGGGTTGGTACAGAATATCACAAGGTGACAGTGACAAAAGCATGTTCACATGCTTTCTTTCTCTTCTTATGAAGCCACCAGTCTAATACCCGATAATCCCCATTAAACCACAAGCCCATTAATCCATGGGCTTTTATTAGTCCATATATTAATCCTCTTATGGGGGCAGAGCCCTTACTATTTAATCACCTCACAAAGGCCTCACCTTTCAAATACCACAGTTGGATTTTTCACACTCAGCACTGTCACAATGATGACGAAGCTTCAATATGAACTTCAGGGGCGGGGGGCGGTACTTGAACTATAGCACAGACATTTATTCATACACTTATTTTTTAACCACATCTTGAGGACATTTTAAGCACTTTTAATTGTATAGTTGTATTTACAACAAAAATTATCAAAATAACATCCCTCTTTCATACAGTTTACATTCTGATGAGAGACAAATGTGTGTGTGTGTGTGTATGTTAAGTAGTTATATTAGAATCATGAGGGGCCGACCCCGTGGCGCACTCAGGAGAGTGCGGCGCTGGGAGCACAGCAGCGCTCCCGCCGTGGGTTCGGATCCTATATATGGCTGGCCGGTGCACTCACTGGCTGAGCGCAGTGCGGCCGGTCACAAAAAGACAAAAAAAAAAAAAAAAAAAAAAAAAAAAGAATCATGAGGAATATTGAACCAGAGTGGGAGGTTTAGAAAATATGTTTGGAGAAGGAAGATTATTGAGTGCTTAACTTTTACATACTGTCAGTTTGACTTAACTCTTTTCAAAAATTTGACATATAATATATAGATGAATATAAAATGTCAATTTGAGAGTGGACATCATTCTTGGAGGTACACACTTGTAAATCAGTGGCTTAAAGCTGATTTTAAAAGTCATGCTTATAGAGGAAGTCACCTAGGGAGTAGATAAGAAAAAGAAAAAAGTTCTAGAGGTGAGCCTTGTGTACTGCCATATCAGAAATTATAAAGCTAAGGCAGACCCAGCATAGGAGCATAGAAAGTGTTAGTCATGGACTTGGGAGGAGAACCTGGAGATTCTGGGTTCCAGGTTCAAGTGAACCAAAAGTTTTATGTTGAGGGCTCAGACTTCTTTTGGGGAGTAGTTTGAAACTAGCATTTTTCTCTCCTTGTTAAAATCATTTTAAAACAACAGGAAACATGTGCCGAAGACATTATTTTCTATGAAATTAGGAGACACATGAAACTCCAATGTATAGAACAAATGCTTTCAGAAGCAGTGAATTATAAAGGATAAGTGTGTGCAACAGAAATTGGGGAGGGGGGTGCCAGTTAATCTTGGGGGGGTAGAATAGCATTTTGCAGCAATGGTAGAGAAAGCCTGTGTTGCAGAACCAAAACTTTTAGACGAGCCAAAAGGGGTTGCCGATGGTGGAAGACTGGAGATTTCTGAGGAGCATAGGAAGTGAGTTTAAATGAGTAATTTTTATGAAGCTGTCTTCTTCTAATGTGGGGAATTTTTTAAAATTTGAAATCGCCCCATATGCTTATAGCTCTTTCCAAAAGAAGAGTGAACACTAAACAAACGTAGGTGCAATATCCTGAAGCTAAACCATATTCCTTATTTAAGGGACAAAGAATTGGCTTGCTCCTGAACCTTAAAGAAGATAATCCAAGAAAACCTTGCCACCTTCAGAGTGCAATAGGAATAATAAAAGCAGTACAAGACACCCACTGTTGCTGTAAGAATAAAGCAAATAAAAAAGAACAGGGCAAACAGTTGGCTGATGATAAGCACTTGTTTGAAAACTACAACTAAGCAGTGGGTGAACATTTTTACTAAATATTTTCTTGCGAATAAAAAATGAATAAAGAAGCAAAGGAAAAGATGACTAAACATTAGAAAACATATTAATATAACCTATAAAACTAATACTCATTTAAAAAATTTTTAGGATAGGAAGAAACATTTTTATCTTTGCATGTGCATTCATAGAAAATGCTTATGTTGGTTTATGGGTATGGATTTTTTTCTCATTTTAGATCTCCATATAGTCAATAATCAAATTGAGAAAAGTCAAGAAAATCACAGTAAATACTTGTGGCAAGTTTTAATCACCGACAGCAAAACATCAACTGAGGAGAGAGTTAAGTTGGAAAAAACATTTAATTTGAGCTCAAACTGTACTTCAAATCTGATTATAAACAGTGAAAACTCTTCAGAAATTAACATTGAGAAGTTTAATGTATGTAAGTATGCACTTCCTCCTAGAAATCCTGATAAGACGCATGCTGGAGAGACACCTGATGACCAAAATAAAACTGGGAAATCCCACACACATTGTGAGCATCTTAGTCAGAATAACAAGATTCAAGTTGGGCAGTACCCTTTTGAATATAGTAAACCAGGGAAAGCCTTCAACACAGAGCCAATATTATTGGCACATAAGAAGCTTCATTTGGGAGAAACTACCTGTAAATACAATGAATGTGGGAAAGCCTTTTATAACTCAGCTCTCCTTGACCAAGACATAACTCAGGTATTGAGGAAAACATTTCAATGTGATGTATGTGGGAAAGTATTCTATAAAAAGTCTGAACTCACTAAACATCAGCAAATACACACAGCAGAAAAATCCTACAAATGTAAAGAATATGATAAATCCTTCATGAAGAAGTTATCTCTTACAGTCCACAAATGGACACATACAGGGGAGAAGCTTTATACATGTAATGACTGTGGAAAAACTTTTCACCAGAACTCACTCTTCAGAAGTCGTCAGAGAACTTACACAGGTGCCAAACCATATGAATGTAATGAATGTAGGAAATCTTTTTCCCACAACTCAGCCCACCATACACATAAGAGAATTTATGCAGGGGAGAGGTCCTATAAATGTAATGAGTGTGGAAAAACCTTTTACCGGAAGTCAGACCTCAGCAAGCATCAGAGAATTCACACAGGGGAAAGGCCCTATAAATGTAATGAGTGTGGAAAAACCTTTTACTATAAGTCACACCTCAGCAGGCATCAGAGAATTCACACGGGTGAAAGGCCCTATAAATGCAATGAGTGTGGAAAAACCTTTTACCAGAAGTCAAACCTTAGCATGCATCAGGTAATTCACACAAAGGAGAAGCCTTATGAATGTAATGAGTGTGGAAAAACCTTTCCCCTGAAGTCAGTCCTTAGTATACATCAGAGAATTCATACAGGGGAGAAGCCCTATGAATGTAATGAATGCGGAAAAACCTTTCACCATAAGTCAATCCTCAGTACACATCAGAGAATCCATACAGGGGAGAAGCCCTATGAATGTAATGAGTGTGGAAAAGCCTTTCACCGGAAGTCAATCCTCAGTACACATCGGAGAATCCACACAGGTGAGAAACCATATGAATGTAAGGTATGTAGTAAATCTTTCTTCTACAAATCACACCTCAATAGACATAAGAGAATTCACACTGAAGAAAGTCGCTATGAATGTAATGAGTGTGGAAAAACCTTTCCTTGTAAGTCAAACCTCTGTGCACATCAGAGAACTCACACAGGTGAGAAACTGTATGAATGTAAGGAATGTAGAAAATCTTACTTCTATAAATCACATCTCAATAGACATAAGAGAATTCACTCAGGTGAAAGCCCCTATAAATGCAAGGAGTGCGGAAAAACTTTTCACCAGAAGTCAATCCTCAGTATGCATCAGGTAATTCACACAAATGAGAAGCCCTATGAGTGTAATCAGTGCGGAAAAGCCTTTTCCCTGAATTCAATCCTTAGTATACATCAGAGAATTCATACAAGGGGGAAGCTCTATGAATGTAATGAGTGTGGAAAAGCCTTTCACCGGAAGTCAGACCTCAGCAAGCATCAGAGAATTCACACAGGGGAAAGGCCCTATAAATGTAGTGAGTGTGGAAAAACCTTTTACTATAAGTCACACCTCAGCAGGCATCAAAGAATTCACACAGGTGAAAGGCCCTATAAATGCAATGAGTGTGGAAAAACCTTTTACCAGAAGTCAAACCTTAGCATGCATCAGGTAATTCACACAAAGGAGAAGCCTTATGAATGTAATGAGTGTGGAAAAACCTTTCTCCTGAAGTCAATCCTTAGTATACATCAGAGAATTCATACAGGGGAGAAGCCCTATGAATGTAATGAGTGTGGAAAAGCCTTTCACCGGAAGTCAGTCCTCAGTATACATCAGAGAATCCACACAGGTGAGAAACCATATGACTGTAAGGAACGTGGTAAATCTTTTTTCTACAAATCACACCTCAATAGACCTAAGAGAATTCACACTGAAGAAAGTCGCTATGAATGTAATGAGTGTGGAAAAACCTTTTACCGGAAGTCAGACCTCAGCAAGCATCAGAGAATTCACACAGGGGAAAGGCCCTATAAATGTAGTGAGTGTGGAAAAACCTTTTACTATAAGTCACACCTCAGCAGGCATCAGAGAATTCACACAGGTGAAAGGCCCTATAAATGCAATGAGTGTGGAAAAACCTTTTACCAGAAGTCAAACCTTAGCATGCATCAGGTAATTCACACAAAGGAGAAGCCTTATGAATGTAATGAGTGTGGAAAAACCTTTCCCCTGAAGTCAGTCCTTAGTATACATCAGAGAATTCATACAGGGGAGAAGCCCTATGAATGTAATGAATGCGGAAAAACCTTTCACCATAAGTCAATCCTCAGTACACATCAGAGAATCCATACAGGGGAGAAGCCCTATGAATGTAATGAGTGTGGAAAAGCCTTTCACCGGAAGTCAATCCTCAGTACACATCGGAGAATCCACACAGGTGAGAAACCATATGAATGTAAGGTATGTAGTAAATCTTTCTTCTACAAATCACACCTCAATAGACATAAGAGAATTCACACTGAAGAAAGTCGCTATGAATGTAATGAGTGTGGAAAAACCTTTCCCTGTAGGTCAAACCTCTTTGCACATCAGAGAACTCACACAGGTGAGAAACTGTATGAATGTAAGGAATGTAGAAAATCTTACTTCTATAAATCACATCTCAATAGACATAAGAGAATTCACTCAGGTGAAAGCCCCTATAAATGCAGTGAGTGCGGAAAAACCTTTCACCAGAAGTCAATCCTCAGTATGCATCAGGTAATTCACATAAATGAGAAGCCTTATGAATGTAATGAGTGTGGAAAAACCTTTCCCCTGAAGTCAGTCCTTAGTATACATCAGAGAATTCATACAAGGGGGAAGCTCTATGAATGTAATGAATGTGGAAAAGCCTTTCACCGGAAGTCAGACCTCAGCAAGCATCAGAGAATTCACACAGGGGAAAGGCCCTATAAATGTAGTGAGTGTGGAAAAACCTTTTACTATAAGTCACACCTCAGCAGGCATCAGAGAATTCACACAGGTGAAAGGCCCTATAAATGCAATGAGTGTGGAAAAACCTTTTACCAGAAGTCAAACCTTAGCATGCATCAGGTAATTCACACAAAGGAGAAGCCTTATGAATGTAATGAGTGTGGAAAAACCTTTCCCCTGAAGTCAGTCCTTAGTATACATCAGAGAATTCATACAGGGGAGAAGCCCTATGAATGTAATGAATGCGGAAAAACCTTTCACCATAAGTCGATCCTCAGTACACATCAGAGAATCCATACAGGGGAGAAGCCCTATGAATGTAATGAGTGTGGAAAAGCCTTTCACCGGAAGTCAATCCTCAGTACACATCGGAGAATCCACACAGGTGAGAAACCATATGACTGTAAGGAATGTAGTAAATCTTTTTTCTACAAATCACATCTCAATAGACATAAGAGAATTCACACTGAAGAAAGTCGCTATGAATGTAATGAGTGTGGAAAAACCTTTCCCTGTAAGTCAAATCTCAGTGTACATCAGAGAACTCACACAGGTGAGAAACCATATGAATGTAAGGAATGTAGAAAATTTTTCTACTATAAATCACACCTCAATAGACATAAGAAAATTCACAGATAAGAAATGAATGTGAGTGTGGAAATACCTTTCACTGTAAGTCAAACCTCAGTACACATCAGAGAATTCACATAGGTGAGAAGTCATATGAATGTAACACATGTAGAAAATCTTATACCGCAAGTCACATGTCAGTAGACATGAGAAAATTCACATAGGAAAAGACCAATGGATTTAATGTATGTGAAAATACTTTTCCCTAGAAATCACACCTGAGTAAGCATCAGAGAAGACAAACAAAAGTGATGGCCTATAAATGTACAGCTGCTTTTTGGTTACCACAGGGGATGGGTTCCAGGACTTCTCCGTCATGCCAAAGGCTGTGAATGCTTAAGTCTTATATAATGTGGCATAGTATTTTTGTAACATTGTGCTGTTTAATTAACATGTCTAGTTTACTTATAATACTGAATAAAATGCAAAAAGTATGAGTAGTTCTTAGGGTGTGTTATTTGTATAATTTTTATTATAGTATTTTTTTATCTGTTTTCACACATTTTAAATCAGCAGTTGGTTGAATTCTTGGATGTAAATTTTGTGAATGTGGAAGGCTAACTAACAAGTGTGGAAGCCTCTTCTGTCAGAAGTCACACCTCAGCAGACATCTGAGAACTCACATTGGAGATATCCTGTATGGCAGAGACTAGCTATGTATTATGCACAAATACTCTCCTTTCTTTTTCACACTTAGCATGCATATTCAGCCTCTTCTTATTGTGTGCATGACTATGTAACTGAGCTGTATCCAGAGGAATAGGGACACAAGTGATGAACATTACTTTCAGGGCTGGCAACAGGAAAAGGTCCATGCAGTTCTTTCTGGTTTCTTATGCCCTCTGGGACCAAAGTACACATGACCCTCACGGTGGTCTTGAGAGGCCCAGGTGGGAGAATGCCACTATGATTTAAGACAGAAGGAATTGATTGTAGAAGGCAGGAGTCTTCCCACCTTTATTCCCAAACCTTCCATTCGTACTTCATATGAGTGAGAAATAAACATTTACTCTGATGAGCCATTGTATGTGTGACCTGTTTGCATTAGAACACAACCAGCCAACTGTAGCTAATTGACTCTAAGGACTTCCCAAGAGAAGTTACCAGTTCTTGCAGATGAGAAGATTCACATGGGAGAGTGACCTGTGTTTGCCACCTTTTATTCTGAAGTCAGTTGATGGAAAAATCAAAAAAAGCATGGGGAGTTACAGTGCTAAAAATTGGGAACAACTTATTAGGAAGCACCTTACTGAATGCTGAGAATAAAGTAAATGTTCATAAATATCTTTAATATGTCAACATTTTCAACAAATCCTCCAAGTTCCTTATATATCCAAGAATTTGAAATGAAGGGAAAACTATCAGCTTATATAATACATGTGTAAATTTTCAAATAGGTTAAAATACTATCAAAAGTTACTTTAAAAAATATCTGACTATCAATGTTTAAGTATAAGTGGTGATATTCTCTGCCAGGAGACAATTGGCTATGTCTGGAGACATTATTGGTTGTGATAAATAGAGGTGCTACTCTATCTAGTGACTAGAGGGCAGGGATGCTGCTATACATACTACAGTGCACAGAACACCCCACTCAAGTATGTAGGGTTTATGCATATAAGTATTCTTAACAAATTTTACTTAGTGCAACCTGGCATTAATGTTAGTCAATACGTTCACTTAGCGTAATAAATATTTTGACTTACATCTGGATTTATTAGATTAAATGCCAAACTAGCCTCTTTATATCTTGTTAAGTATATTAATTGTAACATATTGCTCTACATACTTTTTTCTACTCAACCAGTGAATGTAAATTTTATTACCATTTTTACCAAACTGTCTCATGTGGAGAAGTTCATTTTTTCTAAAGTTTGTAGCTGGGGCTTCTGGTCATGATGGCAGAATAGACAGTCTCTAGCATCACTCTCCCCGCAAAATCAACCAATTTACAATGGTTAAAAAGCAACAGCAGCCAAGCTGGAGCCACTAGAGCTCAGGGAAAGAAGAGGAGGGACCTACGGAGTGCATGAAGGCAGGAGAAGCCATGATGAGAGAAAGAAAAAAAATGCTCTTACCATTTTGAATCCCAGGTGCTTCCAGGCTGGAGCTGCTGAGCACATGGAGCAGGAGCTGGCAGAAACCACAGCTGTGCCCTTCCTATGAAGTTGCTTGAAGGCAGCAGGGGAGAAGAGGGCCCTCCCCACATATATGGAATTACTGGGCTGTGGGGTAAGTGCACTGTCACCTTAACAAAGGCTGCCTCAGGTTCTTTCTCACCCAGCCATCTTGCCCTTATGTTTTTTTCCTTGGACAAGAGAAAGGAAATTTGAGACCAGAGCACAGCCTGGGACATCTGGAAGTTGGCAGGGATGTCCTTCTCTTGGACATAAACTGTCTTGCAGGACATCAGCCTCAGATGAGGTCCCTCTCAGACAAAACCAGGCCACCTCATATTATGTCTCAGCACAGATGGAAATAAGGCCAAACCCCCTCTTGCCTAAAGTGCGTCACTACTGACTCTTCACCAGGTTTAAGTCACTCTACCAGCGGGTAAAATTTATTGAGACACCCAATCACGGAATTGTCCCATTTTCTGAGAGCATCAAACCCAGAAGGAATCTGCTTAAGTGTTCTTTGAAAGTGCCCAACCAGAGCCGAAGCAGTGTAGTCCTTTCTTCTGAACACCCTCTTACTGAGCTGCTTCCTGGTGTGGAGGGTGCATTCTCTTTGGGAGTCACCAGCAACAAGCCTGACTTGCTTGACCACAACTGCATTCTTGGAGGGCTGGAGGGGGTATGTAGCAGACTCTACCCTCTTGGTTCCAAACCAATCTCAGAGATTCAGTGAGTGCCACATGCTAAATCCAGCTTGCCTGTTTCCCCATCTGCAGACCACTGTGTCCAAATACTGGACACGTGCCCTTGGATCTTACTGAACCAGGACATCTCCAAACTTGAAATAACCATCCCCCTTGAAGTCTCCCAAACACTGCCTTTACCTCTCTCTTGCATTGCAGTTGGTTGAGAGCCAATGTGTGGCCACCCAACAATCACTAAAGCACCATTTACTCATTTCCCCACAGTGCTGATGTAGGGGAGGGAAGGAGTGTCTTTTCTTCATCCATTGCAAGATTCATGGCTGATGCCCCATAGCACAGACAGATTGACAAGAGAAAAGCATAATAAATTGTTACAAGTTTCACATGCCAATGGAGGCCTCAGAAATCAAGACCAAAAGAAATGGGGACATCTATTTTTATGCTTGGGTTTGATGAAGCATAGACAGTCATGCACACGTATGATTGGACAAGGGGTCAGACCTATGGTAATAACCTGGGGGGACTTAGCAAGGCCTGTTTGTTCAGATCCTTCTTAGTCTCTGGATACAGGGCAGGACCCCCCTGGAGTGAGGGTTTTATGGCCCTACAGTAAAAACCTATGCTTTCTTGCCTGCAAATCTTGGTGTTCAGTGATTGCCTTAGCTGTGCACAGGGCAGGTGGACTTACTCTTGTTCTGTAACAGCCTCTGTGTGTTTGACCACAGCCACTGGTCATCAGGACACAGAGCACTTTTTTTTTCTTGTGTTGTCATCTCCCTCCTGCGGGGTGGCAGCACTCACCTGTTCACACTTGTTGCTATACTGTGGATTTGACAAAATGTAGTAGTGATTAGTGGGGGTGTTCAGGATGATTTCTTCTTGGTTTCAGTACCTACAGTAGGTTCCCAATTCCGAGTCACCACTGAGCAGGGAGGAAGCATGTATGGACAGGTAGAATAACCACCTTGCAGCAAAGATTACCTCATAGGCCTGGCTGGCTTGTCCAGTTCTGTGACGGACACTGTTGCAGAGAGCTTGGCAATATCCTCAGGCTTCCAGACTTAACAGTCATTCTTTCAATGTGAACAAAGAGAATTGGGTAAAAAAGGACTTTTTTCCAAAAATGGAAAATTCAAGGCACATAAGCACATCAGAATGAGGGATGTTCTTTATTCAGGTGTGTAAAGAAACAAACTCAGTTGCACTCAGTGTACTCTCAGAACAGGCTGTGACAGCAGGTGTGTGGTGATTTCTCCCCTAACACCATGTAGGCAACTAATTCTGCAGAGGATACCAGCTGGTGTCCTGTAATTCAACTCAATGCTGACACTATCTACCTCCAGATAGCATCAGAGGCTACAGGTTGAGGGCTCAGTCCTCAAAACTGCCCCATTTCCAATGTCAATTGCAAGCACCAGTTTGTTTTGCCTGTGCTTTGGACTGACTGGCTATAAATCAAGATTCACAGAGCCCCCTTGGGAGGGTTGGTTAATTTACTAAAGAGGCTCATAAAATTCAGGGAAACACTTACATTTACCAGTTCATTTTAAAGGACATCGCAAAGGATACTGATAATGAGATCCATAGGGTGAGATATGGGGGAAGAGGCACCAAGCTTTCTTGCTCTCCATGAGTGCACAGCTCCGGGAACCCTCACATGTTCAGCTAGCTGAAAGCTCTCCAACCCAGTCCTTTTGAGTTTTTATGAAGGCATAATTGATTAAATCATTGGCCATCAGTGATCAACTTACCCTTCAGCCCCTCTCTCCTCCCTGGAGGTTGGAAGGTGGGACTGAAAGTAACAACCCCCATCCTGAAACTTGCTATGGGCTCTCAGCCTTCAGTCAAGTCATTAGTGCACAAAAAGACACTCATCACTTTGGAGATTCCAAGGATTTTAGGAGTTGTATGCCAGGAGATGGGAATGAGCTCCAAACACATTTCACAATATCACAAGGAGATACTTTACTCAGGTTGCTGTGGCATCACTCAGAGTATTTTGTCTAACAAGTGGGGAACAGTGGCAAAT
Organism: Cynocephalus volans; assembly: GCF_027409185.1. Lineage (NCBI taxonomy): Eukaryota > Metazoa > Chordata > Mammalia > Dermoptera > Cynocephalidae > Cynocephalus > Cynocephalus volans. Next base: position 43,435,183 of record NC_084463.1, on the reverse strand, counting down.
TCCTAAGGGAAGAGACACCCGATAAGTTATAAGGCAGACATGTGACAGATGTTACACATGGGATGGACAGTGTGGAATGGCAGACACCCCACCAAGGGCACAGAAGCTCCTCATCAAGTAGACTTTAGAGGAAAAAAAAAAAAAAAAAGACTGTGCCAGCCCTTGAGCTACTCAGAATGATTGTAAAAGTGCCCAAAGCACACCTGATTGAGGGCAAAGGGGGTGAATATTCCTGCTAGCAACCTCAAAACTATTTTCCATCTATATAATTTTGTTAGTTTGAGAATGTTCTATTAATGGGATCAAACAGTGCTCACGTATGACCTTCTGAGATTAGCCTTCTCACTCAGCATAATTGATACTCATTGAGGGTGAGTGTTTCCATAGTTTGCACATTTTATGGCTGCATAGTTATTCCACCGAATGGAGGTACCAGTGTGAGTTTAACCATGCAAACATTGAAGGACATCTGGGTTGTTTCCAGGTTCCAGTTAAAGTTGCTGTGAATAATCATGTATGGATTTTTGTGTGAACATGAGTTTTCATTCTCTGAGATCAATGATTGAGTGTGCTTTTTATACACTGAATGTTTCTGTTTCCTCCCAAAATTTATATGTTGTAGCCCTAACCCCCAATCTTATAGGTATTTGAAGATTGCATCATTCAGAAGTAATTAGATTTAGGTGAGTTCATGAGGGTGGGACCCCTATAATGGGATTAGTGCCCATATAAGAAGAGTAAGAGACATTAGATCTATCTTGCTCTCCATGATGTGAAGGCATAGCGAGAAGAGGACTGTCAGCCAACCAGGAAGATGGATTACACCAGGAACTGAACCCAGCTAGCACCTTAATCTTGGACTTCCAACCTCCAGAACTGTAAGAAATACATTTCTGTTGGTTAAGCCACCCAGCCTCTGCTATTTTGTTATAGCAGCCTGAGCTGCCTGAGAGTGCTATTGCTGGTTCATATGGTAACTGCATGTTTGGTTTTATAGGAAACTGCCCAAATGTTTTCCAATGTGGCCATGCCATTTTTCATTCCCACCATCAATGTCTGAATGACCAGTTTCTCTGCATCCTTACCCACATTTAGTGTTGGCACTATTTTGTATTTTAGATATTCTTGTAGGTATGTAGTGATCTCCCATGGTCTTTTAGTTTGCCTTTTCATAATGGCTAATGATGTTGAATGTTTTTCATGTGCTTATTTGCCACTGATATATCTTCTTCAGTGCAATGATGGACATGTATTTTGCCTATTTTCTAATTGTGTTGCTTATGCATTTTAGTGTTAGAATCTGAGTGTTCTCTATTCATGTAAATACAAGTCCTCAACAAGACATGTGGTTTGCAAATATGTTCTCCCATTCTATAGCTTTTCTGTGATCCTCTTAATGGGGTCAGTCACAGAGCAAAAGTTTTTAATTTTGATGACATTCAATTCACCACCCCACCCCCTTTTGTTTTGGTATCAAATCTAAGAACTCTTTGCCCAGCCCTAAGTCCCAACAATTTTATTGTATTTTTTCCAAAAATTTTAGTTTGATCCCTCTTGAATCCTTTTTGTATAAAGTGTGAGCCTTAAAGTTCACTTTCTCTGACTGTGGATGACCAATTGCATCAGGAATTGGTTGAAAAAGGTCTTTCCTGCATTAAATTGCTTTTGCAACTTGGTTAAAAATCAGTTGGTCATATTTGTGTGGGCCTATGTCTGTGTTAAACTAATAACAAACAGAGGGGGTCTCTGAAAGAACATTGGTTTTTTTATTGGGAATGGGCATTGCAATGCAAATATTTGTGCCATAATAAACTATGTGCATATTCAGGAAGGTAAAGGATGACAAAGATATTTAAAGAAAAAATGATGGAGGATTACATAATTGTTTTGGAATAATCTTTCTTGGCTAGAAGGATCAATAACCAGAGTGATGCCCTTGTGAGAGTGGACAGAGAGTTGCTGGGCAGATGTTCTCACAGAAGTAATTTTACTGTAAGTTTACAGATGCCTCTGTGCAAGGTTGTGGTTTTCTGGTCTTTTTTCACAATTTTTGTTACCAGGCATTTGTGCATGAATACCCTCTCTTCATGGCCTTTCCCTGGCTCTATTTGTCATGGAATTTGTTTCATTTATTTCATTTGTTGTTTTCTGCATATTTAGGCCTTTAATTTATCTAATCAGTGTTCTAGTTTTTAACATAAAAATTTTGATTGTTTTATAGTCTTTACACCTAAATACTCTGCTTTTGGGTTGTTTTAAATGATATTTTATTTTTAATTTTGGTGCCCTTTTGTTTATTGTTAGGATAAAAGTACAATTGATTTATCTTGTGGTCTTAGACCTTAATGAATTTACTTATTCCAGGAAGTTTTTTGTTTGTTTTCCTTTAGAGATTGCTTAGTGTTTTCTACATGGAAAACTAAGTCATCTGCAAATAGGGATAGTTTATTATCTGATCTTAGGGCTTTTATTTCCCTTTCTCAAATTACTTTCTCGTCTTATGGCTTTTATTTACTTTTCTCAACTTATTTATGGGGTAGAGCTTCCAGCATTATACAGAATGAGAGTGGTGAGATGAGAGAACCTTATTTTGTTCCTGATCTTCAGGGAAAAGCATTCAGCCTTTCATCATTAAGCATAATGTTAGCAGTAGGGTTTTTTTTGGCAGATGTTCTTTATTAAGTTGAAGAAGTTCCCCCTCTACTTCTGTTTTACAGAGAATTTTTATCATAAATGGTTAGTCAATGCTATTCCTGCATTGATTATATGATCATCTGATTATTCTTCTCTAGCCTGTTGCTATGTCAGGTTATTAATTGATTTTTGAATACTGAAATGCAGAAAAGCTTGGGCCAATATTCCCCCTGCATCACCCCACAGCCAGCTGTCAGGCATCTGGGGACTACCTCTCTGCCCAAAGCCCACCAGAATTATTGGCTGTTGCCAGGCCTAGGCTGTTTACCCTGCCCTGCCTTGTATTTCCCAGAGAAACCCCAATAAAGGCTCTGTGCTACACTTTCCCTTGTCCTTTCTGTCTTCTGACTGACCCTGGTGCTTCCCCATGTGGTCTTGTGTGGCATTGTATGCTCCCTTTTCTTGGGAAATGCAAGTAATACATTCATCTAATAGCAGTAGGCTCTCTATGCTGTCATTCAGTCACCTCCATAAATTAAACTCTAATGGTGCAATCATTGATATAATAGAACTCTCTCCTAAACCACAGCAAAATGCACACAATTCTCATTGCACATGGAATTTCTCCAGGATCAGCAATATGCCAGGCCATCAACCACATCTCAACTTTAAGAGGACTGGCATCATAGAAAGCATGTCTTCTGACCACAGCAGAGTTTAATTAAAAATTAATAGAAGAAAAGTTGGGAAATCCACAACTACCTGGAAATTAAACAATGCACTTCTAAATATTCCATGTGTGGAAGAAGAAATCGCAAAGACAGAAAGTATTTTGAGCTGAATGAAATGAAAACTGCATATCAAAAGGAATGGGATGCAGCTAAGACAGTGCTTAAAGGAAAATGTATACCCTTGATGCCTTCTGTATTGGAATAGACAGGTTAAACTCAATCAACAAGGCTTCAACTTTAAGAAAGTAGAAAAAGAACAGCAAACTAAACCCAAACCAAGCAAAAGAAAGAAAATAATAAAGATAAGCGTGGAAATCACTGAAATGAAATGAAAACAGAAAAAATAGAGAATGCCAAATGAAATCAAAAGTTCTTTAAAGAGTTTTTTAAGATTTGACTAAATGTTAGCTTTACTGATAGGGGGGTGGGGGAGTAAGGCCAAATTATGAAAATCAGAAATGAAGGAGACACCAATCTCTTAAAAGTTTCTCAAACAACTTCAGATAGAACTCCCATAAGATCCAGCAATCCTACTGCTGGGTATATACCCAAAGAAATGGAAATCATCATGTGAAAGGGATACCTATTAAAGGAGAGGTGGGAAAGGGGTAGAGGGAGGGGGTTAGAGGATAATTGGGTAAGGGACACAAAGAATAATTACTATTTATAATGGTGAACATGTTAAGGATATTGGTTTAATATCACATACCTTACACAAATACTAATGGTCAACTCTACACCATAAATATGTATAATCAATTATGTTTCAATTTAAGAAAATAAATAAAAAGTAAAAGGATTTTAAGGGAATACTTGGAACACTTTTATGCCAAAATTTAGACAACTTAGATGAAATGAACATGCAATGAACAAGCTCCTAGAAAGAGATAAATGACCAAAACTGATTTAAGAAATGGAAAATCTGAACAGATTCATAACAAGTAAAGAAATTGGATTAGTAATTTAAAATCTTCCCACCAAGGAAAGCCTAGGATCAGATAACTATACTGGAGATTCTACGAAATGTTGAACAAAGAGATGACACCAGTCCCTCACGAATTCTTTCTGAACATAGTGGAGGAGGCAGTACTCCTGTCTCATCACTGAGTCCCACATTTCTCCAATACCAAAGCCAGGGACACCACAAGAAAACTGCAGACCAACGTCTATCTTGAGTATGGATGTAAAATCCTCCCCAATCAAAGTATTAGCAAACCACATTAAAAGGGCCAAATGGGATGTATCCCAGGAATGTAAAATGGGTTTAATATCAGAAAATCAGTTAATGTAATATATCTTCTTAGTAGAATAGAATTAGGCATGAGGGATCTTTTCGAGATGTTAGAAAAGTTCTAAACTTAGATCATGGTGATGGCAGATTTAGTAAAAATCATCCCATTGTTCACTTGAAATAGGTGAACTTTTGTTGTGTAAAAATTATTCAGCAACAACGTTAACAAAAAACATGAGCGGTTGGGAGAGTCGAGTCCAGGCTGGGAAGGACAAAGCAGGGCCCAGCAAGAGAAAGAGTGTTGTCCCCAGCAGTGCAAGGACAGTCTCCAGGCCTGTTCTGAAGAGGTCCACCTTGGGCTCGCAGTTGGCTCTGCATAGTGTTCCCCAGACACCGGAGGTGGCAAAGAAGATGCTAGGGGCTCAGTGGGTTCCCAGGTCTCCAGGGAGGGAGGTCCAAGCCATATGGGGACATGGGGCAAGGGTTCCAGGTATGCTGGAAAAAATTGGGCACAGTGGGGGTCACCAGGGTGAGTAGTGCCAGGGCGGGAGCGTGAGGGCACAGAATTCAGAGGGTCTAAAGTACACGGCAGGCACCTGGTGTGCCAAGTGTGCTGGCGTGGTCGACCCGGGTCACCTGAAAGGTTTGATGGGTGCCTGAGATGAGAGGTAGAGGTGGGGGGGTCTTGGTGGCTCCAGGTTCGAGGGACACTGGGGGGCAGGGGATGGGTCACCCCTTCTGGGGGCGCCTGGAGCACGGTCTGGTGCAGTGCAGTTGGGGCTGGGCGACTCTCCCTGAAGAACCTGAGGGATTCCAGGTGCCCCGCACACAGTCCATGGGATCCCTGAGGTGACCACCCTCCTAGCGTGGCACCCCCAGGAAAGCCTCCTGGGGTGTAGCTTTCAGGATATTTGGGGCACTCTGGTGCGGACCAGTGTGGTCCGGTGGGTGCGGCAAGTGAGCCCGGCGAGAACAGAAGACGGGTGGCATCCCCCCGCGGGGTCGCTGACCAGGCTTCCTTTGATGTCCCTTCCACACTCTGGTGGTGGGGACTAGGAGCAACTCCAGTGAACAGGAGTCACCAGGGTGCGCAGTGCTCCTTGCTAAATGGGGTAAGTTAATGAAAATCACTGAGTTTAAATGGCCTGTCTAAAATGTGTGAAGTTGATGGTTTGAAAATTACATCTCTGTATGTGATTTAGAAATGCCAGCTGTGTGCAAGTGATGGAGCCCTTCCCTACTCGCAGTCACAGGTGCAATACAGAGTGTAATGTCATAGAGTAGCTGTTAAAATCGATGCTGTCAGATGGGTTAGATGTGCAGGACACAATGTAAGAAAGACCCTGTGTCCTTTGTCACTTGTTTTAGGGCACATGGTGGTGAGCTTTGCAGGCCCCAGAGGAGGGACAGGAGACAGGGATTTAAAGACTGACTCTGCAACATGCCTGGGAGTGCTGTCTTTTCTTTGTACCATGCTCACCAATGAGTATGATTGTACGGCTGGTATCGGCTGACCCCTCATTCGTCTGTTCCCTACCACACTGTCCATGTCCAATTTATCTCCATTTCTGCACTGCTCACAAGCCAGAACATGCCTGCTGATGTATTTTACTTGTTTTCTTCCTGCTTTCCCATTGATCTGCTGAACGTCCAGGGGTGAGGGCTTTTGGACATTTTAGGAATTCAGCAGGTGCAACATATGGATATTTTTGGAAGCCAATGGAATGGCTGTCAGAACCCTACACATCCCAGATCTCCCTACTTACCACCCCTGCTGTATTTCCTTTCATCCATTGCTAGTGTAGGAATCACCCACAGCCAGTGTAGGGGCTGTATGAGTGTGAGCTAATAGTGTAATGCCCACCAAACTCAGAAAATACCCGAATACTGAAGAATGAAGCAGCCAACCCCATACAGTTCACAAGGAGATGATGATGATGATGGTGATGATGATGGTGATGATGACGACCAGTGGGTGGTTACTTAGAGGTACTGGGTGGAGTATTGATCCATCTGAGTGCTGTGCAGCCACTATCTCCACAATCCCAGGGGTGGGGTGGGAGGAGGTGAAGCTTATAAGGGACTTAGGGACAAATGCGGAGCTATGCCCAAAGAGAGAAAGGCCACAGAACTGAAAGATTTCCAGGCACTCTGCAGCCTCCTGTTGCTTATCTTTGGGCTTGTCAGTGTCACTCCCTTTATCCTATGTACACAGCCTTCTGGTCCTGTCCCTTCCTCAACTGTTAAGTGACTTATGCAGGAAAAAAATTGTAACTATTGAAGCCCTAGCTCTGAAGGCCATGAGAATGGAGTGGTTTCTGACCAGCATCCTACAGGCTTCAACTACACATTTTGGAAAACACAAACATTCACTCCACAACACCCACTTAACTGAAATGTGATCTTCATGGATGACTGAGTTATCATTTGGAGTGGCTGTTGCATTTGTCTGCCCAGCATTCCTTCCCTACATTCCCCTAGTAACAGATAAACCTTGTGACCTCAGGGGTGCCAATAACCCACATGTGACAGCCATATTGCTGCATGCCCAGCCCTGCATGGTGTTTCATCCAGGGTGGGGAGTGAGTCCCCCATGCCCTCTGTGATGGTGGTAATCACAGACCTGTTTGTTTTGGGGCCTGGAGCTGCATGGGCATCTTTGGTTATGGGGTGAAGTGAAGCTGTCGGCAGAGTGTCCTGCTGTCCTATGTCCAGGCAATCTAGACACAGCTGAGGCCCTCACCACTTGCCTCTTCCTGTGAGTGTTATTGGACCAGTGTATTTTATTTTCTTTTTTTTATTTGTTTTGCTTACACTCTGTTGCGGTGGGTTACTCATTTTTGTAGTTAAGTCCTAATGACAGAATTTATCTGGCCTATGTATGACTTCTTAATTTCACTGAACTATTTGCAGATAGTTGGCATAAATATGATACTGTCTAAAGTCATAATAGCTCTACATTTAAAAAAATATATTGTAGAGTATTTTCCTTTCCATCACACCCCTTACATTGACTCTTAGAAAATGCTCTGACATGACACCTGCCACCGCACAGGGCATCTGTGATGGCAGGAAAAGAGCAGATGTGTTCACAGTGAAATGTTCCTGAAAGTGTACGTGGGTCAGGCTGTTCCAGTAGATGATGCAGTTAGTTATTAGTGAGAACTACTGGTGGAGTTTGGATACATTGTCCTCCCAGAACTCGTGGAAATCTGATCTCCAATGTGGCAGTTTGGGTCATGGGGCAGGTCCCTCATGAATGGATTAATGCTCTCCCTAGGTGGGGGGATTAATGAGTGAGTTCTCACTCAATTAGTTCCTGCAAGAGCTCATTGCTTAAAAACACCCTAGCACCTTCTCTCTCTCTTGCTTCCTCTCGCCATGTGATCTGCTTGTACCTTCCAGCTGCTGCTGCTTTCCACCCTGAGTAGAAGCGACCTGAGACCCATGCCAGATGCAGCTGTCCCAGAATCATAAGCCAAATAAACCTCTGTTCTTTATAAATTACCAAGTCTCAGGTATTTCTCTTATAGCAACACAAAATGGACTAGTACACCTTCCTTGTGTCTCTTTATAGTTTTTTTTTAACCTAAAGTGTATTTTGTCTGATATAGATACCCCTGTTCTCTTTTGTTTTTTATTTGCGTAGAATATTTTACTCTATTTCTTCATTGTCAATCTGAGTGTCCTTGATGTTGAAGTGAGTCTCTTGTAGGCAGCATATAATTGGGTTTTGTTTTTTATCCATTCAACCACTTATGTGCTTTGATTGGAGAACTTAATCCATTTACATTCAGAGAAAGTACTGATAGGTAAGGAGTTACTAGTACCATTTTGTTAATTGTTTTCGGATTTTGTATATCCTTTGTTTTTTGTGAGTTTTCTTTCTTTGCCTCTTTTCTTTTTGGCACATAATATTTTTTTTAATGATAAATATTTTTGAAAAACAACTTATCTGTGATACAAGTGCCCAGTAATAAAAACATATATCCTTGGAAATGTACTTTAACTCCCAAATTTAGATGGAACAGATTATACCAATCACCTCCTTCAACGTTTTTTTTGAAGATATGAGTCACAGTTCCCTAAGAAGTTAAGCCACTTGGATAAAGTCACCCATCCAGTAAGTAGCAGTCAGGATCCAATGGTGGTAGAATTATCTCTTCCTTAAATCTGCTGCATTTTAAAATTATTCATCTCCTCTAATAGCATCACCCTCCACTATGGCCAAGCCAGAACAAGAATAACACTTTGAGCACTCTGTCTACTTCTCTGCCCACTTGCTGTCAATGCCAAAGTCCTATCCATTGTGTCTCCTGGCAATTCTTGATTGCAGCTGTTTAGTTTGACCCTTGTGTAACACTACCTTGTTAAAACCTCTAGTGATTATTTCCTGCTTTACTGTGATAGTATTGTAATCTCCCGCCTCTAGTCTGGCTTTCTCAATTCCATTTCAACAGAAATTCTTCCAAAATGCACACTTGATCATGAAGCCACTGCATTGCTCATGGATCCAGGTTGCAATTCCATAATATGGCACACACATCCCTGCATCATCGTGACTCTACCTGCCTTGTTTCTTGCCACTTTGCACCCTGCTTGGGTTGAATGTCCCTCCAAAACTTTGTCCCCACTGTGACAGTGTAAGAGGGTGGCAAATCCTACTATGGTAATTGCAAGGTGGAGCCTTGAAGAGATAGTTAGATTTTAGGACCATAACTAGTGAATGGATTTAAAAGGTGGTCAGGGTGTTGTTCTGAGGACTTTAAAAGGAGAGTGAATGAGAAACTATCCCTCTCTCTGCCCCACTATCTACTACCATGTGAGACCCCTGGTTCATTGTCATCACCCCCAAGACCCTCCCCAGAAGTGTTCCCTGGACTTTGGACTGTCTAATCTCTGAAGCTGTAAATAATAAATTTCACTTACTTAAAAATTACTCAGTTCTGTATATTTTGTTATAAGCAACAGAAATGAACTAATACACCCCCTCTTTAGTTACTCTTGCTTTTTTCTTTTGTGGTTTGATGGTTTTCTGTAGTGGTACGCTTTGAATATTTTAGTTTTATTTTTTGTGTATCTTTTATAAAATTTGGCTTTGTAGCCCTGAGGCTTACATAAGGCATTGTATAACATGCTACTTGAAGTTGATAACAATTTAGTTTTGATAGCATACACAAACTACACTTTTGCTCTCCCTCGCTCCCTATTTTGTGGGGGGTTTTTTTTGTCAAAATTTGTATATTACTATAGTTTGTATACATTTATAAGATATTGTAGCTATAGTTGTTCTTAAATTTTTTCTTTTAACTTTTATACTAGACATACAATTTATTTAACAATTGCCATTACATTACAATGGTTTTGAATTAAACTAGATATTTATTTTTGCTGGTGAGCTTTATATCTTCATGTGTTTTCATGTTACTAATTAACATCCTCTTTTATCAGCTTGAAGAATTCCCTTTAGCTCTTTTGTAAGAAAAGTCTAGTGGTGATAAATTCCTTCAGCTTTGGTTGTCTGAGAAAATCTTTCTCTTCATTTTTGATGAACAGGATTGCTGAATATAGTATTCTTGACTGGCAATATTTTTCTTTCATGATCTTATTTTATTATTTATTTATTTATGAATATTCATGAGATACAAAGCTAATTGTCAACCCCTCATGCCCATGATGTGAGGCCAGATTCAGACTGGAAGCATACCCATTACCAGAGTACTTTTGTACCTCATGTTCCCCACCAAATTATCCCCCAACCTCCCTCCCCTTCCCCCTTTCCCCCCACTCCACTTTGCAGCCCTAGGAATGTCCCCTCCCTCTGTAAGACCAACACACTCCTGTGGTCTTTCTTTCCTTCCTTCTTTCTCTCTTAGCTCCCACATATGAGTGAGCACATGAAGTATTTATCCCTCTGTGCTTTGCTTATTTCACTCAACATAAGTTTCTCCAGGTTCATCCATGTTGTTGCAAATGGGAGTATTTCATTCTTTTTATGGCAGAGTGGTATTCCTTTGTGTAGATATACCAGTTTCCTTATCCAGTCATCCATCGATGGATATTTAGGCTGGTTCCATATCTTGGCTACTGTGAACAGAGCTGTGATGAACATGGGAGTGCAGGTATCCCTTTGACATGATGATTTCCATTCCTCTGGGTATATACCCAGAAGTGGGATTGCTGGATCAAATGGAAGATCTACCTGTAGTTGTTTGAGAAACGTCCATACTGTTTTTCATAGTAGTTGTACTAATTTACAGTCCCACCAACAGTGTAGGAGTGTTCCCTTCTCTCCACATCCTCGCCAGCATTTGTTATGCACCGTCTGTTTATAGCCAGTCTAACTGGGGTGAGGTGGTACCTCAATGTAGTTTTACTTTGCATTTTACTGATGACTAATGATGAGCATTTTTTCATGTATCTGTTGGCCATTTGTATGTCTTCCTTTGAAAAATGTCTAAACTCCTTTGCCCATTTTTTAAATTGAGCTATTTGTTATTTTACTGTATAATTGCTTGAGTTCTATGTATATTTGGATATTAATCCCTTGTCAGATGCATTGTTAGAAAAAATTTTCTCCCACTCTGTAGGTTGTCATTTCACTCTGTTGATTGTTTCCTTATATGTGCAGAAGCTTTTTAGTTTGATATCATTCCTTTTTTTTTTTTTTTTTTTTTTGCTGCTTGTGCTTTCAGGCTCATGTTCATAAAGCCTGTACCCAGACCTGATTGCTGAAGTGTTTCATCTGTATTTGGTCCACAAGGTTCTTGCTAAAGAAATTTGCTGATAGTTTTATAGAAGTTCCTTTGTACGTAAAAGGCACTTTTCCATTGCTGATTCTAAATTTTCTTTTTGTGTGTAAGTTCTGAAAGTTTGATTGTGATGTGTCTCACTGTGTGTGGATCTCTTTGGATTTATCTTATTGAGTATTCCTTGAGATTCCTGGATGCAGATTTCTATTTTCTTTCCAAGGCTTCAGAAGTTTTCTGCCATTTTCTTAAAATAAATTTTTTGAAAAATATTTTAAATATACATATTTTTGTTTCTCTAGCTCTTCTTCTGGCACACCAATCATATGCAAATTGCTTCACTTGATGTTGTGCCATGAGTCTTTTAAGCTGTGTTTACTCTATTTATTTATGCTCCTCAATTGAATGATTTTCAGTAATTAGTCTTCATGTTAACTGATCCACACTTCTGTTTTTTTCTAGTGTGCTGTTGATCCCTTCTGTTGAAATTTTCAGTTCATTTATCATTTCCTTCGGCTTTCTACTTTCTGTTTTTTCTTTGCTGAAATACTCAGTTTGCTCATGCCTTTTTCTCCTGATTTCTGTGAGCATCCTTATTACTAATACATATACTTTTGAAATTATGATGGTGTTACGTCTTGATAAATCCATCATAATTTGAAAATATTGTAAGATGAAAATGCATTTAATACACTGAACCTATTGAACATCATGTTAGCCTAGCCTACATTAAACATGCTCAGAGTACTTATGTTAGCCTACACTTGAGCAAAATCATATAACACAAAGCTTATTTAATAATAAAGTATTCCATATCTCATGTAATATATGAATACTGTACTGAAAGTAAAAAACAGAATGGTTCTATGGCTCTAAGCACAATTTCTACTGAATGTTTATCACTTTCACATCATCTTAAAGTTGAAAAATTGTAACTCCAACTATCATAGGTCAGGCACCATCTTTATTTTGAATTCCTTTTTGGGTATTCTGCATATCTGCATTTCATTATGATTGATTTCTGAGGGTTTATCTTGATCTTTTATTTGAAATATATTTCTATGGTTTTTGTAGGCTTTTTTTTTCTGTATTTCTCTTTACTTTCTGTGTTGTTTTCTGTACATTTGTTAAGACAGTTACCTTTCCCAGTCTTGTCAGACTGGCCTCATATAGAAGAAGAATTTTACCAGTTCATACCACCAGAGATTCTAAGGTGCCTCTGAAATTTGTGTTTGTTTGAAATGCTGTCTCAATTTTTGATGGCCCCCAGCAGATCAGAATGTACCATGTCCTGTCACTACATTGTTAAGGTTCCCCAAAGAAACAGACAATAGAATACATGAAGGTGCTACATCTGATGAGGTCCTTATTGTTCATGGTGGTGACTCTCTAAAGTGAGAAATGCAGGGTGTCACATGACCAAATGGCTAAGCAAGAGAGAGCTAATCTGTTTGCTTGCTTTTTTTTTTATTGGCCTGTGTCTTTTTTTATTTTTTTTTATTTTTTTGTGTTTGGCCAGTACTTGGATTTGAACCCTTGACCTTGGTGTTACAAGTTGGCACCGTAACCAATCAAGCTAACCAGCCAGCCCACACTTGCTCTCCTTATAAAGCCATCAGAACCACCATGCTCATTACTCCATAAATGGATCAATCCATTCATAAGGGCATAATCCTCACAATCTAATTACTTCTTAGAGGCCCCACCTTTTAATTACTATAATAGGATTTCCCACCCTCTGAACACTGTCACAGTGGGAATTAAGTTTCTTTTTTTTTTTTTTTTTTTTTTTGTCTTTTTCGTGACCGGCACTCAGCCAGTGAGTGCACCGGCCATTCCTATATAGGATCCGAACCCGCGGCGGGAGCGTCGCTGTGCTGCCAGCGCAGCACGCTACCGAGTGCGCCACGGGCTCGGCCCGGGAATTAAGTTTCTAAAACAGGAACCTTTAGAGGGAAAATTCGATCCATAGAAGGGACTGATTTTTGTTGTTGTTGTTTGTTTGTTTTCAGAGTCATTTTCTTTTTCTCCTCCTCCTTAGCTTTATTGAGTTATAATTGATAAACAAAACTTGTATACATTTAAGGTGTATAATGTGATGATTGATATACATATACATTGTGAAATCATTACTACAGTCAAGCTGACTAACACAAACATCACCTCACATTGTTACCTTTTCTTCGTGGTAAAAACATTAAGATCTACTCTCTTAGCAAATTTCAAGTATACAATACAGTACTATTAAGTATAGTCACCATGCTGTACATCAGATCTCCAGTATTTATTCATCTTATAAGTGAAGGTTTGTACTCTTTGACCCACATCTCCCATTTCCTCTAACAATTAAAAATAGAAGTACCGTATTATCCAGTGATTCCACTACGGGGCATATATATCCCAAGAAAATGAAATCGATAAGAAGAAGAGATATTTGAACCCAATGTTTCTTGCAGCATTATTCACAACAGGCAAGACAGGGAAACAGTCTAAGTGTCCATCAACAGATGAATGGATGAAGAAATGCAATATACACACACAGTCGAATATTACTCAGCCATGAAAAAGAATGAAATCTTGTCACTTGTGACAACATGGATGAACCTAGAGGACATTATGCTGAGTGAAATAAGCCAGGTACAGAAAGACAAGTATCACATGACCTCACTCATATGTAGACTCTAAAAAAGTCAAACTTATAGAAGCAGAGAGTAGAATGGTGGTTACCAGAGCTTGTGGGGGTGGGGGTTGGGGGTAGGAAGATGTTGGTCACAGAGGACAGATCTGGTTTTGCATCAGCTCTTCTGGTGGGAAGATTTACTGTGAGGGTCTCCATGGAGGAAGGCCAGACAGTCAGAACCCAGGCCTCTCTGAAACATGGGGTCTCCCTAGACCCACAGATGACCCTGGGCCTGAGGGTAGGTGACTGGAGTCTTAATTCCTCCCTGCGAGGCCCACCAGGACTTCCACCAGGGTGAAGGGAGTGGGTGAGTTTTCAGAAGCATTGTTTTAGCTGGGCACTTGGACTGTCCCTCCAGGGAGGGCTGCAGCCACAGGAGAACACAGAGGAGCGAGCACAGAGGCTGAGCCATGGAGGAAGAGGAGCTGCAGCACAGACCTGAACACACACGCATGTGCACACACACAAACGCACATGGTGCATGTGCTTCAGCACCACCTCTGGCTCTCCAGGGCCCCACTCCTGGGGAAGGGCTCTCCTTCCAGCCCTTTCCTTCCTCACCAGCATTATGGTCTGAATGTTACTGTGCCCTCAAATTGATGGGTTGAAATCCTCACTCTCCACCCCCCAAGGTGATGGTGTAAAGAGGTGGGGTTTTGGGAGGTGATTAGGTCATGCCATAAGCCCCCATGATGGGGTCAGTGTTCTTCTAAAAGAGACCTCAGGAGCTCCATCACCCCCTTTCCACCACATGAGGACACAGGGCCCTCACCAGAGGTGGGGGTGCCATCAAGGACATGGAGCCCCCTGGTGCTGGCTCAGGATGGGGAGAAGCCTGGAGGCTCAGAGCAGCCCCTAGCCCCCAGCTGCTGGAGGTCACTCCCTCCCCTCCTTCCAGCCTCTGAGGCTTGCTCAGGCTTTTCCCTCCTACAGCCCCAGCCATCCTCCCACACCGGCCAGACCCCTGCCCAGCTGGCCCTTCTCATGGCACCAGCAACCGCCCAGAGATGCAGGGTATAGGGCACAGAGGGAGCCTTTCCTCCTCTTTCAGACCTGGGCCTGGTGGGTTGGGGGGCTGCCCCTCCATGGGAAAGGCCACAGGGCTCCCACCAGGTGGCCCCATCTGGCTCCTAGTGAGGCCCCTGTGCTGAGTAAAACCCTCCCTCCCTGAGTGGGGCTTGGCCAGCATCCTGTCCACACTGATCCCTGAGCCTGGGACATGGGGTGGGAGGAGCGGGCAGGGAACAGCCCCTGCTGGGGTGAAGCATGTGCGTGCTGTCAGCACCACCTTCCCCACCCCATCCCTCCACCCTGGGTGGGCTGGGTTATCATGGGATCCCCACTCCCACTTAAAGATGCCACGGAGACCAAGCCATGCTGAAGGCGGCCAGGTGGGACAGGGTTGGCCAGTGAGGGCAGGACCAAGAAACCCCACCACCACAGGTGTGGCTGGGCAGAGCAGAGCTGACCCGGGGTCCTGCGCTTGGCTCCCCACTACCCTCTTCCCACCAGACCCCAGGATGCTCAGTTGTTGGGTCCCCCTTGGAGGGTAGCCATGCATCCCCCTGGGTGTTCTAAGTGAGTCCCCCAGGTGGCCCTGGGTTTCATTTGGGGGTGGTCCTGGTTCTCACTTGGGGGTGATCCTGAGTCCCTGTGAGGGTCCATTATGGGTTCCCCTTGGAGGTGGGCCCAGGCAAGTCTCCTGGTTCCTCAGGCTACTTCCTGCTCTGATTTCTAGGATGCTGGTCTGAGAAGAGGTCCGGGCCAGCCCACATCATTTCTGGGGCACACAGGCATGCTCCTTTCCCTAGCTGTGCCCCCAGCCTCTGTCCTTTGCCCTCCTAGGGCCAAGGCTGAAACAAATCCTGGACAATGACAACCGGGATATTATGGAGCTGGGCAATGGCTGGCCTGGCCAGCACTGGAGTTGGGGAGGAGGTGGACCCAGCCATCTCCAGCTGATGGTGTCAGCCTGTTCTTTCATCCCCTTCTAGCCTGAGGACTGGCTGGAGTGTGGGTTGCTGGGGAAACCTGTCAGTCCTGGGTCCCCAAGGGAGGTGAGACCCA
Organism: Cynocephalus volans; assembly: GCF_027409185.1. Classification (NCBI taxonomy): domain Eukaryota; kingdom Metazoa; phylum Chordata; class Mammalia; order Dermoptera; family Cynocephalidae; genus Cynocephalus; species Cynocephalus volans. The sequence continues at coordinate 43,419,091 of NC_084463.1, read as the reverse complement.
GCAGTAACCCACCCACCTGTGCCCCTGGCCTGGGCATTGTCCAAAGGCCCCTGTATAGACAGGAATGGAGGCAGAGGGCCCGGTCAGGTGGGGGCCATCCTGTGCCCCTAGAGGGCAGTTCCACTAAAGGTCATGGCTCTGGGAACTCAGAGACCTTTGTGTCAGATCAGGCTGTGCAGCTCCCTGGGGTGGGGGCTGGGAGGGTTTCCAGACTCTGCTGCACCAGTGACACAGAGCTGGGGCCTCACTTGGGAAAGGAGCTGCCAGCCCAGCCTGGGGCTGGGAGGAGTGGGGCCAGCATGGGGCACCCCTTGCCCTGCAGGGCTGACCCCTGCTCTGAGGGTGGCCTGGGGTTGGGAGTCCCTGCCCCCAGCCCTGCTGAGATAGATGCCTGCTGACTACTGGGGCTACTTTGGGCCTGCAGGCTCAGTGGAGGGGACAGCCAGAGGGGCACTGACACCTGGCTCCAGGAAAGAATTTCCCCTGGAGTGTGGAAAGCCGACAGCCCAGGGGTCTAAGGTGAGGCACAGCCTGGGGACCTGCCCTTGGAAGTCCATTCTGGAAGGGTGAGGGGGCAACAGGCCACTGCGGATTCCACCTCCAGGTGGTGGGGAGACAGGGAGGGCTGGTGAGGTGGTCTTCGGGCTGCCAGGATCTACAAGCCACCTCCCACTCTGGGCTCATTGGGGAAAATGGTCCCTTCAAGGACCAGAGAGTGGCAAAATTCTGTAAAAGTGAGGGCTGAGGGGCTATGGGCAGGTTGTGGGCCAGCTGCAGGGGCTACTGGGCTCCAGAGTGTAACCCAGGTGTGTGTTGGGGGTGGTCCCTGAACCCCAGGCAGGGCTGGACCAAGGGCCCTGGCATGAGGCCTCCAAGGTGCTGAGGAACCCAAGAGCAGTCTGTGGGGAGCAGCCTCCCCAGCAGACACCTGAGGCAGGAAGGGGCTTTCCTGGGAGGCTGGGGGCTGAGGTCCTGGCCTCAGTTTGTTCCTGTTGTGCCCATGAGGTTGCAAGTCTGCAGCCTACAGCCCGAAACATGGCAGGGAGGGAGGGGCCCCTGCAGATCCCCGTGCCTGGAGGGCTTTCCTAGGAGCCGCAGAGGTGGCCTTGGGTAGCCCCCTCCTCTCCTGGCCTCTGTTTTCTCATCTGTACATGGGTGTCAGGGAAGAAAGGCAGCTCCTGTGTCCTCAAATGTATATGTCACAAGCCTCTCTCTGGCCTCAGGCCTGCTCCCCTCAGGATGGGGAGCCCTGACTGGCAGGGGTGCTGTGAGGCTGTCATACCTGGGTGAGTACCCTCAGATGCCCTGGTCTGCCTCGTGGATGGTGGGTTGTGCTGGGCCTGCCGCCAGACAGCAATGCACTTGTGGTAGGAATGCAGGCCCTGGGCAGGTAGCAGGCCCTCAGCACCATCCCTGGGGGTCTACGAGGACCTCACAATCTCCATCCACTTTTGCCTGGCCAGGGTCAGCCTGTGTACCTGCTGAGGGCTGGGGTCAGGTCCCCTTCAGCACGTGCGGTGACAGGAGCTCCCTGCCCCATCCCTGTCCTGTCCCAGAGAAGCTGCCCCCACACATTCACTCATGTATCATCTGCCATAGCCCCCACCTGCTCTGGCCAGGCCAGCTCAGACTGTGGGTGCAGTGGGAGCAGGGAGAGGATGCCCTGTCCTGCTTTTGGGGAGCCCACAGACTGACCTATGATTTTGGGGAGTGCTGGGAAGAGCTCAGGGTTCCTGGAGGGCTGATGTCAAAGTAGCCCGGGTGATGCCCATGGAGGTGGACCTCCAGAAGGGACTAAAGTCAGGTCCTGCCTGGTCCCAGAGCTGCCAGGCCTGGCAGGAGCGAGGGTAAGGTTGGGGATAGAGGTGCTGACCACACAGTGAGTCAGGAGACTTGTCTGGGCTCAGCCTCCTCAAAGGAAATTAAGGGAGATTAGGCACCTGATTCACAGGACTAGGGCTGTACAGCCCAGGAACATGGGCTCAGCTCCTTCCACAGTGGGCAGCCCAGGCCCAGAGATGGGAGGCTCCAGCCTGAGGGAGGGCCACGTAGGTGGGTCTCAACAGTGAGTTTGTTGTGTGTGCCAGGAGTGCAGGGAGTTAAAGCTTGTCGGCTAGCCTGGTGCCCATGGGGCCTGCTCCTGCCTGTTGTTTTTACAGAAGACCTGAGGCAGGCTGGGAACAGCCTCGCCTCACACACCTGCACCAGGGGACGCTGGTTGGTGGGGCTCCGCCTGGGGTGGGCAAAAGCCAGCACCATCTGAGAGGACCCAGGCATCCAGCCCCACCCTGCAAGGGGCCCAGCTGGCAGAGTTGTGGCTGGGAACTCGGAGTGAGCAGGCCACTCACAGCCCACAGGTTGGGTCCCACTAGCACCACCCACCTGGTCTCAATCTGGACGTCCCCCATTCTTCCAGGGGATGTCACTGGCTTGCCAGCTCCAGACCTCGGGATCTTCCAGCTGTCCTCTGCAGCCACACCACTGACAGTGTGCTGCCCTCAACCCTCCCCGCCCTGACCCGGGGTCCAGGCCCTGTGGAGGTATAAGAAGGACAGGAGTGGGTGCTCACAGCAAAGAGGCAGGGGAGTGGGCAGCCAAGTAGGCTGGGGGTGCTTGTGTTGTTGGGAGGACCCCCGTCTTGCTGGGTGGGGGGTCTCCATTTCTTCTCTGCTCATTGATGAAGACTGTGCCCTCTGGGGTCAAGGGGAGGTGGGGACCCTGTGGAACAGGCGAGGCCCGCCCTGGCTCAGGGCAGCTGCAGGTGGGACAGACCCCTTGGTGGAGGCTGGAGGGGCTGCGCGAGAGGAGGCAGCAAGAGCCGGCACCCACCGTTGGCCTGCCATGCCCAGGCCTGTCGGGGCTCAGCCAGCCTCCCCATTCCTGTGGGGGACACATAGGCAAATTGAAGCTTGAAACTCTGGATGGCAGCAGTGCATGGGGCAGGAGACAGGACACCCAAGCAGACAGTGGCGCATGGTGCACCAGGCAGGTCTGGGTGAGGAGGTGCAGCGCAGCAGGCAGCAAAGGGCGCCATTGAGAAGGAGGGTCCACCTGCTTGCAGAGGGCTCTGGGTTGGGGACAGGTGCTCAAGTGGACCTCCAGCTAGGACAGTGGGACTCAAGCTGGGGGAAAGGGCAGAGGGACAAGATCACCTACGGGTTAGAAGAGCCCCTTTGAGGTGGGAGTGCCAGAGCCCAGCAAGGGACAGACCCTCACTTCTGGACTGTGGGGCCACTGGGCGGTGCTTCCTGTGTTTGTGTGATTGGGGGGTGAGGGGCAGGGGTGGGGTGTGTGTGAGACCAGCTGCGGAGGAAGGACACTCCGAGGAGTCCACCTTGGGTTAAACTGCTTTCTCCAGGTGGCACCGCATAAGGAAGGAGGCCGGGTGGGGCACAGGCAGGGGGTTGGGGGGTCGCTGTGCATTCAGTGTCCATCCCCATTGACACTGTGACCTCCCCCTCGGGAAGGAGGCCGGGTGGGGCACAGGCGGGGGGATTGGGGGGTCGCTGTGCATCCAGGGTCCATCCCCATTGACACTGTGACCTCCCCCTCACGCCGGTGCAGGTCCCCGCCCCGGCCATCACCACGGATCCCTCCCTGCTCTGCAGCGTCCCGGCTTCCTGACCTGGCCCAAGGCCTTCGTGGTGTCGGTGGCAAGGACGCCACGTTGAGCTGCCAGATCGCGGGCAGCCCCACGCCGCAAGTGATCTGGGAGAAGGACCAGCAGCCGGGAAGCGGGTGCCTTGTTTCTCCTGGGCGAGGACGGCGACCTGTACCGCCTCACCAGCCTGGACCTAGCGCTGGGGCCACTTTCCGCTGCTGCCCTGACTTGGTCCAAGGTCGGGTGGCGCCTGGGCGCGTCCGACTTTCCCCGCCTGCACTGGAGGAGCCTGGCGAGGCGAGTGCGCTTCGCATCCCTGCGACGGGGCCGCGCGAAGGCACCTACCGGGTGTGCACGGAGAACCCGTGGGCTCCGCTAGCGCCGCCGCTGCGTTCGTGCTGGACGTGGCTGCCAACGGGCTCGGCCTGCCCGGGACCTTCAGGGCAGCGCTCCTGGGGCACCTGCAGCAGCAGCGCAGGGACCTGAGCGTCCAGGATGCCCCGACCTTGCCTCCTGGCACCCGGATGCGCACCTGCCAGTTGATAGGCGCAAGCGCGCGCACCTCAGCTGCTATGTAAGGGGCGAGCCCAAGCCAGATACGGTGTGGAAGGACCAGCAGCTGGCGGCCGAGACCGGCGCACTGGTACAGGAGGCTGCAGAGGAGAACTTCGTGCTCAAGATCCTCTTCTGCACGCAGTCGACTGGGGCCTCTGGGGCACCTGCACAGCATCCAACCTTGTGGGCCAGACCTACATCTCCGGGCTGGTCGTCGTGTGAGGTGATCTCCAGGGTGCCAGGCACGAGGTCCCTGTGCAGCAGTCGCTGCCCAGTGCCGGAGGGTGGGGGCCCCTCCCCAGCCCCTGCACAAGCCCTCGCGCTGGGGTCGCCTACCAAGGGCGTCTTTTGGGTTGTGGAGTCCAGAGTTGAAGGTGTGCATGGTTTTCACCTTTCATGGGGCTCCATTCTTGGTCCGCAAAATGCAAGCGACGTGGGCGATGACCCTAGGCCTATCCTATCCTTGTGGTGACCCCCTTCCCCCCACCCTGTTTCCTGCCCTCCGCCTGGAGTCCCCTACTCACCCTGCCCTGGGCCCTGCCCTGATCTGCTCCACTCCGCCCCTGCTCTGCCTCCTCCCCACCCCACCACTCCCCAATGCTACCTTCTCAGCTCCCTGCCCTTCCCCAACCACCTCCACCGTCCCAGTCCCCGCCCCTGCCCCACCCCCTACTCCTCTACCTTCCCCTGCCACCCCGTCCTCCATTCCCTCTGCCCCTTGTGGACTCACTCCCCATGCTCACCCCCTTCCCACGCCCTCTGCCTCCCCCGAGCCCCTCCTCCCTCCCCGCCCCAGCATCTCTCACCAGCCTCCTCCCCGCAGAGCCCTCAGTGCCCTTCAAGAAGCGGCTGCAGGACCTGGAGGTGTGGCAGGTGTCAGCCGCGTTCTGGTGCGAGGGGCTGCAGCCCCTCATGGAGGCTGCACTGTACAAGGAGGAGACAGGGCTGTGGGCGAGCCCCAAAGGTGAGTTCATGGGCCCAGGTGGGAGGACACGGAGCAGGGCCATGAGTGGACACAGAGCAGGGATGTGGGTGGAAGAGGCTCAGGGCCACCAGTGGACAACGTCCAGGGTCCCGAGGCGACACAGAGCAGGGTTGTGGGTGAATGAGGCTCAGGACCATGAGTGGACCCAGCTCAGGGCCTGGAGTGGAAATGTTACAGGGCCTGAGTGGACATGACCCGGGGCCTCAAGTGGACATAACCCAGGGCCATTAAGTGGACTCAGCTCAGGGCCTCAAGGGGACACAATCCAGGGCCATGAGTGGACATAGCCCAGGACCTGAGTGGACACAGAGCAGGGCTGTGGGTGGATGTGGCTCAGGGCCACAAGTGGACACAGCTCAGCACCCTGAGTGGATACAGTCCAGGGCGGGAGTTAACATGGCCCAGGGCGTCAGGTGGACACAGCTCAAGGCCTCGAGTGCATAGAGTGTACATAGTTCAGGGCCCCAAGTGTACATGGTTCGGGTCCTCGAGTGGGCACAGCTCAGGACATCAAGTGGATGTGGCTCAGGGCCCTGAGTGGACATGGCTGAGGGCCCTCAGTGGATGTGGCTCAGGGTCTGGGGCAGGCCAGCGCAGGTGGATCTGCTGTCCTTGGTTCCAGCCCTGCCCTCTCTCTCCTCTGCAGACATCCCTGTGGTGCTCATGCGGTCACTGCAGCCCAAAGTGGAGCATGAGCTGCAGTCAGTTGTCCTGTCCTGTGACTTCAGGGTTCTCCCTAAGGCCATGCACTGGTGCAAGGAAGATGTGCCTCTGACCCCATCTGACAAGCTCAAGATGAGGCTGGGGACCCAGACAGCTAAGCTGCGTGTCCCCTGGCTCACGCCCGCCAAGGCCCGCATTTACCGGTGCCAGGCGGGCCATGCCCAGAGCATTGCCAAGGTCACTGTAGAAGTCAGGGAGCCATGGGGGTTGCATGGGGCCACAGAGGAGAGCCAGGTCTTCTTCTCATGTGAGCTGTGCCATGAGGATGAGTGGATTCTCAATAGGACACCCCTGTCCAATGACAGTTTCTGCAGGATCACCCCTGAGGGCCGCTGCCACAGGCTGGTGTGAAGAGTGTCTGGTGGTCAGAGGCAGTCACTGCGTGCGCCTCCTCACCCAAAGTGTCAGCCTCTGCGTGCATGGTGGTCAGAGGTGAGCTGTCCCTGTGGGGCCTGCAGGCTTCCCTCACCAGCCACACCCTCACCCCAACAAAGGTGCCAGATGGTGTGTCCACTGAGGAGCAAGGCACTCTGGCCCTGTAGTGTGAGGTCTCAGAGCCCAAGGCCCGTGTGGTGTGGTGCAAGGATGGCGTGGAGCTGTGCCACAGTGACAAGTATGACTTTCTGCACACGGCAGGCATGTGGGGGTCTCATGGTGCATGACCTGAGTCATAAGGATGATGGTCTGTACACCTGCCACAAGGGCACCAAGGAGACCCAGGCCCATATCAGCACGCGTCGTGCGTGGTCATGTTGGCCAGAGATTGGGGAGTGAAGTGGATTGGATTATGTCTCCCCCAAATTCACTGAAACTTGAATTGTGTCCCCCAAGTTTTATCTATTAGGAACTTAGCTTCCACTGTGACTGTTAAGAGGGTAGGAAATCCTATCATGGTAATCAGAAGGTGGAGCCTTGAAGAGGAAATTGGATTGCAGGACCGTGCAGTAGTGAATGGATTAAGAATGGTGGTCAGGGGTGCGGTTCTGAGGGCTTTAAAAGGAGGGAGAGGAGAGTCTGTCTGTCCCTCTGCTCTCTGTCTCTCTGCTCTCTCCACTAGGCCACTTTTTGCAATGTGATACCCTGTCACCACCCTGTTGTTTCTTTACCACCAAAGAAAGCCTTCACTACATGTGTTCCCTGGACTTTGGACTTTCCAGCAATACATTGTGGAAACTGTGAGCAATACATTTTCTTCTCATACAAGGCGTCCAGTTCTGTGTATTTCATTATAAGCAACAGAAAGAGACTAATACAGGGAGAGTGGTGGTACTGAGGTCGGGTGCTCCTCCTCCATGCCAGGTGGCCCACCCTGCTCTCCAAAACCAACAGGCTGCTCTTCAGACCCAGGAGAGGTCAGGGAGCATCCTGGAGGAGCTGGGGGATAAGGGGCCCAGGTGTCAAGGGCAGTAGACTGCCATGGCTCCATCTGGGAGTCCCCACAGGGGCCAGAGATGTTTGCTTTGCACCACAGCAGAAACCAGGTGTGCGGGTACAGGGGAGAAATCAGGGGAGCCTCATGGAGGTGGTGGGAGGGAGAATCTGAGCTGCTGGGCAGGGGCAGTCTGGGAAGGGTTCCCAGGCCAAGGACACAGCTTACTACAGCAGCAAGGGGCTGTGGGTGGGCCACAGTCCTGCTCTTCATGGAGCCTCAGAGAGGCCCAAAGTTCACCAGGCTGGCAGGTGGAGCCATCACTCAATCCAGCCATGCTGCTTCAGAGGCTCAGGTCCCCTGGAGCACATCCCTCTCCACCAGGGCCACATTCCCTGACTGCAGGGCAGCTGCCTGGCCCCCACGAGTGGCTTCTGTCTGGGTCCAGCTACCTGTGCTCCTGGTCTCAATTTCTAATGCATTCTTTTCTGCTCAGTGTGTGGTACAGTTGGTCTACTCTCTCAGAACCCCGTGGAGGGTCCAGGACAGCCTCGCTGGTTTGTGCAGAGATGGGGAGGGGATGGTGGCATAGTGAGCTGGTCCTCGGCTGGACTCTCCCTAGAGAGGAGGAGGCCCCCTTCATTCAGGTCTCTATCCTTCCTCTCCTGGAGGGGATGAGCGAGGGACTCCTGTGAGTGTAGCCCACAGCCATTGATCATCCCAATACCAGGCACAGCCAGCTGGAGGCCAAGTGGTGTGGCCCAGGGCAGTGCTGCTCTCTCAGACAGGCATCTGTGGGCCATTGGCATGACAGGTCTCTCATGGTCCACAGACAATGTTCTTTTGTGGGAAGAACATGCCCAGGGAAACTCTAGTCTGCCATCTTCCCACAATCCTCTCTTTAAATCCAGTACCAGCTTTCTGAGTCCCCAAACTCATGCTTAGTCCAAACTTTGAGTCTCCAGGCAGTTCACCCTTGGGGCCAGTGCAGTCACCCACTCCCCAGCTTCATAAGGGTCTGTTTTCATGACCTTCACAGGTATGGCTGGCTGTTGCCCCAGTGATCACCTTGCAACAGGGTCTATAGCTGACCAGGGAGTCACAGCCATAGGTTTTCTGCAGCTGGACACAAGGAGGAGTTCCTCTGCCCAAAGATTTCAAGAAAAAAATTCTGAAGGGCCCTTATTTGTAATTCTAACAGAGGTGCTCCATGGACTAAAACCTGCCCCCAAATTGCTCCTCTGGCTGAATAACACAGTTGTTGGCCACCACCTGAATTAGCTGGATTTCCTAAAACACTTTCATTTCCTACAGTCAGAGGAAAGAGCACGGTACTGACAGGGACTACGTGGTTTATATGCTGGAGGGGCCTTGTGCAGAGTTTTGGAAGTGGGAAGGGGCCAGTGCTGCAGTTGACTCTTGCTGCAGAGCTGGCCCTAAATGTGGATCAGTGCTGCTGCTGACTTTAGAGGAAGCCTTGGAGATGCTTGTGCATCCAGATCAAGCACTGGAACTGGAAGATGAGAAAGATCCACCAACATAAGTTGCTTTCCCCTTGCTTTTCAAAACACAGAAAACTCTCACTGCCTTTAAGGAATGTCTTAATGCATAAACCCCCACCCAGGAAGTCTTCTAGACTGCAGTCCACCCCACCACCCTGACTGTGCCTCAGTGGACACTAGATGCTCCATCTGGTGAAACAGAAGGTGTTCATGATGCTGCAGATCTGAGCTGGTCACATTGAACTTCACATAGACCACCATTATCTGGAAACAAGGAAAGTTCTGAAGTTGACAGGAATCATTTGAGAACTGATTCAGCCAGGTGCCAAAGATGGAATTGCTGGTTCTGGGGTAGTCATATTGGCAGCAGCCAGAGACCTGTCAGTTCCTTCCAAAATGCCCTTTCATGGCATCCTTGTTTAGCTCTGTGCTGCTGGAACTGCTGTTGCTTAATCAGAAGACAGACACACCCCAACCTCGGGGTCAACATACTCTTCCCACATTGCTGGGGGGCACAGAGGGCCCTCCTCCTGGACCTCAATCACACTCATTTTTTTTAGTTGGTCTAGGGGTTTGTCATCCCCATCAGGACATGGGAGGATGGAGCCATACCTAGAGGGCACCATGAGGGTATCCCATCTATCATTCTCTGAACACAACCTGCGTGTGAGGTCTACTGTGAGATTCTGACGTCCTGAGTAGTATTGAGGACCACGAATTGGCAACTCCATTGTTCATTAAATTCTGCCAAGTGTCTAGAAAAGTGACTGCATATAATGTGTACTTAACACATTTTTGTTGTATGATTAAGGCTCAGTCAGAACCTTCTGAGATACCTGAGCGATCCTGGAACCCCTCTGCCATAAATAAGAACCAGGGATGCTGTTGTGTCTACAGAAAAGACAAGGACCACCAAGGTTAAATCTCAAACCACCGTTACAAGCAGGAAAACAGTTTTTCTTTCTATGTGATTCCTTCAAAACACATAAATCCCTGGGTCAGTGAGGGGTGATAAATTCTTTATAGAGGAAAGGTAAATAATAAATCTGAACAGCCATAGCACATCTGGAAGCCACTCATAGGGAGCCAAGCATTAGGTAACCACCTGCCACTCCCTGTCCTATTTAATCCTACAAAAAGTAAATGAGATCTTCCCTGTCACTGAAGAGCTTTTTAGCATAGAAAATTTAGGCTCAGAGAACTTCAGTGACATTTCCAAGAAAGCTAACAGACAACAGAGCCACCACTGTGCCCCAAAGGAACACACACTCACCAAGAACAGCAGAACCATCTCAGGCTAATGGCCTCACGATGAATATTTTAAACGTTACTAACAATTTAGTCATTCCTCCCCAAAATTGTTCTTGAAAACTTAGAATATTTCTCACTGTAAGCTTTCATATCTCTCCTCGAGCACACATTTCTGGAAGGTTTATACTTCTTCATCTGAGCTTCAGACCCCAATCCTCTGAGTGGTTCATGGAGCTGCCACTGACTATATGTCCCTCTTCGTCCCACCCAGTGGAAAATTGAGTTGATCTTGAACTATGTCACACCCTCATGATGTTGACCCTCCATGAAGGCCTGCTGGAGGTGGCTCTGCTCTTCTTGGTGCCTAAGTAGCAAACTGACACTTAACTTAGAGTAACTTAACCTATCAAAACTGTCTACTAGCCTTTATCTACAGAATTTCCACTTAAGCCAATCAAATATTTCATTTGTTTTGCTGCTGTGAACACTGTCTAAAAGTTTCCCCCTTATGTTTCTTTGGTGGAACCCTGAGCCACCTGAAGTTTGGTGCTAATTCATGAATTTTTGATTACTCAAATAAACTCTTTAAAATGTTAATGTGTCTAAGGTCATTTTTATCAGTTTTGGCATCAGAAGTAGGATGTGAAACATACCTCCTGCGGGTGACCCACTGGAGCAGTGAGTAACAGATGTGGGTACTTTGGAACCCCTTGTGCACGTTGTTTTCTGGCTGTGCACTTGAGGTTCACCACCAGATGATGGACTACGTTAGAGAGAGCTCAGTCACGGGACACAATACAGGAAGACTGAAGGAATGAGAGCGTGTTTAGAGAGCACTGCGGACAGATCTCTCAGGTTTCACAGCTTATTTCTCCACCCCAGACCACACTCTCAAACATATTAAATAGAACTTTTAGGAGACCATTGTTTTGGACTAAGTTTCTGTACTGGGCCCAACAAGAACAGACTAAAACTCAAAGTGGAGTTGCCCCTGCTAAGTTCCAGGTCTCTTAGGTTGAAATCAGGAGAAAGAGATAACAGCAGCTTCCCAAATGGGCTAATTTAAATCTTCAATAGCCATGATAATGAAGTTATCTCTACTTTAATTCTTCCACAAAAGGAATAGTTTTATTTCTATTATTCTGTCTTCCTGTTCTCATCCTGTTCTCACCTTAGGAGGAAGGTAAATATGAAATAACGAACCTATTTCTTTTGTTTTTGCTTTCTTTTACCTTTTGCTGTCTGTAAAATCAACCTCCTCTGCTCAGCTCATTAGAACCTTTAATTCTATTTTATGGAACAACTTGTCACCCAATTCTAAAATCACAATAAATTAAACTGAGATCTTCATCTAAATTTATTGTATTTTTGTTCTTTGACAAGCCCCCTCCAATAAAGTAACATTTTCTAGAACCTTGCCTAACTTTCTCAGTCAAACTCTTCTTAGATCCATTACAGAATTGAATCCTCAGGTCAAACCAGTGCCCCAAATTGGAGACCCAGAGGCACATCTCGAGAATCATAACTTACTTCAACAGAAACCATAAGAAACCCCTGGGGGAAGAGTACAGGTATAGGAAAACCTAAACTATAATTGGTGAATTGCTGAAGTTCATGAGCTAAAATCCTTAGTGTTTTTATTAAGTTTTTAAAAAATTTTTTTAATCACAAATTTACATGATTTACTCTAGAAATAGTACCAGGCTCTTACAGTGAAGATCTTAGAAAAAAAAAATTCTCCCTGCCTTCAGCAAAAGGAGACGAGGAGGAGAAAGTAGCCATTTCCAAATGTGCCCAGAGAATTCTGTTCCTCTGAACAAGTTCTGCCTTTGAAAAAGCCCAACTATTTCTCAAATGACTAACAAACTGAGATTTTACCAGGAACAAACTTATCTGGGGAAAGGAAAACACTTACTTCCACCCCCTCTAAAATTCCTGTCTCACTAAACAAAAAGAGGAGGGTGGGGACTGAGAAGGACTTATGCAAATCAAGCCACAGAGACACAGGCTTCCTAAATATAAAGCTAAACCATGGATCTGTCGAATGTTTCTCCTCACCCCACACCTTCCCACCACATCAACAGCTGCACAGCACATGCATAAAAACAGCAGAGCACAGCTACTTAAACTGTATTCCTCTGACATATTTGAAGAAGTCTCTCAGGGTATGTCAACAAGTGGAAAACACTGGTGAAGTGGACAAATGTCAGGAAACACACAATGTACTGAGACAAAGTCATGAAGAAACAGAAAATTTGAATAGACCTGTAGTTTTAGACTGATGTTGTAATTAAAAACTTCCCAATAAATAAAAACCAAGGGCCAAATAGTTTGACTGGTGAAATCTACCAACATTTTAAAAACTGTGAATACCAATCCTCCTCAGACTCTTCCAAAAAGCTAAAAACCCAACTCATTCTATGAGGCCAAAATTATACTGACACCAAGAACAAAAGACACTACATGAAACGAAACTGCTAACAAATGTCTTTATGAATATAAATGTGATAATTTTCAAATATATACTAGCAAATTGTATTTGGCAGATATTAAGAGGATTATACACCATGAATAAATGATATTTATCCCTGAAATGTAAAGATGGTTCAACAAATGAAAATCAATCAATGTAATATACAACATTAGCAAACTGACTGAAACACCCCAAGTGTCTCAATAAATGCAGAAGAGCATTTGATAAAATACAAAAGCCACTTATGATAAGAACACACAAGAAGCTAGGACTAGAAAAAAAACTATCTCAATATAATAAAGAACATATATGAAAAACCCACAGAAACATCATAATCAACAGTGAAATTCAAAAAGTCTTTCCCTTAAGAAAAGACAGGACACCTGCTTTCACCACTTCCACTCAATACCATATTTAAAAATCCTAGCCAGAGCAATTGGGAAAAGGAAAATGCATCCAAATTTTAAATGATGAAATAAAGTTCTACCTTTTCACAGATGATATCAACTTATAAGTAGAAATTCATAAAGAATGCACACACAAAAACAAAACAAACACCCCCCAAATAATTGGAACTAAACATAAAATAAGCAAAGTTGCAGGATAGCAAATCAACATGCTAAAATTAGTTGCATTTATATGCACTAATATGAATGATGTAAAAAGAAAATTAAGAAAATACCACAAATAAAAACATTGAAATGCATAAAATACTTGGGAATTAACTGGGAAGACAAAACACTTGTACACTGAAAACTACAAAATGTTACGGAAAGAAATTAAGGAAGATAGAAATAAATAAAAAGGCATTGAAAGAGACCTTAGCCAGAAAATCAACCATCTTTGGGGTAACTGAGACCAAGCAGAACATTTGGGTCAGCGTTAACTTGGAAACTGATAATTATCAATTCCTTGAAGTTAGCAGAAGAATCAAGAGACTGCAAGGAGATGAAATCAACAGCTCTTATGCCAGCTGACTTCAGAGGGTGCACCTGCAATTAAGCGCTGAAAGTAACTTTCTTGTTTTTCTAACCTCTCTAATTGGCTGCAATCAAGAGGAGACATAAGAGAGAGGCAAGACAACCTTGCTGGTTGTAAACTCCCCCTCTTACTTAAAGGAAAACTACATCCACATTAATTCAAAATCCAAGTCAAGTACTTTTATGATATTTGACCGAGGTTATTTTCCTTGAGCTCTCCCTAGGAGATAAGGACTCCAAACTCAAGGTAATATCAAGGACTTGAAGCTGACCACAGACTCTGTGACACTGAAGTTTCTGATCCATCATGGAACCCTGACATTTGACTCAGACCATCTGCTGATCCCAGACTCTCTCCCTCTCTTTTTTCTTTAGAACAAAGACCCTTATCATCTTCCTGCCTCTTCTCCTTTATAATCCCCAGAACAGGCATCAGAAGTTGGGATGATTTTAGCCTGGTCATCCCCCAGATGCCAGTTATCTCCATAAACTTTCTAATCCTTGCACCAACTTCTGGACTTTTTAGTCATTTGTTTAATGCAAGAGGGCAAGCTGAGCCTGGTCTGGTGGTAACAAATTTGGTGAGCGAAGCCAGGAAAGCCCTGTTAGTTGCCTGGACATTCCCCTGAATCACAATGGCTGGAGCAATTGGCTGCAGAAGCACACTGGGTTAACCTACTCATGTTTTGGAGATTATCCTGGCCTGTCAAGCAAGCCCTATGATGGAGAATTTGGGACTTTCCTAAGTGGCCACCAGGGTCCTTTTAACCCTGTGGATTCTCCTGTTCTCCCCACCATGCTGCTGGCTGCCAGTTTTCTCCTGGTTGGTGAGGAAAGAAGAGTTTGTAGCTGGATTGATGAATCCTTGGATCGGTGAGTTATTGTTGGTGTGCACACCACAGACACCCAATATTCCATGCTGTTTGTTAGGATTAATGTTGGGATGTGTACCATAGGTGTGGAATATGGCAAGTTAGAATTTTGCCCAAAGAATTTGTTAGTTGAGACATCTCATTGGGATGTGTATGTGTGCACGTGCTTGAGTGTTTTCATCTGTATGTGGCAACTGTTTCTGCCTGTTCTTTGTGCTACTACTTTGGGGTCACAAGATCTAATTCCATGCCTTTTGGCCTTACGGTCACTGAGAAAAGGTAATGCCAAACACAGCTGTTTTTAACCCACTAGGAAACTGAAGGAAGGACCGGCTCTCTGAGAAAGACACTTTTGGTCCTGGAACCAAGTCACAGTCAGTTGCCCATTTCTTGTCTTGCATTAGCCCTCCTTCCTCCACTAGCCTTTAGTGTCAGGCTCGGGCCTTTCATGTGAAATATTTCAATATGGAAAATACAGTGGTGTTTGTGTCCCAGCTAATAATAAGAATCTTCCAACTGAAGGTTGGCACCAGACTTGAATTAAAAGATCAAGGGTGTGGCGTAATATGAGAAGTACGTGTCATCCCCACTCAGAGTCCCTTCGGGTGCATAATCACAAAATGGGGTGAATACAGCTGCACCCCCATGACTAAGAAAATGATGAAATATTATTGTAATACCATGGGGCAGTGTTTGTGTTAGATTCAGAAGAACGTTCGCCATTGAATGGATCTCTGAACTAGTATACTTAAATGGTATAGTATTAGAACTATTTTGTCAGAGATCTGGAAAATGAGATCAGATCCCATGTCCAAGCCTTTATGCTTCTCCACAATCTGGTTGCTAAGAAAGAAGGAAATCATCTCATGGCCCAAAGAGAGGACAAGAAATCTCAGAAAATTGTTTTAGAACTAAAAACCTCAGAGGTAAAAGAAATTGAAGACCAGGATTTAATAGAAATCTTAAATCTCCCTCCCGCCTCAATTGATTCTACACCTCTGCAGCCAGGGCACCTCAATGCTCCTCCAGATCCATCCCTGTCAGGAGATGAGGACACAGAGATGCCTGGCACCAGTGCTCTCCCAAGGTATAGTTAAAAAGATGGAATGGTCTCTCCTTCCATAATCCCCAGGGCACCCAATTTTGTCCAGGTGCAAGCTCATAGGCAGTAGGGCAATTCCCTTTAAAGCAATTCCCCAGAGGGGGACTGAATGCTCAGTGACAACCTGCTGGTAATTTTTGGATTTATACACCGTTCTCAACATCAGATCTGATGAATTGGAAAAACTCAAATCCTCCATATCAAGAGGATTCACAGAAAATGACAGAAATGTTCACTAGTGTGTTCAGTACCCACTGCCCCACATGGGGTGACATCCAGTCCCTAATGTATATATTGTTAACAGCCGATGAAAGGAGACTAGCTATTGACAAGGCTACTGCAGAGGCTTGACAAACACATCAGGTAGATCCTAATGGGACCTCTGATTGAACAACTGCTGTGCCTTTGGTAGACCCTAATTGGGATCCCAGTAATGGGGGAATGCCGAGACTGGCACATTATCATCAATACATTTTGGCTGGCTTGAAGAAAGGGGGAACAAAGTTAATAAGCTTAAACAAAATCCAGGAGTTATGACAGGAGACTAATGAAAGACCTGCACAGTTTTTAGAACAGTGTATCAAGCCTATAGAAAGTATAGTGATTTGGACCCAGAGGCCCCAGAAAATTTAAGGACAGTCAACTTAACATTTATTGGACAGAGTGCCCCTGACATTAGAAAAACCTGCAGAAGCTAGATGGCACTCTTGGTATGAGTCCCTCATCACTGGTGGATATTGCTTTCAAAGTTTACAATGCCAGAGAGGCTAAAAAACCCAGACAGTCTATTATCTTTTTGGAGACTGCAGGTTATAAGAAGAGAGAGGGGAAAAGGGACCCTCAAAGAAGTTTGAGGGCCAATCAATGGGCATGCTGTAAACATAACATTGGAGAGTCTCATGTCCAAAGTTAGAGAAGGGAAAAGAAAAGAAACAGAAGGAAAGAGTACAAAAACAGATGGTGGAAAAAGAAGACTCAGATGACGAATAAAGAGGGCCAGGGTCTCCCCTCAATCTAAACAAACCAATCACTATTTCCCCACAGGAGCCCCGGGTAAAATTGACAGTGGGGAATCAACTACTTAATTTTCTAATCAACATGGGGACAATGTTCTCTGTGTTAAACAGTAGGTTGGCAAAGGACTTTAACCGATCTGTGCCTATAATGGCAGTAACTGGCAAACCCCAACAAAAGACCTTCTTGCAACATCTTGAGTGCCATGTAGGGGACAAAACCTTAAGACACAGCTTCTTGTACCTGCCTGAATGTCCAATTCCTTTGCTAGGTTGTGATTTACTTTGCAAATTAAATGCTCAAGTAACCTTTTTCTCTGAAGATAAACAGCTAACTACAGGTGTCTCCTGAACAAGCTCTGGGACTTCACATGCTATTTGCTCAAATTGAAGATCCACTTATCGACTCATTTCCACCTGAAATCCATGAGAAAGTGAGTACAAAAGTCTGGGCAGATGGGGTCCTAGGCTATGCAATAAATGTCCCAACAGTATCCATTGAATTAAAGCCTAAGGCACCCATACCAAAAAAGAAACAGTATTCATTGAAGAAAGAAGTTTCAGAGGAGATTCAAACAGTCTTACAGAAATTTTTTAAATATGGACTAAGAAGACCTTGCCAATCTCCTCACAACACTCCAATATTATCAGTAAAGCAGTCACACATGGGAGAATATCAGTTTGTACAAGATCTCCGGGCCATTAATTAAAAAGTACAAGATATTCACTGCACTGTTCCTAATACATATACCTTATTGACCACAATTCCTGGAGATTATGCTTGGTTCTCTATGTTAGACTTGAAGGATCTTTCTTCTATATCTCTGTAGATGAGAAGTCCCAACAGCTATTTGCCTTTAAATGGCAGGATCCAAAGACAAAAATGATTTTTCAATATTGTTGGACTGTGTTACCACAAAGGTACAAGAATTCTCCTACCTGATTTGGTGAGGCTTTGGCTTGTGACTAAAAGCCTTTAAAACTCGATAAATGGATTTTACTACAATATATGGATGATATACTGCTAGACAGCCCCACTTATGAAAAATGTTTAAAAAAATACTACAGAGTGCTAAACCACCTTGCCAAGTGTGGGTATAAGGTATCTTCTCAGAAGGCCCAAACTTGCAAGGAAAAGGTTACCTATTTGGGGTTCCAAATACAAAAAGGAAAAAGAAGACTTTTGAATGAGAGAAAACAGGGCATAGTGGCCATCAGGACTCCTATTACCCAACACCAATTGTGAGGATTGTGGGGCATGGTGGGATTTAGCCATATTTGGATCCCCAAATATGGATCTATAGTAAGGCCCCTATATGAAGCCTTAAAATGTCTGGACTCTGAACCCCTAGTTTGGACTTTAGAATGTCAACAAGCCTTTGAAACACAAAGACAATCTGCAGTTGCCTCCAGCTCTAGGCCTTCCTAACCCCAGAAAGACTTTCAAGTTATATGTTCATGAGAGACTGGGGTTAGGAGTTCTTATTCAAACATAGGAGAAAATCCACAGCCTATCACTTACTTCTCCAAACAATTAGATCAGACTATAAAAGGATGGCCCCCATATTAACGAGCAGTGGCCATAACATGTGACATACTCCAGGAAGCCAAAAAATTTACTTTGGGACAGCCAATTGCTGTTTATGTGCCTCATCAAGTGCTCATCCTCCTGGAACAGGAGGGAGCATACTGGCCAACAGTGGGAAGGATGGGAAAATATCAAGCAATCTTGCTTGAAATCCTAACATCAGCCTATAAGTTATTACTTCTTTGAATCCAGGAATCTTACTGCCTTCTTCTGATGAGCTCCCTTTACAGCACCCATGTGTTGAAGTGTTAGATTTGATTTACTCTAGTAGACGAGACCTGCTGATCAGCCATTGATGGATCCTGACTGGGAGCTATACACGGATGGCAGCAGCTTTATGGGAGAAGGTAAACACTGCACAGGCTATGCTGTTGTCACTGCTAATCAGGTGATAGAAGCCATCCCCCTCCACACTGGGACTTCAGCCCCAGAAGCCAAACTGATTGCACTCACCTGGGCTTTGGAATTACCTCAAGGTCAAAGAGTCAACATTTACACCAATTCCAGGTATGTCTTTAGGATTTTGAATGCACATGGGGCCATTTGGAAGGAAAGAGGACTGCTAACTGCTGGAAGTAAAGATGTGAAATACCCTAACAAAATACTAACACTTCTACAGGCAGTTATGTTCCCTGCAGAAGTGGCTGTCATGAAGTGTCCTGGGCATCAAAAGAACAATTCTATGATAAACCAAGGGAGCTGGGCCACTGACTGAGGAGGTAAAGAGGCAGCTAAAAAAGCCCCCTTACTAGGTGATTTAATCCTACACATAGACCTCACGAGATTTACACCTCAATACACCATTGAGGATCAGGAAAAAGCTAAAGAATGGGGTTTCACATGTGAGGATCCTTCCAAGAAATGGAAAATAAATAAGACACGCAAGATTTTGCTTCCTCAGGCACCTGTATATTTAATTATTAAACATTTACACAAGTGGATTCATTATGGTCGAGATGCCCTGAAAGACTGGCTGCAGCCCCAACTTAAGTGTCCTCAGATGAGTAAAATTATTCAGCAAGTAACCAGAGGATGCCAAATATGTGCCAAAAATAATCCTAAAACAGAAGTACACCCATACAACAGGGTGTACAATATAAAGGCATTTGTCCTTTTGAAGACTGGCAAATAGACTTCACTCAGATGCCCAGAGCTGCTGGGGATTCCAGGTATTTGTTGGTAATGGTAGGCACCTTCTTGGAGTGGGTAGAACTCTTTCCCATCTGATAGGAAAAGGTGACTGAAGTAATTAAAACACCATTAAAGGAAATAATTCCAAGATTTGGGTTGCCCGCCTCAATACAGAGTGATAGTGGACCTGCTTTTGTGGCTGAAGTGGGGCAAGCAGCGAGTAAAAATTTAAAGATCATCTGGAGGCTCCACACCTCCTGGAGGCCACAGTCCACTGGGAAAATTGAAAAGATGAATCAGAGCTTGAAAAGGACTTTACCAGACTCTGCCAAGAGACTCACCTTACCTGGGATAAGGCATTGCCCCTTGCCATGCTCCATATTTGAGTAGCATCTAGAAGTGGACTCAAATTGAGTCCTTTTGAAATTGTATTTGGAAGACCTCTCCAAGCTAGGTTCAACCTAAGTAATCCTGAATTAGGAAATGAGATCCAAGTGAAACGGAATGTAAAACAACTACATGAAACTTGCTATTAATTCATCAGTTTGCTCTTTCCAGGTGCACTTATCCCACTGATGATCCTTTGAACCTTTTTTTTTCTTACCAGGAGATAAGGTGTTATTGAAGTCTTGGAGAGAACAGGGTCCTGAGCAACAGCTAAAAGAAAAGTGGGGAGGGCCCCATGATGTTTTATTAACCACCCATTCTGCCTTAAAGCTTTCAGGTATAAAGCCCTGGGTTCCTCACACATGAGTCATAAGGGCACCTGCTGAAGAAAACTCAGGAACAGAGAGCTCCAAACCTCAGTGGAATTATAATCCAGTGGAAGACCTAAAATACCTGTTCGGAAAAGTTAAATAAATGGTTTTATGATTATATTTTTATGTAATTAATAGAAGATGCTTTTACATTGTACCTTGTTTCCCATGGTCCTTTCTATTTGTATGACACCCCCTCCACCACTTTTTAAGCCTGAAGGATATTTCTGGGAAATTGCCAATCTTACAGATCTCCCTGTGGGACAAGCATATGTCATATGGCATGATTTTGACAATGATGTAATGAAAGGTACCAGGTGAAACAGCTCAATTTTGAATTTACTAAAGGAAATCCTTTCCTGGGATACCTTTACTTCAAAAGCCATAGAAAATATGTCTTGTTACAAGTGTATTTGCCCAACAACAACACTGATAAACTATTAGAGAATTCTGATCAGAAAGAGCATTGTGTTACTATAGAAACTAATGACCAGAGGCTTAGAATTTTGCTTGGTATAATGGGAAAAGGACAGCAGCTTCATGTGTAGTCTGCCACAGTATGATGTGCTCAAAATCTCCTCAGTCTTGTACTTGTGGATGGATGCCCATGACCCCAGATAATAAAACTCTTAAAAATAAATTTTTGGGAATCACATGGTGAGCTGAGATCCATGACAGTACAAACTTGACCATTAGATCAGGTCAACTATGGGAGGCTTTATAGAATATCCAGACAAAAGCCAACTTGGCAGTAACATCCACCCACCTAACAGTGGTTTGGGACACCCAGAGATTCTGGATCAATTCTATATATCCTAATTCCACTGAGGCTACTAATATAATTTGACAGCAACATTCATGTTGAATACACAAGAACTGGCCCCCACAGAGACTGAAAAGAGATCTCATAGGGGGAATAGGAACAGGATTAGGCATTTTGGGAGAAGCAGAATTTGCAGCCACTGAAGAAAGGCATTATCTAGAAAAAGCCCCTTTATCCAAGATAGGACATATAGAAGGGATATTATACCAAGAAGAAGAGAAAGGCTGGAAAGCAGCAAAAAAGAATAATGAGTCCCTTATCAAATGGATAGAAAAAAACCAACAAATCATACAATCTTATTCTGAAACTCAGAGATGGGAACATGCATGCACCCGAACCCAATGGGCACTAATGACCATACTGATACAAATGGAATCTGAAATAGGTATGAGACAATGGACCACAATACTCAGAGCCGACATCCCATCTCAACCTTTGGGAGGCTTATGGTCCCCCTGCCTTATAGCAATTCCTGGATGATAAATGTGACCTTAGGTACTGTGTTCTTAAAGGCCAGGTGCCTAAACTAAATAGAACCCAGAGTTAGTAATTCAATTAGCAGGCATTGGGATGATTGTCGATCACACCAGAGTCCTTCCTATGGGAAGTCATTGGGCTATTCTAACTTATTAAAACACATGGAACCCTATTTCCCTTTCAGACTGTGAAATTAAGAAGGGACAATGGCTTTGCCTTCAATATACTTGGAACTCTGATACCTCCCAAGTATGGCCTTTAATATCAACTCCTATGAGCCACAACATCTGGTATATGGGAAAGGGTCATTTTTGTTGGGAGGGTCAATACAACACCACAGTGAAGCTGTTTGGTTACTCCTGTATAGAATCTTTCTTCCCCATCTCTAAAACAGGCATCTGGTGTAATACAACGGTCATAGGAAAAATAGGTTTGCCTGCTGTAAATAAATCCTATGATAACTTAGACATTGAAGACAAATTGTTCCTTAAGACCAATTTATATCCCTCTCAGGATGTCATTTCCATGGAAACTAAATGGCCACAAGAGGAATTATGACTTTTAGATGCTGACTTAGAATGAGTTTTACAAACCTCCAATGAGGTCTACCATAAAGTTCAAATGACAGTAGATGATGAATGGAAACATATCCTGAACCTGATAAAGGAATACAGCAATGCCAGCAGAGGGGTTTGGGGATGGTGAGAATGTTTATTATCCACTCACTCTCTCTCTATATATATATCTTGGGTGAATCATTCTTACAATAATCATGTTATTCCTTATTATTTTGTTCATATACATTTTATACAAATGTTGCAAAGGAAAAAAAAACTATGCAAAAGAAGATCAAAACTCAGAACAGAAAACTACCTCTTATTACACCCAAAGATGAAGAAAGGAACTAAAGAATATTTCTCCTGCCGTGTCAAAAAATTCCATTGTAAGATAAATTGCATGATGCCCTCCCTCCACAGGAGGTGCCTAGACAACATCAATGGCCCATATCCATAGAAATGGATAGAATGACTGACAGCAGGGCATTGAAATGGAACTTAGAAAGAAAAGCAGCCATCTTTGGGGTAACTAAGACCAAGCAGAATGTTTCAGTTGGCCCTTAACTTGGAAACTGATAATTATCAATTCCTTGAAGTTAGCAAAAGAATCAAGAGACCGCCAGGAGATGAAATCAACAGCTCTTATGCCAGTTGACTTCAGCGGGGTGCACCTACGATTAAGGGCTGAAAGTAACTTTCTTGTTTTTCTTACCTCTCTAATTGGCTGCAAACAAGAGGAGACATAAGAGAGAGGCAAGACAACCTCGCTGGCTGTAAACTCCCCCTCTTACTTAAAGGAAAACTACATCCACATTAATTCAAAATCCAAGTCAAGTATTTTTATGATATTTGACCGAGGTTATTTTCCTTGAGCTCTCCCTAAGAGGTAAGGACACCAACCTGAAGGTAACATCAAGGACTTAAAGCTGACCACAGACTCTGTGACACTGAAGTTTCTGATCCATATGGGAGCCTGACATTTGACTCAGACCATCTGCTACTCCCAGACTCTCCCCCACTTTTTTCTTTAGCAGAAAAACCCGTTCTCATCTTCCTGCCTCTTCTCCTTCATAAAACCCAGAATAGGCATCAGAAATGGGGGTGATTTTAGCTTGGTAATTCCCCAGATGTTGGTTATCTGTATACGCCTTCTAATCCTTGCACCAACTTCTGGACATTGAGTCATTTGTTTAATGCAAGAGGGTAAGCTGAGCCTGGTCTGGCAGTAACAGCATCTCATGTGCAAGGGTGAGAAGACTTACTATTCAGATGTCAGTACTATCCCAAAGGATGTACAAATTTGATGCAATTCCTATCACAAGCCCCATGACATTTTTCAAAGAGAAATAGAAAGCAACATCCTAAAATTAACAGAATCTCACGGAATGAAAAATAGCCAAAACAAAAGAAAAAGAAGAACAAAGTTGGAAGTGTTGCCCTTCCTGATTTCAAAACTTACACAAAAGTACAGTAATCAAAACATTGAGGTACTGGCATAAAGACAGACATGTGCACCAATGGAAAAGATAGGGAGCCCGGAAAGATACCCTCATATATAAAATAAAATGATTTTCAACAGCCAAGATCATTCAGTGGGAAAAGAAGTCCATGGAAAAAATGGAGCTGGTAAAACTGAATATTCACATGCAGAAGTACAAAGCTGGCCCCTTGAGTCAAAGACCTAAAAAAAAGAGCTGAAACTAAACAACTCTTAGAAGTAATATAGGACAAAAGTTTCACCACATTGGACGTGGTAATTATTTCTTGGATATGACACCACAAACTGTCAGCAACAACAAAAAATACAGAAATTTGATTTCATCTCAATTAAAAACATTTGTCCCTCAGAGGACACTATCAACAGAGTGAAAAGGAAACACATAGAATGGTAGAAATTTTTTCAAATCATATATTTGGCAAGGTATTAATATCTAGAATGGATAAAGAAAAAAGCATTTGACAAAGTTCAACACCCCTTCACAATAAAAACAATAAACTAGAAACAGAAGGGCAACTACTCAAGACACTATATGACATCTATGAAAACCCCCACAAGCCATATCATAGTTGATGCTGAGAGACTGAATGCTGTCTCCCTAATATCAGAAACAGGACAACAATGTCTGCTCTTGTAGAGGGTTAGAAATCTTGATTGTCATTTGATTTTAGAATAGGGTTTTTAGGTAAATGCATGTATGGGTCAAAAGCCCTCGGGTAGTTTACAGATAGAGGGCAAATCCTGTCTAATCAACTCTTTGGTATGGGATTGTATATTTTAATGATTTTAGAGTTAACAGGTGGTTGTCATACCGATCCTATTAAGAAATTTTAAGAATTGCTGAAGGGAAAGATGTGAAAAAAATGTTTGCTAGGGGCAAGATGTCTGTTAGGGGAAATTTCAGAAATAATTATACTTAGATTTTATCATAAGAATGTAACTCTCGCTTAAGGAGAGGTTATACTTTAGATAATGAGCCAGTTTGACCAACTTAGCTTTTCACTAATTGGACTTTGGAATGTCACATTTTACTGATGTTACTAATTTCCATTGTTTAAATATACTTATCCATAGATAACTTTTGTAATGCTGCCCATGTCCTTGTGTCCCTTTGTAATGATTGAATCTACTGAATTTTCTCATGAAACTTACACGGCTTTACAACAAAAAACAAAAGCAAACTTTGAATGAGGGCAGTGCACCCAGTTTTCTCCTTCTAACAAAGGAGTTGCTGGGGCGCAGACCCTATGGACTTCTCATCGCATTCATGGTGCTTTGAGTAATCCTTTTCTTTGTCTCCGTTACACAGTGGCAAGTGGAACATGCTCTCACCACTTCTATTTATCACGGAAACAAAGATGCTGCCAGGGTAAATAGGCACAAAGGAAAGTAATCCAGATTTTAAAGAGCATACACTCACAACTCCCCCAAAAGACATGCAAAATCACATAGACTGTGTCACCACATATACAAGTGGGTGCACTTATACACACACAAAACTCAGTAACCCTTAGAGGTAACAGACAAAGGATGCCAAGAAATGCTCAGAGAGACACACACACAGTCCAGGCCTCTGCACTATTCAACACCTTTCTCTCCCTCTTTAGAAATAACCACCATCTGACACAGTGTGTATTTTACATCCACCCCTCATCTCTTGTCTCCTAGAATGCCAGCTTCAAGTGAACAGGGATATTTGTTCAGTTTTATTCACAGTGGCACCTACTGGAAGGGCTTTTACACAGAAGAGAAGCACTTGATAAATCACTGGGCTCCAACTCACGCACAGGTTTTACACAAACCTCATCATAGACCCATATCCACTCAATTTGCACAGAGTGAACTGTTCTCATTCCTATCCCATGGGGCAGAGAGGTATGTCTTGAACCCCAAACCAATTCCCAAGGGTGGGTTTGCCTAAATGAGTTGAAAATGTAGGTCCACACAAAACCATGCACAGGGATGTTGACAGCAACCTTGTTCATTATTTTCATAACTTGGAAGCAACCAACATGAAGATGTGTTCACCAAAGTTGGAGGTACAAAATTAACACACAAACACAACTGTACTTCTATACACTTGCAATAAAATATCTGAAAATACAATGAAGAAAATAAATCTATTTACAACAGCACCCAAAGAATAAATACATAGGAAGAAATTTTTAAAAAGTACAAAATTTATACTCTGAAAACTACAAACCTTTTGGAAAAAGCCAAAGATCTAAATAAATGGAAAACCATCCCATGTTCACAGATCGGTAGGCTTAATATTATTAAGATGGCAATACTCCCCCCAAAAATGTACGATTCAATGCAATCTTTATCAGAATGCTAGTAACTACAGAAACTAAAAGCTGATGCTGAAATCCATATGAAATCACGAGGGACTCAGAATACAACATGAAAAAGGGCAAATTAGGAGGACTCACACTTCAGAATTTTAAAATCTGCTACAAAGCAATGGTAATCAAGATACTGTAGTAATGACACAGGAAAAGTCATTTAGATAATAGAATACAAAAGAGAGTTCAGGGATAGAGAGGTCAGCAGAATGACAAAGTTAGCTGCCCCAAACACCTGTTCTTAGACAGAAATATGGAAAAACAAAAACTATCAGAAACAAACTTTTCTTTTTCTTTTTTGAATGGTAAGGGGATAGCAGCCCCTTTCACAGCATCATCTGCACCACGCTCAGCCAGTGAGCACACCAGCCATCCCCATATAGGATCTGAACCCACGGCCTCGGCACTACCAGCGCCACACTCTCCCTAGTGAGCCATGGGGCCAGCCCAGAAACAAACTTTTCAAAACTCTTAAAGATTTACAGAACCATGTGGATGCAAAAGAGAGAGAGGGAGAGAGAGAGAGAGAAATGGTGAGAAAGTTTTGTGGAGTTTTCACTTGTCCTTCCTTGTTCCAATCTCTCCCTGATTTGGTGCCAGTCCCTAAGACAACAGCCCTAACTCATACTGTGGAGCCCTTGTCACTGGTTCCAGATATAGCAGAGCAGATCTTACTTGCAAATTATTGTGTTTGTATGTTATAATCTGTCTGGGGGTAACAAAGGATCTGAAACAAGGCTTGATTTTCTGTTTTGACAAAGTTAGAAGCCAATCAGTGTGGAAAACTGAGCGATCTAGATAACCTTCTTCATCTTCTTCTCCTTCCCTTTTTCTTTCTTTTCCTTTTTTCTTTTCTTTCTTTCTCTTTCATTTTTCATTCTTTTTCTTTCACCCTTTCATTCTTTCTCTTTTTTAGCACCTGACATTCAAGAAAATCTCTGTGAAAACATTGGCTACACACACCTAAAAAAAATCAAAGACTTACAGTGACTACACACAACATGTAATACAGTCTCTACAGAAATACTTTTGAAAAGTCACTAAACAAATGGACAATTACAGCTTTCAATAAACAACAGTAGCAAACACAAGTGTCAAGTTAGGCCATCCTATCACTTGGGACATCATCTCACCCCCATCTGGCTCACTGAAGCAGTCAATGACCACCCTCCCTGGAGACCCTGCACTCTGCCCCCAGCCCCACCTTGTGTCCAAAGTGAACTTTGCTTGGCAGGTTTTTGCACCACATTACTGGTGTGGGTTTCCCTTGTTTTTTGGGACACCTTTTCTTTCTTCACAAATCTGAGAGACTCCAGAGGGCAGAAATAATTTCTGTCATTTCCTCTCAATACCAGCATCTGATTGGCTGAAACCAGTTTGTCTACAAGGAATAAAACTGGGGTTAGGGAAAGAAAAGGTTAATGTCCAAGGGGTTATGTTTTTAGGTGAAGGGCAGGCCAGGAGATTCCCACCAGTGCCAGGACATCCAGTTGCTCCCCTGTGAAGCTCCATCTACCCCCACACATCAGGCTGTCCTCTGAGAGGAGATGACCCAGAGGCTGATGTCCACTGAACACTCCAAGAGACACAGCTGCTGTGGGCACCTTCTGTCAGCCACAGACAGTTTTGGAACACAGGACAGGAGGATAGGAGTGTGGCTGAGGACACACCATTCTGTCAAGTTTTCACAGAGGAACCTCAATCAAAAAGATATTTTGATAAGGTGCCTAAGGAAGATAACATGAGGAGAGGCACAAAGATTTTTTATAGTAGAGTGGGAGGTAAATATTCTGTTTCTTCTCATGTGAAATGTTCAAAAACAAACAAACAAACAAAAAGAACCAAACAATATTTTAAGGAGCCATCAATTGCTCTGTAAAAATATGATGAACAATTAAAATACAGTGTGTTCAAAATGTACAATAAAGGACAAATAGTTGACAATGTTGTGAATTAGAGAGAAGAAGTTGGCTTCAGGAATGTGGAGAAGGAACTGGAAATTTAGGGTTTTACTGCAAGCTCTAGAAGATGGCAGGCTGAGGGGACAGAGGACTGGATTTGAGACTCTGCTTTCCATACATTTGAAAAAGGCAGGGGGAGGCCAGCCCCACTTTGGAGTGTTAATTAAAACTAGGCAATAAGAGCGAAGGGACTGTAGGTCCCTAAGGAAACTGAAATCTAACTCACACGCATTTCTCGTAAATTACTAATTTAGAGAAAAATAAAATTTAGGCTTAAGCAACCAGGAACCACAAATTAACCTCTAATTACACGACCAGAAAATTTCCACCCAAATGGTGCAAATAAGGAGACTACACCTCTGCACCCAATCAATTATTTGCTGTTTTGCTTGCACCCACACCTTACAAACGTTTTTCCTTAAGACCCTCCCGTGGACCCCAAAACACATACCACGGCTGGTGCTTCCCAATCATAAATCACTGTTTGCTTAAATAAACTCTCCAACACTTTAACATAGCCTCAGTTTAATTTTTAACAGTAGAAAGGAGGGACTGGAGAGCCCAGGGACTGCATCTTCTTCTGTCCCAGAGCGCACACCGCGTGGGGATTCTCCAGATGACCCTCCCGCTGTCACCGCAATCTGAAGAGACGCGGGGCGCTGGCGCGGAGCTGCCCACAGAGGGCTCCGGGCTCCCAAAGTCGCCATGGGGGGATGAGACAGAACACCCACGGGATCTCGGCCGCCACCCAGTGCACACACCGTGGCCGTAGGGGACCAGTTCCGACCAACCCCCTTCCGTGACGGAGGACCCTCCCCATACACCCATCATTTCCCAGCATCCAGACTGTCCTTGCTTCCTCCCCGAGGATCTCCCAGTCCCTGAAGGTCACAGGGCGACAGAGGCCATGGCGTAGTCACCTGGGCCTCCCGGAGCAGAGAACAGGGAACTGTGGAGACCCGCGGAGCTCCGCCAGTGCCAGAGACAGAAATCCCACCAGACTGTGGAAGGCCGCCCCCTCCTCCCTGGCTGTTCCCTGATTGGACAGAGCTTCAGGCCCCACCCCTCTCAGGCCTAGAGTGGCAGGAGGTAAGCGCAGACACATTGCTGAATGAGGCAGAGTGATAGGTTTTGGGCTGCAGCCCTTTTCAGGCAGGGCTTCCTCCCTGCTGTGGGATCTGACCCTGCCAGAGGAGACATTGGCATGTGACCTTGTATATAAGGTTATGTTCATTTATGACATATATGTATATTTGAATATATCTACGTGTACACACACACACACACACACACACACGTTATTGACAAGTGGAAACAATGTGATGACAATTATTTTACCATTTAAGATTTTATAACCTTCCTGGCCTCTTGTGTTCTGAGGAGGCAGCCTGAGCTTTGAAAAGGGAGGCGGTCATCTGAGGCAGCAATGTCCAATAGAAATAAAACGTGATCCACGTGTGTAATTTTAAATTTTCTAGTAGTCGCATAAAAGAAAATCAAGAGACAAAATTGATTGTAATAATTTGTTTAACTCAAAATATTATCATCTTAATATGTGGGCAGTACGAAAATATTAATGAAGTATTTCCTTTTTCTGGTACTAAATCTTCAAAACTCGCTCAGTATGTTATGCTTCCAGCACATCTCAATTCAGACCATCCACATGCCAAGTGCTCAGTAGCCACACGTGGCCAGCAGTTGTCACGTTGCAAGTGCAGCTCTGAGATCTCTGATATTCCTGATATCAGGGGGATGAAGGAACTGAAACCCTCTTCTAGGTAAGAGGTGAGGAAACACCTGCTTCCCACCAACATCTCTCCTCAGGCCCAAGGGTGGGAGAGGTGGTGCCCAGACAGACAACAGATGGCTGCAAGGAGGAAGGGTCTAAAGAGAAACCACTGCTTGCCATCTGCTGCTTGGTGTGGGCCCATTTACCTTCCTAATCATCAGACAGCAATGCAATAAAAATGGGTCCCAGAATGAAGAAACACCTTGTTCTAAGATCTATCCATGCCCTTGTTCCTCTGAGTTTGGATTTGGAGGGGAAAGATTAAAGGCAAACTTCTTAATTTACTATCTGTTCTTGGTCCTAGGGGATTACCCAAGGGTCAGGACATTAATAAATATCTTAGAATGTTAAAACCTAGCTGATGATGCCAAGAATGAACTTGTGGTACCTTAAAACAAAACAAAACACTGCTGTTATTTTGAGATATTGAGTTAGAAGTTTTGTGCAAATATGTAATATTTAGAAATTTTAACAATGTATAACATTCATATCAAAATATATGCACAAAGCATTCACGTAAAGCTCTATGCATGACTACAAAGGGAACCCACTTGTGTAACCACCAAATAGAACCAGCCTGACTCATGCATCTCAACAATCACTTTCTCCCACCCTCCTCCCCAAAGTAGCCAAGATCTTAACAGCTTACAGTAGAGATCAACTCTGTCTTTTATACAAGTGTTTTATTAATGAGCATTTTAAACATACAAAATAAACAAAATAGTATAATAGACCTGTCACCCAGCCTCAACAGCTAAGCATGTGGCACTTTGCTTTCACCTATACTTCAACCCAATCTCCATCCCTACATTTTTACATACATTTTTAAAAATTGAAACATGATTGTACATATTTGTGAGTTACAGAGTTGAATATCAATACCTGTGTACAATATGTGATGACAAAATCAACATAATTAGCACACTTATATTATAAAACATAATTATTCTTTGTCTATTAACTAGTTTCATGCTAAAACTCCTCCCTCCTCCCCCTTTCAAGCCTCTAGTAACCTCAATCCTGTTCTCCTGAAAGATGAACACATTATTGTAATTGTTTTCTTCTTTTTCTTTTTTTTATATTTATTTATTTTTTATTAGCTCCCACTTATAAGTGAGCATATGCATTATTTCTTTTTCTGTGCCTGGCTTATTTCATTGAACATAATTTTCTCCAGGCTCATCCAGGCTGCAGCAAATGACAGAAGTTCATTCTTTTCTATGGCTGAGTAGTATTCCATTGAGCATATATGCCATATTTTCCTTATCCACTTGTCTGCTGATGGAAATTTAAGTTGATTCCAACTCTTTGCTATTGTAAATAGAGCTGTGATAAACATGGGAGTGCAGGTATCTTTTCAACATGATGATTTCCATTTTGGGGGTATATACCCTGCTAGATCATCAGGCAGTTCTATCTGTAGTTGTCTCAAGAACTTCCATACTATTTTCCATGGTGGCTGCACCAATTTATAGTCCCACCAACAGTGTAGAAAGGTTACTTTTTCTCTGCCTCCTTGCCAAAATTTCTTATTCTCTGTCTTTTTGATGATAGCCAGACTAACTGGGAAGAGATGATATCTCAGTGTGGTTTTGATGTGCATTTCCATGATGATTTGTGCTGTGGTGCATTTTTTCACGTACCTGTTGGTTATCTGTATGTCTTCCTTCAAGACATGTCTATTCAGCTCCTTTGCCCATTCTTTAAAAGATGATTTGCTTGTTATTTTACTGTTATTTCAGTTCATTTTATATTCTGGATATTAATACCTTGTTCGATGTATAATTTTTGTTGATTTTGGTATATGGCAGGAGGTACAGGTCTAGTTTTATTCTTCTAACATGGATATCCAGTTATACCAGCATCATTTATTGAAGAGGCAGTCCATTCCTTAATGTGTATACTTGGTGCCTTTCTCAAAGAGCACTTGGCTATAAACATGAGTTGATTTCTGAGTTCTCTATTTTGTTTCATTGGTCCCTCTGTCCATTTTTATACCAGTGGCATGCTGTTTTGGTAATTATAGTTTTGTAGTATAATTTGAAGTCACGTAGTGCAATACCTCTGACTTACATACTTACTTACCTACTTTATTTATTTATTTATTTATTTATTATGTTCTCAGGATTGCTTTGGGTATTCGGGATCTGTTCTTGTTCCATGTTGTCCGGAGCCATAGAGCCCGGCTGTTGCCTAAGAGCCTTCCTGTCCAGAGCCATAGAGCCCGGCTATTGCCTCGAGGCCTCAGAGCCTTGTTTGCTGCCTTGTTTGCTGCCTTGTTTGCTGTTATCTTCCATCACTCCCCCTCGTGTGCACTATGGGTGTGGGATACTTTGCAACTGGACATAGATAACAGGGGAATCTTCCATTTACCGGAACAACCCACCCTGTGGTTTTCTCAGTAAACCATCTGCTGCTCACTTCCTTGTCTGTTGATTCCCTCCTACTGGCTATATAAGCTGTGACCTTCTGGCTAATAAACGAGACTTGATCAGAATACTGTCTTGTCTCCATTTCTCTCATCTCTTGTCAGATCCAATTCCCACTCCCCCCTCCAGGGTCTGCGTTGAATACCCTGAGGGTCAGAGCACCATGTAACTCTCAATTCTATCACCTTTTCTCCATCTCAATACACACACAGGCTAACTACATGAGGAGATGGATACATTACATAGCCTGATCATGGTGATCATTGCAAAATGTATACATACATCAAAACAACATATTGTACTCCTTGAATGTATATAATTTTTATTTGTCAATTATACCACACTAAACCTGAAAAAATTAAAATAAGCAAAATCAACCCAACAAGTTTTTATGTTAAAATATATGTATTACAAATATATGTAGGCAAGTAGACTTGTATCTTGGGGACTGGGAAGGATTCATGTGAAAAACATAATTTTTAAAATATTCATAAATTTTAGTAGCTTAGATTTTAAATGTCTAGTATTTTTAAAAGTGAAAAGATAGATGGAAGCTTGGCAGGAGAATGGAGAAGAGCTAAGAAGATAATATCCAAAAAGCAAATTACAATTCCCGGCAAAAAATTACATCTAGAAAAGAGAAAATATCCCATGAAATTATAAAATGATGTGCATTTGACAAAGACAAAGAAAATAACAACTTAAATTGAAAAGAGAGGCCATTTCTCCCATCAGGAAGTTAAACTACATTCTATCAAATATATAATATGTTCACATGAAGAGCCTCACATATTGTGGATGGGTTGTAAATAAGCCTGGACCATTCTATTGAAATGGAGATGTATGGCCAGCTTCATGGTGGTGTGACGAGTTCAGTTGCTCTGCTGCTCACAAAATGGTCCCACATATGGAGTTTAATGATCTACGATTGCTTTAAGTGTTTAATAAATTTAACTTGGATTTGTGTTTTGAAAGTTGTCTGATGAGTAAATGTGGCATATTCCAGAAGGCTTAGAACCTGGGGTCATGCACAGTTTGATCTCCCACTGCCTCACAGGCATGGGTCTTGGCCCCCTGCTCTTCTGTAACCTGGTGCTAATAAGCCTTTCCTATTCCCCCTTTGTTCATGACTGATGCTGCCCTCAGCTCCAGGCAATGTCTGGGTGTGGGCACACTGACGGTTGGGGTCATTTGTGCACATCTTCCATGGCATCATGGGGTGGGCCATGATGGCTTCTCACCTAAGCCAAAATTTACATTTTTGTTCCCA
The DNA here is from genome assembly GCF_027409185.1 of Cynocephalus volans. Lineage (NCBI taxonomy): Eukaryota > Metazoa > Chordata > Mammalia > Dermoptera > Cynocephalidae > Cynocephalus > Cynocephalus volans. The sequence goes on along the minus strand of NC_084463.1, from coordinate 43,386,039 downwards.
TTATTAAATACTTAATAATTCATGAGCAAGTTGTTCTACCTTGGGCCTCCACCTTGTTCTTATTTTTTTAGCTCCTCAATGTGTAATGTTGTGTCAGGCCTTAAAAACTAATGCCACCTTAAGTGACATTACAAGCAGTGCCATTATGGGCCCACAAGGGCATATTAATGTGGCAGCCTAGGATGGCACCAGGAGGAAGTAGGGTGGGGGTGTCTGTGGGAACCTTGCCTTAGCCCTTATTGGCCAAATACGTGCTTCCACGCTCGAGGTTGCAATAGCTAGGCATTGAGACAGGATGCATGCTCTCTTGACCTTTAAGCTGATAAGATTATGTAAAACACCTCCTTCCCCCATTTGCCTTTAAAAGCAAGTGCTTGTGTGCTAATAAATGGAACTTCTTGACAGAACCCACCACAGAATCTGAGTGTCCTTTAACTGGGCTGTTTGTGGGGGGCCGGCGGCTGTGCTCACCTCTCCTCATGGCTCTCTTCCCCCGTCTCCTTCCAAAGGGAACAGGAGGGAAAGAGGAATCCCGGGCCATTCGTTCACCCACCAAAAATGACGAGGCTAGGGATGTTCGGGTCAGCAGGCAGTGGACCCGACAATGTTGCATTGTTTGAGTTTTTCTTCTTTTCTGATGTAGGTGTTTATTGCTATACAACTTCCCTCTTAGAACTGCTTTCAGTGTATCCTATAGGAACAGGGATGTTGTTTTCATTTTCTATTGTCTCCAGGAATTTTCTTATTGCCTTTTTTATTTTCTTTCTTGACCCATTCATTGATTTGGAGCATACTGTTTAATTTCCATGTATTTTTTATGGTTTCTAGTAACCCTTTTTTAATTGATTTCTAGCTGTATTCTAATGTGGTTAGACAAGATATTTGGTATAATTTCAATTTTACAAAAACTTCTTAGTATTTGTTTTGTCCTATCATATGGTCTCTTCTAGAGATTGTTTCATGTGCCACTGAGAATATGTACTCTGCACCTGTTGGATGATATTTTGTAAATGTCCATTAAAGTCAGTCAGCCTGTACTAGAGGTTAATTCTAAGGTTTTCTGGTTAAGTTTCTGTCTGGATGATCTGTCTTTGGCTAAAAGTGCGGTATTAAAGTCTCTAAATATTATTGAGTTTAAGTCTATGTCACCTTGTAGGTCTAATAGTAATTTGTCATATAACTGAGTGCTCCAGAGTTAGGTGTTGATGGAGTTTGGATGTGTTGATGAGTTTGGATCCCCTCCAAAACTCATGTGCAAATTTAATCCCCAATGTGGCAGTGTTGGAAACTGATTGAGTCATGGGACTGGATCCCTCATGAATAGATTAATGCTCTCCCTGGGGGAGGGGGCATTAATGAGTGAGTTGTTGCTTTATTAGTTCCCATGAAAGCTCATTGCTTAGAAAGACACTGGCCCCTTATCTCTCTCTCTTGCTTCCTGTCGCCATGTGATCTGCTTGAACCCACTGGAGCCTGCCACTTTCCACCATAAGTAGAAGCAACCTGAGGCCCGTGCCAGACGCAGCTGTCCCAGAATCATAAGCGAAATAAACCTCTTTCCTTTATAAATTACCCAGCCTCAGTTATTTCTGTTATAGCAACACAAAACAGACTAAAACAGAAAATTGGTACCAAGGAGTGGGGTGTTGCTAAACAGATATCTGAAAATGTGGATGCAGCTTTGGAACTGGGTAATGGGCAAAGGTTGGAGGAGTTTGGAGGACTTAGAAGAAGAGAAAAAGATGAGGGAAAGTTTGGAATGTCTTAGAGACTTACGTGATGGTGAGCAGAATGCTGATAGAAATATGGATAGTAAAGGCCATGTAGATGGTGAGGTCTCAGGTAGAAATGAGGAACTTATTGGGAATTGGACAAAAGATAACCATTGCTACACCATTGTAAGGAACTTGGCTGCATTGTGTCCATGCCCTTGGACTTGTGGAAGTTGCAACTTAAGAGTTGTGAACCAGAGCATTTGGTCAAAGAAATTTCTAAGCAGCAAAGCATTAAGGAAGCTGCATGGTTGCTTTTAAGAGCCTATTCTGACTTATGGTGGCAAAGTCATGATGTAAAGCCAGAATTTAAAAGGGAAGCAGAGCATAAAGTTTTGGAAAATTTGCAGCCTGGCCATGCAGTAAAGAAGTAGAGAGACAGAGAACAATGCAAGTGTGAAGCAGATAAACTGGTTGCTAAAGACATTATCTTGGCAGTGATTCAGTGAGATACTAATAGCGGAGAAAATGAGAGGAAAGCCCTGCAGGAATTTCAGAACTCTGGAAGGGTGCCCACCCATCACAGACCCTGAGGCCTAGAAGGACTGAGTTATCCTGGAGGATAGACCTGGGGCACAGCTGCCCTCAGGATCCTGCTACCTGCATCCCAGCTGCTCTAGCTGGAATAGCCCCAAGTGCGATTTGTGCAGCAGCCCTGGAGAGTAGAGGCCTAAAACCTCGGTGGCGTCCATGCTGTGTTAAGTGTGCAGCTGGCAGGATGTGAGAGCAGTGGTGTCATAGCAGCCTCCACCCAGATTCCAGAGAATGTATGGAAAACCCTAGAAGCCCAGGCAGAGACCTACCACAGGAGCAGTGCCACCACAGAGGCCATCTACTAGAGCAATGCCAAGCAGAAAAGTGGGGTTGGAGCCACCACAGAGAACCCTCACCAGGGAAATGTCTAGTAGAACCAATGCAGCAGGGCTGCTGCCAGAACACTGGAACTTCAGGGCCATTGGCAATGTGCAACGCAATCCTGGAAAAGCCATAGGCACCAGCATGGCCCACTGGGCTGTGCCTGGCAGAGCTGTGGTAACAAGGCTACCTGATGCTTTGGGTACTCAGATACCCTTTTGTGCCCAAGATGCAGGGCTTGGAGTCAAAGAACATTATTTTGGATCTTTAAGATTTACTGCCTGCTCTGCTGGGTTTCGGACTTGTTTGGGATCAGTTTTTCCTTTCTTTTGGCCTATTCCTCCCTTTTGGAATGGGAATGTGTACCCAATGCCTGTTCCACCATTGTACCTTGGCAGCAGATAAATTTGGTTTTGTTTTTCAGGGTCACAGCTGGAAGGACTTTTGCTTTTGGTCTCAGAGGAGACTTTGGACTTTTAAGTTGATGCTGGAATAAGCTAAGACTTTTGGGTCTGTTGGGATAGAATGATTGTATTTTGCATGTGAGAGGGACATGAGTTTTGGGGGGCAGGGGTGGAATGATGGAGTTTGGATATGTTGTCCCCTCCAAAACTCATGTGGAATTTTGATCCCCAATGTGGCAGTGTTGGAAACTGATAGAGTCATGGGGGCAGATCCCTCATGAATGGATTAAGGCTCTCCCTGGGGGAGATGGGATTAATGAGTGATTTGTCACTCTATTAGTTCCCACAAGAGCTTGTTGCTTAAAAAGACCATGTCACCTTATCTCTCTCTCTTGCTTCCTGTCACCATGTGATCTGCTTGTACCTGCCAGCTTCCTGCTACTTTCCACCATTAGTAGAAGTGCCCTGAGGCCCATGCCAGATGCAGCTGTCCCAGAATTATAAGCCAAATAAACCTCTTTCCTTTATAAATTACCCAGCCTCAGGTATTTGTTATAGCAACACAAAATGGACTAAAACACGTGTGCATATATTTTCTTGTTGAATTGATCTTTTTATCATTATATAATAACCTTCCTGATCTTTTCTATTTTTAAGTTTCCTAGGCTTGAAGGATATATTATCTGAGATAAGTGTAGCTGCTCCTGCTCTTTTTTGGTTTCCATTTCCATAAAATATGTTTTCATCACTTCACTTCCTGACAGTGTGTCTTTATAGGTGAGGTAAGTTTTTCTGCACACCATATTGTGGACTCTTGCTTTATAATCCATTCAGCCACTTTGTGTATTTTATTTTATTACTTTAATTTATTGATAGTCAATGTAGTGATTCTTGTGTTCCTTTACCAATTCCTCTCTTTTCCCTCCCCCCTCCCCCATCTTCATTTTCTGTTCACTTGTCTTAACAAGCTCAAGGAATTGTTGTGATTGTTGTGTCTTCTTCCCCGCCAACCCCTGCCAACTGCACGTTTCTATATTTATTGATTGATTTTTAGCTCCCACAAATAAGTGAGAACATGTGGTATTTCTCTTTCTGTGACTAATTTATTTCACTTAATACAATTTTTTCTAAGTCCATCCATGTTGCTGTGAATGGTAGCATTTCATTCTTTTTATAGTACAGTAGCATTTCATTGTGTAGATATGCCACATTTTCCTTATCCACTCATCTGATGATGGACATTTGGGCTGGTGCAACTCTTGTCTATAGTAAGTAGTGCTGCAATAAACACTGGAGTGCAGGTAGCCCTTTGACATAATGATTTCCATTCCTCTGAGTATATTTTAATTAAGGCATTCAATCCATTTGTATTTAGGGTTATTATTGATATACACGGAGTTGTTACTGCCATTTTATTATTTTTTTCTGGTGATTTTGTAGGTTATTTTGTCATTTTTCCCATGCTTACTGTCTTTCTTTGTGGTAAAGTGGTTTTAAATAGCATTATATTTTGATTTCTCACTACTTTTAGTATGTCTCATAAGCTTTTGTGTTGTGGTTACCATGAGGCTTACAAAAATCATGTTACAATTGTAAGAATTTTATTAGAGTAGTAACAACAAAAACATAGCAAACTCTATGCTTTGTTGGATTCCTTTGCTGGAGACATATTTATCTGTTATTCGTCAATCTTTTACTTCTACTGCTTGTAATAAATACTGGAGGCTTTTTCTAAAGAAATTAATCAATAAAAATGAGAAAAAATGATTCTGAATTGCAAAATTTTATTTAAAAAAAGTAAAGCTTTACTTTAATGCTCAAAATATAATTCTGTATATAAAAGATATCCTGTGGAATTCAACTAAAAATCCTCAAAAATAAATGTGTTCAGCAACGTAGCAGGTTATGAGGTCAATATAAAAAAGTCAATTGTATTTCTATATACTAGCAATAAACATTCTGGAAACATAACTAAGAAAATGATACCATTGGAAATAGGATCAAAAAGAATGAAAACCTCTGGATAAAATTTTAGGAATGTAAGTGTTCTAATTTTATACTGAAAACAACCAAATATAATGAAAGGACAAAAACACAAATTTTAAAATGTAGTAATGATTTGGATATTCCCTTACCAGCAGTTCACTGTGATTATTTAGAGCCTAGGGTTGTTAGGAGTGAAGGCACCTTGTACTTGGTCATGAGAGTTGAGGTGGAGAAGAGGTGATAGAACTGAGAAATATGTGAGAGCCAAAAACAAATGAACTAATTCACATATTTGTGTGACTATGAGAGGATACGGGACCAATCTGTTTTCCAAATACCTAGATTGTGATACTTGGAAAACCTTTCTTGGTAGTTATGAGAAGAAATACACACACACACACACACACACACACACACACACACACACACAGACACACACACGGGATTTCCCCCAGTTTTTAATTTTCTGTGTGTTGTTCATTGGCTTTGTTTTTGTTGCAAGAGCAGGAAAGAATTTTGTGTTTGAGGAGTCAAGTTTGAGAAACATCAGACAACCAAGAATAGAACTCTTGAGATATAAAGAAGATCTGGATGAAGTGAGGATAAAATCCAGAACCATCATTAATCTTTGAGCACAGGTGATGCTGTCTAGCAAGAAAACACCAATAAGAACAAATACCAAGTCTTGGACATGAGGTCATTTAAACTTTTAATTTTGAACTCCCAATGGGGACTAAAAAGAAGGGCAAGAGAGTATGAAGAGAAAACAGGGACACCAGTGTTACCGAAACCTACGAGGAGTTTCAATGGCTACTGAGATATATTTATAATAAGTCGAGGACTAAGGAGCATCTTCTGGATGGAGACAGGAAGCCATTGCTGACCTGAATGAGCTACAATTAAGTTCTCCACACTCCCATGAGGAGCAGACCATGAAGAACACCACTTCTTGACATTGGCTTTTTTTTTTTTAACCCAAATTAAATAAGGGTTTCATTTCCATCTCTAGCATTTGAGCGCAAATTTTGCTCCAGCCATTGTGGATACAACTGCCACAATGTGGTTTCTGCTCTCCATCTTACTTACAAGGGCCTAAAAAATACAGTAACTAAGACTATTATAAGGTTTTAAAATATATTCTCAAGGAAACATAGACTGGTATGGAGGTACTCAAAGTCACATGATTTCATAACAATCTGTAAGAAAACATCTTCAGCAAACATCATTACTTCTGAAAAGGAATGTAGCAGCCCTAATACAATAAGGAACAATACCGGTTAAGTTCGATAACTATTCAATCAACACAGTCCTGGAATTCCAAGTTAATATAAAATCACAAACAAATTAAGGGTCTAAGTGTTTTCAGATGACAGTTACCACGTTACAAAAGCACATGCATGAACCTTAAGAGAAACCAGATGGGTAAAACAGGACCTTTTCTTCAGAATCATAACTCATGCAGTTATGGGACCATAGTCTATAGGAGGAAAAGTATCAGTGTTCAGTGAGGAAATGGAGTCTCTTCAATTTTAAACTTTATCACTGTTGTGTTGGAGGGCATTTGATATCAATTTAAATAAATTAGTTAAAAATGACAGAAGAGCCCTGAGTCAAAGAAAATATTTGTAAACTGGAACTTCCTGTCTGAACAAGATGACAAGAACCATTTTTCCTCCTCCTATCTACTAAGTTCAACTATCAACTATGGAATTTGCCTAAGAAACACCCATAGGAGAACTCTGGAAGGCTGTAGAAATAAATAAACAACAGAGTGCCAGGATGTCATTATACTCTCACCAATCAGGAGAAGGAGACCCTCCTGATGTTTTCTAGAATGTAGCAACAGAAGGTAGTCAGGTAGGGTCACTTCTCCCTGGACTCAACCTGATTTCTGTGACAGCAAATAGTGACTAGAATCCCCTTCCCCAGGCCCAGCATGACCTGAGCTACATAGATTCAGAGCCCTGGGGGCAATTAGCAGGCAGTGAGTCTGTTCTCTTTTTTTCCCCTATAGATGCTAAGGCAGCCAGGCAACTCCTGCAAAGACCCACCACAACCAGTGAATTATTCCAGGAAGATGTACATTCACACGTATGTCATAAGATACTATTCCTGCCTGCTGCTCTTCAGGAGAAATATGCTTGGGGACCGTGGATATGGTCCCCATGTAAAAAGCTCACAGATTATAAAATCTGTTCCCAGAAAGCCTGAGTTGTTGGGGCAGGATTGAGAAGTGCAAGGACCCAGGAACAATAACCTCTGGGAGAATCTGCTCCCACCATCTCTGACACACTAGCAGAGTCATTCATTCTGCTGTTGTCACTCTCTGCAGCTCATGTTTTGTTCTGAGATTCAGGGATGGTGTTTTTACACTGTTTGAAAAACAGCAGAGCCCAGCTGTGAAGAACAGAGATGCCAAGCCTGAGAGAAGAGAAAATGGCACGTAGGGACCTAGGAAGCCTTTTCATACTCCATATGCAAAAAAGGGCTTCTGAAAGACCAGTAGGCCAGCTCTGATTGTATAATCTTATTAGTGGCCATCAGCCAATAAGGAAATGAAATATTGAGACTTCAAGAGTACTTGCCAAAGACCTCTAACTACAGCATATTCATCTTCAGAGAGTTCATTTTCATGTTTTTCAACTTTTTAAAATTATCACTAAGTCCAACAAATAAAATTACACACATGTGGAATACTAGAAAATACAATTATATAACCATAATCACAAACTTTAGAATATGTCCATGACTCATCTCATTTGGATTTACTCTTTCACCACTCCAGCTCTAGACAATTTTTAATGTCTTTCCTGTGTCTATAGATGAGCCTTTATAAAAATATCTTAAGTGCAAAAATAAATTATGTAGTTTCTTTAGGTCTAGTTTTTTTCACATAGCTGGACACTTGTTCAAGATCTTTCCTGCTAGAGCAGATATCATTACTATATCTGCTTTGACTGAAGAACAGTATTCTATGACACAGATACACCACATACATGTTACCTTCTCCTAGTGGATGAATATGTCTCATTTACTTTTGGCAATTATAAATAGTGCTGCTATGAGCATTCACATATGAGTCTTTGGTGATAAACTTATTTATTTATTTATTTGCATACACTTGAAAAAGAAATTTCTGAGTATTACGCTGATTCTAGATAATATTTTGAGAAACTGCCAAAATGTTTTTCAAAGTGCCTGCACTATTTTACATTCTCATTTACAATATGACAGTTCCATATTCTGTAAATCTTTGTTGACACATTATTGTCTATATTATAGCCATTTTATTGGGTGTTAATTATCCTCCTTATTGTTTTCATTTGCATTTCTCTAATCACCACAATAGTGTTCGTATTTCCACGTACTTATTGACAATTTGCATATCTTCTTGTAGACATGTGTATTTAAATCCTTTGTCCATTTTAAAAACTTGAATGTTTATTATTGATTTTTAAGAGTTTCATCTTTATTCTGAAGTATACCCCTCACACAGATACAAAATTTAAAATTTTTTATATAAATTGACTTGTCTTTTTATTTTCTTTATGGCCTCATTTGAAAAACATAAGTGTTAAAATGTTATCCAATGCAGTTTATCATTTTATTTCCTTCTCTAGAATGTGATTTTGGTGTAATTTCTAAGAGATTGTTACCTAGCTTATAATTACAAATATTTACTCCCTTATTTCTCTATAAGTTTTATAATTTTATCTCCTACAAACAATAAGAGATGTATTTTGAATACTTCTGTGAATGGGTCTGATTTGAGTGAGGGGTTCGACTTTATCTTTCTGCAAGTGTATATAATTTTCTCAGCACCATTTGCTGAAAAAGCTGTATGTACAAAAGACAGTGTTTTGTGTGTGTGTGTGTGTGTGTGTGTTTCTGGAAAAAAAATCTAGTCTTTTTGCCAAGCAGTATTTCTTCCTTATGTGAGTTCTCTGATGTCTGCTTACGTGTGACTTCTGACATAAGATGTTCTACATTCATTACAATGAGCCTTCCATATCCACAAGATCCACATTCGTGGATTCAACCAATTATAGATTAAAAATATTTGAAAAAAAGAAAGTATGGCAATACAAAATATAAAAGAAAAACTACAACTCCTTATATTGTTTCTAATGTATTCAGTAATATAAGTAATCTAGACATGATGTTAAATTGTGCAGCAGAATGTTACACAATAGGTCACCACTTCATGTAAGACTTGACCATTCACAGATTTTGGTATCTATGGAAAGTTTTGAAACCAATCCCCTGTGGATATGAATGGACAGCTGTATATTCATAGGTTTTCTCTTTTACGTGAGTTCTCTGATACATCCTGAAGTGTGCTCATGACTTGTAAGGTTTGATTTCTGGTAGAAAGATTTCATACGTTCATTACATTCATATGGTTTCACAACTGTGTGAGTTCTTTGATGGACACTGAGGTCTGCTTTACTGTAGAAAGGCTTCCTATATTCTTTACATTCATCTGGATTCTCAAGTGTGTAAATTCTCCAATGCTTGCTGAGGTTTGACTTCTGGTGAAGTTTTTCCACACTCATTATATACATAGGGCTTCTCATCGGTGTGAATCTCTGATGCATGCTTAAGACTGACTTACATTTGAAGGTTTTTTCACACTCATTGTATTCATAGGGCCTTTGCTATGTGTGATTTTCTTATGTTTATTGAGATCCAAGTTATGGTAGAAAGATTTACATTCTTTATATTCATATGGTGTCTCACCTGTGTGAGTAATGTGATGTACATTGAAGTCTGATTTACTTTAGTAAATTTTTGAACATTCTTTTCATTCATATGGTTTCTTACCTGTGTGAATTCTCTGATGTCTGGTGAGGTTTGACTTCCTGTGAAAGGTTTTCCCACACTGACTACATTCATATGGTGTCTCATCTGTGTGAGTTCCCTGATGTTCTCTGAGACATGATTTACTAGAGTAAGTTTTTCTACATTCTTTACATTCATATGGTTTCTCACCTGTGTGAATTCTCTGATGCTTGCTGAGATTTGACTTCTCATGAAAGGTTTTTCCACATTCACTACATTCATATGGCTTCTCACCTGTGTGAATTCTCTGATGCCTGCTGAGGTGTGACTTCCTGTGAAAGGTTTTTCCACATTCACTACATTCATATGGCTTCTCACCTGTGTGAATTCTCTGATGCCTGCTGAGGTTAGACTTCCAATGAAAGGTTTTTCCACATTCACTACATTCATATAGTTTCTCACTTCTGTGAATTCTCTGATGCCTGCTGAGGTGTGACTTCCTGTGAAAGGTATTTCCACATTCACTACATTCATATCGTTTCTCACCTGTGTGAATTCTCTGATGCCTGCTGAGGTGTGACTTCCTGTGAAAGGTTTTTCCACATTCGCTACATTCATATGGTTTCTCACCTGTGTGAAGTCTCTGATGTACACTGAGGCATGATTTACGGTAGAAAGTTTTTCCACATTCTTTACATTCATATGGTTTCTCACCTGTGTGAGATCTGTGATGTACCCTGAGGTTTGACTTATGGTTGAAAGCTTTCTTACATTTTTTACATTCATATGGTTTCTTACCTGTGTGGGATCTCTGATGTGCACTGAGGCATGATTTACGGTAGAAAGTTTTTCCACATTCTTTACATTCATATGGTTTCTCACCTGTGTGAATTCTCTGATGCTTGCTGAGATTTGACTTCTCATGAAAGGTTTTTCCACATTCACTACATTCATATGGTCTCTCACCTGTGTGAATTCTCTCATGCTTGCTGAGGTTTGAGGACTTATGAAAGGTTTTCCCACATTCATTACACAAATATAGCTTCTCCCCTGTTTGTGTTCTCTTACGGATTGTAAGGGGTAATTTCTTCATGAATGATTTATCACATTCAGTATATTTATAGGGTTTTTCTTTTGTGTGTATTTTCTGCTGTTCATTGGGTTCATAATTTTCACAGAACTTTCTCCAACATATGTCAAACTGAAAAGCTTTCTCTGATACTGGAATAATCTCATGGGTAAGAACAGCTGACTTATGAAAGACTTTCCCATAATCAAATATACAGGATGTCTCTCCCATGTACACTTTCTTCTGTTCCAATAATATTGGCTCTGTGTTGAAGGATTTCCATTGTCCACTATATTCAGAAGCCTGCTGCTGAGCATAAATCTTAGAATGCTGATTAAGATGCTCACAATGTCTCCACAATTTCCCAGTTATATTACCCTCATCAGATTTCTCTCCAGCATGCATCCAATCAGCCTCTCTAGGAGGAAGTGCATTCAAACATACATTGAACTCTTTGCACCTCATTCCTAAATACTTTTTGCTATTTATAATTGAATTTGAAATATAGTTTGAGCTCAAATGAAATGCTTCTATTTCAACTTTCTCCTCAGTTGATGTATTGCTGTTGGCAATTACAACATCCTGCAAATGTGTATCATGACCTTCTTCGCTTTTTGTAATTGGAGCTTTGACTATCTGAACATCTAAAATAAGAAAAAATTACCATATCCATAAGCCACACATAACTATTGCTTAAATGAGCATGTAAAGGTAAAGAAGTTTTTTCATATTCTCATGGCATAGGATTGTACAAAAATGAATAATGGAAATTGGATTTATAAGTATACATGTTTCCTACATACTACCATAATGTAATAAATTGTATTAACATATTTTCTAATGTACAATTTTCTTTCTTTATTTTTCATTCATAAGAAAATATTTGGCAAAACTTTCACCTAAGCTTGGTCATAATTTTAAACAGGGGCTTATCATCTGACATTTGTTTACCCTATTTTATTTCTCTATTTTATTCTTATAACAACAGTGCGAATCACATAGTGCATTTTTCCCTTCTGATTCTGATTTGAGTATGGTAATACTTTATTGGATCAGGTACTTTCAGGTTCAGCAGGAAACCAATTTTCTTTCCATTAAGCAGAAATTTGGCTTAGGTTCAGAATTTTGCCCCTATTGTTCATTTAGTTTTCATTCTTCCCTACAAAAAGGCTATAAGACATCTGGAAATTTTTCAGATAAAACATTTCCTTTTCCACACAGTAGATAAAGACATCTTACTACAAATTTCTCATTTAACATCACTGCCTCTGCTTCTCAAAAAGCTCCATTTTACCACAATGTGCACCCCTTTTCTGCAAGTTTAAGACATTTGGTTGTCAACCCAGGATGTACCCACAATATTTCCTTTTCTATTTAGCTCCTTCTGAGTTTTACTGGCATTCTACCTCTATTTTCTGGTGCACACACCTCTGCTTTATAATTTGCTCCTTCTGAAGTCTTTTAATTTTTGCAATGAAGTTTCAGTTGTGTCCTATTTTCATATAAAATAAAGTCTTATGTACATTCCTTGTTCTCGTTGTTGGTTTAGAATAATATTCACAAAGAGAAGGGGAACATGCTAAATTCAAGTTCCAGTACTCCACAAAAAAATCTGAGCCCTTCAACATAAAACTCTTGGTTCACTTGATATTGGGACCCACAATCTCCTGATTCTCCTTCCAAGTCCAGTAGCTCATATCCAGGTGCCTATGCTGTGTCCTTAACATCTTCATACTTTCTGATTCATGGTACACAATGCTCACTTCTCAACCTCTTTGCTCATTTTCTTATCAACACCCTACGTAACCTCCTCTATAATTATGACATTAAAAATCAGCTGTAAGCCACCAATTTCCAAATTTGTAGCTCCAATAGTGATGTCCTCTCTAAACTCTCAATTTTATACTTATGCAAGTATAATATGTCAAATCTGGAAAGAGTTAAGTTGAACTTACTCTATGCCAAAGTAAACTATAACCTTCCTAGAACTGCTCAATCTGGATATCCTTCTTAAATTCTCACTACCCAATTTTCTGTCTCTCTCACTGTGGTTACATATTCCTCATGATTCTTAAACAAATACTTAATGTATATTATTATCTTGTTTCTCATCAGAATGTGAACCCTAGGAAAGAGACATCATTTAGATTATTGCTGTTTTAAGTAAAAATATATAAAATTAAAAGTGCTTAAAACGCATTTAATTATGATGTAGTGAAAACATATGCATATAAATAAATGTTTGTGCTATAATTTAAATGTTCCCCAAACTCATATTGAAGCTTGATCATCATATTAACAGTAGGAAGAGTGTGGAAAATCTAACTATGGTATTTGAACTGCAAGGCTTTGAGGAAGTTATTAGATAGTGAAGGCCATGCCTTTATGAATGGATTGATCTGCTCATGAAATAGTGAGTTAATGGGTTATCGGGGGTAGATTGGTGGCTTTAAACAGCATATGGACACACTTTTGCCACTCTCACCTTGTGATACACTGCACCAACTGTGGACTCTGCTGAGAGTCTCCACAAATGAGAAGACCCCCATGAGATGTGACACCTCAACCTTGGACTTGTCTGCCTACATAATAATAAAAAATAAACTTTGTTTCCTTATAAATTACCTATTTTCAGGTATAAAGTTACAAGCAGAAAAACATGGACTAAAACATTCTGGAAGAAGATGTACATGATAATGGACTGAAAGAGAGCTACCAAGAATACTGATAAAGTTCACAGTCAATAAAAGGGTCTAAAACAAGAAATGTAGAGATTAGACTTGTGGAAGTATATGAGCTACTCATTAAAATAAAATGTGGGTGTATAAGTGTTAGAGCCCTCTTTGGAGATTATATAATGCATGAGTTTCTAAGTAGGCCAGCAGTTCTCTGGTCTGAAATCTAGCAAATATATTGGTAAAAACAGCTGAACATGACTGAAATCTGCTGGACCTTACTCTTTCCAGCCTCAGTGCCCAGGACATACTGACCTTGTAGACTCCGGTTTTGGGAATCTATTGTCCATTGTTCTGCTTCTTGCTCCAACTTGAAGATCACTTCAGGTTTGGTAATGCAGTACCCTTTAATGGATAATAACAGGGACTTTGCAAAATTGTTGTCAGGTTCTTGAAAGGATGACAAGAGCTCGTCTTAAGATGCTATGAAATGACAGGGCCAATTTGAACGTTTCTTTGGAGAGGGATGATGCATTCTTTATGGAATAAAATCCTACCTAAATAGCATTAAATCTTATAAGTGGTTCCTTTATTTACCATAGAGGAAGAAAGTACTGCCCCTGACACTGAGGAGTTTCACTCACCCAATGACACCAGGTTGTTGTAGGTCTCCAGCATCACACTCCTGTACAAAGTCCTCTGACCATCATCAAGGTCCTGCCACTCCTCCCATGTGAAGTCCACAGCAACATCCTCAAAAGACACTAACACCTGTAACAGCACATTTCTCCTCAACTCGAGTCACCAGACCTGGTTCACAAAATGGAAATCTGGAAGTTCAAAATTCCGTGGGTGCATGTACATATGTATCTTACAACAGGTATAGTATTCCATATGGTAGAAGAAAGAAAAATCACAACAGGAAGATTCTGCAACTGTAATAAATTATTAATTACAAAAAATACTACTACAAAGCCACTTTACAGATCTAGACCATCATTCTTGCTATAGATAAAAGGATGAATAGAATTCTACTCCTCCAAGGGATCTATGATATAGTATGAAGACATAAGTATAAATACTTACCTGAAAAAAAGTGTGAGTTGAACTAACTTAGAACCAAGTTCAATATAGACTGGCATAAGAAAGAATGAGAAAATATACTTCTATTTTGTGTTCAGTTTCAACTCCACTGAAATGCCAAAGATGCTTAGCCTTTCAATGTAAAGTATATGAGTAAACAGCAAAAGTCCAGTCAGAAAGACACAAACAATTCACACTATATTAAGGGAACTACATACAGTACTATGTCTAGGGGATGGGATAAAAACAATTTGACCAAAATCAAATATCAAAAACCTTATGCCCTCACTGTTGACTTTAAATTACTTTCAAATTAAAAGCATGAACCAAACATATCCAAATTTTCTTTCTGTATGCAAAAAAATTGCTTGCCACTTTTCAAAACATGAGGTGTAAAAAATCAGGTCCTGTAAGGACAGGTAAATGACATAATCAGATTTGAATTTGACATTCATCCACTAGAAGGGAATGGTTAAGGTGCTTATGGGAGAATCAGAGGAGAAGAAAACAGAGTAATAGATGATCACCTGTCATCAGGACACACAGCAGTAAGCATAGCAAAGAGGAAAAAAAGGAAAGAAAAAGCAGGAGCAGAACATGGTTCTAATTTGCTGTGCAGAGAATAAAAAAAAGAGTCTTATTCCCAGGCTATTTACATGATTTCAGCTACTTAGGTACTGTCATTGTAAAGTAAAATTTGGAAAACGGGTTTAAAAAAAAACTATAATGCAGAAGTGACACAGATTTGAACACAATTTAAGCATAATACTTAAAATATCCTTGAAAATGTCCAAATGGCAGTTAAATATATAATTTCAGTGTTTAGGATAGAGATCTAAGCTCATAATAAAGATTTAGAAAATATCAGAATTTCATCGATACCTTTAGTAATCAGTTAATGAATCTATAACCTTAAACATTTAGGGAATCTGCAGAAAATATTAATATATAAAGATAAAGAAGACAAATAGACTGCTAAGAACAGGAAAATTTTTCTGAATTTATTTCACGAATAAAGGAAAACTCAGTATTAAGAAGTCTACCAATACAATTGATCACTTTCATAGTTATGAAGCAAAATCCTTTGATTATCTACATAAACATTAAAAAGGTACTTCTAGAAACACATTCCACGTGTCTATTCCTGCGCGCGCGCACGTGCACACACACACACACACACACACACACACACACAAACATTTGGAAATTATCACTCCATTGTAACAACAAATAAAAAGCTGAAATGCCTGAAAAATCAATAACTCTTATTGAATAGTAAGAAAGAAAAGACACAGAGCACACTGCTGCCCCAAATATTAGAGAGGCAGACAGGCAAATATATGGAGGCATGGCTTACACAAACTGATGGAGGCTCATCAATAGAGTTGTAGGGAACTCTGAGGGTTAAAACTCCAGGGGACCCAGTCATAGCAGGAAACCAAAGTACTGTGTAATTCACTGTCACAAGCATGAACAGGATCCTACAGTAAATAGTAAAAAAGATCTCCCCCCTGCTTTCACCTGTGAGTGAAAAAAAGGCAAACCTTTAAATATGCCAGAATATTCTGTTGTTTATTCATTACCTACTCTAAGATATTTTGTTATAGAAGTCCAAATGGACTAAGACAGCTCCCCCCTCTCCACAGCTTAAGAACACATTACTGAATGCATATTTACAGTAGTTTCTTTTCCATGTTACATCATATATGGCTATAAAATATACAATTACATGGCATTTTTAAAGACAAAAAAACCCCATAATAAACAAGCAAAGAAACACAGCTGGAAGTGATAGAGCAAGCATCAGAAAAAGCCATGATCAGGATGTTAAAAATGTCAAACAAGTTATTTTCAAAAATACTCTGTCGAATAAGCTTAGGGCTCAAATGGATGAAGTAAACAGTACTCAACAGCAGATGGGCAATGAAAGTACACATAAAATTTCTAAGAAAGTACCAAAACAAGCAAGCAAACATAAAAACAGTAGCACAGATCAAAAACACTGTAACTGAAATAAGGAATGTTTTTAATTGGCTTAATAATAGACTGAGAAAAGAATCTCTGAGCTTGAAAGTACATCAATAGTAACTTCAAAATCTGAAAAGCAAAGAGAACGAAGACAGAAAAGAACTGAATATCCAAGGACTGTGGGAAAACTACAAAATTATCCCATAGAATAATGAGAATACCGCCCCCAAAATAGAAAGAGAGACAGAAAGAAACAGAATGTATATTTGAAACAATAATGCTTGAGAGCGTCCACAGATTAATATCAGACACCAAACCAAAGACCCAGGAAACTCAGAGAATATCAACCATGATAAATGCCAAAAACTACACCTAAGCATATCATTATTAAAACACAGAAAATCAATTTTTTAAAAAACTACAAAAAGGAAAAGGGAACAAAATCTTACTTATAGAGAAGAAAAGATAAGAATTACATAGAAAATCTGCTTAGAATCCATGCAAGTAAGAAGTCAGTGAAATGAAACACTCAAAGCATCGAGAGAAGAAACCCACCAACTTACAGTTGTCTACCCTGTAAAATCATCCTTCAAAAGGGAAGGAAAAATAAAGACTTTCTCATATGAACAAAAATTAAGGAAATCTGCTGCCAGTGTAAATGTCTTGCAAGAAATATTAAAAGAATTTCTGTTGACAGAAGAAAAAGATGCATATAGGTCAGAAATCTTGATCTCCATAAAAAAAGGAACAGAATTAAAGAAGAAATAAGTGGAAGTAAAAAAAAGGTTTTTTTTTTCTTATTCTGAATTGATCTAACATATAATAGGTTGTACCCAATAATAGTGGAAACAATTTAAAAAGTTATGTATGCTTTTACACAAACACAAAAAAAATTAATAATTTAAAAATAGAAAGTCAATAGAGACAATCAAAAACAAAGAACAAAATATCTGATTCTTTGGAAAGATAAATAGAGTTAAGAATCCTATAACAAGGCTATGGAAAAAGAGCACCAAAACAACCCATACTGGGAATGAGAGGAGGGGCATCCCTACAGATCCTGTGGACATAAAAGGATAATAACGATATACTATGACTAACCTCTTGCACACATTTGAAAACTTAGATAAAATGGATCAAATCCTCACAAGATACAATTAAGAAAATTCACACAATAAGAAATACACAATATAAATAAGCGTATATCTGTTATAGAAAATGAGTAAATCGTTAATAATCTTCAAAACAAAAAACATCCTTCCCAGATGTGTTCAATGGTAAATACAACCAAACACTTAAGGAAGAAATTATAGCAATTCCCTACTGTGTATTGGTACTTCCCAACTCATTCTATGAGGACAGCATTACCTCAATACCAAAACCAGGAAAAGACATTACAAGAAGAGAAAAGTACAAATCATCACCACTCATGAATATACATGCAAAAGTCCTCAATAAAATATTGCTAAACCTAATCCAAAAATGTATTTAAAAAAGCTGTGCATTATGATCAAGTCAGATTTATTCCAGGCATACAAAGCTGGTACACGTTTGAACATCAATTAATATAATCCATCACATCAGCAGACTGAAATAGAAAAACCTTATGATCTAGAAAAAGCATGAGACAAAATACAGCATCATTCCTGATAAATACTCTCAGTAAACCAGAATTAGAGGGAAACTTCATCAACTTGATAAAGTCTATTTACAGAAACTGCAGCTAATATGATACTTAATGGCGAGAAATTCAAAGCCTTCCAACAAAATCAGAAACAAAGCAAGAATGCACCATCTCACCCCTCTTTCAACATCGTACTTAATGTACTAGCTCATGCAATAAGATAACTACTTAAAATAAAAGGCATACAAAAAGGAAAATAAAATAAAATTGTCTTTGTTTACAGATCATATGATAGTGTGTAAAAAATTCAAAACGGACAAAAAAACTTCTGGAACTAATAAGTGATTATAACGAGATTGCAAGATCCAAAGTTAATATGCAAATTTGATCACTTTCCTATATGCTAGCAACAAACAAGTGGAATTTGAAGTAAAAAAAAAAAAAAGACAACAAAACAAAAACCACACTATTTACATTACCACCCCAAAAATGAAATAGTTGTGAATCATATATCTCACAAGAAATTAATATCCAGAATACACAGAATCCTTCATCTCACAAGTCAAAAACCAAATAACCTGTTTAAAAATGGGCAAAGGTCTTGAACAGCCATTGCTCCAAAGATGATATACAAATGGCTAACAAGCATATGAAAACATGCTTGACATCACTAACCATTAAAGAAATGCAAACTAAAACCACAATGACATATTACTTCACACACAATAGAAAATCACAAGCACAGGCAAAATTGGAACCCTTGTAAACTGTTTTGTTGGTGGGAATGTAAAATGATGCAGCCACTAAAAATAATAGAGTGGCTTTTTAAAAAATTAAAATTAGAATTACCATATAATCCAACAATCCAATTTTGTGTATAAATCCAAAAT
Source organism: Cynocephalus volans (assembly GCF_027409185.1). Classification (NCBI taxonomy): domain Eukaryota; kingdom Metazoa; phylum Chordata; class Mammalia; order Dermoptera; family Cynocephalidae; genus Cynocephalus; species Cynocephalus volans. The sequence continues at coordinate 43,366,931 of NC_084463.1, read as the reverse complement.
AATTAATAATAGTGCAAAATATTTGCACAACTGTTTTCATGGCAACATTATTCACTTAAAAGATGGAAGCACTCCAAATGTCCTTAGAGAAATGTGAATACAGAAACAAAACATTTTATGTTCATAAAGGAATATTAGATAGCCTTAAAAACAAAGAAAGTCCTCACAGTCTTATGCTATATGAGAACATTATGCAAAGGAAAATAAGCCACTCACAAAATGACAGATATTGTATGGCTCCACTGATGTAAGTCAAATTTTTAGAAACACAAAGTAGAATGGTGGTTGTTAAGGTCTGGGAGGAGAGGGAAATTGAGAGCTGTCATTTAATGAGTACAGACTTGCAGTTTTCCAAGACAGAAAGTTCTGGATATCTGCTGCACAACAGTGTGAATATACCTAACACCACTTAAAGGTTAAGAAATGGTTAAATTTATATATGTATATGTGTTTTTTTACCAAAACTAAAAACAGATTATTTTGAAAATAATTTTAAAAGGCCAGTAGTTGATCATACTGAAAAATAAATGAATAAATAATTAAAAATAAATTGAGTACCCAAAAACAATTTAGGAAAGTAAAAACAGAGGACAAAATGGCAACTGAGACAAAAGAGAAAATGTGAAGCAAAATAGCAGACATAACTCTAACCTTATTAATAATTAGTTTCAGTTGAATTGGAATAAATATTCCACTTTATGCAGAGACTGTCTGGCTTGATAGGAAAGTAAGACCCAACTATATGCTATCCACAGAGACATGATTTAAATGCAAAGACACAAACAGAGTAAAATTTTAAAAAATGGAAAAAGATGTTCTACATTGACAGTAAATATAAAAAGCCTAAGTTGAGATATTAATACTAGCAAAAAGAAACTTCAAGACAAAATATATCAACAGGGAAAAAAAGACAGCCCTTTAATAATAACAGAAGGATTATATTTGAGGAAGATGTAACAATTATAACTATGTTTGTGCCTAAACACAGAGCCACAAAGTACACTCATGTGGTGCTTAAAGACTGGGTAAGTTCTGAAAAATGTGTCATTAGGCAACTTTGTCACTGCACGAACCTCATAGAGTGCACTTACAGAACCTACATGGTACAGCCTACTACATACCTGGACTATATAATGTAGATTACTGCACAGATATAAATGGGGTCTGTTGACTAAAATGTTATGAGGCACATGACTGTACCTGGAAAAGAAAAACTGAGCTAAAGTGAGAAATTGACAAATCAGGGCCGAGCCCCTGGCGCACTCGGGAGAGTGTGGCGCTAGGAGCGCAGCGACGCTCCCGTCGCGGGTTCAGATCCTATATAGGAATGGCCGCTGCACTCACTGGCTGAGGACCGGACACGAAAAAAACATAAATAAATAAATAAAAAGTTTTTTAAAAAAGAAATTGACAAATCAACATTCATAGTTGCAGAATTCTTTTCTCTCAATAACTAATGAAATAACCAGATAAAATTATCAGGAAGAGTACAGATATAATTGACAAAATTTTAACTATATTGTATTATGAATATGTATATTTGTCTCTGTCTCTGCCTCCTAGCATACACCTCCTAAAATCCTTACACTCTTCAAAGTGATGAGTGTCACTTTGCATGCTAATCAGTTGGCTGGTGGCTGGCTGCACCTGGGTAAATTCAGGATGGGAGCTGATTGTCAGAGGAGCCAACTTTGTAATTAGAGGGTTGGGACTGGCAGCCCACATCCCCAACTTCCAGGGAGGGGAGAGGAACTGAAGGTTAAGTTCATCAACAGTGGCCTATGCTGCAATCAATTGTGCCTAATGAGACCTCCATAAAAACCCAAGAACACAGGTTTGAGGGAGCATCAGGACAGTTGAACTCAGCCGTGTGCCAGGAGGGTGGTGTACCTCATATCCAAGGGAATGGAACCCCCTGTGCCAGGACCCTTCCAGACCTCACCCTTTGTATCTCTTCACCTACATGTATTTTTCAAAATGTCCTTTGGAATGAATGAGCAAGTGTAAGTAAATGTTTCACTGAATTCTTGGAGCCCCTTTAGTAAATTTATATAGACTAAAGAGAAAAAAGGGCATTGTGGGAGCCAGTCAGAAGATCCAGGAACATGCACTTGCAACTGGCATCTGAAGTGGGGACAGTCTTGGGGATGGAGCTCTTAACTTATGAGATATGATGCTACCTCCAGATAGATAGTGCCAAAATAAATTTGAATTAGAGATTCACCCAGCTTGATGTCTGCTACAAAATTGCTTCTAGGCTTAGTGTGTGGAGAGAAATCCTCAAGTATCTGGTGTCAGCTGTCAGCAGTGTGTTGTGAGTATAGGAGGGGAAACTGAGTATGTTATCCCCATCCAACTGAATTGATATTTGTAGAGTACAATCTGAAGCTGATATGGGTAAATGTGTCCACCAATGTTAATATGTTGGAAACTTGATCCCTATTATAACAGTGTTAAGAAGTCAGAAAATCCAATTATAATACTTGAAAGGTGGGACCTTTAAGAGGTGACAGGATTGTGATGACAATGCCCTTGTGAATAGATTAATCCATTCATCAAGTAATGGATTAATGTGTTAATGGGGTATCATGGGCATAGACTGGTGGCTTTGTACACTGGGCACATGAAAGTGCTCTTGCCATTCTCACCATGTGTTAATCTGCATTGCCACAGGACTCCCTACAGAGTCCCCACCATGAAGAAGATCCTGGACTGGATCTTAGCCTCCAAAATTGTAAAAAATAACCTCTTCTCTTAATGCATTATCCAGTTTAACATATTCTGTTGTAAGAAACAAAACAAAAAAAAGAAAAGAAAAAAACAGACTAATACAGGAACACTCATCAAGACACAGTACACACTGACCTATAAAAGGTCACAAGACTAAAATACTATAAAATATGTTCTCTAATCAAAATGAAATTAAATTAGAAACCAGCAACAAAAGTATATTCACAAAGTCTCAAATATTTGAAAATTACATGACACACTTTGAAGGGAGGCTAAAAATCAAAGAGCCTGTGTCTGCTCTGTGGGGGTAGCTTTGGTCTAATGGATTTTAAGGCACAGAAGCCTGTGCTTTCTAAAGTAGTGATTACATCATTTCTTGTATCAACAGACCAGAGTTAGATAAATATGAAAAGGAGGCCATTGAATCCCCAAATTAGTATAAGCAAGAAATAGAAAGAAAAAAAAAGTTGGTCAAGTACAAACCCAAGCATGTGAGGAAAAAGGATACTGACAGAAAATGGTGACAGCTAAAGGGGAAGTGTGAAGGGTCATGAGGCAACTTTCCAGAAATGAGGACCAGGCCCTGTTCAAAGAACTACAGCAGGTGGCCAGTGGGAAGAACTAACTGATCAGACCAGTGTCTGCAGGTGCCTCCCCTTCCCACCAGCCCTCTCTGAAAGGAAGTGCCCACACGTTCCTGCCAGTGTCTTCACTGTGAGGTGGGTGTGTCTGGAGGAGCAGATGACAGGCCACAGGACCTGTTTATGTTGGGCTTTCAGCCAGTTCTGTAACAGCAAACAATTTCTGGGGTTCTTGAGAGGGGAAAATTATATTGTGCACATGACAGAAATTTGTGGGAAACTGTGGTCTTGAATTTTTTTACCTTAAGGTACATTTCTAATAGCTACAAGGAAGAATTCAACAGGGAGTTTAATCTATGGTTGAAAGGCTTGCAAAGAGGTACAAACTGGAGAGGAATAGGTCTGAAAACTACAGAGGATTGAATGACTCAAGAAGAATTGCAGAGTGAGAATAGGGCCCAGGATGGAATGCTTGGATGAACTCTGCTACAAACAGAAAGTAGAAGAATTCAAAGAAAAAAGAAGAAACCATCACTGAGGTCATCATAGCAAGTAACACAGAAGAATTTCTGGGAAAAGCTCATGAACAGCAGTTTCAATTATGGCAGAAGATTCAAGTAGGGCAAAGGCTAGAGAATAGTCATTGAAATTGATTATAATTTAGGTGATTGGCAAACTTTTGAAGAACTGAACTTAAACTCCACTGAGTGGGTTCAAGAGCAAATGAACGGTGGGAACATTTTCCAAAAAATATAACTTTGGGGCCGAGCCCGTGGCGTACTCGGGAGAGTGCAGCGCTGGGAGCGCGGCGACGCTCCCACCGCAGGTTCGGATCCTATATAGGAATGGCCGGTGCACTCACTGGCTGAGTGCAGGTCGCGAAAAAGACAAAAAATATATATTTATATAACTTTGCACAGTGTGCTGCACACCTGCATGAACACAGGAACTGAGAGAAACCTGCAGAGAGTGACGCAAGAATCGGTGGTTGACTCAATCCTCCCGATGATCCAGGTTTTAGCTGTGAATCAAATAAGGCCTTCCAAAAGCTGTTTCGGTTCACACTGTTTTAGAAATTCCAGAAAAACCTTTTTAAGGGAATTGTTCTTTAGCACTAGGTTATTGTGTTTACTGCAGAAAACTGAAAGTATTTGTTTTCAAATTGGTGGAAAAAAAAAAAAAAACAACTTTCCACAACATACTCAATGAAAATAGTCTGTCAGACTTTGGTGGCAGCAAATCTGGATGTTCCATAAAAAATGTAGTATACTGTCCTCTCAAATTTCATTCCAATCAAGAAACAAAAGGGTTTTTTTTGCCATGACATCAAAAGGACTGATGACCAATTTGCACTCAGCATGGAGAATACTAAGTTCTGCCAAGCTGCTGTGTCTACACGCCAACTTTATCTTTTATTCCTACATTTCCCACAAGCTAAGTTTTACTTATTTATAGTTTTCTATTTTAATTCATGGACCCCATAAATCTCATAAACACAATGTAAGACAAAGTAAAGAACATAAACAAACAACTCACCAAAGACTTCTTCATTTTTTGTTGCTCTTGGAAACGCAAATAGCACTGTGGCAGCACAGCTGAAAAAGAAAATTGAGTGAATTAAGAAGAGAACTGGTGTGACTTGATCTTGGATTCTTCTGACCAAAACACTGCCAATTAGCTGGAAACAAGAACCACCACCACCAGCAACACAACAGAACTTTTTCCCTACTGGATGATAGTCCTTTATGTGTCAAAAAGAGGCAGCACATAACTAATTGAAGATGCATCTACAAATACATTAATAGACAAAAAGCAGCCAATTTAATTTGGGGTTAATGAAAACAGATGAGGGTACTTAAAAAGTCTGCATAAAAATTAAATTAAAAGATAATGTGAATCCTTTAATACACTTTTTGAAGTCCCCTCATAGATTACCTACTGCTTTAGCAACATCCAATTTTACATTGATATAATTTAATCATTTAAACAAAAGAACAAATTATCATGTCTTCACTAAAATTAATGTGATAAAATATACCTAGGCTATATTAACCATTTGCCTATTAATTCAGGTATTTCATATAGGAGTCCACATGAGTGTTTCCACTATAAGATATCTTGCTTTTATATGCCTAAACATCAGAAAAGTGTACATCTTGCACCCCAACATTTTTTGCCCATAAGTATAAAAAAAGAGTATATAATACATATTTCTTGTGGTACACTCTTCCAGTAATAATTTCCAGTTTCAGGTATCCCTGTATCCATCTTTTTATATAGTATGTTCTTGCAAAACTGGGCTTTGCAATTGATTTTCTTTGGCCACTATGACATTAGAAAATGTGAATCCGGGCCGAGCCCGTGGTGCACTTGGTAGAGTGCTGCGCTGGCAGCGCGGCGACGCTCCCGCCGCGGGTTTGGATCCTATATAGGACTGACCGGTGCACTCACTGGCTGAGTGCCGGTCACGAAAAAACGACAAAAAAAAAAAAAAAAAAAAAGAAAATGTGATGCAAACATGACTGTGAACAGTGATTGCCATTGGTGCTTGCCTTCTTAGACACAGTTATGTTGTAAAGAAGCCTGGGGCTATGCTATTGGCGACACAGAACCTACCCAAGAGCCAGCACAAGCTACAGCACAAGTGAGTGATGACATCTTAAACCAACCAGCTTCAGCCGAGGCACAAGTTGACTGAAGCCTCATTTGTAATCCAGGCAACACCAATGTAGAAACTGCCCAGCTGAGCACAGCCCAAAAAATATTTCCATCGCAAATACCCATGTAGCAAATGAAATGTGTTTTGTGTTTATTTCTGTTTTTGTAAGCCGTTGAATTTTGGTTAGTTTCTTAACTAGCAAATAGTAACTGTTACACAGAAGACGTCTGAACTCAATAGTAACAAAATTATTTGGAAGAAGATGTTTTAAATTACATGCCAAAAATAGTCAATAGAAATTCAAAACCACACACACAAGTTTTGAAAAATCACACAGAATGACAACTGGATGGAATTCAGTGAGGTTGCTAGAGCTCACGGAGGCCACATGAATTATATAAAGCAATTGGTTGCATCAGTAAACCATGTTGTAAGTTTTTAAATTTTATTTTTCAAGTCATAAACAAGTCTATTTACCTAAAAACATAAAACATAAAAAGGGTCTCTTACTTATAAGCAAGTATTATGCTGTAAGTTAATTACATTTTAAGACATGAGTGTGGATAAGAGTGATGCAGTCTAATTTGCCCATGTTAAATAATGTTAAAAAGGCTCCCATTATATCCTTGCAGATTTTGTAATTTTTAAGAACAGATTACTGACATTAAGTGGAAAACACTTGTGTTGTTGACCCTTTGAAATCACATAATCCATAGAAAGTTTTGGAAATAAAAAAGGATAGTGATATTTAAAGCATAGTATATTAAAGCAATGTTTGATCTAATTTAATTTCATTCTCACAAAGATAATCTCAAAAGTAAACAAATGCTTTTTTATATTTTTTAATCTTAGTTTTATTGTAACATAGTTGATTGTACATATCTGTAGGGTTCAGAGTTGAATATCGATACCTGTGTGCAACATGTGATGCTCAAATAAGGATAACTGGCATGTTCAACAAAATACACCGTCATCATTTTTCACAGCCCTTTATCAATTCCTCCCTCCCCCTTCCCCTTTCCCACCTCTGGTAACCTCAGCTCTCCTTTCGAAAAGTTCAATGTATTAATGACTGTTTTTCTTTCTTTCTTTTAATTTATACATTTATTTTTTAGTGCCCACTTATGAGGCAAGGCATGCAGTCACTTATTTTGACTTAAGTGTGGCAAAAGGATAACATTAGCCAAAAAGTCAGGCTGTGTAACATCAACAGATTATGTGACCACGGGCAAATCACATCTCCTAAAATCCATTTTTAAACAATCTTTCTAATAAGGTAGGAATAACTTGGCAAACACTTCCCGAACGATTGAGGACAACTATCAGGACAGTGAGAGCCTCAGGATTCTCTCTAGATGCCAAATATGGTGATAGGCTATGTTTGAGAGAGCTCAGACACTAGAAACAATCAGAGAAGATAGAAGAAACGAGAGCGTGTTTAGAGGGCACTGTAGGCAGATCCTCTCAGATATGCCAGGTTATTCCTTCATCCCAGACCATACATTCAAGCCCCCTACTATAAGTAACATTTCCTAGGCCCTCGCCTATACTCAAACTCATGTCGCTTTTGAAAGATGGTGCAAATCTTCCAATAGCACTGAGTCCCCAACAGTGCTCTGAAGCACTATTGAGCGGTCTCAGGTCAGAGGGGAATTCTTGCAGGGGAGATTCCAATTCACTGGGAACCATCCTTCAAACTCTTTAACACCTCCTTTACTCCTAAGAAAACCGGACCATCAGCCAGTGTCCCAATCTTTGTCCTAGAAGTCACTGTCCCTGGAGACTCGGTCATGTACAAACATCTGTAGACTCGGACCAGAAGTGCTAGGCAGGCCACACAGTGCTGGAGGGAACAGAAACTACACTTGCTAAAAGAGACACCAAGACGCCCCACAGATACAACTTGCAGAGAGTAACACTGAGTGTGCACACGCTTCACAATTCTTTCTCTGGGAACTTGAGGCAATTTCGCTACTATTGCGAATGCGCTCATCTTACACATCAGTAAACTGAATGTCACTAGGTTAGTACCAGGTGCCCTCATGGCAGGGCCGCAACGGGAACTCACCGCACTCCTCCCAGGCTCACGCTGTCTTCAGGCGCCCCCACTCCAGACCCGCCGCCATCTTGGTCTTGACCCCCAATGGCGGAGCTTCTAAAACCGGCTTTTGTTCTCCAGGAAGGACAAGCCCCGCCTTCTGCAGGCCCACATTCCTCTGACGAAGCAGTCGAAAGAACAGGGGGAGGCCCCCCTTCCCCAGCCCAGGTCCATGGTTCAGACCAGCCCATCAGGCTCCGCCCACCTCAGACCGACCAGCGGACCTGTTCCACCAAACGCTGAGACACCCGTCTGCTCCACAGGGTCCCCTCCTTCACCCTCGCACCCACCTTCAAGGACACAAACTCCAACCACAGAACCTCGTCAGCACCGTGGAGGTGGCCGCAGCCTCCGGAAGATGAAGGGAACGGGCAAGGCCGCACATGCGCACCACAAATCCAGAACAGCCCTGCCCGGATCCCGTGCGGGTGACGTCATTTCAAAGCCAAACTACCTTTCCCAGGTTGCAGAGCGAACTGAGTGGCACATGCGCAGAAGATACACAAGGCCGGTTCCATAGCTCTCTGCAGGTCATGTCAACGGAGGATGAGACTTTATTTCCCACAAGCCTCTGTGGTACCCCCTTGGGAACAATGGAGGAAATTTTTATTTCTCCAGCAGGAAATCTGCTACTGGGACACCAGGCCGTGATGGAACAGCTGTGATCTCTATTCAGATGTTGGTGATGAGGAATTCTGATTCTTGATTTAATCCTTATTTGATGAGAGACATTGTGGTGATAAAGGGAAAATTCAATGTGGGCAAATGAGTAGATGATATTAATAAGTTCCTTTTTAAAAATTTTTATTTCTGATATTAGTATTCTGTTATATAGATATATATATTGCTGTTATAGAACCCAAGTCTATTTTCTAGAGATGCATTTTAAAGTATGAAAAAAACTATTTACCAATTTGACTTTATTTTATTTTAATTTTATTTTTTAATGTTTTTAATTTTTTTGAAGTAACTTATTATACATATTTTTGTGGTACGAATTTAACTATCAGTAGTTGTGTACTACGTGCGACGGTAGAATCAGGATAGTTAGCTTATTCATCATCACAATATGTAATCCTTCTTTGAAAAGTTTTAGCAAGCCAGAAATTATTATGGTAACTTTCTTCCAGTTCATCAAAAGATGTTTGTTTTCATCCAATAAGCTAATTTGTGAGTCTCCAATGGATTTTATTGTACAATTGGGAAAATGCTATTGTGTATATAGTGAAATAAAATAGCAGGTCATAGGGTAGGTGCACTCCATAATCCTGTGTCAATTTACACTTGCAGTGTCTGATAATTATTTGCCCCCAAGCCCCCAGGTCCTATTCATTTATCCATATATGCATCAGTCAAATATTTCGTTATTTGTTTTTGTGTGTTTGTGAGTGTATGTGATGGGCCTGAACTTTCCCTTTTCTTCCCTGGTTTCTGCCACAGACTTGGCAAGGAGTTCTGTGCATGGGTTTCTCAAAGCCCCTGCTACGACTGAATCTTCTTTTCAAACAGAGAAATGCCTGGCTTGAGTCATCAAGGTTGATGTGGGCTTGAGTGGTAGAATGAGACCAACATTGCTCAGAGATTATTATCACGGGGATCTGGTGATAGTCGGTAAGACTGAGAACAGCGGCTACTGTTTAGGATCAACTAAGAATGGCATTTTAATAAATATGTTCTGACATAATAATTTATCATAAAGTGGAAAGAAGAGAAAAAGCTATGTGCCAACAATGAAGGTGCAATATGTACTATACCCAGATTAACAAAACTGAGATAATTTGCTGCTGGTAGATGGGAATACAAGAAATAGAAAAAGTGTTCTTAAGCCTGGAAGCAAGTAACCCCAGACAATAATACAAATTCACACACAAAAAAACATGGGGCCACAGTAAAGGTAAATGACCACCTATAAAAAGGCAATATAAATGCACATTGTTTCTACTTTCTTCTCTTTATTGATTTAGAAAGAAACTGCATAAAGTTGTACATATACATTGCATTGTTCTTCCTGCAACGTATAGAAATGTAATATACCAGAACTGATGAAGACCACCAGGCTAGAATTTTCTGAGGTCCTAGTGTGAAATCCACAGTCCCAGACCTTCTGTGTGGCCACAGCTGAGGGACCTTACTCTCCATGAGAGGGTCTCATAAAAAATGCTGCCCATGCAAAAGCAATCATCTCAGCATCCAGCCACGTGGACCTTGAGTTCAATGTGAATGTTTGACATATTCTCTAACACCAGTGGTTAATGGGATGAAGAAAAAGAGTGCTTGAAATACACCAAAATGCTTCTATCATGAGGTTCACATTGGTACATAGTGGTAGTCACATTTACTAAGCTGCTGGTCACAGGTCCTCTGGTGTCATGTCTAAGAAACCACTTCCCAAAGCAAGATCACAAAACTCTGCTTCTATATTCTCTCATAAGAATTTTATAGTTTATTTTTTACATTTCGGCGTATGATCGATTTTGAGTTAATTTTTGTGTATGCACTGAATTGAGAGTTTAATCTCATTATTTTCATTGTAAATATCCAATTTTCTTAGCATTATTTGTTGAAAATCCTAAATTTTACCTTTACATTATCTTCTCGTATTTGTTGATAATCAATTTACCATAAATGTGAGGATTTGTTTGTTATCTTTCAATTCTGTTCTACTGATACATATATTTTTTTCTGTGCTCTGTCACTATCGCATTGCCTTCATTACTGATGTTTTACAGCAAATTTTTCAGTATTGTGTTGATTATACTGGGTCCCTTGCACTTTCACATAATTCTTAAGATGAGCATTTCTAGAGGACAAAAATGTAGCTTAAGTTTTAATATGGATTGTATTGAATCTACATTACAGTTTGGCAAGTATCATCATGTTAACAATGAATGTTAGATACATAAACCAGACATGTATTTTTATTTATTTAGGTCTTTTATAATTTCACTCAAAAAAGCAGTTCTGTTTTTGCTGTAAACATCTTGAACTTTCAAAAATTTATTCCGAAGTAGGTGTAAGATTTTAGCAGATATTCTTTGTCAGGTTCCTTCTATTTCTAGTTTGTTGAGTGTGTTTAATCATGAAGATGTGTTACCTTTTTAAAATGCTTTTAATGCACATATTGGGAATCAGATTCTACAGACACTTTAAAACCAACGGCTCATCTTCCTTTCTGTTTCTGGATCCTTCTCTCACAAACGCAATCTTTCTGAAGGCAATCAGATTCTAAATATTAAAAACAGGGTGAGTGGATGAGTGAATAGTTGAGAACACTTGATCTCAGTTATCCTTGCAGCTGACTGCTGTGGTATTGAGGAGGGTTGTTTTTCACTCCCATGAAATGTCAATTAGAAATTCAAATACTAATAATGTTAGAGGGCAGGAAGGAGGATACCTGTAAAGTGCACACTTTAGAAATTTGAGAAAATAAAACTTCTATTTCTTCACTGTGAAGTGGAAATATTAGCAGAAAGGAGAAGAAAGTGCAGAAGACACAGCATATCAAAGGTGTGTGTAGCTGGAAATAAAAGAGAAAAATAAGTAAACCTTTATTTACACAAGGATTATGTTGAAGGAAGTAGAATAGATTTTGGCCATAGATTTCAGAAGTGCGTTTGTGCATTTTGAAAATACTGTTTCTGGTTTATTTTATGAGGGGTCTGATACCATCCTCTCTATTTCAGAAGTCTGGATGGTAACCACTGTGTCTGCCTCCATCATGTGTGGGAAGTGTCTGTTCCACATTCTCTCCTGTTACAGGTAAGAAGGCTCTGGGAGTCACCTGTGGGTCTTCAGCTGGAAAGCATGTGACAGGCTGTTCTTGAATTCTCGCTCTGTTTCCTTCTCCCTGAGTCTCATGGGATATCTGTAATCTAAATGCTGTGCACCCTGTTTGTCTGTGATTGTAGTCAAATGCCTCAATGACAATCTCCCAGTCACTTGTAGGCTATTGTGGGAAGGAGCAGACAACATTTGGCTGGGCAGGGGAGCAGCAGGTTACAGACATCCAGTGAGACTCCCCACCCCAGCCAAATGTTGTCTGCTCCTTCCCACAATAGCCTACAAGTGACTGGGAGATTTTCATTGAGGCATTTGACTACAATCACAGACAACCAAGGTGCACAGCATGTAGGTTTTTAATTCAACTGATATAATTTCCTAAATGGTGTAAAGTAAGTGTCTGCCTTTATTTTTTTGTACATGTGTGTCCTGTTTTCCCAGCATTATTTGCTGAAGAGACAACCCTTTCCTGATTGTGTAGTCTTGCCATTTTGGATGAGGATTATTTGACCATATATGAGGGTACTTCAAAAAGTTATCTTTTGTTCTGTTTTTTCACAAATATTTTGAAGTACCCTGTTGTGTGTGATTTTATTTCTGGGATTTTTGTTCTATTCCACTGGTCTAAATGTCTGTCTTTATGCAAGTTTCATACTATCTGGATTACTGTAACTTTGTAATATGTTTGGAAATCAGAAAGTGTGAGGGCCAAAATTTGCTTTTCGCCCATCTCTAGTATCTTTAGGTTTGTTCTCGCCTTCTGAATGTTCAACATATTGTTTTGTCTTCTTTCCTTCTTCCTTCCTTCCTTCCTTCCTTCCTTCCTTCCTTCCTTCCTTCCTTCTTGGCACCCAGTTAAGAGTGAGAACATGTGTTATTTCCCCTTCCTTGTTTGGTTTATTTCATTTAACACCATTTTCTCCAGACACATCCATGTTGCTGCAAATGGCAGAATTTCATTCCTTTATATGGCTGAGTATATATACACATTTTCCTTATCCAGTCATCCATCAAATGACATTTAGGTTGGTTCCATATTTTGGCTATTGAAAATAGAGCTACTATGAACATGGGAGTGCACATACCCTTTGGTATGATTATTTCCATTCCTTTGGATATATGCCCAGTACTGGGATTGCTGGATCATATGGTAGTTCTATCTGTAGTTGTTTCAGGAACCTCCATACCATTTCCCATAATGACTGCACCAGTTTACAGTCCCACCAGCAGTGTAGAAGAGTTCCCCTTTCCCTGCATCCTTGTCAGCATATGTTATTCTCAGTCTTTTTAGTAATGGCCAGTCTAACTGGGGTGAGATAATATATCAATATGGTTTTGATTTTCATTTCTCTAATGATTAGTGATGCTGAGCATTTTTTCATGTGTCTGCTGGACAGTTGTATGTTTTCCTTTGAAAAACGTCTATTCATCTTCTTTGCCCATTTCTTAATTGGATTATTATTGATCTATATATTTATTTTAACTCTATAGTTGTTTGAGTTCTTTTTATATTCTGGATATTAACTTCTTGTCAGATGTATAGTTTGCAAATATTTTCTCCCCTTCCATACATTGTCTTTCCACTCTGTTGGTTGTTTCCTTTGCTGTGCAGAAGCAATTTGATTTGATTAATCTCATTTGTTTATACTTTCTTTACTTGCTTGTGCTTTGAGGGTCTTATGCATAATGTCTTTGTCCAATCGTACTTGCTGAAGTGTTTCCCTTATGTTTTCCCTTAGTAATTTTATGGTTTTGGTCTTATATTTAAGCTTTTAATCCATGTTGAGTTTATTTTGCTATGTGGTTAGAGGTACAAGTCCAGTTTCATTCTTCTGCGTAGGGATACCCAATTTTCCCAGCACCATTTATTGAAGAGGCAGTCTTTCCCCCAGTGTATGTTCATGTTGATTTTTTCAAATATCTGTTGGCTGTAAGTATGTGGGTTGATTCCCAGGTTTTCTATTGTGTTCCATTGATCCAAGTGTCTGTTTTTATGCCAGTACCATGCTGTTTTGGTTACAAAGCTATGTGATATAATTTGAAGCCAGGTAGTGTTATGCCACTGGGTTTATTTTTATATTTTCCTCAGGATTGCTTTGGCTATTTGGGGTCTTTTTTTTTTTATATATGAATGTTAGGATTGCTTTTTCTTTTTTTGTGATGATTGTCATTGGCATTTTGATGAGGATTGCATTGAATCTGTAGATTGCTTTGGGTGAGATAGGCATTTTCGGGATGTTAATTCTTCCATTCCAAGAGCATAATATGCCTTCCCACCTTTTTGTGTCCTCTTTAATTTCTTTCAGTAGTGTTCAAAGTATAGAATACATTATTTTTAACTATGTTTACTCTGTTGTACAACAATATATACCCTGAAATTACTTGTTCTGTTCATCTGAAATATTTTATCCTTTAACCCACATATCTTTTATTGTCACCCCACTCCAACCCCCTGATAACCACCATGGTACTCTCTGTTTCTATAAGTGAGACAATTTTGGATTCACATATAAATGAGTTCATGCAGTTTTTGTCTTTCTCTGCCTGCCATATTTCATTCAGCATAATGTCATCCAGGTTCATGCATTTTACTTTTAAGGATGAAAAGTATCCTGCTGTTTTTTTTTTTTTAATTACTGTACATACATGTGGGTACAATGTTGATTTTCAATACTTGTTTTCAATGTGTAGTGGTTAGATCAGTATTGTTAGGTTATTCATCATTACAATATACAATCATGTTTTGTGCCTGTTGACCAATTCCTCATTAGCCCCTTCCCTCTCCCCTCTCCTACCCCCCCCATTTTCCACCTCTAGTTTTTTTGTAAAGAAAATGAAATTTTATTAATATTATTTTTTACATTCTAGCATATTGTTGCCGTGCATTTGGGAGGGAGGGGGAGACGAGAAAGGGGAAGGAAATGGAGTGGAAGAAGGAGGAAGGAGGAGAGGTGGTATTGAGGCCTGTGGCATCCCCTCATTCCCACAGGAGAGACTAGGGGGATTCCAACAGTGGCTTGCTCATTGATGGGCTGGGTGCAGATGTAAGGCAGGTGTCATAAAAGCCCTCACAACCCACTACCTCAGCTTGGGAACCAAGGGTCCTTCTTGCTACAGCTTTGTGGTTGTCACTGGGCTGGTTGCATGTGTTGGGGTATGTGGCTGATGCCCAAGAGCCCCTGCCATCCTGGGTGGGACAGCCTGAGCCACTCCCTGCAGTGGCTCAGTCCTCACCACTGGACTGGCTGCAGGTGTCAGGGTGTTGTGGCTGTGGCCCAAGGCCCTACACCACCCCAGCTCTAGAGAGCCCAGGGTGCTTCCTGCAGTGACTCAGTGATCCCTGCTGAGCTAGCTGTGGGTGTTGGGGATGTGAGGCCAAAGCATGAGCTCCCCCACAAACCCAGCTCAGGAAAGCCTGGGGTGCTTCCTGTGGTGGCTAGGTGGCTGCCACTGGGCTGGTTGTGGCCACATCTAGTTTTTTAAAAGTTCAGCCTATTACTGGGATTGTTGTTTCTTTCTTTCTTTCTCTCTGTCTCTCTTTATGGTTCATTTGTTTATTTATGGATTCAGCTCCCAGTTATGATTGTGAATATGTGGTATTTCTCTGTACCTGGGTTGTTTCACTTAGGAGAATTTTCCCCAGGCTCATCCATGTTGTTGCAAATGGGAGAATTTATCCTTTTTTATGGCTGTGTAGTATTCCATTGTGTTTATATACCACAATTTCCTTATCCAGTCATCCATCAGTGGACATTTATGTTGGTTCCAACATCTAGCTATTGTAAATAGAGCTGCAATAAACATGGGAGTGCAGGTATCTCTTTGACCTGATGTTTTACAATCTTCTGGATATATCCCCAGGACTGGGATTGCTGGATCATGTGGAAGTTCTATCTCTACTTGTTTAAGGAATCTTTGTACTATTCCCCACAATGGCAGTACTAATTTACAGCCCCATCGACAGTGCAGGAAGGTTCCACTCTCTCCACATCTTTACCATCATTTGTTATTCTCTGTCTTTTTAATAGTATATATACCACATTTCTTTATTTAGTCCTGATGGACATGTTGATTAACTTCATATCTTGGCTATTGTGAATAATATTGCAATAAACACAAGAGTAAAAATATTTCTTTGACATACTGATTTCATTTATTTTAGATATATACCCAGATGTAAAATTGCTGAATCTTATGGTAGTTCCATTTTTAATATTTTGAGAATATCATACTGGTTTACATAATACCTTTATTAACTTACATTCCCAGCAATGGTGTACAAGTGCCCGCTTATCTCTGCACCCGTTCCAAGAGTTTTCTTTCTTTTTTAGTAATAGCCATGCTAACAGCTGTGATGTAATGTCTATTAGTTGTTTCTTTAAATTGCCTTTCCCTGATGACTGGTAATGTTAAACATTATTTTTTCCACATACTTAGTGGTATTTGTATATCTTCTTATGATAAATACATTTCCAGAGTTTTTCGTATTTTGGTTTTTGTTCAGTTTTTCACCACTTTTAATTGGGTTATTTGTTTTCTTGCTATTGAGTTAAGTTCCTTATCTATTTTGGATCTTAACCACTTATAAGATTTATGGTTCCCAGATGGTTTTCTTATCCTGTATGTTGTCCCTTTACTCTGTTGATTGTCTCCTTTGCTTCACATGAGCTTTTAGTTTTAGGAGCTGCCATGTGTCCATTTCTGCCTCAGTGAGCTGTGCTCTAGAGTTCATGTCCAAAACGTCTTTACTCAGGCCAAAGTCATGAAGGTTTTACCTCTAGCAGTTTTACAGTTTCTGGTCTGAGGTTTCATTCATTTATTGTAGGTTTTTTTTTTACATGGGTAAAATATGGTCCATTTTTGTTTTTCTGGATGTAGATATTCAGTGTTTCTGACACTCTTGAAGAACCTATTGATTTCCCATTGTCTGTTAATGATATTTTGGTCAAAAATCAATTGATCATATATGTATGGATTCCCTTTAGGACACTCTATTCTATTCCATTGGTCTTTGTATCCGTTTTTATGCCAGTGGCATGCTCTATTGATTACTAGAGCTTTATATTATATTTTAAAATCAGATAGTGTGATGCTATCAGCTTTGTTCTTTTCACTGAATTTTATTTTGCCTATTTGGGCTCTTTTGTGGTTCCATTCAAATTTTAGAATTTGTTTCTATTTATGTGAAAAAATGATATAAGATTTTTTTTTTTTTTCGTGACCGGCACTCAGCCAGTGAGTGCACCGGTCAGTCCTATATAGGATCCGAACCCGCAGCGGGAGCGTCGCCACGCTCCCAGCGCAGCACTCTACCAAGTGTGCCACGGGCTCGGCCCAATGATATAAGATTTTGATAGACATTGCAATTAATCTGTAGATCACTTTTGGCATTATGTGTATTTTCACAATATCAATTCTTCAAAATAATAAGCACTAAATATTTTCATTTATTTTTGTATTTTTCAATTTCTTCCTTCAATGCTTTATCCTTTCAGTGCACAGACATTTCACAACCTTGGTTAAATTTATTTCTAAATATTTTATTTTCTTCTTTCTTTCTGATTTGGATGCTTTTTATTTATTTTTCTTGCTTTACATTTTTGGCAAGGACTTCCAGTACTATGTTAAATAGAAGTGAAAAGGGTTGCTATTCTTTTCTATTTCTGAACTTGATGAAAAGCTTTCAACCTTTCACTGTCACATATGATATTAGATTGAACTTGTCGTACATTCACTTTATTGTGTAGAAGCACATTTAGGTTCTGGTGAGGAGTCCCTTCCAGGTCGCAGACTGCAGACTTCAGGTTGTCTTTTAACCTGGCAGAGAGGGGAGGAGAGAGCCCTCTGTGGTCCATTTTATAAGGCCAGTCATCCCTTTCATGAGGGATCCAGCCTCATGACCTAATTACTTCCCAAAGCCCCACTTTCTAATTTTATCACATTGGCTGTTAGGATTTCAACATACAATTTCGAGGTGGTACAAAAACATTCAGACCATTGCAGATTCCAAGATTTGATTACAAAAAAAGCCATCATTTTCTTTTACTCTCTTCAATGTTTTCTCTTTCTCTCTTTTCCATTCTATTTCTCAAACTGTGAATGAAAGCTCCTATGTTATCAGCTTCCCTATGCAGAGGCCCACATGGCAGAGATCTGAGGGAATATCCAGGCCAACAGATGATAAGAAACTTAGGCTGTCCATCTAAACTGAGTGAAAAATATTTTTTAGCAGGGAGCCAGAACACAATGGGTCTTTGATAGAGAAACAAAGCCAGCAGACACTTTCTGAGTGCCTGCAACCCGTGGGGTCACTTGCTCCAAGCACCACAATTTATATAGAGAAAAACTAATGCACTTATTTTCCAGAGCCCCTGTCTACAACAGACTGGGAGGGCTCATCTCAGTTCCAGATGTTCACATAAATATACTACAGGGCTTCAGTTCAGTCCTGTCACAGCTGTGCTGGTGATGGCCCTGGCTCAGGCATAATCTTGGGAACATTTCAGATCTTCTGCCTATGCTCTGGGCCCCTGGGCATGAAACCAGAAGAATAGATGCCACTGCCCCATGGCACAGCTGTCTGCAGCCTTTTCTTCCCCCTTATGCCACTTTCCTAGTATTTGCCCCTTCCCTTTGCTTCCACCTTCAGGGTCTCCACTTCAGAAATCAATGTGTGTGTGTGTGTCTGTGTGTGTGTGTGTGTGTCTGTGTGTGTGTGTGCTCTTCCTCACATGGACATGTGGAAAGAAAAATGTCCCTATGTGGATAGGGAGTGCACGGAGGTCTTTTAGGATCTCAGTGGCTCAAACTTTCAAAGAAATCCTGATGGGAAGAGGTGGAGTCCTATGTAATATTCTGGACTCTGCCCACCTCTTCTGGTTTGGACCAGTCTAAGTCTCTTTCTTGTCCTCAGTTTACAAATTGTAAATGAAGAGATGGATGTGGAACAGCATATATGTGTGCTCTGCAAAGACATGAATTAGGGCTCCATCAACACCAGATGGAGTTTCAGTGCAGGCTGGGCTTAGATGCACAAAGATTTACAGGCCTCCTGACATGGCCAGTGTCGGTGATCACGTGGAATGGGGAAGCTAGACCTCCTTTCCAGGGTGGGACATGCAGGCACAGCCCCAAGACCTCTGCTCTTGAAGTAAGTCTCACATGATCTTCCCAACTTCAGCCTCTCCCAGCTCTGTTAATAACAAAATTAAAATTAAACAATTCTCTGGGAGAAAAATGGGCAATTTGATAAGACATTTTCCAAAAAGATAACCAAGTGTGCAAGGGAATGAAAAGTGCTACACAATGTTACTCATCAGTAAATTGCAAAGTACTACCACAACGTGACAGCACTATGCAATTGCAAAACTAAAAATCATTCACAATATCACCTCTTGTCAGGGTGTAGAGCAACTGAAACTCTGGCACAATGCTGTGTGTGTCACTTGTTTCACCCATTTTCCCAACCCTTTATTAGTATCTGATAAAGATGGACATATACACACTCGGTGACACAACAATTTAACTCTTACATATATATCTGATGAAAATGCCTGCCTCTGCTCGCCATGCAGAAGAATGCTCAGAACAGCATTATTTGATACTTCTCCAAACTGGAAACAATTCAAATGTTCATCAATAATACAAAGGATAAATGAAATGAGTTTTATTTTTTATAATGGGATATTAAACAGAAATAAGAACAAGCTACAACCACATTTGATAATATCCCTGAAACTGGGCTTGTCAGTTTGCTCACTTGGGAGAGTGTGGTGCTGGTAAGACCAAGGCCGTGGGTTCAGACACCCACACTGGCCAGCCACCAAGAAAAAAACAAACAAAAATTCTGAAACTTACAAGCATAATTAAAGTAACAAACAGAGACCAGTACATTCTGTTTGATTCTATTTATATAATGTTAAAAACAAGTAAAGCTAATTCAAAAGTTAGCAAATGCTTTACTTTGGGGGAAGACAGGGTAGGATCTTGGAAAGTGAACACAAGGGGCTCCTGCAGGGTTGGGGATGTTCCATTTCTTGTGGGCACTGGTTACCAGATGTGTCCCATTTGGATAATTTATTGAGCTATAAACTTATTACTTCCATACATTTAGGTATGTCTGCTGTGCTTTGACACATGAATCCAGTTAATTAAATCCAGAACTCTTTCCCTGGCTAACTCCAAAGCCAGGAGACACAGTAGATTGTTCAAGACTCTGGAATTACCAGGTGTAGATTTGTATCCTGGATCTTACCATTTTGTATTTCTGAGATTTGGATCAAATTACTAACTCTCTGAGCCTCAGTTTCTTCATCTGTAAATTGGATTAGTTATGGTTTCCTTTTACAAATTGATGAGATTAAATCCTCTAATAAATATTGGCTCTTGTGAGGCCCCTGTTGTTCCTTAGTCTGTGGGCTACAGACAAGATGAACAAAGGCTTGGGCCAGAGGAAGGGGAAGAATGAGATTGTGGTCAAAGTTCTTCTCTGGGTGAAGAGAGCAATAAACATTCAGAGATGCTGCTGAGTTACAAGAAACAGAGTCTAACAGCCTTGCATTCCCTGTCTCTGGCCTCTTGCTCATCTGTAAACACAGAAACTGGACTAAAGTGATGATCTCTGGCTGGTTAGTTTTTTCAGCTATGACATTGTCCAGTTGATAGAGCAACAAAAATGCCACCCAAAAGCCAAACATAAATGTGTACATGTGTCTGTTTATTTCCACATCTGTTCAAATATTTCCGGCAGATGCAGCTGTAGGTTTAGAGATTTTGTAGCATGATGACTGGGCACTCCATCTCTTCTGATGTCAGGAGGACATAAAAATATTCACACATGGAAAGAAGGTAGGTGAGGCCACGTCTAACTAGGGCTTGGCTAAGAGTGGAAGACCCCAGTCAGGAGTCATGACCCTGACCCCACGTTGGGGGGTCTGAAATCTGGCAGGTAGCTCTTCATGGAGCTGTTGCATGGGCCTTCCTTTTAAAGCAACAATCTTTGGTTTGATTTGTCACTTTTTTTTGATTATACAACAAATGTATGATTTTTGTAGAAAATTTGAAAAACAAAAATTTTTTAAAGCGCGTTACATATGTGCATCTATGTATATAGCTTTATAAATATAATCATATCTATGTCTTTCTATCTATCTATGTCTTTCTATCTATCTAAATGCATATATCTATAAAGAGAAATAATTTAGTAGAAATAAGGGAAAATTTCTACATGTTGGTATTGGCTGATTTTTTTGTTGTTGTTCTTTAACAAAGACAGTGCACACTTAAATTTTATAGAGGAAAGCCATTTTCACTTTTAAAACTTCTTCTCAGAAGCTTCTGTGTTGGCTGAGAGCAGACCTGCCAAAATCTAGAACATTCTTAGTGAGAGGCAAAAACGTAGTCTTCAGCTTTCTGGAAACACCCCCGGGCTTCTAAGCAGTCTGCCCATGGCCTTGGCTATGAGTTTCAGGCCATCCTTTTTTGATTTGGGGGGTCTGGCTGGCCTACAGGATTTCGTTTTCTTCAGAAAATATTTGGCCTTTTCCAGGTAAAACTTCAGTGTTTTCTTGTGACCTTGATGCCTCATTTGGTCCCAGAACTCATCGGGGTGTATTTCCTGGGCTGGGTGGCCACCCCCACAACCAGAGGCAGCAGAAGTGAGGCAGCAGAGCTTGCAGAATGTCAGTGACATACAGAGTCCCTGCTGCTGGAACTGGGTTCAGGTGCCCGAGGCAGGCCCAGGACTTTCTTTTCTACAACAAGGGCACCAAAGTTGTCACTGCTCTCACTCTCTTCACTCCAGGCCCTTGGGCTCTTCTCTCTGGAATACTATTCCTTGTCCATTTTATGCCCCTGGGACCCAGCTCAGATGGGACACATCAGGGACACCCAGTCCACCTTGTAAGTCCCCTGCTACACTGTTCTATGGCACCTGCTACTTGCTCTCCTCATCACCAGTCATAACCAAAATCAGACTTTGAGTATGTCCCCCCCAACTTTGTGATCTCCTGTGGTTCGGGTGACTGCAAGAAGCAGATGCTCAACATTTCTTGTCTGTGGGTCTGTCTGTCCTGCACACTCTCTCACAGACATATTTTCCTCCAGGAACACAACCCACAACTGGAATCTTGCTCAGGGAGATCTGTGCTGCTCCCATCCAGGCCTATGAAAACAGCAAACCTCATTTTCCTCATTTGTATACATTTTATAGCATTAGGTTTTACGTTTGGGTCTAAAATCTGATTTTAGATTTTTTTGTTTGTGGTGTAAAATATGGATAAAAGCTCTTTCTCCCTCTCTTTTTTGCATCTGATTCCTGAGTTCACAGGTCACCCTGCTGATTCCTCAGGGCAGCTGACAGTCTGAGTATGTCCCTTGCCTCATTCTCTGTGGGGCCCACCAGGTGGTGGGGCTGCACCTGGTTCTCCAGGCTGTGCTTCTGTGAGTGCTGCTCCACCCTCTGCTCATGCTGCAGCTCCTGCACCAGCAGCACGCTCTGTGTGTCTCCCACAGCCGCATGGCCTTCTGGAAACAGCTGAAGAGCTTTGCGCTCCATCAGATCACCCACTTTATTAGGACATGAAATGATTTCTGAAGTGGCAGAACCAAGAGAAGACACCTTTAGGACTGGCCTGGCCAGCATGAGGAGGAGGACCCCACCTATGGTTTCCTCAGTGGCCAGTGGAGGCTGCACATCTGTAAGGACTGGCTGTCACTTCCTGGACACCATCCCTCAAGGTCAACTGCAGGCCATACCTTGACTCACAGTCCTTCCTCCTCTGGGGTAGTATTTCTGATCTTCCCAAAGCCACACCCTTGGCATGGCTGACCCTGATATTTTATACTCAGACCCGTCTCCTGTTCCTCTGATGTCACTGACAGAAAGAATATGAAGTTAGG
Source organism: Cynocephalus volans (assembly GCF_027409185.1). NCBI lineage: Eukaryota > Metazoa > Chordata > Mammalia > Dermoptera > Cynocephalidae > Cynocephalus > Cynocephalus volans. Next base: position 43,344,184 of record NC_084463.1, on the reverse strand, counting down.
AGCCTAGAAAAAAGTGAAGAAAAAGAATCAACCCTGGGAAGCAGCCTGGGCTCTTGGTGTGGCCAGACAGATCTCAGTCTGGGTCGTCTTTCCTTCTCTGCAGTTCCCCAGCTCACAGCATCTGGGCAAAAAATCACCTCTTGTTAAATTATAACCCCCAACTTCCCATTTTTAAAAACAATTGTGCCTCGTGCTATCATCTGGATTATGTAATTACAAACCTTTGCCTGAGAATTAAATTTGGCTCTCTGCCTATTTTTTTGATCCTCTGTCTTAAGCACATATTTTACACTTTTTAAATAATTGACAACAATCAAAAGAAGATACTCGGGCCGAGCCCGTGGCGCACTCGGGAGAGTGCGGCGCTGGGAGCGTGGCGATGCTCCCGCCGCGGGTTCGGATCCTATGTAGGAATGGCCGGTGCACTCACTGGCTGAGTGCCAGTCACGAAAAAGACAAAAAAAAAAAAAAAAAAAAAAAAATAGAAGATACTCGATGGTGTGAAAATATATGAAATCCACACTGGGGCTGGCCCGTGGCTCACTCGGGAGAGTGCGGTGCTAAGAACACCAAGGCCTCGGGTTCGGATCCCATATACGGATGGCCGGTTCGCTCACTGGCTGAGCGTGGTGCTGACAACACCAAGTCAAGGGTTAAGATCCCCTTACCGGTCATCTTAAAAAAAAAAAAAAACTCGGGAGAGTGCGGTGCTAAGAAATCCACACCGCAGAGTGTGCAAATTCTTTTGGAGCATGGCCACACCTATTCATCTCTGTTATTGTGTTGAAAGGTAAACGCAGACACATTAGAACTTTAAAGACATCGAGCATTTACTAACTTCTAAACCCACCAGCACTAGACAAGAAAAAATGTAGTGCTCTACTGAGGGGGCAGAGAAAGAAAGCTCTTAGGAGGTATTTGGAGAAGCCAGACAAAGAAAACACTTGATCGGTTGAAGTGGAAAGACTGGTTTGAAGTTAGTTGGCGGTTTCTAACTGGGTAAGCTTAAGTTTCCTTACCCTGTTTACACTGAGTTAGGTCTTGCTTTTCTTGAGTAGGAATCTAAGGTGTTGAAGTCATCTCAGCTTAATGTCCTTATAATTAAATGCTTTCACAATTTCTTATTTTTGGTCACCCTCTCATTTAGGACAGACGGACAAAATCTCAGGCATAAGTGTCACTCTGTGACTATTATGACTTATTTGCCTTTGTTTCAGCATGGAACTCATTAGTCACGATGTCAAGCTTGTGGAAAAATTATTATTTTTTCTTTTTTTGTTCTAGGTACAGTGAGACCTCCCGATATAATTTTGATGTCTGTGAATATGCATCTATGACTATTGAGAGAACACAGTTTACAGGAAAGAATATGACTAACAGAAAAATAATACCTAGAGAGTGAAGTCAGATTTTTAGTCAAGGGTGCTACAAACCAAGCCAAACACAAAACAAGAAAAACAAACTTTAATGGCTATAACAAAATATAAATTCATCTCTGAGTCCATAGGGCAGTCACTCAAGATTTCTCGATTTGAGCTGGAAGGATATTTCCTGGATTGCAGTTTGAATGTCTCTAGTTATGGCGTGGGGCATTTCAGTGCATTCCCTAAGAGGTTCATGAGTCACCATATAAAAGCTTGTCTTCTGAAGTGCATATAAAATCATCCAGGCCAGCATGTGGGGCTTCAGGAACACAAAACAGTTAGAAAATAAAATTACAAGGGCAATAAGGAAGACTAACATATTTTATTTTCTACGCTGTAGTTACCTACTAAAGCATAATTTCGACCTACGATAATCCCCATTTCCACCAAAGATAATCAGAGTACAACTAATTTGTTTACAAAGTAGGTTTAGTCTCATCAAACTTGGCCTGAGTTTTTACATAGTGCAGTAAGAATAGTAGTATAGAGCAAGACCAACTTAGCATAAGTAACTCCATTTTGCTGTTTACAAGTTTCCCACTTTATTTTTGATGACTTTAAAAGTGTTTACTTGGGGAGTCACTGGACACACTCACTTGCCTGTGCAAATCCATGAAATAAACAACTTCTGGCAAGAAAGATAAGCTACGACCTGCATGTATAAAAAGAAACTGCTTCTGCCTTAGCCCGTGGTCAGTACTTGCTTGGACTCATGGACCGTCACTCTGCTGCACTGATTCACTACATCTACCCTCAAGCAGCCCGAGTCTGTGAACTTAAAAAGGGCTCCTCCTTGAACCTTGCCTTGCAAGATGCAGACTGTGCAGACCCCCAGCCAAGCAGCATGAAAGACTGGAACTGATTCATTAACCCCTTACTATTGGCTGCTTCCTCGCCTTGAATGACTGAGTTTCCCCCTTCTTATTTTCTTTCTTCTTTGATTTTCCCTTGTTTGAAGTGGGAATTTGTAGATTCTTCTTTGTTCATCTCTGTGTGCTGTGCCACGTTACTGAGTGACAGGGACAGTACTCAGGAAATAGCTCCTGGTGAACTCCACATAATTTATAGGTGAATTGAGTTTGTCTGATTCAATCAAGCTTGACATTGTGGAAAGACACAATTGTGGTCATATCGAGTTAATCATCACCTCAACTCCATGCCCACAACTGTAGAAATTGATCATATATGCTCTTTTGTAGTCTGCTTTGCTTAAATTTAAGAATTTTAGATTAGACTATAAAAAGCCTCTTCAGGCTAAGACCTCATGCCAAGGACTTGGCATCAAACTTTGCCTACAATACCTACAATTTAGGGTGAATTCCTCTTTTTCTTGATGTCTTAGAATAGTTTTGAAGATTCCTAGGCCTTCCTTACTCAATCTACAAAGCTGGAAAACCATTAAAGCCAGATAACAGAACAAGCTTATTCCAACAGGTTTTATTGGCTCTATGAAGTCCACCTTAGTTTCTTAAAACCCTCTGGTCATATTTGGTTCAATGCACATTCTCAAATATGGCATTCTAGTCTAAGTCTTGGTAATGTAACAAATGTTTCTAATTATGTCCTGTTGTAAAAAGCATAAATTCCTTTTGAATTTTTGCAAATAACTGTACTGCCATAAGAATGCTCATTAATAGTTTTCAAGTTCTAGAATGACCAGGCAAACAGACAAAGTAATTGTTTTTTCTTACTTCACAAAGATAAACTTTGAAAATTAAAATAAGCTATAGATAGCTTAAGAGGAAAAACAAAGTTTTCTTGAATCTGGAAGACAAAATATTTTTAAAAACCAGCAAGTAAAAAAAATATTATTTTTAAAAAACCACACAATTATTCATTACCAGTTCATACAACTCTGAGTAACTAATTTTTGTTCTTCGTGGTGTTGGGTTAGCAGCTCCATTACACTTTTGAAAGTTGTTGCCCTGTCCAATGGCAAGATGTTAAAGGTATTTGAAAACCGAACTGCTCATACTCTTCTTCATAAAACTTCTTAAATGCACATCATTTGCAAAAATCATTATACCCATAATGTACTCAGTCATAATTTTAGTTATATTAGACACATTAGATTTTAAGGAGTTTTATACAATTTATGAACACATATTAATCATATCTACCCTTAATAACTTAAAAGAAGTTCAGCACTTTAAGATTTGCTTATTATTTGATATTGCTTCCCTGCAATTTAGCATGTAAAATAAACCTAATTAACACAACATCTCTTCTTTTTATAAGTACAGAGAGAAAAAAATCCTTTTAGTTATTCCAGGGACCCTCTCACAACTCCCCAAAGTAGGTCAATCTCAAAAAATTTACTAAATTTAGAATTTTATTTTGTAAATGTGAATAATGTCATAGAGCTTAAAACACTTGATTACAATAGGATCACAGATTGCTGTGAAACAGTGTTTATTCATTTAACCAGGGTAGTAATTAAAAGACTTCAATGGCAAAAATGAATAGTCACATAGTTGTAGCAAAAGTTAGCAATTTAATAGAAAGAACTCAGTGGTAGAGTTTGGATGTGGTGTACCCCCAAACTCATGAGGAAATCTGATCCCCAGTGTGGCAGTGTCGGGAGCTGAGTCACAGGGTGGATCCCTCATGATTCGGTTGATGCTGTCCCTGGGGGGGAGAGTAAGTTCTTGCTTTATTAGTTCCCATGAGATCTACTTGTTTAAAAAGACCCTAGAACTTCCCCTGTTTCTCTCTCTCTCACTCTCTGTCTCACATGTGCACATGCTTCCTCCCATCATGTGCTGTCAGCTGCCTGCCGCTTTCTGCCATGAGTAGAAGCAGCCTGAGGCCCACACCAGATGCAGCTGTCCCAGAATCATAAGCCAAATAAACTTCTGTTCTTTATTAATTACCCAACCTCAGGTATTCCATTATTGCAGCGCAAAAACAGACAAATACACTCAGTTTTCTTAAATAATAGACCTAATAACCACAACATGAAACACAGGAATATAGAACATATCTTCATAAAACAAAGAAACTTTGTTTCCTAGTTCAATTACCAAAAACAAAAACAAACAAAATACAAAACAAAACAAAAAATCTCTTCCACAATTTCTTAATAAGAACAGACCAGGAGTCCAGGAAATCTTTGTTATTTTAATAGAGAAGATACAATTCTAGTTTTGAATCAGTTGGTTTACGATATTAATGATCAATTTTAAAAAAAACCTTCATAGTAGTTTCCTTCAATTCTTAGCCACTTTGATCACACATAAAATTTCTTTTTCAAAATTTCTCTTCAGTAAACCTTCTAGAAGTTCATTTTGTTCCATTCATTCTCTTTCTTATTATGGAACAACCAAACATTCTACATTAGGACAAAATTACTCTTTATTTAACAAGAACGTCCTTTATTCCTCATAGCTTCACTTAAAAATATATCTTACCTTCACTCCTTACAGTGATGTTTCACATAATGTGTATAGTAATTAGAATTAGAAATAGTTATAATTTTTAATTCTTATAAATTCTAATGTGTAGTAAGAACTAGAAAATCATTAGTGTGTCACACCAGCATTCTGCAGATAGGAAAAACTATAAATAAAAATTTTATGGCTTTATCTCTCACCAGAAATGCAATTATAGTGAAGTTGTTTGTCAAGTGTTCTCCTTGAAAATGTGTACTGCTGAGTTCCGTGGAGTTTGTTCAACTTTCTACTTTGTAAATATTTACTGGATTCAAAAATAAAATAGAAGCATGTGTTTTCCCAGCATGCAGTTTCTCAGTGAGGTACAGCACATGTTTGCTAACAGACTCAAATATCCTTAGTTAATGTGTAATAAGAATCCAAAGTAGATAAACATATGTTCAGAAATTAATGTTTCATTATTTTATTTTACTTGAATGTGATCTAAAAACTTGATGAATATCCATCATTTAATTTAACAAAGACAAACTTGAAGGGTGTAAGTTGCTGAGGAGATTTGGAAAACTATTTTTAAACATGTTACAATACCTAACAAGTCTAGCTACCATTGTGTTATTTTTCCTTGCTAACAAATTTGGTAATACAGATAACTTAATTTTTAAACTTACTACTTGATAAGGCAAAATAGAATAAAAGTTGTGGGTCTGCATTACATTTAATTTTTACCACTCTGAAGACCTACCTTTTTTAATTAAACAAATTTTAACTAGCTATTGCTAACTAAAAATGACCCCATATCACATGAATTAAAAAGCAAAATTTTTTTCAGTTAGTTTCTAAAAGTTTATATTTCTGGAAGTTTAAAATCAATTATGTTTCTTTACAACAATTAAAGATCTTTTATAAACAAATTTTATTGACACCATCTGGTGGTAAAGAAACAAATCACACATTCATACGTACATGTACATGAACACACACACAGAAACAGATCATATAGGTTTTTATTTTAAAATGTTAGCCATGTACAATAGGCACAATAACACAATACTTTCTAGCATATAAAATGTGGACTCAAATTTGTTTTTGTCAGATGAGTATGTTAAGATTACTCACTTTGGTGGCTCATGCTTTTTCCTAGTATTTATAGAAGAGACACGATTTCTATGGAAAAGACAAGATTTTTATTTGCCCAATTTCTACATATTCCACCTTTTTCTTGTTTTTCTGATGTCATCTTTCCTACATTTTCATTTTAAAAAATAAGCTATCATGTCCTAGAGAAGTCAAAGCAGAAAACTTACGTACCAAAGGCACATAGCATAGTTTTCATCATTAGTCAACACACCCAAAAAAGAGTATAGGGAAATGCTGGTTAAGATAAGATGGCCAGGAGAAGACTCTTAAACAGAGGTAAGTTTTGTGACTTACATTAAAGTCCATGCCTTCTTCCTTTTCTAGTGATTTAGTACTTCCTGTTTTTCTGGTGCCAAGAATAACATCCATTTATAAATGGAGATTCCTTTTGTAGATGTAAATTTATTTTAACAGAAAGGAAATAACCAGCAGAATGTAATCCTAGAGACATATTTGAGGCACATATAGTTAGATCAATGGTTTTCCAAACCGTGTGTTTTTAAACTAGACTACTGCCTTCAGGGTGATGCCCTTGAAGAACAGGACAAGAATTTTCTAGGTCTGAACTCAGCAAGAATAATTTCCATTTTGGATTAGAGTCAGATACTGGTTCATCCTTTTATTTGTTTGTTATTATTTACAAGATTGAATGACATACTAGTCAAGTTTTGGGGTTTTTTTTAAAATAAAAAGTTTATAGATGTAGCAAAAATTGTGCCAATGAGAAGAGAGAAGATGGATCTGTCAGAGCAAAACATTATCAGGGATTCAAGCAGAGAGGTTTCAGTCGACTGAGAGGTTTTTTCGAGAGAAGCAAAATTGAATAAAGAAACCAGAAATCATTCTTGCAAAAGTTTTCCTAAAAATGTCCCAAGTGATAGTAGGACAGTTTTGGACATGGAAAACTTTTCGATTTGATTTGAGACCCCCACCAGAGAAATATTTATACTCTGAGAGATTGCTTGCTTATTATCTCAGAAAACAAACCCTTCGAGGCTTTCTCCAGTGAAGAAACAGTCTAGGAAAAAGGAATTGGATTCATCATATCGAGGCAGGAAGCTAGATAGAGATAAGAGTGGGAGAAAGAAAAATTTGTTATTTGCAAATGGGACAAACCAGTTTCCTGAGCAAGCCTGCACATGCACAGAAGTGGAGACAAAGACAATTCCAGACAGGGAGCCACGCAACCTTGGGCACCATTCAGTTAGACCAATGAGTTCCCACCAGCTAGGGTGCCAGTCTCTAACAATATGACAGAGATTACATTCAGGGCTCTACCAATGACCAAATGGCACGTCCAGGAGTAAATCACCTGTGAAACTCTAGTGTTCAAAAAGAGACTAATGCAGTAACATGAAGGCATCAAACAACCCAAAATTCAAGAAAACAACAATTCCAAGGAAAATGGTGATAACTGTATTAAATAATGACTGGTGAACTACCATCCAGGATAACGAGCTCCCAAACCCAAAGGTGGTGTAATAACCTTCTGACGAACAGGATTGTTTAGAAACTGCTGCCCAACCTTTTTACGTTATCTTTTGTGAACACACACACACACATACAGTAATGATTCTGTTATTAACAGGATAACTGACTTGCCACTCCTTCCCAAGGTCATAAATTCTAGTGCCATCTTTTTTAACTTTGAAAATTGAAAGACCTATCTGGGGGTTACACCTGCCACCCACACTATGCAGGTTACAGACGCCTGGCCATGCTGGTGGCTGGGCACACACGTGTGGTAAATGCCCTTGCTAAACAGATCACTGCTAAACAGATCACTGGGCTGCCCAACTGCTCAGTCAAATTTCTGCTCTGTGCAAACTGCATGACCTGCTGACCCACTATGGCAACCATTATCTTGCCTTTGGAGGTATTTAAGTACCCAGGCAGCCAGCGTAAGAGTGGCACATGTCTGCCTTTAGTAGAGGAACTCCTGTGAAAGACACATACACACAAGCACACACACATATACTTTTGGTACAAACCTCACTGAGATAATCAAAACAGCCAGAGACAGGATATGCCTTAGTGACAAATTTTGCTACACTTTTCATGTTAATAAATCCTTTCCAAATGGTGCTGAGTTGAGATAAAAAGTGGGTCGTATCTCCTTCTGGAGAGGAACGTGACTCTGAGACACTGTAAAACAAAACCATGAAAAATAAGGAAATCTCTCTTGTACAATGAGAATTTCAAAAGAATGAAGAGCATGTGTTTAAAAGTAAAAGTGAATTCCTACAAGTTTTGGTAGCTTACTTTTGCCAATAAATGCTTTAATCATAATGATATAAATAGACATTTTGGTAAGAGAAGAACAAACTGAATTGTATTTCAGAGTCAAACTCAGAGTTGAAATCACCAATTGCCTTTCCGTTCATTAGTTCAAAAGAAAACTTCATTGGCTCTTTCAGATTATATCTGAAATACACACCTGATATTCTGTGATGGAACTGACAAGTGTCCTGGGTCAGGGGATGAAGACGGCTTAGCCATTATGAACCTGGGCACCGCCAAAGAAGTCAAAGCAGGCATCAGTGTGTCTTGTTTGGTTTCTACCACATGGGCACTGTCTGGCTGGGCTGGTATGGAGGCTGTCACTGTGCACGATCCACTTGGAGCAGTCCTGGAGTCCCAGCTAGACATAGTGACAGTGGTGACCACTGCATCCCCATGGCCTTCCACTGGGGAGAGCTCAAGAATGACATCTCCTGGGGGCCCAGGGAAATACTTTCCCTACAGGTTTGAATGAGAAGCACTTTCCAGGTCTGGCTCAGAAGCATTTCTGGGCAGAGTTCCTGGTATTCCTTCATCAGCTGAGTTAGGAACTGGATCAGATGGAGAGCTGACACACTTGGATTTTAAGTCTTCTTTCTTAGCAGAAGCCAACAATTTCTGTTTTTTCAGAGGTGGCTCATCTTCTGATGAGGAAATCTGACCTGAGGTAGATGAGGAAAGACATGGTGAGAAATCTGACACATCTGAGAGCACAGCGTGCTCATGAGCAAGTAATTGCTTACGAGAACCCAAAAGCAACAATGCAAAGAGAGGAGTTAACTTCATGAACTCCAGTAATCCATTCTACCCCCCTCCCTTTTTTTTTGGTTTAACATCGCATTTGGAAGGATTAGTGATCTTAAGCAAAATCCAGTTTAATGGGATCCCAAAATTATGCTCACCGGTACAGATTTTACAATTTAGATTAAAAAGATGCGCCTCATGCTGGCTTGTTGTGTCTTTCAACAAATTGCTACGGACGTCCAGAAGGGGCTGGGGGCTTTTTTCAGGGACAGCTTGTACTGATTCTTGCTGTTCCTCAAAGAAAAAAAAAAGGTAGGTAATTTATTTTCCAATGCCATTTCCAAATTAACAGCACACATGAAAAAAGGTGGATGTGATTAAGAACCACTACAAGAAAAAAAAGGACCACTGGATACAAGTATTTGAGAAGTAATGAAATTATATATATTTGTTATAAGCTCAGTGTCCTGCCCAATAATTTAAGACACCTAAAAACATTTGGAATGGAGAAATTTTACTCTATCTTTTCTGAACCCCGAAAATACCAAATGCTCACACCTAAGTCTGACATGGGTGTAGAATCTTTTTTACTGGGAATGGTTTCCTGTTTTTAATGTCAGTCTTTCTGCCTTCATGGCACAATTTAGTTCTGGATTCTATCACCTAAAATAAAAAAGTCAAAAATCAAGCCCTCCACCTTGTTTTCCAGGAGGAAAGCATATCACTCCTGCAAACAGTGTATTATTTGACTTCTGGTAAAGTTAAGTCTCTGGTATCTGAAGCAGCCATTCTAAGTCAGTACTCACAGATGTCATCAGTTTCTCTTTCCCCCGGGAAATTTCCTTAGATCCAAGTTCTTCTGGCTTCATTCTCACAAGTTTTGCCAAAGAGATTTCTCCACGCAAAACACGACGGAAGAGTCCCTATAAAGAAACATCATTCATTCATTCATACATTCATTCAAACAATATCTGTGTGTGTTAATGTGGAGGCTACAGAAACAATAAAGCAGCACAAGAAGCTCTGCCTGGAGGTTCAAGGACCACTGGACAAAAACCAAAGCTTTCCGTGCAGGGCTGCACTGCACAGAGCCCTGCAGAGGCGCGACCTCACCTGCCTCCCAAAGCAGTCCCTTGAGAGCACGCGCCAGGCCGCCCAGCTGAGAGCAAATGGAGGCACAGAAAACATGCGTTTCAAAGTCAAGCAAGGCCCATGTTGCACTGATTCTTCTTTAAAAAATAAAAAGTCACCTCCGCAGGAAAAACAAAATCACGTACACAATTTGGAATACAGGTCAGAAATATACAGTATTAGGAATACAGACAGGAAGAAATGACTTGTGCTGGGGGGCTGTTAACCACGCTGAGATGCAGAGTATCTGACCCTGCTTCTACTGCACAGCTAAGAGCTCAGAGAGTGACACAGGACCAGAAGACTGGGAGCCCTGGAGGCAGGAGGCAAGAGACTGTACCAGACAAGCAGCTCAGCCTTCTCAGATTCCATTTCCATTTTCATCGCAGGAGAACAACCCCCACTCCACAGCTGCAATAAGGACTGAGCTGCCCTGCAGCACCCGTCCAAATGGTGAGAACTGGAGGGGCTGCTCCTTATTATTACTGTGAAGTAGCCCAAATTGTCGGGCTCACTCAAGTGATGAGAGAAAAGAAAATAAGGCAGAAAAGGCTGTCTGTAGCCAGAATATGGACACACTCATATTCTAGATTAAAGAATCTGTACTTTACTTTAGAGCAAATGAAGGGATGGACATTTGATTTGGCACTGTAATGTTTATGAGAGGCCAACCTGGTGAAATAAAAGATGAACTTCAGCCACTGAGATCACTGACAAGAGTCCACTTAAGGTAGGGAACAGAAAGATCCTCAAATAATACCAAGTACATGAGGGCATACAGAAGTGTCACAGAGGATAAAAATAGTTTTTAACTTTCATGGAAATAATATAAATGTTGCAAATGCTCTTTGATGTATGACTCTGAAACTCAGCTAATAGAAAACACACACCAAGTTTCCCTCTGCGTCAGGAATATTGCAGTACATAGAGATCACACACACCTGATTTTTAGGATCCTTGAGGTTGAACAGGAGGCTGCGGTATTTTCTCATGTAGCGAATATCTGTAACTTGAAACAAGTTAAACATTTCCTTCTCCAGATGAAGGGTGATGTTTCCTACTTCTTTCTCTGTCATGATTAAGTCATCACTGTCACTGACTCTGAATGGAATGAAAAAGAAACTACATAAAACCCTTGAATTTGGATACATTACATTTTTGAAACAGTGGGGCAATCTCAAAATGATCACGCCATACATGGAAGAGCTTCCACAGATAAAAGCCAAGGACAACAGCCCACCTTTTCCACAAAATCTCTTTCAAGGAGCGTCTTATATTCTGCCGAATTTGTGAACTGGGCTGTGACTGGGCAAGACTCCAGGTCCCAAGGTGTCCTGGGACTGGAGAGGCCACAGGAAGAGAAGTTGTTACCGGCTTCCCAATGGCTCCAACCAAAGCAGCAGATCCAGGGAACTGTCTGGAAACCACCGTCTGCCTGACAGCAGAAGTGCCACCTGATGGGGTGCCCGAGAGCCATGGCTTTTGGGAGATGGTGCCCTTGAAGCTAGAGGGTGACTTTTTAATGGCCGGTTTGGCTGCTGCCACATTAGGAAATGGAGGAGACTTCTTTGGAGCGACATGTCTTGGTGATGGTCGTTTGCCCACCAAGCAGCCCGGGCAGGCTTTTCTGTTTGAGGCCGAGGTCACCACTGCCTTCTCCTCTGCTCTTCCATCTGCCTTCCTGGCTGCAAGAGAGAGCGCAGGTGTGCAGGTGACACAGGAGAACAGGCTTCAAAGCACACCCACCCTTAACTAGCAAGAGCTTACTAGGCATTACTGAATAGGATACAGCTAGAAAAAAGGATTTTTAAAATCTTAAAATTCAGAAAAGAAGCATAATTAAGGGCTGTCAGCAGTATTAATGATAGTGACTATGGGTTATTTCAGATAGAAAAATGCTTTATTATTTTATTATATTAAAGCTTTTATTTTGACCAACAAACTCCATAATCAAAGACCCAATTTACTCCTCAGTTGAGCTTTAAAACTAAAGGACAAACTTCATTTTACCAAAAAAACAAACAAAAATGCCCTACGTAGGTTTGGGATAGCACTACAGAATTCAAGTGCAATTTTTTTATAAACTTGAGTTTCAAAACTCTTTTCAGGAAGGGTAAACAGACGAGTGCTCCTTACATGCACATTCAACCCAAAGTGGAACTCTGTGGCAACCACATCTGAGCGGGGGGGGGGGTTTCACATGCCACATTGTCCTACTAGACGAGTCACTTGTATGCCATTAATGAAATATGGAAAGGTGAGAGGAATTTGCAAGATGGGGAAAGTCAATCATGTTTCCATACTAAGAATTGGCAACCAACAATATAATAATGTTGCTGTTTTAATGTCCCCCTTTAACGCCCTCTAGTCATTATTCAATTAATGTGGTAAACAGTAAATTAGTGCTTTTAATTAAAACAAGGATTATAGTCCAAAGCTCAAAAAAACCCCTCAAAAGCCCCCATCATGCACAAAAACCTTTACATGCCAGGAAAGAACCCATTGCATTATAATCCTATATAGTCCACCAGAACTCAAAGATCAGCACTGCAACCCCTCAGCTAGGCAGGGGCTCTGGTGCAGACGCCATGTCACTGGATGATGCTTGTTTGGCAACAGTACATGAAAAAATGCTCAGCATCACTAGTCATCAGAGAAATTCAAATCAAAACCACACTCCACTTAGACTGACCATTATTAAAAAGACCATTAACAACAATTGCTACTGAGGATATGGGGAAAGGAGAACTCTGCTACAATGTTGGTGGGGCTGTAAATTAGCACAGCCACTATGGAAAACAGCAAAGAAGCTTCCTCAAATACAGACAGCACTACCATATGATCCAGCAATCCCACTACTGTATATATATCCAAAGAAATGGAAATCACTTCAAAGGGTTACCTGCACTCCCACATTCACTGCAGCTCTATTTACAATAGCCAAAATATAGTACCAACCTCCGTGCCCATCAACAGATGACTGGATAAGGAAAATGTGATATATGTACACAATGGAATACTACTCAGCTATAAAAAATGAATGAAATTCTGCCATTTGTAACAACCTGGATGAGTCTGGAGAAAATTATGTTGTGTGAAATAAGCCAGACAAGGATAGATAAATACCACATGCTCTCACTTATAACTAGGTGCTAAGAAAGAAAGAAAAACACAGAAGCAAAGTAACAAAGAAACAGAAAAGACTACAATTCCTTGAACTTTCAGAAGGACAGAAGAAACCAATGGTTATTAGAGATGGGGGGACGGAGGGAGGGAGGGAGTTTGGGGCATGATGGGTCAGGTAAAGGGCATAAAGGAAAATCATGATTTGTAATAATGAATATGCTAATAACAATATTTTTAAAAGTAAGACACTTTAAATACAAAAAGAATGTCATTATTGGCTTTCAAGAAAATTCCAGCTATGTGGATTACATTAAAAACCAGCTGTCAAGCTAAATCCTTTATCAGAACAAATTTTGATATTTCTTCAAATTGGGAGGAGAATGCTGGTTTAGATGTACAATGTCTGGTTACTCCCAGCCTCATTTATTTGTCACTGACAACTCTGGGAGAGACAGAGAAAATGGCTTATGCAACTTGTAAAAAAAACACAGACACACCCTCCACCACCAGCTTTAAATTTCTACAAAACGATCTTGGGATCTGGTATTCTACCATATGTTTGTTTTATTAAAGGAAATTTGCTCATGATTTCAATGCAATGTTCTTCTGGAGCCAATGCCAGAATTTATCCTTGAGGACACATGTTCTCCTGGATCCATTTCACACTGTGCCTTGCCACCTGTGTGGCACACACACATGAGCGGGAGGACAAGGCTTTCAGATGGGGAACTCACACAAGCAATTATCTGGGTTTACATCTGCAGGCTATTTAGGTTTTCCTTTTCAACTCCCACAGCTAGAATTAAACTGCAGAAATCTGTTTTCTACTTAAAATCTGTTCACATCCCAAATGTTTTAAGTTACTTAACAAGACTTTAGGGAGTCCAATATACTGGGAATTGTGTCTGTAAATATAAAGACCAGGCACTTCCATTTCAAAATTGTAATAAAGCACAAATGAAAAGAATTTTTAGCCCACTTCGTGCCTTGAGTAATGGGGGGTAAACAGTGGAAACAAAGAGAGGCAATATGGAAGCAAACAGATATAAAAACACAAGAGAAACACCATTTTCTTGGGGAGAACTAAAAAGCAAACTGTGTCTGTAAACTAAGGAAATTATACAGAAATCCACCCCCCCAAAATTTACAAAAATTGCATGTTAATCGCATCACCTTGAGAATGTGAAGGATACTTTAACAGGCAGGGCACCTCCTTAAGCAGGAGCAGAGAGCTTCCTGCACAGCAAGGCCCAGTTCACTGAGCAGCTATACCTGTGCCCACACATCGAGGGCAGCACCAGCCATGTGGGAGCAGAGGATGTTGTCAAGGCCACCTCCACAAGCAGCAGCAATGCTCAGCTCTACACCACAGGACTTCTCACAATGTACACAGTCACACAGACTGGAAATGGACCCGATATCAGCCTCAGGACCCCCGCCCCCTGAAAGCATTTCTGCAGCCAGTCAGGGAGACAAGGGTCTTCATGGGGTGCAGTTATGATGGGCTGTGTGCATGCTGCCCCCTCCCACTATACCTGTCAGGACTCAGAGGATGTGCCCTGCTACCAAAAAGTCAGAGATGTTTGGTGGGAGAGAGAGGCAGAGGCACATTGAACTTGAATTATTTTACCCATGACCCTACTCTCCTCCCAATCATCATTTGGAAAAATGACATTTCTGGGGAAACAGAAAATGATCAGAAGCAAGTAGCTAAAATGTATGTCCCTTATAAATTTTAGATATCAATCAATTTCAATTTTGAAATGTAGAGATGTGCTGGGAAGGTTAATTAGCCATATCAGTGTCAGTGAAAAGCTGATGGAAGAAGTGGGAAAGGCCAAAGGAGAAAACCTATGAGTACAGAAATTACCCTCTCTGATCTGGACTTCCATCCATCCCTGTCCCCCCTCAAAAGGTGAGTGAAGTAGGAGATTACTTCCCCATCTTTTCCTCTCTCCAATGTGCACAGTCTCCGCAACCCCCACACTTGGAGTCTTGGGGTCAGCTCTCCAATTCTGGTCAATACAGAGAAAAACTAACTGAACTGAAATTAATCATCCAAATTATCTCTTCTGTGGTTATTTATACCCCCCAGTTTTTCTTTCCTTTACTGTTAAGTGCATATAATCAATTTAATTAAAGCATTTTAGCAGAATATTAAAAAGTGACTGCTCCAATCCCTTTCACAGATATGGGATACCTATTTTAACATCTGTTCATTGGCTCTAAAAGTGCTGTTTTGCACAGGTGCTATAATTGGATGAACATATGAGACATGCTATTTGCTGGCTTGAAATTCTCAGCTCAAACAAGCTAAGGTGTATGGAGATTCATTATAACACAGTAACAGGTTAACTCAATTGGGATTCCATTTCTTAGGTTTGGGCTGCTTACATAACCAAAAGGAATTACTTTTTTATATACATATATAGACCACAATAGATCTAGCACCAACCTACACAAGTACCGCCCCGCCAAGTGATGTGTTCAAAGGACAATAAAAGAGAAAACACAGAACACATTTATAATCCTGAAATCTAGGGCTATTTAATCTTTTTGGTATTTATTTTATAAGGTACAAAATGCACTATGAACACCATAAATGAGAACTGATTTGACCATAGTTTTATGATAGAATAAAATGTATCGGATGGACTGAATTTAAATTTTTAATTTAACGGTGCAGCATTAGTCTGAGAAACAAGATGCATGATCGAATCAACAAGCTGCATGATCTTATCGGGTTTAATGGATCTATTTGGAATATCCTCATTACATTAATTTGAAATGTATGCCAGGGTATGACCTTTAATAGTCTGATCTTTAATAATAGCTTAAGAGATGAGCCAGGAAACCAGTCACACTTAGAATTCTCAGCACTTTCTCTTTAGTGAGGACACCCTGCGGTTCCACATGTGCAAGCACACCCCTCACTCACTGTGGGATCTACAGAGCAGCAGTAAATGCCCTTCAAAATTCAAATGCATGTTATCTGCATGTGTCGTATATGAGTAGGACATGAAAAAACTCCCACCTGTCCAGTCAGAGATAAACTTAACTCCTGAAAAGCGTACCTAAGTTGAATACCAGATGCAACACTAATTTGCAGAGTTTCACAGAACATATAAAAAAAAGTGCTGATTTTATGTGCTGAGATTGGATCATGTGGGAAAACTTAAGTTTTATATGGGCTGTAAGAAGACTAACTGATGTTTGGACAATGAGGACTTTTAAATGCTGGGCAGTCTATCTATTCAGATTTTGCTGAAGACAATACAAATGCTTATCAGAGCCTGATTAGGAAAACAGCTTTAAAAACTTAATCATCAAGGTGAAACATTTACTAATGAGGTTTGTACACCTTTTTGGAAAACACTGACTGGAAGTCCCAAGAGATTAGAGATAGATCCTCAGTGTCAGGAGGCATCTTGCACATGGGCATTCCTTTCCAGCACTGATAGTGCAGCCAGTGTTTATGATCAGAATTAAAACACAACTGCAACCCCCAGTCCTGGACAGGCTCAGGAAACGGCTATCTGGAAAGAGTGGGAGGGGTCCAGGAGGCCAGCCCCCAGGTGATACATACGTTTGCACAACAGTGATGACGAGACAGTGGAAGTCTTTTCCAGCTTTACTGCACTGTAATTCTGGTTGCTTGCCCAGGACGGCATGCTGCTTTCACAAGTTATCTCCTTCCCGAGGGATTTGCTCCTAGAAAAAGCCACCACCGCCTTCTTCACTGTGCCTTCTTTTTTTTCTGGAGCTGGTCTCTTGTGCAGAGAAGAGCTTTTAATGCCTCCCTGGATAATAAGTAAAACCCCAATTATTAAGAAGGCCAGAAAGTACACCTCCACTTCATTTCACTGAGAAAGAAAGGTCATAATCCTATACCTTCTTTGGGTCATCTACCCTGAGTCTGCACACCACATTTGCCTAGCAGCAGTCTGGCTACCTTTGCACATTGAGCTAACCCTTAGCACTCCCACCTCTTATTCAGGATTCCAACTTTTTGAGTGACAAGAAGATCCCTGACACAGGACCCCCTGTAACCTTGCTGAGATATGGGAGCAGTGACACAGGTTGCACGAAGAGCACAAATGATGTTTCTTTATCCTCTGCCAGGCCCAGGGCATGCTTGCTACAGCCTTTTTCCTCCTGCGTGCAGCAGCAACCACTTCTTTGTCAGTTCTATGATTCAAAACTACCAACTTTAAAAATTAAGTCACCTAAAAGTAAAATAAGCATTTGAAAATAATCAAGAAAACTCTCCAAACAGTGTTAGTTACACTTTGCTTGTCATAAATGTAACATCAACCGAAGCCCCAGGACAGGCCTGAGAGAAGAACCTGTGATTTCCAGCCATCCCTGAATTCTCCCCAAATTCCACACAGTACCAAAGCAGGACAACCTTGGCAGGAGCCAAGGGCAGCCTCATCCACCTGGAAGCAGGCAAGAAGCAGAGCATACCTGGAGTCCAAGGCAGGACCTGAGGGCAGCATCTCCTGCCTGGAAGCAGACACGGAGCACACTAAAACACCCCTTCCACATGGGTGGGCCACCACAGCCACTACCACAGCCATGGCTGCTGCAAAAGCAGCTCAAGACCACCACAGTATCACAGCTGTCATGCAGACAGCCTACCAGATACCTGATTGCATTGACACAAGGAAAGCCACCAGTGGAGTGTGGAAAAAGAAGAGCACATCCTTCTCTGCAAAGCCCACTCTAGAGTGACAGAAGAAGCAGCAACTATTCTCTAACTGATGACCAGACATAAATAGAGATACTAGAAATATGAAAATCCAAGAAAATATGACACCACCAAAAGAATACAGTAACTCACCAATACCAGACTGTATATAGCAAGAAACCCTTGCAAGGACGTAAAGGGTATTATGAGCAACAATCTTAAAGGAACTCACTGAGATAAGAGAAGACTCAGACAACATAAAGAAATGAGAAAAAAAATCTATGATATAAGGGAGGAAATTTACAAAGAGATTAATATCTTATAAAAGAATGATCAGAACTCATGGAATTGAAAGATTCACTTAATGAAATAACACAATGAATAGCTTTAAGCAGCAGGATAGAACAAGCAGAAGAAATGATTTCTTATCTTGAAGATGGGCTTTTTAAAAATTACCCAGGCAGGAAAAAAAAAAAAAGAAAGAAAGAAAAGAAAAAAAAAAAAACCTTTAAAAAAGGAAGAAAATCTAAGAGAACTACAAGGCAACCTTAGGCACACAAAAATTCAAATCATGGGTGTTCCAGAAGAGGAGGAGAAATGAAAAGGCATGGAAAACCTATCCAATGAAATAATAATGGAAAACTTCCCAGGAACAGGGAGAGACATGGACCTCCAGACCCAGGAAGCTCAAAGATCCCCAAACAGATTCACCCCAATAATCCTCTCCAAGACACACAGTAAGTAGTCAAACTGGCAAAGCTCAAAGACAAAGAGAATATTTTAAAAGAAGCAAGAGAAAAGCATCAAGTCACCTATAAGGGAGCCCTTATCAGACTAACAGCAAACTTTTCAACAGTAACTCTGCAGGACAGAAGGAAATGGGATGACTGACATACTGAAAATACTAAAAGAAATAAACTGCCAGAGAAGCACACCATATCCAGCAAGGCTATATCTCAGAAATGAGAGAGAAATAGTGTATTTTCCAGACAAAAACTGTGGGAGTTTACCACCATGTCACCAGCCCTGTAAGAAATCCTCAAGGGAGTCCTACAGCAGCAATTCAAAAAAATGGTAATCACCCATCTTACTAGCCATAGTTCTGTTCAAACTGCTTCTTACACAATTCAGTCTTGGTAGGTGATGTGTTTCTAGAAATTTATTCATTTCATCTAGATGATCTAATTTGTTGACCAACAATTATTCACAGTATTCTCTTATAACCCTTTTGATTTCTGTAAATTTCATTGTAATGACCCCTCTTTCATTTCTGATTTTAGTTATTTGAGTTTTCTGTTCTCTTAGTCCACCTAGACAAATGTTTGCCAATTTTATGGATCTCATCAAACTACCAACATTTAGTTTCATTGATTTACCCTACATTATTTTCTATTTTGTTTCATTTTCTATACTCTAATTTTTATTATTTACATTCTTTGCTTGGTCGGGCTTAGTTTGCTATTCATTTTCTAGTTTCCTGAGGTACAAAGGTGATTGCTGATTTCAGATCTTTCTTTTTTACGAATATATGTATTTATATTAAATAAATATATCTTTTAGCAAAAAATAAAACATAAGAAGTAAATAAATAAAAACAGGTAAGCTATGGAGACAGTAAAAAGATCAGAGGTTATGGAGGAGGAATGGATGAATAGGCAGAGAGGATTTCAAGGCAATGAAATTCTGTGACAGTATCATGGAAGACATACATCATTAAACATCTATCCAAACCCACACAATACACAAAAATGTGTGAACTCTAATGTAAACTGTGGTCTTTGGATGACGATGATGTATAAATCCATTTCATTAATTGTAACAAATGTACCACTTTTTTGGGCAATGTTGATAATGGGACAGGCTACACATGTGTGGGTCAGGGGTATACATGGGAAATCTCTGTACTTCCTGCTCAATATTGCTGTGAACCTAAAACTGCTCTAAAAAGTAAAGTCTATTAAAAATAAATGAATAAAAATAATAAACAAACAATCTTGTGAGTGAGGTCTCAAATGAAGAACACAGACTTGTCCAGAGCTCACCTCCCTCCCAACTGCCCTGTGTGTCTACTCTCTATACAAACTCCATCGGGTGACTACCAACTCTTTTATTCAAGACTGCTGCCAGTGTCCTGAAGTCTTATGTTCTCCCTGCAGCAGTGAGTTAGCTGCTTTTGCTTTACTGCATTTATATGACTGAATTTCAGCTAATGGGTTATGAAAAAAAAATAGGTGGAAAAGGTGGAAGACAAAGGTAAAGGTGATACTATCTGCAGTACATCTGTACCTGCTTTCCCTTACATTCTACAAATAAATAAAAAAACAAGTCTCAGGGGGAAACACTGTTACACAAATTTTGCTCCAATTGTTCAAAGGGTGGTCTGAGTCAACTTACCTGAACACTATACTGTGCAAGACGGAGCTTCTCTGGCTTCATCTTGATCTTCTCCTTAGGTTTTGGCTTCTGTTCTTTGCCTGAACTTAAGCATTTCATAGTAGCTGCAGCATGTTTAAGAATGCGGTCCTTGCTGCAGTAGGCCAGGTTGGGCTGCACCACAGTGGAGCGCCCAGGTCTGGTACACCTGGAGGTGCCTGGAGCCTCTACCACCTGCAGAGCAAAACAGGGAGCTTCAGACAGTGTGCTTGCCAATTTCTGCAGTTAAAGTGCTGTGTAAAATCACTATGTGTAGTACCAAGCTCACTGTTTTTAATTAAGAGATGTCAATAATATTTTTAATATGAATAAAATCCTATCTTTACTTATTCAAACTACATGAGTGTATTTCCCCGAGGCAAGGTATTCACATTTTAACTCTCCTTCAGACCATCTGTGGTGGGCAGAACTCTAAGGTGACCCTTAGGACACCTGCCGCTGGTACATATGCTCTGTATAATTCCCTCCATCTTGAGCATGAGCAAGTTCCATGCACATGATGAGATTTCATACCCACAATCAGGTTCTTCTATAGGGCAAACGTGCAGTAATTGCACAGGTAAGCAAGGTCCCAAATGAGATGACCAGAAAGGACCCTTAAGAGAGAAACTGGCCTTTCCTAAAGAGAGGAGACTCCATTGCTGATTGTGAAATAAGCTACCCTGCTTTGGGAAGGCCAACCAAGTTTAGGATCTGAGTACAGCTGCTAG
Organism: Cynocephalus volans; assembly: GCF_027409185.1. Lineage (NCBI taxonomy): Eukaryota > Metazoa > Chordata > Mammalia > Dermoptera > Cynocephalidae > Cynocephalus > Cynocephalus volans. Next base: position 43,323,117 of record NC_084463.1, on the reverse strand, counting down.
ACAAAATATGGGACACACAACTACATCTGGATTTCAGATAAACAAACAAAAAATATTATATAAGTATGCCACAAAAATTGCATGGGACATACTTATATACTAAACAGCATGAGGGATTCTGGAAGATCTTTCCCCTGCTGAGCCTCTGATGAGACAAAAGTCACAGCCTGACTGCAGTCCTGTTAAGATCCCAATCAGAGGGCCCAGTGAAGTCATGCCCAGGCTTGAGAACAACAGAAACTGAAACCATAAATATGTGATGTTCTAAGCTAAGTTTGTGGTAGTGTGGTATACAGTAACAAAAACCTAATACAGCACAAGATGTACACTTGGTTGCTTCTGTTTTGATGGTCAAGACTAAAATACACATGAAGGCATCCCTGAAATGTACTTAAGTGAAAACTTATTTCTCAAATTAAATAATTAACATAGTTATTTTTCTTCCACAGAATCTGTTTTACTTAGAATAAAGTTTTATATAAGCTTAAGTAAAACACATTGATGATAAAGATGAAATGGAGAAATTTTCCTATTCATTTTTCTTAATGACTGTGTTATTAACAGTAGTGTCATATTTCCATTTAGTCACTCTTAATACTTTCATGGCACATTTATTTAAATAGCTCATGGCACATTTATTTAAATGGCTAACAGTGCAAGAGTGTTCATAAGGCAGAGATGCTTTGAGACACAGCAACCTCAAAGCCTCCTGTTTGGTTGGCCCCAGTTAGAGGACAAGCTGCCAGGGTAGGGGTGGGACAGGGACTCAGGAAGGCCCAGAGTGAAACATGCTCTGAGTCACACCCCCTCATGGGAACTGGAATGGAGATTATGAGCATGTGACATTTCTCCTCAACAGCAGAAGCTGACATATATGGAAAAAATGATGAAGAATCACAGTCCCAGAGGGACATAAAAACCAGGTGGGAAGGAGAGTCAAGGAAATAGCCACAAGGCAGAGAAATGACACACTGAGCCAAGAATAGTGAGGGTCAGACTGATGCAGGCACCAAGACCACTCAGGGCTTCCCACACCAAGATGGCAAAAGAACCACAAGGCAGCTCGAGATGGTGTGTGTGGGTATACAGGAGGGCACACGCATTTCAGCAATTCAAAAACAATTCTGCTGATACACATAAAATACATAAGTAACATCAAGAACATGGAAATAAAAGTGATTGTTAAGAATTAAGTCCACAACAGCAGATGAGGTAGGTACAGATGCTTGTCCAGATGGAGTGGGCAGGAGATGGGGGCAGAGCTCAGGAAGCCCCACCCAGATGCAGCACCTGTCTTGGTAGAAATTAGCTTATTTCAAGACAGAAACTTTCCCAACCTTGATATTTCTACCAATAGCAAGTCTGGAACCCATAAGTTCATTCCCTTAATGTTTACCTCAGTAGGCAAAATACTCACAGGCTGGCAAAGCTTGAGTTTTTTCTTGCCACTTGGATTTGCAGCTTTCTCAACTCTCCTCTTTATCTTTCGGTCTTCACTAGATTTTTGCTCCACTTTTCCTGTACTTGTAAACTCTGTGTCATCAGCATCTCCAGGTCTAAATTTAGTTTCCTGATGATCTGTGGTTTCTGCCTTAGTCTCATCCTGCCCTTGCAGAACGGTGCAGTTTGGGCAGATATAATCTTCCCTGTTCCTTTCCAAAAGCCTTCCTCGAGCCTGAGAAGCACCCCCAGAATTGCCACGAAACCGTTCTTCACATCGGTCACAGCAACTCATAAACCTGAAATCATAAAACAGTGATATTAGGAATGGGACGTGAGGGACAAACACTTTTTGACAAATTAAGAAGTCCAATAGGTTTTAACATTCTATTGCTTAGAAAATGCAAATATACATAAAAGTACAGAGAATGGAACAAAGAACACATATGTCCCTCTCTTGATTTTACTAACATTCAACTAAATTTGTTTATCCTTTTTTGGCTGGAGTGAGCTATAGGCTTTCCAGGCATTGTACCCTAACTACTTCAGTATATGTCTCCTCAAAACAGCAGTGATGCCTTTCTTCCAACAGAGATTCCTTAACACAACAAGCCAACAGAGATTCCTTAACACCAAAGTGTAGCGAAGACTCTGAGCTGCCCCCATGTCCACACTGGGGTTCCACCAGTCTGCACCTGGCCCTCTGCTGTCTCCCAAGGAACAGTCTAGGGGAGCACTCTCTGACAGATTACTGAGACCACATGTGGAGTACTCGGCAGCCACTGGCTGCACATGGCTGGGTGGGGGCAGGAAGCTTCTCACCTCCTCCCATGCTCACCACTTTGACTGTAAACAGCCACATGTTGGGTGGCTACCACAGGGGAGGGGTGGCTCTAGGCTGGCCTTTCATTCCTTTTTTGATAATGATGTGTTCGTCTTTTTTGAATAAACAAATTATTCATCCAGCCTAGCTTTGTAACATTTAAAATCAAAACAAATATAAACACTATTTTCATCACCCGGATTTCTTTTAAAGCTGGGGCAGCCCATCCCTGTCCTCCCATGACCCACCTGTTGTTACGAGGCTGGAGACACATGCGGTCCAGGGTGTTGGGGTCGTGCAGCTCACATTCAGGCTTAGGCTTGCCCGAGTCCCTGCTCTCTTCACCTTTCACTTGCTGAGCTGCTGCCCTCTCCCGCTGACTCTCTTGGTCATTGGTCACTGCCTGGGACACAACCCTCTGGACAGTCTCTGGCTCTTGCTTGCTGGGCAGAGCATTCTCGACAGTAGTTCCTGCCTCGACATGCACAGTTTCTGTGGGATTCTCCTCCCGATGCTTCTTTCTCAGGTGATTCTCGATGCCTTTCAGGGGCCTGTCAGGTGGCTCTTGCTCTCGCTTTCCCCAAAGGCGATTCTGAAGCTCCTTCAAAGTCAGGCCATCACTGTCATTGTCGGAGGTGTCCTCCTTCTCCTTGCTTCCTGTGGCCTTTCCAGAAGAGGCAGGTCGCTCCTGTACACTCAAGGAACCAGAGTGGGGGCCACTTTTCATCTCAGAGGTACTTCCTATCCTCTCTTCCAAGGCAGTTTCAACATCTGGGACTGGACAAGACATTGGCTCACTGGAATCTTCAAAGGAGACATGAGCATTCTTCCTTCCTCGGCGCTGAACTATTGTAAGGGATTCCTCCACTGGCTCGGTGCACTGTGGCCATGTCCCACTGCGTCCCAAGGCCAGGCTGTGCTGCTGTGGGGGCTGCTGCCCCTGTGAGCCTGCCTCCACATCTCCCACACTCTCTCGCTTAGCAACAGTTGTTCTTCCGAATCCCTGGGTTTTGATGAAGGCTTTCCTTGTGGGTTTGATCATCTCAGGTGCCTTCTCACTGCTCAGGTCACCTTTACCTTCCATACCTAATGAGAAAATGTAATCACATCATGACCAGCAAGCCACTGAGCAAAAAGATGACACAACCTCAACCACACACAAGAGGGAGCACAACCTGCCTAAATGTAAATAAGAACAGGATGAAATGGAACAATCCTCTACCTACAAGATGTGGGACTGTGCATGAAGTAAGCCCTGTTGACCAGTGTTTCATGAAGTGTGGCACGTGAAGTGTGGCACATAAGATGATTTCAGGAGACTCATTAAGGAAACTTTAATAGTTACATATGTAATGTTTGGTAGGAAAAAACAGTCAGCAAGTCAAATGTGTCCTGCTGCCATTTACCTGCTAAGGACAGGGCTTTACAAAACAGGGATCAGGGAACAAAGGAAATAAGCTCCAACACAAGTTTGGTAAAGACGGGATCAGAGAGTGAGGTCGACAGACAGCCAGCAAGGGGACTGGCCACATCTAATTGGCTCTGGAGTCCTAGGCTGCAGACCACCCTGCTGGAGATTACATGTAGGGGAGAGGACCAGCTGAGCCCTGGCCTTTAGCTGCCCTGACCCAGGACCAGGAGGGATGCTGCTCTTGGACCCTCTGTACCAGCCTTCCTGCTGGCTGAACTCTGAGTGATCCTCTTGGGTGCCATGTGGGAGAAGCACTGCTTAGATTCCACAACATTGAGAGATATGAAACAGGCATTGTTTTAGTACACTGAGTTTCTGGGATAACTGAGACACTTAGAAAATATGAACCTAGGCAATAGCTTTAAGGTATAACACTTTTCTCTATTTTTTTCACTTTCTAATAGGTTCTAGAGGATCATGTTTGTGAAACTTTTGCTCTTGTTTAAAACAACAAAACCTGAAAAACAGTACATACCATAAGAATTCTTTTCCAAGCTGTCCAGCTTTAATCACATTTAAATGCTAATGACTCTGGTTTCTGCCATGTTCAATCTGAGGGAACAGACAGGTATAAAATGAAAACCTTAAAAACATAAAACACACAACTTAAGATCACTTGCAACCTAAATTTTTCTTTTTGCTTCCATCTAAATGTTGTCACTTCCCATTTTCCTATCCAGCCGTAGGTGCTGCCTGACTGCAAACCTGACCCACACACTCCTCAGTCACCCAGAAACTGCTGAGGCATGGACCACACCCCTTCCTTCATGCCCCAACATGGCTAAACTAAACCAGGCACCAACACTGACCCTTCATCAGCATGGAAACCCCAGGCCCCCAGTAGTGTGCAGAGGATCCTCTGTGATGGTGGCAACACAAAGGGGGGCTTACCATGCCAGCTGGGGACACTGGGAAAATCACACTGAGCTGCTCTCATCTAGGAGGTAATGCTGACTTGAAAAGGTCATAGGTTTTAAATGTGAGAAACAACACAAAAAGCAAAGACATGCTCCTTATCAGTACATACAGCAGAGCTGTTACTATACTACAGTATACTACATTATACTTGTAATAGATATTATAATACAACGCTAAATTACAATTGTTTATTCATTCTTGCTAAATATTTTACTTTTTGTGAAACAGTTTATTTGCTTACACAAATCAGCAAACTTGCAGTAAATCTGATAGACATTTTAAAAGAAAGTCAAGTCCCAATTTTCTTATAACACTTTGAATTTCTACTAAAGATGCAGTCTGACGGGCCTTCACCAAGAAGGGCATGTGGATGCAGTCCCTCTACTGCTGGGACCTGCCTCTGTGGGGAAAGCTTTCTGCAGGAGAAATAAAGGGACGCTGTGAATCAAATTCCTTTTGTTTGTTTCTTGGGTGGCTGGCCGGTAAGGGGATCCAAACCACTGACCTTGGTGTTAGCACGTAAACCTAATTCTTAACAGATGATTTTCAAATGAAAACTTTAGGCAAAAGTTTAGAATATTTCAAATCAACATGAATGTTCCATTATGTCAATCTCCTTACAAATAAATTCTACTTGATTAACAGAAGACACAAACTTATTAAGTTAAAATTTAGTTATTACCATTTAACAGTAGTGATACTTTATGAACCCAACAATGAAAGCTTGGATACTTCTTCTGCTGGAATCCTAAATACAAAGCAAAAAACAAAAAACAAACAAAAAAAAGCCCAAAAACCTAGCTGACAAAATCTCTTGGTTCAAGTAGACAGCCAGGCCTCACAACACCGTTGTTGTTGGTCAATGTTCACAAGTAACAGGATTCATATTTTCAACATTTCACTTTATCTAGAGATACTAAAAGAAAAAAAATAAATTTTTATAGCTGTTAAATAACTGTAACTAAAGCCACATATCAGTAGTTTTAAAATAAAAAGGCACTACACTTTCCAAGTGATCTTATATTTGAATGTAGATTATGTTACCCACAAATACATCTGGGGAGTTAGAAAAAATCACATAACACCCTCTTTAAGGACTTTATCACAGAAAGGCAGATATTACCAGTACACTCAGAGAGAAGGGACTAAGAGAGCCCGGGAAGGAGCGGACAATCTTGGGTTTGCCTGGGGGGGCTGGCAGAGGCACAGAAGATGAAGGCTCAGAGGTCAGCCATCAGGCATCTCCTTCTTTCCAAGTATAAGCCTGCTTCAGAGGTGAACTCAGCTCAACAAAACCCAGCACAGAGCAGAGAAACACGAACAAAAGGTGAAAAGGCTGAACAAAATTGTATATGAATGTAACTATTCAAAAGCTCATAATATTGTAGCTATGTCATCATTTTAATCAAAAAACTAAGAAAATCTTTAGAAGACTAATGTTTACAATTACTAAACATCAATGTGGCACAGTTCATCTTTGTGTACTTAAATAACATTTCTCCTTCTAGATCCTCTTTCAATAGTCACACCTAAACACTCACTTGAGATGCTTTTCTTTCTAGGTAGGACCTGAATATCTACCTTTTTCTAGCACATCTGCCCCAGAGCCCACCCTCCTGAACAGTGCTTACCACCTCCTACCTTCTCACCTGCTCCAGCTGCCCCCTCGAACTGTGGTCTCCCTGGTGACCTCGGAACAGAGAGGAAAACATTCCGCCTCATCCTTTTAAAGAGACGGTGACCATTTAGTGTTCATTGATTAGCCCAATGACATCATCATGGTCACATAATCTCTTCAATGTAGTAAACCTACCCTCAAAATGCCTGCTTAAAGAGTTCAGAAACTACCTGGAAATACACTTTTATATTTCACAAGACTAAACATTTATAAAAGCAATGTTCTCAGGAATGAAAAACCAGTTTTAAAAATTCAAATTCTATATTAATCTGAAAACATAAACATGTTTATGGATTTAAGTTCTGAATAATCAGAAAAAATATAGTTATTTCTGTTAAGTAGAATGAGATAAAGGACATATTCAGAACAGATCAGATCATTCCATATATGCAAAATTGATATCTTTTTATAATTTCTTCAACACTGGGAATCTAATATAAAATTTCAGTTAGCTTGTGAAATAAAAACATATGTATACCAAGGCAAAAGTAAAACAAAAAATTGTTCAATTTCTAGCACAACTTAGAATGAGTGTATCACTCTACCCACTACCCAGCACATTACATGGGGAACATGGTCAATCACACCATATTAACACTTTTTTTTCTCAATAGGAAGAGAAAGGTGGGCTTCTCTGAAACTAGGAAAGTAAACCAACTGTAGGGTAACACTGAATGTACTGAATTTAAAATTATCTTTCTACATTTCTAAGCACAAATTTCTTCTCAGCTGAAAACTGCTCTACTTCCTTCTAACTAGAAGTAGGGATGATGCTATGAAATCTAAGGTTAAATATTGTGTATGCATACATTTGTGCGTGCGTGCGTGCGCATGTACACATGCATGCAGAAACCTGGACTGCCACAATGGAGCCTATTGTCCAGGCCCAGGACTTGAAGAACTGGGAACCTCTCCCCACTCCACCTCCCAGCCTGAACCACCTTGGCATTTGAGTATTCCAGCCCTACCCTGACTTCCTTCTGGTGGACCTCTATACCAGAAGTGGGAAATGTGGAGGAACACACTGCATCTGGCCAATAGGAAACACCCTCTGCCGATTGCAAAGATGTACTGGCCAATGATAGAGGCCCGTGTATACATGCTGCTCTCCACTAACTTCCAGCCTTTTAATATAAAATGTTTGCTACATTGAGGCCTCTAGATGTAAAGAGGTTACCAAGTAAAGTTAAAAATGTCACCTCATGTAAATGTCCATTTTTTTTATTGTTTTGAACCCTAAGGCTATATTAAATAAAGTGATGAAAGTGGACATTATTGATTTGTTCTCAGGCTTTAAGGTAAAGCATCTAGTCTTTCACCATTAAGCATGACATTAGCAGTACTTTTATATAGGCACACTTTTACAGGTCTAGAAAATTCCTTCCTATTCCTAATGTGCTAGGAATTTTATTATAAATGGATGTTGGATATGTGAAATATTTTTGTGTCAATTGAAGTAATGTTTTTGTTGTTCTTTTAGTCTATTATACTGTGTATTGTATTAATTGACTTTTGAATGTTAAGTCAACATTGCGTTTGTGAAATACTCTTATTTGGTCATGGTGTTGGTCATTTTTATATATTCCAGGACACAGTTTGGTAAAGTTTTTAAAGGACATCTGTGTCTGCATTCATTAGGGATGTTCATTCATATCATTCCTTACATGCAATGCTTTTGTCTGGCTGTGATATCAACACAGATCTCATGGAATGAACCAAGGAGGGTCCTCTCATTTTTTTTTTTTTTTTTTTGTGAAAAAAGGGGTTGTGAATAATTAATATTCATTCTTCTTCATATTTAGTAGAATTGATCATGCAAGACATCTAATTCTATGTTTTTCTTTGTAGAAAGATTTTAAAAATTATTTCAATTTCTTTACTTGTTGTAGGCCTAACTATATGTATTCCTTAAGTTTACTTCAATAATTTGTGCCTATTAAGTAGTTATGTCTCATGTGTCGTATTCCATGTTTCTAAATTTTCTATACTGTGGTCATAGAAGGTTCATGAAGTGCAACATAAAAGAATTAAGCTTTGGTGTGAATAATGAATGACCAAAAGATGGAGAATATGACTATAACTACTGTACTTAATACTCATATTTTTTGTGTGAGTCAAACAGTTATTAAATCTAAAGGAAAACAGTGAAGCATTCCATTCAACTTTGGATTTCATCAAGATAGCACATTAGCCTACCTCTGTTTTTAAATCAGTATTTACACACATCAGAGAAGCAAATTTTAATAAAAACAGATACAAAATAATTTGGTAAATGAAAAATAAATTAAACAAATAAAATTTGACAAATCAGAGTATTTACTTAGCCCTCCCAATGTTAGAGCTAAGAGTTTAAAATGTATAACAAAAAGATTCATGGAAAATGACAAAACTGACACATTTATAATCATATTAAGTGACATTACTACCATTACAGAAATAAAAAGTTTTGGTATACAACTAAATTAACATTAAAAATGACAAATAATTTTATTACAAAGTTTGACTAAATAGGCATAGAGAAAAATTGACAGCATTTTTTACTAGTAAGCAGAAGTTACATATTATATTCCAATATTAGAAGAAAAAATTTAAATAGCCAAGTTTTAGGTCTAAAATATTATTAATTTTATGAAAGCAGAAATCTAACAGGTTACGTTTTTAGGCAGTATAAAATAAAAACAGATACTTTAAATTAAGTTGGAACCAATAAGTAATATCGAGCCACATGCAAATTTTATTTAAGACTAATATTATTAATTTATAAATCAAATGAAAAATCCAAACACATTATTTTTAGAGTTGGGGACATGATAATAAGGAAGGATGTTGATTGAAACCAGAAGCCCTGAATTCAGGTAAATAGTTGTATGAATATGAGCTAACATAACAGAAAAACAGTAAATTTGGCTGTATCCATGTTGGTACTGTTCACTGTAGTGGAGTATATCTCTTTATAAGTTTGTGTAAAACCTAAAATTAACTTTTCATTATTGAAAAATAAATTACCTCTCACAAATTGTTATCACCACATGGTATATTTGGGAGAGGGGATGTTCCAAATTAAGGAACTTGGGATGTCTCATCAGATGCTGTTGGGTGCTGCACAATATCTACATGAAATATTTTACTCATGTGTACCCTGTGGATATTTGTGATTTTAGGGAAAATGTTATGTATTCCCCAAATTTTTCATGTATACAATTAAAAGTCCTCAAGAAGCTTCAAGAATTCTCAAAATGCTAAACAGAGTTAAAGGAAATTATGAGAACTTCACAGGAGCAGAAGTAAATCCAGAGAACAATCTAGAATAATCACATTAAGAAGACCTTCCTTCAGATACTGACTGATCACAAAGATGTCAAATCTATGTGGATTTCTAACTTGTCCCCAGGAAAATAGAATAAACAAAAAAATAATGTGATTGCAGCCATCCTAAATGTGACATTTCAAAAAATTGTGAACTAGATTAAAAACTATAATGAACCCAAGAAAATAAGGACAAAGTATTGGAAAAAAATATACACAAAAGCTATGGATATTGGGATTATTTTTTGAAATTTTAAGCAAATACAATTTTAAAAAAAGAAAATCAATGTTAATTTTTGTGAAAATAGGAAACTATAAAATTTAAAAGAATATTTGAAACAAAGCAAAATAGAAAATACACAGTATACAAACATATCCAGTTAATAAACAATGTACAGGTTAGCTATTAAATTAAACTAGGATGATGAGAGGTTTAGTGAACTAGAATATTGAACACAATGAATATAGCTAAAACAGTAAAGAGAAACTTTATAAAATACAAATATAGTTATACATAGATGAAGACTAGAAGTAAAACACACCTAATTGTTTGGATAGAATGAAAATAATAATAATAAAAATTATCAAAAACATGGTGATTTACAAATTTTTAAAAGATAACCAGACATAGATCTTTGAATTTTTAAGTGCAGCATTTCAAAGGAGAGTTTTAAAAACCTTAACAGAAATAATAGTCAAGATTTTTAATGGCAAAAGGAAAAAAACCTTATAAGAAGTGAGAGAGAGACAATCTACAAAGGTGAGATAAATTTAAACATTTTCACAAGGAAAAACACTGTGATATTTGATACAAATAGAGGCTTCTTAAGATTATCCTTCAAGGGCTGGCTGGTCAGTTCACTTGGTTAGAGTGTGATGCTGATAACACCAAGGTCCACGTTTTGATCTCTGTAATGGCCAGCCACCAAAAACAAACAAAAATGTTTTCTTGTATGAAAGTTTGAGAATCACAATGAAAGACTGAGAGCCACAATACAGGAATATCCACTTATGGCGGATACTGAACTAAAGGAATCACATACTCCTTGGCAGCATCAGCTTCAGAAAGTAATTAGATATAAAAAGAAATAATTCACACATTTTAATTAAATAAAACAGCAAATTCTTTGCTGTGTAAACATTTAACTGAGAGTATAGAATCTATTTTTCAGAAAATATCTTCTATCACTAAGCTGTTAAAAATTGATACAACTTCTGTTGCATATTTTGCAGAACATTGATTATCCTCTTAAAAAAACTGAGCAGCACCAAAGTACCAACAGTGACAGATATTGATCACAAGCCTCTGGCACCCAGGAGGACAGGGCCACAGGCCAATAACAGGGCTGAGAAGAATGAAATGTGGAAGGAAGTCCACCCAGTACATGACCACAAAGAAACTCACTAGCAGCAGGATGGTCTGGGTGGCCCTTTTCTCTGGAAAGATTCTCAGGGAGAGGCTGGTGCTATGGAAATGCTGGGATCACCTCTAATGCCTAGACTGTAAGACCAAGAGAATCACCATGTATGCACTTGAAGAATGATCCCTTCAAAGGAGACATTGCTGGATACTGTCAGAGTAAAAATATGTATGTAATACAGTTCATGGGTGAAAGTGAGTAGTAGTTATTAGCACTGCTATGTGGATGAGGTCCAAGTGACAGGTGATCAGACCAGTGGCCTAGGCCTGCAATCCAGAAAGAGTGTGAAGATACAGATGAGAAGAATGAAGGTGCTGGCTATGAGTCCAATGACAACTTGGAAAAGAAAGGCATTTTTAATAATATAAATTGAAATTGATCATTTTACTGGCAAAGAAGAAACATCTGAAAAAAAGAAATAGACCTCTTATCACTAATATTATTTACCCCATAGTCAAAATTATCACCAACATCATTTGAACTTTACCCATTTATGCTGATTTACCTTCTTTTACATGAATTCTTAAAAGTACAGTCTGAATATTATTTTATCTATCAAATACTCAATATACATTAATCACCAACACATCCACAATCACACATGTGCAGGGTGCACATTATCTATACTTCCGTAGCCCCTGCGATTCACTGTTTAGAGAGAATTGCTTTACTATCTTTATTTAATTCTTGCCACCAGAGCAGTGATGTGCATATAAAAATAAACCATGGTTGTATGTGAAAATGAACTGAAGTAAATTTCATGCTAATTAGAAAAGAATCACCCAAAAACGTTTTTTTAATAAAAGTTGTGTGTGGTTTATCTTACATCAAATCCTTTGACACTTCTTTCTTCTTCATCAACCCTCAACATTTAACTACCCTTGTCTTTACATGATGAGCATCGTGATGATGGAGACTAATCTTCTTATCACAAAGTGAGCTGATTATTAACCTTGATTCTATCTGCACCTAAATTTCCCTTTGCCACATTCCCTAATATATTCACAAGATCAGGGGATTAGGGCGTGACATCTTTATGCCAACTGTATCTCCTCAAAATAATCCCAGCTCTCGCCCAGTTTACTTTCTATACCAGAGACCTCCCATGTACAGTATTCATCTAATGAAGGAAATTGCTTAAGCCCTGCTCTCAATTTCAAGAGGGCAGTACTTTTATCTACTTTGTAACATTCGTGAGATTGCATCAAAATATTTATATGGTGATTCTTTTAATCAGACCAGTTATGAGGATAACCTCCTATGCCTTTAAAAATACTTAGGTCTCCAATAGTAAAGACAATTCCACTCTTTCCTTCCTTCCTTCCTTCCTCCCTCCCTCCCTCCCTCCCTCCCTTTATTTATTATAGATATTCATAAGATACAAACCCAATTGTCACCTCTTTTGCCCATAATGTGAGAGCCAGATTCATACTGGGGGCATACCCATTACGAGAAATTACTTTTGTACCCTGTGTCCCTACCCAGTTATCCCCCAACCTTCCTCCCCTTCCCCCCCACTCCACTTTGTAGACCTAGGAATGATCCCTCCCTGTGTAAGACCAATGCAGACAATTCCACTCTTGTCTTAACCAAGAGATATCTGTATCAGAACCCTTTGTAAATGTTCACAGAATGATCCTGAAATCACTTTATCATGATATTTCCCTGAATTCAGGCATTATTATTTTATCAGATTAAACCAATCTATGGCTTAGAACAATTCAACTGTATGACACACAAAAAATCCACACATTCACTCTATTTCTTTTTAGATGGAAGACTGTTCAATTAGATTTTAAGATTATACAGGCTCATAAATATAAATATGGAAAGCAATGCAGATAGCAGAAAGTGCTCTTGGGTCATCCTCAGAAAATTATAGCTGAAGCAGAACACTGTTCCACACATATGACTTATGTATCTATGTATATCATAGATATATAATAAGCACATACACATATATACATATATATATATAACAGCATACGTTATCACATGCTAGATTAAGAATTTGAAGAAAGAACAAAAATACATGGAATGCTTATAAATATTTTTGCTCTTTCTTCAAATGCTTAATTTAGCAAAGAAGTCATTTATTTATCTCAAATGCCAGAACCAAAAAACTGGTAATCCCAACAATATACATCTGCACTCTCAGCTCAGTTGAAATCTGTTGGCATGTTCCACTTGGGAAAACACCACGATAATTTTGATTTATGCACAAAGGTCTCTACATTTTAAAGTTCACCATTTAGTGCAAGGAAAACAATATTTGGTCATGAACCACTAATATAAGTGTAATTATTTAATAATTACAAGTCTGAACCATTTTGTTATTGCCCTGTGTATGTTATAGACCATATACCAAAATGAAATAAAATAGTAGAAAAAGTAACATAGATAAGAATTTTAACGTTTCTTTTCTCACCCCAAGGTATATGCAGTTCACTTCCTCTAATTCATGGCCCCACTCTGTAACCGAATATCACATCCTGAGCAAAGAGTGTATCTGCTACTCCATCATGTGCATCCTTCTCCAATGAGACTCTGGAGGGCACTGGTGCTCAGCCTGGACTGGGGAGGACCGTGGTTCCCATGAACTGGTGTTACCAGATAGATCACAAGACAGTCTGCTAAATATGAATTTCAGATACATAATGAAAGTCATTTCATAGATAATTATTATGAAATACACGTATATATAAAATATATAATATATCCCCAGATATTACATAGAAGTGTTATGTGCAAATATGCAAAGATTTTACAGTTATACTAAAAAGTTATTTGTCTTTCTTAATTTTACACTTTACTCTGTGTCCTGTATTTTTATTTGGTGAATCTGGCAACCCCAACATAAAATAATACTGGGATTTGAAAACATGGTACATACTAGGAGAAACAGGATAGAAGAAAAACTCATCGAGGTCGTATAGTCTAGTCTGAGTGTGAAGGAGAATTGGGGCCTAACACCTTAAAGGTCCTGATGCCTTGAAAAGTTACAAACCTGAATGCACATCTCAGCACTCACTGTGAGCAGTGACAACCAGGCTGTCCTTGGGCTGAGGGTGAAGTCCCTGAGCATAATCGGAAGACAGATGATGCAGATCAAGTTCATCCTCACTATTCTTACTTTCAACTTAGAATATTCTTAGTATTGTAAGCCCCAAAGAATATCAGCAGTCATAACTGTTGTAGGGAAAATAACATCATTACATGGACAAGGTACCAAAGACTGATCATAATATCTATGGGTTTAGACCAGATGTCCAAAAAAGAGAATGAGTGTAATGAAAAGAGGAAGCCACTTACAAACCCAATGCTATTTGCATTAAGAAATATTTTATTTTTAGAAAATGAAGTTCAATAACATTTATTTTCTCATATTTATAATAATATCTAATATTTAGACTTGTATTATTTTAGGAATGACATCATATTAACATATTCTTCACATTCTTCCCGATTTATATTTAAGTATAAACCTATGAGGGTACATTAAAAACTTCATGGAAAAAGAGAACTAAAAGATAATGCGAATCTTCCCATGATCTTTTTAATGTATCCTTATATATCACAAAACAACATCCTCTTTTATTGTTATAATAGTAAAAAATATCATATTCCTCATCAATTTCACTATATTTTATGTACAGCACTATAAAACCTATGACTGGTCACTGTCCTCTATGCTCCAGGAAGTCTGGTCAGGATCAGTCATGCCCATCCTCTCAGACATCCTCCCTATACATGGAATGCAGGGGCTTTTAACAAGAGAGAATTTAAGACAAACTTCTCCAATGTTCAAGAACAAAAGTTTTCTACTCATCAAGTTTTTTAAGGTTATGATGCCCTTGTGAGCCACAAATGGACAATTTCTGCCACTTTCTTCTATTTTCTACCTTATCATGATTCCATCCTCTCTGTCTTCAATTTTAAAGACACATGAGCATTAGAAGGCATTAAACTGACTGAACTCACATGTTAACTTGTGAATTTCAACAACTAAATAGAAATTTACTTAAATTTGGAAATGTATTTTCATATGGAGCTAATTACAATTTGAATCTTTCAGAGAAACAAGTAGGGAGACTAAATTTAGATTTTTTAATATGGAAATGACATGTCACTCACATTTGTAAATTATTATTTTCTCATCACTAAACAATCTCATACAAGCTAATATATAGAACATTTTATGTTTTCAAAGATTTAGAAAACACCAAATATTAAATTTAAAGAAATATTTGAAATTATGATGAACATTACTATTCATTTACATAAGGTAGTCATTCACTCTATAGAGATTTGATATATAGCAGAAGATAATGTTTCCAGACAGTTTTCTGGGAAAAACAAAAAACAAAGCCCTGTATTCGCATATATATATACACACACACACATATATTGTCATCTCATAAAATTTCATTATTATAAAATGTTAAAAAAGTCTCATGTTTTATGACATCATCAGCTACATAGTCCTAAAACATTAGAAATATACTAAAGGATCTCTAAACTTAAGAAAACACAGAAATCTGATTAAATTATTCTGAATTAGTTTAGATTTACCATGCCTTAAAAGATAAAAAAGGGTCATAATTTCATAAAATTTGTTGTTGTACTTATTTATTAAAATAGTCAAATAAAATTTCAATTTAAATGTAACATCACAAAATTTCAAATTTCTTTCCACAAATCCATACGTTTATGTGCTGACTTTAACAAACATTTATATTTTGTCTGGAAACACTTACTGATTACTTACAATTCCGTGAGATATAAGAACAAAATTATGAGAGAATTACAGACATCATTGAGAAAATCCTGCTTCCTTTCACCACCCACCTGAGTCTTGAGCTGTCACTATTAATGAAGCTGAGAAACAGACACTCACCCAGCTGAGTCCTGGAGTAATTATGTGCATGTGAATTGTGGTCCCTAAGACATGGCTGTAAGGAAGGAATGCTGTCAGCTCATCTCCCTCTAGGCGCACAATTTTTATGCCACCTGTAGATGCAGGACATCCCAGGCCTTGGGATTGTTAGAAACAGGAGTCAACAAAGAAAAAACAAGTTACCTTATTCCTGGAAAACAGCAGAGCAGGAGAAGCTGGGTTCCAAACATTTCCACCTGTGAGCTCAATGTCTTAGGCAACCTTACCCAGGGGGGTTGTCTGATCTCAGTCCTTATCAACAAAAACAGAATTAAAACAATAGTTCAAAATTCAATTCTTATTTTTTAAATTTTCAGGTCAGATTATCCAAAGTATCCTTGCTGACTCAGGAGATTCCTGGTGGCCTTCACACATGTTCTTCAGTTGCCCCTGAATTTCAGGATTTCAGATAGTCTTTATATTACTTTTTTGGGAATGGAAAAAAATGGACCTTCATGTATTTTCCTAGGCAATGGACTCTTTCTTCACAGGACACAGCCCTGAGCCAGCAAACATGGTATAGGATCCAGAATGCATACAACATTTTATGCCCATGGCCCAACCATGGGAGGTGCATTTTGGAGGACAGAGAGAAAAGATCCACTCAAGCACCACAGAGGGACGGAATGTGCACTGTCCTTACCAAGATATCTTATATCTCTTTTTAAAATTTAATTTAATTTTGTCAATATACAATGTGTTTGATTACTGTGGCCCATTACCAAAACTTCCCTCCCTCCTCCCTACCAACAATCTCCTATCTGTTCGCTTGTCATATAGACTTCAAGGAATTGTAATTGTAATATCTTCTTCCCATCCCCCATTTGTGTATTTATTTATTTTTAGCTCCCACCAATAAGTGAGAACATGTGATATTTCACTTCCTGTGCCTGACTCATCTCACTTAATATAATTCACTCTACGTCCATCCATGTTGTTGCAAATGGCAGTATTTCATTCATTTTATAGCAGAGTAGGGTTCCATTGTGTAGATATACCACAGTTTCCATATCAACTCATCCGATGATGGACATTTGGGCTGGTTCCAATTCTTAGCTATTGTACATACAGCTGCAATGAACGTTGGAGAACAGGTATGCATTCAACTTGATGATTTCCATTCCTCTGGGTAAATTCCCAACAGTGGGATAGCTGGGTCATGTGGTAGATCAATCTGCAATTGTTTGAGGAACCTCCATACCATTTTCCATAGAGGCTGCACCATTTTGCAGTCCCACCAACAATGTATGAGAGTTCCTTTTTCTCCGCAACCTCGCCAGCATTTATCATTCACAGTCTTTTGGATATTACCCATCCTAACTGGGGTGAGATGTTATCTCATTGTGGTTTTGATTTGTATTTCCCGAATGCTGAGTGATGTTGAGCATTTTTCATGTGTCTGTTGGCCATTTGTATATCTTCCTTAGAGAAATGCTTATTTAGCTCTTTTGCCCATTTTTAATTGGCTTGTTTTTTCGTTGTAAAGTTGTTTCAGTTAACTGTATATTGTGGATATTAATCCTTTGTGAGATGTATATTTCGCAAATATTTTCTTGCACTCTCTTGGTTGCCTTTTAACTCTGTTAATTGTTTCTTTTGATGTGTAGAAGCTTTTTAGTTTGATATAATCCCATTTATTTATTTTTCCTTTCGTTGCCCGTGCTTCTGGTGTCATATTCATGAAGTCTGTGCCAAGTCCTACGTCCTGAAGTGTTTCTCCTATGTTTTCTTTAAGTTTTATTGTTTCAGGGTGTATATTTAACCCTTTAATCCATTTTGAGTTGATTTTAGTATATGGTGAAAGGTATGGGTCTAGTTTCATTCTCCTGCATATGGATATCCACTTATCCCAGCACCATTTGCTCAAGAGGCAATCTCTTCCCTAGTGTATAGACATGGTGCCTTTGTCAAGATCAGATGGCTATAGCTGTGTAGGTTGATTTCTGGATTCTCTATTCTATTCCATTGATCAGTGTGTCCGTTTTTATGCCAGTACCATTCTCTTTTGGTTATTATAGCTTTGTAATACAGTTTAAAGTCAGGTAGTGTTATGCCTCCAGCTTAATTTTATTTTTATTTTTGCTCAGCATTGCTTTGGCTATGCGTGGTCTTTTGTTATTCCATATAAATGTCTGGATAGGTTTTTCCATTTCTGAGAAAAATGTCATTGGAATTTTGATGGGGATTGCATTGAATTTCTAGATCACTTTGGGTAGTATAGACATTTTCACAATGTTGGTTCTTCCAATTCAAGAGCATGGGATATCTTTCCATCCTCTTAATTTCTCTCAGCAGTGGTTTGTAGTTCTCATTACAGAGTATTTTCACATCCTTGGTTAACTCAATTCCTAAGTATTTTATTTTTTGGTGGCTATTGTAAATAAGCAAGCTTTCTTGATTTCTCTTTCTGCATGTTCACTATTGGGGAATAGAAACGCTACTGATTTTTGTCTGTAGATGTTTTATCCTGCTCTTTTGCTGAAATCATTTATCAACTCCAAAGTTTTTCTGTAGAGGTTTTAGGCTGTTCGATATATAGGATCATGTCACTTGCAAACAGGGACAGTTTGACTTCATCTTTTCAAATCTGCATGCCCTTTATTTCCTTCCCTTCTCTGATTGCTCTGGCTAGTACTTCCAGCACTATGTTGAATAGGAGTAGTGAGAGTGGGCATCCTTGTCTAGTTCCTCTTCTTAAAGGAAAAGTTTTCAGCTTTTCCCCATTCAGGATGATATTGGCAGTGGGTTTATCATATATGGCTTTAATTATGTTGAGAAACTTTCCATCTGTACCTACTTTGTATAGAGTCTTTAACATGAATGAGTCTTGCAGTTTATCAAATGCTTTTTCAGCATTTATAGAGATGATCACATGGTCCTTGTGTTTGATTTTGATATGATATATTGCATTTATTGATTTGCATATGTTGAACCAACCTTGCATCCCTCAGATGAATCCCATTCGATCATGGTGTATAATTTTGTATATGTGTTGCTGTATTCTGTTAACTAGTATTTTGTTGAGGATTTTTGCATCTATATGTTTATCAAGGATATTGGCCTGTAGTTTTCTTTCTTAGTTGTGTCTTTACCTGGTTTTGGTATCAGGGTGATGTTTGCTTCATAGAATAAGTTTGGGGGAATTGCCTCTGTATCAATCTTTTGGAAGAGCCTGTACAGAATTGGTGTCAATACCTCTTTGAATGTTTGGTAGAATTCTGCTGTGAATCCATCTGGTCCTGGGCTTTTCTTTGTTGGTAGTCTTCTGATAACAGATTCAATCTCTTTTATTGTTATTGGTCTGTTCAGATTTTCTACATCTTCTTGGCTCAGATTTGGTAGTTTGGGTTGAGAAATTCATCCATTTCCTCCAGATTTTCAAATCTGTTGGCATATAGTTGTTTATAGTAGTCTCTAATGATTCCTTGTATTTGAGAGGTATCAGTTGTTATATAACCTTTTTCATTTCTAATTTTTGTTATTTAGGTCTTCTCTCTTCTTTTTTTCGTTAGCCATGCTAATGGTTTGTCAATTTTATTTATCTTTTCAAAAACCAACTTTTTGATTCATTTATCTTTTTTACTGTTTTGGGGGCTTCAATTTCATTAAGTTTTGCTCTGATCTTAATGATTTCTTTCCATCTCCTAACATTGGGTTTGGATTGTTCTTGTTTTACTAGTTCTTTAAGTGAAATATTAGGTTGTTCACTTCACTTTAAGTGAAGTTTAGGTTGTTCACTTCCATTCTTCTGAAGTAAGCATTTAATGCCATAAATTTCCCCCTTAGTACTACTTTTGCAGTATCCCACAGGTTTTGGTATGAGATATCACTGTTTTCATTCATTTCAATAATTTTTTTGGTTTCCTGTTTGATTTCTTCTTGAGCTCATATGTCATTAAGTAGAATGCTGTTTAATTTCCATGTGTTTGTATTTGATTTCTAATTTTAATCCACTGTGGTCTGAAAAAATATAGGGGATAATTCCAATTTTTTTGAATTTGTTCAGACTTGATTTGTGACCTAACATGTAATCTATCCTGGAGAATGTTCCATGTGCTGATGAGAAGAATGAATATTCTGAGGTTGTTGGATGGAATGATCTGTAGATATCTGCCACGTCTAATTGGTCTACAGTGTTGTTTAGATCTTGTGTTTCTCTGCTGATTCTTTGCCTAGATGATCTGTCCAGTATTGACAGTGGGGTGTTCAGGTCCCCTGCTATTATGGTATTAGTGTCTATTTCCTTCTTTAGCTCTAATAGGGTTTGCGTTATAAATCTGGCTGCTCCAATATTGGGTGCATATATATTTATGATTGTCATGTTTTCTTGATGGATGATGAATCCTTTTATTATTACATAGTGGCCCTCATTATCTCTTTTTATGGCTTTTAGTTTAAAGTCTATTTTATCAGACATAAGAATAGCTACTCCAGGTCAGTTTTCATTTCTGTTTGCATGGTAAATCTTTTTCTATCCTTTCACTCTTTAGTCTATGTGAGTCTTTATAGGTGAGGTGGATCTCTTGAAGGCAGCATATAGTTGGGTCCTCCTTTTTAATCCAGTCAGCCAGTTTGTGTCTTTTGATTGGGGAATTTAATCCTTTTACATTGAGTTGTTATTGAAAAGTGTTGATTTACTCCCAGCATTTTATTGATTTTTGTTTGGATGTCTTAAGTGTCTTTTGTTCCTTTCTTTCTGATTTAGTGTTTGTCTTCTGCATTTGTTTGTTCCTTGGGCTGCACATCATTTTTTTTTCTCTTCATTGTTGGCATTTTTATTTTGCTAGTGGGATTTGATTTTTCTTGAGTTTTTAAGGCAGTCAGTTATTTTTCAGGTACCAAGCCCAGTACTCCCTTGAGAATTTCTTGTAAGGGTGGTCATGTGGTAGAAAACTCCTGCAGTTTTTGTTTGTCTGAGAAATATACCATTTCTCCTTCATTTTGGAAGGATAGCCTTGTGGGGTAGGGTATTCTTGGCTGGCAATCTCTGTCTTTTAGTATTTTCAATACATCATATCATTCCTTTCTGGCTTTTAGGGTTTGTGATGAAAAGTCTGATGCTAGTCTGACTGGAGCTCCCTTATATGTGATTTGATGCTTCTCTCTTGCAGCTTTTAAGGTTCTCTCTTTGTCTTTGAATTTTGCCAGTGTGACTATAACATGTCTTGGAGAAGACCTTTTTGGGTTGAATACAGTTGGGGATCTTTGAGCTTCCTGAATCTGAAGATTTGTGTCTTTTCCTATACCTGGGAAGTTTTCTGCCACTATTTTGTTGAATATGTTTTCAATGCAATCTTTTTCCTCCCCGTCCGGAATACCCATGACTCAGATATTGGAGCGCTTAAGGTTGTGTGATATCTCTCTTAGATTTTTTCCAATGTTTCTAATTCTTTCTTCTTCTTCTTTTTTTTTGTCTGCCTGTGTTATTTCAAACAGCCCATCTTCAAGGTCAGAAGTTCTCTCTTCTGCTTCTGAAAGCTTGCTGGTTAAACTCTCTGTTGTGTTTTGTATTTCACTGACTGAATTCTTCAGCTCAGCAAGCTCTGCTACGTTCTTTTTCAGGGCATTGATTTCCTTCTACATTTCTTCTTTTAGGTCCTGTATACTTTTCCTCGTTTCATCATGTTGTCTACCTGAGATTTCTTGTACCTCATTTAGTTTCCTTAGAATTAGCACTCGAAATTCCTTGTCAGACATCTCAAGGGCTTCTTCTATAGGATCTAAAGCTTCAGAGTTATTACCCTTTGGTCTTGTACTTTCTTGATTTTTCATATTTCTAGAATCTTTCCTTTGATGTTTAGTCATTGTGACAGTTTATTTCGTGGTCCACTGGCTCAACACTATTGTCTGGCTAGGATGCTGCTGGGGCTGCCAATTTGGCACAGCTGCCTCAGTGTCTGCATGTTTGCCCACTTGTGCCTTGGATGCATGCTCACCTCGGGTCTTGGGCCTCTCTGGGGAGGCACTTCTCTGGTCAGTGCACACTCAGCCAGGCTGCGGATGGAGTTGGGCAGAGGTGAGGCCTACCTGCTGGGTCACACATTGGCACCACAGGACATGTGGTCTCTGTGGATCTTGGGCCTTTCCAGAGGTGCACATCTCTGATTGGCGTGCACTCTGCCGGGCTGGGGCTGGCGTCAGGAGGTGGCAGCGAGGCCTACCTGCCCAGTCATGTGCTGGCACCATGGGCGTGTGGTCTCCGCAGATCTCGGGGCTCTCTGGCAAGGCACCTCTCTGGTCGGCACTCACTTGGTCAGGCTGGGGATGGAGTCAGGTGGCGGCGGCGATGCATACCTGCTGTGTCGCATGCTGGCAACGCAGGGCAAATGGTCTACACAGATCTTGGGCCTCTCTGGTGGGGTGTCTCTCTGGTCAGCGTGCACTCAGCCAGTCTGGAGATGGAGTACTGCAGTGGTGAGGCCTACCTGTTGGGTCACGTGCTGGCACCACAGGGCATGTGATCTCCACGGATCACATATCTTATTTCATCATGGACATCAGGCTCATGTGGTGGTATGTTCTGCCACCCTCTCGGTCTCCTGTGTTGTTTCCACTCACAGACATGTTTTCCTTCCCACACTCTGCACTACAGTATGTGGAATAAAATAATTAGGGCATCCTGAGCATCAGACAACTTGTATTTGCTTCTGTGACACCCATCAACTACATCTTTGTCATAACTATCTATAATTTTAACCTTACCTTTAGTCATGACTCCCATGGGTGTGGTAAACTTTCTTAAATACCATATGATGCTAAATTGGAGACTTTTTCCCACTGAACTTACAGATCCTCCCTGAAAGCAACAGGTCTAAGTGTGTTTGGATTCAGCATGGTGCACCTCTCATGTGCCATCTTTGATGGTGTAACAAATAAATCCTCCATTTGGCTGCAGTCAGGACCACTTGATCCCCAGACCTGTACTGTCTTCAATTACAGTTCTCCCTGCCATCTTCATCCCGGTCCCATCTATCATCAGCTGCCATCACTATGACCTCGGTGTTCAATCCAGTCAGCTTAATCAGGTCCTGATCTATTTTTACTCTTGGAAGCTTTTCAACTCCTTCTTTATAAATGTTTTTGTCCCATATTCAAAAAAAAAGAAAGCAAAACGAAACAAAAAAACTGTTCGAGAATTTTATACTCACAAAAAAATATCTATTATGAGTAAAGGTTAAATAATAACATTCCAGATGAATAAAAACTGAGCCAAATTGTTGCTAGCACACAGACATTATGAGAAATACTAAAAGAATTTTTTCAGGCTGAAAACAATTAAGCTCAGAAAATAATTTCAGTGCATAAGGAAGACAAAAAGCACTAGTAAACGTAATTATACAATTATAAGATAGAATAAGTGAATTTTTTAATCTTTAATTTAAGAGGACTATGAAACAGAGGGTATTCAAGGATCGCCTCAAAGCCTCACTCTTTCACATTTTTATACATCTACTACCACAACAACGGCAGAATCATGGAATACTAAAAGTAATGAGCAAATTCATACATAAATAAAAAATTATCAAAACAGAATGAAAGAGTAATAGAATTACTTTAATAGGACTAAAAATGTAAAGATATTAAATTAATTTAAAAATCCTTCAGATCAAGATCTGAAAAGAATATCCCAGATTGTATTGGTGTCATTGTCACCATGTGATTGCCTGCAGCACCTTGGGCCCCTCCCAGAAGATCCTCACCAAATGTGTCCCCTGGAATGTGGACTTCCCAGTTTCCAAATGATGAAGTTTGGATGTGTTGTCCCCTCCAAAACTCATGTGGAAATTTGATCTCCAATGTTGCAGTGTCAGAAACTGATTGAGTTATGGCCCTCATGGATGGATTAATGCTTTCCCTGGGGGAGGAGGGGTAGTGAGTGAGTTCTCACTCTATTAGTTCCCATGAGAGTTTGTTGTACATAGGACCCTGGCACCTCTTGCTTCCTCTCACCATGTGATCTGTTCGTACCCACCAGCAGCCTGCACTTTCTGCCATGAGTAGAAGTAGCCCGAGGCCCGTGCCAGATGCAACTGTCCCAGAATCATAAGCCAAATAAATCTCTTTTTTTATAAATCACCGAGTCTCAGGTATTTCTGTTATAGCAACACAAAATGGACTAAGACATGAAAACTGTAAGAAATAAATTTTGTTTCTTTATAAGTTATCCAGTTTCAGGTATTCTTTTATAAGCAACAGAAAACTGCCTCATACAGCCACAATCCAAATTCAAATAGTATACATTAAACATGCAATTTTTTGTTTTTATATCAATTGTAGCTTTACAAAACTGTTAAAAAACAATAAGCATAAAGCACCATATAGATAAAAGAAAATCTCAACTGACACAGAAAAAACTTTGACTATATCCAGCAACCACTTATAACTAAAACCCTAAACAAACCAAAAATTACAGTAAACTTCTACAAACTGATATATGGCATGGATGAGAAGCCCACCATAAACATACTTAATGGCAAAAATAGAATGCTTTTCCCATAAGATTGGGGACAGAGCAGAACTGTTCACTTTTACTACTTCTATTCAACACTGTACTGGAGGTTTTTGTTAAAAACAAAACAAAACAAAACAAAAAACTGTCAATGAGTAGAAGGAAAGACCTGGTGTTATAACAACTAGTATTCAGCAATCAAAATGATTTAAATACTGATACTTGCTACAACAGGAATGGAGATAAAAAACATTAAGCTGGCAGAAAGAAACCAAACACAAAGGGTCACATACTGTGTGATTCCATTTAAAAGACATGTCCCGAAAAGGTCAATCTCTAGAAACAGAGTAGAGATCAGTAGTTATGTACGTCTGGGGGAAATGGGAAGTGACTGCAAATAGCATGAAGCTTTTGGGGAGGCTAATGGAAATGTGCTAAAGTTGGACAAAACTTATGGTCTTATAACTCTGCAAATATACCAAAAAACAGAAGATGTGCACTTAAAACATGATAACTGTCTCAGCAGCCTGGGTCCTGAGGTGTACGCTTCTGAGAGGCACCTGAATTCCATCCCAGAAGAGTACATATAGGACTTATGCCTGCCTCTGCCCATGCATGATGGGGGCTGAAGCCCCACAGGTGCCACTGAGTGACAAGGGGCACCTGAGGCTCCAAGGACTGCTGAATGCACGTGATCTCTCTCTCTCTCTCTCAGTCATGGTGGAAAACTGGATATCCACATGAAAAAAATTCCGATTGGACTCTTATGTTACACAATACACAAAATCAACTCAAAATGGATTAAAGATTTACAAATAGGACCTAAAATGATAAAACACCAAGAAGAAAATGGGAAAAGTTCCAGGACATTGGTTTTGACAATGATCTTTCTGGATATACACTAAAAGCACAAAAACTAATGGACAAATAAAGGGGGACTATATCAAACTAAAAAGTTTCTGCATAGCAAAGAAGATCAACAAAATGAAAGGGGGAACTAAGAAAATATTTGCAAATCATATTTTCAGTAGGAGAGTAATATCTAAAATACATAAGGAACACATAGAACTCAATAGCAAAAACAAACGAACAAACAAATAAACAAAAAACCCCACCAAATAACCCCAATTAAAAATGAGTAAAGAGTCTGAACAGATATTTTTTCCAAAGAAGACATGTAAGTGGCCAAAATGTCTTTGAAAAAGTGTACAACATCACTAATCATCAGGGAAATGCAAATGAAAGCCACAGTAAAATACTACCTCACAACTGTTTGGCTATTATCAAAAAGTCAAAAGATAACATATATTGGCCAGGATGTAGAGGAAAGGGAAACTTGTAAACCACTGGATGGAATATAAATTGGTACAGCCATCATGAAAAACAGTATGAAGGTTTCCAAAATAAAATTATAAATAGAACTCCCATATGAGCTAGCAATCCCACTTCTCAGTATTTATCAAAGGAAATAAAATCACCATCTCAATGATACCTGTACTTTCATGTTCATTTCATCATTAGTCATAACAGCAAAATATAGACCTTAAACAAAGAAGAAAATCCTGCCATTTTTGATAATATGAATACAAAAGCAAAGACCTGGAGGCCATTAGAAGAAGTGAAATAAGCCAAACACAGCATGTACCAAATCAGAAAACAAAGCGATACATAGGAAAAAACACTGCCCAAAAAACAAAAAAAAAAAAACTAAACCAGGATCCCCAAACAGTACCCATTAGGTCTTATCCATGGATAAAGAGCAGTGGGGTTTGACAGGAGGAATCTTATCACTACTGGTATGTACTCTGCTGGGAGCAGGGGGTGATTCTTCTAGACTCTCTTCTCTCTTGGCTCTAACTCCAGGAACAATAGCCAGCCCTTTCTCCCCTAATTAAAGGTGCTCTGGCACCTTTAATCATAAACATTGGGTCCAAAATAAGTCCCAGGAATACCTCATTAAAAGAGTATAAGTCCCTTTAGCACTTTTCATAAGTTATCTCTATGATCCTCAATAACTTTGAGTTACCTGATAATCACCCAGTTTCTGGAGCTGCAGAGCTGAATGCCATAATAAGGACTGGTCCAGCTCAACAGTCTGTTTCCCTGTGACACTCATATGTCATCTCCTGAAGAATCACAGGAGGCAACATGAAACAGGGTGCTTAATTGGAGTGGGAGGTGTAACCAAATGTTAGAAGCTCAGTAAGTGTTTGCTGAATTAGTAAATATATTCCTCTTAGAAAGTTAACATAACTTGAATTTAAGATGATGATGGAGAAAATAATCAAAACGAAGCATGTTTTCCAAAACCCACTGTCTTAAGTTTCTTCAACTTGGTGTGGACGTCTTGTTCTTCAGATAAACATTTGCGGTAGAACTGCTGATTTGTGGATCCATGTATAACCTGCTGGTTCTAATAAGCCGTTTAGATATTGTTAAGAATAGCTGAGGCACGAAGCTTATGCTTCAGATTGTACACAGACGCTTTTGGCTGCCATTTGTAATCAGTAACCAATGATTGTGATTCTTCTGTTCCATGAGAAAAAAACAAATGTACCTGGAGCTTTCTCCTCCCTTTCAAAACTCCCCTATAAAATGCTTTGCTTGTAGCAAACTATGAAGCACTTTCCAACTGTTGGTTAGTGTTTTCTCGGTCAATCCTCACATTTGGCTGCCTATAAACTTCTCTAAAAATATTTTCCTAGACAGCCATAATATTGGTCGACAAACTTTATACATATGAATTTTTCTTATGTAATTTAAATGTCCTTTAAAATAACCCTTTCTATTAGCATATTATTTCACATCATAAATTTTCTTTATGCCCCTTACTCGACCTATCACTCCCCGACCCCTGCCCTCCCCCCACAACTGGTATCCTTAGGTTTGTTCTCTCCTTCTGAAAGTTCAACATATTATTGTGGTCTTTTCTTTCTTTTTTTCTATCTTTCCTTCTTTCTTAGCCCTCTTAAAATTAAACATATACCATTTCATGGAGGGATTTAATGGATACCAAGTGTGTTCTCTCACTAGAATGGTATAATATTAAGCTTTCAAGTATTTTCCCCTTTGTGCTGAAAGTCACAATTTACTTGCCCACATTCAATTGTGGGGTTTATACACTTTACAGTCACTGTAATTGTTAAAATGAACCTATCTGTATGAAACTCTTTATCTACCTCTATAAGTTTTTCCACAGGACTGACCCCCAGAGGTGGTAAGTCCTTGGATAAAAAGGGAAAAACAAACACCTTAAAACTCTTGATAGAAGTTTCTAAAATGTTTTTCAGAAAGTTTGTATAGTTTAACCTCCTACCAGCATTTCACTGTGTTTGTTTAGCACCCATCGTTGTTTATAGTAAAGGTAACTTGAAAGGGGTAACAAGAGTGGAAGTGAAGAAAAAGTGACAGACTTGACAGGTTTATTCAAGCCAAAACCAAGAATATCAAATATTGGTTGGTCCATGAGAGGTTAATAAGATTTTTCTGATAGAGAACATAAAGGAAAAAAAAGATTTTTTCTTTTGTAAGTTATTGTTATTAGGATTGTTATTTGTTTGTCTTGTTTTGTTTTTATTGGAAAAGGCTGTATTATGTGTTTGAGGAGATAAGTTTATAAATCATAGAGTCCAGAGGAGAGTCCCATAAGATACAGGAGTTCTGCTAGGATAGGAGAAAATCCAGAACTGACTAGAAACACTGAGCTAAACAAAGGCTGTCTAGAGAGAGAATATCAATAAGAACAAACAGCAAGCCTTCAACACGTCATTTAAACTGTTGCATTTGAACACAAAAAAATAACTAAAAGGAAGAGCAAGAGAGGCTGATGAGAAAGCAGGAAGTCAGTGTCAACTTAAACCATGGAGAAGTGTAAGCAGCTACTTGGAGGTAAGAAGTAAGGTAAAGAAACAACTCACCCATGGACAGAGCCAGGAAGACATAGTTGACCTGAACAAGGTGAGGTTTACTTCACCACTCCCATGTGGAGCAGACCAATAACTTCATGATTCTTCTGTACACAAAATACATTCATTACATTTCAACAGTCTCAAAAGTCTTAACACATTTCAACATCAACTCTATCGTCTCTGGTCCAAACTCTCATCTACATCTTCTAAACCATGTCCAGGTAAGATTTGAGGTATGATTTATCCTGAGGCAAAGATTATCTCTAGCTGAACCTGTGAAACCAGACAAGATATCTGCTTCCAAAATAAGATGGTGAAATAGGCATAGGGTTTAAATTCCCATTCTTAAAGGAAGAAACAGGAAAGAAAGAACGATTATTAGACCCAAGCCATTACAAAACCTGGCAGTACAAATCCATCACATCTTAAATATTGAAAATTATTCTCTTTGGGTCTGTGCGCTGTCTTACAGGCCCACTGGGGGGCAGTGTCACCCCAACAGCCCTGTGTGGCAGTCCTGCTATTTTATCCTGGTGGGATACCACCCCCTATGCTCTCTGCAAGGGTCCTACCCTTGAGCTCCTATGTGATTTTCCTGCCAAAATGACATTCTAGTATAGACCAATACATGTGGTTCTGCTTAGCACAGAAGGCCCCTTTGAAACAGAGGTGGAAATACCCGTACCCCTGAGGCACATATACTTTGAGCCTATAATGGTAGTGGTAACCTTGATAATCTTCAAAATGCCTTTTGGGTCCTTCTCTTTTCTTGAGAGAGAGAGTGTATGTTTGCATCCAAATATCTCTATTGGTCCTGTCCTTTAAAATTCTAGAAATCTGATTCTAAGAGAAGAGAAGCACACACAGCCCAGCAGGCACCGAGGTGAGCTGAGACCTGCACAGCACCAGGAGCTTAGTCTACTTTTCCTTTTCAGGAAAGCTAGAACAGGAGCCAAGGTGGTTTAATATATAGATACTGCCAGACCTTCTGTAACCATAAAGACTGTTCACCACTACAGTAGCTGCCAGGGCCACTCTACAGGAAACCTGCCAATAACTTGACTACATTGACATGAGAAGAGTCACCAGTAGAGCATGCGAATAGAGGAGGAAGTCTTTATCCACACAGCCAAATCCAGAGTAAAAGAAAAAGCAAGTCCTCTACCAGATAACCAAACATCAATGGAAAACTACTAGTACAAAAAAGAAAAAAAAAAAAAAAGAAGATATGACACCACCAAAGGAAAACAGTAACTCTCAAATTCCAGACCCCATAGAACAGGGAATCCTTGAAATGTCTGAAAAAGAATTCTGAGCAATTATCTTAAGAAAGCTTGAAGAATTAAAAGACGACTCAATTAGAGAATACAAGGAAACAAGAAAAACTACCTAGAATATGAAGGAGGAAAATTACAAAGAGAATAATACCTTAAAAAAGAATGTAGAACTCCTAGAAATGTAAGATTCACGTATTAAAGTAAAAAAAAAACTACAAAAAGCTTAAGTGGCAGGCTAGAGCAAGCAGAAGAATTTCACATCTTGAAGATGGTCTTTTTGAAATAACCCAGACCAAAAAAAAAAAAAAGAAAGGAAAAAGGAATTAAAAATAACAAAGAAAATTTGAGATAGCAGACACCCTCAAGCACTCTCACATCTAAATTGTGGGTATTCCAGAAAGGGAGGAAAAAGGAAAAGGTATTGAAAACCTGCTCAAGGAAATAATAACAGAAAACTTCCTGGGGGTAGGGAGAGATGCAGACCTTCAGATCCAAGAAGCTCAAAGGTCCCCAAAAAGATACAATCCAAAAAGATCCTCTCCAAGACATATTATAGTCAAATTTGCAAAGCTCAAAGACAAAGAGAGAATTCCAAAAGCAGCAAGAGAAAAATGTCAGTCACCTATAAGGGAACCTCTAGCAAAATAATAGCAGACTTCTCAACTGAAATCCTACAGGCCAGAAGAAAGTGGAATGATATATTCAAAACAATAAAAGAAAAAAATTGACAGCCAAGGATTCTTTACCCAGCAAGGCCTCCTTCAGAAATGAGGGAGAAATAGTGTAATTCCCATACAAACAAAACTTGTGGGAGTTCACCACCATATGACCAGCCCTGCAAGAAATTCTTAAGGGAGTTCTGTATCTGGAATCTGAATAATGAATGTCACTACCACAGATAGATACACAGCAAAGAGCAAAACCTGCTGTCAAAACAAAAATGCCAGTGAGAAAGAGCAAAAAGCTAAATCATGCCACCTCAAATATCCAACGAACAAAGAAGACAAATAAAAGGGGAAGTAAGGATCAAAAGACATTTAAAACATCTAAACAAAAGGCAATTAAATGAAAAGAATTAAACAATATCTGTCAGTAACCATCTTAAATGTGAATGGATTAAATTCCTCATTCAAAAGGCACTGATTTACTGATTGGATTAAAAAGCTAGACACAAGTATATGCTGTCTTCAAGTGACCCACCTCACCTATAGAGACACACACAGACTAAAAGTGAAGGGATGGAAAAATAGATACCATGCAAATGGAAACCAAAAATGATCAGGAGGAGCTCCTCTTATATTGAATAAAGTAGACTTTAAACCAAAAATATATAAAGAGACAAAGAAGGAAACTATATAATGATAAAAGGATCTATCCAGCTAGAAGAAATAACAATCATAAATACATATTAACCCAATACTGGAGCACCCAGGTATATAAAGCAAACACTCTTAGACCTAAAGAAAGAAATAGGCCCTAATACATTAATAGTGGGTGACCTGAACACCATTCTCTCAGTATGGGACAGATCTTCTAGGCAACAAATCAACAAAGAGACACAGGATTTAAATTACACATTAAACCAACTGGACCTGGCAGATATACAGAGAATGTTTCACCCAAGAACTATAAAATATACTTTCTTCACATCAGCTCACAGAACATTCTCCAGAATAGACTACGTATCAGGTCACAAATCTAGTCTCAACAAATTTTATAAATTTGAAATCATTCCAAGTATCTTTTCAGACCACAATGGAATAAAATTGGAAATTAATAATAGGCATAATTCTGGAAACTATATAATTACATGGAAACTAAATAATAGGCTCCTGAACAACCAATGGGTCCAAGAAGAAATTAAACAGGAAGTCAATAAATTTCTAGAAACTAATGAAATTAAAGATACATCATACCAAAACCTGTGGGATACTGCAAAAGCAGTACTAAGATGCAGATTTATTGCAATTAATGCTTTTATCAAAAGAACAGAAAGACTTCAAATAACCTAAAATAATGCCTCAAAGAACTTGTAAAACAAACAAACAAAAAATCCAAACCTAAAGGTAGTAGACAGAAAAATAAATAAGATCAGAACAGAATTAAATGAAATAAACACCCAAAAACAATAGAAAAGATCAACAAAACAAAAAGTTGGTTTTTTGAGAATATAAATAAAACAGATGAAGCATTAGATAGGTTAACAAAAAAGGAAGAAGAAGAAGAGAGAAGACCCAATAACAAAAATCAGAAATGAAAAGAGAGACACTACAACCAATACCACGGAAATACAAAGAATCATTAGAGACTATTATAAACAACTGTATGACAACAAATATGAAAATCTAGAAGATATGGATGTTTCTAGACACATACAAACTCCCAAGATGGAACCAAGAAGAGATAGAAAACCTGAACAGACCAATAATAAGCATTGAGATTGAAGTGGTAATTAGCAATCTACCAACAAACTCTGGGTGCAGATGGCTTTACAGCTGAATTCTATCAAACTTTTAAAGAGGGATTAATAACAATTCTCTTCAAACTATTCCAAAGAATTGAAACAGAAGCTACTCTCCCAAACTCATTCTATGAGGCCAACATAACTCTCATACCAAAACCAGATAAAGACACAACAAAAAAAGAATATTACAGGCCAATATCCTTGATGAACCTAGACACAAAAACACTCAACAAAATTTTAGCAACAAAAATACAGCAACATATTAAAAAAATTACACACTATGATCAAGTGGGATTCATCCCAGGGATGCAAGGATGTTAACATATGAAAGTCAATAAATGTGATACATCATATCAACAAACTCAAGGACAAAGACCACATGATTATCTCAATAGAGGCTGAAAAAGCATTTGACAAAATTCAATATCCTTCATGATAAAGACTCTCAACAAATTAGGTATAGAATGAAAATATCTCAACACAATAAAAGCCATTTACGACAAGCCCACCACCAGTATCATTCTGAATAGGGAAAGACTGAGGGCCTTTCCCTTAACAGGAACAAGACAAGGATGTAGACTCCCACAACGTCTATTTAACATAGTAATGGAGGTACTAGCCAGAGCAATCAGACAAGAGAAAGAAATTAAGGGAATCCAGATAGGAAAAGATGAAGTCAAACTTTCTCTATTAGCAAATGACATAGTACTATACAGAGAAAAACCTAAAGACTCTATCAAATAACTCCTAGAGCTGGTTTATAGCTTCAGTAACAGTGAAGGATACAAAATAAATGCCCCCAAATCACTTGCATTTATATACTCAAATAATGAACTAACAGAAAGAGTAATAAAGTAAGCCCATTTACAATTGTCCCGAAAAAATAAAATACCTAGGGATCAATTTAAGTAATGAGTTGAAAGATCTCTACAAAGAGAACTACAAACCACTTCTGAAAGAAATTCAAGAAGACACAAAAAGATGGAAAGATGTTCTATGCTCTTAGACTGGAAGAATTAACATTGTGAAAATGTCTATACTACCCAAAGCAATATACAGATTCAATGCAATCACCACCAAAATACCAAAGACATTCTTCACAGAAATCGAAAAAACAATCTTACCCTTCATACAGAACAACAAAAGACTCTGAATAGCCAAAGCAATCCTGAGTAAAAAAATTAAAGCCGGAGGCATAAAACTACCTGGCTTCAAATTATACTACAAAGCTACTGTAACCCAAACAGCGTGTATTAGTATAAAAATAGACATTCAGACCAGTGGAGTAGAATTGAGAACCCAGAAATCACCCCTCAGGTTCATAGCCATCTGATATTGGACAAAGGCAACAAAAATCTACACTGGGAAAAAGACTGCCTCTTCGACAAGTGGTGCTAGGAAAACCGGATATCCATATGCAGAAGAATGAAACTAGATAGGCACCTCTCACCATACACTAAAATCAACTCAAAGAGGGTTGAAGACTTAATTATAAGACCTGGAACTGTAACATTATTCAGGGAAAATATAGGTGAAACACTTCAGCAACTAGGTCTGGGCACAGACTTTATGAACATGAGCCCCAAAGCATAAGCAGTAAAACAAAAACTAAAGAAATGGTACTATATCAAACTAAAAAGCTTCTTCACAGCAAAGGAAACAATGAACAGAGCGAAATGATAAACTACAGAACGGAAGAAAATTTTTGCTAAGTATGCATCTGACAAGGGATTAGCATCCATAATATACAAGGAACTCAAGCAATTATACAGTAAAAAAAAGAAATAACACAATTTAAAAATGGGCAAAAGAGCTGAATACACATTTTTCAAATGAAGACATACAAATGGCCAACAGATAACATGAAAAAATGCTCAACATCGCGAGTCATCAGAGAAATGCAAATTAAAACTACATTGAGATACCACCTCACTCCAGTTAGATTAGCTATAATCAAAAACATGGTCAATAACAAATGCTGGTGAAGGTGTATAGAGAAGGAAACACTCCTACACTGTTGATGGGATTGTAAATTAGTACAACTACTATGGAAAACAGTATGGTGGTTTCTCAAAAAACTACAGATAGATCTTCCACATGATCCAGCAATCCCACTTCTGGGTATATACCCAGAGGAATGGAAATCATCATGTTGAAGGGATACCAGCATTCCCATGTTCATTGTAGCTCTCTTTAGAATAGCGAAAACATGGAACCATCCTAAATGTCCATTGATGGATTATTGGATAAAGAAACTGTAGTATATATACACCATGGAATACTACTCTGCCATAAGGAAAAGAATGAAATTCTGCCATTTGTGACAACATGGATGAGCCTGGAGAACCTTACATAGAGTGAAATAAGCAAACCACAGAGGGATAAATACTGCATGCACTCACTAATATGTGGGAGCTAATAGAGAAAGTAGGAAGAAAAGAAAGACAACAGTAGTGTATTGGGTTTGCAGAGGGAGAGAACATTCCTTGGACTACAAAGAGGAGTGGGGGGAAGGGGGATGGAAAGGGAGGTTGGGGATAATTGGGAGCGGGACACGGGGTACAAACACAATTTGTGGTAATGGTTATAATTCCAGTATGAATCTGGCCCTCGCATCTTGGGCACGGGGGGGGCAATCAGATTGTATCTCATGAAAATTCATAACCAATTAAATAAATAAATAAATAAGAGATTTATAAAATAAAAAAAATTCTAGAAATCCAATTGTCCTCCATTCTCTCCTGCCATTGCCAGACAATCTGGCAATGTTCTCTGCATGTATAATCCCATCTCCGTTTCTGGCTCTTTATTCCTGACTTCCGTGAGTCCCACAGTGATCTCTTTATCACATGGTCCTTCAGCTGCACCCTTAGTGTTCTCTTCAGAACACTGTTTTTCATTTTCTGCAATATGGCAGGCTGAGGAAATTCCAAATTTCCAAGTTCTGGTTGTCATTTTGCTTAACAATCCCATCTTCAATTCATCCCCCCCTTCCCCACCTCTTTTAGTTTTACTATGAGCAGTGAGGAGGGACCAAACTGCTTCTTCAGTGCTTGGGTTAAAAATTATCCTCAGCTAAATATATTATGATATTAGTAATAAGTTTAGACTTGTAGTCAATTCTTTCTGCCTTTATAACAAGGATCACCTTTGCTCTAGTTTCCATTATACTGCCCATTTCCAGTCAGACTTCAACAGAACGGCCTTTAATGTCCACATTTTACCAACATTCTGTTCGTGATTATTCATGTATTTATTCCCTTAAGAAGATAAAAGCTTTCTCATTAGCTCTCCTCTTGTTTTTCTGAGACCTCACCAGAGTCATTTTTAATGTCCATATTTCTACCAACAGTTCATTCATGGGATATTACCTTTCTTAGCAACTTCCAAATTTCTAAGTACTTGCTACTGCACTAACTGGGTTTATTATACAAAGATTTATATTAGTCTTTCTGGGCTTTTATAACAAAACACTATAGATGAAGCAGCAGAAATATATTTTCCAAATTACTGGAGTTAAACCCTGAGATAAGGTGCTTGCATGGTCAATTAATGCCAAGGGTTCACTTCATGGCTTGAACAGTTGCCTTCCTTCCTTCTTGATGTGTGCTCATGTGAGCACTGCTTTGTGCATGTGCAGAGAAGGAAAGAGAAAAAAAGAGGAGCGAGAAACAAAGAGAGGGAGAGGGAGGGGGATGGAGAGAGAAAGATTACTCTCTTCTTATAGGACCAAAATTCCTATCAGACAGATTAGGGCTGCACATTATGACTTCATTAAACTTTAAAAACCTCCTAAAGAACCAGTCTCCAAATACAATCATATCAGGGTTAGAGCACCAACATAAGAATTTGTTGGGGACACATTCGGTCCTCAACATAGTATGAGTTGTATAAGTTTTATGTTATGTATATTTTGCAACTTAAAATAAACTGACAACTACAAAAAAATTAATTAAAACAGAAGTAAAAAAAATGGCAACAATGTCATATCAGGTAAAGAATATCAACAAAGGCATAAAATAGAACCAAAGGGAAATTTGGGGGTTAAATATGTACAATTGATATTAATAAATCACTAACAGTTCAACAGTAGATCTGAACTGACAAGAATATTTAGCAAACTTAGATTGGTAGAGATTATGCAACTTCAGAAAACAGAGAAAAAGAATGAATAAAAATGAACAATACCTCAGAGAAATGAAGCAATAATATGTCTGTGAAGTAGTACCAGAAGGAGAGAAGAAAAATAATTCTTAAAAATTTGAAAAATGATGGCTGAACATTTTCTAAATTTATGAAGGTAAAAAACCCATTAGTTATACACATGCAAGAAGCTCACAATCTTCAGGGAGGGTAAGCACAAAAAAAGCCAAGAACAGACATAAAAAAATTTGGAAGGTCAAAGACAATGAGAAAATCTTCAAAACAGCATTAATACACCCCTAGTGACTTACAATGAAACTTTAATAAAATTAAAAGATAATTCTCAGTAGAAAAAAATTAAGGTCAAAAGGCCAGGAAATAACATATTACAAGTGTGGAGGGGAAACAACTATCAATCAAAAATCCTTTAACCAAATCAGTAGCATTTCTTTCCTCCAATAGTGAACATGCAGAAAGAGAAATCAAGAAAGCCTGCCCATTTACAATAGCAACCCAAAAAATAAAATACTTAGGAATTGAGTTAACCAAGGAGGTGAAAAATCTCTATAATGAGAACTACAAACCACTGCTGAGAGAAATTAGAGAGGATACAAGAAGATGGAAAGATATCCCATGCTCTTGGATTGGAAGAATCAACATAGTGAAAATGTCCATACTACCCAAAGTGATATACAAATTCAATGCAATCCCCATCAAAATTCCAAAGACATTTTTCTCAGAAATGGAAAAAACCATCCAGTCATTTATATGGAATAATAAAAGACCACGCATAGCCAAAGCAATGCTGAGCAAAAAAAATAATAAAGCTGGAGGCATAACACTACCTGACTTTAAGCTATATTACAAAGCTATAATAACCAAAACAGTATGGTACTGGCATAAAAACAGACACACTGACCAATGGAATAGAATAGAGAATCCAGAAATCAACCCACACACTTACGGCTATCTGATCTTTGACAAAGGCACCAAGCCTATTCACTGGGAAAGGGACTGCCTCTTCAGCAAATGGTGCTGGGATAACTGGATATCCACATGCGGGAGAATGAAACTAGATCCATACCTCTCACCATATACTAAAATCAACTCAAAATGGATTAAGGATTTAAATATACACCCTGAGACAATAAAACTTCTTAAAGAAAACATAGGAGAAACACTTCAGGAAATAGGACTGGGCACAGACTTCATGAATACGACCCCCAAAAGCACGGGCAACCAAAGGAAAAATAAACAAATGGGATTATATTAAACTAAAAACTTCTGCACAGCAAAAGAAACAATTAACAGAGTTAAAAGACAACCAACAGAGTGGGAGAAAATATTTGCAAAATATACATCTGACAAAGGATTAATATCCAGAATATATAAGGAACTCAAACAACTTTACCAGAAAAAAACAAGCAACCCAATTAAAAAATGGGCAAAAGAGCTAAGTAGGCATTTCTCTAAGGAAGATATACAAATGGACAACAGACATATGAAAAAATGCTAAACATCACTCAGCATCCGGGAAATGCAAATCAAAACCACACAGAGATACTATCTAACCCCAGTTAGGATGGCTAAAATCCAAAAGACTCTGAACGATAAATGCTGGCGAGGTTGCGGAGAAAAAGGAACTCTCATACATTGTTGGTGGGACTGCAAAATGGTGCAGCCTCTATGGAAAATGGTATGGAGGTTCCTCAAACAACTGCAGATAGATGTACCATACGACCCAGCTATCCCACTGTTCGGAATATACCCAGAGGAATGGAAATCATCAAGTTGAAGGTATACCTGTTCCCCAATGTTCATCACAGCACTATTTACAATAGCCAAGAGTTGGAACCAGCCCAAATGTCCATCATCAGATGAGTGGATACGGAAAATGTGGTACATCTACACAATGGAATACTACTCAGCTATAAAAACGAATGAAATACTGCCATTTGCAACAACATTGATGGACCTAGAGAGAATTATATTAAGTGAAACAAGTCAGGCACAGAAAGAGAAATACCGCATGGTCTCACTTATTGGTGGGAGCTAAAAATTAATATATAAATTCACACACACACACACAAAAAAAAAACGGGGGGGGGGTAAGAAGATATAACAACCACAATTACTTGAAGTTGATACGACAAGCAAACAGAAAGGACATTCTTGGGGGCGGAGGGGGGTTTTGGTGATGGGGAAACAATAATCAATCACAATGTATATCAACAAAATAAAATTTAAAAAACAAAAACAAACAAACAAAAAACCAAAAATCCTTTAACCAGGAAAACTACCTTTTAAAAATGAAGATTAGTGTAGAAAATTTTTAAAAAATGAAGCATAACAAAAACAGAGAAAGTGAATGACAGAAAAGTGGGGTCTTAAAATACCAAGAAAATTGGCAAACATTTAGCTAGATTGACCAAGATATAAAGAGAAACCTAGAACTGCTAGAACCAGGAAGATAGAGGGACATTAATACAGACCTTACAGAAGCATTTAAAGAAAAAAAAATGCTATACACAATATTATAAGTAATTGTATGCTGAATAAATTAGATAACTTAGATGAAATGGACAAATTTCTATAAGGAAGTGGCCAAAACAGACTCAGGGAGAAATTGAAAATGCAAATAGGCCTGTAAATAAATGAGCATTTTGTAGTACTAATCAAAGCACTACACACAAAGGGAAGCCCAGGCCTAAATAGCTTGACTACAGAATGTTCTTCCAAATATTCAGAGAAGATTTAACACCAATTTTTAAATAAACTTTTTCTATGAAATAGAATAGGCATACACTTCAACTTATTTTATACCAGTATATCAAAACAAGATAAAAATATCACAAAAAAATAAATCAATATCTCTTTTTCAAGTAAACACATAATACTGATCAAATACTAGTAAACTTAACCTAGAAACATAGAAAAATAAGTATTCAACATGACGATGTGGGATTTGTTCCAAAGATGTAAGGTTGGTTTAATATCCCCAAATCAATTCATGTAATATATCATAGTAATACAGTAAAAAACAAAAATCACATGAGTACCTCAAAAGACTCCAAAGAGATCTGGCAAAATTCAACCTCCTATCATGATAAAAAAAAAAAACAACAACACCCACCCCAAAACACTAGAAATAGAAGAAAAATTGCTGAACCTAATATTGAGCATCTATGAAAAACTTGCAAATAATATATGTAATGCTAAAAGGCTGGATGCATTTCCCCTAAGATCAGGAACAAATAAGAATGTCTGCAGGGCTCCATGGTGGGATGAGGCAATGTGTTGGAGTGAGGCTCCTGACCAAGCTCTGTCTCTACTTTCCAGCAAGGCTCCTGAAAGTCTCCATGCTCGGGCAGAATCAAGGAGCACAGCTCCACAGCAGAGTCTCCTGATGGGCTTCTTTGTTTCACCAGGGGTGCAAGGTCACTCATGGAGCCAAGGAGTTCCAAATTCATGTGGCCTGGTACTGAGATCCCTGCCTCTATTCCTCCTTCCTAGCTTTCCTCAAGTGATCCACCCATGTCAGTTACTTTAGTATTACAGATGAATCCAGAAAGAAGTGAGCCTGTAGGGTAGTGTCCTGAAAAACCAGGAAAGTTAGACATCTTCATTGGTCTCTTTCTTCCTGGGAGAATCACATGCCAAGAACTGTACAGCATGTACACTCCACTACAGTGGCTTTGGGGAAGGGGGTGATGCAGATAAAGTGAAATTGTTTCTGTTATTTTTGTTTGTTTTTTCTCTGCTAGTGAAGCATAACATTTTCTCTGGATTCCAGGATTCTCACAAGAGTATTCTCAGTCAGGCAGGTGTTTAATCTGTGTTTCTGTGGGGCTGGGTGGACCAAGCCAGGAAACATAAGCTGTCTTTCCATTTGTTAGTGTTATTAACTTCTTTCAGCAAAGTTTTGTAGTTTTCAAAGTAAAAGTCTTTTGTCTCTGTCCAAAGCGTTTTATCCATTTTGATGCTATTGTAAATGAAAAAATGTTTATTTCTGGTGTACAGAAATGCAATTTAATTTGGCATGTTAATTTTGGATACTGCAACTCTGTAGAATTTGTTTATGGATTCTAGCATTTTTCTCTATATGTGGAATCTTCAGTGTTTTCTACATGGATCATGTCATCTGTGAAGAGATAATTTAACTGCTTCCTTGACAATATAAATGTCTTTTTTTCTTTCCTAATTGCCACGAATAGATCTCCAAGAACAAAGTAAAGTAGAAGTGGAGAAGGCTGGTATCCTGTTCTGACCCTGATCTTAGTGAAAAAACCTTCAGTCTTTTACCATTAAATGTGATGACTTCTGTTGTTCATGCATGGCATGGCACGTGTATGGTTTTTCATTCATACATTGTAGTTTCCTTCTATTCATAGATTTCTGAGTGCTTTTTATCATCAAAGGGTGTTAAATGTGTCAAACGCTTCTTCTGCATCAATTGAGATGACCATGGTTTTTTTTTCTCATTCTACTAATTAATATGGTGTGTTAAATTGTTTGATTTCCATATGTTGAACCATTCTTGCATTCCCAGAATAAATCCCACTTGATCATGGTGTATAACCCTTTTGATATGCTTCTGAGTACTGCCTGCTAGTACTGTTTGAGAATATTAACATCAAAATCCATAAAGCATATTTGTCTTTTCTTTCCTTGTAATGTCTTTATCTGGCTTTGGTTTCGGGGTAATGCTGGCCTTATAAAATGTGTTTAGAATAAAATTTCCTTGCCAGTTTTTTGGAAGATTTTGAGAAATGGGATTAATTCTTTAAGTGTTTGGTAGGATTAACCTGTGAAGCCACCGGGTCCTGGATTTTTCTCTGTTGGAAGATTTTTGATTATTGCACCAATAACCTTCATAGTTATAGCTCTGTTCAAATTTTCTATTTCTTCATGATTCAGTCTCAGTAGATTGTATATTTTTGACATATCCCTAGAGATTTTTTGAAGAAGTTCTAAGACATGCAGTTCTTTTTAGATGCAGTCCTGTTATACAGGATCGCTATTGATGTCCTGGTAAAGTGTTAGAAGGGAAAGTATTCTAGAGGTATATGATTTGATATTGTGAGCCTGTGCTCCTGGGCTGTGACTTTCACAACTGCTTTTCAGTTACCTCCTCAACAACCCTAAGTTGAAGCAGAAAGAGCAGACGGCATTGAAGTTGAGTATTTTCTTGATGTACTTCAACAATGTTGAAGTTAATTCACAGCCTATTTTTTAGAAGCATAAGATCCAATCAGCACCCACGTAACTTTTTGTCTTATATACTATTTTAGTAAGCTTTGGGTTTCCAATTAGGTCACATTGTAAACCTTTGTTTCAGTTTGTATTGTTTTTATGGGGTAGGGGTTGCTTTGATGTTGAGATGAGGAGGGGTAAAAAGGTACCTTTGCATCCTACTCATATTTATAAGTTTCTTCCTCTGGAGATCCTCCAGTGTCATCATTGTTACAGACCACCCACATGGCAATAGTTGCACTATAGGGTTTAAAGACCTTAAGTTTGTGTCTGGTTGAATTAACTCCTTTGTGGTGGCACAGGGGCATCATGGGTAACATTCCCCATTGTGAAGCAGGTTCACTGTGCACTGGTTAACAACTTCTCTGAGTATGAGACAGAACACATTCACATAAAATTACATGAAGTGGACTTATTACTTACAGATACAAAGCGAAGGAGAACAGAAGTCTTGGATGCAATGTGAGCTGCTCCTGCAAGACTCAGGAAAGCTACCCAGGAAGGGAGAGTACCCAGGAGAGGAGACTACCCAGGAGACTTGACTTCATGTGCCCTTCTTGCACCACAGCAAGGACCACAGAAAGCAGCCCACCCTGAATTTTATATCCTGAAATAATCTGAGTCACTGGACAAAGTGTTGAAGAACATCTTGCCGTAGGGGAATTGTAACAGAGTCTGGGCTTTTCTGACCACTCTCTCGTAATCCCAGGATGTTGCATTCCCAGAGTATTCTACAATTTCCTTAATAATTACAAAAAAGAAAAAGTGGAGAATTGGGTTAGGGCAAGACTACCGTGTGAACTGCCCTGCATCCTCAACATTGACACATCAATATCTGTTGAGACAGAGGCATTGGCAGTAGCAGCAGTGTTAGTACAGGTATTTAAGTATCCCTGTGAGCCATTTGCTATTAGGTTTCTAGATTTACACATACCAAATGGCTGCTATTTTCTTTTCTTTCTATGAAAATTATGCCACAATATTGTGCATTTCTACTCACGTGAAGTTGCAAGTTTGATCACTGACAGTGTGGATCACCTGTGTGGTTAAGGAGATGAGTTCAGAAGCCCAACAACCAATATTGGAGGAGACTACCTCAGCTTCCAAGGAGTGCTAAACACCAATTCTGCCATTAGTGTCGACATGCCATAAGGTCATTTTGTCAAGATTATCTAGCACTGTGATTGCAAGATTAGGCCTTTGGCACATTGGTAAGCAGCAGCGCTAATGAAAGCCCACACACTGGCTAGGAGGACTGCATTGGCAGAACAGTTTAGTTACTTCATTGCACACTTGTGGAGAGGCTAATGCAAAATGCTTCTTTCCCTTTTCCTTACTCATTAGTGCCTGGACTATGAGAAATCATAGATGTGCATTTCATCAGGACAGTACACATGACAGCAGCAAGAAAAGCAGCAGGAAAGGACAAGGCCACTACTCTTGCCTGTACAAAAATAACTCTTATTAGGCAACTGGATGATAGGCTTAATTCTCCTCAGGGTGGGGGTCCCCTTCCTTTCTGCAACTTCACAAAGGACAATCCCTGAGCCTGTCCCAGGGGGTTACAATAATGAACAATGCTCAAATGCCTACACAAAACATTCAGTGATGGTGATCAGACTAGATGCAGTGACCACAAAGCTATAACCTGACTCTTGGTACTCAGAACTAAAGTGCCAATTGGTTACAGTGTGTTATTTTTCCTGCCTTCTGAGGTGGGTGCCTGGGAAACTACTTGCTAAACACAGTCTGAACCAAATGACAGATCAGGCTGAGGCATAGTCAATGAACCATTTATGTCTAGGGAATGAGAGAGTTTTAGTGTGTGAAGAGATGAAAACACTGGATAAAGACCACAAAATGCTGTGTAGAAAAAAGTGAAAGCCCATCAACAATTAGTGTTTCTGACACGGGTGACTTTTGATGCATCATGGAACCAGTTAGCCAAGAACAGTTAAAGTTGAGCAGATGTCCTGGGTCATGGTTGGTCCATCCTGTTTGCATTTCCAATTGTTTCAATAACCTGCCATGAACTGCATTGGTGAGGGGGAAATTAGCACTCTAGGGCTACTGGGAAAGTATAGAACTCAACACCTTCTACTAGACAGATAAGATTGGCAGCAGTTATTAGTTACAAATGCTCACAGAAAGGGGAGGAGGAGGATACTGCAAGGTATGAAGGCTGACAGCGATCGCACTTTGGAGCAGAAACAAGAAACAGGTAATGTGGGAGGAAAACTTTGTGGTGTCAAGAAGGTGAGATCTTCCTTGGTTCCCACAGGAAGTTGTGACTGGTCTGTTTGAATAAATCTGTGGGCTGTCAGGGAACAGAAACATATACTACAGACTGATAAGACGACTATACCATAGTGCTGCAATATATTATAAACTACATATTATATTTATAAATACATATACACAAATACACATTCTACATATACAAAATAATGGCATACTATATGAGGCTACACAAATATCTAAATATAGATGCAAAAAGGCTAATAAAATACTGGAAAATTTAA
Organism: Cynocephalus volans; assembly: GCF_027409185.1. Lineage (NCBI taxonomy): Eukaryota > Metazoa > Chordata > Mammalia > Dermoptera > Cynocephalidae > Cynocephalus > Cynocephalus volans. The sequence continues at coordinate 43,279,108 of NC_084463.1, read as the reverse complement.
CTTACCAGTACAGGTTGAGTACACCTTATCCAAAATGCTTGCAAGCAGAAGTGCTTTGGATTTTTTTTTTCAAATTTTGGAATATTTGCAGAATACTTACCAGTTGCATATTGCTAATCTGAAAAATCTAAAATCTTTAATGATCCAGTAAGCATTTCCTTTGAATATCATGTCAGTGTTCAAAAAGTTTCAGATATTGGAAGTTTTGGGATTTCAAATTCTCAGATTAGAGATGCACAACCTGTATATAAAAAGACTTATACTCCATGATGAAGATAAATTTCATCCAGAAACGCAATGCTGTTTCACATCTGAAAGTCAATTGATATAATACACCATATTAAAGGAAAAAATGTCAAAAACAACAGGATCATTACAATACATGCAGAAAAAAATACTAGAAAATGTTTAGCACCTCTTCTGGATGAATGGTAAATAATGAACAGACAAGAACTTCCTCAACTTGCCTTAAGGCATTTATGAAAAACCCACAGCTAACATGCTTGATGGTGTGAATGAATGTTTTCTCCCTCAGATTAGACACAACAAATGGTCCTATCACAGGATCTCTCATTTCAAAGTGAACTATCCAAAAAAACAGCCTAAAATAATGACAGAGTAAAGAGCAACAAATGAAAATAATAATTCACATGCAACTATAATCTATACTAAAATTTACATACTTAAGGATTGATACCAATTATTTATTAGCAAAGAAAGCAAAAGATACTGCTTTATGCAATAAAGAATAAATTTTCCCATTAGAAAAAAGATTGAATATATATAATGAGGGATATCCAGAACTTTCAATATAAGGCCAGCAACAAATTTTCAACAATTAACAAAGACTCATTTTGCAATGGCACATTAATCAAAGAGCAATTAAACAAATGTATAAAAATAAAAAATAGTTTACCTTCAGTATGAGTGCTTTTGTTTTAAACATTAGTGGAAAACCTGAAGGCTTCGCACATTTTATATATACATATATGTATATATATACACATATATATACATATGTGTACATGTATATATGCATATGTATAAACGTGTATATATACACACACACATACATATATATGTATGTGTATATATGTGAGTGTGTGTGTGTATATATATATATATTATGTTTTTGAAAAGAACTAAAATATATGAAGGCATTACCACATTTCTTACAGAGTATTTTTCTCCAGTATGAGTTCTCTCATGTATTCAAAGGTAACCAGAACATCTATAGCCTTTACTACATCCTTTATATTCATAGGGGTTTTCTCTAACATGAGTGCTTTGATGTAATCAAAGGGAAATGGAAACACTGAAAGCTTTACCACATTTTTTATATGCAGAGGACATATTTTTGTCAGTATGAGTTCTTTTATGTTTTCAAAGGCAATTGGAAAGACTAACGTTTTTAGAACAACTTTAACATTCATAGAGTTTTTTGTCAATAATAGTTATTGCATGTCTTTGAAAGAAACTGAGAAAACCAAATAATTTACGATATTTTTACATTCAAAGTGTTTTTCTCCAGTATGAGATTTTTCATGGCAATAAAACACTCCCAATATGATACTGAGATGGTAGATATATGATACATGCATTTGTCAAAAATCACACAACTGTACACCACAAAGACTGAACCCTGATGTAAAGTATGGACTTTATTTAATGTATTGCTTCATGAGTTTTCATCATCACCAAATATATTGGTTTATCAATTGAAACAAATGCACTACACAAACACAAAACATTAAAACATAGGGGAAACTAAGAATTGAGGGAAGAAATTCTCTGTAATATCTGTTTGATTTTTCTGTAAACATAAGACTACTCTGAAAAATAAAGTCTATTAAATAAAAAAGTGAATAAACTACCATTCTGCTGAAAATTTACAACTGCATAAACAAGGAATAATATTACACACAAACAATACCACTTACGCTAATTAAAAATGTAATAATAGATTATGCTGAGAGGGGTGCATCCACAGGTTATAATACTATAAAGGAAAGCAGGAAAATTATCATATAATTCACAATACTGCCTCCATCAGAAAAGATATGAGATGACTCAGACTTCAGAAATCATATCAAGTGGGGTGAGAGGTGTGAAGGGTTCTTTCAAGTCTATACCTGGTTGTCATTTCACAGACTTACCTTTTACAATATTTCAGGTGACGGTGCAATATTTTTTTTCTACATATGTAAAATTTATTGTAAGTTTCCAGAATGCAAACTCAATATACACACATCTTATTGTATTTTGAATTGCTATCAAAAGTCTGTTGAAATGAATTATTAGAAAATAGCATACCCTAACAAAACTAATTTTCTTGAGGTCCTAAAATGTCTAATCAAAGATATAAAATGATTATAATAGAAAATTATACATTAAAATACCTCAAAGCATAATAAAATAAGTTGAAAGACAGCATATGTCCTTAGGAAAGAGACTGGACCTTACCATGATCTAAGCTCTCCCAAATAGTTTGTTTTACTAGATTCCATAAAATTCACAAACAGTTTTGTTTTGTTTATTAGTGAACTTAACAAACAAACAAAACTACCTCTAAAAACTGAAGGTGAAGACAAATGATTAAGAATAGCTGGGATGTTGTACAGAGCACTGTTAGGGAGTGCTATGTACTGAATGTTTATGTACCCCTGATAATTCATGTGTTGAAATCCTAAGCCCCAAAGTGATGGTATTAGAAACTGGCATCTATAACAGGTAATAAGGTTAGATGACATTATGAAGAAGTCCTATAAATGTAATTAGTACCCTTATGAAAAGAGACAGGTGTTTATCTGTTTCAGAAAACAAAGATGTAATTTAATTATTTACATGATAATAAATCCTTCACTATACAAATGCTCATATTTACTACTTCTTGGTGTTGCCATGCTTGTCCCATACGATTGAGCATTAATCTGCCAAATCCAGATAAAAGGATACAGAACAGAGTTATCCACTATCACAAATAGCCAGCCCACAAAAGAGAAAAACTGTTTTGGTGAATCTTTACAATTCAACAATTTATCTTTCTCACTATTTTTGTGGAAAGACATCCATTTCCTGCAGCCACAATAAAAAAGAAAATTTCTCTATTTCTTTTCCCCAGTAGCATTGTCAAAGCTAAGCCCTGAAATTCTATTTGAAATTGCCCTCAAAAAGGAACAGACCTGAGAAACTTACTACACTCATTCTGAGGGGGGAAAAAAGGTAAATAAGAATTTTTAAGTAAGGGACTATAAGACTAGTTTGTTTGTTTGTTTGTTTTTCCTTAAACCCACATTTCTTGGCTCTTTGGAAATATTTTCTTATATTTCAAGCTCTACTGATGAGATGTATTTTAAAATTAATTAAAATCTGAGGCTCCATTAAGTGAACATGTTTTAAAGGTCACAAACACAGGGAAAGGCAGGTGCTGACTAGAACATATATATCTGACTGCAGTGTCAAGTGAGGTCATCCTATCACTTGGGACATCCTCCTGCCCCATCCTGCTCACTGAAGTGCTCAATGATCACCTTCCCCAGAGTCCCTGCACTGCATCCCCTGTGTACCTGGGGTGCATTTTGCTTTGCAGGTTCTTGTACCACCTTGCTGGGCTGGGTTTTCCTTGTGCTTTGGAATAGCTGTTCTCTCTTCACAACTCTGAGAGAATCCAGAGGGCAGGCATCATTTCTCCCTTTTCCTCTGAATACCAACCAGCATGTGATTGGCCGAGCACCCATGTGACTCCAGGGAATGAAAACTGGGGTTGGAGGAAAAAGTGTTAATGTCCCAAGAGGTTAGCTCTTTAGATGAAGGTCCTACCATGACACTTTCCACCTGGCCCACGGCATCCAGCTGCTCCCCTGAGAGGCTCCATCCACCCCCATCCCTCAGGCTGTCCTCTGAGAGATGACCCAGGGGCTGACAGTCACTAGACACTCCAAGAAAAATGGCTGCTGTGCGCACCTTGCATCAGGCCCAGACAGTTCTGAAACCCACGACAAGAAAAAGATCGGAGGGCAGGGAGGTTGAGAATACATCACTCTGTAAAGCTTCCAAAGAGGAAAGCTTAACCCAAGAATATTTTGATAAGATGTTGTGCCTAGAGAAAAGAAAAGGAGGGGAGACACAAATATTCTTTTTACAGAGGAGTGTCAGGCAATTATTCTCTGCTTTCCTCCCATGGGAAATGTTCAAAAGCTATTTTTTAAAGAGCCATCAATTTCTCTGTGAAAAAATGATAAACAATTAAAATACTGTGTTTGAAATGTAGAATAAATGAAAAACAGTTGACAATATTGTTGAGAGGGGAAGCTGGCACTCAGGAATGTGGAGAAGGAACTGGAAAAATAGGATTTTACTGCAAGCCTTAGAAGACTCGGGCTGGGGGGACAGGGTTGTGGATTTGAGATCCAGCTTCACAGATATTTGGAAAAGTCAAGGGAAAACCAGTCCCCTTTGGAGTGTTACAATAATGGAATAGGGGGAAATTTGGCTGAAGTAGCTGCAGGGTGCTGAGTTCCTACCTGACAAAAATGAAATCTACTTCAAAGGCATTTCCTGTAATAAAATTTAGGCTTAAGCAAGCACAAACCATCAACCTCTCATTACACAACCAGGAAATTACCACCAGGATAGTCCAAATAAGGTGACTACACAACTGCAACCAATCAATTATTTAATTTGCTTTGCTTCATCATGTACCTTATAAATGTCTTTCCTTCAAGCCCTTCCAGTGGACCCCAAACCACAAATCATGACTGGGGACTTCTCACGTGATTTGCTTCTTGCTCAAAGAAACCCTTTTAACATTTTAAGGGTGACTCAGCTTAATTTTTAACAGGAGAAAGAAGTGACTGAGAACCCCACAGAAGAAACTCCTTCCACACACGAACCTCACACACTGGGTAAGGATTCTTCCAATGATCCCTCACCATCCACGCTTGATCTGGGGAGGCGCGAGGCTACAGGTGGGAAGCTGCACTTTGAGGGCTCCAGGTTGCCGAAGTCGCCATGCTGAAGTCACCAAAGTGGAAAGGACATCACGCCTTGGGTCCCAGCTACTGCCCAGCATCCACCCTGCATCTGGAGGGGACAAAGGGCTGAGATGCATCAGCGGCAGACTCGGGGATGCAGATACCCGAGCTGACTGCATGGAGGCCCGTGTCCCACACCAACCGGGTTCCCGCCAGTTCCACACAGCCACCTCCCCCATCTCGGGACCCCAGCCCCACACACTCACCATTTCCCAGCTTCCGGGGTGTCCTGGGACCTCCCTGCAGATCTCCCAGTGTGTGTGGGTGACAGGGCTACAGAGGCTGTGGTGGAGCCACCCCGGCCTCCCAGAGCAGACGACATGGAGCTGTGAAGGCTCACCAAGCTTGGCGGGAACAAGAGACAAAAATCGTGCCAGATTGTGGAAGGCCGGCCCCACCTCCCCGTCTGCGCGCCTGATTGTAGTTCCCACCCCAGTGCCGGTGACTGGACAGAGCTCCAGGTCCCGTCCCCTCAAGTTGAGTGACAGGAGATGGGAGCAGATACACTGCTGAATGAGGCCAGGATGACAAGTTCTAGGCTGCAGCTCTTTTCAGGCAGGGTATCTTCCTTGCTCTGGGAACTGACCCTGCCACAGGAGACATTTGTGTTTAACCTTGTATATAGGGTTATATTCACTTATGAACTGTATGTACATCAGTATATATATGTGCATATGTTATTCACAAGTGACAACAATATAAGGACAATTTTTTTAACATTTTAAGGTTTTATAATCTTCCTGGTCTCTGGTGTTATGAGGGGTGGGGGCAGCCTAAGCTTTGAAAAGGGAAACAGTCCTCTAAAGCAGTGACGTCCAGTAGAAATAAAATGTGAGCCACGTGTATAATTTTAAATTTTCTAGTAGCCACACAAAAAAAATAAAAAGAAACAGGTAAAATTGATGGTGATAATTTACTTAACTCAATATATCCAAAAAATTTTCATCTTAATATGAGCAATATAAAATTATTAATGAAGTATTTCCTTTTTTTGGTACTAAATCTTCAAAACTCTGTTTTGTGCATCCAGCACATCTTCATTCAGACCAGCCACATTCCAGGTGTTCATTGGCCACACATGGACCTTGGCTGCCACATTGCAAATGCAGCTGAGGGTTCTGATGTCCTTGACATAAGGAAGGTGAAGGGCCTGAATCCCCCTTCTCTGTCAGAAGCAAGGGAACACCCCTCCCCACCAACAACTCTCCTCAGGCCCAAGGGTGGGAGAGTTGGTGTAGAGTATGCATAAAGCAAATGTACTTCACAGGGCCTGGTTTTCCAAAGCCTTACAATTTCAAATATTGACCTTGCAAAGGACAGGAAATTTTCCCAAGGATATATAGTCTCTGTTGTAAGATAAAGAATTGTAACACAGCAGCAATGTTGATGGCTCAAAGAAAGACAGGCTACTGATTGATATGTAAAGATGCTGGGAAATTGCTGTAAGAAGAGAATGCTTGCTAAAATCAAGCTTTTATTAGTGGATCAACTTAACTGCATGTTACCAGCTTCTATTGTTAAACTTGTTAACCTGTACTTAGCAAAAACCCCACCTGTGTTCTCTTAAACTGTACTTAGCAAAAACCCCACCTGTGTTCTCTTCCTGTAACTTCCTGGGGTGGAAAATAAATGCAGAAAGAGAACCCCAATTCATGGTTAATTTCCCAAATGGAAGGAATGCCTCTATCTTGAGGGTTCTGGGAGATTAACCCCTTTCTGGGGCTTCTCACTGCTCAGAAGAGATGGGCTTTGAGTAATCTTCAGTGGCTCCATCACCCAGGGGAAAATGGGCGACAAATCTGTGGGAGGCAAAGCAACAAGTTGGTGCCTGGAGAGGCAGTAGGAAGCTGCAGGCGGACAGTGACCAAATATAGACCACTGATTCCCACGTGCTTCTTGGTGTGGGCCCATTTCCCCTTGCTAAAGATCAGACAGCCATGGAAAAAGAAGGGTCCCAGAAGGAAGGAACACCATGTCCTAACAACTGTCCACTGCCTTGTCCTACAGTTTGGATTTGGAGGGAAAAGATTAAAGGCAAACTTCTTATCTTGCAATTTGGCCTTGACCTTAGGGGATCACCAAAGTGTTAGTAGAAGAATAAATACCTCAGAATATTAATATTTATCTGATGATGCCATGAGTGAACTTGTTACACTTTAAAACAAAACAAAACTGCTGTTATTTTGAGACACTGAGTTAGAATTTTTGTGCAAATATGTAATATTAAAATTCGTATTGATGTATAACATGCATATAAAAATACATGCACTTTCATGTAAAGCTCAATGAATTATTACAAAACAAATACACTTGTGTAAGCAAGAAGTAGAACCAGCCTCACTGATGCCTCTTGACAATCACTTTCTCCCACGCTTCTCTCCAAAGGGAACCAGGATCTTAAGAGCTAACAATGTAGATCAAACTCATTTTATAGAAGCGCTTTTTACACAGCATTTTAATCACATACAAAAGAAACGAAATAGTACTATGGACCTGCCACCCAGCATTTTTTTTTTTTTGAAATTTTAATTTTCCTTTTGTTTTCTTTTTTTATTGAAGCATAATTGATTATACATATTTGGGGGTACGGTGTTAACAACAGTCTCCTGTGTACAACATGTGATGATCAAATAAATATTAGATATTTGTAATTATTCTTTATGCCACTTACCTTATCTCCCCCCAACATCCCCGTATCCCTCATCCCTCCCACCTCTAGTAAACTTGGATTTGTCCTCTCCTTCTGAAAGTTCAACGTGATTCATTCTTTCTTTCTCTTTCTCTCTGTCTTTCATTTTAACAACTACCAATCATGTGCCATTTTCACTCCATCTATACTGAAACAAATTTCCCCCCCTCACATTATCGTTTTTTAGTTTTGTTTTATTTATTTTTTCCTCCTGTGGGCTCAGATGTACATCAATGGCAAGGCACAAATCTTAAGTGTACAGTTTTGACAAATAAATACACCCATATAAACTTCATCTTTTTATCCGATAATATTTTAATCATCAGAAAATTTTCTTGCTCTCCTCACCAGGCAATGTTTTCCTTCCCCAGAGGCAATTTGCTGCCGTGGTACATTTCACCATTGGTTCATTTTCCCTGCAATCATACAACATGTATGAGTGCTGTCTCATTCAGCATGTCTGAGAGTCACTCGAGGTGTGTGCCTCAGCAGTTGTTCCTTTGTATTGCTGAGCAGTGTTCTGTTGTATGAATGCTCCACAACTTGTACATCCATTTCTCTACTCATGGGCACTTGATATTATTTCCTGCTTTTAGCTATTATGTCTAAAGAAACTATGGAAGTTTTTAAACACATTTTGTATTTAATTTTTATTAGCATTAAATGATATCTCTTCATACTTATAGTTGTTGGTCCAGGGATTAAAATATGTATCTTTTAACATATCAGAATCTACTTAGAGTCAATATTGTACTGTTTTAATAAATGTAAAATATAAAAGCCTTGTTGCACAACAGTTCCATTTACCTCCTGTCATTTCAGCTACTGTTATAAATTACATATTTACACATTCTGAATCCCCAAATACAGTGTTTATAAAGTTTGAGTTAAACAGCCATAGGCTTTTAAAGAAATTAAGAGAATAAAAAGCATTAATAAATATTTGGAGCTAGATATTTTGAAACTTTGCAAATACGCTGTTTCTCCTTAAAGTTTCACCCACAAGTTTTCCATTCACCAGTGAATCTTGCCTATTACTCTGGATGTCTAGTAGTGATTTTATCTTTTGCATTATCCATCTACATTTACTACTTGGAATTCTTCTGTAAGGAAAATTTGTCTGTCTCTCTCCCTCCCTTAATTTGTTTCTTCCTTTCTTTCTCTCTTCCTTTCTTATTTAACCATTTTTGGTATGAGTATCGACAAATGGATATTTATTTTACTTTCTGAGTTATAATCTAATGCTATCATTATTTATTCTTTCCTCATGTTATTCTAGCTTGGGACATTGGGAGGTTTATTAGGTTGGTTCCTTTTGACATGTCCCTATTCTTGGTTTCTGTGTGTGTGAAATTTTAAAGCACTTTCCTACTTTTTGGCTCTGCAAGATGCTCTAGGCACATCTTGTATTTTCCATTTCCAGCTCTAGTGTTAGCCATTTCTCCAGAAAGCCATGGTTCTTTTTATTAAAAGATGGCATTTAGAAACCAAGATCTGGGTGCTAGGTGTTTTCATTTCTACTGGGCTGTGACTGCCTCTTGGTCCTCTCAGCAAAGTTTGAAAATGCACATGTCGGGCCGAGCCCATGGTGCACTGGGGAGAGTGCGGCGCTGGGAGCACGGCGACGCTCCCGCCGCAGGTTCGGATCCTATATAGGACTGGCCGGTGCACTCACTGGCTGAGTACCGGTCACGAAAAAGACAAAAAAAAAAAAAGAAAGAAAATGCACATGTGAATATAAATTCAGGTACAAACACATATCTATATCTATCTATTTATCTATCTGGACAGGCAGATTAAAATACACACTAGATTATACTTTCTAACTCCAATCTACCACCAGAGGGTTCACTCTAGCATTTTCCTTAGATTATTTCTAACTTTTTTTACCTACTGTGAGAAACTGTGCGCTAATTATCTGACATTTATTCACTTCCATATAGTTTTGCAATTCCTAACCCATATCCTTGTGAGATAAAAAGTCACCATCGAGAGCACAGTGTCTGTGTACAGTTATCGAGTCACACAATATGCAGTCAAAAGACTGTTTTCCAAAGTTACTTAGGTCAGAAACTTAGAGTCATTTAGAATAAGAATAATACACTTGAATGTGTTATGTGTTCAAAAACATTAAACAGAAAAAAGTCAAAATAAATTGGAGACTAGATAATGAATTACAACTAATTCAATGAGAGAATAATGTATTTTAAACAATAATCCAACAAAGCAAAATTGACAAAAATGGACAAACTGTTTGAAACAGAAACAAATGTTGCCTAAAAGTAAAAGTTCTCAAACACACTCGTAATTTGAGAAATGTAATTATATATGGCATTAGAAGTCCATTTAGATAATTTCACCTAATGTAGTAAATATTTTCATAATGTGTTTGTGAGGGTGTCAATCCAAAGAAAATTTCAAAGCTGGTAAAATAAGAGAGAACAGAAGGAGGGCCCAAGGATATGTGAAGACAACACTATGACCCACATCTTTCCCTGAAATAATTTTTTAAAACATTAATAAAAATTTTAAAATGTCCCTTGGATGAGATTCGGCTAAATAGAAAAAGAGGACACCAAGGAGGCTCACCTAGATATGAAGAGGAGAAAACAGAAAAATGAGGCCTGTCTTGCAATCTGGGTGTGCCCACATGACCCAAACTTCTGGTGTGACCCACCTTCCCCACATGTCCCCCATGTAACCTCCATAGCAACAGGAGACATTCTGATCAAACATTATACAGTTTGGATGTTTGTCCCCCAAACCTTTGTCCCCACAAAGCTCATGTGGAAATCTGATCTCCAATGTGGCAGTGTTGGGAACTGTTTAGGTTATGAGGGGTGGATCCTTCATGAATAGATTAATGCCCTCCATTGGGGGGGTGTTAGTGAGTTCTTGCTCTATTAGTTCCCATGACAGCTGGTTGTTAAGAGCCTGGAACCTCCCCCCTCTCTCTTGCTTTCTCTCACCATGTGATGTGCTTGCACTGTCAGGCTGCCCTTCCACTTTCCACCACGAGTAGAGGAAGCCTGAGACCTGTGCCAGATGCAGATGGCAGCTGTCCCAGAACTGTGAGTCAAATAGGCCTCTTTAAAAAAAAATTACACAGTCTCAGGTGTTCTTTTATAGCAACACAGATATGAACTATTACAGAAAGTTGGTACCAAGGAGTCAGACACTGGAAAATATGGAAGCAGCTTTGGAACTGGGCAAAGGTTGGAGGAGTTTGGAGAACTTAGAAGAAGGCAAAAAGAGAAGGGAAAGGTTGGAACTTCTTAGAGATGCTTGAATGGTTGTGACCAGAATGCTGATAAAAATGTGGACAATAAAGGCCACGATGATGAGATCTCAGACAGAAATGAGGAACTTATTTGGAACTGGACAAGAGACTACCCTTTCTACATCATAGCAAGAAACTTGGCTGCATTCTTTCCATGCCCTAGGGTTTTGTGGAAGGTGGGACTTAAAAGTTAGGACCCAGCATATTTGGTGGAAAAAATTACTAAGGAGCAAAGTATTCAGACAACTGCATGGCTATTTGAAATTAACTATGCTCAGTTATGGCAGCAAAGGCATGATATAAAGCTGGAATTTGTAATTAAAAGAGAAGCAGAACATAAGGATTTGGAAAATTTGCAGCCTGGCCATCTGGTAGAGAACAAGAGAGCATTTTCAGAAGAATCCAAGGGTGCAGAAGGACTGACTGCTAAAGACATGAGCATGGCTATTAGGCAACCAGGTGCTAATAGAGAAGACAATGAGAGAAAGGCCCTAAAGGCATTTCAGAAGTCTCCCAGTGACACCCCTACAATCACAGGTTGAGGCCTCGGTTCTGCTGCCCTGCTCAGCTTTGGGAAGCTGCTCCCTGCAACCCAATCACTCTGGCTGGAGCAGCCTTGCTTAAAGTGGGCCCATGTGTGGTTCATGCTGCCGCTCTGGAGAATGAACATTGGAAACCTTGGAGATGCCCATGTTGTTTTAAGGCTGAAGGTATGCGGAATGCAACAGGAGTGGAGGTACAGCAGCCTCCACCCAGATATCAGAGGTTGTATGGAAAGGGCTGGGAGTTTAGGCAGAGACTTGCTGCAGGGGTGGAGCTACCACACAGAGCATCTACTAGGGCAATGCAGAGCAGAAATGTGGGGTCAGAGCCCCCACACAGAGCCCCCATTAGAGCAATGTCAAGTAGAGCCAAGGGGGCAGGACCACTTCCAGGACCCAACAACTGTACGGCCACTAGGAATGTGCAATGCCAGCCTGGAAAAGCCACAGGCACCAGTGTTGCCCAGTGGGCTACTCCTGGCAAAGCCACAAGGGCAGGTCTGCCCAATGCTTTGGAGACCTGAATCCCCCACTTTGCCCAGGACACTGAACTTGGACTCAAAGGAGATTATTTTGGAGCTTTAAGGTTTAATGTCTGCCCTGCTGGGTTTCAGAGTTGTTAAGGCTGTTTATTCTTTCTTCTGGCCTATTCCTCCCTTTTGGAATGGGAATTTATACTCAATGTCTGTTCCACCATTGTATCTTGGAAGTAGATAAATTTGTTTTTGATTTTTACATGTTCACAACTGGAAGGTTTGCCTTCAGTCTTAGATGAGACTGCACTTTGAAGTTGGTGCTGGAACAACCTAAGACTTTTGAGACTATTAGAATGGAATGACTGTGTTATGTCTTTGAGAGGAACATGAGTTCGGGGGGACAAGGGGTGGAACAATAGAGTTTGGATATGTTGCCCCCCTAAGTCTATGTTGAAATCTGATCTCCAGTGTGGCAGTGTTGGAAGCTGTTTGGGTCATGGGGAGGAGATCCCTCATAAATAGATCCATGCCCTCAGGGTGAGTGAGTTCTTGCTCTATTCCTGCAAGAGATGGTTGTTTAAAGGACCCTGGCACCTCTCCTCCCCCTCTCTCTTGCTTCTCACCAGGTGATCTGTTTACACCTGCTGCATGCTCTGCCACTTTCCACCATGAGTAGAAGCAGCCTGAGGTTCATACCAGATGCAGCTGACCTAGAATCATTAGCAAAATAAACTTTTTAAAAATATAAACTACCCAGTCTCAGATGTGCTGTTATAGCAACACAAAAACAGACTAATACACTTGCCTTACATGATCTCTCCTGTGGTTCCACTAGAATCACAGTAAGTGTCAAAGTCCAATCAGGTGTCCACAGACCAAACATGATGTGGCCCTATCTCACCTGCCTGAAGCTGAGGCTTGATGAGCTCTCACAAGGCCCTCTTGCTGTCCCTGCAGAGACCCTGAGGACCCTGCTGCTGCACTGCCAGGAGGTGGAGGGTGAGGTACAGAGGTATGAGCTCGCAGCCCAGCCTGACTCTGCCCTGCCCCTTCATTCTGGTAGAGCATGAGAAGTCAAAGGGTGTCTTCCCCATGGGCCCCAACAGCTGGCAGTAGTGTTGAGGGTCACTCTCTTGCTCATGTGATAAAAGTTCATTTACTGCATTATCAATTAAGTTTCTTCAGTCAGTTTTAATTCTGTGATTTTTTCATTGCCACCCAGCTCATCACTGTCTATTCACTCATCTGCCTGTTCATTTAGGCATCCAGCCAACCATCTCTCTATCCTCTCTATTCATCCATTATCTCTCCATCCACCCAACTGCTTGTCTACCCATCTCTCCATCTCTTGAATACTTATCTAGAAACACTTTTAATTCAAAGATACAAAAAGGTTGAAAGTTAACAGATGGAAAAAGATATTCAATGAAAACAAGCATAAGACAGTTACACTGGCTGGCCATACTAACATGAGACAAAATAAATGTTAAGAAAAAAATGCTACTGAGGATCAAAAGGGACATTTTATAATGAAAAGGGACAAGCCATGAGGATATCAATTACAGACATACATGCACATAACAAAGAAGCCCAACATTAAATGAAAACAGGAAAAATTAAAAAAGAAGTGGACTGTTCTACATAAATATTTGGAGACATCAACTGCAACCTTCAATAATGGATAGAACAGCTAGGCAGAAGACTAACAAGAACAACATCTGGATGACATTTTAAAACAACATGACTTAACAGATAAAAAACAACATGACTTAACAGATACCTATTTAGCTCATACCACCCAACAAAATACACATTCTGTTCAGTGCACATGGAACATTTTCTAGAAAAGACCATTTGCTAAGCCACAAAAGAGCAACAAATTTAAAGACTGAAATAATGCAAAATATTTTCTCTGACCACAATACGTTTCAATTAAAAATCAGTAACTGAAGGATATTTGAGTTCACAATTATGTAAAAAACAAGCAACATGCTCCCAAATAGCCAGTGAGTCATACATAGCAAAAGTCACAAGAAAAATTAGAAACACACTGAGATAAATGAAAAGTAAAACACAATATGCCAAAACTAAAAAAAGGACTTAGAACACTGATAGCCGTAAACATCCGTATATATGTACCTACGTAGATTTTTTTTAAAAAAAGAAATATCTGAAATCAATAAGTTAACCTTTCAACTTAAAAACTAGTAAAAAGGGCAACCCACTTAGCTCAGTTGGTTAGAGATTTGGTGTTATTACACCAAGGTTAAGGGCTCAGATCCCCATACGAGCCAGCCATAAAAAAAAAAAAAAAAACGCAACAAAAACCAAACCTAGAAAAAGAAGGAAACCTAATCCTCCCTCAGGAGGAGGAGAAGAAAATAAAGATTAAAGATTAGAGTGGAAAATGATAGTGAAATGATAGTGCTGTGCTCTATGCCCACTGTTACCAGAGATCTGGGGACAGAAGATTGGCAGATGGAAATGGACCTCCCTCTCCAGCAAGACCCCCTCTCTCATGAACCCCATTCCATTCCACTAGCTCCTATCTGTTTTTGGAGCTGGGTCTCCACAGGGGCTCTGGGGGTAGTAAGGGGATCACCAAGGACTACAGGAGGCTCCTTCAGTGGAAAGAGGTTCTGGGGACATTGATAGGTCTGCAGGCTGCATGGGTCCTGCAGCTCTCCTCCTGGGACTTCAAGCAGAGCCTGGGCTCTGAAGACCTCCCATGTGTTCTCCACCTTGTAATTCAGGTTCTCCAGGGCTGTGGGATATTTGCTGTGCTGTTGGCCAATATTTTCTTGGCTTCATGGAAAACATCAATGAAAGTCAATATTTAGGGCATTCTGCATTGAATGCTACTAGCCTGTTAACTCTGAGGTTTATGTGTTCATTAATTACTTTAATCTGGTTTTATCTCCTTATCTCCATTTATTAAACCTTTATGAACTCATGGAAGACAGTTGACTGTACCTCCAACTATGATCATGAATTTGTCCACTTCTATAAGTTGACTAGTTTTCACTTTATATATGTTAAGTCTCAGTTGTAAAGTATTATACCAACCCAACAGACAGAATGTTTTATCAGTATAGATTTTGCTCCATCTCTAGAAATGCTATTCCATTACAGTCAACTCCCTGTGGAATATGTATACATGCTTTGGCTTTGTTTTGGTTATTTTTCTTTTATGTACAATACACAAAATGATTTCTCTTCAAGTCAGTATTTATACTAATATTTGTGGTCTGCATCTCATGATCAGCATCTGGGGGATGTCCAAGGGGCATGACCACGGCCAACAAAGTTGTACCCAATGGGCATAGGTGGAGGTCACCCACCTCTTACCTATAGAAACTTGACCTCTTACCCACAGAAATTTGAGATAGTGTGTACTGTTTCAAATCATTAAGTTGGTGGCTATTCCTTATGCAACATTAGGAACCTAATGTTAGGCATAAATTTCCCCAAAGAGAGCAGCCCCTGGATTGGCTATTTCAGTGACCCTTCACATTGTCATTCATGCTGGTTATATAGTGTTCTGCCTGCCACCCTCAGGCCCCATAACCAAGGACCATATTATGCAACCAGGGGATATGTCCACAAATAGCAATGTCCTTCCATCAACAAACCATCTTTTCCAAGTCTCTTTTATTTGGAGGAAACTTTCCCAGACATGTCACAAAATCCTCTAGTAAGACACTGGACAGAACTGTGTCACATGCTCAGCCCAAAAGGATCACTCAAGAAAAGAATAGTCTCAGCTAATTATACAATGCTTAGGAAAAATAAATCCCTGAATAACTCAGTATAGAGGAGGGTAACAAAACCAACCCAAAAATATGTCCCAAGTTGAAGATGACCTTTTGCTCTCCAGTCTGTTGGAGCCTCCTACCAATTTATTATGCAGTAATTTTATAAAGTATGATGATACCTACTGCCATCACAGCTGCAGAGTATATATAGAAGTAATAGAAAAAGCTTATGGAGAGATTCATATTATCTTTTAATCTTATTCTTCCACAAACTTCTGAAATACTCTCACATTGTTTACCAGGTGCCAGGTAATACCAAAAACACTTTGCTTACTTAATTTACTCTTCACAATGACCATTTGAGGCAGGTTCTATTCCTACTCTCTTTTTGAATAAGAAGAAACAGAAGCACAGAGTGGCTACTAAAATCGGAAGTCATACACAGAGGAGCCAGGAATTATCCTGTTGCCCCCTTAAGTCACAAGACACGCACTCAATGACTGCAAACAGAAACATAAGAGATTTCTCAGTTACACAGTACTTGGTACATACTCATCTATGATGCAGTCACATTTAAAGACATGAGAAATAGGAACGGAGGAGAAATCTTTCTTCCAGACACTGCTTTCCACTGAACAGAATACAATGAGTACTGTTGTACACAGCTTTTTAGATTAATTCAGACTTAAGCCGTTAACAATTATGTGCCTGATTTGTGCACTTGTATGGCAATGTTTTTATTCAGCTCACTGGTTCTGTGTTGGCTTCAAACTTAATCATCTTTTTTACTTTAAAAGGTTTAATAATAATGGTCACACACTAAGAGAGTAAAGAAAAGTGTGTAATATGTAATGCTTTAGACTTAATATATTTAATGACATAAAAAAAGCTAGAATGTCATTTAGTGTGAGAAATCCTATTGAAAGTCACTCTATTATGCTACATGTACATATTCCCTACCAACAGCTTTGCTGGGTTCCATTAAGTAACATTTCTCTTAACATAACATCCTCATATGCATAAATGCTAAACATTTGAGGGCACTGTTCTGTGCAGTGTAGGCTGTTCAGCAGGATACTTGGCCTCTACTCAGAAGATGCCAGTATTAGTTCTTATACAATTAAGTATGTTACTTTTCTTTCTTTTTTTTTTTTAAGAGACTAGCTGGTATATGAATTGAACCATGGACGTTGATGTTATCAGCACCACACTCTAAACAACTGAACTGACCACATTCAAATGTTTTTAAAAATACTTTTAAAAACATATTTAACATTTCTATTTAAAAATTTACATCCTTATTACATAAATGATAATTTCCTCTCATTTAAATTTGCTAATATAAAATTCAAAGTGTTCTTAAAATGTTTCAGACACATTAAAGATATTTTACTTTGTTTTTACCACCAAAGGACATGTGCCTGATAAAATGCTTGATAAAATTTTCCCTATTTATTGCATTGTTTTTCCCCATAATTTTAGTTTTTCATAAACAGACTTGAAAATAGAAAGTGAGAATACAAATTTCTTTCCTGTGTGAATCTTCTGATATATAAGGACAGGCAACTTTGCTCAGAGAGTTCATAAATTTAATTAGCTACAATGGTCTGTATGGGTCATAAAGCAAACAAAGAAAGCACACATCCAGTGGCTCAACAAAGCAAGTATTATTTCTCACTCATGATAAAATAAAAATGGAGATTTCTGGATAGAGGTGGGAAAATCTCTGTGCTAAACAATTTCTTCTGTCTAAAATCATGCTGGCCTTCTCCCACCTTCTCTCTTGGTTGCAAAGGCCACCCTGAGGGTCTTCTGCACTTGAGTCCCAGAGGACATGTTAAATCAGGGAGCAATGCATAGACACTGTCTTGTTGCCAGGCCTAGAAGTAATCGTCAGGACCTGTGTCCATTTGCCCTGAACCGAACTCAGTTACATGGTCCCACACACTGCAATAGAAGGCTGAGAATGCAGGCTACATGTTTAATTTAAAGAAATTCTTATTACAATATACATAGGCAGTATCTGTCAAAAAATAAATTTCTCCCCTGTATGAGTTCTCTGATGACGGCTGCAATACAAATTCTTTTTTTTTTTTTTTTTTTGTCTTTTTCGTGACCGGCACTCAGCCAGTGAGTGCACCAGCCATTCCTATATAGGATCCGAACCCGCGGAGGGAGCATCGCTGTGCTCCCAGCACTGCACTCTCCCAAGTTCGCCACGGGCTCGGCCCTGCAATACAAATTCTGACATTCAATACAATCCACTTTCCACATCTGTGGGTTCCACATCCACTGGTTCATTAAACTGTAAATTGAAACTATTTGAAAGATAAGCAGTAAAAGCAAATAATGCAACAATACACACAAAAGCAACTACTTACATAGTACTTACGTTGTATTCAGTCGTATAAGTAAACAAAACACAATGTAAAATATACATCAGAATGTGCATGGGTAATATGCAAATACTACACCACTTTACATAAGAGACTTCAGCATCCACCAATTTTTGTATCCTTGTGCAGTCCTTGAAAAAATCCCCTGCGGAAATCCTGGGACAACTGTAAATTAATAGGGTTTATCCTATGTGAGTTCTCTGATGCACCTTGAGGTGTGACTTCAGGCAAAAGTATTTCAACACTCATTCCAATCATAGCGTTTTTTCCCTTGTGTATGGGTAATGAGAGCTCAATTCTGGCAAAACAACTTCCCACAATTATTACATTAATATGATTTCTCATCTGTGTGAGTTCTCTGAAGTACACAGAGATGGGATTTATGGTAGAAAGTTTATCTTCATTCCTTTCGTATGGCTTCTCACCTGTGTGAGTGCCTTGATAGCAGCTGAGGTGTGACAGAATCCCAAGAAAGCTTTTTCCATATTCTTTACATTCATATGGCTCCTCACCTGTGTGAATTCTCTGAGTCCTGCTGAAGAATTACTTCTGTTAAAAGGTTTTTATACATTTGTTAAATTCATAAGGTTCCTCACCTATGTGAGCTCTCTCATGTTCCACGAAGGCTGATTCTTGTAGAAAGATTTCCTACACTCATTGCATTCATAGGGTTTCTAGCCTGTGTGAGTTCTCTGACGTACATTGAGGTGTGACTTACCATGGAAAGTTTTTCTATATTCTTTACCTTCATATGGTTTCTCAATACTCTGATGCATACTGAGGTATGATTTAAAGTAGAAAATTTTCCTACATTCTTTACATTGATATGGTTTCTCACCTGTGGGAACTGGAAAAACCTTTCACTGGAAGTCACTTTGTTGAGAAGTGACTTCCAGTGAAAGGATTTTCCATAATCATTATATCCACAGGGTTTTTCTCTTCTGCGAATTCTCTTATGCACAGTAAGTTCTGTGCTCTGAAAAAAAGTACTTCTCACATTCATTACACACATAGGACTTCTCCCTATATGTGTTCTGATGTGCAGTAATGTATGATTTCTTAATGAAGAATTTCTTCCATTCACTAGATTTGTAGGGATTCTCTCCTGGTTGTATTTCCTGGTGTTTAGTGGGTTTAGACTTTTTATAGGATGTTTTCCCGTATAAATCACATTGAAAAGTATTCCCTACCTCTGTTATTTCTTGAGCAATGACAGCTGATTTATCACAGGCTTTCCCATATTCATTATAATTACAGGTCTCTTCCATATGAACCATCCTATTTGTGTTGGAGGCTTTCTCTTGCCCACTATATTCAAAAGGCTGCTGTCCAGTTTGAATCTTGGGATGATGACTTAGGTACTCATGATCTCTGTGAGATTTCCCAGTTACAATGTGGTCATCAGGTTTCTCTTCCAGCATGCATCTCATCAGGCTCTCCAGAAAGAAGTGCAATCTAACAATCATTAAGCTCCCCATGCCTCATTTCTAAATAGTTTCCTCTCTATATAGTCAGATTTGAAATATAGTTAGAGCTCAAATCAAGTGTGTTTTCCTAACTGAACTCTCTCCTCAATGTATTGCTGTTTGTGATTACAACTTTCCACAAATGTCTACTGTGGCTTTCCTGGTACCTCTCAGTTAGGCCATCGACTATCTGAACATCTGATGGGAGAAAAAAAAAATAACCATATCCATGATCCACAGTAAGCACATCTTATTGAAAGCTCATGTAGGGGAAAAGAAGGGAGAGGTAAAGGTTTCTTCTAATACTAATGGCATCAAAATTTATGAAAATCAATAATGGGTATTGGATTTATGACTAGGTTTTCTTCACATTGACTTAATGCAATAAATGGTACTAATATATTTTCTAATGTTAAACCATGTTTTCCTTAGCTTCTCTATTCATATTCTTTCATCTTTAATTCATGTATATTTGGTAAAAAGTTTTATCTACTGCCTAGTCCTAGTTTTCAACAAGTGCTTATCACCTGCTATTTGTTTACCTTGTTATTTTTCTCTATTTTATTCTAGAACCATAAGTGTCTTATGCTGCCCTTTTCCTCATTTTTGTGCTTTGAGATGGCAAGGTTTGCATGGATCAGCTACTTTCAGGTGCAGGAGCAAGCAAAGTTTCTAGCACATATGCAGGAATGTGGCTGAGGTTAATGACTTCGTACCTGTGTTTCCATAGTTCTCATTCTTCCCTGAAGAATGGGTACAGGCATCTAGAAGTTTTTCAAAAAATAAGATCTCCTTTTCCCAACAGCAGATAAAGAATGCCTTCTCAAAAACCTTCATTTAACTAACTTTCTTTACTTCTCAAACCATTATGTTAGGGAGCTCCAGACCAAAACCTTGTGCACCCTCTCCTTGCTGGTCTAAGACATTTTGTTCTGCAATCCAGGCTGTGCCCACCAACTTTGCAAAATGTTTTTGGCGCCTTCTAAATTAAACTTGTATTCTCCCCCAGAATTTTGGCACACACACCCTGTGCTTGACAATTCACTGCTTCTGAAGGCTTTTGTTTTGTGCATCGAAATTTCAACTGTCTTGAGTTTCATAGAAAATGGAATCTCCTGAGAAGAAGGAAATGCTGACTTCAAAAGCCACTGCCAAACGGAAATCTGAGCCCCTAAACATAAAGCTCTTGGTTCACTTGCCTTGAGACCCAGAATCTCCAGGTTCTCCTCTAAAGTCCACCTCTTTCCAGGATTCAATCTTAGGTCTTCCTCAACTTCATAATTTCTGATGTGGTGGTACACAGGCTGAGTCCTGGACCTCTTTTCTCATTTTATCAACTTCTGAGGTGTCCTCCTGTACAACTTTAAATAACATCTTTAGGACACCAATTTCCAAATTTGCATATCCATTAGTAATGCCCACACTCAAATTTAGAATTTGCATTCATGTACATATTATAGGTCAAAATGTAAAAAGAGTTAGTTTGAACTGAAGCTGCACCAATGTAAACAATAAACTTCCTAAAATTTTCTTCTCTGAACGTCCTTCCTAAATTCTCACATTCCAATTTTTTCTCTCTCTAGTAAAACAGTCCTTGCAATTTTTATTCACCTACTTAACATATACTATTTTCTTGTTTCTCTCTCATCAGAAGGTAAAGTCCATAAAAGGAAGACATTATTTAGATTACTGCTGTCATAAATACAACTACAAAATTACCAGTGCTTAAAATCTGTTTGGTGAAGATCGTTGAAAGAATAAATAAATGTATGAATAAACATCATGCTGTAGTATGAATGACCCCATAAAACTCATATTGATGCTTAACCACATCGTAACTGTGTTAAGAGGCTTGGAAATCTGCCTATGGTATTTGAAAAGTGGAAATTTTTGGAGGTGAGTGGATAGCAAAGACAATGCCCTTACGAATGAATAAATCCATTCATGGATCTCTGGGTTAATGGCTTAATAAGATATCAGTAAGTAGACAGACGGTTTTATAAAGGCAAAGAGAAAGCATGTTGCCTTGCTTTTGCCGCTCTAATCATGTGATACCCTGAACCACTGTGGGACTTTGCCAAGACTCCCCACCAGGCAGAAGGCCTTGAAAGATGCAACCCCTTCACTGTGGACTTCTCACAGCCTCCAGAACCAAAATAAATATACTTTGTTTCTTCGTAAAATACCTAGTTAGGGGCATTGCTATGAACAACAGAAAACTGACATGGGCAAGACAATGGAGGAAAAGGGGGCAAATCAAAATTGTGAGAAAGTGAATAACAAAGAAAAATATTTAAGAAGAGAAAGGCAGAGAAAGATTTGGGATAAACAAACAAAAAAATTCAGATGAGAGCTCCATTTAAGATGGCAGACTATAGGTGCCCAGCACACAATCCCCCCACAGAAGGGGCCTAGAGGAAGGTGAGGACAGCTGGGATCAGCACAGGAGGAATTCCATGTCCCTTGTGATAAGAAGAGTCTACTCAGCCATGTGCACTTTCAGGTAAACCCCTATATTTTTCCTGCTCCCGCTCACCTTATTCTTGCTGAGGTAACCAGCACCATTGTCTGGCACCAGGGCTGGGGTCCATCTTCCCCTGCGGAAGTTCTTCCTGCTCCTCATAGTGGCCACTGGTGCACCCTGCTGCATGACATACCCATGCAATCTGCAGCCGTGGCCCCAACCTCTGGAGCTGCACATGGACATACCCAGCCCTAGCCAGTAAACAGCCCCTGGACCCAGATACTAGAGTACTGCACTGCTTGGTCACAGCTTCTAGAGCCCGATTCCTGAAGGCTTCTACTGTGAGAGCCTTGAGTTGCTCAGTAGTAGCCCCTGGAGCTCCATACCATATGTCTTCCACCATGGGAGCCTTGAGGTACTCAGCTGCAGCTCCCTAAGCCCCATCACTTGTGGTTTCCACTGAATGAGCCTGGAGCTCCAGGCAGCAACCCCAACAGCCCCACTCCTTTCAGCTTCCACAGCAGGAGCCTTGAACCACTTGGAAGTAATTCCCAGAACCCCACCCCTTGTGGCTTCTAACAAGGGAGAATTGAGCCACAGGCAGCAGTCCCCAGAGCCCTTTTTCTTCCAGGTTGCCCACTGGGAGACTTGACCCACAGAACAGTATCCTCTGTAGACCTGCCACTTGTGGCTGCTGCTATAGGAGCCTTGAGCCACCTGGTTGCACCCTCCAGAGCCCCACCTCATGTGATCTCACCACAGGAGCCTTGGGCCACAGGCAGCAGCCTCTGTAGACCTGTCCCGCATGGCATTTGCCCAGACTCACACTCTTTAGTCCTGCCTCATTCAGTTACATGACAGAAACCCTGCACCACTGGAGACCACAGCCTCTGGAGCCCAACCCTTCATAGCTCCAAGACCAGAGCATAGCACTGCCAGGCCACAGCCCCAGGAGCACCATTCCACATGGTCCCAGTTGCCCTCAGCCACATCACACCCATCAGTGCCACCAGTCTAATAAGTCTACCTGGAACAACTGAGTCTACCTGAAATTACTGAAACTACAGAGTCTACCTGGAAACCAAAGTAAAACATCCCACCCAACAGGCAACAAAAAAACAAATCTGCAAGAAGGACTCTCTCCTCAAAAGCACACAAGCAACTGAAGATACAACTGCTGCAACAGATGATCACAAATCAATCTAGAGATATGACACACCCAAAAGAATACAATAACTCAAATACCAGTTCTAAACCACGAGAAACCCTTGAAATATGAGAAAAAGACTTTTGAGAAAGAATCTTAAGGAAACTCTATGAGATACAAGAAGAGGTACATAGTAGACTCAATGAAATGAAAAGAAAAAAAAAGCAATCAAATACATGAAGGAAGAAATCTTCAAAGAGATTAATACCCTAAAAAAGGATGTAGCAGAATTCATGGATCTGAAGAACTCATTCAATGAAATAAAACCCACATTTGAGAGCTTAGGCAGCAGGCTAGGACAAGTAGAAGAAAGAATTTCTGATTTCAAAGACAGTGTTTCCTAAGTAAGCCAGCAGACCAAAAAGGGGGGAAAAAAGAATTTTTATAAAATGAAGAAAATCTTTGAGAGCTATCAGACAACGTTAAGGGTACAAAGACTCAAATCATGGGTGTTCCAGAAAGGGAGGAAAAAGAAAAAGGTATTGAAAACCTATTCAATGAAGTAATAGCAGAAGACTCCCCAGATATTGTTAGAGAACCAGTTTCAACAGGCTCAAAAATCCCCAAACAGATTTAAACCGAGAAGGTCCTCTCTGAAACGCACTGTAGTCAAACTAGCAAAAGTCAAAGAGAAAGAGAATCCTGAAAACAGGAAAAGAAAAGTGTCAAGTAACCTATAAGGGAGTCCCCATCAGACTAACATCAGACTTCTCAGCAGAAACCCTACAGGTTAGAAGAGAATAGGATAACATATTTAAAGTTCTAAAAGAAAAAGACTGCCAGCTAAGAATACTATACCCAGCAAGGCTATTCTTCAGATATGAGAGTAATAGTGTGTTTCCCAGACAAACAAAAACTGTGGGAATTCAGCATCACATGTCCAGCCCTACAAGAAATCCTCAAGTGAATCCTGCACCTGCAACCCAAAAAACAATATTCACCACCAAGAATACACAAGAAACAACAAATTCCACCAGTAAAGCACATACACAAATGAGAAAGAGAAACTATATCACACTACCTCAAAAAAACAAAAAAACTCTAAAGACAAACAACAATAGGGAAAGAAAGGAATTCAATATATTTAAAATCACCACATGAAAATAACTAAATGACAGGAGTTAGACGGTATCTTTCAATAGGAACCCTAAATGTAAATGGATCAAACTCCCCACTCAAAAGACACAGAGTGTCCAGATGGATTTAAAAGCTAGACTCAACTGTATGCTGCCCACAATATACCCCCCTCATGTATAAAGACTCACACAGACTAATAGTGAAAGGATAGAAAAAGATATACCACATAAATGGAAACCAAAATAGAGCAGGAGTAGCTATTCTTATATCAGATAAAATAAGACTTGAAACCAAAACCTATCAAAAAAGAAAAAGAAGGCCAATATATAATGATAAAATTATTCATCCACCAAGAAGACATAACAAATATAAATATATATGTTCTCAAGATTGGTACAGTCAGACATATGAAGTAAACATTATTATACCTAAGGAGACAGACCTCAATACGATAATAGTTGGGGACCTGAATGCCTCTATCTCAGCATTGGACAGATCCCCTAGGCAACAAATCAACACAAAAACACAGGATTTAAACTATACTTTAGACAAAATGGACACTAGAGAATATACATTCTTCTCATCACCACCTCACCACCTGGAACATTCTCCAAGATAGACTTACATATTAAGTCACAAATCAAATATCAACAAATTTTTGAAAAAGCGGATATGATTTCAAGTATCTTCTCAGGCTACAATGGATTAATAGTATAAATCAATAACAAGTGAAACTTTGGAAACCACAGAAATACATGGAAATTAAACATCATGTTCCTGAATGACTTATGGGTCATAAAATAAATCAAACAGGAAATCAAAACACTTTTTGAAACTAATGACAACAACGACACATCAAACAAAACATATGGGATACTGCAAAAGACATACTAAGTAAAATTGATTGCAATAAATGCTTAACATCAAAAGATTAGAAAGATTCCAGAAAAGGAACCTACTGCTACATACGTAGAACTGGAAAAACAAGAACAATTAAATCCCAAAATTAGTACACAGAAAGAAATAATTAAAATCAGAGTAAAAACAAATAGAGACTAAAAATATGACACAAAGATCAATAGACAAAATGGTGGTTTTCTGAGAAGATAAACACAGTAGACAAATCATTAGCTAGGAAAACTAAGGAGAGAGAAGACCCAAACAACAAAAGCTGGCAATAAAAAAGGAGACATGACCACTGATACCACAGAAATACAAAGAATCTTTAGAGATTACTATGAACAACTATACATGAACAAATTTGAAAACCTAGAAGAAATGGATAAACTTCTGGATGCATACAAACTACCAAGACTGAGTCAAGGAGGAAAAAAAAAAAAAAAAAAAAAAAAAACACCAAAAATGAGCAATGAAATTGAAGCAGTAACCAGAAATCTTCCAACAAACAAAAGGCCAGGATTGAATGGGTTCACTGCTGAATTTTACCAAACCTTTAAAAAGGAATTAATACCAATTCTTTTCAAACTATCTCAAAAAGTTAAAATGGAGGCCATTCTCCCAAACTCACTATGAGGCCAGCATCACTCTGAGAACAAAACCACACAAAGATACAACAAAAAAGAAAACTGCAAGCCATTATCCTTGATAAACACAGACATAAAAATCTTCAACAAAATATTAGCAAACAGAATACTGCAGTACATCAAAAGGTTGTACATCATGATCAAACAGGATTCATCCCAGAGATGCAAGGAGGGTTCAACATATGCAAATCAATAAATAAGATACACCACATCAACAAAATCAAGAACAAAAGCCATATGATCATATCAATAGATACAAAAAAATAATTTGACAAAATTCAACATCCCTTCATGATAAAGACTCAACAAATTAGTTATGGAAGGAAGGTATCTCAACAAAATAAAAGCCATATATGACATATCCACTGCCAATATCATCCTGAATGGGGAAAAGCTGAAAGCTTTCTCCTTTAAGAAAGGAACAAGACGACGATGCCTGTTCTCAGCACTCCTATTTAACCTTATATTGGATGTACTTGCCAGAGAAATTACATAGGAGCAAGAAATAAAGAGCATCCCAGGAGGAAAAGATGAAGTCCGATTGACTCTGTTTGGAGATGACAAGATCCTATATGTAGAAAACCTGAGAGACTGTATCGAAAAATTCTTAGAGCTGACAAAAAAAAATTTAGTAATGTTGCAGGATACAAAATCAGTACACAAAAATCAATAGTCTTTTTTATACTCCAACAAAAAACTAGCAGAAAAAGAATTCAAGAAAGCAACACTATTTACAAGTTACCAAAAAAACAAAATATCTATGAATCACTTCAAGAAAGGAGGTCAAAGAATGCTACAATGAGAACTACAAATCACTGATGAAAGGAATTAAAGAGGATACCAAAAGATGGAAAGACTCTCCCTGTTCATGGATTGGCAGAATCAATGTAGTGAAAATGTCCATACCATCCAAAGCTGTCTAAAGATTCCATGTGATCCGCATCAAAATACCAATGACATTCTTCGGAGAAATAGGATAAACAATCCACACATTCATATGGAACCACAAAAGACCACAATTATTCAAAGAAATCCTGAGAAAAATAAATAAATAAAGCTGGAGGCATTATCCTTCATGACTTTAAAATGTATTAAAAATCTACAGTAACCAAAACAGCACGAAACTCACATAAAAACAGATAATCAGACCAATGAAACAGAGCACCCAAAAATCCACCCACATATTTACAAACAACTGGTCTTCAACAGGGCACCAAGAACATACAATGGGTAAATTAATAGTGTTAGGAAAACTGGATATTCATATGTAGAAGAATAAAACTGGACCTGAAGCCCTTGCCATATACCAAAATCAACTCAAAGGGTTTAATCATATAAGACCTGAAACATTAAAGCTTGAAGAAAACACAGGGGAAACTCTCCAGGATAAGTCTTTATGAATAAGACCCCAAAAGTACAGGCAACAAAAGAAAAAAAATAAACAAATGGGATTATATCAAACTAACAAGCTTCAACACAGCAAAGAAAATATTCAATACAGTGAACACACAACCTCAGAATGGAAGAAAGGGAGAAAATATCTGCAAACTATGCATCCGACAAGGGACTAATATCCAGAATACACAAGGAACTCAAAGAACTTTAGAGTAAAATAATAATAATAATAGCAATCCAATTAAAAAATGGGCAAAGTAACTGAATGACATCTCTCAAAGGAGGACATACAAATAGCCAACAGGTACATGAAAAAATGCTCAACATCACTAATCATCATGGAAATACAAATCAAAACCACACTGAGATATCATCTCACCCCAATTAGACTGGCTAATATACAAAAGACAGAATAACAAATACTGGCAAGGATGCAGAGAAAGGGACATCTCTCAGCACTGTTGCTGGGCCTTTGATACAGCACATTGTGGAGAAAAGGATGGCAGTTACTTAAACAACTACAGACAGAACTACCATATGATCTAGCCATCCCACTACTGGATATATATCCAAAGGAATGATGTATAAATGTGTTTCTGCTGCTTATGGTAAAATACACAGAACTGGGTATTTTGTAAAGAAATGAAATTTACTGCTTACAGTTTCTGAGGGTAGGAAGTCCGAAGTCCAGGGAATACATCTGGTGAAGGCGTTCTTTGGTGGTGACTTCAGTGACAGCAGAGTATCACACTGCAAAAATGGTGGAGCAGAGACAGTGTGAGAGAGACAGACTCTCCCCTCTCTTTTTTTAAAGCCCTCTGAACCATGACCCTCACCACCACTTTTAATCCATTCACTATGGCAGTGTCCTACAATCTAATCACCTCTTCATGGCTCCACCTCTCAATTGCCATATTAGGATTTCCCACCCTCCTAAAGTCACAGTAGGGGCAAGTTTCTAATACATAAAACTTGGGGGACACAATTCAAGCTTCAGTGAGCTTCAATCCACTACAAATGGAAATCATCATGTCAAAATGATACCTGCAATCCCATTTTTATTGCAGCTCTATTTCCAATAGCCGGGCTATAGAACCAACCTAAATCTCCATCAATGAGTGACTGGATGAGGAAAATGTGGCATGTATACACAATAGAATACTACTCAGCCACAATAAAAAAAGAAATTATGCCTTTTGAAGCAACATGGATGGACTTGGAGAAAATTGTGACACAACCGAGTACAGAAAGAAAAATACCACATGTCCTCACTCATAAGTATTAGCTGAATTCATAAATAAACAAGTGAACAATAAGGAAAGAGAGAGAGAAAGAGAGAGAAAGAAACAGTGATCACAATATGTTGATTTTCTAGAAGAAGAGAACAGAACTGTGGTTACTAGATGAGAAACAGGGAAGGGAGGAGAGAGGGAGGGGGGTTAATGAGAAATGAATGAGAAATTGGTTAATGGACACCGGGAATGGTTATGAATTGTAATGATGAAGAAGCTATCTTGATCTGACCATTACACACTGTACACTACTACCGATAGTCAATTTTGCACCCCACAAATATTTATAATCAACTATGCTTCAATAAAAAATAAATGGAAAAAATATTTTTAAAATGTAAAAAAAAACTAAAATGAAACAGAAGAACTAAGAATTTTGATCATAAATTAAAATTATCAGGTGACATTTTTATAAATTGATGTTTTAAATCAATGTGAAACAAAAAAACCCAGTGCACTGTAGGTTGCTGAACTCATGACCACTTTATAAAACTCTAACATGTTTGTTTCATAAAAACATGTCTGATGTATAGCTATTGTATGGCCCCTCATTTACACTGGTTTGATTATTGGTTATACTGACTTCTAAAGGTATATAACATGCTCTTGCAAACTTTTAAGTTTTCAGGATGACAGGATATTTAGAGATTAAACTAGTTTCTATCCAATTCCTTTGATCTGTCTAACATCTAAGAAGCTAATAGAAAAAAAGACTTGAATCTTGGACACCTTTGGGCTTCTAGACCTACAGACTTATGTGATTAACTGTGAGGGACGTGGGAGTGGAAAATAAAGTTAAGACTTCAAGGACGGACAACAGGACCCTTGCAGAAAAATCACAATGAGAAGGCAGGTGGCGCACTTGGCTGCACATACTCAGAAAGAGCCTGGATATGTGGAGGGGGCAGGAAAGCTGTCCCAGATGTGATCTGACTCTCTGGAAGCACCTCTGTGAGAGACTGAGGTGGATATAACCATGTAGCAATAGAGGTAGTAAGAAAACAGAAAAAAATTCCTATGGATTCCATGTGAGGTGTGAGAGAAAATAGAGTCAAATGTAAAGTATTATTTTTCCTGATTCATTACATAGAATGCATGTGTAAAACACAATCCAATAAGATGAAATAAAATGTGAAAACATTTAAAAACTATTTAGGAGAATAAAATGTGGGGGTATACATGTGACAGTCATCCTTGGAGATTGTATAATGCATGTGTTTTCTTCAAACGGACAAGCTAGGAAAAAATAGTAGAAACAGCAGAACATGACCAACAAATGCTGGGCTTTACTCTTCCCTGCCTCCCTGCCCATTATGCACTGACTAACCTTGTAGGCTCTGGTTGAGGGTTTCTTCTAATGTCCATGACTCTGCTCCCTGCTCCAACTTGCAGATCACCTCACATTTGGGAATGTAGCAGCCTGTTCATAAGAAACAACACAGAACTTTGTAAACCCGCTAAGTCAGGTCCTTAGAAGAATGACAAGAGCTTGGCTTCAGAAGCTGTGCAATGAAGGGGCCAGTTAGAGACTGATGACGTTTACATTCTCCACTCACATTCCCCACAAAATGGAATCTTACCTAAATAGAATTCAACCCTATAAGTGGTTCCCATATTTATCAACAAAGAAGAAAGTGGTGCTCCTAGGACTTACTATGGAGTTTCACTCACCCAACACCACCAGGCTGCTACAGGTCTTCAGCATCACATCCCTGCATAGGCTCCTCTGAGCATCATCCAGGTACTGCCACTCCTCCCAGGTGAAATCCACAGCCAAATCCTCAAACGACACCAATCCCTGTAATGACACATTTCTCCTCAACTCAAATCATCAGCCCTGGATCACATAACAGGAACCTGGGAGGGGCAAACTTCTATGTGTGTGTGTGTCATAGGTGTGTTACATAAGATGCAGCTTCTTTGTACTTGACATGGTGGGAGAAAGAAAAATCACAGAAGACACATTCTGCCTTTTAATAATTTATTAATTACTAAAAACATGATTACAAAGCTTACCTTATAGGTCTAGGAGCATTCTTGTTGCTAGTGATAAAAGTATGAATAAAGTCCTGCTCCTTTAAGGAGCTTATGATCTGGTATGAAGACATAAGTATAAACACATGCCTAAAATCTTATGTTACATGAACTAATTTAGACAAAAGTTCAATACAGACAGGGATAAGAAAGAAGGAGAAAATATTGTTCTGCTTCATATGCAGTTTGCTGTTCACTGAAGTGACAAAAGATGTTTTAGCTCTTCCATGTGAACCATGTGTTCTCACGAATATGAGGTAGTAGCAAGAGTTAAGTCACAACAGCACAAGGAATATACAATGCACTAATGGAACTACACACAACACCGTGTCTAGGTAAATGATGCTGTGCTGAGATGATAGACAAATGCAATATTGAAGAAAGTGATTATGGAGTGATTCTGCATTTAAATATTTGGCCCAATTTAAACAAGAAAACATTTTACTCACTAATTTTTTTTTAAATTACTTACAAATGAAAAGCACATACAAAGGTATCCCAAAATGTATTTCTTACATGCGAAAGCATTGTTTGTGTCCACCTGCCCAAGACCAGCTCCGCAGGATTCGTTGGACCTGAATAGGTGGTGTGGCTTCAGCGAGGAAAGAAAAGACACGGACCATGATGTCTAGTGCATCAGTGGACAACACCCATAAGAATCTTGCTTTATTTATATTTTTTTTACTTAACCTTTTACATGATGATTTATCTTTTAATCAGAACATTTCTTGTTTTGTTTCTATTGAAAAAGAAAGGTCAAAACGTTCCAAGGCACTCATACTGTGACAAAAACATCTACTCATGCATCAACAGTTCACCCCAAAGCCTGTGGCTTGTGGCCAGGAAACTATACAATAGCAGCATGCTTGGCTTTAAAGAGCGTCACACTTTTAGTTTAAACTATAATTCTTAACATTTTAAACTTACAATTTAACCCTTTTTTAATCTTACACTTACTATACTTGATTTTAATAACATTGATTAGTTATGTTTGACAATTTAATATTGCTTATACTTTATATTGATCATTTTAATTTATAAACAAAATCACAATGTTTATACCTTTTATTTCCCTGCCAATAGACTCCGGGAACAGCACAGGGGACAAAGTGAAAGGTTAAATGATCCTACTCAAACTAACAAAAACACACTTTATTGTTACCAAGGAAAGAACACGTTCTTGGTAAATCAAGTGAAACTGTGGGAGTGGGGAGAAACAAAGAAATCTGTAACTGGTTGATGATCAAATAATTGTAAACACCACAGCACTCAGACCCACCACCTCCCTGTTGGATGTGGATAGAAATCCAACATAATAATTTCACTCCACACGTACAAGAACATGACCACAGCCACAATGGGTCCATGCACACATCACTAACAAAAAAGATTAATAATAAAATTAAACTGATCAACCCATACCAAGAACATGCATCAAAAACACCTTTAGTAGTGACAATGCCCTTTAAATAAACCAGTTAATTTTGATGTATTTTAACATGTCCTTTGAGAAACTCCAGGGAATTTCCCAAAGCCATACTAAGCCAAAAGGTTAGGCTGTTTAATTCTGGGAAGCCTTGTCAAGCAACCAAAGGTGAACAAACAAGAAATTCCATGGAGCCATGCCACACACACGGGACCCCCTTGTAGCCTGCAGAACGGCTCTCGACAGCCACTACAAGGTAAACCCTGACACTTTCCAAACCAAGGGTATAAATAATGAGTCACTATAAGAACAGGTAAGTTATATTACTAGATTTGCATTTTAACATTCATCCACTAGAAGGAGAATGGGAAAAGGCAAGGGAGACTCAGAGGGGAAGAAAACAGGGTAAGAGATGACCACATACATCAGGACACAGAGCAGCAAACACAGAGAAGTGGGAAGTAATCCTATAAAAGGGAACAAATAACAAAAAACAAAAAAGCAGAAACAAACAGAATGTGGTAGAAATTTGTTCTGCAGAGGGTATAAAGAAGAGTTTTAGTCCAAGGCTATGGCAGCTACTTAGGTACTGGCACTGTAAAGTGAAATTTGGAAAATAAGAGAAAAATATAATGAGCAGAGTGACACAGATTCAGACACTTTACATTTGAAATCTCTGTGGAAATGTCCAAATAGCAATTGGATATATGATTCCACGGTTCAGGAGATAGATCTGAAGCTAAAGATTTGGAAACCTCAAGATAAAGATTTGGAAAGTATCAGAATATCAGTGGAACCCGAAGCTGCCATAAGAATGAATGAACCTAAGAGATTGAAAGAAAACACACACGCGCACACACACACGCGCGCGCGCACACACACACACACACACACACACACCAAATAACTCTTTGATTATCAAAGACATCATGAAGGGACTTTTAGAAATATATTTTAGGTTTCTATTTTTCCACATAAGAAGCTTGGAAGTCACCATTCCATCCCAACAACAACTAAAAAGTTGAACAGCCTGAAAAACTAACAACTCTTCTTAGATCTGTGAAAGGGAAGGACACAGGGCAAACCACTGTCCCCGATTAGAGAGGAAGACAGGAAAATATCCATAGTCACGGCTTACAGAAGAAGACTTAGTAGTGGGAATCACCATGAAAACCAGTGCTGGATCAGGACAACCTGAATTGTGAGTGACACATTGCTGGAGGCTCAGTGCAAACTACTCAGAGTTAAAAACTCCAGGGGAACCCAGTCATAAATGGGCCACCAAAATACTGTGCAATTCACCTCCAAGAACTCCACCAAGTTTCTAAAGGAAATAATAAAGAAAATTCCCCTCCTGCTTCCACCTGTGAGAGGGGAAGAGGCAAACTCTTTTGAAATATGCCAGAACACTCTGTTCTTCTTAACAAGGCTTCAAGAAAAACTACTTCTTGAGAGCCTAACCTGTTGTACTATTATCAGAGCCTACTCAACCTGGGTAAAGGGAAATAACTAACTCCAGCCAAGAAGGGAAATACTCAATTCTGGCCCACTCCAGACATCTTTTCCCATGTAAGGAAAAAGAAAAAACAAATGAAAAAACACTTATAAAGTTGACAGACCAAAGACAGAGGCTCATTAAGAGAATGAGACAATGATAGAACTATAAAACATTTCTGCTATGGTCTGAATGTATCCCCACAAAATCGACAGTTTTAAACATTAACATAATTAACATTATTAAACATATTAAACATTGTGTCCCCCCAAAATTAACTTTATAAGTGTTGAAACTTAATCACCAATGCACTGGATTTATGAGGTGGATCCTATGGGAGGAGATTAAGCCATGAGGGCAAAGCCCTCAGAGAGGAATCAGTGATCTGATAAAAAAGACCAAAGAAAGCCTCTTGGCCCCTTTCACCATGGAAGGACATAAAGCAGGTGCCATCCATGAGGAATGGGTCCTCACCACACAGTGAATCTACTACAGCCTAGATCATGAACTTGCCAGCCTCTAAAACTGGAAGCAATATGTTTCTGTTGTTGATATACTGCCCACTCTAAGGTATACTGTTATAGCCTCCAAAACAAGCTAATACAGCTTCCCATTCTGCACACCTTATGAACACATTACTGAAGATACATTACAGCACTTCCTTTCCATAGCACATCATGTCTGGCTATTTAAAAAAATTACAAGGCATTCTAAAAAAAATTACAAGGCATTCTAAAGCACGAGAAGCATAACTTGAAGTGATGCATCAAAACAACACATGGATAAGATGTTGAAATCATCAGGGGATAATATGTTAAGAGCATAAATGGATAAAGCAGACAACATTCAGCAACAGATGTGCAATGTAAGCAGAGAGAAAAAGTCCTAATAAAGAACCAGAAAGAAATATTACAGATCAAAAACACTGTAACGGAAGTAAAAAATGTTTTTCATTGATTTATTAGTAGACTAGACACAGCTGAGAAAAAAAAAAAAAAAAACCTGGGCTTGAAGACATGTCAAGAGAAACTACAAAAACTGAAAAGCCAAAAACAAACAACAACAATAAAACCGCTCAAAAAATAAAACAAACAGACACACACACAAAAAAAGATGAAAAGAACACAATATAATATTCAAAGACTATGGAACAACTATGAAAGATATAACATATAGTAATGAGAATAACAGAAGAAAGGGAGAAAAAAATATACCTGAAACAATAATGTCTGAGATCTTCCACAAATTAATGTCAGACACTAAACAAAAGATCCAGGGAGGAAAGATAACACCAAACAGGATAAAGGCCAAAAATCTATATCTAGGAATATAATTTTCAAAATACAGAGAATCAAAAATAAAGAAAAATCTGAAACAAGCCAAAAGGGGGAAAAAACCTTACCCAGAGAGTAACAGAAGAATTACATCCACCATCTCCTCAGAAAGCATGCAAACAAGGAGAGTGGAGTCAAATATTCAGTGATGGGAGAAGAAACCCATCAAACTAGATCTGGAAATAGAGTGGGATTTAACCAAACAACTCTAAATAATACATGGGTCCCCAAAAAAATCTCAAGAGAAATTTAAGAGAATTTTTAACTAAATAAAAATGAAAACCCAACTTATCAAAATTTGTGAAATACAAGAAAAGCAGTTCATTAAAAAAGTTTACGGCACTGAATTCATATATTTAAAAAGAAGAAACATCTAAAATTAATAATCTAAGTTTCTACCATTGGAAACTAGAAATAAAAAGAGCAAACTAAATCAAAAGAAAACAGGATAAAATAATTAAGAATTAGAGCAGAAATAAATAATATTGAAAACAGGAAATCAACAGAGAAAACCAACAACAACAAAAAATCTGGTTTTCTAAAAAGATCAGTAAAATTTATAAGGCTATACCCAGGCTAACTAAAAAGATAAGGACACAGTGCAGAAATTACTAACATTAGCAGTACCAGGATATTACTACAGATCCTGTGGACATTAAAGAATAATAACTACTATGAACACCTCTCTGTGCACACATTTGATAACACAGATGAAATGGATCAATTCCTCCAAAGAAACAATTTGTCCAAACCCACACAAGAAATACACATCCGAATAGGCTTACATTATGAAAATTGAGTGAATAAATAATAGCCTTCTAAAGAAAAAGCACGTGGCCCAGATGTTTTCACTGGTGAATTCCACCAAATTTAAGGAAGAAATTACACCAATTTCCTATAATATATTTCAGAGAACAGAAAATGACATACTTCTCAACTTAATCTATGAGGACAGCACTACCGCAATACCAAAACCAGACAAAGATATGACAGGAATAGAAAACTACAAACCATTATCTCTCTCATAAACATACATGCAAAAATCCTCAACAAAATATTAGCAAACCCAAGAATTATGCAACATAACAAAGTGGTATCTATTCCAAACACACAAGGCTGGGTTATATTTGGACATAAATTAACTTAATCCATCATATCAAAACACTAAAAAGGAAATAATCACAAGGAATTAAGTAATAAGTAATCACAGCAAGACTGCTAGACACAAAGTTAATATACAAAAGTCAATCACTTGCCTATATACAGCAACAACCAACTATAGGGCTGTGGCCCTTCTAACACTAAGGACTGTGACCCTACTAGGCTAAAGGTTAAAGCCCTGTGAAATACATGTGTTTTATTAATGCTAGTACCCTCCACAATACATAAACAAAACGTGGTATATATATACAAAGGAATGTTATTCAGCCTTAAACAGAAAGGAAATCTTGTCGTATGCTACAACATGGATGTTTGAGGACACTATGAAAAGTGACATAAGCCACTCACAAAATGACAAATATTTTATGGGTCCACTGATATGAGTAAAATTTTTAGAAAAACAAAGTAGAATGGTGGTTGTCAGGAGCTAAAAGGAGGGAGAAATTGAGAGTCAACATTTAATGGGTATGAGTTTCAGTTTTCCAGGATAAAAGGTTCCGAATATCTGATGCAAAACACTATGAGTATACTGAACACCACATAAATGTTATGAAATGGTTAAGATGATAAATTTGATATTATGTGTGTTTACCAAAATTAAAATAAGTTATGTTTTTAAATTATTTTAAGGGCCAATAGATGAACCAAACCAAAATATTAACAAATATTTAATCAACTGAAAGTAAGTTAGGGAAGGAAAAGCAGAGGATCAAAAAGCAGATGAGACATACAGAAAATAAGTAGCAAAATGATCGATCCAAATCAAACCTTATTATTAATTTGTTTAAATGAAATAGGACTAAACACTTTCCATAAGGCAGACTGTCAGCTTTGATAGGAAAGTAAGCTGCAAAAACACACTATCCAGAGAGATACATTTTAAATACAAAGACACAAACAGACTAAAAAAATGGAAAAAGATATGCTCCACAGACACTAATCCAAAAAGCTTAAGTGGAAATATTAGTAGTAGCCAAAGGAAACTTCAAGACAAAATATATTACCAGAAATAAAAAACACTTTCACAATAATAAAAGGATCATATGTAAGGATAACACAACAATTATAAATGTGGCTGTGCCTAAACACAGAGCCTCAAAGTAAAGTCTTGTGCTGCTTAACAACTGAAATATGTTCCAAGAAATGCGTTATTAGGCAATTTTGTCATAGTGTGCACCTCACAGAGTGTACTTACACAAACCTGGATAATATAAATTACTACACACCTAAGCGGCATGTTATAGAGTACTGTTTTGATCACTGTCATATTTGTGCTCTGCTGTTGACTAAAACACCATTATGTGACACATGACTACCTGAAACAAAAAACAGAACTAAAGTGGGAAATTGACAAATTGACAATTATAAATAGAGAATTAATACTCCTCTCAGTAACAGATGGGACAACCAAATAAAAAATAAGAAATTTAGATTAGTTTCTAAATAAATGAATAAAAATAATCTCATATTTTATGTTATGATACCAAACTACGACTGTGAATTTAAAATGTTTGGTTAAGAAAACACACAGATTCTGTATAACATTGGGGTTGGCAATAATTGATTCAATATGGTACCAAAAGCTTAAACAACAACAACAACAACCACAAAAAAGATAAGTTGAACTGTATAAAATTAAAATATTTTCTGCATTAAATGACACTATCTACAGGGTGAAAAGGCAACCCGCTAAGTCTGGGAGAATATTTGCAAAGCATGTATCTCATAAGAGATTAATATCTGGAAAAAAAAATGTATATATAAACCCTACAACTCAAAAACAGGACTAAAAAATGGACAGAAAAAGATACACAAATTGCTGATAAACACATGGAAAGATAGTCAACATCACTAGTCATTAGAGAAATGCATACAAAATGACAATAAAGTATCACATTACACCTATTACAATGGCCATCACAAAAAAACAACAAAAAACAGCAGGGTTGGCAAGGATGTGGAAATTGCAATCCTGAAGCATTACTGGTGAGAATATAAAGTGTGGAAGATGCTATGGAGATTCCTGAAAAAAACTAAACATAGAATTATCATAGGATCCTTCAACTCCACTGCTAGGCATAACCCAAATTACGTGAAAGCAAGAACTGAAACAAACATTGGTACATGTACGTTCATAGCAACATTATTCACAATGGCCAAAAGGTGGAAGCAACCCAGGTGTCCACTGAAGGACGAATGGATGAACAAAATGTTCTCAATACAAAGAATAGAATATTATGGAGCTTTAAAAAGTAAAATTAATTTTCATTACAATATGGATGAATCTTGAAGATGTTGTATTGTATGAAATAAGTGAGTCACAAGATGACAAACATTGTAAGATGCCACTTTACGTGAGGCTCCTAGAGTAGACAAATTCACAGAGATAGAAAGTGGAATAACGCTTGCCACGTCCCAGAGTTCAGGGGAATAGGAGTTTAGTGTTTGATGAGTAGAGAGTTTCATTGGGGGAAAATGAAAAATATCTGTCGATGGATGGTGGTGATGGTTGCAAATTAATGTGAACATACTTAATGCCACTAAACTGTAACCTTAAAAATGATTAAAGGGTCAAATTTTATGTTATGTATAATTTATTCACAAAACAGTCTGTTTTTAGCCAACTATTAACCACAGCTTTAATGCATAATTGATGCATACATTTATATTACCCTACTAATTTTTAAGTGATTAGCTCAAATAACAGAATTAAATATAATCTTTAGAGTTAGAAAACATGAAAAGCCATTTTTGAGCTAGAAACCTATAATTTTGTCTAAGTACAAACTACTGCTAAAATTACTGAAGTACACAGCAAAAGGTACAAAAGATTAAAACATGTGCTATTTTTATTCTTTGCACGTGTTTCTCTTGACTCTCATTCAAAGGTATCCCAGTAACTCCTATGACTGTCACTTGTCAGTAGCACAGCTCAGGAGGCACAGAATCTCATCACTGAGCAAACACGCCCTTCAGGTTCTACCAAGAGTGACATTTCTAATGTTAAAAAAGAAAGTTACTGTATCCATTTTTGAGTACCAAATGTTCCTACCCTTCTATGGGCACTGCATGTAGCCATTAGAATAAACATTTAAAAACACAGAAACAAAGGTAGCAGGATGTGATGCCAGATGAGACTGCAACTGAGAGAGAGGGAGGAGACCAGGAATAATCCCGTTGGTGGTTTGGGTCAAGGCTAGCAGGTAGTAATACTATATATGAGGGTGCTTCATAAAGTTCTTCAGAAAATAGAACTAAAAGATAAGAGGAATCTTTCCGTGAAACTTTTGAAGTACCTTTCTTATATGGGAAGAATGGTGCATGTGTTTTCATTGTGGATTTGTTGAACTTGAGATGACGAGCAGCTCAGGTCACACGGTAACTTGGTGGCCCATAGTCAAGCGTTCAGTTTCTACTAAGGCCCAGTAGCAGGCCAAGAGCTGTTTCTCAAAAGGAAAGTAGTTATCTGCGGATGATGGCAGGGCCTTGGTCCAAAATCCTAAGGGTCTCCGCTGTGATTCACCTGTAGGGGCCAGCCAAAGGCTCCGTACTGCATCCTTATCTGCCACTGCCACTTCAAAGACCATTGTGTCTGCTGGATCATATGGCCCAAGGGGCAGTGCAGCCTGCACAGCAGCCTGGACCTGTTGCAGACCCTTCTGCTCTGGGCCCCAATCAAAAATAGCAGCCTTTCATGTCACTCGGTAGATGGGCCGGATAACACCCCCAAGTGAGGATGTGTTCTCCCCACCAAAACTCATGTGGAAATTTGATCTTCAAAGTGGCAGCGTTTGAAACTGATTGAGTCATGGGGGCAGATCCCTCATGAATGGATTAATGCTCTCCCTGGGAGAAGGGGGATTAATGAGTGAGTTCTTGCTCGATTAGTTCCCCCAAGAGCTCGTTGCTTAAAAAGACCCTGGCACCTTCTCTCTCTCTCTCACTTCCTCTCAACATGTGATCTGCTTGTATCCGCCAGCTGCCTGCCACTTTCTGCCATCAATAGAAGCAGGCTGAGGCCCATGCCAGATGCAGCTGTCCCAGAATCGGAAGCCTAATAAACCTCTCTTCTTTATAAATTGCCCAGTCTCAGGTAATTCTGTTATAGCAACACAAAATGGACTAATACACTAACAAAGAAGTATTTCCAGGAGATCACGGATAGTAATTTCAAATATGGCAGAAGATTCAAATAAAATAAAGCAAATAAGCAGTCTTTGGATTGGACACCTATTTAAGTTACTGGTGAACTTCTGAAGAACTGAACTAAGACTACATTGAGTTGGGCAAAGTGCAAATTAGCAATGAAAATACTCATCAGAAAGTATAACATTTGGAATGGCTGTGGTACAACCTGCATATACAGACCAGCTGAGAGAAATGTATGCACTTATTTAAGAAACTGTAAAAGGGCTGGCAAGTTAGCTCAGCTAGTTAGAGCTCAGTGTTATAACACCAAGGTCAAGGGTTCGAATCTCCCTATAGTCCTCCCCACCCCCCCCAAAAAACCTGCAGTAGATTCTATCCTCCACACATTCTAGGTTTTATCCACGAAACAGTTGGGGACTTGCAAGGGCTGTTTGGGACCACAGTATTTTACTAATTCCAGAAAAACCTTACTAACTGATTTGTGCTTTAGCACTAGGTAACCATTACCACTGCAGAACCCTGTTAATTTCCAGGTCAGCAGTAAAACACTGTCCATTACATCACCTACGTGACCAATAAAGACTTTGCTTCAGACTTCATATCCTATGAGAATTTAGCATGTTCTGTCATAGTCCGTTTTCACATTGCTATAACAGAATACCTGAGACTGTAATACATAAAGAACGGAGATTTGGCTTATGATTCTGGGACAGCTGCATCTGGTACAGTCCTCGGGCTGCTTCTACTCATGGAGGAAAGTGGCAGGCAGCCAGCAGGTACAAGCAGATCACATGGTGAGAGGAAGCAAGAGAGAGAGAGGGGAGTTGCCAGGGTCTTTTAAACAACCAGCTCTCATGGGAATAGAGCGAGATCTCACTCAGGCCCCCCTCCACCAGGAAGAGCATTAATACTTTCTTGAAGGATCAGCCCCCATGACTCAAACAGCTCCCAACACTGCCACATTGGGGATCAGATTTCCACATGAGTTTTGGTGGGGAAAACACGTCCAAACTCTATCATTCTCCTCTTAGGGTCAATTCCAATCATATAATAAATGTGTCTTTTTGCCATGGTATCAGAAAGACAAGAGACCAATTTGCATTCAACTTAGATGGCCGTAAGGCCTTGTAACCTGCCTTTATCAACATGTCAACTTTATCCTGCTTATGTGTATTTCTCTGATGCTGAATTTTGTTTACATTTCTCCATTTTTAATTAAACTCTTATAAAGCTCCTAAAATAAAATGTAAAACAAGCTGAGGAATAAATAAACAACTTACCAGAGATGTACGCATTTTCTTTCCTCTTGAAAACACATAGAGGACTCTGGAATTGTACCTCGAAGAGAAGGTGAATGGAGGCATTCATGAGAGAAATGGTGACACACTTGCTCCTAGAGTCTGCTGTGCAAAGTGCTCTACACAATAGCTGGAAAAAACAAAACGAAATAAGGTTGGCTGTGGGGCAAGAGTCGCTTACACACGAGCAAGGGCAGGAAAGACCTCATCAAAAGAGCACCCACAATTCTATTCATTGGTAGAGATTAAACACACGATTTATCCTTAGGTTAGTGAAAATATTGACTTGCTAGTGATTTGGTAACAATTAATGTTACTGTGAAGAAATAATTTAAAAATTTTAAGGATGGTTGAATAAATTACACTACATCAAAAAAAGGCACATTATGCCCTCATTAAAATTGACTTTATAGAGAAATACTTGGGTGGTATTAACTATGTTCCTATTAATACATATGTACTATATAGGACTCTAACAATAGTATAGCCACTAGAACACCTCTTGCTTTTATAGACCTAAACTTCATGGAAGAAAAGCATCTGCAAACTAACATTTTTGGCCAATGATTTATAGGAAAAAATGTATATTAATTGCAGCACACTTTTCCAGTAATGGTTCCCAATGACACGTCACCTTGTATCCACACCTTCATGTAGTTCCCTCCTACAATGACCCCGGGCTTTGCCATTTCACTTGTTTTGGTCAATGGGACACGAGTAAAAGGGATATGATCATAGTTCTGAAAAGTAGTTGCACAACAAAGTTTGCCTTCTTGGAATACTGTCATTTGGGGATGAAGCCCGAGGGCATGCCTGTTGGAAACACATGCCCTATGCAAGAGCCAGCACAAACCACCAGACACGTGAGTGAAGTCTTCCTAAGGAACCAGCCTCAGTCAAGGAACCCGAAGCCTAATGCCTCACTTGTGCTCCCATGTGACACCAGCATAGATACTGCCCAGCTCAGCCCAGCCAAAAATGCTGACTCACAGAATCACAAACAGATAAAATGGTTGTTTTTCAAACCAGTAAGTTTTTGTTGATTTGCCCTGCATCAAACTCTGTTACCTGTAATCCCCCAGAACTCAAGACGTTTTTAACGTATTGATGTAGGAGAGAAAGAACGAACTATATGCCAATTACAATCAACAGAACTTCACAATCACATGTAGAAATTTTCATAAACATGATAAATGTCAACCAGATGGACCTTGGCCACGTTGCTGGCACTAATAAGGCCACGTGACCATCCTTTCTACGGCCGCCGCCCTCCGCATAGGGTCCCCACCATCCCTCTACTCCCCCAACCGTCCCTTCTAGGCCCCACCATCCCCCAGCTCCCTACCTTGCTCTTTCTGTCCCTTTCTCGGTGCAGGCCTCATCCCACCTCCTTCCCCCAGCCCTTGGGACTTTGGGGAGAGGACAGCTCATCACCTCTTCATCCGGGCGGACCACGCCCAGGCACAGGCGGAAGCGCTTGGGCACAGGACCAGGCCCAGGCGAGCGCCGTCGCCCACCTGAGGAGCTGCAGGAGGCTGCAGGACAGCGAGAAACGGCCGTTTACAGCGGAGAACCGTTTACGCGAAGAACCGTACTCAGCAGATGCGGCCTTGAGCCTGCGCGAAGCCGTGTGAGCGCTCGCGCGCCTGCGCGGGCTGAGGGCACCGGACGCGCGTGCGTGGAGGCTTGGCGAGCCGAGGCTTGGATCCGGCGGGAACAGCGCACTTGGGCACCGGTTCAGTACCTGTTCCTTGCGGTTGCCGCTGCAGCCTGAAGCGATTCGCAGGGCTGGGGCATCCGGCCACAAGAATAAAACATGTAGGACACAGCCAAAATATTTATGGTAAGGATCTCTTCTTCCAAGACAGTACCTTAAGCTTGACATCCCATAGCAAAGACAGAAGACAAAAAAACAGCCGAACACTGTATGAAGAGATCCTTTTATAAAAGTCTTAATACCATTCATAAGGAAAGAAGCCTCGTGATCTAATCATCTCCTAAAGGACCCACCTCTTAATGAAATGCACTGAGATAAGTTTCAATATAAAATTTGGAGGTACACATTCAACTCATAATGAAAAACAAAAATTCACAAATACGTGAAACTAAACAACATGCTCCAGAACAACTCATAGGTCAAAGTATAAATCAAAACATAGATAAATAAATTAATTAATTAACAAACAAACAAATAAAAATATTATGAGAAAAACAAAAAAGGAGACATGACATATCAGGACAGACAGGATCGGGACAGCAGTTGTAAAGGAAAGTTTGTAGTAATATCTGCATTACAAAACAACCTCAGAAGAACCACCTAATATTACCCCTTGAGGACTAGAAAAGTAAGAATAAACAAAGCCCTAAGTTTGATATTTCCCCAAAGAAGGGGTGAAAAATCAAAAATAAACAGAAAAGGAAATAAAATAGAAACTAATAAAACAATAGAGAAGGTCAACAGAACTATGATGTATGTTTGTTTTCTTAAAAGATAAACAAAGTTGATAAAACTTTATCTAGGTTAATAAGAAAGAAATGAGAGGACACAGATAAATAAAATAAAAAATGAAAGAATATATTACAACTGACGTCGGAGGAAAAAAATAAAACTAAGAAACTAGTCTCCTGAAGTTTACAGCAACAAAATGGATACCTAGAATAAACTATTACATTTTTACACACATACAATTTACAAGGACTAAATTATGAAGAAATAGATAATCTGAACAGACCAATAAGAAGTAAGGAGGTTGAGTAAGTAGTAGTAGTAGTAGTAGTAATAATAATAATAATAAAATTCTCATTAAATAAAAACCAAGAACCCAAGCGCTTCAGAGTTAAATTCTACCAACCACTTAAAGAAGAACTAATATCAATTCTTCTCAAATTTTTCCGAAACTTTCAGGATGGAACACTTCTGATCTCACATTAGAAAGCCAGTATTACCTTACACAAAGCCAGACAAGAACACCGCAAGAAAAATAATTACAGGCCAATCTCACTCATAAATTCAGATGCAGAATATCCTCAGCAAAATACTAAGAAACTGAATTCAACAGCACATTAAAAGATTTATTCACGGGCCGAGCCCGTGGCGCACTCGGGAGACTGCGGCGCTGGGAGCGCAGCAACGCTCCCGCCGCGGGTTTGTATCCTATATAGGACTGGCCGGTGCACTCACTGGCTGAGTGCTGGTCACGAAAAAGACAAAAAAAAAAAAAAAGATTTATTCACCATGAAGAAGTTAGGTTTATTTCTATGAGGTAAACGTGTTTTAATAAATGCAAATCAGTAAATGTGATCTACCACATTAATGGGATAAAACAC
Organism: Cynocephalus volans; assembly: GCF_027409185.1. Taxonomy (NCBI): domain Eukaryota; kingdom Metazoa; phylum Chordata; class Mammalia; order Dermoptera; family Cynocephalidae; genus Cynocephalus; species Cynocephalus volans. The sequence continues at coordinate 43,234,268 of NC_084463.1, read as the reverse complement.
AAAACTATGTGATCATATAGATACAAAAAACAAAAGCAGTTGACAAAATTGAACATGCTCTCAGCAAATGACTAAAAGCTCTCAGTAAATTAGGTATAGAAAAACTGTACTTCTACAGAATAAAGGCAATCTGTGACAAGGCAATTCTAACATCATATTCAATAGTGAAAACTTGAAAGATTTCCTCCAAGTTCAGAAATAGACAAGAATACCCACTCTTTTCACTTCTATTTACAATAGTACTGGAAGTCCTTGCCAAAAATTTAAGTAAAAAAAGAAAAAAAAAAAGATCCAAGTCAGAAAGAAAGAATACTGAGAAATAAATTTAACCAAGGAGGTGAAATGTCTGTACACAGAAGACTATAAAAAATTGATGAAAGCAATTGAAAAAGACAAAACTAAATGGAAATATTTGGTGTTTATTATTTTTAAGAATTAATATTGCTAAAATATAAATGATGCCTAAAGTGATCTACACATTCAATGCAATCTCTATCAAAATTCTAAGGCCATTTTTCACATAAATAGAAAAAATAATCCCAAAATTTGTATCGAACCACAAAAGACCCCAAATAGATAAATAGATGAGCAAAAAGAACAAAGCTGATGGCATCACATGACCTGATTTGAAAATATAATGTAAGGATACAGTAATTAAATAGAGCATGGCACTAGCATAGAAAAAGATGTATAGACCAGTGGAAGAGTATAGAGAACCCCAAATAAATCCATACTTTTATGGTTGATTGATTTTTGACCAAAATGCCATGAACACACAATGGGTAAAGAACTTCTTTAACAGTGTCTTTAACACTTCTTTAACAGTGTCAGAAACACTGAATATCCACATCCAGAAAAATAAAAATGGGCCATATTTTACCCCATATCTATAATGTTTATAAATATAAACCTAGAATAAATCAAAGAATTAAACCTCAGACCTGAAACTGTACAACTACTAGAAGAAATCACAGGGTAAAAGCTTCATGACATTAGCCTGAGCAAAGATTTTTTGTACATGATCCCTCAAACACAGCCAACTAAGGTAAAAATAGACACATGAGATTTCTTAAAACTAAAAAGCTTATGTAAAATGAAGGAGACAATCAACAGAATAAAGAGACAACTTACAGAATAAGAAAAGCATCTGGGAACCGTACATTTTATAAGTGGTTAATATCCAAAATATATAAGAAACTGAACTCAACAGCAAGAAAACAAACAACCCAATTAAAAGGAGTGGGGAAAAAAAAAAAACTCTTGAAAATATATTCACAAAAGAGGATATATAAAGGATGTCAAGCATATGAAAAAATAACGTTCAACATCACTAGTCATCAGAGAAAGGCAAAGATGCAGCTAATAGATATGACCTCACAGCTGTTAGCATGGGTACTATTTAAAAAGAAAGAAATAAAACACTTGGAATGGGAATGGAGAAAAGCAGACGCTTGTATACTGTGTGTGGGAATGTAAGTTGGTAAAGGCATCATGAAAATTATTATGGACATTCCTCAAAAATATTAAAAATAGATGTGGGGAAAATAGAATAGTTTGGTCAGGGCCCTCACCTTGGGTCCAGTTGGGTGTGGTTCAGCATTCTTTGTGAGCAAATTGTGTGTGTGGGTGTGGGTGTAGATGGGTGGGTGAAGTTCGTGCACATGCACGCCAGTGTATCTTTTTAGTTTTGTTGCTATTGTGTTCCTCAGGGGGAGGGAGAGAGCAAGAGAGAGAGAAAAGAGAGAGGTGGAGAGAGAGAGAGAGAGAGTTGAGAGAGAGTTTGAGTGAAGCAGTTAGGTGGGCATCGGCCTTGGGCATCTGCCCGGTGCAGCCATGCTTTTCCAAACCTATGGATGCAAGGAACTTTTGGCTTGTTATCTAGCTCACAGACCTGCATGAAGAGGTCTGGTGACCTGGCCTGGTGTGTGAGGGGTCTGGGAACCCAGCCTGGCATGTGAGAAGGGTTCGTGGCCCAGTCTGTGAATGGGCTTGAGGGGTCTGGGAGCTCCAGACCCAGCCCTAGCTCAACAGTCGGCCCAGTCATGCAGGATTACCAGCAGGTCAAAGAGCCCCACAACTGGTGTGGTGGCCTAGCCAGACAATAAAACTACCATATGATTCAGCAATTTCACACATGGGTGTGCATCTAAAATAAATGAAATCAGTATGACAAAGAGATATTTGTACTCCTGTGTTTATTGCAGTATTATTCACAATAGCCAAGATATGAGGTTAATCTACATGTCCATCAGGTCTAAATAAACAAAGAAATATGGTATATATAAACAGCAGGATACTTTTCAGCCTTAAAAAAAGAAAAAGAAAATCCTGTCATTTGTAAGAAAGTGGATGAACCTGGAGGCCATTATGCTAAGTGAAATACGCACAGAAAGACAAATACTGCATGATCTCACTTATAAGTGACTCCAAAAGAGTCTTACTCACAGAAGCAGAGGACAATGGTGGTTACCTGGGGGAAGGGGGAGGTGGCAGATGGAGACCTGTTGGTCAAAGGATACAATATTTCTGATAGAGAGAAGGAGTAATTTCAGTATGTATATGTATATATAGTTGTACAACATGGTGACTATAGTCACCAATAATGTATTCTATACCTGAAAATTTCTAGGAGAGTAGATTATACAAGTTCTCACCATAAAACATGATAAATATGCAAGGTAATACATATGTTAATTAGTTTGGATTTTTTCCTTTCCACAACGTGTACATATTTTAAAACTTTATAAACATGTACAATTTTGTCAATATAGCTAATTAGTTAATTTTTAAAAAGAGAAAAAAAAATTACACTTACAATAGAATGAAAGAGTAAAATGCTTATTAAAAAAAAAAAAAAAAACAACCAAGGGGTAGAAATGTGTGCTTGTAGAAAACTACAAAACATTGACAAAGAAATTAAAGAAACAAATTAATAGACAGGTATCCATGTCCACAGGCTGAAAGAATACTGTTAAAATGTTCATAAAACTTAGAGCAATCTGAAGATTCAAAGCAATCCTTATCAAAATGCCAGTGGTGTTTTAAGAAATAGAGAAAAAAAATACTAAAATGTGCATGGAATATCAAAGGACCCCAAATAATCAAACCACATGTGACAACAAAAAGCAAATCATTGGCCCTCACACTTTCTGATTTCAAAATGTATTACAAAATTACAGTAATCCAGACAGTGTGAAACTTGCACAAAGACAGACATTTACACCCATGTGATAGAATGGAAAGCTCGGAAATAAAATCTCACACGAGGGTACTTCAAAAATTTGTGGAAAAAATAGAATTATAAGATAACTGGAGCACCCTCATATATGGTCAAATAATCCTCATCAAAAGGCAAGACTACAAAATCAGGAAAGACTAGTCTCTTCAACAAATGGTGCTGGGAAAACTGGATATTCATGTGCAAAAGAATAAAGTTGGGCCCTTATCTGACACCACTTAGAAAATTGACTTAACTGAATTAAAAACCTAAACGTTCCACACCTTGGTTGCCTGTGATTGTGCTCAAATGCCTCCCTGAAAATCTCCCAGTCACTTGTAGGCTATCGTGGGAATTATCAGACATATCTGCACACGTGGCTGGGGTGGGGAGCAGCAGGTTACAGACATCCCATGAGATTCAGGGAGAAGAAAGCAGAGAGAGAACTCAAGAAAAGCCTGTCAAATGCTTTACAACTGAAGACCCACAGGTGACTCCCAGGGCCCTCTTACCTGTAACAGAAGACAAGGTGGGACAGACACTTCCCACAAATGATGGAGGCAGACATAATGGTCACCATCCAGACTGGTTTAAGAGGACTCAGAAAATGAATAAGAAATAGTATTTTCAAAATGAACAAACCCACATCTGAAATCTACGGCCAAGATCTAGTCTATTTCCTTTAACATATTTCTTGTGTAAAGTTTTACTTATTTTTTTGTTTCATTTTAGCCACACACTCCCTTGACATACTTTATTTTCTGCACATTCTTCTCCTTTGGTGCTAATTTTTTTTTTTCCTACAGTGAATAAAGAGAAGACAAAATTATGAAGTGTGCATATCCTCCATCATGCCCACTAACATTATTAATATTTGAACTTCCAATTGACACTTCATGGGAGTGAAAACCAACCCTCAATTATGCAGCAAGAAGCTGCAAGGATAACTGGGATCAAGAGGGGTTAACTATTCATTCATCAACTCACCCAGTTTTTAATAGAGTCTGATTTTCCTTCAGAGATTGTATGAGTTTGTGAGAGAAGGTTGTAGAAACAGAAGGAAAGATGAGTTGTTGGTTTAAAACCTCCATAGATGTGATTCCCAGTATGTGAAGTAAAAGCATTTATTTAAAAATGCAACGTCACTTCGTGATTAAACACACTCAACAAGCTAGAATAGAAGGAAACTTTCTCAAACTAATAAAGAATAGTTGCTAACATCTTACAGCTACTTGTGAATAATTTTTTTTAAGTTCAAGATGTTTACATCAAAAACTGAACTGATTTTTTGAAAGAAATTATAGAAGACCTAAATACATGAAAATACATGTCTTGTTTATGTATCTAACATTCATTGTTAACATGACAGTACTCCCCCAAATTAAATGTAGATTCAATAAAATCTCTATCAGAACTTCAGTTACATTTTTCTTCCAGAAACGCTCATCTTAAGATTTCTATAAAAGTGCAAGGGACCAAGTATAACCAACACAATACTGAAAAAGGACAAAATTGGAGGACTCGCAATTCCTGATTTCAAGTCTTCTATAAAGCATCAGGAATGAAGACAGTGTGGTACTGACAGAGCACACAAAAATACATACGTATCAGTAAAATAGAATTGAAAGTCAATAAATAAATCTTCATATTTGTGGTAAATTTATCATCAACAAATGTGAGAAGACAACGTAAAGGTATAATATAGGATTTTCAACAAATAGTGCTGAGAAAATTGGATATTTACAATAAAATAATGAGGTTAAACTCTTGCTGTAGAACATACACAAAAATTAACTAAAAATGGATCATATACCTAAATGTAAAAAATAAACTGCAAAACTCTTATGAAAAAATATGGAAGTAGAGTTTTGAGACCTTGCTTTGGGGAATGCTTCCTTAGATACGACACCAGAGGAACTGTGACCGGCAGCTTAGGTCATGTGACTACCAAGATGTGCAAATGTGAACCTTGCAGTAGAGGCATTTTGGTGTATTTCAAGCACTCTTTTTCTTCATCCCATTTAACATTGGTGGGGGCTGGCTGGTTAGCTCAGTTGGCTAGACCATTTAACATTGGTGTTGGAGAATCAGTCAAATATGCACACTGACCTCAAGGTCCACATGGCTGGATGCTGAGATGATGCATGGGCAGCATTTTTCATGAGAAGCTCTCATGGTGAATAATGTCCCTCAGCTGTGGCCATGCAGAAGGTCTAGGACTATGGACATTGCTCTTGGACCTCAGCAAATTCTGGCCTGGGGTTCTTCACCAGTACTTGTGTATTATATTTCTATATGTTACAGGGAGAACAATACTGTATATATGTACAGTTTTATATAGTTTCTTTCTAAATCAGCTAAGAGAAGAAAGTAGAAACAATGTGCATGTATGTTGCCTTTTAAAGTTTCTCATTTACCTTTACTGCTGCCCTGTGTTTTTTTGAGTGAATTTGAATTGCTGTCTGGGGTCACTGGCTTCCAGCCTTAAGAATTTTTAAAATATCTCTTGTAAGGCCAGTCTGCCAGCAACACATCCTCTCAGTTTTGTTAATCTGGGTACAGTCTACAGTTCACCTTCATTGTTGAAGCATAGCCTTTTCCCTTCTTTCCACTTTATGATAAACTGTTATGCCAGAACAAAATCATTATAATGCCATCCTTAGATTATCCTAAACAGTAGACACTATTCTCAATCTTATCAACTATCTCCAGATCCTCATGGTAATAATCTCTGAGCAATTTTGGTCTCATTCTACCACTCAAGCCCACATCAACCTTAATGACTCAAGCCAGGCATTTCCCTGTTTGAAGAGAAACTCCGGTAGCAGCTGGGGCTTTGAGAAACCCTTGCATAGAACTCCTGGCCTAGTCTGTGGCAGAAACCAGGGAAGAAAAGGGAAAGTGCAGGCCCATCACATACACACACAAACACACAAAATCAAATAACTAAATATTTGATTGATATATAGATGGATGGATGAACAGAATCTGGGAGTTGGGGCAAATAACTCTCAGACACTGCAAGTGTAAATTGGCACAATGATTATGGAGTGCACCTACCCTGTGACCTGCTATTTTATTCTACTATATATACAACAGCATCTTTCCAATTGTGCAATGAAATCCATCGGAGACTCACTAATTAGTTTATTGGATGAAAATAAGCATCTTTTAATGAATTGGAAGAAAGTTACCATAATAATTTCTGGTTTGTTAAACAACTTCAAGAATGATTACATATTATAATGATGAATAAGTTAACTATCCTGATTCGACCATCATACAACTATTGATAGTTAACTTTGTACACCAGAAATATGTATAAAAATTATCTTTCAATAAAAAATATAAAAACATTTAAAAAATAAAAATAACGTAAATTAAAATAGGGATATAATTTTTTTAATACTTTAAAATGCATGTGTAGAAAACAGACTTGGGCTCTACAGCAGCAATACCTATATCAGAACTAAAAATAAAAAATACTCATTCATATCATCTAATAATTTGCCCACACGGAATTTTGTCTTTATTCCCCCAACATCCCTGTGAGGAAAATGGAGTCAATATAGTCAGGTCCCCTCGCCTCATATCTGGCTGGGTATGATTCAGCACATCTGTTGCAAAAAAATTATACGAGTGGTGTGACTGCACGTGCACGCCCACATGCTCCTTGGCTTGTTGCCATTGTTGGTACTTTCAGCATGGAAGATAGTGGCTCTGAATCTCTGGCTGGAAAGCTCACATTGGAATAAAGCATGTCAACTTTTCCAGTGGCTACCTGCTTTTTTATTCAACTACCTGAGTCACAACCCGCACAGCATGGGGCAGAGGGATCTGCGATCCAGCCCAACAACTCATGTACTTGGCAGCAGGATTCTGAGCAGGTAAGGGAGCCACTAGCCCCTTGGGAAGGGGAGAAAATGTGGCTCCCTTTGGTTATGTGGTACCTGGTGTCTGCTTTCCTGTTGACCGGGGTCTGGCTGTTACTCACTGTACTATGAGTCAACATGGACCCAGTACTCCATGAAGTAGCATGGCTTCGAGATTTGCCACAGAAAGCAGACTTGTTGGAAGCACGGGTACTTGTTCTGGAGGCTCAAGTACAGCAACAGGTCACACCTGCTTTTGACACTGGGGATGATGATGAACCCACTGGTGAGTTGGAGGAGGCTGTGCCTCCCCTGGCATGACCTGTTGTGCATCAGAAAGTGAAGCATGAACAGCCCGTGGGACCAAGCAGACCCAATTTATTACTTATGTCCCCTATAATGAAGCTGAGTTGGTTGACTTAAGGAAGCAGTTTCAGCAGAAATAGGGTGAACCCCTAGCTGCCTGGCTGCTGCAGTTATGGGCCATAGGGATGGATAGTTTGATGTACTCTGGTGATGAGATGGAAATGTTAGCCTCTATCACCATGTATCCATCACTGCACAGCAGTTACAGAACAGCTGCGGATATGCACTGGGACAGGATAACCACTCCTTGATGGAACGGGTGAATGCAGCCATCCAGACTCTCTGGACTAACACCAGAGAACTGCCACAAACTGTGAATAGATGGAAAATGTATGCTGAGCTGGTTCAAATAATTCAGAAGCTGGGGGATGCAGCAGTCCATGTTTAACGTGAACATCTGTGGCCCAGATGATGAATGTTTTACAGGCAGTATGAGAGATGTAGTCCTGCAAAATGCTCCATCAATGACCTTTGGGACACTGATGGCCATAATGGCCCCATCCATTGGTTGCCCTATACTTGAAGTAATGACTATTATGGCCACTCTGGGCAAAGCAAAGGGGAGGAGACAAAGTGGTTCCAAAAGGTGGTGAAAACTAGGTCCCCAAGAAATTCTCAGAGTGTTACCCCAAAGGGACCAAGCAAGATAAGCCATATGCAGATGTGGTTTGATATGGCAGGAGTTGATAGGGAAGAAAATTGTCTGGCAGCCAAATGTGGTCTTGTTTTCCTTGTGGAAACAATTGCACACCAAACAGCATTTCACTAAATGTCCAGAAACAGGTGGAAAGTAAATTTAAAAGATTTTTTGGTTACTCCCTTGGAGGTGGATGGTCTGTTATGTTTCAATTAGGGGGCAGGCCAAAGTGCTTATGTTTTGGGGGCAGAAAAGGACTGGAGGCTCATGTTGAAATGGCAATACGTTGGTCAAGGATAAATGTGCAGTGTGTATTGGCATTGGTGGATACATGGCAACCCAGATAAGTTTCTGGGGGCCACAGTGAATGTTGATGGTTATGGAGGACATTCAATTAAAGTCAAAGCTGTGTCTTGCCACTGGGCATAGGACGATTGCTCCCTCATGTATATACTGTATATGTATCCCCAGTACCTGAATACATATTAGGTATAGGTGTATTTTATGGGTTACACATGCAAATAACAGTTGGAGAATTCCAGCTGCAGATATGGACAGTAAAGCCTGTGCTATGGGGACATGCTAAACATGACCCACAGGTATTACTCAAGTGAAGATTTGTAGTCAATGTGAAACAATATTGCCTGCCAGGAGGACGTATGAAAATTGGTGCCAATATATTGGAGTTAGAAAAAGTCAGCATCACTTGTCCTGCACATAGCCCTTTTAACACCCCGGTATGACCAGTGAAAAAACCTGATGGGACCTGGAGGATGACTGTGGATTATCAAGAACTGAACAGAGTAGTGCCTCCTTTTCATGTGTCTGTGCCTTCAGCACACGACTTGATGGATCAGCTGATGACGCAGCTAGTAACTTATCATTATGTACTGGAACTTGCAAATGTTTTTTTCTGTATTCCAATCTCAGTTCATAGCCAAGATCCATTTGCCTTCACCTGGGAAGGAAGACAATGGACTTTTCAAGTGTTGCCCCAAGGCTACCTGCACAGCCCAATCATCCGTCAAGGTTTAGTTGCTGGGGACCTGGCCAAGTGGACTAGGCCCAGCATGGTTACGATGTTTCATTATATAGATGATGTCTTACTAACATTCTTCACAGAAATGAAAAAAACAGTCTTACCTTTCACATGGGACAACAAAAGGCCTGGCTGAGCAGCTCATGTTGTCTCCATCACCTGGTATTAAAATGTACATGCTTCCTTTGCTGGTGAAGCCTAGTTGGGGCCAACGTGGCTCCCCAAATTGGCAGATGTTCCCGCCAGCCCTCCTGTCCTGGGGCTCTGGCTGCTGTGACAGATTGGAAGACAGGGCCCCAGGAATCCCGGAGGTTCTAAGTGTGTGTGAAGGAACCAACCAGAAGGGGAAAGGTGGGGGGCTCAGGTGCTGCACATCACATCCCTAACAGCCCTCCTCTTGAGGCGGGCACCTCCCCCCAAAGACCCCGCCTGCCCCACGTGCAGAATAAAGCAAGGTTGAGAAAGCCACGCTGCTCAAACAAATGGATACTGGGAGGTCGACCCAGGTCCCTGTGGTTGTAGTACCCTGTTGATGTGGGGCAGGCTGGCTTGCCCTGGACTCAACTTCTCTCATAAGACAGATCCAAAGTAAGGGACTGTGACAACCAGCACTCTGCTCACTCAGGCTGGGTTCTGTATGTGAGAAAAATACATATTATAGGAAGGCCCAGAGAGAGCTATTGCCGGGAGGAAGGCAGAGAGCACTTCATGCAGAGACAGGAGAATGGGAGCACACCATGTTGCAGGAGGGCAAGGAGAGAATTTCCTCAAACTGCCAGATAGAGGAAGAGAACAGAGGCAGATGAGGTGGTCCCAGTGCCAGAGGCCTGGGGATTGGGCTGGGTTGCAAGAGGAACACTATCAAGGATGGGACCAGAGGAGCTGGCTAAGCTGAGCCCTGGATGGTTGACAGAAAGGTGCATCCAGTGGGGCAGAGCATGGACAAAGCCCCTGAAGTGTCTGCATGAAGACCCCCCTTGGGCCAGGCCATGGTATGAGTTCTCAGCCCGTGGGCCCTAATACCTGTGCGGTCAGCCCCCAAGCTGCATTTTGAGGAAAAGCTGGAGGACCTGATGGGCCCACACAAGGACCTCTGGGAACTCCACATGAATCTCTCAAATCCATTTCTTGCTCCTTCCACAACTTCCCTAGCAACACCAGGACCAAACCATAGGGTCATACCCAGGTCTTCTCTCACCTGCAACACCAGTTCCTAAGCAAGCCATGGTGGTACTAACGTCAACATCACCCTGAATCCAGTCGCTTGTTACCACCCTTGTGACCACCCAGCATCCTCATCACTGATCCTGCTAACCCATCTCTGCTGCCCTCTTATGTCCATTCAGAGGCCAAAAGGATGCTGGTAAAACAAGGTGGAGCCATTCTTCATGGCCATGGATGTGTATGGGACCATCACAGGCCCAGGTGAGAAAGTGGGGAGCAAAGCAGCCAGCGTTTGCCCCCAATGGATCCCATACACCAAACAAGAGAATGGAGAGAGAATGGATGTCAAGAGGGAACTGGTCAGTGGGGTCACCAGAGGGATGAAGGGGAGAAGAGCTGCAGCTGTGCTGGTAAGTGACTCTCCTGACAACACCCTGGATTTATAGTGTTTGCAGTTTTTCTGTTGTAAATACTCACACTGAACCAACTTGAATGCTTACAAAATTTCTAAACATCAACAACGATCCTCTCCAGCACAACACTGTAGTGAGAGAGGTCCAGGGGGAGGGAATGGCCTCTGGAAAGGTCCTGAGACTAGACCCTGGCTGGTGTGTGTGGAGGAGTATAGTAGTAGGAAGTGAGGCATGGTGACCAACTAAGTGACTAGATCCAGCTGGGCTTCTCTGAGGTATGGGGGAAGCTGGGAAGATGTGGATGGGTGGCTAGGAGGGAAGACCTTGGAAGGAGGGTGGCCCTTACCTGTCCTCACCTGCTCATCACCCTCCTGGCTGCAGAGGAATGGGTCAAGGTGAAGGTGGAGGCTATGAAGCTGCAGCTGTGTTCCCTGTGTGAGCCCAGGACCCCTCCACTGTCACCTAGGGCTCTTCCTCCACAGCCAGGAGTCAGCAGCCATGGGGCAGGTGTGGAACTGGAGGGTGTACGAGGAGAGGCCAGTGGTGACTGCCATAGCCCCAGCCCCACAGGCAACTTTTCCCAAACAGGAAGACCAAGGAAGCCGCAGAGCTGGATGTGGAGCCCCCATTCTTCCCCCTGCACCACAGAGGCTGAGGGGCCTCTCCTCCCCTCTGCTCCTGTCTGTGTCTCTTCACACCCCTCTTGACCCACCTAAACCCTTTCCCTTTCTCCCCCATCCCACCTTATCCCACTTCATTCCTCTCTACAGCTCCCTCCTTCCTACACGCTGAGGGCTGGGAAATCACAGATGCAGGTCCTTGCCCAAGCCCAGTGCATACATGAGCAAGGGGTTGGCCCGAGAGGCAGTGAGCCCTGGAATCAGGTGGCAGGGAGCAGAGACAGCTCCTGAATGAGGCTGGGTGACAACGGGCAAGAATGTTCCTGGAAAGTCCTGAGAGAAGAATCTGGGGGAAGGGTGTTCCTGCAGAAGGCATGGTCAAGGTAAAGGCATGGAGGTGTGGTGGTGGTGGTGGAGCAGGAGAGGATGGTACATGTGCAAACATGGGTGAAGACCCCCACCCCAGACCCACACCTCTCACAGACAAGTCCCAAAGCCTTACAAGTCCTCAGGAGAAACACTGGGAGCCACCTACTGGGAGAGCCTGATGCCTTCAAGAACAGGGAGAAGAGACCCTACCCTGACCTGGGGCTGCAGGAATTGAAGGGCCATTGTGCTTACAACTGGCCTTGGCTGAGTCTGTGCTGTGGGAAAGATGTGGGTGTGGCTCAAGACCCCTGGCCCCTGAGGCTGGGTGAAGCCTTGGCCTGACTCTCCTTCATGGCCTTGGCCACAGTCACACTGCAGGTGCTCAATAAATTTTTCCTCACCTGCCAGTCTCTGGATCACTCCTCTCTAGGACCTGACAGGTGTTCTGGGTCCCCAAGCAGAAGGATGCAGACCTGAAACCCTCTCACAATAGGTCTAGGGGGTCTCAGAATTGAAGAAAAAGAGAAAAATGAAAGAAAAGAGGGTCAATGAGCTGGGATCCAAAGGCAATCAGTTCCATGCTGTAGTCCCTACTGTATACCTGAGAAATAGAAATATAAAGGTAGTTTCCCCTTTCATGATCATAAAATACATAACTAAGGCACTTGTTGGCAGAAACATAATATGTTAGAAATCCTCAATGTGCAGGGAGCCAGTCAACGAGGACTTAAATTGTGTCTACCTGATGCAAATTTTAAATCTACCAACATAAATCGACCCACTAAAGCCAATGATGGGAGTCAAGGTCTGCATCTCCCAGGTCCAAATACACTGAATTAATGACAAAGAGATTCCTTCTCTTGACAAACAACCCCACCACGGAGGCCAGTGACACTGACATCGTAGGTTGGAGAGAGAAGCCCACCCAGGTTCCAAGACTGCAGAGCAGTTTCCATGGGAGAATGGAAGACCATGGCAAGGTAGGAAAATTCTTGTCAGTCCAGGACATTAGACAACAAACTTAAAACTCGACCTCTCATCTTTCTACCTATGAGAAGGGACTAATCACATTTGTGTTATTAATGACCCAACACCTAACATCAAGTAGAAATTAGATAATATATTGAACCAAATGGCAACAAAGACATCACATTTACACACTGCAATTCAGCTAAGCCCGTGATTAGAAAAAACTTTATAGCCTTGTTTACTTCACCACAATTAAACAAATAAATTAATAAAAGGCCTTTGACAAAATTCAACAATTATTTGTGATTTAAAAACCTCATGTAAAGCTAGGAATAAAAAGTAAATTCCTTTACTCTTATTGGTGACATGTTTAAGGTACTTCAGGTTCAGAACAATTTAAGTATGCCTGGTATATTCAAATACAATTGACCACCGTACTGGAAATGCTAGACAATAAAATAGGTAAGAAATAATGGCATAAAAATTTCTGACTAAGTAACCTACAAGCCGAAAGAATCTACAAAACAAACAAACAACAAACAGAAAAAGCACAGATAAGCTAAATGAGTATAAAAGGTTGCTAAATATAAAAAATCAACTCTGTGTAAATGCCAGGACACTGGAGCAAAAAACGGCAGTGCTGAAGAAAAAAGATATGCTATAGCAATAGCATTAAAGAAACACATCAAGTGAGGAAGAGCATCTCAGCCAAAGGCAGCCTCGCAGTGACAGGTCAGGAGAGGCTGGCATGGGCTCCAGTGCTCCTCTCTGCAGGGATACACCAGGAGGCACTTCCTCTCTCAGATCAGGAGCCATCTGTGTGTGCACAGAACACCTCAGACCCAGGGACCCCTATATAAAGTGTGGACTGAGCTTCTTACACCCTGCTGATCCTGCAGGCATATTTTCACTGTGGGCCAGTCCCAGCAGAAGAGCCCTCTTGTGTTCTCACCAAGACCAGGTAAAAACCTGGTCAATCACCACATTCACTACTATCAATAAATAATGGTGACAAGATGATATAAACCTCAGCCAAACCTAGCTAAGACCCACTATTAATCATTTCCTTTGACACTTCAATCAGGGCTCAGTTCCAGGTAAGTCACTCACCCCAGCAAAACAGCTCAGCTCATTCCACACCTCCTGGAATTAACACAGTAACAAACAGCAAAAATAAAAAATAGATGCTTACAATATCATAAAAATACTATGACTTAGGGATTAATATAATGACATGTATAAGATCCCCCCTCCAAGAAATAACATAGTTTAGAAACCTAAATAAAAAATAATCATGCTCATAAATTGGAAGCTCATTATTACAAAGATGTTATTTCCTCTAAAGATGATACATGCATCTATTACAATATCAATGAAAAACAAGTCTTTTTGTGTAAATTCACTGCTGATTTGAAGAAGAATATAAAAATGCAAAGGGTCCAATAATCTCCAACATGCTTTTGAAAACCAACAGGGTGGGGAGATGTCTCTACAGGGTATCAGAACATACTACGAAGGTACAAGGAATAAAACCTTGTGGTATTGATGGAAAGAGGGACAAATGACCTAAAGAGAATCTAGAAAGAGGCTGGTGCATGTTGCACAGCTGAGAAAGAGCAGAGATTGCTATGCAAAGCTGTTTTCAATTTTTAAATCAATGTTGCTGCATCAAATGGATGTTTATTAGAAAAAACTTAATAACATTTGATCAGTATATTCTACCATACAAAAAGACATTTCACATTTAAGTGTAAAAAGTAATTTTGGAAAAAATCTTTATAACTTTGTTATGAGTAAAGTGCTCTTACATTGCATTTTTATAAACCATAAATTCTAAAGAAATTCTGATGAATTTCTATGAAACTTTATTAGAATTTAGTAATTTCTGCTCATCAGAAACATCATTAAGAGTGTGCAAGGGTAAGACAGAGTGGAAGAAAAAATGTGCAGTTCACATTTCTAACAAAGGCCTTATAGTGCAGAATACATGAAGAAGACTTCCCAATAGAAAGAGAGCCAAGCCACTTCAATGAGCACTTTACAAAGAAGACATTCCAATGACAAATGAATACATGAAAATGTGTACAAACTCAATAGCAATTAGAGAAGTACAAATTAAAACCGGTAGAAACTACTGCATACTCATCTGAATGCAAAAACACTGACAACAAATGCATGAAACAATAAAAAACACACTACAGATCCAAGAGTTGGCAAAGACAATGAGCAACTGGAATTGATAAGCACTGCTGGTGGCAGTGTCAATTGGCAGAGCCACTTTGGACCATGGTTTGGAAGCACCTACTCAGGCACGCCCATGAACCAGCAATTCCAGTCCTAGATGGGACAGAAATGCACCAAAAGATTTTACAAGGAAGTTGTAACAGGACTAGTTGAAATAGAAAAATAGCAGTTTCCGCAAGAGAAAATGGAGAAGATAGTGAGTGGAAGAGGCCCAAAGATTTCCTGAGGCAGTGCTCATGCTCCATTTCTTGACCTAGGTGGTAGTTACATGGTGTGTTCCCTTTGTGATTATTCAATGACCAGTATGGTTTCGATATTAGTTATATATATGTTTTTAATGCTTTGCTCAATGAAATCAAGTTCATTAAATAAAGGGTGGAGAGGAGGAGCAGGAAGGAGGGATAATACAGGGGCATGAGAAAAATTTTGTGATAATAGGTATGTTCATTATATTGGTTGTGGTGATGGTTTCTTGGGTGCATACATATGTCCAAACATGAAAGTACATACCTTCAGTATATGCATTTCTTTCATTTCACTTATACTTTAATTAAGCTGTTAAAAGATATAGAATGAATTTCAAACAAAAATTAAAAGAAAACATATAGTCTTAAATAGGTAAAATAAGAAAAGACTAAGAATATATTAGCTAATCATTAGTTTCAGTACAGTGAAAAGAAAATGTTTAAGCTAGTAGAAGAAAATCATAATAAAAAATCAAAGATACTGAAAATAAATATACGACGGAGAGGATTAAAAAATCCAAATGCTGGTTCTGAAAAAGAAAAAAAGGGATTGAAAAAAACAGACTGTTTGAAATTTAATTTAAAAATTACATATTATATAATTTTAACTATGTATTTTCTAAGTATAAATTTAAAAATATATATTCATAAATTCAACATTAAAATAAAAATTTTATTCATCAAACAGTACTGGTTAAAAGATGTAAATAGCAGTCACAGAGAGAAATTAATTGCCTCACAGTAAACCAAATACTTTTATTTAAAAAAAGACAAGACAGAGAGACCCAAAGAGAAAAGCAGGCAAGAGTCTTGAAGAGCCACTTTACATAGAAGATTTCTGAGTGTTCAATAATCATATGAAACATGGTAAACATGTAGAAATTAGGAAAATACAAACTAAAACCACATCAGATAGACAAGACTATACAGTATTGATAAGGATGTGGAATATCTTGAATTATCATGAAGTTGGAGTGTATGTTGTTTTATCCATCTGGGAAAACTGGCTTTTAGAAAACATGATTCTTCCCCACCATACACATAAATGCTTCAAAAGAGATACACATAAGATAGAAACCGTACATGGTAGCCATATGACCATTCAGTTTACTTTATAATACAATGTCCAATAAATTACATAAAGCACTGAACACTTTATTATAAAATAGGCCTTGTGGTCTGTGATTTTTGCCCAACTGTAAGCTAATGTAAGTGTTCTGAGCATGATTAAGGTAGGCCGGGCCAAGCTGTAATGTTCAATAAGTTAGGTGTATTAAAAGCATTTTTAACAACCATATTTTCAACTTATAATGGGTTTATCAAGATGTAGCCCCATCATAATTTGAACAGTGCATGTATTAGTCATAAAGATGTTTGCTGAAACCAGGAGCGTAATGCAAGAAATAACTACTTCAATGGAGATGAAATTGTAGCTAACAGAAAACACAACTGAAGCATACAATAAACGACCTGAAAATTTCAACAAAAGGGTTCAACAGTACACTACAGAAAACAGAAGTCAGCATCAGACTGGTCACTGGCAATCAATCTGGGCAGCAAATTAAATGAATGAATGAATGGACAGCATAGCTTAAGAGACTCATGGCGCACCATCAAGAGAAACAACTTACACATGATTGGTATACCAGAAAGACAAAGAGGAACATAGAACATATTTTTTAAATAAATGAACAGTAATGGCAGAAAGGTTCCCAAGCCTGGGAAATAACCTAGAAATCCACACTCAGGAAGCTCAAAAGGCACCAAATAATCTAAATCAAAAGAGACCCAACCCGACACCCTCTGCTGCTCAGCACAGGGATGGGAAAAGCCGACGGTACCCTGATACCGGCGCCCCGGCCCGCTGCTCTCCACGCACCGGCCCTCCGCTCTTCTCTGCTCGGCGCGGAGATTGGAGAAAAAGCAGAGGGTACCCCGATACCGGCGCCCTGGCCCGCCGCTCTCCACGCCACAGCCCGCCACTCTCCATGCTCCGGCCCACCGCTCTTCTCTGCTCGGCGCGGAGATTGGAGAAAAAGCAGAGGGTACCCCGATACCGGCGCCCTGGCCCGCCGCTCTCCACGCCACATCCCGCCACTCTCTGCGCTCCAGACCGCCGCTCCCCACGCCACAGCCCGCCGCCCTCTGCGCTCCAGACCACCGCTCTCCATGCCCCGGCCCGCCGCTCTCCACGCCCCAGGACAGCCGCTCTCCATGCCACAGCCCGCTGCTCTCCACTCCCCGGGCCCGCCGTTCTCCGTGGACCGCCGCTCTCCACTGCTCTCCGCAGGGATGGGAGAAGCAGACGGTACCCTGATACCGGCGCCCCGGCCCGCCGCTCTCCACGCACCGGCCCTCCGCTCTCCCCTGCTCCGCACAGGGATGGGAGAAGCCGACGGTACCCCGATACCAGCGCCCCAGCCTGCCGCTCTCCACACCACAGCCCGCCACTCTCCACACCCTGGGACCGCTGCTCTCCACGCTCCGGCCCACCGCTCTTCTCTGCTCGGCGCGGAGATTGGAGAAAAAGCAGAAGGTACCCCGATACCGGCGCCCTGGCCCGCCGCTCTCCACGCCACAGCCCGCCACTCTCTGCGCTCCAGACCGCCGCTCTCCACGCCCCGGACCGCCGCTCCCCACGCCACAGCCCGCCGCCCTCTGCGCTCCAGACCGCCGCTCTCCGTGCCCCGGCCCGCCGCTCTCCACGCCCCAGGACAGCCGCTCTCCATGCCACAGCCCGCCGCTCTCTCCCCGGGCCCGCCGTTCTCCGTGGACCGCCACTCTCCACTGTTCTCCGCAGGGATGGGATAAGCAGACGATACCCTGATACCGGCGCCCCGGCCCGCCGCTCTCCATGCCCAAGCCAGACGCTCTCCATTACTCGGCACAAGGGTTTGAGAAGCAGACGATACCCCGATACCAGCGCCCCAGCCCACCGTTCTCCCCTACTCGGTGCGGAAACCGGAGAAAAAGCCGACGGTATCCCGATGTCAGCGCCCTGGCCCGCCGCTCTCCGCGCCCCGGGACCGCCGTTCTCCGCGACACAGCCCGCCACTCTCCATGCCCGACCCGCCACTCTCCGCAGGGATGGGAGAAGCAGACGATACCCTGATACCGGCGCCCCAGCCCGCCGCTCTCCACTCCCAGGACCGACACTCTCCCCTACTCGGTGTGGAAACCGGAGAAAAAGCCGATGGTACCCCGGTACCAGCGCCCTGGCCCGACGCTCTGCGCGCCACAGCCCGCCGCTCTCCATGCCCCGGCCCGCCGCTCTCCGCGCCCCGGGACCGCCGTTCTCCGCGCCACAGCCGCCGCTCTCCGCGCCCCGGCCCGCCGCTCTCCGCGGCTCCGCGAATGGCTAGGAGCAGGAACCGCCTGCAGTGAGGCTCCCGGCCCACCGGCGGCGGCTTCAACGGGACAAGGGCTGCGGCTACTCTCTGGCTGCCCGGGACGACCTACCCCGCTTTCCGCCACTCCCCCCACCAACTCGCGCTCCCGACAAACGGGGAAACTGACTTACCAGGCCTGAGACGTCCAAAGAGGATGGGGAAGCGCGTGGACCCAGCAAAGTTCTCCACCTTGGGGGGAACCTGCTTCTCTTCTTCAGATACTCCTGCGGAGGAGCTTTTCCTGTTCGTTGAAAACAGCAAAGCGAGCGAACACCAACGTAGAAACCACTCCTGAATCCAGCTCCGCAGAAGAGAAAATGCCAGAGTGGGCTTGCTCGGCCCATTTATAGACTCTGTATTCAAATGAGGGCTCCTGGAATACGCGTTCTGATTGGATAGTTTCACTGCTGTTACCAACCAATCAGAAAACAAAAGCCAAAGAGGCGCCACCAAGGGTACTTTCAGTGGACCTTCACCCCGGGTAGCCTGTGTTTTTATGGAGGTCGTTCTCATGACCCTGAAAGAAAACGTCAAGATGATTAAGCTGTTACTGCCCATCCCCATCTCCACTCAACAACTAGCAACCTGCCATATGCTTTCTGGCTCTGTGGATTTCCTCATTCTGCAGATTTCATAAAAGTAAGTGATCTTTGGTGTCTGGCCTCTTTCACTTTGTAAGATGTTTTTGTGTTACAGTGACCATCAGTACTTCATTTATTTTTGTCTAAATAACATTACGTATATATGGATACACATCTGTATGAGGGAACTTCAAAAAGTTCAAGGAAATATTTGTATTATCTTTTAATTCTATTTTTCCATGAACTTTTTTGAAGTACCCTCATGTGTGTGTATATATATATGTACATGTACACAAGAGTGTTATACTGGCAACTCAAATACCATGAGCAGCATTGACATTGGCACTAAAAGTTTCAAAAAAGGCAAATGTCTATGTTAATATTCTGAACAGAAGATATTTACAGTATTCCCTCTATTTACATGGTAGTTGCATGCTTAGAAAAAATCCTAGATATTTTAAATTCATATTCAAGTATATCAGTAGTATTTTGTGTTTTTATGTAAATTTTAATTATTAATAACTGTTTTACTTACATGAATGCTTGACTAGACATTGAAAATCATGAAAATGAAAAATGTAGCAAGAAAGTTAATTGCAATATGTGAAAACACATATTCTATGGGAAAAACTGGAGAGGATAGAGGAAGGGGATAACTAGAAACATGCTGATTGAATAAAATAGAGCATTGTTAAAGAGGGTTTGGGTGACTTGTAAAGGAGTTGAGGCTTTAAACTATAGGACACAGGAAACAAATGTACAGAATTCTTAGGTTTTTAAATGATGAGTAAGTTTAAATAAAAAAAATATGAGAAAGATAGATTAGAATGGGTGAAATTTCAAAGGCATTTCAGAATAAAAATTTTCATGTGTGGAAGTTATTTGGACTGTGGGAGTGAAGCAAGAATCTCAGCCATCAGCTTATTAGCATAAGTTACTTTGTGTACGATAATCAATATAGGAAATGGAAGGAACTGGAATGAATTTGTTAGAGAATATAATTAATCTAATTAGAAGGTACTAAATATTAGTAGTTGTCATATACGGAGATTTAGAAATGAGCTCTGGAGCTCCAAAGTGAGGTTGCAGCTTGAGGTGTGGTTTATGAGTAATTGTTGAAGCTGTGGGCCATGGGTGTACCAGGAGACAGTATATATTAGTACGAGGAGAACAGGGAGGCCACAACCTTGGGTGTTGGTGAGGGATGGGTGAGTAAAGGGGAGAGAGAGAGAGTAGCCAAGGAAAAACACTGAGAAACATATTCTGGAAGACAGAGAGATGAGAAGCTGCAAATAAAAACGTAAGCATCACTTACTAGTATTGTAACTTACGTCTAAACATAATGAAGAAATAGTAAGAGAGAAGAGTTGACACAGAAGTTGTTCCTGATATAGTTGTCCTTTCTTTCTATGTTCTGATTGAGCATTTAAACAGTCAATTCTATAAACTAGGAAGGATAACAATTGCATAGTTTATTTTTACCCTAAATCTAGTATGCAAAGAATTTGAGGAGAAAATGTGAAAAACACTTCAACTAAAATATAAAAAATTCCTTTGTTGACAAACAAAAAGGAAATATATTATATATTTAATTTATAAATTATTACATAAGTTTTCAAATTGCATAATTTCTACAATTGCACAATGACCAAAAATAATGCCTATGAATTAAATAAGTGATTAAGGCATCAATCTCCAAAGTTATAGGGGATGTTGTTTTATATTATTTTTGTTTCTTTTGGTAAATAAAGGCTGAGCAGAATAATAAATGAATTCCTGCTTATCAGTATTTCTTTAGAACTCATCAAACGGTGTGGAGTATGCATAAAGCAAATGGACTTCACAGGGCCTGGTTTTCCAAAGCCCTGCAGTTTTAAATATTGACCTTGCAAAGGACAGGAAATTTCCCCCAGGTTATATAGTCTCTATTGTAAGATAAAGGATTGTAACACAATTTATAACACAAAAAGTTGCTGGCTCAAAGGCAGACAGGTTACTGATTGATATGTAAAGATGCTGGGAAACTGCTGTGGGTAGAAGGAACGTTTGCTAAGATCAAGCATTTGTTGGTGGATCAACTTCACTTCTTGAAAACTGCATTATGGAATGTCTGTGGTTAAACTTGTTAAACTGTACTTAGAAACCCCCCACCTCTGTTCTTTTCCTGCAACTTCCTGGTCTGGAGAATAAATGTGGGAAGAGAACCCCAATTTGTGGTTAATTTCCCAAATGGAAGGAATGCCTCTATCTTGAGGGTTCCGTGAGATTAACCCCTTTTGGGGGCTTCTCACTGCTCAGAAGAGATGGGCTTAGAGTAATCTTTGGTGGCTCCATCATCCAGGGGCAAATGGTAGACAAATCTGTGGGAGGCAAAGCAACAAAATAATGTAGATTTGATTAGAATATTTTGCCTATTGTTATACAATATTAAAATAGAGTGTTTATCTTTTTTAGACTATGATATTTACAGGGGACCATTATTTTGGACTAGTCTCTGGTACTAGGCCCCAGCAGACCAGATCAAACTATAATGGAGTCACTTGGGCTTAGTGCCACAGTAATCAAACTATAGCTGGAAATGAGTCAGTTTTCCAAAAATACAGGAGATTCCAGTCAACCTGCACCAGAGTAATAAGTAAGTCCCCTGTGTTTTAGACCTATAAGAAAAGTAAGTTTGAAATGACCATCAGCTTTTTGCACTGTTTCTGCTTTTTCAGCCCTCTTTTGCCTATAAAACCAACTCCCTCTGATCAGCTCATCAAAACACTCATTTATAGAATGAGGTTTTGCCTGATTCTAGACTCATAAATAAAAGCCAGTTAGATCTTTAAACTATTATTTTTGGAATTTTTGTCTCTTGACACAACAGTGGTCTGTGACCTAATCTATACAGTCTGAGTGAGGGCACTGGATGAAGCCCTGGGACCAAGGGCAGCCCCAGGGAGATTGTGGTGTGGACAGTACCACTGGGTAATGGAGGGTTCATACATGGGTCTACATGTTTTTTGCATGTTCAAAAGGCACCAATAAAGGCTGTGGCTACTTCTGATACAAAGTCCTGGGGTGGCAGCCCTTGACAGGTGTGCATTTCAGGCAGGAGGATTGAAGGAGAAAGCCCATACCTGGAGTGACACACTCCACTTTCACATGCAGAACTTGAGGGGCTCCCAGGAGACCCAACACCACCCCCAGGCCACACTCTAGTATAGGATACACATCTCCAGCCTTCCCTGCACATACACCCCCACCCCTTTCACCTGTCCTAGACAGAGCACAAGAGGCTCTAGCCAAGGCCAGAAGTACATGGAGAAGCAGAGAAGCATAGGATAGGTCCTACCTACTCCTCCTGTTCTGTGCGGCTCAAGAACAACCAATGCTTCTAGGAGGAACAATTTTACCAAATCAGGAAATCTTTGAATGAATGTGTCTGACTAGCACATTCATTCATCCAATCTGCATTTTTGTTTCTAACTATTAATTTTCCATCCTCCAAGTTTGCATATTCATCAGCCCTTGCTTTGCAAATTACAACTGAAATCAACACTCCAGAAAAGGGTGGCCAGGGCCCAGAGTCAGGAAGAAATCTATCTGGAGCAAGTCCTGCAGGGGTCCTGAAGGCTGTCTGGTCAAGGGTGTGACCAGCAGTGTCCTACCAGTGCTCAAGGATGTCTGCCCTAGTCCCCACCCCAGCCAGATTGGGGGTCCCTGTGCCACCATTTCCTGCCCTGGCAGCAGGAAGGACCCCCACCTTTGCAGGCAGCTGGGGCTGGGCCAGGAGGTCACACCCCTAGACCACTATTTGATATTTTCCTCTGTGCCGCATTCACGGGGCTGTGGAGGGTCAGTGGCCTGGCAAGGAGTGGGCAGTACCCACGTGCCTGGTCCCACCATTGATGATCCAGACGTGGGCGGCCGCGACCCTCCCAGGGGCATAAGGCAGAGCCCTGGAAGGCAGCACCTCTGGGCTGGATGGCGACTGCTGAGTGCTTCCCATTCAAAGTCAGCCCAGACCCCTCACAGGTGGAGAACGGCCAAACGTTGGGGCCACGGGGCTCCGTCCTTCCCTCACCTTCCCGGATTCCCTCCTGCCGGCCAGTCCCTGCACCTCTCTTCATCTTTGGCCAGGTGCGTGGACACTGTGTCCCTTAGGCCAGGGCCTGAGTATTGGGAGTGCAAATCGCTGGATTCCATCCACGTAGGGAATGGACAGTCTTGGTCTAATCCTCCTCTGGAAGAAAACCTAACAGTAGCGTTTCAGCATTTAGTGCATCTGGATGGTCATAGCTCCCTCCGTATTTATGAAATGAGATTAGATTTACTTTTGTTTCTCAGAGTGCCCCGGGTGAGTCCTGCGACCTCTCCTTAGCTGACATTGTTTTGTCTCATGACTTCTTACTGTGCTGTGCACTCTGCCTCAGCTGACTGGTAGAACCTATCAGATTAGTTTATATTCTCCAAAAGGTGAGACTAATTTTCTCTGATACTGGCTCAGCAGCCCAGGGGAACAAAACCCCAGAGAAAAAGAGAAATAAGAGAGGATGGCCTTTTCCCCATTCCTCTGGGATGCAAATAGGGAGCCTGGGTAGAGGTCAAATTGTGCACTCACCAAAGCTCCTGCTGTGTCCTTACAGGCAGCATGTATCCCCTGCCACAGTGACTGTCCGAGGCTGGTGACAGCTGCTGGGGTGTGGACAGTGGGGCTTGCCATCCCTGCTGAGGACTTTTGCCTTTTCCCTCCTGTTGGGATTTAAAGCACTTCTGAAGGTTAAAGGTTGATTTAATACATCATTTGCAAGAGTCCCCCTGTCCCCTGCCTGATCTCAGCATCTGAGCAAAGACTTCACCTTAGAGCACCTTGAGCGTGGTCTGGGTACCCACAGCCCCTTGGGGGACAGTTGGGACATGGAAGGCCATAGACCCAAGGGGTGCAGGTCCTTGCCCTCCCCCCAACCCCCACCTAAACCGTCATCTCAGAAGCTGTGTTCTCGTCCTGTCCCCAGGATGGAGAGGCAGTGAGTGGAGGCTCAGATGGTAGTACCAGAGCCAACCTGCCTCAGGATTTGAATCTAACTCCCAGAATCGTGACAGTTGTGGGGTCTCACTGATGTGTTTAATGTGAATATCCAGATCCTTCACCTGTGAAGCTGGGTGGAAAGAACTGTGCACCACTGGCTTCCACAGGCACCCAGAGGTGGCCCCAGCATCTCTAGAAGTGGGTGCCTGCAGGGGGCCATTGCATTTTCACTCCCACCCAGACACCCATGGCCCACCATGGAATGGCCCAGCTCCCCCAATGGCCTTGGGCCACAGCAGCCCTACCCACAGCCTTCCCTGCTGGACCCCTGGGGACCAGCCTGCACCTGTGGCTGTTTCCCCCACTACGACCTGTTGCCAAGAAGTCTTCTGAAAAGCCATGGAATTTACGTGCATTTTGAGAGGCACCTCTACATGCTTCACATGGGCAGGTACTAACAGACTTGACTTTGTCAGCCTGGAAGGTGGGAAGCAGATTTATTCTCTGCAGACTGGATAGTCCTTAGCCTCACGCCCCCGTAACTGAAGTTTCATAAATGCTCCGTGGATTCAGCATCCTTCCTGAAGGCCTATATCACTGTTAGGCAATTCTTGTTTTTTCTATAAATGAGCTCATTCTTCTCTCAGCGTTGACCCTTTTTGTCTTCACTGAGGCTTCTGACCCTGGGAGACAGAAAGGAGGTGCCCTCTCTTTAATTTTTTCCTTACTGCCTGTTCTAATTCTTATTTCAAACATGTGACTCTTCCTAGAGTAGCATTAACTGCTTACAGGTTTTTTTAACTATAAAAGGTTGAAAATAAGTTTAAAGTTTAAGATAAAGTAACATAGAACATAGGTTTCTAAATAACGCAGTGAACTAAATCTCAAGGCAAGGAGAAGAATTTGCAGCTGTTTCTTTCTAGGTTTCACTCTAATGCAGAGCACACCAGTGTCCCTCAGCAGCACCTCAGAGAGCTTGGTTCATTGTCATTTTTTGTCATGCTGACTTTATTCTACTTTTATTTTCATCTGTTTTTCCTATAAACTGCATGTGTTGTGCACACTACCTTTTATAGTAATTTAACACCCGTTTCCCTGCAGTTGTACTTTCCATACAGCAAAATAAGGGTGAGAATAGATTAGCTCAGGACTCTTGGATTCTTACATTAGTGAATGCTTGACAAAAGTAAACCATGAAGAAACGTGTGCACACACAATCCCACATGCACAGACACAGACACATGCATGAGCACACACATATACATACATATACACACACAGGCTCCCACACATACACACACATGCACAGACGTGCATATATACAGACACATGCTATGCACACACACATCCCTAGGCCTGTACAGCAGAAATGTTAGAAAAGTTGATTTCTAATTCTTGCCAAGAGCTGAAAACTTTGTGTACCCGAAAAATCATTTAGCCTTTGTAATCCTATTTACCAAATTTAAAAAAAGAAATGTGTCCAAGTGTAAAGATTTTAAGTGTTAACATTATTGTTGAATTACCAAAGTTTTAGGTTACTTTGCACTTCGAACAATGCTTGAGTGAAATACCTCAAGTAAGAGAAAATCTTCTAAAAGAAAAGCAAATCTAAAATCATGAAAAAAATTTTTAAATGTAACCTGCTGTGTCTCCCCCAAACAAATTTTTTTTGTTAAATTTATATAACCTGCACTCATTTTTTATAGTCATCCAAATTCATTAGAAAAATTGTCAGCCAAATGCCACAAGACCTGTGTTCTTTGACAGTCTAACTCGGAGTTGAAGTGGCAAGATATAGCTGAAGCTCACCCTTAATAGATAGATACCTGGTGTGGACAATACCTTGACAGAAAGTTTACCTTGAAAAATCAGAATGCAGAATTAACAGGTTTGTGACAAAGGCTTGAGCAGGTTTCAGCCATGACTGACAAGATAAATAACAGATGCCATGTTCTTCTTAATGTAAAACAAGGGAACAGCAGGTGAGGACTGGACAGGGAAGGAGGGGTCAAAAGAGGCACGTGAACAGCCACAGGGGAGGGGCTTGGCTTGAACAGTGACTTGATGCCCTGGCATCCAGGCTGTGGGCATCATGTGCCAGCTTCGTGGCTTGTGATCGTGCCAGGAGTGTGGGGACGTGATCGCAGGCAGCATCAGCCAGGCAGCAGAGACCACTCCAGGTGTTTGAGCAGAAGGGATTCAGGACAAGGGGTGACGGGTCTCAGGTACTGGTGGAATTGGAGACTCCAGCATATTAAAATCTACCAAAGGAACGCGGTGTCCGTTGACTGAGGTTTGCCCAACACGAGAGAGGTCCACGTTTGTCAGGGTTCCTGTGGGGACGTGGGATTTCAGCAGCGTGGACACAGCCTTCAGGTGTGGTAGAGAGGCCCAGAGGGGCACAGCCAGAGGGAAGCAGCAGGGGGCGCGCGTGTCCCACGACAGCGGATCTCAAGCCTGGCTGGGCGCGCACGTCTGCCAGCGTGTGGACTGCGAGCCTGGCACCAGGGCAGCAGGGAGGGCCGGAGACCGGGGGCCACCGGATGGCTGGGGCAGGGGCACATGTCGCCTTTGAAAGAAGGGCGTCGAGTCAGCCAGCACGTTTCTGTCACGTTTCGATTTTACGCAGTGACTGTGAGAGAAGCGGCTCCGGACCCAGCAGAACCGCGGCTCGGGAATGGGCTGGGGAGGGGCCCCGGCCAGTCCCCACGCCCGGCAGAGACGCGGCCCCGAGCGGCTGCGACCCGCCGAGCCTCCCCCTCCGCGGCGACGCTGCCGCCGGCTGCGCCCTGCGCTGTGCAGCGCCCGCCCTCGGCTGCCGCGCCCGCGTCTCCCGCCACCGCCTCCGCAGCAACTCGCTGCCCCTGGCCACGCGCCACCTCCGGGCTCCTCTCGCCCAGGACCTTCATTCTCGGGACCTCAGCACCCGCATCGGAGCCACCTCCCCCTCACCGCCTCCCCTTCAGGACACCACCAAAGCCTCACCTCTCACCTCTCACCCCTCACCCCTCGGGCGCCTGGGGACCTCAGCCACCGACCAGCGCCGTCCCTCCGCCCCCTCTGTGACCTGAGGGGGCATGAGAAGCAGACCAGTCCGTGTCTTTGCAGACGCAGCAGGTCGCTTCTGCCCCAGCCCCGGCTTCCGCGGCACCACGGCTGCAGCCCGGACGTCGTCCCTACGCGTGGCCGTCCCGGGCCCCCAGGACGCCTGCGGCTGTCCTCGCCTCCGCGGGTGCCACCCTCCACCTGTGCTCTACGGTGACCCGAACTCACGCTTTCATGAGCAAGGAGAAGCCTTCCCGTGGGAGACTCCTGTCTCATCCGGAAATCTCGCAGCATTTGCAGGGATCTCTATCTTTTCCCAGAACCTCCCAGCCAGGGATGGGCACCTGCCTTTGTCAAGGGACAGAGGGGAGTTGTCTTGGGCTTCGTGGTCTCTGTCCCCACCAGCCAGCTCTGCCTTGGTCACAGGAAAGCAGCGGAGAGGGCACATCCGTGGACTGCATAGCTGCGCTCGGTAAAACTTCACGGAAAGGCAGGATCCCAGCCACATTTGGCCCGAGGGCCACAGCTGGCCATCTATGCAGACGAACCCAGTAGCAGACACCCCTGGCAGGATCCTCCTCCACCCGGCAGACTCCTGAGGTGTCTCTGCTCCCCCAAGTCCCTCAACCCACCTCTAGTGCAACCCAGACCAGCCCATCACCCCACAGGACAAATCCAGGGAGCAATCTGCCCTCTTGCTAATCAGCTTCACACTCAATGCCCCTCACACAGAGGACCCTCCTTGGTGACACCTTTTTGTCCTTGTTCCACCCCTATCCTGGTCACCCCACCCACTTCTCCACTCTCGGGCTCCTCGCCTGCAATCGGGCCAAGGTGAACATCCCCAGGGAGCTCAGTCCTGTCTGTATCGGTAGACTAGAAAGTCCTGAGTGTGGACAAGCTCCCCTGCAGGAAAAATACAAACTGATTCATCGTAGAGACTGAAGACCTAGGAAGAAATGGATTTCAGAGGAAGAAAATGGACCAGGGATAGCCTGGGGCTGACTGGCTGCACTGACGGACTGTGGCCTTGGAATGAGCCTTTTGTAAGTTTACAGACACAGAAAATTGATCCATTTGAGGCAAATGAAAACTATGTTGATAAAGACTCTGTGACTCCTGCAATGCTGAGGTCACCAACTCCAGATCAGGGTCTCTGGTTTGGCTACAGCTGCTGTCTTGCATCGGCAGGGGATCTGCACAGACCCCAGACCCACGGGCCCTTCCGGAGGACAGTCCAGTACCGGCTTTCTCCGTTATCCATGACAGTTCAACCCTGACAACAACTCACCTCTGGATACCTTTCCTCTGCTGCTTAGTCTGTCCATAACAGTGAAGCCATCCCCTGAGGCTCTGTGCTATAATCCCTGGGTGTCACATGCACTGACCTGCTTATATCTGAGGCCACTCCTCTTATTAAAAGATATGGGTTTTCTTTAAAGGAACTGCATAAAATTATATATGTCCTCCTTGGTCATAATAAGTCAGGAAGAAGATTCTCTAAAATTATGAAATGATCAAAAGTGACCTGCTGTAAATGATACTACACAAAGTGCCTCCCAGATTCTCTCTGTGAGAGGCTTCAGCTGCTCATGGCTCAGTGAATTCCAAGCCCCTGATCCCAAAGCCCTGAGTTTCTTTTCATTACCTTCTGGATCTGAAGGAGGTGGGTTCTGTGAAATCCAGACAGTGCCTGCTCCACAGCATCTGAGGACAAAAGTCACTCACAAGATTCCAAAGCCTCGACAATGGAACCTCTGCCTTTTATTTGATGACCAGTTGTCCACCATTCCCAAGTAGTGTCCTTATTCTAAAATTGCATCCAGAAAAAATGCATTTACATGGATTTGTGGGCAAAGACATGATACAAACAAAGGTGTCATTTTCAAGTAATCCTGAAACTGAATTATTCATTAATAGTTATTAAATGGAATATTTTACAACCTGCGTCAACTACAAAGATTGGCACAGCTTTCTGACATAACCCCAGCAAGTACCTCTTAACAGGACCTTTCTACACCTGTTTGAATACAGTGAGTGTTACATATTTGAAAGCATCTCAAATCTGATACTCAAGGAAACCACAAGATCTCATAGAGGGAATATAGGTTTTTAAAAAGGATAGAATACTGAATTCGTGGATAAAAGAAAAAACCGTAATGAGGTGAAAATTTTGAAAATGATGTATTGTTCATTTATTATTATTTTTTAAATTGCTGTATCCAATTAACATTTGTGAAAAGCCAGAAGCATGGGTCAAATCACAGGTCACCTCATGTGCTTCTTCATCAGATAAGGTGCCACTGCAGGGCCACAGAACCTTCTCCCCACCCTGGCAGGGATCATTCCATTCTCAGAAGAGATGTCACCTCTTCATGTTTAGGTGCTTTACTTTGTCTCTATCTTTTAAAATTGTGTTATTTATTGTAATGATGAGTTTCACTTAAATGAAAACCTTATGTTTCAGAAAGGATAGAAAGACCATAAAATTTGTAGTCATACCTCAATTTAAATGTTCACTCTACAAAATATTGACCAGGCACACTGGGCAATTTATTTAACCTTCTTGCTCAATTTTTCAACTGCAAACTGGACATAGTACCATTTGTTTCATGAAGTTTCACAGGGATGTTGGAGAATTAATGATCCCAGTTAGATCCAGATGAAGTAAAGAAAAAGAGACAGGGAGGGAGGATCTAGCCAAATTCTTATTCCTAACAAGTGCTTAGTAATTGTTAGGTGAAACACAGAACACAACAGTCCAGAAACTGCGGGTATCTGAGAATTTCTTGTCTAGGCGTTAGGAGCACAGCAATGGCAGTTTTCTGTGTGGCCACACTGCAATGTAACAGCATCCTACTTTGCTCTGCCCTCACTTGGTGACTTTGCATTCTCCACACAGGAGTTCAGTGTCTGCTTTTATTGTCACCTCACCAAAGGATGGGTCCTAATCCTCAACCGTATGGCCCAACAAGCTGCATCTTTGTGTCCTGGCCTCCTTCACCAGCACCCATCTCTGAGGCCATTGTTCTCTGTTTCGCCAATATCTGTGCTCTCTGCTCTCTCCTCTGCCCACTGATGATGGCATTATCAAAGGCACCCACGGAGAATGCAGAATAAAGGAGATAGCATTTTGAATTAAATATTTGAACATTTGAATCTAAAGGTCTTGGAGTCCATGTCATTATAAAAATGAATCTCACACTCAGTTTTAAATCATATGCAGGAGTTTCCCAGACAAGAACAGGCACAGCAAACAGACTAGGGTAAAGGTGGGTAAGGTCGTTGTGTTGTGCAGGATTCTAGGACATCTCATGGCCTGATGAAGTTGAGACATCAGTGCAGGGAGGGGTGCGGGGATGGGTGCATGCAGGAGGTACAGGAAGGGGTATAGGGGAGACATGCAGGAAGGGGGTGCAGATGCAGGGAGGACATGCCCACAGGAATGGCTTGGGGTGGGAATTAGGCAGGTGCCAGGTTACAACATCACCTGGGGACTATGGGGAAGGCAGGAGAATTGTGAGAGAGCCATCAGATGGGAGCAGGGTCAGGATGGCTGTGAGGGGGAGCAGAAGCATGGGGGGGATGAGAGGCAGAGGGCCTTGCATCCCTCAGAGACCTTACAATATATCTGAGCAGCAGCGTCCTAATGATGCAGAAAGGGCAGAGGGAGCCGCGCTGCATCCAGAATTCTCCCAGCTTGCCTTTGCCTCAAAATTAGTTGAATCCTTGAAATCATTAGTACAGCTTGATGCTGGGTCAGTCTGTGATTGTGTGCCTCTCTGTCCTTCGTAGCTTTATTTCTCCACATGAATCTAACTCTTGTTTTCTCTATTTAAAGAAATCTATTTTTATTTACTAATTTTCTAATTGACATGTATCGATATTTATGCATTACAGAGTCATATTTCAATACATGTATATAATGTGTGATGATCAGATCAGATAATTAGCCTATTCATCATTGCAAAACTTTACCATTTATTGGTGATAAGAGCATTTGAGCTCATCACTTCCAGCCATTTGAGAAAACACAATAAATTACTGTTAATTATAGATGGCCAGCACTGCTGTGGAACACTAGAGCTTATTTTTACTACTGGCTGTAATTTGTATTTGTCGGATTCACCTCAGTATGAGATATCTTTTTAAGAATAATTTTGCTAGAAATTAAAGAACTGAAGCAGATTTTCTTTTTCTATTTCCCTACTGCTACGTGACAAAAAGTGACATCTCTTATTTTCTAGATAAAAGGACTTCAAATTACCTACACTTAAGAACAATTGAAAAGTCTAACAGATTCTGAATGAAGAACATAAACCTCAAATTAAAGAGATTATCAATTCAATATTAAGGTGGCTATTTACAATGAAGTCTCATGTATTTTATTGTTAGCACATCTGAAATATGCTAAGAGGACAGATCTCATATTCAGTGTTCTTACCACACATGCACACACACACAGAAATTAGCGGAAGTGTTGGGCAGATCTATCACCTTGATTTTTGGATGGTTTCAGCAGTGTTTGTACAATGTATGTCAAAACTCATCAAACTGTAAGTCCATCCATGTTGCTGCAAATGGTAGTAATTCATTCTTTATTACAGCAGAGTAGTATTCCATTGTGTAGATGTACCACAGTCTCCTTATCCACTCATCTGCTAATGGACATTTGGGCTGGTTCCAACTCTTGGCTATTGTAAATAGTGCTGCAATAAACATGGGAGTATGGGTATCCCTTTGCTGTGATGGTTTCCATTCCTCTGGCTATATTCCCAGCAGTGGAATAGCTGGGTCATATGGCAGATCTATCTGCAATTGTTTGAGGAATCTCCATACCATTTTCCATAGAGGCTGCACCATTTTGCAGTCCCACCAACAGTGTATGAGAATTCCTTTTTCTCCACCACCTCGCCTGCATTTATCATTCTCAGTCTTTTTGATATTAGCCATCCTAACTGGAGTGAGATGAGATCTCAAATTGGTTTTGATTTGCATTTATATTAAGTGAAACAAGTCAGGCACAAAAAGAGAAATACCACATGGTCTCACTTATTTGTGGGAGCCAAAAATAAATAAATAAATAAATAAATATACAAACAAACAAAGAGTGGCAGGGAAGAAGACACAACAATCACAACAATTCCTTGAACTTGTTATGACAAGTGAACAGATATGATGTAGTTGGGGGGAAGAGAGA
The DNA here is from genome assembly GCF_027409185.1 of Cynocephalus volans. Taxonomy (NCBI): domain Eukaryota; kingdom Metazoa; phylum Chordata; class Mammalia; order Dermoptera; family Cynocephalidae; genus Cynocephalus; species Cynocephalus volans. Next base: position 43,201,884 of record NC_084463.1, on the reverse strand, counting down.
GAGGGAGGGAGGAAAGAGGAATGGGTCACGAAAATCAGCTACAATGTATATTGAGAATTTAAAATTTAAAAAATTAAATTTTAAAAACTCATCAAACTGTACACATTAATGGTGTGCAGCTCTTTGTATACCAATTATACCTCAATAAAACAGTTAAAATATGATTAACTTCAAACCATCTAAATGACATTCTACTATAAAAGTATGCAAAGCTATTGCTTAAATAATTGATTTTTCAATGAAAGTCTCATTTAGAAGAGAAATATACTATCAAGTCAGATTAATTTTCAAGGGTAAATGAATAACTAAGTTCTGTTACTTCAAACTTCAGACTTATCTCAGTGTTTATGCAGCCATTAAGCACACTGGAGATCTACAGTGATCTGTAGAAAAAGGGATTTTCTTGAAACGCACAAAAGTTCAGTCCCCTGGCATGTGTGGATCATGAGTGATATTTGCATATGGACGGTGTACATGACACTGTGCTGAAACTGTATAGGGGAGAATGTGAGAAAACAGAAAACCTCGCTTGCTTCTTTATGCTTTTATTCATCAGCTCATAGAAAACCTTTATGGATGGAGGATGCCATGGTTGGATGTTGGGGCCATCGCTGGACACACTGTGTCGGGACCAAGCCATGAGTGCTGCACACCCTCACCAGGTGACCACAGCCACTTACACTGTGGAGATCAGGAAGGCGTGTGTGGATGGATGTGGCTCTGGGGGCTCTGAGGTGGAATCCACATGCTGCACCACATCAGCCAAGAGGATGGGGCCTGGCTGAGCTGTCGCCTCCTCAGACTGGAGGATGCCTCCGCTTTTCCTCCACCAAGAAGAGGCCCATCTTCTCAAACTCCTTGTCCTGTGGGAGCAGGAAACCTCTGGACATGAGCTGCAGCCCCTGCAAGGGACACCACATCACCCCTAGTCCCCTGGTGACCCACAGAAGACCAGCAGCCAATGACCAGCAGGACCTGGAGCTGGGGAGCAGGGCTAAATCAGAGATGCTGTGGGGTTGTTTTCTGAGGGGCACACGATGGGGCAGAGGCTTGCTGAGCCCCATCCAAGCCCCTCAGAGCCACGTCACTCTGCTCTGCACTTCACAGGATGTGGTTTGAGTGGTCTCTGATGAGCCGCCCTGCCTGTGATCTCTGAAAGTAATGTGGCCTCCTCCCCGAAATTAGCCTGAAAAGGGAGGCTCCTTCCATCCAGACCCCAGACCCAGATCCACATACCTGGGTAAAAACCCTGCTTGGCCCCTGTCAGTGTCCTGAGTTGCTCCTTGGTGGAAAGTAGGACAGAGCTGGCGCTCGCCTTCCAGAGTGGCTGCAGTAGGGATCGGTTTTGGCGGGGAGTGGATGAGTGAATTAGACAATTAGAAAGGACCCTGGCACATGGGAAGCACATTCCAGTGTTGCACGTTAGTCTTAGTCGACAGTTCGCAGTGCAGCCTCCAGGGGCCTTCGCTTCCCACAGTGTCTGCCACGGAGCGGGAGCGAGAGGAGATGGAGCGCTAGAGCCAGGAGCATGTGGCTGTCTTGCTATTCCTTCCTGGCAGAGGGCTGTGATGGTGCCACAGTGTCCTCCTGGCCTAGCTCACCAACATCCGTCTTGCTTGGCTGCTCCTCGCAGCTTCCTGCTGTTAGGCATGGCTCCCTGGGTGTGGCTGAGGGAGTGGGGACATATGAAGTGGGGCACGTGCCTCCTGGCCCGCCCATGCAGGTGGCCATGCCAGCCCAACAGGGCTTCTGGAGCCCAGGGAGATGGACAAGGGCAGAGCCTTAGTGGGCCTGGACCCTGGAGGCCTGGTCACCCCCCTGCTTTGTCCCGGGAGCAAAGGGACACTTCCACTGTTTGGCTGTGCACATGGGGCTGTTGGCTACAAGGCCGATGGTCTGCCCTGACTAATAAACCACCCCTGCCCCGACACACACACGTGCAGTCTGAAGTCCTTGTCCTTCTGGACACCCCCTCCCTGGTTTCTGACTCTGGCCCACCTTGTACTCCTGGATGCTCCCTTCCCAGTCTCTGATGGGGGCCACCTTGTCCCTAGACACTTGGACTCCTGCACGGCCTCCCCAGCGGGCACCACCATATGCAGCCGGTGCTTCTGCGACTCCCTGCAGACCACGCAGATGGGGCTCTGGTCCTCCTGGCAGAAGAGCTTGAGGGGCTCCTGGTGCACCTGGCACAGGTCCCGCTTCTTGAGGCCCAGGTGCTGGCGTGCCATCTCGGCCACCTTGGCGAGCAGGCGGTGGGACCTCACATTCCACTGCGGGGACATCTCCCTGCACTCCGGGAAGGGGAAGGAGCCCTTCTGCTTCCTCCGGCCCTTCTTGCCTTTTGCCTTCTCCCAGCTTAGGCAGATGCAGTCACGGCAGAAATTGTGGCCGCAGGAGGTCATCACAGGGTCCCTGAAGTAGTCCAGGCAGATGGAGCAAGTGGCTTCCTCTTGCAGCTTTCTGGCAAGTTCCACAGCGTCCATGGCTCCTGGGGACACACAAGGCAAGAGTTTCCGCTTTGAGCAACCCCCAGAGAGAGGCTGGGCTAAGTGGTCCTCTCATGTTCCCGGAGCTCTGGGCTCGGTCCCTGACAACGAGCAGGCTTCCTCTGTGGCCTCCTGCTGGAGCCAAGAACTAAAACTGGGGTCCAGTTAGGGGGTCCATAGCTGTCATTTTTAGCCTTGCCAGTGACAGAGGCACAAATGCCTCTCTGGAAACTACAGACCCTCCTTGACCAAAGGCTAGCCAGGCCCCTCTGGCCCATGAATTCTGGACCCTACCTTGTTCAGTCCTCTGCCTGCCCAGCCCAGTCTCAGCAGAGAATCCTAAGCCGCCCCCACCTCGATATCTGATCAAGTCCTCACCCCCACCTTTGACATCTAAGACCCTGACCTTCCTGTTAGGCTAGTTTCACCAAAAGCCTCCTACCCTTGAAGTCCCTCTCAGTTATTTCCATCCACGGACCCCAGCTGTCTGTGCTGGGTTCAGAGCCTCAACTCATCCCCAGGGTGACATCCCCATTGCAAAAAGCTTCAATAGTGAGCCTTTTAACAAATGTCAGAATAATTTTTTCTTTAACAAAGCCCCTTTAAAACCAAGGAAAAGCAGACTTTAAGAAGAAAAAAGATGTCTTCCATTAGGGAGTGAAGAGCAGTTTGGAAAAGACACGCTCTGTGTGTGTGTACACACACATATACATACACATGCCTGCACAAACACATGCACACGCTAATACATGTGTGTACATGGACAAACACGTATACACAAACATGCATGCATAAATACGCGTACTCACAAAAACACCCATGCTAACAAATATACACATGTGCACACAGCACACCAACTCAGGTGCACACACATGCACAACATGGACACAATTACAAAGCACATGTAGACACAAATATACATACATATGCATACATGCAAATGCACAAACACGTACTTAGCCATGCACAAACACATGTACACAGAGAAACACATGTAAACACACAGGCACACACATTACACACTGGCCCACACACAAACTCACACAGACATGCACAGGCACACACACACATAAACGTGCATGCACATACACACTGGCCCACACACAGACTCACACAGACATGCACAGGCACACACACACATAAACGTGCATGCACATACACACTGGCCCACACACGAATTCACACAGACATGCACAGGCACACACACACATAAACATGCATGCACATACACACTGGCCCACACACAGACTCACACAGACATGCACAGGCACACACACACATAAACATGCATGCACATACACACTGGCCCACACACAAATACACAGACATGCACAGGCACACACACACATAAACATGCATGCACATACACACTGGCCCACACACAGACTCACACAGACATGCACAGGCACACACACACATAAACGTGCATGCACATACACACTGGCCCACACACAGACTCACACAGACATGCACAGGCACACACACACATAAACGTGCATGCACATACACACTGGCCCACACACAGACTCACACAGACATGCACAGGCACACACACACATAAACGTGCATGCACATACACACTGGCCCACACACAGACTCACACAGACATGCACAGGCACACACACACATAAACGTGCATGCACATACACACTGGCCCACACACAGACTCACACAGACCTCCATCTTTACCACCATTTGACTTTTGAGTGGCTTGTTTTTGAAAGGGAGCAGCCGGACCCGTGCCTGGTAACAACATGACCCTGGTGATTGGCACCCACCTCCTAGTGAGTGCGATGCATGCCCACCTTCCCAGGAATCTGGTGGAAATGGTGTTATGTCTGGTATCTGAAGCCTAGAATTTTCCAGCTCTTTTGAAGTAACATGGAGCATGTCCTTGACTCCTCTATCAGATGGAGATCTTCAGATATCTGGTTCCTACTTTATCAACCCCACACCTTCTCCCAAACCTTGCTCCCTGACCACCAGGTTGTCTCTTCTTTAGCCTTAATATCTTCATGCCTGCCACAATTTCTTACAGGACCTGGTTTCCAGACTTTTTACTAACTAATGTGATTATTTTTCTCTGTAGTCAAACTAGAGCCTGTGCTGTATCTGTCAGGGATTTGTTGCAGTAACAGACAACCCTGCATCCTGGAGGCTCACCATAGCAAGGTTATTTCTCACACTTACAACATGTACATCACGGGCTTTGTAGGGGAGGGGGAAAATATCCTATACACGCTTAGATTCGGTGACTGGGGACTGCAAATTAAACTGACAAAAGACAGATTAACAGGAGAAAAGACATACATGTTTCATCTTTTTTAAAAAAAATTTACATATGATAACTAAAAAATCTGCTTTGACCAGGTCAGCTAAATTATAGTGCCTTGGGGGATCTGGGATAAGTCAGCAATCATGTCCACCTGTCCTGGAAAACATTATCATAAGACCATTTTACTTAGAAGCAGGTATAATGGCACCAGAAAGCCATACAATAACCTAGAATAATCCTCGTGACCTTCATCCTGGATCCCTGCATGTAGGTTGTAACCTAGTAACAATCCCAAATCTATATGTAATGTACAACAAATAGAAAGCTTGATGAAGAGATGAGGTGGGACTATCTTCTCTCACTGTCCTTTGACCCTTCCTCCTTCTTGTGGTTATAAATGCTCAGTTCTGCTGGTTCTCTTTGGAACTCATTTCTCAGGGTGACCTGACTATGCATTTCCCTGGTTGCAATTGTCATACTGGCTCAATAAATCTTTTTTCTTTTTTTTTTGGCTGTTTGCCAGTATGGGGATCTGAACCCTTGACCTTGGTGTTATCAACAGCCCCCCAACCCCCAAGTGAGCTAACTGGCCACACTGGCTATAATAAATGCTATACTTTTAATATTTGGCCTCAGTTTCTTTTAGATCAACACATATATGGGAGATTCACATGAGAACTGAAAACCTAAAGAGGCAGTTAGACCCAGGGGCTTCTATACCATTTTCACAAAGAGCAATAAATTGTGGAGAAGTGACTAGGGAATGTATGGGGGAAACTCGTGGTAGATAGACTCACCTCTGGTGATGCATCGATGTCCTCTTCCTGGTACAGGAGAGGGGGCATCTGTACAAATGGAAATTTCCTTTACAAAATTTAAATTTATACCCTGATTTTAGGCAGAAAGGGGGAGGGCAGGAAACTCCTTATGTGTTTGCTGTTTCTCAGTGGCCCTCACTCAAAATAATCAATATATGAAAGTGGCATATTTTAGGGTGGCATGTCCTGATCCATTCAGCCTCCTGTGGGTTTCATGTGACATATCATCACTCAGGAGGCCAGTTCATGGCCTCCACCATCTGGAATGCTTCAGTGATAGGGTTTGGGACACACTATCCAAATACACATCTTTGGCATAAGGATTATTTTAAGCTGATTATTTGAGGAAATAGCCAACAGAGAAGAAACCCTAAAAAGAGAGTAGAAGTTACCCTTTTGTAAGGGAAATTTATATCTATAATGAAAGTCTCCATCTGTAAGGATGGCTCTCTCTTAGCACCAGGAAGAAGGTGACTAACTCACTAGAGACTTGTAGTGAAAACAACTGAGCTCTGCGTAATGTTTCTTACCTGTGTTTAAGGTGATTTTCCTGGCCACCTATCCAGAACTAGTCTCCCCTTTCTTGGTTCAGAGAAAGATGGTTATGTAAGTCTGAAGTCAGAGCCACTTCTTGGAGATTTACTCTTGGAGATTTTCCTGAGTATCTCCCATGTGTACAAAGAGGTATGTGTGTTATTAAACTTCTGTTTTTCTCTTGTTAGTCTGTCTTGTGCCACAGGTAGGCCCAGCTGAGAACTATGAAGTGTCTGGAGAAAATTATTTTTCCTCCCCTTGATATATATATATATATTTCTTTTTTTAAATTTCCTTTTTTCTTTTTTAAATTTTAAAATCATCCTTATTTTTTAATTTTTTATTTCTTGTAGTTTTTTTCCCTTTTTCCCCTATTTATTTATTTATTTATTCGACCCTCCATATACTGGTGCCTTTGGAAACTAAGCAATAGGGCTCTGTGGTGATATTTAATGGCATCTGCTCAATCTTGCTATGAACCTAAAGCTGCCCTTAAAAAATAAAGTCTGTAAATTTTTTTCTGGTTTGGGAGCCCCACAGACAGTGCATCAGGGAAGGGGAGGCCACAGCAGGGCCTTCCTGGAGGGTCCTGTTGGGGCTGAGGGTGAGGCTGGTGTGTGGTGAGGGTATGGAACTTTCATAGCTAGAACTGCCCATTGACTGGAGCACAGCAGGAAGCTTCTAGAAAGAATCCTGGAACCCTCCTGTTGGCCTTACCCTCTGACCCTTCTTAAGGGACAGCTCATGGTGACCAGACAGCCCCCACCATCCCAGCCCCCAGCCACAGGCTTCCCACTGGGCATGAGCCGCTCCACTCCCCATGGCCATCCTGTGGTCTTTGCATGAGATGCAGGTGGACACCTGCCCTGAGCTGGGCCACAAGGCCTTGGGCTTGATACATAATGTCAGTGCCCAGATCAGAGGGTGGTCACAGAACATCATAATCTAATGAACACACTTGTACGGTGTCTGCACATGGTGGGTCCCTGTGTTCACTATCTGTGGTGGGCTGAATTCAATTCTCTTATCTACATTAAAGACTTCAGTCCTGTGAAAGTTTTTCTGGTTATTCCCAATCTTAGCATTTCCATGTGTTTTTCTAAAGAGTTGGGCTATGACTTAAACTACAGGTCTTTAGTCCTGCTAAACTAAGGACTTTGGTCCTGCTACGCTATAGGCTATGACCCTGTGAAATACATGTGTTTATTAATGTCAGTGTCCTCCACAAGGTGCTGTCTTCCTCGATGGTTATGAAGGAGATGAGAGTGTGCCATCCCAACATATGCTATGAGTACACAGGCACGGGGATTATTTTGAGCTGAAGACAATTGAAGAAACCTTCTTGGAGCTTCCTTTAACTAAAAGCAGAAGCTTTGAGAAATGAGGACTGCCAAAAATCTCCTCTCTAGGGGAGTCTTTATGGCCACGCAGAAGATGGAAATTCTGCACCAAGAAGAGTCTGCACAAATAATCCTTACTAAACCCTTGTCTCCTATGCATGCCCTAGTCACCTTCCCATAATTCATCACCTGTTGAAAATGGTATCTGAGTGCCTGAGCCTAACAGCGTCGTTGGTTTTTCCTTTTTCTCTGAAGCCTCCATGCATGTAAAATTAAAAACAAGATGAAAAGTGCATGCTTTTTCTCCTGTTAATCTGGCTTTTGTCAGTTTACTTTGTAGGCCCCAGTTACAAACCTAAGAAGGTAGAGGTTTTTTTCCTTCTCTACAATTACATTTCAGAAATAGCTCCAACGTCCTTCAGGATATATTCCTGAGGTGTCACACTGGCAAGAGGTTTGTTTAGCCATTAACAAGATTTACATACATTTGAATTTGAAAAAGACAGAGAATGAATGGGGCTACTGCCTAGCTCAGTTGGTTAGAGCACAGTGTTACAGTGCCAAGGTCAAGGGTTTTTATCCCAGTGGCAAAAGAAAAAAAGAGAAGGACAGAGGATGAAGTTCTGAAAGAAAGGGTTATATTTGCCCTTACAGGGTCTCCACCTGTTCCTCGCCCTCCCTCCCCACCCTCTCACCCCCAGCAAAATGTGGATATTCAACAAATACTTGCTAAAATACTGCATCAGCCTAGGATTTCAGTATTAATGTTCTGTTAGGGACCCCTGGTTATTGGGCTGAGATGCTATTTTTCCTTTATGGTAAAACAATTGGAAACAGCCTTAATATCCTGAAAAGGAAACACTATAAAATCATTAAGGAGAATCAGAAAGCTCTTATGTGTCCTGGTAAGCTGTTAGGTTTACTAAAAGACAGGTCAGACTACATATATGCACATTTCGGTAAAAAGTCATAATTAGATGATTGTATAAGCACCTCTTGAAAAATATACAAGAAACTCCATCTGAAGGGAAAATTAAGGGCTGAGAAACCCCCTCCAATTGAAAAAGATTCAATTTTTACTATATAAACTCTTGAAATTCTTAAATCTTATACCATTTCTATAGATTGTCTTTTTAAAAATAAATAAAATTTTGAAGTGAAAATGTCAGCCAAGTCTAAACAGTTACAAGGCGGCTGTCCCTTCACTGTGACGGTCAGTGGCACTCTTTCAGTGTGATGCTGCTCCCTCCAGCCCCCATGAAGTTATTAACATTGCAGAGAAGATGAGAGAAAGAACCAGGCACTCCTGAAAAATGGTGTGCTCCATTGAACGGAAAGGAAGACGGGCCCCCGGAAACAGGACAGCAGGGTCACGGCATCTGTGTTCAACCCTGACTCCTAGTCAGGAAAGTCCATTGTGTCGTGTAAAGACAAATCCAGTTTGTGACGGACTGAATGTCTGTGTTCCCCTGAATTCCCTATGTGGAAATCCTAACCCCAAGGTGATGGGGTTAGGAGCTGGGGCTTTGGGAGGTGATTAGATCATGAGGGTGGAGCCCTCATGAGTGGGATTAGTGCCCTAATGAAAGGGACCCTAGAAAGGGTCCTCACCCCTTCCACCATGTGAGGACACATGAAGAAGCTGCCATCTGTGAACCAGGAAATGACCTTGAGAAACTAAATCTGCTGGCACCCCATCTATGACTTCCAGCCTTCAGAACTGTGAGAAATAAATTTGTACTGTTTAAAAGCCACCCAGGCTATGGTATTTTGTTATAGCAACCTAAACAGAGTAAGACGACATAAGACAGATTAACAGGAGAAAAGCATACATATTGCATTTTTATATGTACCAGGGCACCTTCACAGGAAAATGAAGACCCCCAAAGTGGTTCGGCCTATGTGTTTACATACCAGGTTGAGCAGAGTAGTGACTTGTAAAAAAGTAACTAAATTATATGAGGCTAAACGAAGATACAAGTTATTTTAACAAGGTGTGTATTTTTCTCAGCCTCAAGTCCCCATCTATGGTGATAAGAATCTTTCTTGTCTCCTGGTATAGGAGGGCATGTTTCCCATGGGAGTCACGTCCCCTGCTTTCAGGAAGAAAACAGAAGTGCCTTTTTAAGTGCCTTTAGCTCAAGGTAATCCACATGCCCACCTGGCATATTTGGGGTGGCGTATTCTTTCCTCTGATGCCCAGCCCTCTTTCCCTTCCATTGTTTATTTTCAGGGTTTCCGCTGCATTCTGCTGGTAAACGCTCCACTCTGAGGCTGTCTCTGTAGCATTCAGGGGCTCACAGAATTCAGTAAAAGGGGAACAAATGTCTACACTTCAACTTTCTATTCCCACATGAGTAGGACCGGCAGGACAGCAACAAAGGCCCCAGTCCTAATTGTAATAGTTCCATAGTTTTATAAAAATGATTCAAATTTTCCAGGTGGGACTAAATTGGTTCTCATGACAAACACTTGAAAACAATTAACTTAAAAACATTCAAGCAATTGTTTCCTACCACAGAGGGCAGCGTTACTTGTTCTGTATTTAGAAGCTATTTCCTGAGCGACCCCAGTTATATCACAAGAGGGAGAACCCGAGCCTCTCCTCAGTGCTCTCCTCTTCCAGCTTTTCTCAAGTCATCTTCTCTCTGCACCACCAAGTTGGTGGCATGGTATCTGGAGAGTGAGAAGGCATCCCCATGGGACCCAGTTGGTACATCCCTGTCCTTGGCCACCCTGCCCAGTTCTCAGCACGACTCTCCAGCTTTGGGTCCACATGGTTTTGAGTCAAGGATTCACATGGGACCTGACATGCATGTTGCCTGCAAACCCCTGGACGCAAAACCCTTGCTGGGCTTTATCAGTCCTGCTGCGCTTCCTGGACAGGTCCATGTCTTTCTGCTCAGAATTAACACTGCCTAGTGCAGAGCTGTGCCCCTTCCGCACAGACAGTCCTGGGATGTAACACAAATGTGTGTGTTGGAAAGGCTTCCTTGAGTACTATATTATTAGTCTGCTTCTGTTTATAACAGTCTCTGCGTACTGTTTCTGGACAGTCCTTCAAGGATTTGTCATCAGCTAACTTAAGTACATTCTAAAAGTGGACATTTTAATTGTGTGCGTACTCATTTAGTTGCTATAGCGTTTGAATTGAGTCGGCAGGATAGAAGCCGGGCTCAGAGGCTTCCAGATCCCACTATTGCATTCTGAGAGCCTCTTACTCACACCCCTTGCTATTCATAAGAGCACTTTTTACTATCATTGCTTCTACGTGCAATACAAGCCTCCTTCACTCAACTGTAAGCCCCTGGAAAACCGAGTGGCCAGTGACAGTAGGGAATGGATTTTACTGTGTTCTCAGCACCAGACAGTGCCTGGCTTCCAGTAATTTAATAAAGCCTTTAGTGAACAATTGTAATTTGTACCAAAGAAAGAAAATTCTTACATCCGTATCCTTACAGCCATTCTCAAGTTATCCTGACCTAAACTCCACTATTGGGTTCCAGGCTAACCACCCTGGTGACAGGATTTCTCCTCAAATTGATTCCTCGCCCCTCGTCCCCAGATTATCAGTCTACTTTGTAGGTCTGGGAAGCCTGTCTCAACGTGCCAGCATGTGGGCCATCAATGCCAGTCAATGCCAGACACTGCTCAGGAAGTTAGCTACCGGGGTAGAGCACCTCCTTGCATTTAGGCTGTTAACCCGTGACTCTGGACTTCTGGCCTAACTGGAGATGGGATGAGAACACACAGGCCTCTAACCAGCCCCACAGCAGATGGGCCAAGTTAACAATGCACCCACTCACTGGGCTTCCAACCTAATTGGCACTAAGCCGAGTTAGCGCGCGCCTATCTAGGCTGCCGTCTGAACAGATGCTCCAGTTCGTGCAGACAACTAGCGGGGCTCGTAACCTAACTGGCATCGGGCTGAGTTACCGCAAACACCTCATTAGGTCTATTACCTTCCTAATCGGTAAGCGAACAGAGGGGACAGAACCGGCACCGACCGCCGGAAGAAGCCCCGTGGACGCCCGGCAACCCGCCATGTTACAGCCACTTTTTATACCAAACGGGTGGCTCTTAAAAGAGCCTTTGGAGTGACAGGACCTCAGGGCGATCGCCCCTGGAGCCTAGACCCACGTCCCGCGGAGACGGAGCGCGAGCTGCATGTCTCTGAGCATGATGGTGACACGCTTGGCGTGGATGGCGCACAGGTTGGTGTCCTCAAACAGCCCCACCAAGTAGGATTCGCAGGCCTCTTGGAGCGCCATCATAGCCGACATCTGAAAGCGCAGGTCTGGCTTGAAATCCTGCGCGACCTCTCGCACCAGCCGCTGGAACGGCAGTTTGCGGACCAGCAGGGCGCTGGATTTCTGGTAGCGGCGGATCTCGCGCAGCGCCACCGAGCCGGGCCGAAAGCGGTACGGCTTCATCACGCCGCCGGTGGCCGGGACGCTCTTGCGGGCTACCTTCGCGGCCAGCTGCTTCCGCGGCGCCTTGCCGCCGGTCGACTTCCGCGCCGTCGGCTTGGTGCGAACCATGACAACGAAGAGGCTCCCGCTGTCTCCGCTCCCGACTGGCACTGAGAGGCTCAGCGCTCTCGCTTTTATAGAGCCCGCAGCGCTCCCATTGGTTGGCCGCCGGGTGGCGCGACGGCAGGCTATGCTCTGATTGGCTCTTAAGGCGCTCATGCACTGGGTCCCTGGGCAGGCCCCGAGGTGCTGGCATGATGTGCCTGGTTTAACCAAAAGAACTTCAATAAGCTTTTATGGCACTGCAATTAGAGGAACATTAACCCATAACATGCAACAAAAATGATTTTGCTTTTTGGAACTATTTAACAAATAAATTTGACATTACAATTAACAGCAACATACTGTTGTATTTTTTTTTTTTTAAAGATGACTGATAAGGGGATCTTAACCCTTGACTTGCTGTTTGTCCTCAGCACCACGCTCTCCCAAGTGAGCTAACCGGCCATCCCTATACAGGGATCCGAAGCTGTGGCCTTGGTGTTATCAGCACCACACTCTCCCAAGTGAGCCACGGGCTGGCCCCAAATTTCTTAAATATTTTATAACCAAGTTTATGTCATTTGCAATCAATGACAGTCCTACTTCTTTTTCAATTTTCAGAATTTTGCTTATAATTCTTATGTAAGTTTTGCTGGCAAAATTTTTAATTCAGTGTTAAATAGAATGGGAATAGTGGACATTCATCTTTTGTTCTCCGAGTTTGAGATAAATTAGAGCACAAGGGTTTCACCATTAAGTATAGCATTAGCTGTAAATTTTTTCTAGGTCCACTTTAGCAGGTATAGAAAGATCCCTTCTATTCCTAGTTTGCCAGCAGTTTTATAATAAATGGATGTAGGATTTGGAAAATGTTTTCGTGTGTCTGTTGAGAGAATCTTTGCAATTTTTGTTTAACCTGTTAATATTCTGTATTGAATTAATTGATTTGGATGTTAAGTTGAAATTGCATCTGTAAAATAATCCCATTTGGTAATGGTGTATAATCATTTTTCCATGTTGATGAACTCAGTTTGCTAGTATTGATTGCGGATTTCTATATCTGCATTTATCAGAAATTTCCATTTATAGGGCGGGCCCTGTGGCTGACTTGGGAGAGTGTGGTGCTAGTAGCACGAAGGCCATGGATTTGGATCCTACATAGAGATGGCCAGTGTGCTCACTGGCTGAGCATGGTGCAGACCACACAGTGCCAAGGGTTGCGATCCCCTTACCGATAAAAATTTTTTTTTCATTTATGTTATATTTTCATGCGATTTTTTGTCTACTTCTGATATCAAGGTAATGCTACTTTCATAAAATGAATCAAGAAGTGTTATCTAATCTTTTCATGTGTGTTTGTGACTAAAAAGAGTTCATGGACAAAAGGCTTGAGTCAGTACCTCTGTGTTTAGGCATGCTTAGGCAGGTAAAACCCCCAGGTAGCCCTCCAGCCTGCCTTTACAGAAAGCAGGAGCTAACACCACCATGACCCAGGAGGCCCCACAACACTTCTGTGGAAGTCATCAACAACAGCCAGCACCACACTTTCTACCACAGCAAGCATGCTTGCCACCACAGTAACAGCCACAACCTCTGTGCAGGTGGCCTGCAGCATATTCAGCTGCACTGAGACAAGTAGAGTCACTAGAGGAGCCTGGAAAAGGAGAAGGAAGAATTCCTCCTCAAAGTCCACTCCAGAGTGATACAAAAAGAAACTGATCTACCAGATGACCAGAAATCAATGTAAAGATACTAAATATATGGGAAAAAAGAAAATGTGACACTAGCAAAGAAACAAAGTAATTCTCAAGTACTAAACCCTATAGAACAGGAAACCCTTGAAATGACTAAAATGGAATTTGTAGTAACTATCTTAAGGAAACTGAAAGAGATAAGACTCAGTTAGACAACACAATGAAATGAGAAAAAGTATCCAGAATATGAAGGAGGAAATTTAAAAATAAATTAATACTTTAAAAAACAATGCAGCAGAGCTCCTGGAAGTGAAGGACATATTCAATAAAATTTTTTTAAAAAAACCCCACAAGCAATAGCTTAAGCAGCAGATTAGAGCAAGCAGGAGAAAGAACTTTTGATCCCCAAAATGATCTTTATTAAATAACCCAGGAAGACAAAAAAAATTGGGACGGAGGGAGAAAGGAATTTTTTAAAAATGAAGGAGGTCTAAGAGAGCTAGCAGACAACAGTAAGTGCAGAAACATCTGAATCATGGGTGTTCCAGAAAGGGAGGAGAAAAGTAAAGACATTGATAATCTATTCAATGAAATAATAGGGGGAAACTTTCCAGGTATACAGAGAGACCATTGCCTTCAGATTCAGGAAGCTCAAAGATGCCCAAACAGATTCAGTCCAAAAATATCCTCTACAAGACACATTATAGTCAAACTGGCAGAACTGAAAGACAGAGAGAATCCTAAAAGCAGCAAGAGAAAAATATCAAGTCACTTATAAGGGAGGCCCCATCAGAATAACAGCAGACTTCACAACTGAAACTCTACAGATGAGAAGAAAATGGGATGACACATTCAAAATACCAAAAGAAAAAACTGCCAGCCAAGAAAACTATAACCAGCAAGGCTATCCTTCAGAAATGACAGATAAATAGTGGTTTTTCCGGACAAAAACAAAACAAAACAAAACAAAAACTGCAGGAGTTTATCACCACATGACTAGCCCTGCAAGAAATTCTCAATGGAGTCCTGCATCTGGAATCTGAAAAATAATGATCCCTATCATGAATACACAAGAATGAACAAAACCCACTGGCAAAACACAAATGCAAATGAGAAAGAAAAAGGAAACTAAGTCTTTCCACCTCAGAAAACCAACAAACATTGATGACCAACAATAAAAGGGGATGAAAGAAACAACATATATTTAAAACATCTAAATGAAATGTGATCAAATGCTGGGAGTAAGACAATACCTCTCAATAATAACCCTAAGTGTAAATGAGTTAGTTTAACTCTCCAGTCAACAGACACAGACTGATGGATTGGATAAAAATTAGACCCAACTATATGCTGTCTTCAAGATACTCACCTCTCCTGTAAAGATGCACACAGACTAATAGTGAAGGGATGAAAAGAGATATAGCATGCAAATGGAAACAAAAAAATGAGCAGGAGTAGCTATTCTCATATCACATGAAATAGGTTTTAAACAAAAACCATAAAAAGAGACAAAGAATGCCACTATATAATGATAAAGGGATCTATTCAGTAAGAAGACATGACAATCACAAATATATATGCACCCAACACTGGAGAACCCAGATATATAAAGCAAACACTATCAGACCTAAAGAAAGAGATAGACCCAAGCATAATAATAGTGGGGCACCAAACAACACTTGCTCAGCATTGGACAGATCATCCAGGCAACAAATCAACAGATAAGGACAGGATTTAAATTATGCTTTAGAACAATTGGACTTGGCAGAGATCTAAAGACCATATCATCCAACAACCACAGAACACACATTCTTATCAGCACATGCAACATTCTCCAGGATACACCACATATTAGGTCAGACATCAAGTCTCAACAACTTTAAAAACTCAAAATCACCTCAACTATCTTTTCAGACCACAATGGATTAAAACTAGAAATTAATAACAAGAGAACCTCATAACACTATACAAATACATTGAAATTAAATAACAGGTTCTGAATGACCTATGAGCCCAAGAAGAAATTAAACAGGAAATCAAAAAATTCTAGAAAATAAAGAAAATCATATCAACATCTGTAGGTTTCTGCAAGAACAGTACTAAGAGGGAAGTTCATCACAATAAATATTTACATTGATATAATAGGAAGATTTCAAATAAACAATTTAATGCTACTCCTCAAAGAACTAGAAAAACAAGAATCATCCAATTCCAAAGTTAATAGATGGGAAGAAATAATTAAGATCAGAGCAGAAGTAAATGATATACAGACCCCCAGAATTATGCAACAGATTAATGAAACAAAATAGAAAAAGTATTAGATAGGTTAACAGAAAGAAAGAAAGAAAGAAAGAAAGAAAGAAAGAAAGAAAGAAAGAAAGAAAGAAAGAAAGAAAGAAAGAAAGAAAGAAAGAAAGAAAGAAGACCCAAATAACAAAAACAGAAATTAAAAAGGAGATATTACAACTGGTACCACAGAAATGCAAATAATCATTAGACACTATTACATACAACTATACACCAACAAATTTGACAGCCTAAAAGAAATGGATAAATTTCTGGACACAGACAATCTACCAAGACAGAACCAAGAAGAAATAGAAAACCTGAACAAACTAGTAACAAGCAACAAGATTGAAGCAGTAATCAGCAGTTTCCCAACAAAGAAAAGCCCAGATCTGGATGGCTTTACTGCTGGATTCTTCCAAACATTTAAAGATGAATTAATACCAATTGTCTTTAAACTATTCCAAAAAATTGAAACAGAGGCCACGCAACCAAACACACACTATGAGGCCAGCATCACCTTATACCAAACCAAACAAAAGTACAATAAAAAAAAGAAAACTAAACATCAATATCTCTGATGAACATAGAGGCACAAATCCTAAATAAATTACTAGCAATCAGAATACAGCAACACATCAAATAAATTATACACTGTGATCAAGAGGAATTCATCCCAGGGAGTCAAGGATAGTTCAACATATGCAAGTTAATAAATATGATAAACCACATCAACTACATCAAGGACAAAAAAAAAGATTATCTCAATACTTAACAGATACAGAAAAAGAATTCAACAAAATTCAACATCCCTTAATGACAAAGGCTCTCAGCAAATCAGGCATAAAGGAAAGTACCTCAATACAATAAAAGCCATAGATGACAAACTCACTGCCATATCATCCTGATAAAAGCTTTCAGCTTTTTTTGAAACAGGAAGAAGATAAGGATGCCCACTATCACCACTCCTACTTAAGACAGTATTGGAAGTACTCGTCAGAAAAATCAGGCAAAAGAAAGAAATGAAGGGCATCCAGATTAGAAAGGACAAATTCAAACTGCTCCTGTTTGCAGATGACATTATCCTATATATAGAAAAGTCTAAAGACCCTACCCAAAAAGTCTTAGAGCAGATTAACAATTTTGGTAATGTTGCAGGATACAAAATCAATGCCCCCAAATCAGTAGCATTTGTATTCTCCAATAATGAATTAGCAAAAAATAGATATCTAGAAAGGAAGCCCATTTATAATAGTCACCAGAAAAAATAAAATACGTAGGAATCAATTTAAACAAGGAGGTGAAAGATCTCTCCAACAAGAACTACAAATCGAATACCAGGGCTTCCAGTCAAGATGGCAGAATAAACGGTTCCCAGCGTCACTCTCTCCCACAAATCAACCAATTTACAACTGTAAAAATGTAACATCAGCCAAGCTCGGGCTGCTGGAGCACAGGGAAAGAGGAGGAGAGAGACCTATGGAGTTCATGAAGGAGGGAGAAACTACAATGAGAGAAAGAAAAAGCTGCTCTGAGAGTTTCTGGCTGCAGCTGCTTTAAGGCTGGAGCTGCTGAGCACACAGAGCAGGAGCCTGCAGAAGCCACAGCTGTGCGCTTCAGATGGCGTTACTTGGAGGCGGCAGGAGAGAAGAGGGCCTTGGCAACCCCCAGGAAAACAAGACCACTTACAGAGTTCCCATGGACCCATGCAGGAGCGAGGAACCAGAACAACCAGAAAAAGGGAGCCCCTCAGAGGCTGGCGAGTCATTGCAAGGGACAGCACCAGGCCGGTCCCGTGGGAAGTGTTTGTAGCACAGTCGTTGGGGGAGACATGCCCACCAGGAGAACACTGAGACACAGCAAGGACAGCCGATCTGCCCCCCAATCAGCACAGGACCACTCAGAGGAGACTGGTCAGGAATGCAGAATTGCATGGGGTGCAGTTTGATGAAAACCTCAGGCCCAAATCAGAGATTCTACAGAATACAGATCCACTGGGTCTCTGGAGAGCTGGAAATACCTATAAGATCAACCATTAAACCCCGAGCTGCACAAAAAGCCTTCCCTAGGGAAACAGCAGCAAAGCAGCAATTTAAACAACCACACACTCAAATACTGGTTCCCACAGGAAGTTCCCCCGTGTTAGAAGCAAAGGACAAAAAATTAGTTCTGGCCTGGGCACACCACCAGCCAACAGCACCTTGGGGCCTGCCTGGGAACCAGAGGCTTGGATCTGCCGACCGGACCCCACTCCCACTTCCAGGCAAACTGTGTCAGTGCCTCAGGGCCAGCATGGGGATCCCAGGCATGGAGAAGGGGAATGGACCCTCCTCCCACAACCAAGCACACCATGCCAGCACCTCTGCACCCACCAGGGGACCCAAGGTATGGAGAAGGGGACCAGACCTCTCTCCCATAACCAGGCACATCTAGCCAGCACCTTGGGTACCGCCCAGGGATGCGAGGTATGGAGCCAGGGACCATACCCTACTACCACAACCAGGCACACCATGCCAGCACCTTGGAGCCCACCTAGGGACCCAGGGAATGGAGAAGGGGACCAGACACATGCACACACGAATACATGTGTGTACATGGACAAACACATATACACACACATGCATGCATAAACATGTGTACTCTCAAACACACCCATGCTTACAAATATACACATGTGCACACAGCACACCAACTCAGGTGCACACACATGCACAACATGTACACAATTACAAAGCACATGTAGACAGAAATATACATACATATGCATACATGCAAATGCACAAAGACGTACTCAGCCATGCACAAACACATGTACACAGAGAAACACATGTAAACACACACACAGGCACACACATAAACATGCATGTACATACACACTGGCCCACACACAGACTCACACAGACATGCACAGGCACACACACATAAACATGCATGCACATACACACTGGCCCACACACAGACTCACACAGACATGCACAGGCACACACACACATAAACGTGCATGCACATACACACTGGCCCACACACAGACTCACACAGACATGCACAGGCACACACACACATAAACGTGCATGCACATACACACTGGCCCACACAGACTCACACAGACATGCACAGGCACACACACACATAAACGTGCATGCACATACACACTGGCCCACACACAGACTCACACAGACGTGCACAGGCACACACATGCGAGCGCACAGGCACCCTTTGGAGTTAGAATATGTAACCCCACGCAGTGGAGGTCCACAGCTTCGCCTGCCTACTTCACGGGGGTGCTGTTGGGACCGAGTTAGGAAAGGGATTTGAAAATCGTTTCCAAACTCCAAGCACCACCCTCCTCTATTTTTCTGCAATCCGGAAAGTGATGGCGTCTATGGACTGCAGACATTCGGAGTCTGTCCCCTGGGAACTTGATCAGCGCTTCCTGCGCCCTCGCTCTTGGCGTCAGCTCTCTCCCTGGTCCTCAGGGTTGGGGGACGCTGTCTACGCGGACAGAAGCCAGGGATGGGGAGCGTCCAGTGAGCTGGGGGTCTGACTCAGTCTGGGCAGAGGCTGTCATCAGGGCTCTGGTCACCTTCGGTCCCGGGGATGTTCCTTTGTTAATGCCAGGCTCATCCAGGTGACCGCGGGGCCTGAGTGTCCACGGTTCCCACGTATCACCCTCTGCAGGGACAGGACGGCCGGGAGGGGCGGGAAGGCGCCGCCGTTAGAAGGCGGGGGTGGACCCGGGGTCCTGACCCAGAGGCCGCAGGAGGGTGGCCTGCAGGGCCGGTACTCACAGGGAGGTGGCCCTCGCACCACGCCAGGCGTCCGGGGCTGATCGGCGATGGCCGGGCCGCGGGGGACTTGGTGGCGTCAGCTGGGTCAGGGTGGGGGAGGGGAGGAGAGTGGAGGAGCCTCGGCGTCCTGGGACAGCCGGGAGTGGGGCCGCCTTGGCCTGGGCAGGGGGATGGACAGGAGGTTTGCTGGTGGGGGAGGGGCTGGGGGACAAGGGAGGAAAGGGGGCGGCAGCCTGTCCGCTGTGTTTGGGGTGAGTCATTGGGAGGGGAACGGGGTCCCTGTGGAGGGGGCGGGAGAGGGCGCCCCCGTGGGCGGTCGGTGAAGGGGGTCGGGGGGACAGGCGGCAGCGAGCAGGGGCGGGTGCCCCCCTGGGAGGGTGAAGCGGGTCGCCGGGGGTAGCGATCCCCCAACTCTCCCGGGCATCGTCGGCGTCGGGTCCGGGGTTGAAGAGAGGGGGCGTCCGGCTTAGGCGGAGACGGTGGGCGGGGCAGGCCGGGCTGCGGGGAGGCGACAGGTAGGTCCGGTCCCCTGGGGCGGGGCGGGGGATGTTACCAAGCCCCGAAATGCCGCCCCCCAACCCTGACCAACCCGAGTCCTGGGGTTGAGCGGACAGAGGAGGAAACTGAGGCTCTGGCCACGCGTGGGGTGTGGGGAAGCGAGCAGGAAAGCAGAAGGCCTTGAAGGCTAAGCAGCACCTTTCTGCCACCTCCTGGGGGTGCGAGTACGGACGGCCTGGCTGCAGGTGCGGATGGCCGGCTCTGGGTGTAGACGGCCTGGCCGCGGGTGTGGATGACCGGCTCCGGGTGTAGACGGCCTGGCTGCAGGTGTGGATGGCCGGCCCTGGGTGTAGACGGCCTGGCTGCAGGTGCGGATGGCCGGCTCCGGGTGTGGACGGCCTGGCCGCGGGTGCGGATGGCCGGCTCTGGGTGTAGACGGCCTGGCTGCGGGTACGGATGGCCGGCCCTGGGTGTGGACGGCCTGGCCGCGGGTGCGGATGGCCGGCCCTGGGCGTAGACGGCCTGGCTGCAGGTGTGGATGGCCGGCCCTGGGTGTGGACGGCCTGGCTGCGGGTGTGGATGGCCGGCTCTGGGTGTAGATGGCCTGGCCGCGGGTGTGGATGGCCGGCTCCGGGTGTAGACGGCCTGGCTGCAGGTGTGGATGACTGGCTTTCCCTGGGCTTCCCGGCTGGAGCTTTTCCGTGGTCTCTCCTCACTAAACACACGAGGACGGGGTCTGTCCTTCGATTCCGTGTGGCCCGGAGGGTGCAGGTGGTGGGCGCGCACACTTCTCTGCATGAGCGAACAACTGCTGTTAATTCTACTTTACCAACCCCCCTCCCGGTCCCGGAACCCTCTCTGCTGTTTACATCAATGGGGGAATGTGGCCTGAGGGTTTCCTTCAGTTTAGAAAATACAATCAGGATTAAAAAACAACAACACGGAAAAAACCTTTAATGAATAATTTCAAGCAGTTGCACCCAAGACAACAGGACAATGAACTCCATAAATAAACAATCCAAATGAGCATTTTACTGCATTTTCTTCATCTGTTCTGTTGTTTTGTCTTGACGGAAGGGTTTTCTTTTTTTAAAGCAAATCCCAGACATCAGTAGTTTCACTTCCAGAAGTTTCATTAGCGTCTTACCGATAGTCACGGCTTTGCCTACCCAATGCAATTGACAGTAATTCCTGTTTTTTTCTGACCTCTGATTCCTGTTCAGATTCCACCTATTACCTAAAACGTGCGTGTGTAAAAAGTTGGTTTGTTTGAGTCAGGATCCTAACACGGTTTTGAGGTCTTTTAAGACTTACATTAGTATTGTTTCTCTTTTCTTTTTCTTATACTTTTTTCTTCATCTTTTTCTACTTCATCTTTTTAATGCTGTCGGGGAGGGGGATATGGCTTCCCTCTTCCCTTCTGGGTTCTTTGGATGGGCTACGAATTAAATTGACATAAGACAGATCAACAGGAGAAAAACTACTTTAATTATGTTCATAGGTACAGGAGTCCCGCAAAACATGAGACTCAAGGAAGGGCCAGATGACTGGAGTTTGTACAGCGTCCTGAGCTACAGAAAGGAATAGAGCTGGGGCTTCTGGGCGTGGTGACAAGTTACAGGAGGGTGAATAAAGGTTGTCTTGTTATGCAGAAGGACAAATAAATCCAGAGGGTAGCTCCTTTCCCCAGAACCCCCCACTTTTCCTGGTGTGGAACTAAACAGAGACCACCTAATGAGAAGAGGCAAAAGGCTATTTACTCAGGGCTTGCAGGTAACAGCGCCCTGTCTTCTCCACAGCGCAGGTTACTGGAGGAACACTGAGAGCACATGCACCCGAAGCTGTCCTGGGATAGGCTCTGAGATCTGCCCTGTGCCTGGGGGTGTTTGCTGGGGTTCTGGCCAGTGTGGGAAGCCCGATCAGGTGGGGCAGGTGCACAGAAGCAGCTCTGGCCACGGTGCTTGTAGAAAGTAGAGGGAGGCTGTGGACGATGGTGCAGGATCTTGGAGAAGATTAAATGGAAAAATCATCCCATAGGACTGAGGAGCACTTGAGTGCCTGAGACTTTGGACTTCAGGGTCTCGCCTCACCCCACGAAAACCTGATGGAGCCAGCGCGGGACTGGCAGCATATCTAGCTCTTTTCTACTTATTTGGTTTTGTGAAGTTTGTATGATTTTAATTTTTTTTTTTTTTTTTGTCGTTTTTTCGTGACCGGCACTCAGCCAGTGAGTGCACCGGCCATTCCTATACAGGATCCGAACCCGCGGCGGGAGCGTCGCCGCGCTCCCAGCGCAGCACTCTACCGAGTGCGCCACGGGCTCGGCCCTGATTTTAATTTTAATTATTTTTGTTTCCGTCCATGATTGCCCCATGAGTCTGAGGGATGGAAACCCAAATTCCAAATCAAACAACTATTATTTGAAATTTACAAAACTGGGTGTAGAAAAATATGAATAAACTTTCAAATGAAAAGTTGTATGTTTGTAGCATTTCTTTTTCTGAGGTGTAGGGGAGAAAAACCTTTTCCTAAACTCTCTTAGTGAATTAAACTGACAAAAGACAGTTTAACAGAAGAAAACCTTATATATTTCATTTGGTGTTAAATGCTTTTTTATTTATTTTCTTTTCTTTCTTCTTTTTTTTTCTTTTTTGGTGGTTGGTTGGTGACGGGATCCAAACCAGTGTCATAACGCCTCGCTCTAACCAACCGAGATAACTGGCCGTCCTGATGCTAAGTTATTTTATAATGTGCATGGGGGCTTCACAGATGTTAAAACAAAACCAAAAAACATAAACAGCTAAAAACCGTGGGGACTTATAGCCACTGTAACAGCAGGTGATAAATTGTGGGTAAGTGACTAGACAAAGGGAAGCAGAGGAGGTCTGGGCTTCTTGCTGGTAAATTGTGGGAAGGCAAATACATAAGGAAACATAATAGATAAGGGTCATTTAACAAGATTTATTTACACAGATCCGCCTCGGTGCTGTCTCTGCATTTGGTGACAGGATTGTTCTCGTGTGGGAGAGGGGGACACCTTCACAAGGAGGAATTTACATTCTCCTTTTAGGAAGATAGGGGAAGGCAGAGAGTTCTTCCTGTGTCGATAAGTGCATGAGCGGAGTAAGACATAACCACAGTGACCCGATTATTACACAACATGTACGTATCAAAGCATCAGATCGTACCCCATAAATAATATAATCACAATGTCAATAAAATTTCTTTAAAGATGATAAAGACGTTAGCAATTTTAATAATACAAATCAACTTAAAGCCACATAAGCCGCGGCTACACATCTATGAGAATGGCTAAAAGCCAGGGGTCGGGGCCGGGCCGAGCCGCCAGCCCTCGCGAGCCTGGAAAAAGCGAGCGGAGAAGAGCCGAGGCCTGGAGCGGTTCCCACGGGAGAGGCTCCGCAGCCGAATTGCTCTCGTGCGGCGGGCGGGCGGCTGCGGATCCCCCAGCGTCAGGAGGGCGGGGGAGCCCCGGTCCGGCACCGGAGGGCGGCCGGGCGGGCGGCGGGGGCGCTGCTCCCCTGAGCCCCCTGGCGGTGGCGGACCCGGGGCTGTCACAGGCGCCGACCATGGTTGTCTGCCGCACCGCCGCGGGCAGCGTCCCCCTCCCCGGCACGCGGCACGCCGCCGGCGGACTCCGGCACCTGGGAGCGCATCGGCCAGCTCAGGGCACAAGGCGAGCGGGCACCTTCCTGCGCAGCTGGAGCAGGTCCCGCGCGCTCCCCCGGGGCCGGCAGCCTCCGAGTCGTGCGCTCACGCGGCGGGGCCCTGCGATCGGCCCGCTCCCCGGCGACTGCTGTTCCTGCGGTGCGTCTGCAGCCAGCCTGTGCTCTTGCGGGAACAAGTGACCCAGGCATCTCACATTGCAATATGGTAGAAGCAGAGAGAGCAGAGCAGAGACTAACCTCTCATGTGCTCTACTTTTAAAGTCTTCAGAACCATGCCCCTGGCCACTATTATTAGTCCATTCACGAGGGCGTGGTCCTACAATCTATTCACCTCTTCAAGGCTCCACCTGTCAATTATCATCATAGGATCTCCCACGCTCAACAGTTAGAATGGGGTCAGTGAGGTTGGGGTGGGGGGCATCCGATCTACAGCAGTTCTTAACAAACTACACATAGAAGGTTTGTGCCTCATTACAATAAGGGCCATATATGGAAAATCTACAGATAATGTTATGTTGAATGGGGAAAAGCTGAAATCCTTTCCTGTTATATCAGGAACAAGACAAAGATACCCACTTTCTCCACATCTATTCAACACAATAGTGGAAGTCCTACCCAGACCAATGAGACAAGAGAAAAAAATAAAAAGAACCCAAGACGGACAGGAGGAAGTCAAACTGTTTCTTTCTGCCGATGACATAATCTTATATATAGGAAACCCTAAGAGACTCTACAAAAAAAAATTTAAGAACTAATAAAGGAATTCAGTAAAGTTACAGGATACCAATCAACGTACAAAAGTAGCATTTCTGTATACTAGTAGGGAACTATCTGAAAAAGAAATTAAGAAAACAGTTCCTTTTAAAATAGCTACCATAAATATACTTAAAAATTAACTTAACTAAGGAGGTGACAGATTTCTACAATACAAACGATAAAACTTTGAAGAAAATATTGAAAAGGACTGAGATCAATGGAAAGATATCCTGCGTTCACAGTTTTGAAAATTTCATTTTGTAAAATGGCCATTCCACCCAAAGGGATCCACAGGTTTAATGTAATTCCTATCAAAATACCAATGATATTCCTCACAAAAATAGGGGGAAAAAACCCTAAAGTACATATGGAAACAAAACAGGCTCTCAAATAGCCAATGCAATCCTGAGAAAAATGAACAGAGATGGAGGCATTATACTACTTGAATTTAAAATATGCTACAAAGCTATAGTAACCAAAACTGCATGGTACTGGTACCAAAACAGACACCTCGATTAATGAAACAGGATAGAGAGCCCAGAAATCAATTTATGCATCTACAGACCACTGATCTTTGACAAAGGCACCAAGAATATTTGCTGTAGATTGAATGCCACCCCCCCCAACTAACATCAATGAGATTTCATCCCCACTGTAAATGTTGAGGGTGGGAAATCCTATTATGGTAATTGAAAGGTGGGGACTTGAAGAAGTGATTAGACTGTAGGACCATGTCTAGTGAGTGGATTAAAAATGGCAGTCATGGGCATGGTTCTCAGGGCTCTAAAAAGAAAGTGCATGAGGAACTATCTCTCTGCTCCACCATTTCTGCCAGTGAGACCTCTGTGTTGCTGTAAAGCCACCACCAAAGAAGGCCCTCACCATAAGTGTTCCATGGCCTATGGGCTTCCCAGACTATAAAACTCTAAACAATAAATTTTGCTTTTTTAAAAGTTACCCAGTTCCAGGTATTTTGTTATAAGCGACAGAAATGGACTAATACAATATATGTACATATTCAGGAGAAGAAAGTCTCTTTAATAAATGGTGCTGGGAGAACTGGATATCCACATGCTGAAGAATGAGACTATACTCCTACTTGTCATCATATACAAAAATCAAGTCAAAATGGATTAAAGATTTACATGTAAAACTCAAACTGGTGAAACTACTAGAAGAAAACATAAGGAAAATGGTCCCCTATGGAAACGACATGGGGCTGGGCAAGAGATTTTTCAAAATAAGTCTTCAAAAGCACAAGCAATAAAAGCAAAAATAGACAAGTAGGATTATATCAATCGAAGAAGAATTCGCATATCAAAGGAAACTTTTAATAGAGTAAGGAGACAATCTACAGAATGGGGGCCGCCTCATGCATGCCTGCAGCAAACAGTCCTTAGTACAGTTCATTGTAACATCAGAAACATGGTTTGAACATCAGGTATTGCACACAGGTATTGATGTTCAATGCTGTACCCCACAGATATGAACAATCAGTTATGTTTCAATAAAAAGAAAGAAAGAAAGAGAAAGAAAAAGAAAGAAAGAAAAAGAAAGAAAGAAAGAAAGAAAGAAAAAGAAAGAAAGAAAGAAAGAAAGAGAAAGAAAGAAAGAAAGAAAGAGAAAGAAAGAAAGAGAGAGAGAGAGAAAGAAAGAAAGAAAGAAAGAAAGAAAGAAAGAAAGAAAGAAAGAAAGAAAGAAAGAAAGAAAGAAAGAAAGAAAGAAAGAAAGAAAGAAAGCAGCACAAACAGCCAGGATCTGTAGAAAAAGGGAATGAACGGTGCCTTTCAAACGTTTGCACTTGCATTCAATCTTTCCAGCTCTTGGGCCTATTCCACGGGGTCAGATGAATTCCTCATCCAGAGACTAAAGTTCCCACCACGCTGAACACGGCAGAACCACAGAAGAATAATCCACCATCCAAACAGGCCTCCTAATCGCCTCCCGCACACCCCGGCACTGCCAAATGTGGGGTCTGTTGCACAACTGTTGGCTGCTGCCGGGACAGCCCTGCCCTACTCAAAAACTCTCAGGATTCCTCCACTGCTTTCCATGGAAGATACTGGGCCCTTTCAGGAACAAACCAGTCTCTCCGAATTCCGTCTCCACTGCTCGCACCGCAAAGCCATCCACACAGCCCCGCGGGCCTAGCAGGGTCCTCGGAGCAAGCCTTGCACACTCGCGTGCGCATGCCAACGCCACAGACCCCACGCCTGCCCGCCCGGCCCACCGCTCCAGGGTCAGGCCGCCTTCCGTCCTCACACAGCGCTGCCACTCCAGCCCAGTCACAGCGCTGCCACTCCGCTGCCTCCTCCGCACGCCTTGCCGAATAGTCGCATTCCCTTCTGTGTCTCTACGTTTTGACTTTCTTTTATTGTAAGCAATCTGCGTGTCGAACACACAGGAATAGCGCCGAGTGCGTGTGCTCCAGCGTGCTGAATCGGCTGCCTGAGTGAGTCAGAATTTACAGACCCAGCGTCCTACTTAGCTCTCATACGTCACCTATTCCTTGGCACTGAGCAAGTCCCACTGTGAGGTCGCTTAGACCTCGGTACGTATCAGACAGGAAACGAGTCAACTATTCCCAGATTTTGGAAAGTGAAAGGGGAGGTGGAAACCATCCAGCCTCTCTTCTCACCTGTAGCTGAGAAAGCCAAGGCTTAGGCAGATTAAATGGCACATGCAAGATCAAGTGTGAAGTGACAGGCCACGTCATAACGGGTTCTGCTAAGCCCTGGCTCGTCCTATTGCATGACTTGTCCTGCCTGCCACACACGTACGTCCACAAAACCAGATGGCCTTACTAACCCCTCAGGAACATAGTGTTGTCTCCAGGATAAGTAACAAGGGATGAACCAAAAGCACGGAAGTGGGTGGTGTCTCGGGGGTGTTATTCCTCCAGCCAGCCATGCTGAAGGACGTGCCTGTGCACAAGGTGCTGCACTCCATGGCAGGAGGCAAGGGGAAGAGAAAATAGTCCCAGTACTTCCAGGTCACAGCTTAGAGTAGTCAAGTAAAAATATACCTTCTGATAATTATGAAATAAAAGTGGGAGCAAAGTCTTAGAAAACATAGAAGGAGGAATTCCCTCTGAATGGAAGAAGACAGAAGCTGTGGTTTTTGAAGGAGCTCAAGTAAGAGTGTACAAAGAAGCAGGAATAAATAATCAGGTGAATCAAAGCCCACGGTGTGTTCAGGGTTAGAAGAAATGTATTGAATGAACTACGCCCTTTCCTTGCAATACTATCGGATATTCTAGGTACTGAGCAGGAAATGACATTAAATGAAGAATCAATAAAACAAGAAACTTAAATTAATGCACAGTGTTCAAGTAAATAGATTCTTTTAACCTTTTCCAAAAACAATAACTGAACATTTGATTCTTTCTGAAGTACAGTAAAATTAAAGTGTTATTGTTATTATATTAAACTTATAAGGGAAACCAGAATGTTCACCAAATATATTTTATCCTCAATGTTTTTGTACATTTAAAAGAAACTGAGGCCTTTTAATATTATTTTAACCCATGTATCTTTGCCAAGTAGCAGCCAAAAGAGGTATATTATATTATAAATGAATAAATGAAAGAATTTGTAGGAATGTGTTCATGAAAACACTGATCACCCTTATTTACAAAAGCACTGCGGGCTGCCACCTTCAGATAACTGAATAAAAAGTCTGCTTTATTACCCATAAATTTCATCAAATCTGAATTCAGACAAGATGAACTTTATGGCTGTATAAAATGACCTCATGGTATAAAACTTTTTAAAAAGCAAACATCAAACTATTTTATACATATCAATAATAGTTTGGCTACAGTGACCTTTATGTCTCTCTTAAAAAATATTATTATGTTTTTGCCTTCTTTCCCTTGTTTATCTCATAATCACATGGAGAAGCAATAAAAATAAAGTTCATTATGCAAGATTATTATTTACACACCCCTTCCAGATCAGCTGCAAAAAAAGAAAGAAAGAAAATTATTATTGACACAAAGGCAATAAGAATTTTATCTGTCAGCAGGTTTTAGAACTAAGTGAAAGTTCACTCAGTGTATTTCTGTGTTAGCTAACTCAACAAGAATCCTTTATAAGAAGGAAATAGAGGAAAATGAAACAAAATTAAACCTAGGTGTAAAAGATCAAGGATGTAAAAGACCTGTATACTGAAAACTATAAAATAGTGATTAAAAAAAAAAAACCCGGAAGAAAACACAAATAAGTAGAAAGATATCCCATGTTCATGCATTGGAAGAATATTGTGAAAACATCCATACTACTCAAAGTGATTTACATGTTCAATGCAATCTCTATCAAAATTCCAAGGTATTTTCCACAGAAAAAAAATTCTTAAATTTGTATAGAACCACAAATGACCTCAAATGGCCAAAATAATCTTGAGTAAAAAGAACAAAGCTGGAGGCTTCTCCCTCCTTGATTTGTAATCAAAAGAGTTTAGTACTGAAATAAAAACAGATGTGCAGCCCAGTGGACCAGGACAGAAAATGCAGAAATAAACCAGTATAGTTATGGTCAATTGACTTTTGACAAAGATGTGAAGAACACACGATGGGGAAAGAACAGTCTCTTTAATAAATGATTTTGGAAAAACTGGATATCCACATGCAGAAGTAAGTAACTGGCCCCTTATCTCACACCAGACACAGAAATCAACTCAAAAATAAATTAAAGACTTAAATATAAGACATGAAACTATAAAGCTATTAGAAGAAAACATAGGACTATGTTAAGTGAAATAAGCCAGGCACAGACGGGAAATACCAGATGTCTTCACCCATAAGTGGGAGCTAAGAGAGAAAGAAGGAAGGAAAGATCACAGTGGTGCTTTGGACTGCCAGAGTGAGAGAACATACCTAGGGCTGTTGAGGGCATGGAGGGGTTGAGAGGGGGAAGATGGGAAGAGGGTGTGTGGGGGGCATGAGGAATAATGACAATTTGGGGTAATGGGCATGCTGATGGTATTGATCTGATCATTACATCTTGGACACAGGTGGTGATGGTCAGCTTTGTACCACACGAATATGCATAATCAGTAAAAGAAAGAAAGAAAGAAAATAAAGAAAAAATAAACAAAGAAGAAAATGTAGGAAAAATTCTCTATAACATTGATCTGGGTAATAACTTTTTGACATGACTCCAACAGCAAAAATAGACAAATGGAATGGTATCTGTTGCTTTGCGTTGTTTGCCCCCCACGGATTTGTCACCCCACTTCCCCTGGGTGATGGAGATGCAAAGGATGACTCAAAGCCCATTTCTTCCGAGCAGTGAGAGGCCCCAAAGTGGTTAATCTCCCACAGAAACCCTCAAGCGAGAGGGATCCCTTCCTTGGGAAATTAATGCCAAATTGGGGTTCTTTTCCTGCATTTATTTTCCAGACCAGGAAGTTACAGGAAGAGACATAGGTGGGGTTATAGTTTAACAGTATAGGCTGATAACTTTCAGTGAAACAAGCCAGATGACATTCCAGTAAGGCAATTAAGTGGTCCTATCAACAACACTTTGATCTTAGCAAACATTCCTTCTTGACAACAATTGCTCAGTATCTTTACATAACAATCAGTAACTGTCTGTGAGCCAGCAACCTGCTGTGCCACAAATCTTTATCTTACACCAGAGACTTACAGTCTGAGGAGAATTTCCAGTCCTCCACAAGGTCAATATTTGAAACTGCAAGGCTTTGGAAAACCAGGCCCTGTGAAGTACATATGTTTTATAGTATATCCCACAGGCATCCAACTAAAAAGCTTCTGCACAGAAAAAAAAAAAATTTAAAAATTGAAGAGAAAATCCACAAAATGGGAGAACATATTTGCAAATGATACATCTGATTGGGGGTTAATATCCAAGATATATAAGAAACTCAAACAACTCAATAGAAGAAAAATATGATTTAAAAATGAGCAAAGGATATAAACAGATATTTCTCAAAAGAAGATACATAAATGGCCAACAGGTACATGAAAAAATGCTCAGCGTTACTAATCATTAGGGAAATGTAAATTAAAACCACAATATCACTTCACACCTGTTAGAATGGCTGTTATCAAAAAGATAAAAGATAATTGTTCTAGAGAATGTAAAAAAAAAAAAAGGAACACATCATAGGTGGGAATGTAAATTAGTACAGCCATTATGGAAAACAATATAAAAATTCCTCAAAACACTAAAAATAGAACCACCATACAAACCAGTAACCTTACTTCTGGATATATATCTGAAGGAACTTTAATTAATACATTGAAAGGAGATCTACACTTCCATGTTTATCTCAGCACTATTTACAATAGCCAAGATATGGAAACAAACTAAACATCCATCAATGGATGAATGGATAATAAAAAGTGTGGTATATACACACAATGAAATACTGTTCAGCCGTAGAAAAGGGGGAAACCCTGTCATGTGCATCAATGTGGATGAATCTGGAGGACATTTTGCTAAGTGAAATCAGCCATGCCCAAAAAGACAAATACCACGTGATCTCGTTTCCATGTGGAATCAAAGTTGAACTCATCAAAGTAGAGTGTAGAACAACGGTTCCCAGAGGCTGGGGGTCGGGAGGAAGAGAGAGGGGAGTTGTTTGTCAAGAATAAATAGCTTCAGAGCGAGAGGAGGAGGTGGTGTTGAGAACTAGGGCACAGCACTGTGACCACAGGCAGTGTATTTGCTTTAGTCAGTTTCCTGTTGCTTATAACAGAATACCTAAAACTGTGTCATTTTTTTTAAAAATTGTATCTACAGTCTTGGAGGCTGAAAAGTCCAAGGTCAGGGATCATCTGGTTGATGGTCTTTTTCCTGGTGGGGACTCTGCAGACTCCTGAGATGGCACAGGCATCAGATGATGAGAGGGCAAGAGTGTGCTAATGTTTTCTCCCTCTCCTTGTAAAGCCACCACTTTTACTCATATGATAAACCATTAACCCATTAACCCATTCATTCTTGAAAGGATTAATTTCTTCACGAGGGCATAGTCCTCATGATCCAACAACCTCTTAAAGGCCCCACCTCTGAAACACTCAGATTTCCCATCCTATTAATACTGTTACAAAGAGGTAAGTTTCAATTTGTGTTTTGGAGGAGACATTCACATCATAGCAGGATTATATATTTCAAAATAACTAAGAGTAAATTTCAAATGTCTCACCCTAAAAGATGATAGGTAAGTGAAGCAATGGACGTGTTAACTGGCTTGGTTTAATCGTGCCACCTTATATACCTGTACATACAAGAGTTCTTCAGAAAGTTTGTGGAAAAATTGAATGAAAAGATGAAATAAATCTTTCCATAAATTTTTGAAGCACCCCTATATATCTAAACATCACATTCCACCCCATAAATGTATATAACTATTATATGTCAATCAAAAATAAAATTACAGTATAGCTACTTTTATGAAGAAACTGATTTTGTCTTGCCTTGTTGTTAAAAAATTAAATTATTATGAATTTTTCTAAATTTATCTCATTCAAAATTTATGCCCCTTCACACAGGCAAGAACAAAAGGGTTTCAAGTAAGTTGCTGAAAGTTTTATGCCATCTTTACATGTTTAAAATTATGAAAACCAGACATTTACTAATTTCTTATCACTATTAAACTTGATAAATTCCTCAAATATGATAACTTATCGACAATTAGGAACCAACTAGTAATAGCAGTATTAATCTAGTAAAACAGGTTAAAAATGGGTGTGTTATGGTCATTGTTTATGTGATACATATCTTACAAAAAACCCTAGATATACAGATAGATAATATTTTGAAACATAAAGATAACTGTTTGATACAGTCTTCATGCACTACTGAGCTGCGTCAGTTGAGTTTATTTGACTGGCAGAATCACGTAACACACTGTACCAATGTTAAGTTCAAGTTAGGGGAGGAAAACAGATACATACATGCATAGGCAGTTTGCACTAGGACTCTTTATAATGACATTGGTAATGAACTATACTAAAGAATTTTGAAAAAAGTTTAATCATTAACTTTAAATTCATATTTTAAAAACAACATGATCAAAAATGGGTATCTGTAAACAATAGATGTACATATAACCTCAGCCTTATAATAATAGTTAAAGCTTGGCAATTGCCAAATGTTGGTACTTGTTATTTTAGTGATTTTAATGCACTTTCTGCATTGTTATATTTCTATTCCATCTCTTCAGGACTTTATTCTGCTGCAGCTATGTTAGATAGTTTTCTTCAAACAGCATACAATGTAGCATTGTTTAGACAAATATATTTCTACTGAATTAAGCTTTTAAAATACACATGAAGGGATTGAGAGATTATGAAAAAGCAGTGACTTTTGGTGTTTTTCTATGTTACCTTTTAAAAGACAGGATAGGTTCATCAGTCAGTGAAGATCAAGCAAAAGATAAAGCCTTTTACCCTTTAATTTATATCTCGTCCCTTGCCTGTTTGATTTCTTTGGTAATGTAAAGTATGACTCAGCAGCACTTTTATTTGCAATTGATAGAAAATGCATATATATTTGAAACTTGGGTTTTTTTTTAAGGAGGCACGTTATTTTTTAATTAGAAGAAAAAAATTTAAGCAATATACCAATACATAGAAAATTACTGTAAAGTAAAAATTAGGAATTATTCTTGATGAGTACAACAGGTGAAAATGTATCTCGGAATATAAACTTCAGCAGAAATAATGAAGATCTCAAGATTTCCTTCAAATAATATCTCCAGGCAGGCAGGATGGTTGAGTAGAGGTGCCTGGTGCACATCTCTCCCACAAAAAAGGGCCAAAATAAATAAACAAATAAACAGCTAAATATTGATGGAAGCATCTGTGGGAGAGCTCAGGAGTACAAGGGACTGGCAGGATCCTGGTAGAGCGTGAAAGCCCAGGACGGCAGCATGGAGAGAAATGAAAGGCCCCCTGCCTCAGCCACCACAGCTCTGCCACTGGAACTGGTGCAGGAGGGACATTTTCCTGTGAGGAAAGGGCAAGCAGAAGGCTCATACTGGCCCCCATTCTCACCACCTTCCTGCCGGCACTAAGAATGAAATCCTCCAAGGTAGAATCTTAAACCTCATTTACAAACAAGTAAACAGTTTTCCTTTTTCTGCGCTTTTTCAAAACAAATAATGTTCTGGGCCAGTGAGGATTGAGACTGATAAATTCTTCATATGAGAGAAAAAATAATTAATATTAACAACCACAACACATCTAGGAGGCATGTTCAGAGAGCCAAGCAGTAGGTAACTACCTGCGATGGCCTATCCTATTTAGCTCCCACCCAAAACACATGAGGTTCATTCTGTTCCCACCTCACTTTTCAGCATAGTGAATTTAGACTCAGACAGCTGCGGTGAAATTTCCAAGACACAGACAGCAGATGGCCGAGCCGCCACTGCGCCTTGCAGGCCATGAGTATGAGCATACTCACCGGCTGGTGCAGGAACTGGTTGGTGCTGCCCAGGGGCCAGTAGGAGCAGAGAAATGTGGTGACATAGATGTTTCTACCCGAAAAGGCAGGTTTCAGAAACTTCACCAGCATCATCTTCACATTGGGTGAGACAAAGAGGATGACAGTCAGTGGAAGCTCCATGAACCGCTCGGAGGACTGGGATCTGAAGGTGATACGAACAAGTGTCAGCCTTTCCGGAACTTGTACAGAAGGGGCACGGATGCTTCTAGAGAGAAATATTCTAAGTGTTGTAAAGACAATTGGGGGAAGGGGCACAATTAAATAATCAGTAATTTTTAAATAATTATTTGTGAGGCCATTAGGCTGAGATGGCTCTACTGTTTTTCATTTCTAAGTTGCAAACTGACACTTAACTCAGAGTAACATAACCTATCCGAAACTGTCAACCAGACTTTAACTAAGAACTTTCCACTTAAACCAATTAATATTTTGTTTGTTTTTCTATTGTGAATACCTTGTAAAAGTTTGCCCTTCACATTCTCTTGGTGGAACCCTAAACCACTTGTGGTTTGCTGCTGTCTAATTTATGAATTGCTGTTTGTTCAAATAAACTCTTTGAATCTTTAATGTGCTGAAGCTTATTTTTAATAGTTTTGGAAACAGAAGGAGGATTCAAAAGAGATCCCTTGATGGTGACCCACTGGAGCAATAAGAAATGAGATATGGGTCCTCGCCTGAACCCCTTGCGCTTACTGTTTTCTTGCTGTGCATTTGCAGGCCACCAATAGTAGGTCCCACTTGGATCCAAGCTCAGCAACTTAACATTCTGAGATCTCTAACCCTGCAGGCTATTGTAGGTACCTAGAATTTTAATGGAGGTGTCAGGACAATGATTTGTTACATGAAGTGGCCTCATAAAGACTTGCCCACAATAACAAAAAATTTTTAAAAAACACTTGTAAAGGTGTTACTGGGCCTAGGATGCCAGGTTCTTTGGGGGTCAATGTCATAGAAATGAACACTGAAACCACAGAGAGAGTGAGCAATCTAAGTTTACTGAAAGACTGCTGTGCACACAGGAGTCAACACAAAGGATGAGCGTTGCTCCCTGAGTGCTCAGTGCAAGTGGTTCTTAAGGCAAAAGAAAAGGGCTGAACTAATTTACAGTCCCACCAACAGTGTAGAAGCGTTCCCCTTTCCCCACATCCTTGCCAGCATTTGTTGTTCAGTCTTTTTGATAATGGCCAGTCTAACCGGGGTGAGATGATATCTCAATGCGGTTTTGGTTTGCGTTTCTCTGATGACTAGTCATGTTGAGCATTCTTTCATGTACCAGTATGCCATTTGTTTGTCTTCCTTTGAAAAATATCTATTCATCTCCTTTGCCCATTTTTTGATTGGATTATTTGGGTTTTTTTTTTTACTGTATAGTGTGCTTTATATATTCTGGATATTAATCCCTTGTTGGATGTATAGTTTGCAAATATTTTCTCCCATTCCATAGGGTGTCTTTCTGTTCTGCTGATTGTTTCTTTTGCTGTACAGAAACTTTTTCATTTGATATAGTCCCACTTGTTTATCTTTTCTTTTGTTGCTTGTGCTTTTGGGGTCTTCTTCATAAGTAAATTAGTACAGCCATTATGGAAAACAGTATGGAGTTTCCTCAAACTACAAATGGAACTACCATATGATCCAGCTATCCCACACTTGGCATGTATCCAAAGGAGTGGAAATCATCATGCTGAAGGGACAGCTGCACTCCCATGTTCACCACAGCTCTATCTATGATGGCCAAAATACGGAACCAGCCTAAGTGCTCTTTGACAGATGGCTAGATAAGGAAAATATGGTATATATACACAATTAAATACTACTCAGCCATAAAAATGAATGAAATTATGGCATTTGCATCAACAAGGAGGAGTCTGGAGAAAATTATCTTAAGTGAAATACGGCAGACAAAGAAAGAAATCCTGCATGTTCTCACTCATAACTAGGTGATAAGAAAGAAGGAAGGAAGGAAGGAAAGAAGGAAGGAAGGAGAGAGAAAGAAAGAGAGAGAAAGAAAGAAAGAAAAGACCAAAACAATATGTTCAACTTTCAGGAGAGAACAAACCTAAGGATACTAGAGATTGGGGGAAGCAGGTGGAGGTTTGGTAGGGATAGTTTGGATAAAGGGCATAAAGAAAAATCACAATTTGCAATAATGAATATGATTATAATAAATAATAAAAATTTTTTAGAAAAGAAAGAAAAGAGCTGGGTAGAGGGCTTGGGAAAGAGGACGAGATCTCTAATCTCATGGTGGGGTCTTTGCCAGTTGATCACGAGGCAACTACTTTCATCTTCAGCAGGTGGGGGCTTCGTCGTTCTTTTGAGGCCTGTAGGAGGAGGTTTACACGGGATTAAGCATCGCTGGGTAATGCTGTGCTTGTGGGAAGGGGACATACAGGCTGGTCGTTAAGGCTTATCTTTAACTCCTGCCCTCCGTGATGTTTCCTGGGACAGGACATGTTCTGTTGCCTCTTGTGTCCCTGCTGCATTTCCAGCACATAGACTACTACTGGGTTCTCAGTGTGGACAACAAAATGGAGTCTGTCCTGTCAGCCTTATCCTTCCTCCTGCCTCAATGTGCCTTTCTACTCCTTTAGGAGCCCTCCACAGCTCACATCCTTCTCCCTCCTGTTTTCCATTTCTCATGTTTCATTCCTTCAATCCCCTCTTTAAAACCCCTCAGTAAATCTGAGTCTTTGAGATGGCTTTAGTCTGGCCATTTTCCTTCAGGCTTACTGGAGAGATGGGTTAGGCCAATGTCTCTCCTCAGGTCACCGATATTCCTGAATAAATGCTGACTTTCCATTCCAACCACCATTTGACTTTTGGGTTGTTTGTTTTTGTTTGAGGGGAGGCAGCTGGACTTGGGTTTGGTGACAGATTTGGGGGAGCTTCAGACAGTAGCAAACTGCCCTCTCCATAGCAGTTTCTCAAACAACTGCAGACAGAACTGCCATGTGGTCCAGCATTCTCACCACTGGGTATATACCCAATGGGAAAAAATCAACATGTCAAAGGGATACCTGAACTCCCATATTTATCACAGCTCTGTTCACAGTGGCTGGGATTTGGTACCAATCTAAATGCCCACCAATGGATGATCGGATAAAGAAATGTGGTATATACACACAATGAAATACCACTCATCCATAGGGGAAAAAATCATTCTGTGAAACACAGCAACATGGTTGAGCTTGGAGAAAATTGTGTTAAGTGAAATAAGCCAGGCATGGAATAAGAAATGACACGTTTTCACTCAAATGTGGGAGTATATAATCATAACCATAATAATAACAATAAAGTTGAACTTTTAGAAGTAAAGAGAACTTTAGTTACTAGAGGAAGGAAAAAGGAGGGGATGGGGGATAGTGAGAGGTTGGTTAATAGATACAATATTACAGCTAAATAGGAAAATTAAGTTCTATTCATGCACAGTAGTGCTAGGCATGTCTAGTTAACAGTAATCTATTGTATGTTGTGCGATGGCTAAAAGAGAGGCGCTTAAATGTTCTCATCACACACACACACAAAAAGACAAATTTTTCAATGATGAATTTGCTAACCACACTGATTTGATCACTATTCTTTGTACATGTACTGAAATATAACTGTGTACTCCATAAATATGTAAAATCAATACATTTCAATTAAATTTTTAAATATTAGAAAAAAGTAGGTTTTTTTCCCTTTTCATTGTTGCATAGTGTTTCATTGTGTGGATGTATCCCAATTTACTTGTCCGTTTGATTTTTGATGGACATTGGTTTGATTTTTTTAATTGTGGCTATTACACATCAAGCCACCATGGACCTTCATGTACAAATCTTTATATGGAATATGTATTCATTTCTGTTGAGTGGATACCCAGGAATGGAATGGCTGGGTCAAATCGTAGGTATAATTTTTTTAAGAAACTGCCAAACTGGCTTTCAAAGTGATTGTGCCACCCTGAATTGCTATTGGCAATGTATAAGAATTCCAATTGCCTTCACAAACGCTCGATATTGTCAATCTTTGTGATTTTAGTCATTCTGGTGGTGTGTGGTGACCTCTTGTGGCGATTTTGATTTGTACTCTCTAATGGCAAGTAATGATCTTTGTATATGCTCATTTGTCATCCATATATCTTCTTTGTAGAAGTAGCTGTTCAGTTATTTTGCCCATTTTTAGTAAAGGCTGTCTTCTTTTTTATTTAGAAGATGTATTTTTATTTTCTAGATAGAAATCCTTTGTCTGATTAAAGTTTTTCAAAGATTTTCATGAAGGACACTCTGTCTTCCACATGCACAGATCCCTAATGGGTTTGGACTTTGTGATCTGACCACCAGACCCCAGTTCTCTGGTGGCTCTTGGATCTGACACTGACTGTATGTTCCTCCTTTTTCCTTCTAGTATAAAAATATTTTACCCTGAACCTAGAGGAGATCTGCATGATGTAGACACTTCAGCCAGGCACGAGGGAGAAGCTGGGGCAGTCCCTGGGGCCAGCTCTCCAGGGTAGAACCATCCCGCACTTCTCCACCTTCCATTGCTTATACTGGGACTTCACCTCCTTCCCACAGTTCCTGGATCAGCTCTTCAGTAGGTGAGTGTCTGTTTCCTCCAAGGCACAGTGGTAACTCTGCCACCTACTGGTGTCTTGGGGATGTCACTGAAGCACTCTGAGATGCAGTCTGCTCCTCCAAAAAAGTGGGGTGGCAATAGGATGAACCTTATAGACTTTGGTAGTGACTAAATGGCTTAAGACATGGCAAGCAGATACCTAGCCCGGCTGTGTGTACAGATCTGCAGGACGTGTTGTAGTTGTTCACATTTATTACTTTTATTCCCCATTTCCCTAAAGAAGCTCTCTTCTTCATGCCTCGGTGCATCATCAGGTGATCCATCTTACGGACTCAGTGACTCACCCCATTATTTCTCTCCTCATTATCTTTGCTTTCAGCTGATTCACTCTGATGCCCTGTTTTCCTTTAGAAATTGTGGTCAACATTTATTAACAGACTAAAATCTAATATAAACTGTTACAATGCAATTTAATCATTTTGTATAAGTTTTAGACTGGTTAAATATCATTATTCTGAAAAATAACTTAAATTATACCTATTTTTAATTTTTTATTTTAATTTATCAATATGCAGTATATTTGATTTTCATGTCCCTTTATCAATTTCTCCTTTTCTTCCCTTCCTCTCCCTCCTCCCCCATCAACATCATATCTGTTCACGTGTCTTAACAAAATCAAGGAATTGTGATTGTTCTGTCTGCTTCCCCCCATTCATTTATTTACTTATTTTTATTAGTTCCCACAAATAAGTGAGAACGTGCAATATTTCTCTTTCCGTGGACGGCTTATTTCACTTAATATAATTTTTTCTAAGTCCATCCATGTTGCTGCGAATGGTAGTATTCATTTTTTTTTATAACTGAGTAGTATTCCATTGTGTATATATACCGCATTTTCCCTATCCACTCATCTGATGATGGACATTTAGGCTGGTTCCAACTCTTGGCTATTGCAAATAATGGTGCAATAAACATGGGAGTGCAGGTATCCCTTCAACATGATGATTTCCATTCCTCTGGGTATATTCCCAGCAGTGGGATGGCTGGGTCATATGGTAGATCTATCTGCAATTGTTTGAGGAACCTCCGTACCATTTTCCATAGAGGCTGCACCATTTTGCAGTCCCACCAACAGTGTAGCATGTTCCTTTTTCTCCACATCCTCCCCAGCATTTGTCGTTTTCAGTCTTTTGGATATTAGCCATCCTCAACGGAGTTAGACGGTATCCCAGAGTGGTCTTGATTTGCATTTTCCAAATGCTGAGTGATGTTGAGCATTTTTCCATGTGTCTGCTAGTCATTCACATGTCTTTCTTGGAGAAATGCCTATTTAGCTCCCTTGCCCATTTTTTGATTGGGTTACTTGGTATTTTTTACTGTTAAGTTGAGTTCCTTGTATATTCTTGAGATTAATCCTTTGTCAGGTCTATATTTTGCAAATATTTTCTATGACTTTGTTGATTGTCTTTTTCTCTGTTGTTTCTTTTGCTGTGCAGAAGCATTTTAGTTTGATATAATCCCATTTGTTTATTTTTCCTTCAGTTGCCTGTGCTTTGGGGATGCTATTCATAAAGTCTGTACCCACTCCTAGTTTCTGGAGTGTTTCACCTATGTTTTCTTTAAGGAGATTTATTGTTTCAGGATTTATATTTAATTCTTTAATACATTTTGAGTTGATTTTGGTATATGGTGAGAGCTACAGATTTACTTTCATTCTCCTCCATATGGATATCCAATTTTCCCAACACCATTTTCTGAAGAGGCAGTCTCTTTCCCAGTGTGTGGTCTTGGCTCCTTTGTCAAAGATCAGATGGCTGTATGTGCATGAGTTGATTTCTAGATTCTCTATTCTGTTCCATTGGTCCAGTGTCTGTTTTTATGCCAGTACCATGCTGTTTTGATTACTATTGCTTTATAGTATATTTTAAAGTCAGGTAGTGTTATGCTTCCAGCTTTCTTTTTTTTCTCTGAATTGCTTTGACTATTTGTGGTCTTTTGTTCTTCCATATGAATGTTTAAAATGTTTATTCCAATTTTGAGAAAAATGTCATTGGAATTTTGATGGGGATTACATTTAATCTGTAGATCATTTGGGGTAGTGTGGACATTTTTCCTTCTCTTCCCTGATTGCTCTGCCTAGTACTTCCAGCACTATATTGAACAGAAGTATTGAGAGTGGGCATCCTTGTCTTCTTTCTATTCTTAAGGAAAAGGCTTTCAATTTTTCTCCATTCAGGATGATGTTGGCAGTGGGTTTGTCATATATGGCTTTAATTGTGTTGTGATACTTTCCTTCTATACCCAATTTATAGAGAGTCTTTATCATGAATGAATGTTGAATTTTGTCAAATGCTTTTTCAGCATCTATAGAGATGATCATATGGTCTTTGTCTTTGATTTTATTGATGTCGTGTATCACATGTATTGATTTGCTTATGTTGAACCACCCTTGCATCCCTGGGATGAATCCCACTTGATCATGGTGGATGTACTCTATTAGGTAGTATTTTATTGAGGATTTTTGCATCTCTATCCATCAACGGTATTGGCCTGTATTATTCTTTTTTTGTTGTATCTTTTTCTGGTTTTGGTATCAGGGTGAATTTTGCCTCAAAGAATGAGTTTGGGAGAATGACCTCTGTTTAAATTTTTTGGAATAGTTTGTGGAGAGTTGGTAGTAATTCTTCTTTAATGGTTTGGTGGAATTCTGCAGTGAAGCCATTCAGTCCCAGGCTTTTCTTTGTTGGGAGACTGCTGATAACAGCTTCAATCTCTTTGATTGTTACTGGTCTGTTCAGATTATCTATGTCTTCTTTTCTCAGTATTGGTAGTTTGTGTGTGTCAAAAAATGTATTCATTTCCTCCAGGCTTTCAAATTTGTTGGTGTATAGTTGTTTAGAGTAGTCTCTAATGATTCCTTGTATTTCTGAGGTATCACTTGTAATATCACCATTTTCATTTCTAATTTTTGCTATTTGAGTCTTCCCTCTTCTTTTTTTCATTAGCCTTGCTAATGGTTTGTCAATTTTATTTATCTTTTCAAAAAAACACCTTTTTGTTTCATTGATGTGTTTTATCATTTTCTGTGTTTCTATTTCATTTAGTTCTGCTCTGATCTTAATTGTTTCTTTCCATCTATTAACTTTGGGTTTGGATTGTTCCTGTTTTTTTAATTCTTTAAGATGAAGTGTTAAGTTGTTTGCTTGCCATCTTTCCATTCTTCTGAGGTAAGCATTTAGTGCAATAAATTTCTCCCTTAGCACTGCTTTTGTAGTATCTGACAGGTTTTGTATGACGTGTCATTATTTTCATTAGTTTCAATAAATTTTTTGATTCTCTGTTTAATTTTTTCTTGAACCCATGTGTCATTAAGTAGAATGTTGTTTAATTTCCATGTATTTGCATAGTTTCCAGAGTTTATTTGTTATTGATTTCTAGTTTTAATCCATTGTGGTTTAAAAAAAATACATGGAATAATTCCAATTTTTAAAAATTTTTTGAGAATTATTTGTTACCTAGCATGTGGTCTATCCTGGAGAATGTTTCATGTGCTGAAGAGAAGAATTAATTTTCTAACATTATTGGATGAAATGTTCTGTATACATCTGCCAAGTCCAGTTGGTCAGAAGTGCTGTTTAGGTCTTGTTTTTCTCTGCAGATTTTTTTCATAGATCTGTCCAATGTGGAGAGTGGGGTGTTCCCATCCCCACCTATTTTGGCATTAGTGTCTTTATCTTTCTTAGGTCTAAATAATAGTGTTTGTTTTATGAATCTGGCTGCTCCAAAGTTGGGTGCATATATATTTATGATTGTTATGTCTTCTTGTTTGGTAGACCCTTTTATCACAATATAGAGGCCTTCTTTATCTTTTCTTGTGGTTTTTGGTTTAAAGTCCACTGTATCTGATATAAGAATAGCTATTCCAAGTCTTTCTTCATCTCTGTTTGCGTGGTATATCTTTTTCCATCCTTTCATTCTTGGTGTATGTTTTTTTTTACAGGTGAGGTGGGTCTTTTGAAGGCAGCATATTGTTGGGTCCATCTTTTTAATCCAATCAGTCAGTCTGTGTCTTTTGAGTGGAGAATTCAAAGCTTTTAGATTAAGGGTTATTGTTGAAAGATATTGATTTACTCCTGGCATTGTACTAATTTTTGTTTGGATGTTTTAAATATGTGTTCCTTTCTTTCTGATTTACTTATTTTCTTCTGTGTTTGTTGTTTTCTTAGAATAATGAATGAACTCTGTTTCTGTCTTTATTATTAACATTTTATTTTACTAGTGGATTCTGTTCTATTTTGAGTATTCATGGTAGAGATGGTTGTTTTTCAGGTATGAAACCCAGTACTCCCTGGAGAATTTCTTGTAAGGCTGGTCATGAGGTAGTGAATTCCCACAATTTTTGCTTGTCTGGGAAATATACTATTTGTCCTTTGTTTTGGAAGGATAGCCTTGCTGGGTAAAGTATTCTTGGCCAGCAAATTTTGTCTTTTATTGTTTTGAATATATCATTCCATTCTCTTCTGGCTTTTAGGGTTTCTGAGGAAAAGTCTGATGATAGTCTGATAGGGGTTCCCTTATAGGTGGTGTCATGCTTCTCTTGCAGCTTTTAAGATTCTCTCTTTGTCTTTGAGTTTTGCCAATTTAACTATAAAATATCTTGGAGAGGACTTTTTGGGGTTGAATATATTGGGAGATCTTTGAGCTTCCTAAATCTGAAGATCTGTATCTCTCCATATAGCTGGGAAATTTTCTGCTATTATTTCATTGAATATGTTTGCAATGCCATTTCCTTTTTCTTCCCCTCTCTGGAATCCCCATAATCTGGATATTGGAGTGCTAGAGGTTGTCTGTTATCTCTCTTAGATTTTCTTCACATTTTAAAATTCATTTTTCTTTTCTTTTTTTGTCCACCTGTGTTATTTTGAACATGCCATCTTTAAGGTCAGATATTCTCTCTTCTACTTGATCTAGCCTGCTGGTTAAGCTCTCTGTTGTGTGAGTTCAAGAAGGGTTTGTTTTAGCTGCTGAAAATATACTTTGACGTTATGCAGTAGAATCTTGCAGTATTTGGTCAGGCTAGAGATTCTATGAGTAGGAGCTACATGATGTTCTATTATTAGGGAGACATAGGCCTTTCTGTATGAAAAAGCTTCTATTCAACTAGAAAACATTATGACTATTATGCGAACATTTTAATTTCCCTTTGAAGATGTCAATTGGATAAAACTTATCCATAAGTATTCAAAAGGCCCAGCATATGATGGAAATGCACCACCTGAGTTTTGTAATGCCTTACCAGAGTTTGACCAACCCAACACTGGTTATAGACCACTTTAGCAAATTTTGAAATACTCAATTCATCATTTTCATATAATTTCTATCATTTTATTTAGCCCACAATGAATCATGGAGAGAAGAGTTTTTAATAATGGAAACGTTTAGGACTCAGGAAACACCAGGCAGCTATCTGGTCCCTCCATATGTCCACACTTAACATTAAATTTGCATTTTTAAATGCCAACTTTTCCCCCAATTCAAGCGCATGATTGTTTATTAAACAAGTTATCATAGATAATTTGACTTGAATCAATCTTATGGAGTTTATTTAAATTGCATATTTAACAATTTCAATATTAGCTGACTTGGCATGGAAAAAGGTGAATACATTTTCTTTGTGTTCAATTAATTCTTGTTCTGCTGGATTTTAAACTAGCAGTTTTATAAACCAACCACTTTATTCAATAGAATTCTGGAAATTTTACTCAGTCCAATGGTATGATCTCAGTTATCACAAAACTGTAATTGTCAAAATCTTTTCAAAGAATCTTCTCAAGTATAAAACATTTTTTATTTATAGTTGTTTAAAGTAATTATCAGAAAAACACAAGACCAGGGCCGAGCCCGTGGCGCACTTGGTAGAGTGCGGCGCTGGGAGCGCTGTGACGCTCCCGCCGCGGGTTCGGATCCTATATAGAACTGGCCGGTGCACTCACTGGCTGAGTGCCGGTCATGAAAAGGACAAAAAAAAAAAAAAAAAAGAAAAACACAAGACTAAAACAATTCATTGTCTGTGGATGGCAAGAGTTAAAATGGCCATGGTTAAAGATCCAGCGAGAGTTTGTTATAATGCAACTGACAAGGAAATTTCATTATTTCTGTAACATGCAATATTTTACAATAACTGAAATTAAGATATATAGTTATACCAAGATTATCAAAATTCTAGAAATTTCATACAATTC
The DNA here is from genome assembly GCF_027409185.1 of Cynocephalus volans. Taxonomy (NCBI): domain Eukaryota; kingdom Metazoa; phylum Chordata; class Mammalia; order Dermoptera; family Cynocephalidae; genus Cynocephalus; species Cynocephalus volans. The sequence continues at coordinate 43,156,934 of NC_084463.1, read as the reverse complement.
CTGATACACATATTAACAACATGACCATATAATATGACCTAAAAAGGGTTCTCCATTAATTTTTACTTGACAAGCTTTCTACACAACTTAATATATCAAATAAGCCTAACTAAGTTTAACATTTTACTTTTTATAAGGAGAGAGAATAAATTATTTTAAGAGATTCTGGGGGAACATATGTACAGTCCCAAAGTGTATACAAGGTAAAGGTCTTAATTTAAAATTTAATTTTGGAAATTTGTGAAAAATGTTAAAGATTTTAAGACACTTGATTGAAATAAGATTATAAGTCACTGTAGAAAAGTACTTATTGATTTAACAAGAGTAATAATTAAAAGACTTCAAATGCAAATATGGACAGGCATATAAGTGTACAAAAACACACACACAAAAACAGTTCTTTTAATAGAGAGGGCTTGATTTATCTAAGTAATCAAACATCTGATATATAAAAAACATAAATCACAGGAAATGATCTTGCTAAAACTCAGAATTTTGTGTACTAGGCCAATAACTTAAAAGGTAAAGAAAAATGGTTCACAATTTCTTATTAAAAGCTGGCATACACTTCAAAAGAGCCTTGTTGTTGTAACAGACAGGACCATCGGTGTCCCTTTAATATTAATGCTCAGTTAAAAATTATAAATCAATTTCTTCAAACCTTAGCCATCTGATTACATATAAAATTCATTTGTCAAGAGTCCTCTTCCACAAACCCTCTATAACTTTTTTACATACTTTCAGTATTTGTACTATTCTTTTCCTCATTGTGAAACATAGTTACTGTCAGACAAAAATTAGTATCTTTATTTCTAAACAAAACAAAACCCATTCTCATACCCTACAGCTTTTCTTACAAAAATCACAACTTACCTTTCTTGTATACCTGCATATATAGTTATTTAGCTTATTATTTCTAGTATATTAATTACACATATTAATTAAAATTCTTGACACTTATTAATGTTAATTTCCATTAAAACTATGAAGCAAGCACTCATGAACTGTCTGTTACATACCAACGTTCTTTAATTCACTACCATTTAACAATATCTAGAAGCATCTGCTTTCTCATACTGCAAGTTTTTAATGTAGCAAATTTTACTAACAGGCCCAACTATGTTTTCCTCTTTGCAATAAAAAGCTGAAGAGAAAGCTACTTTTATCTATATCTACTTAGTTTTTCTTCCTTCTTTCCTTCTAGTAGAACAAAATTGTACACAGATGTGGAAAGATTTTTATTAATATTTGTATTAAAAATTTAATATTTTTCTTTTCCCAATTTTTAAGTATCTTTTTCTGATGATGATGACTCATCTCCCCTAAAGACACATCTTAAAGGGGTAGCTGCCGCATTCTAGAGAAGACAGAGTCCACAATTTATATCTCAGAGTCACTCGGTTAAGATTTTAGGCTTAGGTAAAGTTCCAGTTAAGGCAAGACAGCCAGGAACAGTATTTTAAACAAAGGTAGGGTATGTAATGTCGTTTAAAATCAATGCCTTCTCTATTTTCGGTGATTTAGGCCTTCCTTCTCTGATGCAGAGAGAAAGACACCCTTAAAAATATAGGATTTCATTATAGATGTAAATTACTCTTACAAAAGAGTGTATAAATAACCAAATTAAAATAATACTTGTCAGAGGAGCATATTTTGAAGACTAGTTTGGTTAGATTAGATGTTTACTAACCCAGGTTGTGTGTGTATGTATTTTATAACATGATTACTCAATTCAGGGTGGAGTCCATAGAAAAACAGAAAAAGTTTTGTTTTGTTTTGCTTTGTTCTGTTTATAACTGGACTTAACATAGATATTTCTAATCCTGCATTGTAGTCAGAGATGGATGTGTTCTTTTTCTTTCTTTCTTTCTTTCTTTTTTAACATTGAATAACAGACCAGTCAGTATTTTTTTTTCCTTCAAGAATGATTTTGGGGTCATACCAAAGATCATGGAAAGACAACAATGATGAAAAAGGTGGGCAGAGTGTATAGTCAGCGGGGGTTCTAGAAGAGGGGTTTCTGTTGATTGAGAGGTTTTCATGAAAGTGAGACTGAACAGAGAAAACAGAGAGAACTAATTCTCGTAAGTGTATGTGTTTACCTGAAAATGATCTAAATATCAATTAAAAAGATTCAAACACAGAGACATTCTGGGCTTAATTCTTAACACCTATCAGAGGGAGGCTTTTTTGTTTTGCTTTTTGTTTTTGTTTTTTCCTGAGAGATTGTTTATTGTCCCTGTATTCAAGCCCATGAGGGTTTCCTTTAGTTTCAGCCAAAAAGACCACACCGTAGCAATACATTTTTCATGGCTAAGGCTGAACAATGAAGGCAGACATGTCAGAGCACAGGCTTTTTCACTTTAGGGTCCCTCAGCTTTTGTTTAACTGTGAGAAGGTTTTCATAATTCCCTTAGCTGTTGTAGCCATAAAGACATGTACCTGTAAGCCTTTTAAAAGTAAATTCTCCATAGTGGCCACTGTAACTCTGTTACCTTTTCTAAGGTATCTCCATTTCTCTAGAAAAGCACAGATATTGGGTTCACAGCTGTTATGCATAAAATTGGCTGGAGGTCCAAGTGGAGAATTTCTACACCCTTTGGATTCAGGTGAGCCCATGGTTTTCTGTATTCTAGTAACTTTACCTACCAGATGTCTACTACTGGGCATAATCCAGTTTTAAAAATCAGATACAATGCAATTCTGGGCCCACTCCAGTCAAAGAATTGCTCAAATTATGTCCTAGAGGTCAAAATGCAAATTCACAGAGCTTGAATTCAAGAGGAAACTTATCCATGATCTCCAGTCTCCTTGAGAGAGTAATGGGTAAAATGAGCTTGGCAGATGCCTTTGTTTGGTTACTTACTCCAGGTACCTTCGCTTGGTTACTAGGTACTAATGGAAATCATCAGATGTGTCATTTGGATTCCACTTCTAACACCAAACTGTTAAAAAAAACTTTCAACCATATAAATTTTACAGAGTTCACTTGAACAAAAAATGATCCATGGTCACGCAGCACTCAGACTAGAAGCAGTTCCACCAACCATCAATGTGAACAGCAAATTTTAATAGGCCAGACACAGAATTAAAGTTGAGAGATTACCTGACTGCAGCTAGTTGTCTGCCTTACTTGTGCATGATGTGATGAGTTAGCTGCCTGTGATTGGTTGAATTCTGGCTTTCTGTGATGGCTGAAACCTTGTGATTTGTTACAAATATATATATATATATATATACTTTTATGTTAAGGTTTTATTTGATTATACACTGTGTTAGGGTGATATTTTTTATGTAGAAACTCAAAATATGGAGAAAGGCTCAGGTTATTGACCCCGTGATTGTTTAACACAATCACAAGATTTAAAAAATGGGTCAATTACCTAAGAAACAGCAAGGGGACTTTTTTCTACTCATTACTCAAAATTTGGAAGTACAAAAATATTGATAAATGCAAGTTTATAAAAGAAATCTGAAGTGATTCCAAGATGGAAGACTGAGAAGCTTTGGGCCCTTATTCCCACAGGAAAACATAAAATGAACAATAATGAACCATAATAATTTTGTATGAACTTTGGAAACAAGTTAAAAAGCCACAGCAGCCATACACTTAAAGAATAAAAGAATACACTTAAAATGGTAGAAAATACTTTTTGTTTTTTGCTTTCTCTTGTTGCAGCCCCTCACTGGACTGGTGTAGTGTGGCTCAGTTAGGGAAGAGCCACCTGATTCCTGTTTTTTTCCCATAGGATGGAAAGAATGTCACTTGCTTGCAATGTTCTGGCTAGTCTAAGGCTTCCTGAAGGATTGCTCTCTGTTTCACCTGACTCACACTGCCAACAGAAGTGGCAGCATAGTTCAAATGTCAGGTAGAAGGTCATTAAAAGAAGTGGTTGGTCAGGAACATGTGAGAGCTGCAGGAGAACTATAGACCTGTGGGCACCTGGGGGTAAGATAATATGAGCAAAAAAAACAACAAGAAAACACCTAAGGTTTTGAGACTCTTATGGAAATTAAGACATTTAACAGCAGCCATGCATAAAGGAGAATTAGAAAAAAAATGAATCTTAAAAACATTGTAAGAGGACCAAGTACTTCAACACCAGTCTAATTATTTAATGTCTTCTATTGCATAGAATTGTTCTGCGAAGTCTGATAGAGTTTAATGTTTTGTCAAGTGTCCAATTTTTAATAAACATGTACCAGAGAATAAGGATAACATAAGTCATTCCAAGCAAGCAAGTGAGCAAACAACCAAAATACTCCAGAAACTGATCCTAAAGGCAGGCTTCAGATTTGCTTGATGAGTTTTTCAAGCAACTCTCCTAAATATGCTCAATAAAACAAAAGAGAGCACAACAGACAACCACATAAAATAACAAAAATGATGTATGAAGAAAATTAGAATATCAAAAAAAGATATAAATATTATCAAAATAACGAAAGAAATTCTGGAGCTGAAAACACAATAATAAAATTTAAAAATTCAGTAAAAGTGCTTTAAAAAAAAAGACTCAAACAGACAGGAAAATAACCAGCAAAACTGAAGAAAAGCCATTTGAAATGATCAAAAAAGAAAAAAACAGCAATGAAAAAAGTGAACAAAACTTAAGGGACTTATGGGAGTACATTTGGTAGTTTTAAGGTACACACATTTTATCATGAATGGTTTTTCTAATTTCCTTTTTAGAATGTTAAGAAATAGTGGTTAAACATAAACTCATATTAGTGTGTTAATTTTGTACTATCTAATTTAGCTGAATTCGGTATGAATTCGCTCTTTAAAACAAAATGCTTAGGGTTTCCTTCATATAAGCTTATGTTATCTGCTAATAGACATAATTTTTTCTTTCCCATCTACATGCTTTTTTCTATATGTGTGTGCAAGTGCTCTAGCTAAAATTTCCAGTACTGTGTTTAACAGAAGTTTAAAAGTGGATATCCTTGTCTTGTTTTTGATCTCAGAGAAAAACCTTGCAGTCTTTCACCTCTGAATATGTCAGCTGTGAGCTGTTTACATACGGCCTTCATCATATTGCAGTCATTTCCCCATATTTCTAATTGCCGAGTGCTATTGTAAAAGAAAGAAGTGCTAAAAGCTGTCAAATGTTTTCCTGTATCAAATGAAATAATTCTATGGTTTTATGCATTTATTGTTACTGTGATATATTACATTTATTAAATTTTGTGTGTTGAACCATTATTGTATTCCAGGAATAAAGCACAGTATTTTGTTTAATATAATGTTATCACTATTGATATTACCTATATTATAACTGTATATATTCAGAATAAATTGACAGTATTATTATATTATAGAATAGCCCTCTTTATCTTCACTAACAATTTTTTTGTTTTAACGTTTATTGTCTGATTTTAGTATAGCCACTCTGGCTTTCACAAGTTTGCATTTGTGTATAAATACTTTTACATTTATCTTATTTGTGTCTTTGGATCCAATGTGAGAGTCTTATAGAGTACAAGAGGATACTGCAAAGAGTTTGTGGAAAAATAGAATTAAAATATAATATGAATCTTTCCATGAAAGTTGTGAAGTACCCTCATCTATTTTCATCTTGCTGTTATTGATGATACTGTTTTTCAGATTCAGTTAGACAATCTCTAACTTTTGAAAGGATTAACCAGTCCTTTCATGTCCAATGTTGATATTGATACAGTTGAATTTGCATCCGACATTTACTTTTTGTTTTTTATAGACCACATGCCCTTTAGGATATTTTATTCTTTTTCCTGCTTTCATTTGCTTTAAGTGATTCTTTTTCATGTCGCATTTTAATATATTTAAAATTTACTTCTACACGTTTTCAGTTTTTTCTCACTGGTGTCTCTAGGAGTTATCGTTTGCATTTACCTCATCACAGTCTGCTTCAGAATTATTTTAAAACAGCTCTAATGAACTACAGAAACGTTATTTCTATATATCTCTATTTCTTTCCCCAACTTCTTTAGTATTGTTATTTTATGTATATGTTACAAACTCAAAAATATAATGTTCTGACTTTCTCTATGGAATTATATTTATTTTTAAAAAGCTGAGAGAAGTTAGTTGATCAATTATATATTTACATTTTCCATGATAACCTTCTCATCTCTTATTCTTTTCATTTTTCCTGTGAATTCAAGTTATTATCTTCAGTGATTACCTTGACTCAATATAGCTTTGATTCTCCAGGTCCTGGTGTAGCTATTAGAAAATATGTCTATATATTTATAGACCCAATTTTTTGGTTACATATATATTTTTTATGCAATTGCTTTTAAAAATAACTTATTAAAAATAAATATATATTCATACTGTCTTCTATAATTACAAAATTACTTTTATCAGTGCTCTTTCTCTTTTTCTGTGCCCTCAATTTACCCTCTGTTGTCACTGAGGGACTACACTTTAATATTTCTTATAAGGTAAGTGTGCTAGCAGCAAATTTTCTTTTTCTTTATCTGGGATTCTTTATTTTGCCTTTAGTTTTCTCATAATTAATTAATTAGTTAAATTAATTTTGCTAGCTGACCAGAATGGGGATCTGAACCTTTGACCTTGGTGTTATACCACCATGCTCTAACCAACTGAACTAACCAGCCAGTCATGCCTTTAATTTTGATATATAGCTTTGGTGGATACATAATTCTTGGTTAAAAGATATTTGTTTGTTTGTTTGTTTGTTTTAACACCGAATAAAAATAAGAAGAGGTTTTAAAGGACTTTCAAGAAGGCAAACAGATCCAAACCTAGGACGTTTGCCTGGATTGAGCAATGAGGTCATAATGATAAAAGTTGATGATAGATTGTACTGGGTTGGAGATAGCTAGAAGAATTATACTTGAAGACAGAAGTCTGTGTGGTAGGTCTGAAGTCTGACTGAGTCCAAGTGGAGAAAATGTTAGGGAATCAGAGAAGACGTGTGGTAAGTACATCAGGCTGAATGCAAACAGGCTGGGAGCTGGAGTACTGTTCTCAGTTTCATAGGTTTAGAAGACTAAAACTCACCACTGTAAAAACCACATATTTAATTAGAAAAGAGAAAATTGTGACAGATAAAATGATGTGTGGTAAGGTTAGGGTTAATTACCACAAAAAATGTTGTTTATGGGTTGTCAGAGAAACAATAACTTTGGAAGTTGCTAAAGAGTAGGTGCTCTAATGCTGAGTGCATGAAATAAAACAGTCCCATGAGTAGAAGATGCCGAGGAGACTGAGAATGAAAATGGCACAACACATCACCCCAGGACCTGATACTAAGTTAGATATATTTGGAAGGGCAATGTATATTCCAGACCTCAGTGCTGCTTAACATGGAGATGTTCTTTCTTCCTTCTATATGTGCAAGTGCCAAAATTGGCATACTGGTGGATAGTGAAAAGTATCCTGAATTCTGCTTTCCATGCCTGGTGCTCTAGCTTAGAGTTGCGTCCTCTGGAAGACAGAGCACCTTATTTAAGTAGGTCTGCCAGAGGTGGCATTTTCTTAATTCCCGCCAAAGTGCTTATATTCTAAGTATAGCTTTAAAAGCCAGAAACCAATAGGAAACATGTATTAAGACCAGCAGGAATTACTCAAAACATTGAGGGTATATTGAGAAATCTAAGAGACATTCTACTCATTTATGTTAGAATTATTGGTAAACAAGGGAATGTCCTGCCAACTGCCTGACCATGAGCCAAGGTGAGCACCATCCCACATGCCACTTCTGTGGGCCCAGACCCAAGCCTCAGAAAGGCCCACCCAAAGCCTGAGAAGGAGCCAAGGTGGTCTACCACAGCCACTGCCACATCTACTGCCACTGCAAGGATGGCTCACCACCAGAGTGGCAGCCAGTGCCAGCCTGCAGGGAGCCCACTGCACATTTGATTGCATTGAAACAGGAGTCACCAGTAGAACTTACAAATAGAGAAAGCCTTTCTCCTCATAGCCCAATCCAGAGTAATAGAGGAAACAAGTGCCCTACCAGATGACCAAACATTAATGAAAAAGTACTAGAACTGAAAATGAACAAGAAGATATGACACCATCAAAGGAATACAGTAACTCTAAAATACAGATCCCATAGAGCAAGAAACCCTAGAAATGTCTGAAAAGGAATTCTAGGCAGTGATCTTAAGATAACTCAAAGAGGTGAGAGAAGACTCAATTATGGAACACAATAAAATAAGAAAAAGTATCCAGGATATGAAGGGGGAAATTTAAAAAGAGATTAATACCTTAAAAAATAATATAAAACTCCTAGAACTGAAGGATTCACTCAGTGAAATAAAAAGCACAACAGACAGCTTGAGCAGCAGGCGAGAAGAAAGAATTTCAGAACTCAAAGATGGTATTTTTGAAATAACTTAGCCAGACAAAAAAAGGAAAAGAGAATTTTAAAAAAGAAAAAAATCTAAGAGAGCTAGCAAACAATCTCAAATGCACAAACATCTGAATCACTGGTATTCCAGAAGGGGAGGAAAAGGAAGTTACGCTGAATACCTAGTTAAGGAAAAATAATGGAAAGCATCCCAGGCATAGGGAGAGACACAGACTTTCATATCCAGGAAGCCCAAAGATTGCCAAACATATTCAATCCAAAAAGATCCTCTCCAAGACACATTCTGGTCAAACTGGCAAAGCTCAAAGACAAAGAGAATTCTAAAAGCAGCAAGAAAAAAGCATCAAGCCAACCATAACGGACCTCCATTAGACTAACAACAGACTTCTCAACTGAAACCTACATTCCAGAACAAAACAGGACGATATATTCAAAATACTGAAAGAAAAAAATTGTCAGCTAAGAATTCTATACCCAGCAAGAGTAGTGTTGCAAAACAGGATCGCTCTAGACAGGCTTATCACTGCCCAAGTGGGCAGCTGTGCCATTATTAAGACAGAATGTTGTATGTATATTCCTGATTTCTCTTACACTATCTCCCTTGCTCTGAAAACCACGCATGCCAAAATTAAGGCTATTGATGCTAGTGCCCAAGACCCTTTCTCAGATTGGTTTTTCTCACTTGGCTCACTCTGGGAAAAAAGTCATAATAAGAGTAGCAGTAGTGACAAGAGTGCTGTTGTTCAGTACTTGTGGGCTGTACTGCATTTATGGTATTTGGATGCAATGCACAGTTCGCTACTCCACCCTAGGGGACATGCAGAAGATTAATGTGCTGTGAAGACTGAGAGTGGAACAGTCATATGTAGGAGTGGAATGTAGGGTAAATGCTAGACATAGCCCTATTCCCTCCTCCCCATACATACCAGAGTTCCTCCTTCCCCTGGGGAAACTACTCCTGGCCAAAGTAGTTATCTAGGGGAAGGCATGCATCCTTTAAGACAAACAGGGCTGGAGGGAGCAGGGAACCTAAGTAAATGAACAAGCACTCTGGCGCCAGAAGAGTAGAGAGTAGGTTAACTTATCTACTCAGCCAGATTTCCCACACACTCTGAGTTACGTGAGTAAGATGAGAGTCTACATGTAAGTCCGAAAATAATTTTACCACTACTCTGATCTGTTCACTATATAACTGTTCTCATGTACCCCATAGCAGTGTGGATATCTGACTGACCCACCACCATCAGTGACTCTCATAAATCTAATAAACCAATGTCTCTACCAGCTGGACCACCAGGAGTGTTCTTTGGAGTTGGCAAACACTACATAAGTGCCCTCTCACATATGGCACTCCTGCATTAGAGTGGGTGACCTGAATACCCCTCTCTCAGCATTGGATGGACCATCCAATCAACATTGGATGTTGATTTTCCAAGCAAGAAATCAACTAAGAAACAAAGGATTTAAACACCTTAGACCAATTGGACCTGGAAGACATCTACAGACCATTTTATCCAACAACTACAGAATATATATTCTTCTTATCACCTCATGGAACATTCTCAAGGATAGACCACAGGTGAGGTGACAAAGCAAGTCTCAGCAAATTTTTAAAAATCAAAATAATTCCAAGTATCTTTTCAAACAACAATGGATTAAATCTGGAAATCAATAACAAGTGAAACTCTGGAAACTATACAAGTGCAGGAAAACTAAACAACAGGCTCCTGAATGACCTATGAGCCCAAGAAAAAATTAAACAGGGAATCAAAAAGTTTCTTTAAACTAATAAAAATAAAGATATATCATACCAAAACCTGTGGGATCCTGCAAAAAGCCATACTAAGAGGGAAGTTTATTGCAATAAATGCTTGCATCAAAAGAATTTTTTTTAAAAATCAAATAAATGACAGCACAACACCTCAAAGAACTATAAAAACAACAATCCAATTCTCAAAGTAGTAGACAGAAATAATTAAGATCACAGGACAACTAAATGAAAAAGAAACTTCAAAAATGATACTAAAGATCAATCAAACCAAAAGTTGATTCTTGAGAAGATAAATAAAATAGAGAAACCATTAGCTAGATTAACAACAACAACAACTATTCCAAAAAAATTAAAACAGAAGCCATTCTCCCAAAGTTATTCTATGAGACCAGCATCACCCTGATACCAAAACCAGACAAATATAAAACAAAAAAAGAAAATTACAGGCCAATATCTTTGATGAACATAGATGCAAAAATTCTCAACAAAATGTTAGCAATCAGAATACAGGAATGCATCAAAAAAATTATACATCACGATCCAGTGGGATTTATCCCAGGGAAGCAAGCATGGCTCAACATATGCAAATCAGTAAATGTGATACACCACATCAACAATACCAAGGACAAAATCCATGTGATTATCTCAATAGATGCAGAAAAAAACATCTGACAAAATTCAAAATCCCTTCATGATAAATACTCTCAGCAAATTAGATACAGAAGAAAATTATCTCAACACAATGAAAGCCATATATGAAAAATCAATCATCAATATCATCCTGAAAGGGGAAAAAATGAAAGCTTTTCCCTTAAGAACAAGAAAAATACAAGGATGTCCACTCTCACCACTCCTATTTAACACAGTATTAGAAGTACTAGGTAGAGCAATTAGTCAAGGGACAGAAAGAAAGGGCATCCAGATAGGAAAGAGTGAAATCAAACTGTCCCTGTTCACAGATGACATGAGCTTACATATAGAAAAACCTAAAGATGCTAGCAAAAAACTCTTAGTGCTGATTAACAATTTCAATAATGTGGCAGAATACAAAATCAGCACCCCAAAATCAATAGTGTTTTTATACTCCAATAACGAACTAGCAGAAAAAGAAATCAAGAAAGCAAGCCCATTCACAATAGTTGCCAAAACAAAACAAAACAAACAAACAAACAAAAAACCTAGAAATCAATTTAATCAAGGTGATTAAAGATCCCTACAATGAGAACTATACAACACTGCTGAAAGAAATTAAAGAGGGCACAAACAAATTGAAAGACATACTATGCTCTTGGATTAGAAGAATTAACAGCATGAAAATGTCCATTCTACCAAAAGCAATCTATAGATTCAATGCAATCCCCATCAAAATTCCAATGACATTCTTCACAGAAATAGAAAAAGCAATCCTAACATTAATAGGGAACAACAAAAGTCTCTGAATAGCCAAAGCAATCCTGATCAAAAAACAATAAAACTGGAGGCCTAACCCTACCCAACTTCAAATAACATTACAAAGTTTCAAATAATATTACAAAACATGGCAATGGCATAAAAGCAGACACTTGGACTAATGCAACAGAATAGAATGCCCAAGAATCAACCCACAGACTTCTAGACAACCAATCTTTGGCAAAGGCTACATGAGCATACATTGGGGAAAAGACTGCCTCTTCAATCAATCATGCTGGGAAAACTGGACATCCATATGCTTAAGAATAAAACTGGATCCGTACCTTTGAACATATACCAAAATCAACTCAAAATGGATTAAAGACTTAAATATAAGACCTGAAACCATAAATTTACTAAAAGAAAACATAGGGGAAGCACTCCAGTTAGCAGTACTAGGCAAAGAATTTATGAATAAGGTCCCCAAAGCACAAGCAACAAAAGGAATAATAAACAAGTGGATTATATCAAATTAAAAACCTTCTGCACAGCAAAGGAAAAAAACAACAGAGAGGAAAGACAACCTACTGAGTAGGAGAAAATATTTACAAACTATACATCTGACAAAGGATTAATATCCAGAATATATAAGGAAATCAAACTACTATACAGTAAAAACAAACAAATAAACAAACAATTCAATTAAGAAATGGGTAAAAGAGATGAGCAGATATTTTTCAAAGGAAGACATACAAATGGCCAACAGGTACATGAAAAAGTGTCATCATCACTAGTCATCCAGGAAATGCAAATCAAAACCACATTGAGATATCATCTCACCCCATTTAGACTGGCAGTATGAAAAAGACTGAGAATAACAAATGCTGGTGAGGATATGGGGAAAGGGGAACTCTTCTACATTGTTGGTGGGATGGTAAATTAGCATAGCCATTATGGAAAACAATATAGAGGTTTTTCAAACAACTACACACAGAACTACCATATGATCCAGCAATCCCATTATGGGATGTATATCCAAAGGAATGGAAATCATCATGTTGAAGGGATACCTGCACTTCTATGTTCATCACAGTTCTATATACAACAGCTAAAATATGGAACCAACCTAAATGTCCACCACAGATGACTGTATAAGGAAAATGTGGTATATACACATGATGGAATACCACTTAGCCATAAAAAAGAATAAAATTCTGCCACTTGCAGCAACATGGATGAGACTGGAGAGCATTATATTAAGCCAGACAGAGAAAGAGAAATACCTCATGTCCTCACTCATACCTGGGTAATAAGAAAGAAGGAAAGGGAGAAAGAAAGAAGAAAGGAAGGAAGAAGGAAAGAACCACAATAATATGTTGAATTTTCAGAAGGAGAGAACAGACCTAATAATACTAGAACTGGGGAGGGGGGAGAGATGGGGGCTGGGGAGTGACAGGTTTGTTAAAGGCATAAAGAAAAATTATGACTTTTAATAATGAATATGCTAATAATAATAATAATAAATAAAATTTAAAATATTTACAAAAAATCACAAGATGGCATTAAGAAAAAATACAAATTTTAAAAATACAGTATAAGAACTATTTGCATAGCATTGACAAGCATTATAAGCAATGTAGAGATGATTTAAAGTATATGGACATTTCTGTTGGTTGTATGCAAATGCTATGCCATTTTATATAAGGGACTTGCATGTCTCTGAATTTTGGTATTCTCTGTGGTCTTGAATCCAACTCCTTGAGGATACTGAGGGGTAACTGTATTTATTTCTATTTGCAGTTGAGGGAACAACTTTTCCAATTTCTTTAGGAGATAGTGAATAGATTTGAGCAGTAATGGGAGAGAGAGAGAGAAAGAGAGAGAGAGACAGAATATTTCCATATGCACTTTGTATGTGTACAAAATATACATAATACTATTTTTTTCTTCTGGAAGTTTTTTCATAGATATTCCAATGTGTATTTCCTAAGAACAACGATTTTTCTATGGGTTAAAAATGTCCCCCAAAAGTTCATATATTAGAAACTTGACCCCCAGTGTAACAGTGTTAGGAGGGTGGGAAATCCAATTATGGTGTTTGAAAGGTGAGGCCTTTAAGAGGTGATTAGACTGTGAGGACTGTGCCCTGCTGAATGGATTGATCCATTCATACAGTAATGGGCATGGATCCAAAGGCTTTGAAAGGAGAGCAAGTGAGAAGGTTAGCTGTCTTGCTCAGTTCATTCTTGCCACATGACGCCCTTGCTACCATGGGACTCTGTAGAGAGTTTCTACACAGAAGAAACCCCTCACAATATGTATCCCCTGGATTGTGGACTTCCCAGCCTCCCAGATCAAAGCTGTGAGAAAAAAATTTCAATTCTTTATACAAAAAAACAATTATTAAAAAGCATGTGTTGATGATAATGTATATGACAATAAAACCCCCTGTAACAAGATTATCTGGAAAAATGAGCTTGCATCCTAAATTTTTGGAATTCTGCACTTCTTAATCTGCTGCTTTCCAATAATAAGGTAAGTTTTGGTGTTTCTTCTGGTGGCTCCCCTTTCTACCAATCCCAGAGACAGGGCTTGTTCTGCTTCTGTAGGTGACATGACAATTATGGGCCTGGAGGAAAATGGGCTGACGACATCACTTTCTTATAACCACATCCTTGGGGTCTCATCTCACATACACAGCCCCAGTCCAAGAACTGAGCTTGGTGAGTGTGGGAGCACACATGCTTGACAAAGAACAGGGAGTGCACAAAGGGCAAAAGTCCTAAATGCACTTTATGCAGAACCTAAATGCTGAAAACAGCACATGCTGAAAACAGCAAATGGTTTCTGCTAGATTAGATAAGAAAATTAAAGTCATTTCTTATCCATTTTACTCCCTTTCCTTTATTTCTCAAGATGTTTTCCCGGGATTGTCCCATAGCCAATTTCTTTTTATTCCCTTGATAAATTATTGATTCAGTTGTTTTTTTCTCTTGTATTTCCTTGTCTGTACAATAAAAGCTGAAACAAATACTCAGGGCTGTGTCTTGTTTCTCCCTTCTTGAGGGAGTTGTCTTGGTGTAGTCCCTTCAGCCTTCTCATTGCTCTTAATATTTGGGTTCTGAGTAATCTTTGCATCCCCACCACACAGAGAGAAGTGACAGGTGAGTGTGTATTTTTCAGCTTCATTAACAGAGAGAGCTCAAGACTTGGGTTGGTGGTGAAATGAACCAGAATTTTCTCAATAATATGTTAAGATAATTCTCTTTTTATAACTTTACTCCTCTCTCATTGAGTCATCACTAAATACAATAGATGTCTTCAGATGAAAAGATTAATTTCATAAGTCTTATGAGGCACTAAATGTATAGATTTCTGAAAGGACTTTTATAATTTTATGATGTTGAATTTGGACTGGAACTGTGTTTTTCCTAATTTTCTAATTGTTTTTCAAGTTATTGTATATAATTAGATCAAATTTTATGTTTTAAAGCCAGCACTTCCTGGTTGGTGAGGTTAAAACATAAATTCATAAATTACACCATCCATGTTTTTGTCTTCTTTGGGTCCCTCAGTTTGTCTTGCAGTAGTGACCTGATCTTCTACACTGTGGCTATTTCCAATGCGACCCAGACCAACTTGCTGGTCCTCAATGATGGCTGCTCACTTTCCCCGTGAAGCCCATTGTCAGGAGCTTGTTTTTCACACTGAAACTATCCAGCAGTGTCTTCTCTGTGGGAATTATGCTGCTTTCATGTGCACACATAGTCGTTCTCTTGTGCAGGCATCAGAGGCAATCCCAGAACCTTCACAGCACCGACCTGTCCCCAAGAGCCTCCTAAAAGAAAAGGCCACCCAAACCGTCCTGCTGCTGCTGAGCTTTTTTGTGGTCATGTACCGGATGAACCTCGTCGTGTTATCATTCTCAACTCTGTTATGGACAAAGGACCCAGTCCTCCCACATGTCCAGAAGCATGTGTTTAATGTCTATGCCACTGTCAGTCCTTTTGTGCTAATCGGTTTTGATAAAAAGGAAACCACGATTCCGTAAAATTTATAACAGAAGTGACATCAGTCTTTACGCAGCTAGTTATGAAAAAAAATTCTAAGGAATAGATTCTTCTGCCATTGGTAAAATTATTCCAATAGTGCAGGATTTGCCACTAATTTAATTAAAATGTGTGGTTATAATTTTGTTACATCTAAATATGTTCAGAACTAGTGCTGCCAAAGACATGTTTTTTATTTTTTGTTTTTTGGTTCTTTTTAGTTCAATGTTCATCATAAGTTGATATTCCCATATCATCCTCTTCATTTTTTTATTTTGATTCTCAGCCCTTCACACACAAAAAATGTTTCTCCTTGAAGTGAACTCTTAAGAATCTTATATTGGTAATTAAATGCTGGTGTTTTTCCTTTTGAAAATGTTTAAATTTATGTGTGTCTATTAAAGATATCTTAGTTAAGTATCCAATTTTACCCTTAATAATAATTTTTCTCAGCACTCAATATTTATTTCCCTATATTCTGGCTCCAAAAAAATCATGCAGATTTTGTTCTTACCTTTGTAGTTGATCTCTCTTTCTCTGTCACTTCTTTCAAGCAATTTTTTCTATTTTATTTTTATGCAGTTTTGCTAATATTTGTTTTGAATACTGATACAAAGCTTTTTTGATGAAAAAAAATTTCTGAATTCAAAGATTCATAACTGGTTTCAAAATTTGGAAATTTATAAATAAGCATCATTTTGATTATCTTTAATGTTTATATGTTATACTCAGTATACCAATTTTACCTGAAATAAAAATATACAGTACTATATTTATATTTTGTATCACTTTCCCCTCTTTACTCTATTTGGCTATATTCATTCTGCTCAATATTTTAGTTCACTAGTCCTGTCATCAGCTCAGTCTAATTTCACGTTTAACTCATAAATTTAATGTTTACTACATTTTTTTTTTAGATTTCTCTGTTTTTAATACATGTCTTACCATGTTTAGAGTTTCTTGCTCTTTCCAAATTATTTTGATTTCCTACTTTCCCATTTTATTTACTTAAATATTTTAAAAATAAAGCCAATATTAATGTTTATGTGGCATCTATTTTCTTGTGACTGTTTATTCATGTAGCTTATTTCCTTTTGTGCCTTATCATTTTTCATTTGGTTTTTGCTTTTGGGAGATAGCACCTTTAGGATTTCTGCAGTCAGCTAATTTCTTTATTTATTCCAATTGTGCTGGGGGCAAAATAGAAAACCCACATAAATTTGATGTGTTTGCAACCAGGCAGTATCTTAAGGGAGCACTTGATTCTTAGATTGAATAGTCTCCTCCATGTTTCTCTATTTACTTCAGCTCCTAGGAATTGCTTATACTTTCCTTTAAATTTATTCAGCATTTTAAAAATTCTTGTAATGTTTTAAGTATTTTTAGTTGTATGCATTAAAAGTTTTTGAAATATATAATATTTTCACAGAAGCACAAATATCTACAGTGTATAAATAAGTAAAATATTTCACATAGATTTTTTTGGCAGACAACAGTATCTCATCAGAGACACTCTTGAAATTTCTGAAGTTTATTTGGAACACACACAACCCTATATACATTCTAGTAATAATAATTTGTTCAGTGTAATTGGTTTTTAATACTTAAAATTTTGTTTTATGTTTTGCATACATTTCTGAAATAATAGTGCTCCACAACAGGAACAGTACCTATGGATGGTAAATATTACTGTGTATGGTAAATATTACTCATCTAACACAAGAAGCTAACAGTACTTGTGGGTTTCTATTGTTTCTATTGTTATTTCATTGTGCCTGGAAAATATGGTCTGTTGTGTTTATGCTTTTATGAAGACACTTAAAATTGGTAGGCCTAAAACCTCCCATTTTTAATAATTTTCTCTGGCATTTGAAAATAATGTGTATCCTCAGTTTGCTGGTGAGAAATGGTTTTCTATTTGTATTTTTAATTGGTCAAATTTTCTAATGAAGTTATTTAACATCCTTTATCTTCATTTATTAGCTATACCACAATACATTAGATACATATGATGGTATTAATGTCACCTAACATGACTGCAAGTGTATCAATTTGTCATTTTTATAAATCTTTGAGTTATATATTTTAATGTTTAGGTATTAAGTCTGTATGTGTCAATGACTTAGAACAGTGTGTAACACATTTTATTTACTAAATTAGTATTAACCATTCTGACATCATATTTTTATTTGTTCATGCTACTCTTCATTTACTTTGTTGTTTTGTATTTGTTTCCTACTGAAAATTTAATTTTCCATCCTATCTAAAAGAGGAGGCAGATTTAATCTGCAGTTTTAATAAAATCCAAATTCAAACATGCTCTACTAACTTAATTTATTTTCAGTACATCATTTGTGCACACAATCAATGTAAGCATTAAGTATAGCAGCTATAGTCATAATTTACATTCTTCAAATGGTTCATTCATTGATTGCCCCAAAGCCTTGTTTTTACACATTATTATTTCTGATTCTTTCATGTCAACTTCAGAGAAAATGTAGAAACACAGAATACTACAAGTTAAAAATAAATACTTTAACAAGCAAAAATTATGCAAATAAACTTAAGAAATTAAATATATAAATATCCCTTCATAGAGAGAAATATATCAATAAACCTATAATGAGGAAATAGATTAAATTAATTTAAAATATTTCCACAAAGAAAAGCCCAAGGACAAGTAGCTTAACGCAAATTCTGCCAAATATTTAATGAAGAATTAATACCAATTCTTCACAAACACTGCCAAAGAATTGAAGAGATGAGAATATTTTCCAATTTCTTCTGTCAGGTTAGTATTATCCTGATTCCAAAATTTAGCAGAGGCATTACAAAAAAGGAAGATAATATATTATTATCCCTCTTGTATGCAGACACCAAAATCCACAAATATACTAGCAAATTGAATCTAGAAAAATATGAAATTTGTTAGAAAGCATGATTGTATTAGTCCATTTTGTGTTACTATAACAGAAATACCTGAGATGGTAATTTATAAAGAGCAGAGGTTTATTTGGCTTGTGATTCTGGGACAGCTGCATCTGGCATGGCCTCAGGCTGCTTCGACTCTTGGTGGAAAGTGGCAAGAAGCTGGCAGGTACAAGCAGAGAGGGAGCAAGAGAGAGGAGGTGCAAGAGTCTTTTAAACAACCAGCTCTTGTGGGAACTAATAGAGAAAGATCTCACTCATTACTCCCCCCACCTAGAGAGAGCACTAGCCCATTCATGAGGGATCCATCCCCACGATTCTGCCACACTTGGGATCAGATTTCCATGAGTTCTGGGAATACAATACATCAAAAGCTCCATCAATTGACCCCTGGTCCCCCAAAACTCATGTCCCTGTCACATACAAAATACAATCATTCCATCCCAAAGTCTTAGCTTGTTCCAGCACCAATTTAAAAGTCCAAAGTCCAAACTCTCATCCAAGACCAAAGGCAAAACTCCTTCCAGCTGTGAACCTGTAAAAATCAAAACCAAATTTATCTACAGCCAAGATACAATGGTGGAACTGACACTGGCTACATATTCCCATTCCAAAAGGGAGAAATAGGCCAAAAGAAAGGAGAAACAGGCCCCAAACAAATCCAAAACCCAGCACAAAAGACATTATGTCTTAACACTCCCAAATAATTTTCTTTGACTACAACTCCTGCTTCCTGGCACAATGGGGCATCTGGACCCCCAAAGCTTTGGGCAGTCTTCCTCCCACAGCTCTGTGATGTGCAGTCCACTGAGCTGCACTGGTACCTGTGGCTTTTCCAGGCTGGTGCTGCATGTTGCCAGTGGTCTTACAGATCTGGGGTACTGGTGGCAGCCCCACTGCCTTGGGTCTACTAGACATTTTCTGGTGGAGGCTCACTGTGGGAGCTCTGCCCCTGCAGCAGGTCTCTGCCTGGGCCCCCAGACTTTTCCATACCTCCTCTGGATTCTGGGTGGAGGCTGCCATGCCTCCACTGCTCTCATGTCCTGCCGGCCTGCAGACTTTTAATGTGGATGCCACTGAGGTTTCAGGCTTCTACTCTCCAGAGCTGCTCCATGAACTACACTTTGGGCTGTTTGAGGAAGGCTTGCTCCAGCTGGATCAGCTGGAATGCAGGGAGCAGGTTCCTGAGGTCCATCCTCTGGGACAACTCAGTCCTTCTAGGCCTCAGGGTCTGTGATGGGAGGGGCACCCTTCCAGACTTCTCAAATGCTTTCAGGCATTTTTCTCTCATTGTCTTGGCTATTAGCATCTGGCTGCCTCACCACCAAGCTAATGTCTTTAGCAACCAATTTATCTGCTTCACCCTTGCATTTTTCTCTTGCTCTCAGCTTCTCTACCACATGGCCAGTCTGCAAATTTTCCAAATCTTCATGTTCTGCTTCCCCTTTTAAATTCTGGCTTTGCATCATGCCTTTGCCACCATAACTCAGAGTAGGCTGTTAAAAGTAACCAGGCAGCTTACTTAATGCTTTGCTGCCTGGAAATTACCTCTGCCAAACATTCTGGTTCACAACTCTTAGGTCCCACCTTCCACAAAGTCCAAGGGCATGGACACAATGCAGCCAAGCTCCTTGCTATGGTGTAGCAAGGGTGATCTTTTGTCCAATTCCAGATAAGTTCTTCATTTCTATCTGAGACCTCATCATCTGCATGGTCTTTACTGGCCACATTTCTATCAGCAATCTGGTGGTCACAGCCATTTAACCAATCTCTAAACTGTTCCAAAGTTTCCCTCATCTTTTTGTCTTCTTCTAAGTCCTCCACACTCCTCCAACCTTTGCCTAATTCCCAGTTCCAAAGCTGCATCCACATTTTCAAGTATCTGTATAGCAACACCCCACTCTTTGGTACCAATTTTGTGTATTAGTCCATTCATGTTGCTAAAATAGAAATACCTGAGACTGTGTAACGTATAAAGAACAGAGGTTTATTTGGCTTATGATTCGGGGACAGCTGAACCTGGCATGGGCCTCAGGCTGCTTCTACTCATGGTGGAAAGTGGCAGGCAGCCAGGGGGTACAAGCAGATCACATGGTGAGAGGGAGCAAGAGAGAAGAGGTGCCAGGGTCTTTTAAACAATCAGCTGTCATGGGAACTAATAGAGCGAGATCTCACTCATTACTCCTCCCACCTAGGGAGAGCATTAACCCATTCATGAGGGATCTGCCCCTGTGACTCAAACTGCCACACTGAGGATCAGATTTCTATGAGTTCTGGGAGGACAATACATCCAAACTCCATCAGTGATCAATTGGGATTATTTCCCAAATGTGATGTTCATTTAACATTCAAAAAGCAGATTACAAAATAAAAGTTATAATTGTCATATATTCATTACCTAATCCCATGTATATGTAAGGTATTCATTCAAAACCTAATAGAACAAATAAATAAGTTTAGCAAGGTTACAAAATATAAGAACAACATATAAAATTCAACTGTGATTTTATATACCAGAAATGAACAATCTGAAATGAAGTAAAAAAAAAAACCCACAATTTTATTAATAAAAGCATCACAGGAAAAAAATAGAAATGACAAAAAGTGCACATCTTTTATACTGAAAAACTTTAAAAAGTCATTAGTAAAGTCAATCAAAAAACTGAATGAACAAAATACATCAAATATACAATGATAACAATATTTAATATTGTTAAAATCATAATACTCCACAAATTGACCTATGAATTCAATGCAATCCCTTCAACCTTCCAACTTTCTTTTTTACTGAAATTGATAAGCTCATCCTAAATTTTACATGAAAATTTGAATAAAACTGAATATGCAAATGATCTGAAAAAGATTGGATGACAAGCAAATATTACTACAAAGTTACAGTAATAAGGTGTGGTATTTGCATAAAAATAGACTCATGTTGATCAATGGAATAAATTTGCAGGTGTAGTTTTTTTATTGAAATTTAATTGATTATACATATTTGCGGGGTATAGTATTGAATATCGATATCTGTGTACAATGTGTAATGATCAAATCAATATATTCATTGCTCATTGTTACACTGGTCCAGTATTAAAAACTTTAATTTATGGTAAATTGACTTTGAAAAAGAGACCATGAAAATTTAGTGCAAAATATATTGCCTTATTGACAAGTGATGAGAAAATTGGATGTTCACATGCAAAGAATGAAGTTAGACTCCTACTTCAAATCACAGATGAATAGTACTCTAAACAGATCAAACACCTAAATATAAAAGCTAAAGACTATAAAATTCTTACTGAGACATTTGAATATTTCTTTGTGTAATTTTGGATTAAGCAAATATTTTTTAGAATACACCAAAAGCACAAAAAAGGAAAAGAAAAAGAAAGGACTGGCTGGCTGCCTCAGTTGTTCAGAGTATGCTGTTATAACACCGAGGTCAGTGGGTTCAGATCCCCATACCGGCCAGCCACTTAAAAAAAAAAAAAAAATACAAAAAGATGAACTGAACTTTAACAAGTTTTTCTTTTGTTCTATAAGCAACACTAAGAATAAAATAAAAAGACATGTAACATAATATGCAAAAATATTTGAAATTATATATTTAATTATGGTCTACTGTACCCAACATAAAAAGAACAATGCAAGTTAATAATAAAATGGACAACCTGTCAGTCTTTAAAGCTGAGCAAGAAACTTGAATAAACATGTTTTCAAAAAAGATATATGCAAGTTTCCAACGAAATTCTAGTTAAAAACCAACAGCAATGAGATAATAGTTAATTGCCAATAGATGACTATATCAAAAAGATAACATGTGTTAGTAAAGATGTGAAGAATGCGGAAGCCTCACAATTGTTGGTGGTCATTAAAATAGTGCAGCCAACTTGTGAAAAAAGGCAGTTCTCCATGATGTTATACATGGAACTATTGTATGGCCTCGAAATTCCACTCCCAGTTAAGTGCCCCCATGAGTAAAATGGAGTCAGTATAGTCAGGCCCCCTCACCTAATATCCAGAGTGTATAATTCAGCACATCCATTGTAAACAGGTTACATAAGAGGAGCATAACTGCACATGTGCGCCCATATGTACTCCTTGGCTCATTCTCACTATCGTGTACTTTCGGTATAAAAGGCAGCAGCTCTGGACCCCTGGCCAGCAGAGCTTGCATTGGAATAATGCATGTCTATCCTATCATTGGCTGCTAGAATCTCTTCAACTACCTGACTCACAGCCTGCACAGGATGGGGCAGAGGGGTCTGTGATCCAGCCTGACAATTGGTTTAGTAGACAGGATTCTGAGCAGGTAAGGAAGCCACTAGTCCCTCAGGAGGGGGAGAAAATGTGGCTACCCACAAGTATGTGGTACCCAGCAGCCACTTTCTTGTTGACTGGCATCTGGCTTTGCTAACTGTACTATGAGTCAACACGGACCAGGCATTCTATGAAGTGGTGTGGCTTCAAGATTTGCAGCCGAAAGCAGACATGTTGGAAGCATGGGTACTTGTTCTGGAGGCTGAAGTACAGCAACCTGTCACTCCTGCTTATGACATAGGAGATGATGACGAACCCAGTGGTGAGTTGAGGGAGAAGTTGAGGGAGACTGTGCATCCCCTGGCTTGACCTGTTGTACATCAGAAAGTGAAGCATGAACAGCCCATGGGCTCAGACAGACAACTGGTAGGCAACCCACAAGTGACCCAATTTACTACTTATGTCCCCTACACTCAAACTGAGTTGGTTAACTTGGGGAAACAGTTTTGGCAAAACAGGGTGAACCTCTAGCTGCTCAGCTCCTGTGACCGTGGGACCTAGGGATGGATAGTGTGATGTGCTCTGCTGATGAGATGGAAAATTTAGCCTCTATCACCATGCACCCATCCCTGAAACAGCAGCTACAGAACAGCTGCAGACATGCACCAGGACAGCATAACCACTCCTTGATGGAATGGGTGGATGCAGCCATCTGGAAGATGTGGACAAATGCCAGAGAACTGCCCAAAACTGTGAGTAGATGGCAAACATATGCCAAGCTGGTCCAAATAACTTGGGAGTGCGGGATGCAGCAGTCCATGTTCAATATGAACACCCATGGCCTGGACGATGAATGTTTTACCAGCAGCATGAGAGATAGTGCTGCAAAATTCTCCATCAACATCCTTTGGGACACTGATGGCCATACTGACCCCGTACATTGGTCATTCTATACATGAAGTAATGACCCTCATTGCCAGTCTGTGAAGCACAGGGAAGGAGACAAACAAAGGGGATCTGAAAGGTGGTGAAGACCAAGTTCCCCCAAAATGTCCAGATGCTGCCCAGAAGGGACTGAGCAAGACCAGCCATTTGCAGATGTGGTTTGACTTGCTTACAGCAGGGATTGATAGGGAAAAAATCAACTGGCAACCAAATGTGGTCCTGTTTGCCTTGTGGCAGCAATTGCACCCTGAACAGCATTACACCAAACTTCCTAAAGAGGCAAATGATCAAGTATTCCCAGCGAATCTGAAAGATTTCATGGCTACTTCCACAGAGGTGGATGGACTGTTCTCTTTCAGCTAGGGAGCAGGCTGAGGTGCTCACCTTTTGGGGACAGATGAGGACTGGAGGTCTCATGGTGAACTGGCAATACATTGGTCAGAGACAGATATACAGTGTGTGTTAGCACTGGTGGATACCGGCACAGAATGTAGCCTGATACACGGCAACCCAGATAAGTTTCTGGGGGCCACAGTGAATGCTGATGGCTATGGAGGACATGATACTAAAGTCAAAGCTGTGTGCTTGCTGCTGGGCATAGGAAGATTGCCTCCTCATGTATATACTGTGTATGAATCTACTCTAGCTGAATACATGTTGGGTAGAGATGTACTTTATGGGTTACAACTGCACATGCTGATCAGAGAATTCTGGCTGTGGATACAGAGAGTAAAGCCTGTGTTGTGGGACATGCTAAACATGACCCACAAGTATTACCCAAGTCAATACGCGCAGTCAAGGTGAAACAGTATCACCTGCTGGGAGGACATGCAGAGATGGGTGCCACTATATTGGAGTTAGAAAAGGTTGGCATTATTCATCCTGCACATAGCCTGCTTACTGACCCAGTATGGCCAGTGAAAAAACCTGATGGGACCTGGACAATGACTGTGGATGGTCAAGAACTGAAGAAAGTAGTACAACCTTTGCATGTGGCTGTGCCTTCAGGTCACAACTTGATGGATCAGCTGATGACTGAGCTAGGAACTTATCATTATGTACTGGACCTTACAAATGTTTTTTCCTCTATCCCAACCTTGGCTCATAGCTAAGATCAATTTGCCTTCACTGGGGAAGGAAGGAAATGGACTTTCCAAGTGCTGCTCCACGGCTACCTGCATAGTCCAACCATCTGCCATGGTTTAGTGGCTGGGGACCTAGCCAAGTGGACTAGGCCCAACATGGTTACAATGTTTCATTACAGATGATGTCTTACTAACTTCTGATTCTCTTACAGATTCAACCAAGGTGGCTCCAATGCTCCTAGGTCATTTGGAATAATGTGAGTGGGCCATACATGAGGGACTTTCCATTTGGATATCGATTTGGAAATATCCAAGTAGATAGTGGCAGGCCACTGACCCCTGTGGGGACAAGCCACGTGGCAAGAGTTATGGGAATTAGGACATGAGAAGAAAGTAACTGTTTTCCATGTCACAGAATACTTCCCCTTCGCCTGTCTGGGCAATGATGTAGCCAATGCATTGGCTAAGATAAGATAGATAGAGAGAGATCCAGCCACTGATGTAGGCCACTGGTTACATCAATGGATGCAGCATGCTGGCTGCAAGACCATGTGGTCAATGGCTCATAAAATAGGATGACACATTTGTCTGGTGTACACTCAAGAGAGTCCACATCCCTGGTGGGTGCCACATACCAACAAGCAGATAACTCATGGAAGGGTGCCCCTGACTTGATAGCAAGAGGACATTGGGGGACTACTGTCCAGGTCAGAGAATTTCAGGTATATCTATACAGCCATTGATATGGCTACAGGTGTTCTGTTTGTATAGCCCTGCAAGTCCCCAGACCCAGTAAGCACTATTAAGGCACCAAATAGCCTTGTCGGCACCTGGTCACAGAGAGCTATAATGAAACCCACTTTACTAGACATGAAGTACAGACATGGGCTTCCCAGTTGTCTATTAAGTGGAAATTACACATGCCATATCATCCCCAGCAGTGGGAATGATTGAATAGTGCAATGATCTTCTGAAAAAGGGACTAAGGCTATCCATCCAACCCCCTTCCCTGAAGGGGTGGACATGGCATTATGGCCAACAGTCAGAATCTTGAATGACAGACCCCACAAGGGCAGGCCCTCCCCAGTGGAGGCTCTGTTGCATAGAGCCATAGCACCTGTTCCTGCAACCATTCTTTCCAGGATGGTAAGCTGGCACGTGTTCTGCCAGAGGGATGAGAACTCCCTCTATTGGTGCCAACAACTTTTTTGTCTTTTTGCCAACAGTCTTGTGGCTGCCAACAGCACAGTTGACTGGGAGCATATATATGCACTGAGTTTCCTACCAGTGTGGCCGCAGGATTCCTGTGGGAGATCATCCCACTGACGACTGCTGCCTGAACTTGGCCTGAACAGAATGCTGTGTGTATAAGCCTGACTGTCACATAATGTTGCTTAGCAACATTTGCAGCAATGCACCGGTGAAACTCACGCTGTCCACAAATGACTAGAGATCCCCTCCAGGAATGGTGAGCCAATATGTTGTCCTCCTGGAGGTGGGTGTTAGCTGTACAGGGAGGAAGTGCCTGTGTTTTGGTGGCATGTTGCTGCAGCCTATATTGCTGCTGTGGCCTATGGATGCAATGGTCAGCCATTCTCACTAAGGGAACGTCATGGAGGATCTCAGACACATAGATTGTACAGTGAGGGACCCTGAAGCATTGGGGTGTGAAGAAAATGGAGTCAGTATAGTCAGGCCCCCTCGCCTCATATCTGGCTGGGTATGATTCAGCACATCCATTGCAGGCAAGTTATGTAACAGTAGCATAACTGCACATGTGCGCCCATATGTACTCCTTGGCTCATGGCCACTACTGTGTACTTTCAGTATAAAAGGCAGCAGCTCTGAACCACTGGCTGGCAGGGCTCATGTCAGAATAAAGCATGTCTATCTTGTTATCAGCTGCCAGAATCTTTTTTCAACTACCTGAATCAGGAGATGCACAGGACAAGGCAGAGGGGTCTGTGATCCAACCCGACACCCCCCAAAATAAACATCTCTGGCCATCCAAAGACTCAGGCATGAATGCTCATATCAGCACTATTTTATATAGCCAGAAATGAATGCAACTCAAATATTCATCCACTAGTGGAAGGAAAAGTAATATGTGGTTTAGCCATACAATAGGGAAGTTCAAAGTCCAGGAAACACATCTTGTGAAGTGGTGGCTTCAGCGATGGCAGGCATCACACTGCAGAAATGGTGGAGTGGGGAGGGCAAGAGAGAGCAGTGAGAGAGGCAGACTCTCCTCTCTTCTTTTAAAGCCCTCTGAACCACATCCCTGACTGCCATTTTTAATCCATTCTCTACTGCACAGTCCTGCAATCCAATCACCTCTTCAAGGCCCCACCTTTCAATAACATTTTAATAGGGTTTCCCACCCTCATAATAGCCATGGTGGGGGCCAAGTTTCTAATATGTAAATCTCAGGGGACACAAGATTCAATTCAATCTTCAGTGAGTTTTGGGGGTCATAATTCAATCTACTACAGTGAGGGTGTGGACAAAAGGGAACCCTTGTACACTATTGTTGAGAATGGAAATTAGTACAGGCCTTATAAAAAATACGAGTTTTCCTCAAAAGATTGAAAACAGAACCACCACATGACCTGTCAGTCTCACTACTGAGTATATATCTAAAGCAAAGAAAATCAGTATGTCAAAGTGATATCGGCAATTTTATTTCATTTTTTATTTTGAAATGTACATCACATTATCATTAAATATAGTCACCACAGTGTGTAAGGGAACCCTAGAAATATTTCCTCCCATCCGTCTGTGACTTTGTACCCCTTGACCAACCTCTGCACGTTCTCCCCTTCCCCCTGCCCTTCCCATCCTCTGGCAATCACAAGTCTCCTCTTTGCTTTTATGAGATCAACTTTTTAGATTCTATATGTGAGTGAGATCATGCAGTATCTGTCTTTAGGTACCTAGCTCACCTCACTTAACATAATGACCTCCAGTTTTATCCATGTTTCTGCAAATGACAGGATTTCTTTTTTTTTTATGGTGGAACAGTATTCCACTGTGGACACTTACGTTGATTCAACATCTTTGCTATTGTGAATATAGCTGCAATAAACATGGTTGTGCAGATATCTTTTTGACATACTGATTTTATTTCCTTTGGATATATTACCAGTAGTGGGATTGATGGATCATATGGGAGTTCTATTTTTAATTTTTTGAGAAACCTCCATACTGTTTTTTCATAATGGCTGTACTAATTTACATTCCCACCAACAGCTTATCGGAGTTCCCCTTGGTCTACATTCTCACCACCACTTGTTATTTTTCGTCTCTTTGATAATAGCCATTCTAACTGTGGTAAGATGATACCTCATTATATTCTTTATTTGCATTTTCCTGATGATTAGTTATGTTGATCATTTTCTTTATACCCATTGGCCTTTTGTATGTCATATTTTGAGAAATGTTGATTCAGATTTTTACTTGTTTTTTAAATTATATTTGTTTTGCTGCTATTAAGTTGGTTGAGTTCCTTACATATCCTGGATACTAACCCCTTGTCAGATGCAAAGTGTGCAAATATTTTCTTCTGTTCTTCTGGTTGTGTCTTCACTTCTGTCAATTGTTTTCTTTGCTGTGCAGAAGATTTCGTTTGATGTAATCTCATCTGTGTGGTTTTGCTTTTGTTGCTTGTGCTTTTGAGGTCTCATTAAAAATTTCAAAAGAAAAACATGGATGAGCTTAGAGAAAATTATGTTAAGTGAAATAAGCCAGGCACAGAAACAGAAATACCACGTTCTTACTTATGTGTGGGAGCTAATACAAATAAATAAATAAGCAAACAAATAGAAAAAGACACAAAAATCACAATAATTTCCTGAACTTGTCAAAAAAAGAAAACAGATATGATGTTGATGAGAGTGGGAAAGGGGGAACGGGATGGGGTAAGGAGAGGAATTGGTAAAGGGCTACAAAAATCAACTACATTGTATAATGATAAATAAAAAAATAAAAAATAAAAATACACTTCCCAGACCAATGTCCTGAAGAGTCCCTCTATGTTTCCTTTAGTGGTTTTATAGTTTGGGCCTTACACTTAAGTGGTCAATACATTTTGAGTTGATTTTTGTAGATAATGATATATGGGGTATGGTTTTATTCTTCTGCATGTAGCAACCCAGGTTTTACAGCACCATTTATTGAAGAGACTATATTTTCTTTAATGTGTGTTATTGCACCAATATTTACAGTAGCAAAGATATAAGATCAAACTAAGTGCACATCAATGGAAGAATGGTTAAAGAAAATATAATATAAACAGGGACTGAAATTTTTTAAAAATGAAATTCTGTCATTTGTTACACAGATAAATGTATAGCTTTTTCTGTTAAGTGAAATTACCAGGCACAGAAAGACAGACACTGAATGATCTCAGTTACATGTATCATCTAGAAAAGTCAAACTTAAAAGCAGAGAGTAGAATGGTAGTTGCCAGGGTCTGAAGTGGGGGGTAGGGAAGGAAGTGGGGAGATGTTTGTCAAAAGATACAAAAGATCAGTTGAATATGAGAAATAACTTCAAAACATCTATTGTGCAACATGGTCACTATAGTTAATAGCAATGTATTGTATACTTGAAAATTGCTAAGGGAATAGATTTTTAAGTGTTCTCACCATAAAAAAAGATAAGTAACTGTGGTGATAAGTATGTAATTAATTTGGTTTACCCATTCCACAATGTATGCATACACCAAAACATCATGTTGTACTACATTAATATATACAGTATTTATTTGTCAGATTTAAATGTAAATATAGTAAAAGACGTGTAAAAAAGTAAAGGTCACCTAAAACTTCTTTAGCCATAGGTGAGCACCATTACCACACCCTGCGTATTCTTATGCACATTATTCAAAACACGTACACACTTATACACAATTTACATACCCAAATGGGAACACACATTACTTTTAACTTTACTTAATTATGGATATCACTTTTTCCCTTTTTCCCACCCACAGATCAAGCTCCATCTTCCTGTAAAACCATGGAAGTCATCTAATTACTTTTATTAATAAAATCTCTCTCTCTCTCTCTTTCTCTCTCACTCACACACACACACACACACACACACACACACATGCACTTAGCAGGACTGGGATCACTATTTTATTAAAAATTAATTTTTATTATTATATACATTTGACCTTGAATCTTGTTTTCTTTTTCCAAATCCACTATTAAGATCTTCCTAGTTATCTTGTATAGTTTCCCATCATTGTTTACAAAAGCTGCATAATTTTCCATGATATGAATGTACCACAATTTATTAAGCCATTATCATTCTGGTTATTCTCATGTTTGAATAATTCACCAAAATCTTGCATGTGAACATGTTATTTATTAACATTTATATCTCATTTATTTGGAAAAATTCCCCAAATTAGAATTCTTGCAGAGAAGGGCAGGCAATTTTTAATTATATTAAATTGTATTCCAAAAAGGCATAACATTGCACATTTATACCAGCCATACACAAGATATGCCCTTTTCTGTACATCCTATCCACTAACAGATTTGACTGCTTTTCGATTTTTGATAACCTGGGGAGTGTTATATACTACATAATGCAATTTAAATTTATTTCCTGCATGGGAATAACACTGGTTATTGTTGATAATGATTATGGAAGTATATTTTCATTGCACAGTTTCCTTGTGATTCATGTGGGCTGAGAGCCTGGAGACATTTCATTAGTCACAGAAAAAAATCAAGAAAACCTTACTTCATCTAGAAACTTGACTAGGGCCCTAGCTTTGAGACTCACCAATTCCAATGAGACTTTAATGTCTTTTTTTCATAATGAGGATGATATTGTCTTAAAAGAAGTTGTCACAAAGTCACAAAAATAGAGCTTGTGTAGTTGCCCCTTTCAGCCTTTGATCTTGTAGCATCTGGTTGGCCTCCCTGCCTTTGATCTGTGATCTACATGGAGAGGTAGACAGCTCCACTCTGGCCTGAGGCAGCAATTTGT
Organism: Cynocephalus volans; assembly: GCF_027409185.1. NCBI lineage: Eukaryota > Metazoa > Chordata > Mammalia > Dermoptera > Cynocephalidae > Cynocephalus > Cynocephalus volans. The sequence goes on along the minus strand of NC_084463.1, from coordinate 43,126,177 downwards.
GTCTTTCACATGCCAGCATGGATCACCTTCTGAGGTCCCCCGTGCAACACCTGTCTAGTGCTCATATAACCCACTGAAATTTCACTCATCTCTATTGGTTAACCAAACCTTACTCATGGCCCTCTATTCTTTTCAGCTCATTCCCTTCTATGGCAATTACTTTACCTTCACTGACAACCCCAATAAAGAATCCAGTCACTTTTATCTTTGTTTACTCATGGTGACCTATCTACACTATTTTACTGATGAATGAGAGCTGTTAAGAAGTTAAAATATCTTACAAGAAAAAGAAATGTAGCTGTGAATATGTACTTATCCCAGAGAGATTGCTTAGTATTTTCCACAGACAGGTAGGTAGGCAGAAGGTACGTAAAGTGTTTCCAGATCCTCACTTTCCCTTTCTCTCCTGAGTTCCTGTAGAAGGGCCTAAACCTGGAGCTGGTAAGAGTGGCTTGAAAATTGCCGAGAGAGAAGGCATCTGTGCCTCACTCACCCACAGCAGACTTGCTGTTGTTACTAAAGTTTAGGTGCATTAGTTTTTGAACAATGCATATAATTTCTGTTTTTCTACAATGTAAATGATCTGAAAACTTTCTTAACAGAGAATGATAAGGAAAGTTTCCACCCAATATAGGTAAGGGAAACAGACCCCAAATTTTGGGTTTTCCAGGCGTTCAAGAGATAGAAAAGTTATGTTATGATTGCCCATGATAAGACCCACTTTTAAACTTATTAGTCAAATTTGTATTTCCAGAAAGTTGGTGCTTCCAATGCTGAGAATTAGCAAGATTTGAATCACCAGCAACACTGAACAGAGATGAGTCTCAAGGACGCTGATGAATGTCTCAATATTACAGGCGCAGGAAGAGAAGGTTGTGCTTTATGCTCATCAACAGGCTTGAAGAACAGCAGTTGGATTAATCCTTTGTGTAAACAATTAGAAACTGATTAAGAAAAAGCTTTTAACAATTTTTTTATGATTGAATTAAAACTGTAGATTGAATTCAACCATGAGATTTACCCATAGGGCTGCATCAAATGCCCTTATGCTGAAAAATGCAATTATGAACACTCCTTTAGTCTTTGCCTCTGGATTTTCTAGATTTTTGTTTTCTACCTTGTCTATTATGTGTTCTGTTGAATTACTGGATGTTTTCCCAGGACCTTCTGAAGAGCTTCCAGCACATCCTTGTTTCTCAAGCTGTAGATGAGGGGGTTTAACATGGGTGTGAGGACAGTGCAAAATACAGACACAGCCTGCTCCTGCTCAGGGGTGTGGGAGGAACCAGGTGTCATATACATATAAACACATGGTCCTAGATAAAAACTTACTACCATAAGATGAGAGGTACATGTGGCCAAGGCTTTCCTTCCACCTTTGAGGGATTTCATATGAAGAACAGTGAGAAAAATGAGGGTGTAGGAAGTCATGATAAGTCCAAAAGGGATGACAATAAAGGCAATGCCCATCACAAAGACAACCAGCTCATAGGTAGCAGTGTCTGTGCATGAGATCTTCATAATTGCTGGCATCTCACAGAAAAAATGGTGGATTTCCCTGGAGCCACAGATAGGTAGATTCATGGTATAGATTGTATGAGCTGTTGAAGCTAAAATACCCCCAATCCAAGACACTATGGCCATCTGCACACAGACCCCCTGGTTCATGATGACTGCGTATCTCAGAGGGTTGCATACAGCTACATAACGATCATAGGCCATGAGGGTCAAGAGGATGCATTCAGCACCTCCAAGTGTAAAGAAGAAAAATATCTGAGCTCCACAGGCAAGATGTGTGATGTTCCTCCTTCCAGAGAAAAAGTTGATTGCCATCTTCGGAACAGTGCTGCTGATGAGGGCCAGGTCTATGAAAGAGAGCTGGCTGAGAAGAAAGTACATTGGGGTGTGGAGCCTCACGTCCATCCATATCAGGAGGAGCAGGATAAAGTTCCCGGTGACTGCAGCGAGGTAGATCAGGATGATAGTGTGAATAAGGATACAGACGTACTTCATATTGGGGAAGAGTCCCAGAAGGATAAAATCTGTTGTAAATGTTTCATTTCCTCCCTCCATAGCTGTGACTGATCTGGTTGAACCTATTAAAGAAAAAGGCAAGGAAAAGAAAAGGCAAATGAAATGTTATAAGACCTTTTGAAATATGCTTTATTGGTCAGCTATTGTTTCAATAATGTAATATAAAAGGCAGTTCTCCAAATTTCAGTGTCTATGAGAACAAACATGTAATTTTTTAAAATTCCACGTCTGCGAGTCAGCTGGGGTGTTCTGCTGTACACTGACGGCCAATCTCAGGCATACTCCACTACACGTCTCTCATCCTGGGGCCTGCTGCTCTCATGGGGGACGGCAGAAACCAGAAACAGGCAAGTGGAACCATATGCTTCAGCTGAAGGCCTGAGCTTGGAACAAACTCTGTCACTTTCAACCACATTCCCGTGACTAAAGCAAGTCACATGTAGAAGGCAATATCAGTAAAGTGGGGAAGTAAACTCCACCCACAGTGAATCATCGTGGTAATGGGGGGTGAAGAAGGAATTTGAAGCAGTCAGTGCAATCTATTACAATGCTTCTCAGAGCTTCTATTATGACTCTTCTCGATTTCATGGTGTAGATGCTGCGTTCTTGGATATTTTATTATTTACTTCTTGGACTTCTGCTTAGTATGTTCTGTTAAGCCCCAGTGATGAAGACAAACCCATTTCCTGTGATCACAAACAAATTTTACTACAGCCAATTACCTGAGGTTGCATCAACAGAGGAATGAGCTGATACAGTTAGGATTGTGTTGTTCTCTAGATTCATTCATAGCATCCCAATGTAAACCACATCAGGATAATTTAATAATAATCATTAAATGAGATTGCATCAACTGTAAATGAGAAATTATCTTATGCCTACATTCCAGTTGGAAGATACCCACCCCGAAAATTATGGCAGTAGAAATGGGAAGAAAAAAACCCCTCTATGCTACACAGCTTGGAACAGCTTTGAAATTAAATCTGGAATGTAGTTTTTACGACCATGTAACTAATTACACAGATGAGACTTTTGCAAATCGGATATTTTAAACATACTTGTAAGGAAATTAATGTAGTTGAGAGTTTGGGTAAGAGACAGATTCCAAAATTAAAAAAACCCAAAAAACAAACAAACAAAACTTTGATCATGACATGAGGAGTTCATAAAGATTTCTCATTTTCCCATTCTCCCAACCAGCCCTGACTGAGTGGTGCTTCTTGGCAGAAACAATGAAGGGTTTAAATTCCCACTGAAAACATGAAGACACTCTAAGAATTTACTGTTAATTCTGCTTCACTGATATTTACTAGGCTTGCTCACTTCTAGGGCCACAACTGTGTCATTCCATCAGCTAACTGTTGCAGTTCTAGACAGAAGGCAGGAAAAGCTCTTGGGTACAAGGAGGTGAAAGATTAAAAAAAAACCCACCCAGAAGGTAATTTAATTTAGTAAAAATCTTCATAATGTTAGCCCCCAGTTATTTAAACTAAATATTCTCCCCTGGTTCTCAAGTTGCTACAAAGGACTCTATTAAGGGGAAGAACTATACTTCAGAGGGGCAAAGCAGCAGGTATAATGAAGGCAGCTAGGCCGGCCTCTCTCAGATTACCTGCCTTTGTGCACCTACACATGCTGGGTTCTCAGCGCATCATGCTTCTTCCTTCAAGTGGTGACGCTTCAGGACACTTGCTGAAGGAGGCCTTGTGCTGGGAGAGTTGAGTGTTTTGGTTTTCACCTGCAGGAAGTATTTTTGACATTATATAGACAATTCCAAGTGCACATGGCAACAGCAAGTGCCCCAGAGGACTTGAGGCAAATAGGAAACCACAGAGGACGTGAGTCCCTGGACATCCACTAATTGATGTGTTTACCTCCAACTCACTGGATTTTGCTCAAAACAAGGTTTGGGGTGGGGATTACCCTGTGTATCCAGAATTTTATTCTCCTGGGTGCTTAAAGATTTCCCACATTTTTGGCTTGTCTTAGGGTATTATTTTATTGAGATTGATTTTTGACTCATCCACAAGATAAGACATTCTTGTAAATCCTTGCTTAATTTACATGAAGATGTGGAAAAATTTAATTTCTTCCAGTAGCAGCCACATAGGGAAGGAAAGTTTCCTGTAGTGTCAAAAAGATTTGTCCTTCAGAACAAACATAGCTCTTTCACTATCATGCAACTTGGCCGTCTGGTTTTCCCAGTAATTTTTTTTTTGATGGCTTCTCACAAGTAAAATATAAATATATATTATTAGTGAAAAAAGTTTTTGAAAACACATAATTATAAAGAATAACTAGTTAAAGCCACTTATTATCTGACCTATTTCCACCTCTCCCCCTGGAAGTAATTAATAATGACAAAATGGTATGTATCTTTTTAATTCCTTGCTATGTAATATGCACATATATGAGTTTTTCTGGGGTTTTTTTCTGGCTTTTAAAGATAAACTTTTAAATTTGAAACCATTATGGATTTACAGAAAAGACATAAAAATAATACAAAGAATTCAATATATTAGCTTCTCTTACCATCCACCATGGTGAACATTTTAAATCTAATAAATGAACATTGATGTATTACTATTATTTAAACCCCAGACTTTATTTGGATCTCTCCAGTTTCTTACTGATGCAATTTTTCTATTAAAGGACACAATCCAGGATACCATGTTTCACTTAGTATTTATGGTTTTTTAGTCTCCTCTGGTTTATGACAGTTTCTTAGTCTCTTTTTTTAAAAATTACCTTGACAGTTTTGAAGAACACTGGTCTGATATATTGTACAATATTCTTCAATTGGGTTTCTATCATCTTGTCTACAAAAGCAATTCTCTAAAGTTTCACAGCCTTAAACAGGGTGCTCATGACTTGGATGAGACATCCTGTTCCTAAGCAAAAGATTTGTAATTGATCAAGAAATTTTACAAAGATTGTGTGCTTTGGAAGCAGCAGTGTCCTGGACGGGTGAACATCTACAAACTCTCTGGATGCAAAATCAGCTATCACATGGAACGGAACCCCATTCTGTAGTTTCAACAACTGGCAATTACACCCCAATTCACAGCACCAGGAGTGATGCCAACGCCACAGCCCTGAGAGATGATGACATCATCAGTCCCCACCTGGGATAAATTTAAAAGGACTTGCCATGCTAAATGATACTAACTTTGCTTTAACCAAATGTTTTTGTCTTAAATGTGAAACCTTGATCTGTAGCTTTTGCTTTTTCTTTTCAAAAAGGGGAGGGCAAATGTGGAAAATACTAACATCTATAAAGCAAATGTATTTCACAGGGCCTACCTTCCAAGGCCCTTCAGGTACAACCTGACTTTTTAAAATTACACAGAGAAATTTAAGCTTCCAAAAGACAGAAAACTTTCCCCAGGCTCAACTCTCTGTTGTAGATAAAGAATTGTAACACAGCAAAATTGTGGGCTCCAAGGGCAGATGTCCTTGGTGCAGCTAAACTTAATAACTATTGCCATGACAATTATCTTACTGTTCTTTTGTAACCAACTATGTTTCTTTTCTGTAACTTTCCTGCCTGAAGAATAAATACAGAGAGAAGACCATAGTTTGGGTTTAATTATCTGAGGAGCAATGCCTCTCTCTTGAGGGTTCCTAGAAATTAACCCCTTCAGGGCTACTCACTGCTCAGAAGAAATGGGCTTTGAGTAATCCTTTGCATCTCCATTACCCTGGAGGAGAGGTGACAGGTTTCTTTGATACTTTGTGATTACTAGACTGGGGTTATGTGTTTTGGGGTAGATTGCCGCAGTTGTGAATATATTCCCTAGAGTTCATGTGTTGGAAACTTAATTCTCAATGCAAGAGTGTTGAGAGATGAGACCTTTAAGACGTAATTAGGTCAAGAGGGCTCTGATTTCATAAATAAATTAATGACATTATCACAGGAGTTAGTGAATTATCATGGAGGTGGGATACTGATAAAAGAAAGACTTTTGCCTTTTCTCTTCTCTCTCTCTCTCGTCTTCTCTCATTTCCACATGCTTTCTACAATGGGACAGCAAGAAGGTCCCCCCGCCAGATGCTGGTCCTTCAACCTTGGACTTCCCAGTCTTCAGAACTATAAGAAATATCTCTATGTTCTTTATAAATTACCCAGTCTGTGGTATTCTATTATAATAGCACAAAAAAACTAAGACAGCCGTATAGGTGATACTATATCATATCAGGGGATACTTGACATAAACATGACTTATCAGAGGTGCTGTTAACCTTCATCACTTAGTTAAGGTAGTGTTTGCCAGGATCATATTTGTTGGCCCTCCTTGGATTGGTGGTATTTCTGGGAGTACTTTTACTTCCTTGGGACAGAGGGGAGGACATGATGCAAACCCCACACCTAGAAAGTCTTCCAGAAAGCAGTCCACCCCACCCCCAACTCTAGATGCTATGGCCTGTCTTATTTAGTTTCTAACAAAAATATATGAAGTTCACCCTGTTTCCACCTCACTATTTAGCATAGGAAATTTAGGTGCAGAGAGTTGCAGTGGCATTTTCAAGACACAGCTAGTAGGTGGCAGAGACACCACAGTGCCTTGCTGGAAATGAGAACTCAAATATTTAACATGTGATCCAGGAACTGGTTAGTGGTGCCCAAGGGCCAGTAGGAGCATAGAAATGTGGTGACATAGGAGATGATTCTTCCCAGAAAGGCTGGTACCAGGGACTCCCCTGGTATCTCCAGAATGCTTCATCACGAGGGTGTTTCATAATTTAGGGTCACATCATTTTCCCATTGGGTGGGATGAGGAGGGACACTTGGAGGACTGGGGTCTAAAGTTCATATGAAGGAGTATCATCCTATCAGGAACTTACACATGAGGGATATGTATGTTGGAGTGAGCAGGACTGAAGCCATGTTGGGACCTAAAACTGCCTGGGCTGTGAAGGCAGGGAGGATTTTTTAAAGGACAGTTTTTTCTCTCCACTCTTTCTTCCCATCCCCTGACTTTCTAATCTTGCTCGCTAAGTAGGAAAACAAGGCCAAGAAGCCAATTACTGCTTTGCAAAACAAACAGTTCTTTCTTTGAGACTTGTAGAGTTTTGAGAAATGATCAAGGCCAAATGACTGAAGCTGAACTTGGGCACCAGCCAAGTATGCCCGGGCAAATCAAAATCTTGCAGGGTCCTGAGATCACAGCAAAGATGATAACAGAAACCAGATGAGGACTTGGTGAGACCTTGAACCTGACCCATAGAAATGGAGCCCTTGGAACTCACATCCCCTTCTCTCCTGCTTTTCACCTCCCATGTTCCATTCCCTCAACAATTCCTTTAAAAACTCCTGAGTAAATCTATATATTTGTGATGGGATAGCCTACCATCTTCTTCAGCTGAATACATCTGCTTTTCTAACACCAGCCATTTGACTTCTGAGTGGGTTTTTTTCTTTCCTTCTCAAGGGGATGGGCAGCCGGACCTGAGTAGGGTAACAGATTTTGTCAAGCCAGCCAGGAATTGAGTGCATTGGGTGGCCTAGCACCCACCCACACACTTTGGTGGGAGCAAGGCCATTTGTTCTGGGGAGGTCTCTCTGAATTCCAGCAACAGTGTTAACCACTGATTCCCCGCCTTTTGGTTGGTGAAGAAAAGCAGTGTTAGTGAGGAGCCGATGGGCTCTGATGGAGCAAACAGACTCTGAGATTGGGTAAGCTGCCCAGCATGCATTCACACTGCTTGATAGGAAAAGGAACCATGAGTGTGGAATATGACTTGTTGAAACTTTGACCAGCCATTTGTTGGGAGGAGTGCTCCACTGGGTGTGTAAGTGTTTTGGTGTGCACACAGGAAGCTGTTTTCCTACACTATTTTTTATTAACTAGCTTGGTGTTTGGAGATGGCTGTAGGACAAAGAAACCAGCATTTTGTCTGTTTTCTTTTTTGGAAGCACTTCATCTGTTTGACACTTCTGTATGTGTGAGTGTGAAAGTGAAACAATGTCATGGGTAATTTCTCCTCTATCCCAGCTCAAAGTCCTTTGGGCTGTATTCTGAAGATTGGTCAGCTTTTAGGTTTGCATCCAGAGCTAAGAAAGGAATGATATTCTATTGCAACAGTGTGTGGCTTATATGTGTGTTGGACACTGGAGAATGGTGGCCACTAAATGGATCTCTTAATTATCACACCTTGGTACAACTGGAATTGTTTTGCCAAAGACAAGGCAAATGGGATCAAATACCTTGTGTTCAGTCTTTTGTGCTTTTACATAATCAGGACATTTTGAGAGGAGGATCAAGGTCCAAATTAGTGGTACAATGAGGTGGATCCTCCAAACTATCTGATAAGCTACCTTGTTATCCCCCTTTGCCAGACAATGAGAAAAAAAGAGGATAATAAAATGGGAAATCAATAGTTATTAGAGGATTTGAATCCTATGGGACCTTCAGTGGCACCCATTTCTTGAGCCAGTGTCTGAGGCACCTCAACTTCAAATATGGCATCAGAGCTTCCTGATGATGAGTTAAGTGGGGCATCAGCATGGGGCAATAATATGACCAGGGACACGGAGTGGTGTCTCCTTCTAAGACACAGCAGGGTGCCCATTTTGGCCCAGGTGCATACCCAACCATAGGGGGGCAATTTCCACTCTGCCAATTCCCAGTTTGTGGACTAAATATGCATGGCCAGACTGCAGGATTTTGCTGGGCATATACACCTTTCTCTACCTCAGACTTGTTAAATTGGAAACATTCAAATCCTCCATCTAGAGATGATCCTCAGAAAATGACTGACCTCTTTACCAGTGTGGTTAATACTCATTGACCCACGTGGGCAGATGTGCAGATCTTAATGAACATTTTATTAACAGCTGATGAGAGGAGACTTGTCAGTAAAGTCAAAAGATGGGGCTCACCACCTCCATCAAGAGGATCCTAAAGGAACCCCAGATCCTGCTGGGGGTGTGCCCTTGGTTGAGCGTAACTGGACCCAAATAATGATAACATGAGAAGACATCTCTGATGATGGGTGAGGGGGTCCTAAGGGCTCCACTAAATCTTTCAGAGCCACTAATTCTTTTCCCACAGGAGCCCCAGGTACAACTGACAGTGGGGAACAAATTAATTGATTTTCTATCGAAGACTGGAGCAAGTCACTCAATCTTAAACACCAAACTAGCTAAAAGTACTGGGAAGACAGTTTCCATAATAGGCCCCAACAGAAGCTTTTTCTTCAACCTCTGGAGTGCCATCTGGGGGATATGACATTGAGACACAGCTTTTTGTATATGACTGAGTGTCCTAATCCTTTACTGGGAAGAGATTTGCTGTGCAAAGTGACTTTTTCTCCTACGAAACAACATATGCAGATACGAGTGCCTCCTGAGGAAGCCTTGCAGTTCCAGAGCTCCTTTCTGGAGTCAGACATCCAAAATGTGAACTGTTTCCACCCAAAGTCTATGATCAAGAGAATAAAACAGTTTGATTAGACTGAGTCCCTGGCTGAGCTGAAAATATAACTCCTGTGTCTTTAGAACTGAAGACAGGAGCAGGAGTTCCTAGAAAAAAAGAATATCCCCTGAAAAGGGAAGCCTTAGAAGGTATTCAGCCTGTGCTGTAGAAGTTTTTGAAACATGAGCTTATTTGGCCTTGCCAGTCTCCTAATAATACCCCTATATTGCTGATAAAGAAACCTCATTCTAGTGAGTGTCACTTTATGCAAGATCTCAGAGCTATGAATAAGATGATACAAGATATCCACACCACTGCTCCAAGTCCTTGTACATGATGATGGGAAATTATGGTTGGTTTTCAGTTTGGGATTTAAGGATGCATTTTCCTGGATACCAGCTGAAGAGAAGTCACAATTGTTGTTTGCCTTTGCATGGCAAGTCCCCCTCCCCAACAAAACTGTTTTCTAATGTTGCTGGACTGTGTCACCTCAGGGATTTGGAAATCCTCCAGAGATATTTTGTGAGGCACTAGCTAGATACTTAACACCCCTTCAGCTTGATGAAGGAATATTCTCACAATATGTAGATGATCTAGTTATTGCTAGCCCTACCTATGACAAATGATTAAAGAATACCATTATCACTTTAAATCATTTAGCTGAATGTGGATGTAAACTTTCTTCTTCCAAAGCTCAAATTTGTAAGGAAAAAGTTGCCTTCCTAGGGTTTACACTAAGCAAAGGAAAAATGCAGTCTTCTCCTTGAAAGAAGGAAAGCTGTAGCAGCAATCAAGCCACCAACAATAGGAGACAATTGTGAGGGTTTTGGGGAATGGACAGATTTTGCACATCTGGATTCCAAATTATGGGCTAATAGTGTGACTCTTACATGAGGCATTAAAAGGACTAGACACTGAGCCTCTGTATTGGACTAAGGAATTCCATCAGCCATTCTTTGAAAGCTTAAAGGAAAAATTGATGATGATTCCTGTTTTAGGCTTTCCCAATTCTCAAAATCCTTTCAAACTGTATGTACATGAAAAAAGGGTTTGGACTGGAGGTTTTAATCCAGTTACTTGGAACTGTGCCCCAACATATAGCACACTTCGCTAAGCAGCTGGAACAAACTACCAAGGGATGGCTGCCTTGTTTAAGGGCTGTAGCTGCCACCTGCTCTCCTGTTTTTGTCTCCCACATTCCATTTCCTCAACCCTTCCTTTAACCGCCCTGCCCAGTAAATGTAAATCTTTGCGATGGGATAGCCTACCATCTCCTTCAGCTGAATGCATCTGCTTTTCTAACACTAACCATTTGACTTCTGAGTTTTTTTCTTTCCTTCTCAAGCGTGCAGGCAGCCAGCCTGAGTTCAGTAACATGAATGCTTTTAGTGAGAAATGTTATAAGTTGTAAGAAGACAATTGGGGAGTAGGGGAATAATTAAATAATTAGTAGTGTTTAAATAATTAGTTGTGAGGCCATTAGGCTGAGATGGCTCTACTATTCTTGATGCCTAAGTAGCAAATGGACACTTAACTCAGAGTAACTTAACCTATCAGAAACAGTCCACTAGCTTTTAACAAAGGACTTTCCACTTTAACCAAATACTTTATTTGACAACTGTAAAGACCTTATAAAACATTTCCTCTCACATTTGCTCAGTGGAACCCTAAACCACTTGTGGTTTGGTGCTAATTCATGAATTGCTGTTTGCTCAAATAAACTCCTTAAAACTTTAGTGTGCTATGCTTATTTTTAACAGTTTTGGTATCAGAAGTAGGATTCCAAACAGTTTTCTATCTCAGAACTATGTTATTCTAGAGGTATAGGTGAAAGAAAGTGAGCCAAGATGCCAGGTACAATGCAAGTTTTATTAAAGGAAAAGAATCTGTGGGGCTGTGCCCAAAGTGATGGGAAGCCCAGGGCTGCCCTCAGAATGGGGGACAGCACCAGGCGTGCGTGTGCTAGAGCTTATATAGTGTGCCAAGGGCTGGCTGATACCATCAAGGAGGGGCATTATGCTAATGTGGAAACTGTGTGACCAGGGTGGAGAACTGCACCTTTGCAGAAGCAAAAGGGTTTCTGTTTAAGTCATGAGGCTTCTCGTAAAGGGAAGGGAGGAGGGGTTTGGTGCTGGAGTGGAAGACAAGGCTGGCAGCTATTTTGTGCTTTTTGTGTGCACAATGGTTCCAGTCACATCCAAGATCCATCAATAGGTAAATCTTGCTAAATATAATTTTGAATTAAAGTGGACATATGGGAATGTTTTTAACCTAAACAAAGTTATTCAACTATGGCACAAAATGTAAAAAACAAACAAACATCCTAATGCCTAAGAAACAATGGCATACATTTTCTGATTAGTACAGAGAGTAAACTAAAAATGTAAATAAATAAATCTAAAATTAAACAAATAAAGAAAAAATTTTAAAAATCCCTCTCTAAAATACATTTTACAAATGACAAGAAGACATATGTCTTTACAGTTAAACAGGTAAGGGACCAAAAAGACATCCTTGTAGGTATTTAAAACCCAAAATGAGAGGTTCCAATTTAAAAAACCTTATGTCTTGAGATGTTGGCCTTTATTTTAAACAATAAGGCCTTTGAGGGGAAATGTCCTCTTTCACATCAGCCATATGGCGAACCTAATCCCTTTGGCCTGGACTGTTTCTCCACTAGAAAAAGCCTCCAAATGTTTGTTTCCTGGAGTAATAAACAACCAGTCTCTTGGAGTATAAATAATATTTATTTTGGGGATCTCAAATCAAGCCCCAAACTTTCTCATGTGCAAAACTGTCCTATTAACATTTGGACAATTTTCTGTAAAATTTTATAATTAGTCCTCCCTGTCTGTATTCAATTTTGCTTCTCTCAAGTAAACCTTTTAGTTAACTGAAATCTCTCTCCTTGAGCCACTAATAATGTTATGCAATATCATCTGTGTCCTCTTTCTTCTTGTTGGTATAATATTTGCTATATCCATAATCTTTATATGGGGGGGGGAAGCTGATCTCTCTGACTTTAATGCAAGATCAGAAGTATCTGTGCTGAGTCCAGGCATAAAAAACACTTGTCCTATTCTTCAATGGGTACAACCTTGAAGTCACTAGTCTAGTTAAAAAACAAAACAAAATAAACAAAAAGCCCCCCACATACTGGGTTGGAAAACCATCAACTTTGCTGAAGTAGTCTCCAAAATATTTTTCTCTGGCTTAAGAATTGTATTCTGCTGGATAATTCTGAAGTTTTGTTAAGAAAAATTTACATCTATAAAGTAGATCTCCATTTGTTAAGAGTGTATTGTTCTCTGCATCAAAAAAATAAAAAGTACTAATTTACTGGAAAAGGAAAAAAGCATTGACATAAATCTAAATCTTACTTTTGTTGAAGGTTCTTTTCCTGGCCATCTTGTCTTAGCAGGCATTGACCTGTATTGTTCTTTTTTGTTGTTGTTTTGGCAAATGATGGTATTTTAACTTGAAGGCTATGCTTTTTGCCTTTTGTAAGTAAATTTCCTGCCTTGTCTTCACTAGAACAGGATACCTATCTCCCTTAAAATGCAAATTTAGGGAAAATGACTCATCAGAAAAAGAAGAAAAAAAGACAGATTTGGGAATTAGATAAATAAAAAGTCTTAAGCCTTGTTCATAAATATTGAAGAAAAACAGACACTGGATTGAGTAAGCTTAACATACTCTATATGACAGAAACACAATTTGCATCCAAATATTTTATAAAATAGTAAGTTCTTATTACTGTACCTGAAATATGCCTAAAGTTTTAGAATAAAAACTATAAGATCAGATTCTGTGTGTATGATCATGTATATGTGCCTATAGATCTATGAGACTTTTCTACTACCATTTGCTATCAACAAAATTTATTTATATAAGTTCTTTATTTAATTTATTTTAAGGCTAATAATTGCTTATATAAATTGAGTATTTTTAAAGGTCTCAGATGTATAGGAACGAACCATAATGTGTTTTGTTTTTCAATTCATGTAATCTGGAGTCATCTTTAGTAAATAAGAGTTAGTTAAAGTTTATTTGCTTAATTAAAACAGGCTTGCCTTCATTGTTGTCAGAATTAATGTGGAGTTGGAAGACTGGCCTGAAAGCGTGAATCTTACTTGTTGGGAAGGCTCATCTTGCAAAGACCAGGAGACAGAGATCGCTGCAATCAAGCAAGAGGTTTTTTATTTCCACATGCTGGGGTCATTCCATCTTCAGTACAGAAATGGCCCCAAGCTCTTAACTCAAGCATCTTTTATACAGTTTGGTAGGAAGACTTTGGTAACAGGATGGGTTATATGCCATTTATTGGCCACTTTAATCAATTTTTAAAACCATTGGGCTTTTAGCTTTTGGTGGGCAAAGGAAGGACTGAGGTATTGACCAACAGTCTACTCCTCCCTTCCCCCCTCTTTTTTCCCTTGGTGTCCAAAGATAAGGAACTGGTCATGCTGTTCCTGGAATCGGGTGAGCATACTCCCTTCCTGAAACAGGGTGTACTTTGGGCGGTTTGGGAAGTCCCACCCGCAGGGGCTTGTAAAACCTTGTGCAAACTAATTACAGAAGCAGAAAAGCTAGTCAGTTAATATTCAAGGGTGGGGGAAGGGGTTCAGGTCCACAGAGTATACTATAAAGCAAATGTATTTCACAGGGCCTGGTTTTCCAAAGCCTGCAGTTTCAAATATTGACCTTACAAAAAACAGGAAATTTCCCCCAGGCTATTGAGTCTCTGTTGTAATATAAAGAGTTGTAACACAACAAGGTTGCTGGCTCAAAGACAGACAGGTTACTGATTGATATGTAAAGATACTGGGAAATTGCTGTAAGAAGCGAATCTTTGCTAAGATGAAGTTTTAGTTGGTGGACAACTTAATTGTGTTAATGGAATGTCATCTGATTTGTTTTTACTGAATATTACCAGCTTCTATTGTTAAACTTGTTAAAACTTTAAGCCCACCTATGTCTCTTCCTGTAACTTCCTGGGCTGGAAAATAAATGCAGGAAGAGAACCCTAATTCACAGTTAATTTCCCAAATGAAAGGAATGCCTCTCTCTTGAGGGTTCCAGGAAATTAAATACTTTGGGGCTTCTTACTGCTCAGAAGAGATGGGTTTTGAGTAATCATTTGTAGCTCTGTCACCCAGGGGAAGAGGCGTGACAAATCCATAGGGGGCAAAGCAACAAATTAATATATAATACTGTAGATCTAGGGCTAGGTCTGAAGCTCACAGACCCCTCAAGCCTGTTCACAACCCTTCACAGGCAGGTCTATGAGCTAGGTAACAGGAAAAAGGTCCTTGGACCCTTGGTTCAAGAGATAATAAGTTTTATTTGGCACACACACATCTAAGAGCTAGGCAGTCCAAAGAGAAACTGAGCAGCTGCCAACAAAGTCCAATTAAAAACCTAGCAGCTGCCAGCAAAGTAAACGTGCTCTATTTTTAGACAAGAGCTCTGCCAAGCTGCTGCTCACACATTCTGTACAAGAACACACAAGAATAACAAGATAAAAGTACCTGGGTTTGCATGCCTACTAACTCCACCCCCACACAACTTGTTGACAAAGAATGTGTTGCACCACCCTCTATCAGACCTGAGGCAAGGGGGCCTGACTAAACTACTCTATTTTCCTTACAACCCACCATACAATCTATGTATTTGAAATCTTCTGTGATGTTCCCTTAGGTAGTAAAAATGACCTTTAAATTCATATAACCAATTGTCTGTTCAATATGCCTTAAAGTTTGTCCTTAAGCTTGTAATTTTCTCCTTTCAACTATTAGCTGCATATGTCTGGATAGTAGTCATCATTGGTGTTATTTTCCATGTGAATCCTGTAGTCATTCTGATGGGAAGTTTGGTGCATATTCAGTAAACTGACACATTGATCACATGACTCTGGTGTGGTGCCTGCAGCCAGAACACTATGGGCAAAAAGACAGAGGGTTGCTGGTACCAATAGAGGGAGTTCTCACCCCTCTGGTCAAATACATGCCAGTTTGCCATCCTGAGAAAGGATGGTTGCAGGAATAGGCATTTTACATTGTTTGGGGCCCCACACAGCCATACAAACAGAAGACCAGTAACTCTCTGACTTTGGCAGTGGTCCCACAAGATCCACCTGCCACTGTGTCAGGGCACTCTCACATGAGTTATCTGCCCATCAGGGGCACCTGTCTGCTCATCAGGAACACATCTGCCCATCAGGGGCATTTTTTTCTTGGGTTTATGCAGCACCCAGTAAGCCACTGACCACCCAGGCTTGCAGCCAGCATGCTGCATTCTCCAGTGTAGCCACCCAGCTACATCAGCTGCTGGACTCTCTCCAGCCACCTTACCTTAGCCAGCACATCAGCTTCATCATTGCCAATTCAACATGAAGCCTCCAGTCCTTGCCTGCTCCCAAAAGACAAGCCCCTTGGCCTGCTCCCTAATCAAAATGGAACAGTTCTTCTGCCTCCTCAGGAGCAATCAAAAAATCATTTAAATCCACTAAGCATACCTTGCTACCTGCTTCTGGACATTTAGTGAAGCACTGTTCAGGGCGCAATTGCTGCCACAAGGCAAACAGAACCGCATTTGGTTTCTGGTCAGTTTTCTTACTATCAACCCCTGTTGCAAGCAAGTTAAGCCACATCTGCTTATGGCTAGTCTTGCTTGGTCCCTTTGGGATAAAATCCCAAGCATTTCTTGGGGGTTTGGTCTTAGCCACCTTTTGGACCCGTTTTGCTTGTCTCCTGTCCTCTACTTCACCCAAGCTGGCTCTCATGGTTGTTACCTCATGTATAGGATGACCAATGTATGGGGCTAGTATGACTCTCAGTGACCCAAAGGCTGTTGACAGGGCATTTTGCAGCACTATGTCTCTCATGCTGCTTGTAAAATTTTCATCATCTGGGCCACAGGTGTTCACATTAAACATGGACTGCTGCATCCTCAGTTCCCAAATTATTTGAATCAACTCAGCATACGTTTACCATTTACTAACAATCTTGGGCAGTTCTCCAGCATTCACCCACATGGTTTGGGAAGCTGCATTCTCCCATTCCATTAAGGAGTGATTACCTGGCCCTTGTGCATATCTACGGCTATTCTGTAGCTGCCCCCTCAGGGATGGGTGCATGGTGATGGAGGCCAAGTTTTCCATCTCCTCACCAGAACATATCACACTATCCACCCCTAGGTCCCATAACCACAACAGCCAAGCAGCCAGGGGCTTCCCCCATTTCTACCAAAACTGTCTCCCCAGGTCAACCAATTCAACCTGGGTATACAGGACATAGGTAGTGAATTGGGTTACCTGTGGATTGCCCACCAGTAGTCCACCTGATCCCATAGACAGCTCATATTTCACTTTCTAATGCACAAAAGGTCATGCCTGGAGATGCAGTCTCCCCAAACTCACCACTGGGTTTGTCGTCCTCCCTGGTGTGAGAAGCAGGCGTGGCCAGTCACTGCATGTCATCCTCCAGGACATTCATCCATGCTTCCAACAACTCTGCTATCCACTTCAAATCTTCCAGTCACTGCACTTCAACCTTGAGGACAATTGTCTGCACTTCCAACAATTCTGCTTACTTCTTCAGATCAGTTTGCAGCATAGTGAGCAGTAGCTAGGCTCCGGTAAGCAGAAAAGTCGCCACTGGGCGCCACATGTTCAAGGATAGCCATATTTCTCCTTCTCCCAAGGCTTTTGGCTCCTGTGCCTGCTCAGAATCCTTCTGCAGACTATGCCAACTGTAGAGTGAGGGCTGGGTCCAGATCTCACAGACCCCTCCAGCCCATTCACAAACCCTTCACATGCAGGTCTCTGAGCTAGGTAACAGGAAAAAGGTCCTTGGACCCTTGGTTCAAGAGACAATAAGCTTTATTCAGCACACACACATCTAAGAGCTAGGCAGTCCAAAGGGAAACTGAGCAGCTGCCAACAAAGTCCAAGGAAAAACTGAGTAGCTGCCAGCAAAGTAAACGTGCTCTATTTTTAGACAAGAGCTCTGCCAAGCCATTGCTCACATACTGTAGAAGAACACACAATAGCAACAAGATAAAAGTACCTGGGTGTGAGTGCACACTAATTCCACTCCCACACAACTTGTTGACAAAGAATGTGCTGCACCACCCTCTACCAGACCTGAGGTGAGGGGGTCTGACCAAACTACTCTATTTTCCTCACACATGCAGACAAGACACACAACTTTTATTCTACCTTGGTTTAGTAGGTGGTGAGTCAGTTTAAGTAAGTTATCTCTGTTACAAAAATTTTCAGCTAGAAAAATAACTCCATGGTGTTAGGTCAGTGAGACAAACAGACTAAAGGACTCTGAGCCAAATGTTATCATGTAAGAGAGTTTATTTCCAGTGAACCTGGAGGGAAACTGGAAGATCAGCTTTCTGCCCCATACAAGCTAGCAGAGGCTTTACAGAGTTTAATTTGGGAAGGAGGGGATAAGGGGAATGGCCTAAGTTCTGAGAAGGGGTTGGACAGCTATTCCGAGCACTAATGGCTTTGTGGTTTTTCTACTTTTTACAAGATTCTGTTTTGTACCAGATTTTCTTATCAGAACGCACAGGCCTTGAGGGAAAGGGAAGGGATAGGGGGACAGGGTGAGGGAGTGGTCAACATGGCTGTGCTTATGCTAAGCTGGCTATGAGGCCTATACATGGTGGCTAGCCTTATATGGTATTGTAATATATAGTTGACCTAAAACCAAAACAACTGAGGTTGAACATATAAAGCATATGACTTACTGAGCTAATATGACCATTGCAACCAGTAAAATGTGTAGGTTAAGTCACCCTGAGAAATTTACTCAACAGGTGCAATGGTCATATTGGCTCAATAAATCATATGATTTATATGTTGAACCTCAGTTTCTTTTTTAAAAATCAACATTCTTGACAGTGAAGGAGGATCAAGAGCAACTTCACTGACTGCCAAGTGTTCTTTAGTTTGAGTTTCAGTTCAGGAAAAATAAAGGGACCCATTTGTTAGGAGTGCAATTTGTGTGATATTTTTACTGATTTGTGGGGTTTTTTTAGCAGAAATAGATTTAGTTACCTAGAGAACATGGAGGAAGTTTGGTCAAGGCATTTACATCACTGGCGACATAAAGGACCTGTCAGGCAAAGTGGGACACCACTCACATGATGAGATAATGACACACTCTGCCAGTTTCTGCCCTTTTGAGACATCACCATCTGGTCCTGGAGGGAGCATCTGGGAGGCCATGACAAGGATTATCTAATCAGCCGAGGCCAGGCTTCAAAGAAAGTGTAAAGAAACAGAGGCAAAAGCCAAAAGTTGGTGCAAGTGTCAGCTGTGGAAGGTTGCTGGCCAGCCACTGGGATCCTTGGTCTAGTGGACAGAAACAGATTGGAATTGACATTTCTTGGTGTGGGCTACTCTCACAGAGAGGTGGAAGCTGGTCTTGTTGAAACCCACAGAACCTTTAGCCCATTAGGGTAAGGACTTTGAGCACTACCTCTGCCACACTGAGAAGGGACCCAAGTGTACATCTCACTCAAGCCATGCTCTCAAGGATCATCAATCATGCTCCATCAGATGTACACAGTTGATGGTGGATGTGACTCAGGAAAGGACCTTGCAGTGGAGATGTAAGATCCCTGACCTGTTCCTAACAGTATAAAAAACAGGAGTTCTGTGCAGTGTGCTCTTAAGGGATCATTTAGTTTAAGTTAGTAGTAGGCTATGACATAGAGTAATTAAAAGTGTGTTGTGTGTGATATGTGTGATCAGTAAACCATGTGATTCAAGCATCTAACATCTTTATCTCGAGTGGTCCTTGCCTACCTCTAAGGGTCTGTGCACAGTACACATTGTGCTTGTTGGTACAGAAGGGTGTTTCTCTCCCCCGCCCTTTTCTTTTTGTTTGAGGATGTACTTTTTGGTTATTTTTTCAATGTTACTTATATTTATTTTTGTGAAGTACGGAGTGTTGTTTCAATACATGCATACACTGCACAATGAATCACTTAGGGTAGATAACATAGTTTTGCACCTGTTAATCCACCCCTTCTTTCTCCCATCAACCACCTCCTCTCCCAACTTCAAATAACCATTATTGTACTCTCTACTTCCATGAGAGCCATTTTTCTTTTAGATTCCATGTATGAGTAAGACCATAGATATGTGACTTTCTGTGCCTGACTTAATTCACTTAACATGATGGTTTTTAGTTCCATCCATGTTGTTGCAAATGATAGGATACCCTTTCTTTTCATTGCTGAGTAACATTCCGTTGTGTATATATAACACAGATATGTTTTATCCATTCATCCATGGATAGGCATTAAGATTGATTCCATCTCTTGGTTATTATGTCACATTGTGATAAACCTGGGAGTTTAGGGTTTTTTGTTGTTGTTATTGTTTTTTGATATATTGATTTTATTTCCTTTGGGTATATACCAAGTAGGGGGATAGCTGGATCATAAGGTAGATCTAGTTTTAGTTCTTTGAGGAACCTCCAAACTGTTTCCCACAGTGACTATACCAATCTACATTTAAAACAGTTCAAAAACCAAGGAATATTGGCTATTTGTCCTGACTAAAGCTGATAATAATATATTTAAAAAATTTATTTAGAGCTCTGTGATCAAAATTCAGCTTATTAAAAGCAGGTAATTCAAGATCTATTTTTTAAAAAATATTTTCTATTTCTCCCTATTGGGTTTTTGCTTTTCCCCATATGAACTAACTTTTCTTGTTCTCTCTTTTTCTTTCAAACCTATTTGTTAATGAGCATCACTCTTACAAAATACCATATGCTAACAATAAATTGTAGAGGGTGATTTATTTTTAAACTATAAAATTTTATTTTGTTTTATACAAATTTCTAAATATATATACTCCACTGCAGTGAACAGTTCTGGTTTACAGCCAGAATTGCTATTTTTATAAAACACTAAGCCAATAGATTAGAATTATTTACCTGGACTCAGGTCTCCTGGCTCAAATCACCATGCTTTATTTTTAGCAATTTTTCTTGACTCTAAAAATAATCTCAGTTTGGATTTTCTGTTCAACTCAGTCGGGTAAAGGGCATAAAGATATATGATTTGTAAGAATGAAAATGCTGATAATAAATAATAAAAATAAAAAAGAAGTTAATTAAAAGGATCTTACATAAAATTTGTATGTGACTAGATATTACTAGTTGTTTTATTACATTAACTTTATTACATTAATGTAATGTAATATTACATTAACTCATACTTTGTACAGTCATTTCACAGTGCCTAGAAAATGAAAGTTGTTTGATCTGTTTTTATGACATTAATGGCATTTTTAGGCCTAAAACCTTTCCATTTAAGTTTTTTTTCTGGTATTTATTTATTTATTTTTATTTTTATTTATTTATTTTTTTTCATTTTTTCGTGACCGGCACTCAGCCAGTGAGTGCACCGGTCATTCCTATATAGGATCCGAACCCGCGGCGGGAGCGTCGCCGCGCTCCCAGCGCAGCACTCTACCGAGTGCGCCACGGGCTCGGCCCTTTTTTCTGGTATTTAAAAAATAATTCCTATCCCATATTTACTGGTGAATAATGCTGTCCATTTGTCAGTAGGCCTCATTAGTCGATCTTTCTAAATAAAGTTCTTTAATATTATCTATGCTCATTTGTGTAATAAAACAAAACCTTTTATTTCTATGATCCTTTCAATGTCACCTAATATGATTATAAATGTGTTAATGTGTCACTGCCCATGAATAATTGTGTTCTACATTTTAAACTATAAGATACTAAATCTGTGTGTATAAATGACTCAGAATAGTGACTAAGACAGTGAATGAACTAAATATGTATTTACCAATCTGATTAATTACATTTTCATTTGTTAATACAATGTATTATTTATTATGTTATTTATTATTTGTTTTCATCAAAAAATTTTGTCCTATCTGAATTTTGATGAAGAGGAGGCAGTCTCCCTGTGATTTCTTAATAAAATCTGAAGTCAAATGGCATACTTCATTAGTTTCTTTTAGAATAAATAACTCCTTTGACTCACACAACAAATATGAGTATTATCTACAGAAGTTACAGTCCTGTTCTTCCTTCTACAACAGAGGAAACGTTGGGTCATTCAATGATGACAGAAACACCTCATTCTTCTACATTAAACTTTCTGGATCTTCCATGTCAACTACCTAGAAAAGCCCAAAACATGAAATACTACATGTTAGAAATAAATACCTTGATAGGCACAGATTTTCAAAATAAACTCAGGAAAAAATAGAATATATGAATATAAATATAGCAAGTAAAGAAATTCAATTAATTAAAAATCCTCCACATGGCTTAACTGGTAAATTCTACTAAAAATGTAGTAAAGAATTAATGACAACTTTTCACAAACCTTTTGAGGATATAGAAAAGCAATATTGGAAGCCCTTTCCAATTCACTCTATAAGGCTAGTATTACCCTAATACTAAATCCAGTCAAAAGCATCACAGGTAAAGATGACTGTGGATGGATACCCCTGATGAATATACATACAGAAATTCTTACAAAAATTCTGGTGAACTAAACCCAGAACAAATAAAAATGATTGTACACTGTGACCAAATGGGATTATTCACAAATACAATGCTAACTTAACATCCAAAAATCAATCAATGCAAACCACAAAACTAATAGATTAAATAACAAAACAATGATCCTTTTAACAGTCACAGAAGAACATTTGACACATCTAATACTCATTGATGCTTAAGCTCCCTGGAAACTAGAAGTGCAAGAAAACTTCCATGACCTGCTAAAGGGAGTCAATGAAAAATCTACAGCTAACATCATAGTGGTAAAATACAGGGTATTGTATCTTGACATTTGGAAAATAGACAATTGAGTCCACTGTATGACTCTATTCCTCATGAAACTGTAGTTATCATGCAGAGAGATTACACAGGAAAAATAAACAAAATGCTTCATAGTGGAAAATAAGTAGAATTGTCTTTTGTTGCATATGAAATAAAATTGAATATAAATGTTTGTAAGGAACTTACTAAAACCCACTAGAACCAATAAATTACTTGACCCAGGTCACAGGCTACAAGACCGAGATACAAAATTCAATTGTATATGTATGTACTAGCAACAAGCAATCTAAAAAGAGAAGTAAGAAAACAATTCTATTCATAATTGTATGAAATAGAAATATTTAGGAGTAAATTTTAAAAGTCAAATGTAAGTCTTTTAAACACACACACACACACACACACACATTAAACTTTGCTAAAAAATAAAGAGGAACTGAATAAATAGAAAGACATTCAAAGTTCAAGGATAACAACACTTAATATTGTCTATAGCTTACAAGTTGGCAATACTCCACAAATTGATCTAAAAATTAAATAACGTCCCTTAAAATTTCCGTTGTCATTGTTACAGAAATTAAGAAGCTCACCCAGAACTTTATATAAAAATGCAAGGGAAACTGAACACCTAAAACAATCTTGGAAGAGAAAAACAAAGTGAGATGACTCACATTTCCAGATAAAAAATTCACCACACATTTACACTAACCAAGACAGTGCAGTCCTAGAATAGGGTTAGATCCACATAGCTCAATGGAATAGAAATAAAGGTCCAGTAAGAAACACTTTCATTTATGGTAAATTGATTTTTGACAAAGGTGCTAATAAATTTCAATGAGGTAAGAACCATCTATCCAACAAAGTATGCTGAAATCATTGGATATCCACACTCAAAGAATAAAGTTGAAAGCCTAACATAAGTCATATTTTAAATATCAAGGAAAATTGGAAAGTATACCTAAGTGTAAGAGATAAAACTATAAAATTCTTAGAGAAATATTGAAGTAAATTGTTGTTACTGTGAATTTGGCCATGATTTCTTAGGGATTACACCAACAGCACAATCAAGAAATGAAAAAACAAATTAATGAACTGCATTTCCTAAAATTTAAAAGGTTTTCTTACTCAGAACACACCATGAAGAACATGTAAGACAAGTCACCAAATGAGAGAAAATATTTCAAATTCTTTAACTTATTAGGTTCTAGTGTGCAGGATTTATATAAAGAATTCCTCTAAGTCAATAAAAAAAGATAGGTGATCAATTTATAAAAATGGGCAAAAAGACTATAGACATTTTCATAAGAAGATATACAAATTTCCAATAATCATGTGAAAATATCTTCAATGTCATGTTATTAGAGACATGTAAATCAAAATAATAGGTATAACACAGAGATAGTGACAAGTGTGGATGAGATATGGAGAACATAAAACTCACATATATTGAAAATTAAAATGTAAAATAATACAGCCTCTTTGAAAAACAATTTTGTAATTCCTAAAAATATTACACATAAAATCATTGCATGACTCAGAAATTTTGCTCCTTTGTATGTACCCAAATGAAATGAAAATCTATGACTACACAAAACTACTATGTGAATGCTCACAGCACCACTATTTGATAGTAGTCCAAAGTAAATACAACCCAAATGTCCATCACCTAGAGAAAGGAAATGGTCTGTGATATCCCCATGCAACAGAATTCTATTCCCCAATCAAAGTGAATGAGGTAATGATGCCTGCTACAACAGAAAAGAAACTCAGAAATATTAAGCTAAATGAAAGAAACCAGACCGAAGAGAAAACAAAATTCGTTATTTTGTTTATAAGAAATTTTCATAAAGGTTCATCTACAGAGACAGAAAATAGATTAATAATTGTCTAGGGCTTGGGTGGTGAGTTATGAAAACATTGTAAAGTTAGGTTTTGTGTATGGTTACCACACTATGCAAATAGGTTGAAAAGCTTGGAATTAAAACATGTGATCATTATGTTACATAAATTATATCCAATAAACGTTTTCAAAAACAAACATGGCAAAAATTAGTAAAGTTGTCTCTGACTTTCAAAAACCAAGTCACAGACTGAAAACCAAATCTATTTCTTGTCCATTTCAATGAATATTAAAGGTAGGGGTGGAGGCAAGTACATAGATGTAACATGAACATATTTAAAGTGGCTACACATGCAAAATAAAGCAAAACACAACAAAGCAAAATAACCTCAGAATCTTGTAAGGGGGTTGAATGGACAAGGATATGATGATTGATTTTACCAGGTCAGAGAAGTGAAGTCGATGATACTTACAGAACACTGTTCTGAATCACAGACTGTTAGAAGCAAGTAATGGTGTTGTCACAGGGTTAAGAGTATCCTTTATTAAATATGACTCAAAGAAGCAATCTGATATAGTTTATTAGTGGTACCCTGTCTGTACCTGCAGGCACTATTAGAAGACTGTTCCCAATTCTACAGAGGCACTGTGGTTATTCATTCACAATGAACTTTGACATACAAATCAAATATTGCACCTCAAAATTGGTCACTACAAGGTGTGATATGTTTCCTCTTCATTATGCTAAGTGGCTAATGTGTATTATGTGACATCTCCCACAGAAAATTTAAAATTATTTATGTTATTACAAAAAAATTTAAATATTAACAAAGCAGAATTAATCATATATTAAGATCCATCATAAGTTACCATCACTAGTCTTCAGCAATTCTCGTTAATTTGCCTTTCATTTTAAACTATCAACTCAAGTTATCCTGGTCACATTTTAAAGTAAATGTAAGACAAAATATTGTTAAGTTAGTAACAATTTTAGTACTTTTATGTGTATAAAGAAAAAAGATAATGAAAATACATCTATGAAATAATAAAATACAAATAATTTTTAATAGCATATGAAATATTGCAGATTCCTTAAAGCTTAAAACTCTATAGTTCTACAAATTTCAAAGCCTTTTTATAAAACACCTAAAGACTTAAGGTCTAAAATGAACCTGGACACTTGTATTAGTCTGTTTATGTTGCTTATAACAAAGTACACGGAACTGGGTAATTTATAAAGAAAATGAAATTTATGGCTTACAGTTTCTGAGGCTGTGAAGTCCAAAATCCATCTGGTGTTGGTGGCAGTGACCCAGGGGGTCTCACATTTCAAGATGGTGGAAGCAGAGAGAGCTGAGAGAGACTCTTCTTCTTTTAAAGCCCTCAGAACCACGCCCCTGACCACCATTTTTAATCCATTCACTACTGCATTGTCCTACAATCCAATCACCTCTTCAAGGCTCCACCTTTCAATTATCATAATAGGATTTCCCACCCTCTTATCAGTCACAGTGGGGGCTAAGTTTCTAACACATAAAACTTGGGGAACACAATTCAAACTTCAGTGAGTTTGTGGGGGACATAATTCAATCCACTACAACACTCAATGTGGCACTAATGAATGTATCTTTAGTCAACACAGCTCAATAAAATACTGTCTTCAGGTATTTCCAGTACATATCTGCTGTTCTGACTGGTCCCTGTGTTTTGGAGAAGCAGAGCTTCCTTTATCCACAGAACTCACGGAAATGTGGGAGGGAGGCTGCTCTGGCTTCCAGCATCCCTGTGTTTTGTACAATCTGTGGGTCATGATACACTTGTCAGTTAGAAACAGTATTTTTTAAAAAGAAAGATAAACAGAAAGGGGATAGGAAGAAACTAAGAGAAAGGAGAAAAACAGATGTAATCATGAAATAGGAGAGGAAAGAAAGACCCGAATGAGACAGAATGACTTGAAGTAATCCTTGACTTCACAGCACCTCATGAGGCTAATGTTGCTTTAATAGTTTGGTATGTTTCTGCTTGCCTGTATTTCTATGCATTGTGCGTAGTAACAATTTAGAGAAAAAAATTAAAGAAACTGTGAAAACAAACTCTATGAAGACACATATGCTGTAGATGGTGGTCCTTTGAAAGCACTCTTGGTAAAGCTGGACACAAAAGAAAATGATCCACTGAAAATATGTTTAGATGGTTTCTTGCCAGTTCGATACTCATCTATAAGTTTCACAGTTTTACTTTCTAGTACTCTTGTAAAACTTATTTTTAAACAAATAATTAAATTATCAGTGAGGCTATTTTACCCCCAGTAGCATTCCTGAATATACTGTAGTGTCTTAGTGTAGCACTCAAGTGGCATGAATTCTTGAAATATGATAAGTTGATCCCTGTGTGTTCAGTTAGTGACAGCAAAAGGCTCAGCCCCACCCCATTCCCTCTCACGTCCCATCAGTCTGTTCCATACAGGCCAGAGGTAGTTCTTCAGTGCCCTGTTCCTACAAGGTGCTGACCATTCTCATGGTTGGGATTTGTTCTTTTCAGCTATTGCTTGTGAAAAACAAAAGCAAAAACATAAAACAAATCTATGTTGTTCTGTGAGAGGCTGTAAAAGTCATTCAGGTAGGACCTAATCTATTCTGTGCCGAATGGGTTACTTGTTTCTTGTGGAGGCATTAAGTGGTTGAAAATACTGCCATTTGCAGCAACATGGACTTAGAAAAAATTATATTGTGATATAAGTCAGATACAGAAAGAGAAATATGACATGTTCTCACTTATTTGTGGGGGCTAAAAATAAATAAATAAATACACAAACAAATGGGGTGAGCAGGAAGAAGACACAACAATCACAATTCCTTGAAGTTGTTAAGACAAATGAACAGATACGATGTTGATGGGCAGGGAGGGGCAGGGGGAGGGAGAGGGAGGATTCGGTAAAGGGACACAGAAATCAACCACATTGTATATTGATAAAATTAAATTAATAAAAAGAAAAAGCAAATCAAGGAGACCAGCAACTGACAAAACATTTCTGAGATAGAGTGGGGCTAGAGACCATGCATTACATCTGACATCTTTTGTCCTAAAACCTCTGTTATGCAGTGCTTGACAGTGTGAGCACTGGAGAGGCACAGAATGATTTAAGAGAAGCCAATCAGAAAATTAAAACACTATGATTACTTCACTTCTAGCTAAAATCAAAACTATTTTCAACACTGAAGAAAGATAAAACATTATTTACAAAACAATGGCATTAAAAGGGTTCCCAACTCAAATGGCTGCAGGGGTGAGGAGGGAACATAAATGTGGGCCAAACCCGCAGTGACACAGCTGCTGGCTATGCAGCCTGTGGCAGCTGCAGACATCCGATAGGCCTGATCAGAGGAGGCCAAGCATGCCCACAGCACTCTGTCTGAAGCTGTGCATGAACATGAAAAAATACCTCTGTCTTTCTTCTCCTGCACTGGCTGAGTCTGTTACTTGTGTACTTGTCAGAGCGAGTGGTGGCTCTGTTTGTTTTATAATAGACATCAAAATCATTGCTTCTCTCCAGCTGTTCTTATGTTGGTTTTCGCGCGTGTCTGCAGTAGAACCCTGAAAACAGAGTGGGAACTTTGGATAGAAAACCACCTGAACAGATTTTCTTTCTTCAATCCTGTAAGAGCTTCAGGGAAGCCTTGGCTTCCAAGACTGAGTTTATTTAGGCATTCCTCTTTCTTGGCTCTGAGTTCCATTTCCACATCAGCCTTGTCCAGCAAGTCATCAAAGTCAGGGGCAAACCAGTGGGTGCTTCTTTGCTTGGAGAGTCTCTCCCACCAGCGACTCACCTTCTTCTGTACCTTAATAATTATCTGCCTCTGGGTCAGTTTGATCTAAGAACTCCAGGTGAAATTCCTACACATTGTCTCCTTTGGTTCCATGTCCCTGAGCTTAGAAATGCAGCACAGTTTCAGTGATGCCAGTGGCAGGATTCTGCCCATCGCTCTGCTCCACAAGAAGACAGAGATGCCAATGTCACTAAGGCCAGTAGATGTGCAGTTTGGAGCCTAACTCTCCATGGCCACACTGCCTAATGCACAAGGATGCTTGGCTTGCTGCTCCTCACAGCCTCAGGTAGTGGCTGAAAGGCAGAAGCAAACCCAGCTCCAGAGCATTCACAGCTGAACAGCCTCCAGATCATACCAGGCCAGACTTGCAGAGCCTCAAGCCTTTCTTTTCTGATTGGTTGATGACCATCAAGGATTATCTGATCATAGAGGCCTATAGGACTCCCTCTCATTCGATCAGAGAATCTTCCAGGAGCCCTTATTGAAATATCCATTCTGTAAATGGGCTGCTCTTGTCCTCACCTGCCATTTTCTCTTCTCAGAGGTTGGTGGTCTCTGCTGTGCCCTGTTGGTCTCTGCTATTACAGGAGGGCATCCAGGGAAGCAGCACAGATGAGCTGCAGAGAGTGACAGCTGCAGGAAGGGAAGCTCTGCAGGTGTGCTGGAGATGCAGGATCTGGTTCTCCGGTGTTCTAGAACTTTCTTGGGTCCACATGCTTCTAGGTCATCCTGAAGACTCAGGACTGGTGAGTCCCTATGTATTTTGTTTATTAACCCCCTCTCGGGTGTATGGCTTGAAAATATTTTCTCCCATTCTTTGGGTTGCCTTTTTATTTTGTTGATTGTTTTATTTGCTGTATGGAAACCTTATAGTTTCAATTTTGTCACTTTGAGTGTCCAGGCTAAATATTTTTATAAAGTATTAGGATGGGTCACGC
The DNA here is from genome assembly GCF_027409185.1 of Cynocephalus volans. Taxonomy (NCBI): domain Eukaryota; kingdom Metazoa; phylum Chordata; class Mammalia; order Dermoptera; family Cynocephalidae; genus Cynocephalus; species Cynocephalus volans. The sequence continues at coordinate 43,097,266 of NC_084463.1, read as the reverse complement.
AAAGTTGTGGTGCTCTGGCTAATTTCAGAATCCTGTTGACATAGCCAATTGTGGAGATACTAATCCTGTTCATGATGCCAATTGTAAAACTACAGGACCATGCCAGTTGTCAGTCTCTTTTACCTGCTAGTAATCTTGCCATGACTGGGCCAGTGGTCAAGCAAGGGCTGAGTTTGGAGCTCACAAACCCCTCAAGCCCATTCCAGACTGGGTCACAAAACCCTTCACACACCAGACTGGGTAACCAGACCCCTCACATGCCAGGCTGGGTCCCCAGACCCCCTCACATGCCAGGCTGGGTCACCAGACCCCTCACACTCCAGGCTGGGTCACCAGACCCCTCACATTTCAGGCTGGGTCCCCAGACACCCTCATATGCCAGGCTGGGTCACCAGACCCCTCACACTCCAGGCTGGGTCATCAGACCCCTTACACGCAGGTCTATGAGCTAAGTAACCAGAAAACAGGTCCTTTGAAGCTGTAAGTTGGAAAACATGGCCACACAGTGCAGTGGCCACAGGACGCGGTGGCCACTGGAGGCAGTAAACTCCAGCCAAGGTGGCGGGGCTGCACAGGCGCACTAACTCCACCCACACACCACCTGCCCACAAAGAATGCTGCACCACCCCCAACCTGCCCCTAGGTGAGTGGGCCTGATTAAATTATTCTATTTTCCCAACAAAAGTCTACGGTGGTTGTAAACCCCTAGATTTTCAATCAGAAAAAACAGTGGAACAGAGTTTCTGTATGATAATAAAAAACTTTCTTTTGTTAGGTATGAAAATGACATTTTTATTAGTTTTGTTTTTTTATCTGTTAGAAATAGGGAAGAAAACATCTACAAACTAAATCGTATGTGGTGTTTATGAGGAGTCTTCCAAAAGTTCATGAAACTTTTAAATTATTTCAATTCTACTTTTCCATGAACCTTTTGGAGTACCCTCACATTTGCTTTGAAATACCACTAGGATTGCTGGAGTTGGTAGCTGGAACTAATGGCAAAATAAGGAAGTGTTGAAGCCCTTTGATGGGTACTTGTGGGTTTTATTATGTAATTATCCCTACTACTGTGCAGCATGTTAGCATTTTATTTTTATTTTAATATTTAAATAAAGCACATAAGCTTTTTATAACAATGCCTCACACGCTGCACATCGCCCTATTCGGTCATAGAGAAAGGCAAACACCTCCAGCTACAGGGGGCTGGGCCGCAGCAGCTGCACAGCTGGAGGCCGACGCAGGGGCAGGGGCTTGATTTCCCTGTCACTGCTGCCTCCAAGGCCCACATGCGGGAGAGCTCCCAGGCCACCGCGCCCCCTGTAGGGAGGCTGCTCTATGTCCCTCTGCCAGCAGATGGCCAGGGCCGGGTCAGGCGCCCACAGAGTTTCGTGGAGGTGGCAGAGGGTCCCAAGGCCATCCCCACCAAGGAGGGTCCACTCTTCAAGGGAGAGCACCGAGGCCCAGGAAGTCAGGCCACCAGTGCCAAGCCCGGGCCCCGCACCCAGGCCCTGCAACCGGCTATGGCGCCAGGCAGTAGCCAGCAGGGCCCTTTCCACCGCCACTCATGGGCTCCACCACCAGTCGCTGACCCGCCACTGTCGCTGCTCTGCTGCGCCTTCGCAAGGACTGGGCCCTGCGGGCAGCGCTGTGGGTGCTGCGGGCGCGGCTGCTGCTCACCGGGTGTCCCAGATGCGCGGGCACTTCCAGGCCTGCAGAGGCGTCTGGGAAGCCTGCAGGTGGGGACCCAGCCTGCGGAGCTGCAGGAATCACGTCTTGGGTGCACATTCCGTGTCTTGTAGTCCATACTGTTTGCTGAGGTAGGAAACCATAATCTGTTTAAGTTAAGCACGTGTGTATTAATCCCCCGCCCCCAAATTTACTGTTATTTTTTGTTTATATGTTATTTCTCCAGCCCTAGGCAACTGCTAATGTCCACTCTGTCCCTAGAGATTGATCTTTTCTGGACATGTCTCACAGTTGGAATCACACAGCCTATGGTCTATCATGTCTAGTTTCTTTCTGTCAGCTTTGAGTTTCACTCTTGTGGTAGCACGCACCATTATTTAATCCATTTTGATTGCTGAATAGTGTTCTAGAATAAAGATATAAGATATACCATATATTATTTTTCCTTTGATTCATGGGACACTATTTGTGGTTATTTTATTTCTGGCCAACATAAGTAGTGCTTATAGTGAGCTTTTGTGGGGACACAGGTTTTCCTATCTCTTACGTAAAAAAACTGGGAGTGGAACTACAGTATCAATATGGTAATTCCATATAAAACATTTTGAGAAACTACAAAATTATTTTTGACAGTGGCTGCACTATTTTACACTCCTGCCAGCAATGTATGAGGGTTTGATATTCCCCAAATCCCTGATTTACTGTTTTTTGTTCTTGGATTAGGTCATTCCACTAGTTGTGAAGTAGTATCTCTTTGTAGTTTTAATTTGCATTTCCATAATGATTAAAGTTAAGCTCATTTTCATACTTACTGAGAATTTTGTCTTTTGAATAAGACGTCTGTTAAAAATATGATGTTTATACCTTTTTATTATATTCAGTAGTGTAGAGCTAGGGTTGGGTCTAGATCTCACAGACCCCTTGAGCCCATTCACAAACTCTTCACATGCAGGTGTATGAGCTATGTAACCAGCAAAAAGGTCCTTGGAGCCTTGGTTGAAGAAGGAACAGTCTTTATTCAGCACACACACATCTAATACCTAGGCAGTACAAAGAGAAACTCTGAAACTCAACTGCTACTGGCAAAGTCTAAAGAAAAACTGAGCAGCTGCAAGCAGAGTGAACATGCTCTATTTTTAGATGCAAGCTCTGCTGGCCAGCTCTGCTAACAAACTCAAGAACACACAATAGCAATTAACTAGAAAGATACATTGGTGCACATGTGCACTAACTCCACCCACACACAGCTTGTTTACAAAGAATTAAGAATGTGCTGCTCAACCCCCAACCAGACCTAAGTGGAAGGAACCTGACTAAATTATCCTATTTTCCCCACAATTAGTTTTCACTGTAAAATTGGGGCAAATTTACCAAAAAATTTTCCAAAATTTTTTAAGCTATTTTGAATGCTGTTGTTTCCTTAATCACATTTTGGAGATATTCATTTGTAGTGTATGGAAACAATTGATTTTTCTTCTTGATTTTGTATCCTGTGACATTGTCAAATTTATTTATTACTTTGAGTGGGTTCTTAGTGAATGCTTCAGAATTTATTTCATATACAGGATTACATTTCGGGTATTAAAAGGCACTTTTACTTTTTCCTTTGCAAGCAGATTCCTTTTCCTCATTTTTCATCCTTGATCTCTTTAGCAAATACCTTCAGTAAAATGTTGAATAGAGAGGGTAAAAGTGAATATTCCTGTCTGTTCCCAGTCTTATGAGGAAAACATTCTGCTTTTGCCATTAAGTATGATGTTTACTGTAAGCTTTCTGGACATGCCCTTTGTCAGTTTGTAGAAGTTCCTTTTGATTCTTAGTTTGTTTAGGGTTTTATTCATAAAAGGGTAATGGATTTAACCAATTTTGTGTGTGCGTGTGTGCATTGATTTATAGTATTATATCTTGATTTTTATTTTCTTTTCTTAATATGATATATTTTATTGTTTTTAACAACTTTATTGAGGAATAATTTATACACAAAATACATGTTTAAAATATACAGTTTCAGTTTGGACATATGCATACACCCATGCTACCCTCAGCACAATCAAGGTGGTAAACATATCCATATTAAGTTTTCTTAACAAAACACACACACACACACACACACACACAGACATACACACACACAGAATGAGAAAACTTCTGAAAGTGGTGTATATGACTGAACACATACTACAAACAAACTGCATACCTGTGGCATGGTCATGGTTTATAATTCTTTTTATACATTGTTAGATTTAGTATGTCAGTATTAAAATTTCTTAGTCGATCTTCAAGAGGGATATGTTCTCTGGTTTTATTTGTTTGTGATGTTTTCATGTGGTCTTTACTGTGGTAATATTGTCCTAGAAGAATGAATTGCGAAGTGTTTCCTATTTTTATGCAAGCTTTTGTGAAGCATTCGTATTAATTCATTAAAATTAGTAGACTGTGGCAGTGATCTGAGATACTCTTTGTATAAATATTTTAATTAATTTAATATCTTTATATAGGCATATTAATATATTAGTTACTTTTTTAGTCTGTTTTAATAATTTTTACCGTTAGAGAAATTTGTTTATAATTTGAAGTATTTCCTGTTTCTAAATTTTCATGGCATTTGACATATAAAAATAATGAAAGAAAATGAGACTTTGGGTTAACCTATGAAAACCCTATATCTCAGAGTCCTCTGATACGGGAAAGAGAAAATGACTGTAATTGCTGTACCTACCACTCAGAGACAAATCAGGTTGCATGTGACATACATTAGGAGATTATGGCATCTGACTTTGGATTTTATCAACATGGCAGACTAAGCCTTTATCTTTTCTTTATCAAAATTTAGATAATAAAACGAAAAACCTTGTAATTAGAAAAAAATAGAAAAGATGACTGTAAGTGAAGAATGGTATCAATGGTTGATAATCTGATAAATCAGAATAGTTGATACTTACAAAATCATATTATGCATTTTCTGAACTACTTACACATATATATCCCTATGCAGGATAGTGTATCATGTTAGGTGAAACTATTATGTTATGTACTACTTGAAAATTAAGTGTAATTTAAGGAGGTAGTATGGACACCAAGTTGACAAGGGGTGAACTTGTGAAGGTTAATTCTGTGTGTCAACTTGGTTAGATGAAAGAATGCTAAGAAACCTGGTAAAGCTATCTTTTTAGGTGTGTCTATGAGGATGTTTCCAGCAGAGATTAGTTTGAGAGTCTGAGTGGACTGGGTGGGAAAGACCCACCCTCAATGTGTGTGGGAACCATCCAATCCACTGGGGATCCAGACAGAACAAAAGACAGAGGAGAGAGGTGAAGCTCTCTCCATCCACTGGAGCTAGGATACACTTTTTTCTCTTGTCCATGGACATGAGAGCTTGAGACTCTTCAGATTTTGGGTTCCAGGACTCACACCAAGGACACCATCAGCTTCCCTGGTTTTGAGGCCTTCAGACTTAGACTGAGCCATGCTACCAGCATCCAGTTTGCAGCTGGCCTATCATGGGACTTTTCTTTACAATTGTGTGTGCCAATTCCCCTAAGAAATCCTTCTGATATATTTAGAACATATCCTATGTTATAAATGTATCTCTGGAGAACCCTGACTAATACAAGCCCCAATCCATCATATTTTAAAATATATAGTGCAATAAGAAGATAAGTTTAATAAGAATCTATGCTTTTTACAACAGGACATAATTGGAAACATTTTTTACATCACCAAGATTTTGACAAGAATGCCATATTTGAGAATGTGCATTGAACCAAAAAGTTTTAAGAAACTAAGTTGGACTTTAGAAAGCCAATAAATTATCTTGTAGAAAACTGTCCTGTTACCTGACTTTAATGGTTTTCCAACCTTACAGTTTGAATAAGGAAGGCCTATAAACCTTAACAAGTATTTTGAAGATGTCAAAAAGAGGAATTCACCCCAAACTACAGGTATTGCAGGCAAAGTTTGATGCCAACTCTTTGTCATGATGTTGTAATCTGAAGAGGTGTTTTAACAGTCTAATCTAAAATTCTTAAGTTTAAGAAAAGCAGGCTATAAAGAGCATATATTATCAATTATTATTGTGAGCATAGAGTTGAGGTTATGATTAACTCAACATGACCACAATTGTGTCTTTCCACAAGTCAAGCTTGATTGAATAATATGAATTCAATTCAGCTATGTTATGTGGAGTTCACCAGGAGCTATTTCCTGAGTACTGTCCATTTCACTTAGTACCGTGGCAAAGCACACAGAGATCTCAACAAACAATCACCAAATTTACACTTCAAGCAAGAGGAAATCAAAGAAAGAAAATAAGAAGTATCAAACTCAGTCATTCAAGGTTGCCTAAGCAGTCAATGGTCAGGTGTTAATGAACCAGTTTCAGTCTTTGGTGTCAATTGGCTGGGAGTCTGGACAGTCTGCATCTTGCAAGGCAGGGTCTACAGAGGAGTCCTTTTTATGTTCATGGACTTGGGCTTCTTGAAGATAGATCTGGTGAATCAGTGCAGTAGAGTGATGGTCAGTGAGTCCAAGCAAGAGTTGACCATATGCTAAGGCAGAAGCAGTTTGTTTTTATAAATGCAGATTGTAGGTTATCTTTCTTGCCACAAGTTGTTTATTTCATGGATTTGCACAAGCAAGTGGGTGTGTTCAGTGACTCCCCTCTTGTAGTTTCAAGTAAACACTTTTACACTTAAAAACATCAAAATAAAGCTGAAACCTTGTAAACAGCAGACTGGAGTTAATTATGCTAATTTGGTCTTGCTCTATACAACCATTCTTACTGCACTTATGCAAACAATCAGGCCAAGTTTAATGAGACGAAACCTATTTTCAAAATAAATTAGTCTTACTTTGATTATATTTGGTGGAAGTGGGGGTTACTGTAGGTACAAATCATGTTTTAGTAGATAAGTATAGTGTACAATATAAAATATTTTATTCTTGTTTATTGCCCTTGTAATTTTATTATCTATCTACCTACTGTTCTCTTCCTGAAGCCCTATGTGCTAGACTGGATAATTTCATATGAACTTCAGAGGACAACATTTTACATGCTGACTCATGAGCCTCTTAGAGAATTCACTGAAATGCCCCACACCATAACTAGAGACATTTAAACTGAAAACCAGGAAATATGCTTCCAGCTCAAATCTAAAAATCTTTTTGAATGATGCCCTCTGGATTCAGAGATTGAGTTTATACTTTGTTATAGCCATCCACCTTTGTTTTTCCTATTTTGTAGTTGGCTTGGTTTGTAGTGGCCTTGGCTAAAAATCTGATTTCAGTCTCTAGGTATTATTCTTCTATCGGTTGTCACTGTATTCTTTCCTGTACACTGCATTCTCTCAAAAATCATAAATTCATGTTCACAGCCAAAGTTGGGCAAAATGGTCTTACTCTACTTAGAATGACAAAAGGAAACAAAATAAAGAAAAAAAAATTTCCACAAGCCTGACATCATGACTTATGAATTCCATGTTGAAACAGAGACAAATAAGCCATAATGGTCACAAAGAGTGGCAGTTATGCCTGAGATTTTGTCAGTCTCTAACAAATGATAAGGTGACTAAACAAGGGAAATTGTTAAAGTTATTAATTGTGAGAATATTAGGCTGAGAAGACTTCAACACCTTAGGGTCTGACCTAAGAAAAACAAGACCTAACTCAGTATAAACCATGTAAGGAAATGTAAGCTTCCCCAGTTAGAAACTGCCAAGTAACTTCAAACTAGGGCCTTTCAAGTTTAACCAATCAAATGTTTTCTTTGTCTTGCTTCTGCAAATACCTTAAGAAAGTTTTCCTTTACTGCCCCCTCAGTGGAGCACTAAATTACTTCTTGTCTTGTGCCAGTGGATTTATTTTATTTTATTTTATTTATTTTTTTTTTTAAAGATGACCGGTAAGGGGATCTTAACCCTTGACTTGGTGTTGTCAGCACCACGCTCAGCCAGTGAGCGAACCGGCCATCCGTATATGGGATCCGAACCCGGGGCCTTGGTGTTATCAGCACCGCACTCTCCCGAGTGAGCCACGGGCCGGCCCCCAGTGGATTTATAAGTTACTAAATGCTCAAAGAATCCCTTTAAAATTCTAATGTGCCTAAGTTTATCTTTTAACAGAATAACAGAAATGAATGGGTGTGGCTTTGCTCCAAAAATATTTATATACTCTGTAATGTGGATTCATATACTTTCACATCATGGAATATCTTTTATTTTTTCTCAATTATTTAAAAAATGTAAAATCTATACTTAGTCATAGAGTCCCACAGATATGTACAATCAACTATGTTCTAATAAAAAAGTAAATAAAAACAAATAGGCAGAGAGCCACATTTAGCTCTCAGGCAATAGTTGGCATTTACGTAATCCAGATGGTGGCATAAGATTTTTTTTTTTATGCTTAGAAGTTGGGGTCATAAGTTAACAACTGGTGTGATGTTTGGGAAAGATGATGTGAGCTGGGGAACTACAAAGGAGGAATGATGACCTAGACTGAGGTCTGTATGGCCACCTTGAGAGCCCAGGCTTATTTCTGGGGCTTTTTCTAAGTCCCTAACTTTATATTCGTTCTGTCAATGACTTCAGATCTGGATATGAAACTTGAGGGTCAGCCATTCCAAGGGTGTTGCTTTGGGAAGACCAGAAATACTATCCTAGAGGAGGAAGGACCATGATCCAAGGTATGGCCCAGAAGTTGACTTTGAGGGATGGTGCCCCGGCAGTGACAGTCCTTGTAGATGTGCAGCCTCCACTGGCCACTGAGGAAGCCCTAGTTGGGGTCCTCCTCATCATGCTGGGTAGCTAAGCCCTAAAGCTGCCTTATCTTAGTTCCACCACTTCAGAAATCATTTGATTTCTTAATAAAGTGGATGGCATGATAAAGCTCAAAGCTCTTCAGCTGTTTCTAGAAGTCCGTGCAGCTGTGGGAGAAACACAGAGTGTGCTGTTGGTGCAGGAGATGGAGCATGAGCAGAGGATGGAGCAGCATCTGCAGAAGCACAGCCTGGAGAACCAGGTGCAGCCCCACCACCTGGGGAATCCCACAGGGAATGAGGGATGGGCCATACTCAGACTGTCATCTGCCCTCAGGGCTTAGCATTGTGGCCTGTGAACTCAGGATTCAGATGCAAAAAAAAAAGGAGAGAGAGCTTTTATCCATATTTTAAACCAGAAATAAACAAAATACCTAAAATCAAATTTAGCCTTAAATGCAAAACCTAATGCTATAAAATGTATACAGGTGAGGAAAGTGAGGTTTGCTGTTTTCACAGGACTGGACGCAAGCAGCAGAGACTTCCCTGAGCCAGATCCTGGCTGAGTGTAGTGTTCCTGGAGTGAAGTATGTCTGTAAGAGAGTGTGCAGGACAGACAGACCCACAGACAAGAAACACGGAGCATCTGCCCCTTGCAGTCATGCTGCCCCACAAAGTTGGAGGGGAAACATACTCAGTCTGATTTGGAGTATGACTCATGATGAGGAAAGCAAGATGATGGTGCTGTGGGTTGGTATAGCAGAGGACTAACCAGGTGGAGTGGGTGTCTCTGGAGAGGCCCATGTGAGTGGGTCTCAGGGGATATAAAATGGGCAAGAACATTCCAGACAAAGAGAGGAGCTCAAGGACCTGGAGCCAAGGGAGTGAGAGCAATGACAAATTTGTTGGTCTGTTTATAGAAAAGAAAGCCCTGGGCCTACCCTGCTCACCTGAACCTCATTTCCAGCAGCAGGGACTCTGCATGACACTTACATTCTCAAGTTCTGCTGGCTCCCTTCTGCTTCCTCTTGCCATGGGGGTGGTTACCAGACCCAGGAGGCCCACCTTGATGAGCTCTTGGATCAACTGAGACAGCAAGGTCACAAGGAAACACTGAAGTTTTACATAAACAAAGGCTAAATATTTTCTGAAATACATGAAATACAGGTAGGCTGACCAGATCCCCCAAATCATAAGGGAATGGCCTGAAACTCATAGTTAAGTCCACAGGCAGCCTTCATAGAATCCCAGGAGTGTTCCCAGAATGCTGAAGATTACATTTTTGCCTCTAACTGAGAAACTTGTGCTCTTTAGCAAGTCTGCTCTCAGCCAACACAGAAGCTTCCAAGGAGAATTTTTAAAAGTTGGTGGAGAGATGGCTCAAAACCATATTGTGAAAATTCAGAAAAGTGGGCCTTCCTTTTTAAAATTTAAACATGCATGGTCTTTGTTAAAGAAGAAAAAAACCAACAAATACCAATGTGTAGAAAATTCCCTCATCCCTACCAAACTATTTTTTTATGGATATATGCATGTAAATAGGTAGAAAGATATAGATTATATTGATATAGATATTTAGATAGATATATACACATATACAATGTTCTTTAAATAAAGGCTTAATCATACTATGCAAGTTGATTTATAACTGCAGATATATTTCAGTGTTTAAATGACCATGTGAAATTCATTAATATAGATGCTTCATAATTATCTGACTATTTCCAATTGATTCGCCTTTTAAAATTGGTTTCATTTTCTGAATATTACAGTTTTCTGTGAACTTCCTTTATCTTTGTGCCTTTGTGCAACTAGTGTTGCAGTTACCATTCACGGAAATAAAATTGTACTGCCAACTAATTGCAGTACTTAGATTCAAAAGTGTAATTTTAGGCAAATAAGTAACCCTCTGAGCCTTGACCTCCTTACCTAAGAAACAGATAAATGTCTGGGCCTTCAGGAGTTTGAAGGTTTGATGAGATAGTGTAGGTTAAGCTCAAAGATAGGGCTAGGACACTAAACAGGAATAGAAAGCTCATATCACAACAAGCAGAAAACTCTCTCATGTGTTTCTCACATTTTCTCCAAAGAGAATTCATTTCTTGTATTACTAAAAAAAATGACAAACCTAATCAAGGACTGTTGCTTTAAAAGAAACACCACACAACAGCTCTATGACAGCTCTATGAAGAGCTACATGCGAGATTCCATCCCCCCACCCCGATGGGGTCAGGGTCATGATTCCTGACCGGGGTCTTCCACTCTCAGCCCAAATCCCCTCAACAGTGGTCTCGCCTACCTTCCTCCCAGGTGTGATGGTTTCTACATCCTCCTGACATAAGAAGTGATGGAGGGCCCAGCCATCACACTGCAAGAACTCAAATCCAACAGCTGCATCCTCCAGAAATATTTGAACAGATGTGGAAATAAATAGACACATGTAGACATTTATGTTTGGCTTTTGGATGGCATTTCTGTTGCCTTGCCAACCGGACAATATCATGGCTGGAAAAACTAACCAGCCAGAGATCACCACTTTAGTCCGCTTTCTGTGTTTACAGATGAGCAGGAGGCCAGAGGCAGGGAACGCAAGGCTGCTGGACTCTTCTCGTAACTCAGCATCGTCTCTGATCTTCCCCCTCACTCTTCACCCAGAAAATGTTTTTGACTGAAACCTCATCCTTCTCCTTCCTCTTCCCCAGGCCTTTGTTCATCTTGTCCATAGTCCATAGAATAAGGAACAACAGGCCCCCCCAAGAGCTAATATTTATTCAGAGAATTTAATCTCATCAATATAAAAAAGAAACCATAATCAAATATACAGATGAAGAAACTGAGGCTCAGAGAGTTAGTAATCTGACCAAAATCTCTGAGATAGAAAGTAGTAAGACCCAGGATACAAATCTACACCTTGTAATTCCAGAGTCTTGAACAAACCACTATGTCTGCTGGATTTGGAATTAGCCAGGGAGAGTTCTGGATTTAATAAACTGGATTCATGTGTTGAAGCACAGCAGATATACCTAAATGTATGGAAGTAATACGTTTATAGCTCAATAAATTGACTAAATGGGACACACCTGGTAACCAGTGCCCACAAGAAATGGAACATCCCCAACCCTGCAGGAGCCCCTTGTGTTCCCTTTCCAAGATCCTACCCTGTCTTCCCCCAAAGTAATGCATTGGCTAACTTGTGAATTATCTTTACTTGTTCTTAACTTTATATAAATGGAATCAAACAGAATGTACTGGTTGATGTTGGTTAATTTAATTATGTCTGTAAGTTTCAGAAATTTTTGTTTTGTTTTGTTTTGTTTTTCTTGGTGGCTGGCCAGTGTGTGTACCAGAACCCATGGCCTTGGTGTTACCAGCACCATGCTCTCCCAAGTGAGCTAATGGACCAGCCCAAGTGAGAAATATTTTCCAATGTGGCTGTAGTTTGTTCTTATTTCTGTGTAATACCCCATCATAAAAAATGAAACTCATTTTATTTATCCTTTGTATTATTGATGAATATTTCAGTTGTTTCCAGTTTGGAAAAGCTTCAAATAATGCTGTTATGAGCATTCTTCTGCATGGTGAGCACATGCAGGCCTTCTTATTGCATTTGTACATAAGAGTGAAATTGTTGTGTCACTGAGTATGTACACATCCATCTTTATCAGATACTAATAAAGTCCTTGGGAAAGTGGGTGTAACAGGTGACACACAGCAGTGTGTCAGAGTGTCAGATGCTCTACACCCTCACAACTTGATATTGTTAGTGGTTTTTAGTTTTGCAGTTGCACAGTGGTGTCACATTGTGGTTGTACCTTGCATTTTACTGATGAATAACATTGTAGAAGACTTTTCATACGTTTGTTAGACACTTGGTATCTTTCCATAAAATGTCTAGTCAAATTATTTGCCCATATTTTTCCCCTGTGAATTGTTAAATTTAAATTTAAATTTTCTTATTATTAACAGAGCAGTTAGAGGCTGGAAGTGGGGAGATTATGTGAGACTTACCTCAAGAGCAGATCGTGGGTGGCTGTGCCTGCACATCTTGAACTGGAAAAAAAATGTAGCTGCCCCATGCCCCATGTCCACCTGCATTGGCCATGTCAGGAGGCCTGTAAACCTGTGTGCATCTAAGCCCAGCCCACATCGACACTCCAACTGGTGCTGATGGAGCCCTAATTCATGTCTTTTCTGAGCACACATTTATGCTGGTCCACATCCAGCTCCTCATTTACAATTGAGAAACTGAGGCTCAGAAAGAGACTGAGACTGGGATAAACCACAGGAATTGGGCAGAGTCCAGGATATCAGGCAGGGCCCCTCCTCTTCCCATCAGGGTTTCTTTGAAAATGAGAGCTACTAAGAACCAAAAAGACCCCTGCTCACTCCCTCTTCACATGCAGACTTTTACTTTCCACATGTCCATATGAGCATGAGCATACACACATGCACACACATACACACATACTGCCTTCTCAAGTGGAGACCATGAAGGTGGAACCACTGAAGAGGCAAATACTAGGAAAGTAACAAGAGGTGGGAAGAAAGCATTGCAGGCAGCTCTGACATGGGGCAGTGGCACCCATTCTCCTGGTTACATGTCCAGGGCCCAGAGAATGGGAAGAAGGATCTGATATGTTCCCAAGGTTGTGCCTGGTCCAGGGCCATCACCACCACAGCTGTGAAAGGACTGAGCTGAAGTCATGCAGTATATTTATGTGGGCTTCTGGAACTAGGATGAGCCCACCCACCCTGTTGTAGACAGGGGCTATAGAAAAAAATGTGTCAGTTTTTTTCTATCTATATAAATTCTGGTGCTTGGAGTAAGTGACCCCAAGGATTTCAGATGCTCAGGAGGTGTCTACTGGCTTTGGTTCTCCATCAAAATCCACTGTGTTCTGACTCCCTGGTATAAATTCTTTTCACTCTCTCCAGGTTCTTTAAAGCACAGAGCGGCTTGTGATTTGAGTGGAGGATACTTGGAGTAGTGCAGAATCTATCAGAACACTGGACTTTGAATCTGGAGTCCAGAGATAAGGCCAGTTCTTGTTGGATTTTTGATATCCTCACTGAGAAGTGGACAAAAATTATAGCCTTGGCCCCTTAGAAGCTGCTTTACTTAAGCATTTGTTACAAAACTGCGTACATTAAAGTTATATTTTTCTACAATTCCCTTACAATTTTCTACAATTTTCTACATTCCCTACAGTGTCTGTGTCTGTGTCTGTGTAGTAGAGATGAAAGGGCCCTTTCTGGAAATAATTAGGTTGTTAGGGGTTTGGAACCCTCTTCCTCCTATCATGTTTTCACATTGTGACTGGCAGGATAGAAAGGTGCATGTTAAGATGTACTCAGGACTAAAAAAGAGAAGCCCTTTACCTGCCAAAACCTGCCTATAAAGATGATAAGAGTTGTTTATCCCATCAAATACATAGACAGATAACAAAGTATCAGTGACACATAATGGCATGAAAGGAAGCAAATCTCCAGACTGACTTCAACAAAATGGAGATCTACTAGTTGTTGGAAAAATAATTCAGAATAATCGTCTTAAGGAAGTTCAAGCAGATGGAAGCAAACACAATGACACACAAAAAAAATCCACATATAGAGAACTAAATAAAATTAGAAAAAGAATGCATAAACAAAATTAGAAGTTTAGAAAAGAAATAGAAACCATAAAAAGGGGGCCAAGCAGAAATCCTGGAGTAGAAAAATAAATGACAGAACTAAAACAAAATTAATGGAGAGTTTCAGCAGAAGACTTGATCCTGCAGAAGAAAGACCAAACCAATTCAAAGGCAGATTATTTGAAATTAGCCATTGAGAGTAACAACAGTAACAAAATTTTAAAAAGTGAAGAAAGCAAAAGGACCTATGGAACACCACCAACTGTGTGCACACAGAAAGTCTGGACATCTCAGAAGGAAAAGAGAGAAAAAAGTGTGTGGGGGGAGAATTCTTTAATGTCTGAAAACTTCCATATCTTGGGGAAAATGTGGACATCAAGAAGCTCAAAAAACCTCAAGCAAGACAAACATGCACAAAAAATAATGTGAAACAAATTACCAAGAACAATGAGAGAGTCTTGAAAGCATCTGCAAACAAAAGACTTATCACATATAAGTAAACCTCCATTAGGCTATCACCTGACTTATCACCATAAACCTTGGAAGCCAAGAGAAAATAAGATGAATATCTACAAGTGCTGAATATGAGAGTGAAAGCCAAACAATAATATTGGACAGGGGGAAATTGTCCTTCAGAAATGAAGGAGAAATGGAAACATTTCCAGACAAGCAAAAAGTTGAGGGAATTTAATATCTCCAACTGCCTTATAATAAATACTAAAGTGAGTCCTTCAAATTAAAATGAAAGGACACGAATCAAAAACATGAAAATATATGAAACTAAAAATAACAATGGTAAAGTTAAATGTGTAGTCAAATTCAGAATACTCTAATATTGTAAAAGAGATGGGTAAATCACATATCTCTAGTATAGTAGATAAAGGCAAAAGTATTAAAAATTTTAATACTGACAAAAATTGTCAAGAAATATGCTATATAAAAATGATGTAAATTGTGACATCAAAAGCATGAAATGTGGACCAAGATCAAAAGTATGTAGATTTTGTATGCAATGAAAATTAAGCTGTTTTCAGTTTTTAGCAAATTAAGATGATATAACTGTCAAATATTTTATATAAGCCTCCTGGTAAGGACAAGGAAAAATCCTGTAGGAGATACCTAAAATATTAATGGTAAGGGTCTCTTCTTCTAAACACTGTATGAAGAGTTCCTTTTATAAAAGCCCTAATACCATTCATAAGGAAGGAGCCCTCATGCTCTAATCATCTCCTAAAGGCCCCACCTCTTACTGAAATGCAATGAAGATTAAGTTTCAACATAAAATTTGGAGGGACATATTCAAGTCACAGAAATTTGAAAAATTCACAAATATGTTAAACTAAACAAAATGCTCCTGAAAGGTCAAAGTATCAATCAATCAATCAATCAATTGAGCAATTAATCAATCAAAATATTATGAGAAAAATAAAAATGGAGACATGACATATCAAAACTTACTGGATCAGGACAGTAGCTGTAAAGTAAAGGAAAGTTTATAGTAATAAATATCTACATTAAAAAAGATCTCAGGGGAACAACTGAATATTACAGCTCAAGGACTAGAAAAACAAGAACAAACAAAGCCCAAAGTTAGTAGAAGGAATGAAATAAAAATAAGCAAAGAAATAAATAAAATGAGATTAAAAAATCAGGAGAAGGTTAACAGAACTAAGGTGTGATTTTGTTTTTGTTTTCTTAAAAGATAAACATAGCTGATAAATCTTTACCTACATTAATAAGAAAAATGAGAGGACACAGATAAAGAAAATAAAAAATGAAAGAGAAGACATTATAACTGATGTCAGGCAAAAAATAAATTAAGAAACTACTCTCAGGAAGTTTACAGCAACAAAATAGATAACTAGAATAAACATATTTTTAGACACATAAAATTTACAAGGACTAAGTTATGAAGAAATAGAAAATCTGAATCGACCAATAACAAGGATATTTAATAAGTAATAATAATGATAATAATGATACTACTACTACTACTACTAATAATAATAATAAAATTCTCACCAAATAAAAGCCCAGAACCCAAGAGCTTCTTAGTTAAATTCTACCAACCATTTAAAGAAGAGCTAATATCAACCTTTCAAATTCTTCTGAAATTTCCAGGTTGGAACACTTCCCAATTCACATTAGAAAGCCAACATTACCTTACACCAAAGACAGACAAGAACACTGCAAGAAAAATAATTACAGTAATCATAAATTCAGATGCATAATATCCTCAACAAAATACTATGAAACTGAATTCAACAGCATATTAAAAGGTTTATTCATTATGAACAAGTTAGATTTTTTTCTATGAGGTAAGAGTGTTTTAATATATGCAAATCCATGAATGATATACCACATTAACAGGATAAAATACAAAACCATGTGCTCATATAAATAGACACCAAAAAAGCAGCTAACAAAATTAAAAATGCTCTCAACAAATGACTAAAAACACTCAGTAAATTAGGTATAGAAAAAATGTACTTCTACAGAATAAAGGCAATCTATGACAAAGTAATTCTAACATCATACTCAATGGTGAAATGTTGAAAGACTTCCTCCAAGTTCAGAAATAGACAAGAATACCCACTCTTTTCACTTCTATTTACAATATTACTGGAAGTCCTTTCCAAATAAGTTGAGCAAGAAAAAGATAGAAAAAAAGAAACCGTCCAAATCAGAAAGAAAAATAAATAAATAAAATATTTTGAAATAAATTTAACCAAGGAGGTGAAATGTCTGTGCACTGAAAACTATAAAAACTTGATGAAAACAAAAAAGACAAAAATAAATGGAAATATTTGGTGTTTATTATTTTGAAGAATTAATTTGCTAAAATATACATATTTCCCAAAGTGATCTACACATTCAATGCAACCTTTATCAAAATCTTAAGGCCATTTTTCACATAAGTAGAAAAAACATCCTAAAATTTGTATGGAACCACAAAACACCCCAAATAGATAAATAAATGAGTAAAAAGAACAAAGCCGATGGTATCACATGACCTGATTTGAAAATATAATATAAAGATACAGTAATCAGTAGAGCATGGCATTAGCATAAAAACAGATATATAGGCCAGTGGAATAGAGAGAATAGAGAGCCCCAAAATAAATCCATGCTTTCCTGTTAGATTAATTTTTGACCAAAATGCCATGAACACACAATGGGAAAATTACAGATTCTTTGATAGTGTCAGAAACACTGAATATCCACCTCCAAGAAAATAAAAATAGACCACATTTTGTCATACACACACACACACACAAAGCCTAGAATAAATTAAAAAATTAAACCTCAGACCTGAAGGTGTAAAACTACTAGAAGAAATCACAGGGCAAAAGCTTCATGACATTGGCCTGAGCAAAGATTTTTTGAAGATAATTCCTGAAACACAGGCAACTAAGGTAAAAATAGACACATGGGATTTCATAAAACTAGAAAGCTTGTGTAAAACAGAGGAGACAACCAACAGAGTAGAGACAACCTACAGACTAAGAAAAGCATTTGGGAACCATATATCTTATAAGTGGTTAATATCCAAAATATATAAGAAACTGAATTCAATAGCAAGAAAACAAACAACCTAATTAAAAGTGGTGAAAAACAAACAAAAAACACATGAAAATATATTTCTCAAAAGGGGATATACAAATGCCATCAAGCGTATGAAAAAAATAATGTTCAACATTACTTGTCATCAGGAAAAGACAAATTAAAGAAACTTCTAATAGATATTACCTCACAGCTGTTACCATGACTATGACCAAAAAAGAAAAAAAAAAGAAAACACTTGGAATGTGTGTGGAGGAAATGGACACTTGTACACTGTTGGTGGGAATTTACATTGCTAAAGGTATTGCGAAAACCAGTATGGATATTCCTCAAAATAATAAAAATAGAACTACCATATGTTCCAGCAATTTCATGCCCAAGTATACATCTAAAACAAATGAAATCAATATGTCAAAGAGATATTTGAACTCCTGTGTTTATTGCAGGATTATTCACAATAGCTAAGACATGAAGTTCATCTTGACGTCCATAATCACCGAGCAGGATAAATGCAGAAACAAAAAACAAAAAAACAAACAAAAACAAATCAAAACAAAAAACGAAAAAAACACTACACCTTGGCATATCACATTAAAATTAAAAACAAAAACACAAAAACAAAATGAAAATAATATGCCAGAGGAAAAAACACCTTACCTATAGAACAGCAAACATAATGATTACAACTGACTTCTCCACAGAAACCATGCAAACCAGAAGAGTAGACTGAAGTATTTAAAGTATTGACAGAAACAGAAAAACAATCCTAATATTCATATGGAACATCAAAAGACCCCAAATAGCCAAAGCAATCCAGAGCAAAAACAAAACAAAACAAAAAGCCAGAGGCATAACACTACATGACTTCAAATTATATTACAAAGCTATAGTAACCAAAACAGCATGGTACTGGCATAAATATAGACACTCTGACTAGTGGAACAGAATAGAAAACCCAGAAGTCAACCCACAGACTTACAGCCAATTGATATTTAACAAAGGCAACAAAAATGTACCTTGAGGGAAAAGACTATCCCTTCAATAAATGGTGCTGGGAAAATTGGATATCTGTATGCAGAAACGAGACCTGCACCTCTCACCATATACCAAAATCAACTCAAAATGGATTAAAGACTTAAGTATAAGACCTTAAACTGTAAAACTACTAAGGGAAAATATAGGGGAAACAATTCAGAAACTAGGACTGGGCACAGACTTTATGAATGAGAGCCCAAAACTACAAGCAACCAAAGAAAATATAAACAAATGGGACTATATCAAACTAAAAGGATTCTGCACAGCAAAGCAATCAACAGAGTAAAATGACAACCTACAGAATGAAAATATTTGCAAATTATACATCTGACAAGGGATCGATATCCAGAATTCCCAGGAACTCAAGCAACTACACAGTAAAAAACAAATAGCCCAATTAAAAAATGGGCAAAGGAGCTGAATAGACATTTTTCAAAGGAAGACATACAAATAGCCAACAGGAACTTTAAAAAACGCTCAGCATCACTAATCATCAAGGAAATGCAAATTAAAACCACACTGAGATATCACCTCACCCCAGTTAGACTGGCTTTTAGTAAGAAAGATGGAGAATAACAAATACTGGCAAGGATGTGGAGAGAAGGGAACACTCCTACATTATTGGTGGGATTGTAAGTTCATACAGCCACTATGGAAAACAGTATGGAGGTTTCTCAGACAACTACAGATATATCTCCCACATGATGCAGCAATCCCACTTCTAGATATATACCCAAAGGAATGAAAATCATCACACCAAAGGGATACCTGCACTCTGATGTTCATCGCAACTCTATTGATAATAGCCAAGATATGGAAGCAACCTAAATGTCCATCGATGGATGACTAGATAATGAGAACGTGGTATATATACACCATAGAATACTACTCTGCCATAAAAAAGAATGAAATTCTGCCATTTGCAGCAACATGGATGAGCTTGGAGAAAATTATGTTAAGTAAAATAAGCCAGACACAGAGGAAAAAATATAGAGATTAATCTCAGGACTAAATAAATAAAGAAATGTGGTATATATAAACAGAAGGATACTTTTCAGTGTTAAAACTAATAAAAGAAAATCTTGTCCCTTGTAACAAAATGGATGAACTTGGAGGCTATTATGCTAAGGGAAATATGCACAGAAAGACAAATACAGTGTGATCTCACTTACATGTGAATCCTAAAGAGTCTTACTTACAGAAGCAGAGAGGACAGTGGTGGTTACCTGGGGGAGGGGATGGGGGCAGATGGAGACATGTTGGTCAAAGAATAAAATATTTCTGATAGACAGAAAGAGTAATTTCAAGAGACATATTGTTGTACAACATGGTGACTATAGTTACCAATGTACTCTATACTTGAAAATTTCTAAGAGAATAGATTACAAAAGTTCTCACCATAAAACATGAGAAATATGTAAGGTAATAGGAGATTGAAAGGACAAAAACAGAACATTAAAAAAATATTTTTAATGGTTACATATATAAGAGAAACAGAAGTTTGTAGGAGTTATTAATGGACAAGTTTCATTGGTGGTTTTACCAGTCCAGAAAAAAATGAAGTATATAATACTAACTTATTGAAGATATTGATTTAACTCAGAGATTTTCAGTAAAATGTAGAAAAATGTTATGATGTCAAGGTAATAATATGCTTTCTGAAATAAACTCAGAGAAAAAATCTAACACAAATATATTTGACAGAGCATTGCCATAGCTGGAGGGACTTTTAGAGTACTCTTGGTCCAAGTTTTAATGCTGAACTGTCATCTACACATTCATCAGCAATTGCATACCCAGATCCAATAATGAACCTCAAACTTCATTACTACCATATGCAGAAAGATGTTTGCCTTTTAAAATTATGGAATACAGTTAATGTGCAGCTTGTTAAGATTTTTATTAAAAAAAACTACTTATGTGCTTTTTTAAAATGTTAATATGAAAATCTTGTACAATAGTAGGGATAATTATATAATAAAACACATCAAAAGTACCAATCAAAAGGCCTCAAGTGTTTCAGTTATTTTGCCATCATTTTCAACACCAACTGTAGTTATTATGGCAGTAATTTAGAGTGAATATAATATACCATATTGTTTAGTTTGTAGGTGTTTTATTACCTATTTGTAATGGATAAAAATGAGATTTGTATAAATATCATTATCATACCTAAGAAAAATACAAACAATTTCTTAATATTATATAAAACCATTTCAGTAATTTTTGTTCTTAAAATTTTAGTAATCTAGAGCTGCTAAATACTTTGCATGATTCACCTTAATATTTTATGTATACTCTTATACCTGGAGACTCAAAGTGATGAGACTGAATTTATTTATCAGAGATCAAAGGCCATACACTAAAGTTGGTAGAAAAAATGTCAAATGAATAGATGGATATTCAAAATTACTATTGTGAATAGCAACAACATAGCTGAAAAGATACATTCAGCTAGGAGAGTAAGAAATACAAAGTGAAGATAAAAATATTGTTAAGTTTCCAGAGAAAGAGGGAAAGGATACAGTGTCTAATCAAAATGAAATCAACCTAACACTATATCAAAACCCAAAAAAAGAGAGAGAAAGCCACAAATGAAGAAAGGGCCCTTCAGAGAGAAAGAACAATCTCAATTTTAGAAATTATAAAAAGAGGGCTGTGGCTCACTTGGGAGAGTGTGGTGCTAATGACACCAAGGCCACAGGTTTGGATCCCTATATGGGGATGGCTGGTTAGCTCACTTGGGAGAGCGTGGTGCTGACAACATCAAGTCAAGAGTTAAGATCCCCTTACTGGTCATTTTTTTATTTTATTTTATTTTATTTGTTTGTTTGTTTGTTTGTTTAATTTATTTATTTATTTATTTTCTGGTCATCTTTAAAAAACATTTTTCCTTACTTCCCCTGGTTTTTTTGTATTCTAAACTTTCACCAGCATCTAGTTTTTTTCTAGCCTGTTCCTCCAAATTCCTCCAGCTTCTCTTCAATGCCCAGTTCCAAAGCTGTTTCTACATTTTCAAGTATTTATTATAAGCAACATCACACTTCTCTAGTAGCAATTTTCTGTATTAGTCTGTTTTTATTGCTTATAACAAAATACATAGAAATGGGTAATTGGTAAGAAAACAAAATTTATTGCTTACAGTTTCAGAGGTTGGGAAGTCCAAAGTCCAGGGAACACAGCAGTTGAAGGCCTTGGTGGTGGTGACAGTGACCCATGTGTCTCACATGGCAGAAAATGGCAAAGCAGAGGGAACATTTCATGTGCTCCTCTTTTAAAGGCCTCAGAATCATGCTCCTGACCACCATTGTTAATCCATTCACTGCGGCACAGTCCTACAATCTAATCACTTCTTCAAGACTCCACGTTCCAATTATCATAATATGATTTTCTACCCTCTTAACAGTCACAGTGGAGACTTAAGCTTTAATGAGGCTGGGGGTGGGCATCCAATCTACTGCAAGACTTGAGTTGTCAGGGAATGATGGAGAAATACATTGACCCAGGAAAGTTCACATCTGAGAGAATCTGCTCCCTCATCTCTGATGTAATTGTGGACTCACCCATCCTGCTGTTGTCACTTTCTGCAGCTCACCTCTTTGGTCTGAGGTTCAGGGTGGATGCTCTGTACACTGTTTGAAAAATAGCAGAGCCCAGCAGGGAAGAGCAGAGAAGCCAATCATGAGAGAGGAGAAAATGGCAGGTGGGAACCTAGGCAGCACATTCATAGACTCTGTATTCAAATGCAGGCCCTTGAAGATTTGTTCTGATTAGATTAAAAGGAATCTAGTAGGCCAGTTCTGATTGGATAATCCTATTAGTGGCCATCAGTCAATCAGAAAACAAAAAAAATGAGGAGACTCTTCCAAGAATTCTAGCCAAAGACCTACATGTATAGCATATTCAACTTTAGGTTCATTTTCATTTTTTAAAAGCTATTCTTTTTCAATTATTACTAAGTCCAAAGCATAAAAATATAGACATGTGGAATAGTGAAAAGCACAATTATGTAGCATAATCCCAATTTAACTTTAGAATATGTCCATAAATCATCTCATTGCTTTTACTGTCCTTTACCACTTGAGCTCTAGACAATTCTGAATGCCCTTTAATTAGGGAATAGTATTCTATGGCACAAATATGCCACCTAAATATTTTTCCTTCTACTAGTGGATTAATAATTGGATTCCATTTACTTTTGGCTATTATAAATAGTGCTGATATGAGCATTCATATATGACTCTTTCTGTAGCCATACATCTTTTACTTTTTCTTTTTTGTACATATCCAAGAGTGAAATTTCTGAATAATATGGTGATTTCATAAATAGTGTTTGAGAAACTGTCAAATTGTTTTCCAAAGTTGGCTGCACAATTTTACATTCTCATTCAAAACTAGGACAGCTACAAATTCTCTACATCTTTGCAAAACTTGTTTGTCTGTATATATAGCCATTTTATTGGCTGTTAATTGTCCTCCTTATGATTTTGATTTGAATTTTTCGGATCACTAACGATGTTGTGCATATTTCCACATACTTATTGATAATTTGCATATCTTCTCTGTAGACATGTCTATTTAAATCCTTTGCTCATTTAAAATGTTTGATCTGGGAGCCGACAGGTGGCGGCTGCACTCGGACTGGGGACTCCACGCGCTGCCCCCGATTCTCCTCTGAGAAGACTTCCGGTGACAAAGGCACCAAGCCTATTCACTGGGGAAGGGACTGCCTCTTCAGCAAGTGGTGCTGGGAAAACTGGATATCGATATGCAGGAGAATGAAACTAGATCCATACCTCTCACCGTATACTAAAATCAACTCAAAATGGATTAAGGATTTAAATATACACCCTGAGACAATAAAACTTCTTAAAGAAAACATAGGGGAAACACTTCAGGAAATAGGACTGGGCACAGACTTCATGAATACGACCCCAAAAGCACGGGCAACCAAAGGAAAAATAAACAAATGGGATTATATCAAACTAAAAAGCTTCTGCACAGCAAAAGAAACAATTAAAAGAGTTAAAAGACAACCAACAGAGTGGGAGAAAATATTTGCAAAATATACATCTGACAAAGGATTAATATCCAGAATATATAAGGAACTCAAACAACTTTACAAGAAGAAAACAAGCAACCCAATTAAAAAATGGGCAAAAGAGCTAAGTAGGCATTTCTCTAAGGAAGATATCCAAATGGCCAACAGACATATGAAAAGATGCTCAACATCACTCAGCATCCGGGAAATGCAAATAAAAACCACATTGAGATACCATCTAACCCCAGTTAGGATGGCTAAAATCCAAAAGACTATGAACGATAAATGCTGGCGAGGCTGCGGAGAAAAAGGAACTCTCATACATTGTTGGTGGGACTGCAAAATGGTGCAGCCTCTATGGAAAATGGTATGGAGGTTCCTTAAACAATTGCAAATAGATCTACCATACGACCCAGCCATCCCACTGCTGGGAATATACCCAGAGGAATGGAAATCATCAAGTCGAAGGTATACCTGTTCCCCAATGTTCATCGCAGCACTCTTTACAATAGCCAAGAGTTGGAACCAGCCCAAATGCCCATCATCAGATGAGTGGATACGGAAAATGTGGTACATCTACACAATGGAATACTACTCAGCTATAAAAACGAATGAAATACTGCCATTTGCAACAACATGGATGGACCTTGAGAGAATTATATTAAGTGAAACAAGTCAGGCACAGAAAGAGAAATACCACATGTTCTCACTTATTGGAGGGAGCTAAAAATTAATATATAAATTCACACACACACACATACACACACACACACACAAACCGGGGGGGGGGGGAGAAGATATAACAACAACAATTATTTGAAGTTGATACAACAAGCAAACAGAAAGGACATTGTTGGGGGGGAGGGGGGAGGGAGAAGGGAGGGAGGTTTTGGTGATGGGGACCATTAATCAGCTACAATGTATATCGACAAAATAAAATTTAAAAAAAAAAAAAAAAAAAAAAAAAAGACTTCCGGTGGTAAGATGGCAGTCTGAAGCCAGCGGCAGTGGTGGAAATACAAGACTCGGGGGCCCCAGGGAATGGAAGAAATCATCGTGCCTACTTGGAAAGAAGAAAAGGTAGCAACTTGCCCCAGCCGAACCCCAGAGTGGGCCCCTAGAAAGGTTGGAGCCACCGCCACTTGCAGTCAGTGACCGTGCAACTCTGTGCCCGCCCATGGAAGCAGCAGTGGCAGCAGTGGAGGAACCGCCGGCAGCGGAGACAGAAGCAGCGGCGCAACTGGTGGCAGTGGCAGCAGCAGAGGAGCCGGTGGCAGCGGCAGCGGCGGTAGCGGCGTAAGTGGCACCGGTGGTAGCGGCGCCAGTGGCAGCAGTGGGGGAAGCAGCAAGAGCAGTAGCAGTGGGAGCAGGGGAAGTGGTGGCACCGGAGCACTGCCCCTGGAAGTGGAGTCAGTGGCAGCGGCGTGAGTGGTGGCAGTGGCAGCAGTGGGGGAAGCGGCGGCAGCAGTGGGGGAAGCGGCAGCAGCAGGAGTGACACCCTGCAGTACAGCCCCATCACCTAGGAGCCCAGCAGAGTCCAAGCTGACCAGAGAGGTGGCTCCCCGGAGAGGCCCAAGACCCGAGGCAACCACACACGCAAGGCACTAGTGACCAACTGAGTAGTCACTGAGGTAGCCATACCAAATTGGCAACCCCAGCAACATCTTAGTCAGACAATAGTATCAAACCTGTGGACTGTGAAAGCCCCTGCCACAATCAATAAACATCAAAGAAAAGATACCAGAAATACGAAAAATCAAGAAACTACACAACCCAAAGATAATAAATCTCAACCTCTAGATCCCATAGAACAAGAAGCCATTGAAATGATTGACAAGGAATTTTGAGTGATAATTCTAAGGAAACTGAATGAGATACAAGAAAACACAGCTAAACATCATGATGAAATGAGGAAAAGTATACAGGACCTGAAAGAGGAAATGTACAAGGAAATCAATGCCCTGAAAAAAAATGTAGCAGAACTTGCCGAACTGAAGAAGTTATTCATCGAAATAAAAAACACAACAGAGAGTTTAACCAGCAGGCTTGTCGAAGTTGAAGAGAGAAACTCTGAACTTGAAGATGGGCTGTTTGAAATATCACAAGCAGACAAAAAAAAAAAGAAAGAAAGAAAAAAGAATCAAAGGCATTGAAGAAAATCTGAGAGAGATATCAGACAACCTTAAGTGCTCAAATATCCGAGTCATGGGTATTCCAGAAGGGGAGGAAAAAGGAGATTGCATTGAAAACATATTCAACAAAATAGTGGCAGAAAACTTCCCAGGTATAGGAAAAATCAAAGATCTTCTGATCCAGGAAGCTCAACAATCTCCAAACATATTCAACCCAAAAAGTACTTCTCCAAGACATGTTATAGTCAAATTGGCAAAACTCAGAGACAAAGAGAGAATCTTAAAAGGTGCAAGAGAGAAGTGTCAAATCACTTATAAGG
The DNA here is from genome assembly GCF_027409185.1 of Cynocephalus volans. Taxonomy (NCBI): domain Eukaryota; kingdom Metazoa; phylum Chordata; class Mammalia; order Dermoptera; family Cynocephalidae; genus Cynocephalus; species Cynocephalus volans. The sequence goes on along the minus strand of NC_084463.1, from coordinate 43,071,104 downwards.
GAGCCCCAATCAGGCTAACATTACACTTTTCATCACAAACCCTAAAAGGCAGAAAGGAATGGGATGATATATTCAAAATAATAAAAGATAGAGATTGCCAGCCAAGAATACTCTACCCTGCAAGGCTATCCTTCCGAAATGAAGGGCAAATAGTATATTTCTCAGACAAACTAAAACTCTGGGAATTCACCACCACACAACCACCCATACAAGAAATTCTCAAGGGAGTACTGGGTTTGGTTCCTGAAAAATAACTACCACTGCCATAAAAACCCAAGAAAAATCAAAACACACTAGTATAATAAAAATGGCATTCATGAAGAGAAAACAAACAAACAAAAAGGCTATCTACAACCTAAGGAACCAACAAACACAGAAACCAAACAGTAAATCAGAAAGCAAGGAACAAAAGACACCTAAGACAACCAAACAACAATCAATAAAATGCTAGGAATAAATCAACACCTTTCAATAACAACTCTTAATGTAAAAGGTTTAAATTCCCCAATCAAAAGACACAGACTGTCTGACTGGATTAAAAAGGAGGACCCAAGTATATGCTGCCTTCAAGAGACCCACCTCACCCATAAAGATTCACATAGACTAAGAGTGAAAAAATGGAAAAAGATTTACCATGCAAACAGAAAATAAAAACAAGCTGGAGTAGCTATTCTTATATCTGACAAAATAGACTTGAAACTAAAAACCATAAAAAGAGACAATGAGGGACACTACTTAATGATAAAAGGACTGATCCATCAAGAAGACATAACAATCATAAATATGTACACACCCAATGTTGGAGCAGCCAGATTTATAAAACAAACTCTATTAGACCTAAAGAAGGAAATAGACACTAATATCATAATAGCAGGTGACCTGAACACCCCACTGTCAATATTGGACAGATCATCTAGGCAAAGAATCAGCAGAGAAACACAAGATCTAAACAAGACTCTAGACCAATTGGACTTGGCAGATATCTACAGAACATTCCATCCAACAACCTCAGAATATTCATTCTTCTCATCAGCACATGGATCATTCTCCAGGATAGATCACATATTAGGTCACAAATCAAGTCTCAACAAATTCAAAAAAATTGGAATTATCCCATGTATTTTCGCAGACCATAATGGATTAAAACTAGAAATCAATAACAAATGAAATTCTGGAAACTATACAAACACATGGAAATTAAACAGCATTATACTTAATGACTTATGGGTCCAAGAAGAAATCAAGCAGAAAATCAAAAATTTATTGAAACTAATGAAAATAATGATACATCATACCAAAACCTGTGGGATACTGCAAAAGCAGTATTATGGGGGAAATTTATTGCATTAAATGCTCACCTCAGAAGAATGGAAAGATGGCAAGTGAACAACCTAACACTTCACCTTAAAGATCTAGAAAAACAAGAACAATCCAAACCTAAAGTTAGCAGATGGAAAGAAATCATTAAGATCAGAGCAGAACTGAATGAAATTGAAACCCAAAAAACAACACAAAAGATCAATGAATCAAAAAGTTGTTTTTTTGAAAAGATAAATAAAATTGACAAGCCATTAGCATGGCTAACAAAAAAAGAAGAGAGAAGATTCAAATAACAAAAATTAGAAATGAAAAAGGTGATATTACAACTGATTCATCTGAAATACAGGGACTCATTCGAGACTACTATAAACAACTATACGCCAACAAGTTTGAAAATCTGGAGGAAATGGATAAATTTCTGGACACACACAAGCTCCCAAAACTGAACCATGAAGATGTAGAAAATCTGAACAGTCCGATAACAATAAAGGAGATTGAAGCTGTTATCAGAAAGCTCTCAAAAAGAGAAGCCCAGGACCAGATGGATTCACAGCAGAATTTTACCAAACATTCAAAGAGGAATTGACACTGATTCTTTACAAACTATTCCAAAAGATTGGAACAGACACAAATCTCCCAAACTCATTCTATGAAGCAAACATCATCCTGATACCAAAACCATGTAAAGATATAAACAAAAAAGAAAACTACAGGCCAATATCCTTGATGAATATAGATGCAAAAATCCTCACTAAAATACTAGCAAACAGAATACAACAACACATACGTAAAATTATTCACCACGATCAAGTGGGATTCATCCCAGGAATGCAAGTTTGGTTCAACATATGGAAATCAATAAATGTGATACACCATATTAATAAAATCAAACACAAGGACCATACGATCATCTCTATAGATGGTGAAAAAGCATTTGATAAAATTCAACACTCATTCATGACAAAGAGCCTCTACAAGTTAGGTATAGAAGGGAAGTATCTCAAAATAATTAAAGCCATATATGATAAACCCACGGCCAATATCATCCTGAACGGGGAAAAGCTGAAAGGTATTCCTTTAAGAACAGGAACTAGACAAGGATGCCCATTCTCACCACTCCTATTCAACATAGTGTTGGAAGTAGTAGCCAGAGCAATCAGAGAAGAGAAGGAAATAAAGGGCATCCAGATTGGAAAAGATGAAGTCAAACTGTCCCTGTTTGCAGATGACATGATCCTATATATCAAACAGCCTAAAACCGCTACATAAAAACTCTTGGATGTGATAAATGATTTCAGCACAGTAGCAGGATACAAAATCAACACACAAAAATCAGTAGCATTTCTATTCTCCAATAGTGGACGTGCAGAAAGAGAAATCAAGAAAGACTGCTCATTTACAATAGCCACCAATAAAATAAAATACTTATGAATTGAGTTAACCAAGGATGTGAAAAATCCCCATAATGAGAACTACAAACCACTCCTGAGAGAAATTAGAGACAATACAAGAAGATGGAAAGATATCCCATGCTCGTGGATTGGAAGAATCAACATAGTGAAAATGTCCATACTACCCAAAGTGATATACAAATTCAATGCAATCCCCATTCAAATTCCAAAGACATTTTTCTCAGAAATGGAAAGAACTATCCAGACATTTATATGGAATAACAAAAGACCACGCATAGCCAAAGCAACACAGCAAAAAAAATAAAGCTGTAGGCATAACACTACCTGACTTTAAACTATACTACAAAGCTATAATAACCAAAACAGTATGGTACTGGCATAAATACAGACACACTGATCAATGGAATAGAATAGAGAATCCAGAAATCAACCCACACACCTACAGCCATCTGATTTTTGACAAAGGCACCAAGCCTATACACTGGGAAAGAGACTGCCTCTTCAGCAAATGGTGCTGGGAGAACTGGGTATCCATATGCAGGAGAATGAAACTAGATCCATACCTTTCACCATACACTAAAGTCAACTCAAAATGGATTAAAGAATTAAATATACACCCTGAAACAATAAAACTTCTTAAAGAAAACATAGGAGAGACACTTCAGGAAATAGGACTGGACACAGACTTCATGAATATGACCCCAAAAGCACGGGCCACCAAAGGAAAAATAAACAAATGGGATTCTATCAAACTAAACAGCTTCTGCACAGCAAAAGAAACAATTAACAGAGTTAAAAGACAACCAACAGAGTGGGAGAAAATATTTGTAAAATATACATCGACAAAGGATTAATATCCAGAATATACAAGGAACTCAAACAACTTTACAAGACAAAAACCAGCAACCCAATTAAAAAATGGGCAAAAGAGCTAAGTAGGCATTTCTCAAAGGAAGATATACAAATGGCCAACAGACACATGAAAAAATAGTCAACATCACTCAGCATCCGGGAAATGCAAATCACAACTACACTTTGATACCATCTCACCCCAGTTAGGATGGCTAAAATCCAAAAGACTCTGAACGATAAATGCTGGCGAGGTTGCGGAGAATAAGGAACTCTCATACATTGTTGGTGGGACTGCAAAATGGTGCAGCCTATATGGAAAATGGTATGGAGTTCCCTCAACCAATTGCAGATAGATCTGCCATATGACCCAGCTATCCCACTGCTGGGAATATACCCAGAGGAATGGAAATCATCAAGTCGAAGGTATACCTGTTCCCCAATGTTCATCACAGTACTCTTTACAATAGCCAAGAGTTGGAACCAGCCCAAATGTCCATCATCAGATGAGTGGATATGGAAAATATGGTATATCTACACATTAGAATACTACTCAGCTCTAAAAATGAGTGAAATTCTGCCATTTGCAACAACATGGATGGACCTTGAGATAATTATATTAAGTGAAACAAGTCAGGCACAGAAAGAGAAATACCACATGTTCTCATTTATTTGTGTGAGCTAAAAATAAATAAGTTCACACACACACACAAAAACCGGTGGGGGGGGGAAGAAGACATAACAACTACAATTCCTTGAAGATGATACGAGAAGCAAACAGAAAGGACATTGTTGGGTGGGAGGGGGGAGAGGGAGGAGGGAGGGGAGTTTTGGTAATGGACCACAATAATCAACCACATTGTATATCGACAAAATAAAATTTAAAATTTAAATAAAATAAAAAATAAAATAAAATAAAAATTTTGATCTATTGTCTTTCTATTATTGACTTTTGAGTTTTTTGTACATTCTGAAATCTAGACCCTATATACATATATATTTTTTTCTTTTAAAAAATTTTTATTAGCATATTCACTGTTACAAATCATACTTATTCTTTATGCCCCTTATCCAATCTTTCCCCTTCCCCCCTCCCCTATCCCATCCTCTCCCTTTTCCCTTCCCCCCTTCTTCTCCCTCCCCTCTATAAAAACCATAGATTTCTTCTCTCCATCTTATAGTGAAAAGGAGTAAGGCTAGGCCTGTGAACAAAACTGACTTCATTTTTCCTGCAGAGGACACTTTGTTACTTTTCCACTCCTCAGTCATGAGACCCCCCCCATGGCAAATTATTACCCCATAGGCTGTCCTGACAAAATAGACTGAGGTAAGAGAGGAGAGATATTTACTGAGTTGCAAAACCCCTCCCCAAGACTTGTTTTACAATAATTGTAAAAGTTACAGATTAACCTTAAGATAACTTTAGGAATTCCCACCTGTGCACAAAGCATTAAGGTTACTGCTACAATGATCCTCCTCGGGTGACAATGATGAACACCACTTCTATTTTGGACCTACTGAGCATGCACCAATGACACAACCAGGAAGAACAGAATGGACAAACTCCAGTGATGCTGCCTGCACCCCTTAACTCCTTTCCTTATAAAAGACTCTGAACAGTGCCCCTTGGGGGAGGCTAGCTTTACTGTCGCTACCCCCCCCATGCATAAGTCTATCTCCTCTTTTAATAATGCATTGCTTGCTTTACTGCTGGGTACATTGTTCATTTCTATGACTTTGTAATTGGAGGGCCTAATTTAATCACTGGTGAAAATTGGAAATCTTTGGGCTCCAGAGAAGACTCGAGCTGCAAGGCAAGTGGCCACTGGGACTATTTTGCTCCCATGTTTCTGCTGCTGATAGATCTCTCCTGGAGTCCCTGACCTAAATTCTGACAAGGCAATGTTTGATTCTCTTTACCTTTCCCTGATTTTCTGAGACCTCTTCTGCTGTTTGGTTGGATTGTATCCACTACTAAGTAGGTGCACCCTGGAGGGCTCCCAGCTATGCTTTGTTTCTCTGATTTACACCTCATCGGTACTTTTCTTCTTTATGCCAACAACAGTGGGGAGAACTGCTCTTATCAATTACTGTCAGTGGAATAGGCTGGCCCCACAGATTGGGACTAGGACAAACTGGACTCCATTGCTCCTCTTTTCTCTTTGTTTGCTTGGTTAGACATTTAGTTGAGTACTGGTAATCTGAATAAACCTTCCAGTCCTTGCACCAACTTTCGGACCTTCAGGTCATTGGTTTAATGTGAGAGGGCAGCCAAGCCTGGCCTGTCGGTGACAGCAGATTACTGTTGCTCTGTTGGTTTGTTGCCTAGACGATCTGTCCAGTGCTGAGACAGTGTGATAAAGTCCTCCCTATTATTGTAAATCAGATGCTTCTTCCATTACTCTGGAGTGTGCTTTGTGCACAGACAGGACTTCTTATTCTCTCTCTCTCTTTTTTTAAGCCATTGAGTTTTGGTTGTTTTCTGACCTAGCAAATGCCAGCTGATGCACATAAGCCTCAGAACTCATTACTGACAAAATCATTTGAGAGAGATTATCTAAAATTACATGCCAAATACAATCAATAGAACTTCATAATGACACAGAACTTTTGAAAATCACAATGAATGACAACTGGATAGACTTAAGTGAGGTTGCTGGCACTGACACAGGCCAGGGGAATCATAAAAAGCAATTGTTTGCAAACCAGTAAACTATGTTGTAAGCTTTTCATTTGCTTCTTTTTAAATTTTTTTAAGTGACTGGCTTGTACAGGGATCTGAAACCTTGACCTAGGTGCTTTAACACTGCCCTCTAAACAACTGAGCTAACTATCCAGCCTGAGGTTTTCTTGTTTCTTTTCTTTTAACATCTTTAAAAAGGTCTGTTTACTTTTAAAACAGTGTAAAACACAAAGAGTCTATTACTTATAAGTGAATATTGCACTGTATTTATATGGCATTTTAAGACATAGGTTTGGAGTAGAAGTGTGATGCCATCTAATTTTCCAATTTTAAATAATATTAAATAGACTTCAATTATATTCCTGCAGAATTCATGATATTAAGTACAGATTACTGACACTAAGTGGAGAACACTTGTTTATATAATCCTTAGGGATCACATAATCCATAGAAAGTGTTGTGTTGGGGATAAAAAATATATTGATGTTTAAGGCAAAGTATACCACAAAGGATCAAACAAATTAATTTCAGTACCACAAAAATAATCTCAAGAGTAAACAAACACTTGTTTTGAGTTAACTGTGCCAAAATGAATAACACTAGCCAAAAGATAGGATGCCTAACATCCACAAATAATGACAGCCTGGGCAAGTCATGTTTCCTCAAAGCCAATTTTTTATATTTTTATTATAACATAGAAATAACTTGACAAACAATATCTGAACTACCAGAAATAACTATCAGGACAGCGAGAGCATCAGCACTTTCCTAGAAGCCAAAATTCATGATAGACTACATTAGGGAAAGCTCAGACACGGAACACAATACGGGAAGACTGAAGGAATGAGAGCGTGTTTAGAGAGCACTGCAGACAGATCTCTCAGGTATCACAGCTTATTTCTCCACTCCAGACCACACTCTGAAACATTAAATAAAAATTTTAGGAGGCCATTGTTTTGGACTAAGTTTCTGTACTTGGCCCAACAAGAACAGACGAATAATCAAAGTGGCTAAGTTCCAGGTCACGTAGGTTGAAATCAGGAGAAAGAGATAACAGCAGCTTCTCAAACAGGCTAATTTAAATCTTCAATAGCCATGATAATGAAGTTTCCTCTCCTTTAATTCTTTCACAAAAGGAATAGTTTTATCTTTATTATTCTGTCTTCCTGTCCTCACCTTATGAGGAAAGTAAATATGAAATAACCAACTCATTTCTTTTGTTTTTGCTTTCTTCTGCCTTTTGCTCTCTGTAAAATCAACCTTCTTTGCTCAGCTCATTAGAACATTTAATTCTATTTTATGGAACAACTTGTCACCCAATTCTAAAATCACAATAAATTCAACTGATTTTGTTCTTTGACAAGCCCCCTCCAGCAAGTAACAAGAGGTTCTAGAACCTTTCCTATCTTTCTCAGTTAAATTCTTCTTATATCCATTACAGAAATGAGTTCTCAGGTCAAACCAGTGCCCCAAATTGGAGACCCAGAGGCACATACAGAGAACCATAATTTACTTCAACAGAAACCATAAGAAACCCCTGGGGGAAGAGTAGAGGTATAGGAAAACCTAAAGTATAATAGGTGAATTGCTGAAGTTCGTGAGCTAAAATCCTTAGTGTTTTTATTAAGGTTTTTTTATTTTTTAATAACAAATTTACATGATTTACCTCTAGAAATAATACCAAGCTCTTTCGGTGAAGATCTTAGAAAAAAATTTCTTCCTCCTTTCAGCAAAGGGAGGCGAGGAGAAAGTAGCCATTTCCGAATGTGCCCAGAGAATTCTGTTCTGAACAAGTTCTGCCTTCCAAAAAGCCCAACTATTTCTCAAATGACTAACAAACTGAGGTTTTACCAGGAACTAAATATCTGGGGAAAGGAAAACACTTACTTCCATCCCCCTCTAAAATTCCTGTCTCACTAAGCAAAAGGAGGAGGGTAGTGACTGAGAAGGACTTATGCAAGTCAAGCCACAGAGACACAGGCTTCCTAAATGTAAAACTAAACTATGGATCTGTAGAATGTTTCTCCTCACCCCACACCTTCCCACCACATCAACAGCTGCACAGCACATGCACAAAAACGGCAGAGCACAGCTGCTTAAACTGTATGCCTCTGACATATTTGAAGAAGTCTCTCGGGGTATGTCAACAAGTGGAAAACACTGGTGAAGTGGACAAATGTCAGGAAACAAACAATGTACTGAGACAAAGTCATGAAGAAACAGAAAATTTGAATAGACCTGTAGTTTTAGACTGATGTGGTAATTAAAAACTTTCCAACAAATAAAAACCAAGGGCCAAATAGTTTGACTGGTGAAATCTACCAACATTTTAAAAACTGTGAATACCAATCCTCCTCAGACTCTTCCCAAAAGCTAAAAACCCAGCTCATTCTATGAGGCCAAAATTATACTGACACCAAGAACAAAAGACACTACATGAAACAAAACTGCAGACAAATGTCTTTATGAATATAAATGCAATAATTTTCAAATATATACTTGCAAACTGTATTTGGCAGATATTAAGAGGATATACACCATGAATAAATGATATTTATCCCTGAAATGTAAATAAAGATGGTTCAACACATGAAAATCAATCAATGTAATATACCACATTAGCAAACTGACTGAAACACCCCAAGTGTCTCAATAAATGCAGAAGAGCATTTGATAAAATACAAAACCCACTTATGATAAGAACACACAAGAAGCTAGGACTAGAAAAAAAACTATCTCAATATAATAAAGACCATATATGAAAAAGCCACAGAAACATCATAATCAATAGTGAAATTCAAAAAGTCTTTCCCCTAAGAAAAAACACAGAACACCTGCTTTCACTTCCACTCAATACTATAATTAAAAATCCTAGCCAGAGCTATTGGGAAAAGGAAAACGCATCCAAATTTGAAATGGTGAAATAAAGTTATACCTGTTCACAGATGAAATCAGCTCATAAGTAGAAATTCATAAAGACTGCACACACAAAAACAAACACCCCCCAAACAATTGGAACTAAAAATAAAATAAGCAAAGTTGCAGGATACCAAATCAATATGCTAAAATTGGTTGCATTTATATACACTAATATGAATGATCTAAAAAGAAAATTAAGAAAATACCACAAATAAAAGCATTGAAGTGTATAAAATACCTAGGAATTAACTGGGAAGACAAAACACTTGTACACTGAGAACTACAAAATGTTGCTGAAAGAAATTAAGGAAGATACAAATAAATAAAAGCACATTGAAAGGGACCTTAGCCAGAAAATCAACCATCTTTGGGATAACTGAGACCAAGCAGAACATTTGGGTCAGCCCTTAACTTGGAAACTGATAATTATCAATTCCTTGAAGTTAGCAGAAGAATCAGGAGATGGCCAGGAGATGAAATCAACAGCTCTTATGCCAGTTGACTTCACAGGGGTGCACCTGCAATTAAGGGCTGAAAGTAACTTTCTTGTTTTTCTTACCTCTCTAATTGGCTGCAAACAAGAGGAGACATAAGAGAGAGGCAAGATAACCTTGCTGGTTGTAAACTCCCCCTCTTACTTAAAGGAAAACTGCATCCACATTAATTTGAAATCCAAGTCAAGTACTTTTATGATATTTGACAGAGGTTATTTTCCTTGAGCTCTCCCTAGGAGATAAGTTCACCAAACTCGAGGTAACATCAAGGACTTGATGTTACCACAAGCTGATCACAGACTCTGTGACACTGAAGTTTCTGATACAACATGGAACCCTGACATTTGACTCAGACCATCCGCTGCTCCCAGACTCTCCCCCTCTCTTTTTTCTTTAGAACAAAGACCCTTTTCATCTTCCTGCCTCTTCTCCCTTATAATGCCCAGAACAGGCATCAGAAGTAGGGGTGATTTTAGCCTGGTCATCCCCCAGATGCCAGTTATCTCCATAAACCTTCTAACCCTTGCACCAACTTCTGGACTTTTGAGTCATTTGTTTAATGCAAGAGGGCAAGCTCAACCTGGTCTGGTGGTAACAAATTTGGTGAGCGAAGCCAGGAGAGCCACCTTAGTTGCCTGGACATTCCCCTGAACCCCAATGGCTGGAGCAATTGGCTGCAGAAGCACAGTGGGTTAACCCAGTCACGTTTTTGGAGATTGTCCTGGGCTGTCAATGGGGATCTTGTTGCCTTTGGTAAGCAAGCCCTATGATGGAGAATTTGGGACTTTCCTAAGTGGCCACCAGGGTCCTTTTAACCCTGTGGATTCTCCTGTTCTCCCCACCATGCTGCTGGCTGCCAGTTTTCTCCTGGTTGGTGAGGAAAGAAGAGTTTGTAGCTGGATTGATGAATCCTTGGATCGGTGAGTTATTGTTGGTGTGCACACTGTAGGGACCCAAATACCCCAAGGGATCACACCCCGATCACATAAGCCCTTCTTGGCCACACCCCATCATGGCGCTGGTTACCCTTCTCTTCCGTATTCTCCTTCCCGCCGGCACGAATTACACACCAATCAGCTCCCCCCCAAACCCCATGCGGTATGCTAAGTAGGGATTGTATTTTAAGCCAATCAGCTTTCCCCTTAAAGCCCTATATATGTGTGTGTGTGCTGCCTAATAAACAGGCCCTCTCCGGTGGATCATCAACTGGTGTCGACTCATCCTTTCACACACCACAGACACCCTCTATTCCATGCTGTTTGTTAGGACTAATGTTGGTATTGGTAACATAGGTGTGGAATATGGCAAGTTAGAATTTTGCCCGAAGAATTTGTTTGTTAGTTGAGACATCTCATTGGGATGTGTATGTGTGCACGTGCTTGAGTGTTTTCATCTATATGTGGAAACTGTTTCTGCCTGTTCTTTGTGCTACTACTTTGGAGTCACAAGATCTAATTCCATGTCTTTTGGCCTTAGGGTCACTGAGAAAAGGTAATGCCAAACCACAGCTGTTTTTAACTCACTAGGAAACTGAAGGAAGGACCGGCTCTCTGAGAAAGACACTTTTGGTCCTGGAACCAAGTCACAGTCAGTTGCCCATTTCTTGTCTTGCGTTACCCCTCCTTCCTCCACTAGCCTTTAGTGTTAGGCTCGGGCCTTTCATGTGAAGTATTTTAATTTGGAAAATCCAGTGGTGTTTGTGTCCCAGCTAATCATAAGAATCTGCAAGTTGAAGGTTGGCACCAGACTTGAACTAAAGATCAAGGGTGTGGAGTAATATGGGAATTACCTATCAGTCCCCACTCAGAGTCCACTCGGGTGCATAATCACAAAATGGGTGAATACATACACCCTCATGAATAAGAAAGTGATGAAATATTATTGTAATACCGTGGGGCCAGTGTATGTGTCAGATTCAGAAAAACGTTGGCCCTTGAATGGATGTCTGAACTACTGTACCTAAAATGGTATAGTATTAGAATTATTTTGTCAGAGATCTGGAAAATGGGATCAGATCCCATATATCCAAGCCTTTATGCATCTCCACAATCAGGATGCTAAGAAAGAAGGAAATAATCTCATGGTCCAAAGAGAGGATAAGAAATCTCAGAAAACTGTTTTACAGCTAGGAAACTCAGAGGAAAAAGAAATTGAAGACCAGCATTTAATAGAGACCTTAAATGCCCTTCCTGCCCCAATTGATTCTGCACCTCAGGGGCCAGGGCACCTCAATGCTCCTCCAATTCCACCACTGTCAGGAGATGAGGACACAGAGATGCCTGGCCCCAGTGCTCTCCCAAGGTATAGTCAGGAAGCTGGAATGGTCTCTCCTTTCATGATCACCAGGGCACCCAATTTTGTCCAGGTGCAAGCTCATATGCAGCAGGGCAATTCTCTTTAAAGCAATTCCCCACAGGGGGACTAAATGCTCTGCGACAACCTGCTGGTAATTTTTGGATTTATACACTGTTCTCAATGTCAGATCTGACGAATTAGAAAAACTCAAATCCTCCATATTGGGAGGACCCACAGAAAATAAAAGAACTGTTCACTCTTGTGTTCAATACCCACTGCCCCACACGGGGTGATATCCAGTCCCTAATGTGTATATTGTTAACAGCCGATGAAAGGAGACTAGTTATTGACAAGGCTACTGAAGAGGCTTGACAAATACATCAGGAAGATCTTAATGGGACCTCTGACCCAACAACTGCTGTGCCTTTGGTAGACCCTAATTGTGATTCCAGTAATGGGGGAATGCTGAGACTGGCACATTATCATCAATACATTTTGGCTGGCTTAAAGAAAGGGGGAACAAAGTTAATAAGCTTAAACAAAATCCAGGAGTTATGACAGGAGACTAACGAAAGACCTGCACAGTTTTTAGAACAGTGTATCAAGCCTATAGAAAGTATAGTGATGTGGACCCAGAGGCCCCAGAAAATTTGAGGTCAGTCAACTTAACATTTATTGGACAGAGTGCCCCTGACATTAGAAAAAACTGCAGAAGCTAGATGGCACTCTTGGTATGAGTCCCTCATCACTGGTGGATATTGCTTTCAAAGTTTACAATGCCAGAGAGGCTAAAAAACCCAGACAGTCTATTATCTTTTTGGAGACTGCAGATTATAAGAAGAGAGAGGGAAAAAGAGACCCTAGAAGAAGTTTGGGGGCCAATCAATGGGCATACTGTAAACATAACATTGGAAAATCTCATGTCCAAAGTTAGAGAAGGGAAAAGAAAAGAAACAGAAGGAATGAGTACAAAAACAGATGGTGGAAAAAGGAGACTCAGATGAGGAATAAAGAGGCCCAGGGGCTCCTCTCAATCTAAACAAACCAATCACTGTTTCCCCACAGGAACCCTGGGTACAATTGACAGTGAGGAATCAATTAGTCAATTTTCTAATCAACATGAGGGCAATGATCTCTGTGTTAAACACTAGGTTGGCAAAGGACTTTAACCGATCTGTGCCTATAATAGCAGTAACTGGCAAACCCCAACAAAAGACCTTCTTGCAACCTCTTGAGTGCCATCTAGGGGACAAAACCTTAAGACAAAGCTTCTTGTACCTGCCTGAATGTCCAATTCCTTTGCTAGGTTGTGATTTACTTTGCAAATTAAATGCTCAAGTAACCTTTTTTTCTGAAGATAAACAGCTAACTACAGGTGTCTCCTGAACAAGCTCTGCGACTTCACATCCTATTTGCTGAAACTGAAGATCCACTCATGGACTCATTTCCACCTGAAATCCATGAGAAAGTGAGTACACAAGTCTGGGCAGATGGGATTCTAGGCTATGCAATCAATGTCCCACCCCTATCCGCTGAATTAAAGCCTAAGGCGTCCATACCAAGAAAGAAACAGTATCCATTGAGGAAAGAAGTTTTAGAGGAGATTCAACCAGTCTTATAGAAATTTTTAAAATATGGACTAATTAGACCTTGTCAATCTCCTTACAACACTCCAATATTACCCGTAAAGAAGTCACACATGGGAGAATATCAGTTTGAACAAGATCTCCGGGCCATTAAGGAAACAGTACAAGATATTCACTGCACTGTTCCTAATGCATATACCTTATTGACCACAATTCCTGGAGATTATGTTTGGTCCTCTATGTTAGACTTGAAGGATACTTTTTTCTGTATCCCTATAGATGAGAAGTCCCAACAGCTACTTGCCTTTAAATGGCAGGATCCAAAGACAAAAATGATTTTTCAATATTGTTGGACTGTGTTACCACAAAGGTTCAAGAATTCTCCTACCCGGTTTGGTGAGGCTTTGGCTCATGACTTAAAGCCTTTACAACTCGATGAATGGATTTTACTACTATATATGGATGATATACTGCTAGACAGCCCCACTTATGAAAAATGTTTTAAAAAATACTATAGAAGTGCTACACCACCTTGCCAAGTGTGGATATAAGGTATCTTCTCAGAAGGCCCAAACTTGCAAGGAAAAGGTTACCTATTTGGGGTTCCAAATACAAAAAGGAAAAAGAAGACTTTTAAATGAGAGAAAACAGGGCATAGTGGCCATCAGGACCCCTAATACCCAACACCAATTGTGAGGATTGTGGGGCATGATGGGAGTTTGCCATATTTGGATCCCCAACTATGGATTTATACTAAGGCCCCTATATGAAGCCTTAAAATGTCTGGACTCTGAACCCCTAGTTTGGACTTCAGAATGTCAACAAACCTTTGAAACACAAAGTACATCTGCAGTTGGCTCCAGCTCTAGGCCTTCCTAACCCCAGAAAGACTTTCAAGTTATATGTGCATGAGAGACTGGGGCTGGGGTTAGGAGTTCTTATTCAAACAGTAGGAGAAAATCCACAACCTATCGCTTACTTCTCCAAACAATTAGATCAGACTATAAAAGGATGGCCCCCATGTTTACGAGCAGTGGCCACAACATGTGACATACTTCAGGAAGCCAAGAAATTTACGTTGGGACAGCCAATTGCTGTTTATGTGCCTCATCAAGTGCTCACCCTCCTGGAACAGAAGGGAGGATATTGGCCAACAGTGGGAAGGATGGGAAAATATCAAACAATCTTCCTTGATAATCCTAACATTAGCCTACAAGTTACTACCTCCTTGAATCCAGGAACCTTACTGCCTTCTTCTGATGAGCTCCCTTTACAGCATCAGTGTGTTGAAGTGTTAGATTTGATTTACTCTAGTAGACGAGACCTGCTGATCAGCCATTGATGGATCCTTATTGGGAGCTATACATGGATGGCAGCAGTTTTATGGGAGAAGGTAAACACTGCACAGGCTATGCTGTTGTCACTGCTAATCAGGTGATAGAAGCCTTTCCCCTCCACACTGGGACTTCAGCCCCCAAAGCCAAACTGATTGCACTCACCTCGGCATTGGAATTATCTCAAGGTCAAAGAGTCAACATTTACACCAATTCCAGGTATGCCTTTATGATTTTGCATGCACATGGGGCCATTTGGAAGGAAAGAGGATGGCTAACTTCTGGAAATAAAGATGTGAAATACCCTAATGAAATACTAACACTTCTACAGGCAGTTATGTTCTCTGCAGAAGTGGCTGTCATGCACTGTCCTGGGCATCAAAAGAAATATTCTATGATAACCCAAGGGAGCTGGGCCACTGATAAAGCAGGCAAAGAGGCAGCTAAACAAGCCCCCTTAGTAGGTGATTTAATTCTACTCATAGACCTCACCAGCTTTACACCTCAATACACCATTGAGGATCAGGAAAAAGCCAAAGAATGGGGTTTCACATGTGAGGATCCTTCCAAGAAGTGAAAAATAAATAAGACAGGCATGATTTTGCTTCCTAAGGCACTTGTGTATTTAATTATCAAACATTTCCATGAGGGGACTCATTATGGTTGAGATGCCCTGAGAGAATGGCTGCAGCCCCAACTTTAGGGACCTCATATGAGGAAAATTATTCAGCAAGTAATCAGAGGATGCCAAATATGTGCCAAAAACCATCCTAAAACAGAAGTACACCCAATAAAAGAGGGTGTACAATAGAAAGGCATTTGTCCTTTTGAAGACTGGCAAATAGACCTCACTCAGATGCCCAGAGCTGCTGGGGATTTCAGGTATTTTTTGGTAATGGTAGGCACCTTCTCAGGGTGGGTAGAACGCTTTCCCATCTGATGTGAAAAGGTGACTGAAGTAATAAAAACACTATTAAAGGAAGTAATTCCAATATTTGGGTTGCCCACCTCAATACAGAGTGATAGTGGACCTGCTTTTGTGGCTGAAGTGCTGCAAGCAGTGAGTAAAAATTTAAAGATCATCTGGAGGCTCCACACCTCCTGGAGGCCACAATCCACTGGGAAAACTGAAAAGATGAATCAAATCTTGAAAAAGACTTTACCAGACTCTGCCAAGAAACCCACCTTACCTGGGATAAGGCATTGCCCCTTGCCGTGCTCCATATTTGAGTAGCATCTAGAAGTGGACTCAAATTGAGTCCTTTTGAAATTGTATTTGAGAGACCTCTCCAAGCTTGGTTATACTTAAGTAATCCAGAATTAGAAAATGAGATCCAAGTGAAATGGTATGTAAGACAGTTACATGAAACATTGCTATTAATTCATCAGTTTGCTCTTTCCAGGTGCACTTATCCCACTGATGATCCTTTGCACCTTTTTTTTTTTCTTACCAGGAGATAAGGTGTTATTGAAGTCTTGGAGAGAACAGGGTCCTGAGCAACAGCTAAAAGAAAAGTGGGGAGGGCCCTATGACGTTTTATTAACCACCCATTCTGCCTTAAAGCTTTCAGGTATAAAGCCCTGGGTTCATCACACATGAGTCAAAAAGGCACCTGCTGAAGAAAATACAGGAACAGAGAGCTCCAAACCTCAGTGGAATTATAATCCAGTGGAAGACCTAAAATACCTGTTCAGGAAAGTTAAATAAACGGTTTTATTATTATTGTTTTAATGTAATTAATAGAAGATGCTTTTAGATTCTACCTTGTTTCCCATGGTCCTTTCTATCTGTATGACACCCCCTCCACCACTTTTTAAGCCTGAAGAATATTTTGGGGAAGTTGCCAATCTTACAGATTTCCCTGTGGGAAAAGTATATATCGTATGGTGTGATTTTGACAATGATGTAATGAAAGGTACCAGATGGAACAGCTCAATTTTGAATTTACTAAAGAAAATCCTTTCCTGGGATAACTTTACTTCAAAAGCTATAGAAAATATGACTTGTTACAAGAGTATTTGCCCAACAACGACACTGATAAACTATTAGAGAATTCTGATCAGAAAGAGCATTGTGTTACTATAGAAACTAATGATCAGAGGCTTAGAACTTTGCTTGGGTATAACGGGAAAAGGACAGCAGCTTCATGTGTATTCTGCCACAGTATGATGTGCTCAAAATCTCCTCAGTCTTGTACTTGTGGATGGATGCTCATGACCCCGGATAATAAAACTCTTAAAAATAAATTTATGGGAATAACATGGTGGGCAGAGATACCTGACAGTACAAACTTGACCATTAGATCAGGTCAACTATGGGAAGCTTTATGGAATACCCAGACAAAAGCCAACTTGGGAGTAACATCCACCCACCTAACAGTGGTTTGGGACACCCAGAGATTCTGGATCAATTCTATATATCCTAATTCCACTGAGGCTACTAATATAATTTGACAGCAACATTCGTGGTGGATACACTAGAACTGGCCCCCACAGAGACTGAAAAGAGATCTCATAGGGGAATAGGAACAGGATTAGGCATTATGGGACAAGCAGAATTTGCAGCCAGTGAAGAAAGGCACTCTCTAGGAAAACCCTCTTTATCCAAGATAGGACATATAGAAGGGATATTATACCAAGAAGAAGAGAAAAGCTGGAAAGCAGCAAAAAAGGATAATGAGGTCCTTATCAAATGGATAGAAAAAACCAACAAATCATACAATCTTATTCTGAAACTCAGAGATGGAAACATGCATGCACCCTAACCCAATGGGCACTAATGACCATACTGATACAAATGGAATCTGAAATAGGTATGAGACAATGGACCACTATACTCAGAGCCAACATCCAATCTCAACCTTTGGGAGGCTTATGGCCCCTATGCCTTATAGAAATTCCTGGATGGTAAATGTGAACTTAGGTACTGTGTTCTTAAAGCCCAGGTGCCTAAACTAAATAGAACCCAGAGTTAGTAATTCAATTAGCAGGCATTGGGATGATTGTCAATCACACCAAAGTCCTTCCTATGGGAAGTCATTGGGCTATTCTAACTGATTCAAACACATGGAACCCTATTTCTCTTTCTGACTATGAGAATAAGAGTGGACAATGGCTTTGCCTTCAATTTACTTGGAACTCTGATACCTCCCAAGTATGGCCTTTAGTATCAACTCCTATGAGCCACAACATCTGGTATATGGGAAAGGGTCATTTTTGTTGGGAGGGTCAATACAACACCACAGTGAAGCTGTTTGATTACTCATGTATAGAATCTTCCTTCCCCATCTCTAAAACTGGCATCTGGTGTAATACAATGGTCATGGGAAATATGTTTGCCTGCTGTAAATAAATCCCATGATAACTTAGATATTGAAGACAAATTGTTCCTTAAGACCAATTTATATCCCTCTCAGGATGTCATTTCCATGGAAACTAAATGGCCACAAGAGGAATTATGACTTTTAGATGCTGACTTAGAATGAGTTTTACAAACCTCCAATGAGGTCTACCATAAAGTTCAAATGACAGTAGATGATGAATGGAAACATATCCTGAACCTGATAAAGGAATACAGCAATGCCAGCAGAGGGGTTTGGGGATGGTGAGAATGTTTATTACCCACTCACTCTTTATATATAACTCTTGGGTGAATCGTTTTTATAATAATCGTGTTAATCCTTGTTATTTTATTCATATACATTTTATACAAATGTTTCAAAGGAAAGAAAACTATGCAAAAGAAGATCAAAAACTCAGAACAGAAAGCTACGTCTTATTACCCCAAAGATGAAGAAAGGAACTAAAGAATATTTCTCCCACCATGTCAAGAAATTCCATTGTAAGATAAATTGTATGATACCCTCCCTCCGCAGGAGGTAGCGAGGCAACAACTGTGGCCCATATCCATAGAAATGGATAGAATGATTGACGGCAGGGCATTGAAACGGAACTTAGCCAGAAAAACAACCATCGTTGGGGTAACTAAGACCAAGCAGAATGTTACAGTCAGCCCTTACCTTGGAAACTGATAATTATCAATTCCTTGAAGTTAGCAGAAGAATCAGGAGATGGCCAGGAGATGAAATCAACAGCTCTTATGCCAGTTGACTTCACAGGGGTGCACCTGCAATTAAGGGCTGAAAGTAACTTTCTTGTTTTTCTAACCTCTCTAATTGGCTGCAAACAAGAGGAGACATAAGAGAGAGGCAAGACAACCTTGCTCGTTGTAAACTCCCCCTCTTACTTAAAGGAAAATTGCATCCACATTAATTCAAAATCCTAGTCAAGAATTTTTATGATATTTGACTGAGGTTATTTTCCTTGAGCTCTCCCTAAGAGGTAAGGACACCAACCTCAAGGTAACATCAAGGATTTGAAGCTGACCACAGACTGTGTGACGCTGAAGTTTCCAATCCATCATGGATCCCTGACTTTTGATTCAGACCATCTGCTGCTCCCAGACTCTCCCCCACTTTTTACTTTAGCACAAAGACCCTTTCTCATCTTCCTGCCTCTTCTCCTTTATAAATCCCAGAATAGGCATCAGAAGTTGGGGTGATTTTAGCTGGTAATTCCCCAGATGCTGGTTATCTGAATAAACCTTCTCATCCTTGCACCAACTTCTGGACATTTGAGTCATTTGTTTAATGCAAGAGGGCAAGCTGAGCCTGGTCTGGCAGTAACAGCATCTCATGTGCAAGGGTTACAAGACTTACTATTAAGATGTCAGTACTATCCCAAAGGATGTACAAATTTGATGCAATTCCTATCACAAGCCCCATGATATTTCTCAAAGAGAAATAGAAGGCAACATCCTAAAATTAACAGAATCTCAAGGAATGCCAAATAGCCAAAACAAAAGAAAAAGAACAGCAAAGTTGGAAGTGTCACCCTTCTTGATTTCAAAACTTACTCAAAAGTACAGTAATCAAAACATTGAGGTACTGGCATAAAGACAGGCATGTGCACCAATGGAAAAGATAGGGAGCCCAGAAAGATACCCTCATATATAAAATAAAATGATTTTCAACAGCCAAGATCATTCAGTGGGAAAGGAATTCCATGGAAAAAACGGAGCTGGTAAAACTGAATATTCACATGCAGAAGTATAAAGCTGGCCCCTTGAGTCAAAGACCTAAAAGAAAGAGCTAAAACTAAACAACTTTTAGAAGTAATATAGGACAAAAGTTTCACCACATTGGACGTGGTAATTATTTCTTGGATATGACACCACAAACTCTGTCAGCAACAACAAAAAATATACAAATTTGATTTCATCTCAATTAAAAACATTTGTCCCTCAGAGGACACTATCAACAGAGTGAAAAGGTAACAGGTAGAATGGTAGAAAATTTTTCAGATCATATATTTGGCAAGGTGTTAATATCTAGAACGGATAAAGAAAAAAGCATTTGACAAAGTTCAACACCCCTTCACAATGAAAACAATAAACTAGAAACAGAAGGGAAATTCCTCAAAATACGATATGACATCTATGAAAACCCCCACAACCCACATCATACTTGATGCTGAGAGACTGAATGCTGTCTCCCTAATATCAGAAACAAGACAACAATGTCTGCTCTTGTAGAGGGTTAGCAATCTTGATTCTCATTTGATTTTAGAATAGGGTTTTTAGGTAAATGCATGTATGGGTAAAAAGCCCTTGGGTAGGAGACCATAGTTTACAGATAGAGGGTAAAAGCCCATCTAATCAACTCTTAGGTAAGGGATTGTATGCTTTAATGATTTTAGCATTAACAGGTGGTTGTCATACTGATCCTATTAAGAAATTTTAAGAATTACTGAAGGGAAAGATGTGAAAAAAATGTTTGCTATGGGCAAGATGTCTGTTAGGGGAAATTTCAGAAATAATTATACTTAGATTTTATCATAAGAATGTAACTCTCGCTTAAGGAGAGGTTATACTTTAGATAATGAGCCAGTTTGACCAACTTAGCTTTTCACTAATTGTACTTTGGAATGTCACACTATTAATTTTACTGATGTTACTTATTTCCATTGTTTAAGTATACTTAGCCATAGATAACTTTTGTAATGCAGCCCCTGTCCTTGTGTCCCTTTGTAATGATCGAATCAACTGAATTTTCTCATGAGACTTCCTTGGCTTTACAATAAAAAACAAAAGCTAACTTTGAATGAGAGCTGTGCACCCAATTTTCTCCTTCTAACAAAGGAGTTGCTGGGGTGCAGACCCTTTGGGCTTCTTATCGCATTCATGGTGCTTTGAGTAATCCTTTTTTTGTCTCCGTTACACGGTGGCAAGTGGAACATGCTCTCACCACTTCTATTTATCATGGAAACAAAGGTGCTACCAGGGAAAATAGGCACAAAGGAAAGTAATCCAAATTTTAAAGAGCATACACTCACAACCCCCCCCAATACATACAAAATCACATAGACTGTGTCACCACACATACAGGTGGGTGCACCCACACAGATACAAAACTCACTGACCCTTAGAGATAACAGACAAAGGATGCCAAGAAATGCTCAGAGAGACACACACAGCCCAGGCTTCTGCACTATTCACCACATTTGTCTCCCTCTTCAGCAATAACCACCATCTGACACACTGTGTATTTTACTTCTACCCCTCATCTCTTATTTCCTAGAATGCCAGCTTCAAGTGAACAGGGACATTTGTTCAGTTTTATTCTCAGTGGCACCTACTGGAAGGGCTGTTACACAGAAGAGCAGCACTTGATAAATCACTGGGCTCCAACACACACACAGGTTTTACACAAACGTCATCATAGACCCATATCCACTCAATTTGCACAGAGTGAACTGTTCTCATTCCCATCCCATGGGGCAGAGAGGTATGTCTTGGACCCTAAACCAATTCCTAAGTGTGGGTTTGCCTAAATGAGTTGAAAATGTAGGTCCACACAAAACCATGCACAGGGATGTTGACAGCAGCATTGTTGATTATTTTCATAACTTGGAAGCAACCAACATGAAGATGTGTTCACCAAACTTGGAGATACAAAATTAACACACAAAAACAACTATACTTCTATACACTTGCAATAAAATATTTGAAAATACAATTAAGAAAATAAATCTATTTAGAATAGCACCCAAAGAATAAATACATAGGAAGAAATTTTTTTAAAGTACAAAATTTATACTCTGAAAACTACAAACCTTTTGAAAAATGCTAAAGATCTAAATAAATGGAAAACCATCCCATGTTCATGGATCAGAAGGTTTAATATTATTAAGGTGGCAATACTCCCCCATACAATGTATGGTTCGATGCAATCTTTATCAGAATGCCAGACATTCAAGAAAATCTCTGTGAAAATATGGGCTGCACAAACCTAAAAAAAATCAAAGACTTACAGTGACTACACACAACATGTAATACAGTCTCTGCAGAAATACTTTTGAAAAGTCACTAAACGAATGGACAACTGCACCTTTCAATAAACAACAGTCACAAACACAAGTGTCAAGTTAGGCCATCCTATCACTTGGGACATCCTCTCACCCCATCTAGCTCACTGAAGAAATCAATGACCACCCTCCCTGGAGACCCTGCACTCTGCCCCAACCCCACCTTGTGTCCAAAGAGAACTTTGCTTTGCAGGTTTTTGCACCACCTTGCTGGTGTGGGTTTCCCTTGTTTTTTGGGATAGATTTTCTTTCTTCACAAATCTGAGAGACTCCAGAGGACAGAAATAATTTCTGTCATTTCCTCTCAATACCAGCATCTGATTGGCTGACCACCAGTTTGTCTACAAGGAATAAAACTGGGGTTAGGGAAAGAAAAGGTTAATGTCCAAGGGGTTATGTTTTTAGGTGAAGGGCAGGCCAGGAGATTCCCACCAGTGCCAGGACAACAAGTTGCTCCCCTGAGAAGCTCCATCCAGCCCCACACATCAGGCTGTCTTCTGAGAGGAGATGACACAGGGGCTGATGTCCACTAGACAATCCAAGAGATATGGCTGCCGTGCACACATTGTGTCAGCCACAGAAAGCTTCGATACCCATGGCAAGAAGATAGGAGTGTGGCTGAAAACACACCATCCTCCTATCTTCCTGTCCTGGGTTTCGAAGCTGTCTGTCAATTTTCCAAAGAGGACCTCTATAAAAAAGATTTTCTTGGACTGGCCAGTTAGCTCAGTGGGTAAGAGCACAGCCTTATAGCACAAAGGTCAT
Organism: Cynocephalus volans; assembly: GCF_027409185.1. Lineage (NCBI taxonomy): Eukaryota > Metazoa > Chordata > Mammalia > Dermoptera > Cynocephalidae > Cynocephalus > Cynocephalus volans. The sequence continues at coordinate 43,048,022 of NC_084463.1, read as the reverse complement.
GGGTTCAGATCCCCATTCCAGCCAGCCATCAAAAGAGAAAAGACAAAATTTTTGATAAGGTGTCTGTGCCTAGGGATGATACTAGGAGGTGAGGCACAAAGATTTTTTATAGCAGAGTGGGAGGTAATTATTCTCTGCTTTTCTCTCATATGAAATGCTCAAAAACAAAAAACCAAATATTTTAAAAAGAGCCATCAATTGCTCTGTGAAAGTATGATGAACAATTAAAATACTGTTTTTCTTTGAAATTTACAATAATAAACAAATAGTTGACAACATTGTGAATTGGAGACAAGAAGTTGGCTTTGGGAATGTGGAGAAGGAACTGGAAATTTCGGGTTTTACTGCAAGCTCTAGAAGAGGGCAGGCTGAGGGGACAGGGGACTGGATTTGAGACTCTGCTTTCCATACGTTTGAAAAAGGCAGGGGGAGGCCAGCCCCACTTTGGAGTGTTAATTAAAACTAGGCAATAAGAGCGAAGGGGCTGTAGGTCCCTAAGGAAACTGAAATCTAACTCACACGCATTTCTCGTAAATTACTAACTTAGAGAAAAACAAAATTTAGGCTTAAGCAACCAGGAACCACAAATTAATCTCTAATTACACAACCAGGAAATTTCCACTCAAATGGTGCAAATAAGGAGACTACACCACTGCACCCAATCAATTATCTGCTGTTTTGCTTCCACCTACACCTTACAAACGCTTTTCCTTCAAGACCCTCCCATGGACCCCAAACCACATACCACAGCTGGTGCTCCCTAATCATGAATCACTGTTTGCTTAAGTAAACTCTCCAATATTTTAACGAAGCCTCAGTTTAATTTTTAACAGTAGAAATGAGGGACTGGAGACCCCAGGGACTGCATCTCCTTCTGTCCCGGACCGCACACCGGGTGGGTATTCTCTCGATGACCCTCCCGCTGTCACCGCAATCTGAGGAGACGCGGGGCGCTGGCGCGGAGCTGCCCACAGAGGGCTCAGAGCTCCCGAAATCGCCATGAAGGGAAGAGACAGAACACCCAGGGGATCTCGGCTGCCACCCAGTGCCCACCCCGTGGCTGTAGGGGACCGGTTCTGAGCAGCCCCCTTCCGTGACAGAGGACCCTCCCCATACACCCATCATTTCCCAGCTTCTCGACTGTCCCTGCTTCCTCCCCGAGGATCTCCCAGTACCTGCAGGTCACAGGGCGACAGAGGCCATGGCGTAGTCACCTGGGCCTCCCGGAGCAGAGGACAGGGTGCTGTGGAGACCCGGGGCGCTCCACCAGACTGTGGAAGGCCGCCCCCTCCTCCCTGGCTGTTACCTGACTGGACAGAGCTTCAGGACCCGCCCCTCTAAGGCCCTGAGTGGCAGGAGGTAAGCACAGACACGTTGCTGAATGAGGCAGAGTGACAGGTTTTGGGCTGCAGTCCTTTTCAGGCAGGGCTTCCTCCCTGCTGTGGGATCTAACCCTGCCAGAGGAGACATTAGCATGTGACCTTGTATATAAGGTTATGTTCATTTATGACATGTATATATATGAGTATATCTATGTGTACACGCACACACACACGTTATTCACAAGTGGAAACAATATGATGACAATTATTTTAACATTTAAAACTTTATAACCTTCCTGGCCTCTGGTGTTTTGAGGAGGCAGCCTGAGCTTTGAAAAGGGAGGCGGTCATCTGAGGCAGCAATGTCCAATAGAAATAAAACGTGATCCACGTGTGTAATTTTAAATTTTCTAGTAGCCGCATAAAAGAAAATCAAGAGACAGATAAAATTGATTGTAATAATTTGTTTAACTCAAAATATTATCATCTTAATATGTGAGAAATATGAAAATATTAATGAAGTATTTCCTTTTTCTGGTACTAAATCTTCAAAACTCGCTCAGTATGTTATGCTTCCAGCACATCTCAATTCAGACCATCCACATGCCAGGTGCTCAGTAGCCACACGTGGCCAGCAGCTACCACATTGCAAGTGCAGCTCTGAGAGCTCTGATGTTCCTGATATCAGGGGGGTGAAGGAAATGAAACCCCCTCTAGGTAAGAGGTGAGGGAACACCTGCTTCCCACCAACATCTCTCCTCAGGCCCAAGGGTGGGAGAGGTGGTGCCCAGACAGACAGCAGAGGGCTGCAAGCAGGAAGGGTCTAAAGAGAAACCACTGCTTGCCATCTGCTGCTTGGTGTGGGCCCATTTACCTTCCTAATGATCAGACAGCAATGCAATAAAAATGGGTCCCAGAACGAAGAAACACCGTGTTCTAAGATCTATCCATACCCTTGTCCCTCTGAGTTTGGATTCGGAGGGGAAAGATTAAAGGCAAACTTCTTAATTTACTATTTGTCCTTGGCCCTAAATAAACATCTAAGAATGTTAAAACCTAGCAGATGATGCCAAGAATGAACTTGTTGTACCTTAAAACAAAACAAAACACTGCTGTTATTTTGAGATATTGAGTTAGAAGTTTTGTGCAAATATGTAATATTTAGAAATTTGTGCATAAATCAAAATATATGCACAAAGCATTCACGTAAAGCTCTATGCATGACTACAAAGGGAACCCACTTGTGTAACCACCAAATAGAACCAGCCTGACTCATGCATCTCAACAATCACTTTCTCCCACCCTCCTCCCCAAAGTAACCAAGATCTTAACAGCTAACAGAAGAGATCAACTCTGTCTTTTATACAAGTGTTTTGTTAATGAGCATTTTAAACACATAAAATAAACAAAATAGTATAATAGACCTGTCACCCAGCCTCAACAGCTAATCATGTGGCACTTCGCTTTCACCTATACTTCAACTCAATCTCCACCCCTACATTTTCTCATACATTTTAAAAGATTGAAACATGATTGTACATATTTGTGAGTTACAGAGTTGAATATCAATACCTGTGTACAATATGTGATGACAAAATGAACATAATTAACACATTTATATTATAAAACATAATTATTCTTTGTCTATTAACCAGTTTCATGCTAACGCTCCTCCCCTCCTCCCCCTTTCAAGCCTCTAGTAACCACAATCCTGTTCTCCTGAAAGATGAACATGTTATTGTAATTGTTTTCTTCTTTTTCTTTCATATTTATTTTTTTATTAGCTCCCACTTACAATCGAGCATATGCATTATTTCTTTTTCTGTGCCTGGCTTATTTCATTGAACATAATTTTCTCCAGGCTCATCCAGGCTGCAGTGAATGACAGAAGTTCATTCTTTTCTATGGCTGAGTAGTATTCCATTGAGCATATATGCCATATTTTTCTTATCCAGTTGTCTGTTGATGGAAATTTAAGTTGATTCCAACTCTTGGCTATTGTAAATAGAGCTGTGATAAACATGGGAGTGCAGGTATCTTTTCAACATGATGATTTCCATTTTGGGGGTATATACCCTGCTAGATCATCAGGCAGTTCTATCTGTAGTTGTTTCAAGAACCTCTGTACTATTTTCCATAGTGGCTGCACCAATTTATAGTTCCACCAACAGTGTAGAAGGGTTAATCTTTCTCTCCTTCCTTGCCAACATTTCTTATTCTCTGTCTTTTTGATGATAGACAGACTAACTGGGAAGAGATGATATCTCAGTGTGGTTTTGATTTGCATTTCCATGATGATTTGTGCTGTTGTGCATTTTTTCACGTACCTGTTGTTTATCTGTATGTCTTCCTTTGAGACATGTCTATTCAGCTCCTTTGCCCATTTTTTAAAAGATGGTTTGCTTGTTATTTTACTGTTATTTCAGTTCATTTCATATTCTGGATATTAATACCTTGTTAGATGTATAATTTTTGTTGAGTTTGGTATATGGCAGGAGGTGCAGGTCTAGTTTTATTCTTCTAACATGGATATCCAGTTATACCAGCATCATTTATTGAAGAGGCAGTCCTTTTCCTTAATGTGTATACTTGGTGCCTTTCTCAAACATCAGTTGGCTATAAACATGAGTTGATTTCTGAGTTCTCTATTCTGTTTCATTGGTCCCTCTGTCCATTTTTATACCAGTGGCATGCTGTTTTGGTAATTATAGTTTTGTAGTATAATTTGAAGTCAGGTAGTGCAATACCTCTGACATTATTTATTTATTTATTTATTTATTTATTTATTTATTTATTTAAGTTCTCAGGATTGCTTTGGGTATTTGGGATCTGTTCTTGTTCCATGTAACTCTCAATTCTATCACCTTTTCTCCATCTCAAAACACACACAGGCTAACTACATGAGGAGATGGATACATTACATAGCTTGATCATGGTGATCATTGCAAAATGTATACATACATCAAAACAACATATTGGACTCCTTGAATGTATATAACTTTTATTTGTCAATTATACCACACTAAACCTGAAAAAATTAAAATAAGCAAAATCAACCCAACAAGTTTTTATGTTAAAATATATGTATTACAAATATATGTAGGCAACTAGACTTGTATCTTGGGGACTGGGAAGGATTCATGTGAAAAACTTAATTTTTAAAATATTGATAAATTTTAGTAGCTTAGATTTTAAATGTCTAGTATTTTTATCAGCACTGCACTCTCCCGAGTGAGCCACGGGCCGGCCCAAATGTCTAGTATTTTTAAAAGTGAAAAGATAGATGGAAGCTTGGCAGGAGAATGGAGAAGAGCTAAGAAGATAATATCCAAAAAGCAAATTACAATTCCCGGCAAAAAATTAAATCTAGAAAAGAAAAAATGTCCCATGAAATTATAAAATGATGTGCATTTAACAAGGACAAAGAAAATAACAACTTAAATTGAAAAGAGAGACCATTTCTCCCCTCAGGAAGTTAAACTACATTCTATCAAATATACAACAAGTTCACATGTGGAGCCTAAGATATTGTGGATGGGTTGTAAATAAACGTGGACCATTCTATTGAAAAGGAGATGTATGGCCAGCTCCATGGTTGTGTGACAAGTTTAGTTGCTCTGCTGCTCACAAAATGGTCCCACATATAGAGTGTAATAATCTATGATTGCTTTCTTTAAATATTTAATAAATTTAACTTGGATTTGTGTTTTGAAAGTTGTCTGATGAGAAAATGTGGCATATGCCAGGGGGCTTAGACCCTGGGTTCATGCACAGTTTGATCTCCCACTACCTCACTGGCATGGGTCTTGGCCCCCTGCTCTTGTGTAACCTGGTGCTAATAAGCCTTTCCTTTCCCCCCTTTGTTCATGACTGATGCTCCCCACAGCTCCAGACAATGTCTGGGTGGGGACACACTGACTGTTGGGGTCATTTGTGCACATCTTCCATGGCATCATGGGGTAGGCCGTGATGGCTTCTCACCTAAGCCAGAATCTACATTTTTGTGTTCCCATTATTAAATGCTTAATAATTCATGAACAAGTTGTTCTACCTGGGGCCTCCACCTTGTTCTTATTTTTTTACCTCCTTAAGGTGTAATGTTGGGTTGTTTGAGTTTTTCTTCTTTTCTGATGTAGGTGTTTATTGCTATACAACTTCCCTCTTAGAACTGCTTTCAGTGTATCCTATAGGGACAGGGATGTTCTTTTCATTTTCTATTGTCTCCAGGAATTTTCTTATTTCCTTTTTATTTCCTTTCTTGATCCATTCATTGATTTGGAGCATATTGTTTAATTTCCATGTATTTCTTATGGTTCCTAGTAACCCTTTTGTTATTGATTTCTAGCTTTATTCTAATGTGGTTAGACAAGATAGTTGGTATAATTTCAATTTTACAAAAATTTGTTAGTACTTGTTTTGTGTCCTATCATATGGTCTGTCCTAGAGATTGTTTCATGTGCCACTGAGAATATGTATTCTGCACCTGTCGGATGATATATTTTGTAAATGTCTATTAAAGTCAGTCATCCCGTACTAGAGGCTAATTCTAAGGTTTCCTGGTTAAGTTTCTGTCTGGATGATCTGTCTTTGGCTAAAAGTAGGGTATTAAAGTCTCCAAATATTATTGAGTTTAAGTCTATGTCACCTGTTAGGTCTAAAAGTAATTTGTCATATAACTGGCTGCTCCAGAGTTAGGTGTTGATGGAGTTTGGATGTGTTGTCCCCTCCAAAATTCATGTGGAAATTTGGTCCCCAATGTGGCAATGTTGGAAACTGATTGAGTCATGGGGGCAGGTCCCTCATGAATGGATTAATGCTCTCCCTGGGGAAGGGGGGATTAATGAGTGAGTTGTCGCTCTATTAGTTCCCATCAGAGCTCATTGCTTAAAAAGACCCTGGCCCCTTATCTCTCTTTCTTGCTTCCTGTCACCATGTGATCTGCTTGTACCCGCCGGCTGCCTGCCACTTTCCATCATTAGTAGAAGCAGCCTGAGGCCCGTACTAGATCATATGTCCCAGAATCATAAGCCAAATAAACCTTTCCTTTATAAATTACCCAGCCTCAGTTATTTCTGTTATAGCAACACAAAACAGACTAAAACAGAAAATTGGTACCAAGGAGTGGGGTGTTGCTAAACAGACATCTGAAAATGTGGATGCAGCTTTGGAACTGGGTAATTGGAGGAGTTTGGAGGACTTAGAAGGAGAGAAAAAGTCAAGGAAAAGTTTGGAATGTCTTAGAGACTTATGTGATGGTGAGCAGAATGCTGATAGAAATATGGATAGTAAAGGCCATGTGGATGGTGAGGATTGAGGTAGAAATGAGGAACTTATCGGGAATTGGACAAAAGAACCCTTGCTACACCATAGCAAGGAAACTGGTTGCATTGTGTCCATGCCCTTGGACTTTGTGGAAGTTGCAACTTAAGAGTTGTGTACCAGAGCATTTGGCCAAAGAAATTTCTAAGCAGCAAAGCATTAAGGAAGCTGCATGGTTGCTTTTCAGAGCCTATTCTTACTTATAGTGGCAAAGTCATGATGTAAAGCCAGAATTTAAAAGCAGAACATAAAGTTATGGAAAATTTGCAGCCTGGCCATGCAGTAAAGAAGTAGAGAGACAGAGAACAATGCAAGGGTGAAGCAGATAAACTGGTTGCTAAAGACATTATCTTGGCAGTGAGGCAGCCAGATTCTAATAGTGGAGAAAATGAGAGGAAAGCCCTGCAGGCATTTTAGAAGTCTAGAAGGGTGTCCCACCCATCACATACCCTGAGGCCTAGAAGGACTGAGTTATCCTGGAGGATAGACCTGGGGCACAGCTGCCATTGGGATCCTGCTCCCTGCATCCCAGCTGCTCCAGCTATAACAGCCCCAAGTGTGGTTTGTGCAGCAGCCCTGGAGAGTAGAGGCCCAAAACCTCAGTGGCATCCATGTTGTGTTAAGTCTGCAGCCAGCAGGATGTGAGAGCAGTGGAGTCATGGCAGCCTCCACACAGATTCCAGAGGATGTATGGAAAAGCCTGGAAGCCCAGGCAGAGACCTACCACAGGAGGAGAGCCACCACAGAGGCCATCTACTAGAGCAATGCCAAGCAGAAAAGTGGGGTTGGAGCCCCCACAGAGAACCCCCACCAGGGAAATGTCTAGTAGAACCAATGCAGCAGGGCTGCTGCCAGGACAACAAAACTGCAGGGCCACTGGTAACATGTAACGCAATCTTGGAAAAGCCATAGGCACCAGCATGGCCCACTGGGCTGTGCCTGGCAGAGCTGTGGGAAGAAGGCTGCCTGATGCTTTGGGAGCCCTGATGCCTTTTGTGCCCAGGATGCAGGGCTTGGAGTCAAAGAACATTATTTTGGAGCTTTAAGATTTAATGCCTGCCCTGCTGGGCTTCGGACTTGTTTTGGATCAGTTCTTCCTTTCTTTTGGCCTATTCCTCCTTTTTCGAATGGGAATGTGTACCCATTGCCTGTTCTACCATTGTTATCTTGGCAGTAGATAAATTTGGTTTTGTTTTTCAGGGTCACAGCTGGAAGGACTTTTGCTTTTGTTCTCAGAAGAGACTTTGGACTTTTAAGTTGGTGTTGGAACAAGCTAAAACTTTTGGGACTATTGGGATAGAATGATTGTATTTTGTATGTGAGAGTGGCATTAGTTTGGGGGCGCCAGGGGCAAAATGATAGAACTTGGATGTGTTGATGAGTTTGGATCCCTTCCAAAACTCATGTGGAAATTTGATCCCCAATGTGGCAGTGTTGGAAACTGATTGAGTCATGGGACCAGATCCCTCATGAATGGATTAATGCTCTCCCTGGGGGAGTGGTGATTAATGAGTGAGTTGTCACTCTATTAGTTCCCATAAGAACTCATTGCTTAAAAAGACCTTGGCACCTTATCTTTCTCTTTTGCTTCCTGTCGCCATGTGATCTGCTTGTACCTGCCAGCTGCCTGCCACTTTCCACCACAAGTAGAAGCAGCCTGAGGCCCGTGACAGATGCAGCCCATCCCAGAATCATAAGCCAAATAAATCTCTTTCCTTTATAAATTACCCAGCCTCAGATATTTCTGTTATAGCAACACAAAACGGATGAAAACGGGTCTGTATATACTTTCTTTTTGAATTGATCTTTTTAGCATTATATAATAACCTTCCCGATCTTTTCTATTTTTAAGTTTCCTAGGCTTGAAGTACATATTACCTCAGATAAGTATAGCTGCTCCTGCTCTTTTTTGATTTACATTTCCATAAAATATCTGTTTCTGTCCCTCCACGTTCTGACAATGTGTGTCTTTATAGGTGAGGTAAGTTTTTGTGCACATTATATTGTGGATTCTTGTTTTATAATCCATTCAGCCACTTTGTGTATTTTATTATTTTAATTTATCGATATACAATGTAGTGATTTTTGTGTTCCTTTACCAATTCCTCCTTTCCCTCTCCCCCCTCCCCCATCAACATTATGTGTTCACTTGTCTCAATAAGTTCAAGGAATTGTTGTGATTGTTGTGTCTTCTTCCCTGCCAATCCCTGCCCACTATTTGTTTGTATGTTTATTGTTTGATTGGTTTTTAGCTCCCACAAATAAGTGAGAACATATGGCATTTCTCTTTCTGTGCCTAATTTATTTCACTTAATATAATTTTTTCTAAGCCCATCCATGTTGCTGCGAATGGTAGCATTTCATTCTTTTTATAGTACAGTAGCATTTCATTGTGTAGACATACCATATTTTCCTTATCCACTCATCTGATGATGGACATTTGGGCTGGTGCAACTCTTATCTATTGTAAGTAATGCTGCAATAAACATTGGACTACAGGTATCCCTTTGACATAGTGATTTCCATTCCTCTTAGTATATTTTAATTAAGGCATTCAATCCTTTCATATTTAGGGTTATTATTGATATACACGGAGTTGTTACTGCCATTTTATTATTTTTTTCTGGTGATTTTGAAGGTTATTTTGTCCTTTTTCCCATACTTACTGTCTTCCTTTGGGGTAAAGTGGTTTTCTCTAGCATTATATTTTGATTTCTCACTATTTTTAGTATGTCTCATAAGCTTTTGTGTTGTGGTTACCATGAGGCTTACAAAAATCATGTTACAGTTGTACGAATTTTCTTAGAGCAGTAACAACAAAAACAGCAACAAAAACATAGCAAACTCTATGATTTGTTGGATTCCTTTGCTGGAGACAAATTTATCTGTTCTTCTTCAATCTTTTACTTTTACTGCTTGTAATAAATACAGGCTTTTTCTAAGGAAATCATGCAATAAAAATGAGAAAAAAGGATTCTGAATTGCAAAACTTTATTTTAAAAAGAGTAAAGCTTTATTTTAATGCTCAAAATATAATTCTTTATATAAAAGAAATCCTGTGGAATTCAACTTAAAATCTTCAAAAATAACTGAGTTCAGCAGTGTAGCAGGTTATGAAGTGAATGTAAAAAAATCAATTGTATTTCTATATACTAGCAATAAACATTCTGGAAACACAACTAAGAAAGTGATACCATTGAAAATAGGATCAAAAAGAATGAAAACCTCTGGAAAGAATTTTAGGAATGTAAGTGTTCTAATTTTATACTGAAAACAACCAAATATAATGAAAGGACAAAAACACAAATTTAAAATGTAGTAATGATTTGGATATTCCCTTACCAGCAGTTCACTGTGATTTTTTAGAGCCTAGGGTTGTTAGGAGTGATGGCACCTTGTACTTCGTCATGAGAGTTGAGGTGGAGAAGAGGTGATACAATTGAGAAATATGTGAGAGCCAAAAATAAACGAACAAATTCACATATTTGTGTGACTATGAGAGGATCCTGGACCAACCTGTTTTCCAAATATCTAGATTGTGATACTTGGAAAACCTTTGTAGATAGTTATGAGAAGAAAGAAATACACACACACACACACACACACACACACAGGATTTCCCCCAGTTTTTAATTTTTTGTGTGTGTTGTTTATTGGCTTTGTTTTTGTTGCAAGAGCAGGAAAGCATTTTGTGTTTGAGGAGTCAAGTTTGAGAAACATCAGATGACCAAGAATAGAACTAATGAGATACAGAGAGGATCTGGATTAAGCGACGATAATACCCAGAACCAGTGTTAATCTCTGAGCACAGTTGATGCTGTCTAGCAAGAGAACACCAATAAGAACAAACACCAAGTCTTGCACATGGGGTCATTTAAACTTTTAATTTTGAACTCCCAGTGGGGACTAAAAAGAAGGGCAAGAGAGTATGAAGAGAAAACAGGGAAACCAGTGTTACCAAAATGAAGGAGAAGTTTTAATGGCTACTGAGAAGTATATAATAAGTCGAGGACTAAGGACTGTCTTCTGGATGGAGACAGGAAGCCATTGCTGACGTGAATGAACTTCAATTAAGTTCTCCACACTCCCATGAGGAGCAGACCATGAAGAACACAACTTCTTGACATTGGCTTTTTTTTTTTTTTTAACCAAAATTAAATAAGGGTTTCATTTCCATCTCTAGCATTTGAGTGAAAATTTTGCTCCAGCCATTGTGGATACAACTGCCACAATGTGGTTTCTGCTCTCCATCTTACTTACAAGGGCCTAAAAAATACAGTAACTAAGACTATTTTAAGGTTTTAAAATATATTCTCAAGGAAACATAGACTGGTATGGAGGTACTAGAAGTCATACGATTTTATAACTATCTGTAAGAAAAAATCTTCAGCAAACATCATTACTTCTGAAAAGGACTGTAGCAGCCCTAATACAATCAGGAACAACACAGGTTAAGTACGATAACTAATCAATCAACACAATCCTGGAATTCCAAGTTAATATAAAATCACAAACAAATTAAAGGTCTAAGTGTTTTTAGATGACAATTACCTTGTTACAAAAGCCACATTCATGAACCTTAAGAGAAACCAGATGGGTAAAACAGGATCTCTTCTTCAGAAACTTAACTCATGCAGTTATGGGACCATAGTCTATAGGAGGAAAAGTATCAGTGTTGAGTGGGGAAATGGAGTCTCTTCAATTTTAAACTTTATCACGGTTGTGTTGGAGGACCTTTGATGTCAATTTAGATAAATTAGTTAAAAATGACAGGAGACCCTGAGTCAGAGAAAATATTTGTAAACTGGAACTTCCTGTCTGAACAAGATGACAAGAACCATTTTTCCTCCTCCTATCTACTATGTTCAACTATAAACTCTGGAATTTCCTAAGAAACATCCACAGGAGAACTCTGGAAGGCTGTAGAAATAAACAAACAACAGAGTGCCAGGATGTCATTATACTCTCACCAATCAGGAGAAAGAGACCCTCCTGATGTTTTCCAGAACGTGGCAACAGAAGGTAGTCAGGTAGGGTCATTTCTCCCTGGACTCAACCTGATTTCTGTGACAACAAACAGTGACTACAATCCCCTTCCCCAAGCCCAGCATGACCTGAGCGACATAGATTCAGAGCCCTGGAGGTAATTAGCAGACAGTGAGTCTGTTCTCTTTTTTCCCCTATACATGCTAAGGCAAACAGGCAGCTCCTGCAAAGAACCACCACAACCAGTGAATTATTCCAGGAAGATGTACATTCACACATATGTCATAAGTTACTCTTCCTGCCTGCTGCTCTTCAGGAGAAATATGCGTGGGGACCATGGACATGGTCCCCATATAAAAATCTCACAGATTATGAAATCTGTTCCCAGAAGGCCTGAGTTGTTGGGGCAGGATTGAGAAGTGCATGGACCCAGGAACAATAACCTCTGGGAGAATCTGCTCCCACCATCTCTGACACAGTAGGAGAGTCATTCATTCTCCTGTTGTCACTCTCTGCAGCTCATGTCTTTGCTCTGAGATTCAGGGATGGTGTTTATACACTGTTTGAAAAATAGCAGAGCCCAGCTGTGAAGAGCAGACATGCCAAGCCTGAGAAAAGAGAAAATGGCACATAGGGACCTAGAAAGCCTATTCATACTCTATATTCAAAGAAGGACTTCTGAAAGACCAGTAGGCAAGCTCTGATTGGATAATCCTACTAGTGGCCATCAGACAATAAGAAAATGAAATACTGAGACTCTTCCAAGAGTACTTGCCAGAGACCTCCACCTACAGCATATTCATCTTCAGAGTTCATTTTCATGTTTTTCAACTTTTCTTTTTTAATTATCACTAAGTCCAACACATAAAATTACACACGTGTGGAATACTAGAAAATATAAGTATATAACCATAATCACAAACTTTAGAATATGTCCATGACTCATCTTATTTGCATCTACTCTTTCACCACTCCAGCTCTAGACAATTTTTAATGCCTTTACTGTTTCTGAAGATAAGCCTTTATAAAAATATCTTAAGTGCAAAAATAAATTATGTAGTTTCCTTGGGTGTAGTTTCTTTCACATAGCTGGACACTGTTGATGATCTTTCCTGCTAGAGCACATATCATTACTATATCTTCTTTGATTGGGGAATAGTATTCTATGACACAGATACACCGCATACATGTTACCTTCTGGTAGTGGATGAATATTTGTTTCATTTACTTTTGGCAATTATAAATAGTGCTGCTATGAGCATTCACATGAGTCTTTGGCCATAAACTTATCTTTTTTTTTTTTTTTTGCATACACTTAAAGAAATTTGAGTAGTACAGTGATTCTAGATAATATTTTGAGAAATTGCCAAAATGTTTTTCAAAGTGCCTGCACTATTTTACATTCTCATTTACAATATGACAGTTCCATATTCTGTAAATCTTTGTTGACACTTTTTATTGTCTATATTATAGCCATTTTATTGGGTGTTATCCTCCTTATGGTTTTCATTTGCATTTCTCTAATCACAATAATGTTCATATTTAAACGAACTTATTGACAATTTGCATGTTTTTTGTAGACACGTGTATTTAAATCCTTTGTCCATTTTAAAAACTTGATTGTCTATTATTGACTTTTAAGAGTTTCATCTTTATTCTGAAATATACCCCTCACACAGATACATAATTTAAACTTATTTTGCATTAATTAACTTGTCTTTTTATTTTTTTTATGGCCTCATTTGAAAAACATAAGTGTCACAATGTTATCAAATGCAGTTTATCTTTTTATTTCCTTCTCTAGAATGTGATTTTGGTGGAATTTCTAAGAAATTGTTACCTAGCTTATAATTACAAATATTTACTCTATTATTTCTCTATAAGTTTTATAATTTTATCTCCTACAAACAATAAGAGATCTATTTTGAATACTTTTCTGAATGGGTGTGATTTGAGTGAGGGGTTCAACTTTATCCTTCTGCAAGTGTATATAATTTTCCCAGCACCATTTGCTGAAAAAAGCTGTCAGTACAAAAGACAGTGTTTTGTGTGTGTGTGTGTGTGTGTTTCTGGAAAAAATTAGCTAGTCTTTGCCATGCAGTATTTCTCCCTTATGTGAGTTCTCTGATGTCTGCTTAGGTGTGACTTCTGACAAAAGATGTTCTACATTCATTACAATCAGCCTTTCATATCCACAAAATCCACATTCATGGATTCAACCAACTATAAATCAAAAATATTTGAAAAAAAGAAAGTATGGCAATTCAAAATATACCAAAAAACTACAACAAATTATATTGTTTTTAATGTATTCAGTAATATAAGTAATCTAGACATGATGTGAAATTGTGCAGCAGAATGTTAGCTCACCACTTCATATAAGACTTGAGCATCCACAGATTTTGGTATCTATGGAAAGTTTTGAAACCAATCCCCTGTGGATATGAATGGACAGCTGTACATTCATAGGTTTTCTCTTTTACGTGAGTTCTCTGATGCATCCTGAAGTGTGCTCATGACTAGTAAGGTTTGATTTCTGGTAGGAAGATTTCCTACATTCATTACATTCATATGGTTTCACAACTGTGTGAGTTCTTTGATGGACACGGAGGTCTGCTTTACTGTAGAAAGGTTTCCTATATTCTTTACATTCATCTGGATTCTCACATGCGTAAATTCTCCAATGCTTGCTGAGGTTTGACTTCTGGTGAAAGGTTTTTCCACATTCATTACATACATAGGGCTTCTCATCTGTGTGAATCTCTGATGCATGCTGAAGATTGACATGTTTGAAGGTTTTTTAACACATTGTATTCATAGGGCCTTTTCTATGTGTGATTTTTCTTACGTTTATTGAGATCCAAGTTATGGTAGAAAGATTTTGTACATTCTTTATATTCATATGGTGTCTCACCTGTGTGAGTATTGTGATATACACTGAAGTCTGATTTACTTTAGAAAATTTCTGAACATTGTTGTCATTCATATGGTTTCTTACCTGTGTGAATTCTCTGATGTCTGGTGAGGTCTGACTTTCTGTGAAAGGTTTTCCCACATTGACTACACTGATATGGTTTCTCACCTGTGTGAGTTCTCTGATGTACAATGAGGCATGATTTACTGGAGTAAGTTTTTCTACATTCTTTACATTCATATGGTTTTTCACCTGTGTGAATTCTCTGATGCTTGCGGAGATCTGACTTCTCATAAAAGGTTTTTCCACATTCACTACACTGATATGGTTTCTCACCTGTGTGAGTTCTCTGATGTACAATGAGGCATGATTTACTGGAGTAAGTTTTTCTACATTCTTTACATTCATATGGTTTTTCACCTGTGTGAATTCTCTGATGCTTGCGGAGATCTGACTTCTCATAAAAGGTTTTTCCACATTCACTACACTGATATGGTTTCTCACCTGTGTGAATTCTCTGATGCCTGCTGAGGACTGACTTCCTGTGAAAGGCTTTACCACATGCAGTACATTCATATGGTTTCTCACCTGTGTGAATTCTCTGATGCACACTGAGGAGTGACTTCCTGTGAAAGGTTTTTCCACATTGACTACATTCATATGGTTTCTCACCAGTGTGAATTCTCTGATGCACACTGAGGAGTGACTTCCTGTGAAAGGTTTTTCCACATTCACTACATTTATATGGTTTCTCACCTATGTGAATTCTCTGATGCCTGCTGAAGTGTAACTTCCTGTGAAAAGTTTCTCCACATTCACTACATTCATATGGTTTCTCACCTGTGTGAATTCTCTGATGCACACTGAGGTGTGACTTCCTGTGAAAGGTTTTTCCACATGCACTACATTCATATGGTTTCTCGCCTGTGTGAATTCTCTGATGCTCACTGAGGAGTGACTTCCTGTGAAAGGTTTTTCCACATTCACTACACTGATATGGTTTCTCACCTGTGTGAATTCTCTGATGCCTGCTGAGGTGTGACTTGCTGTGAAAGGTTTTTCCACATGCACTACATTCATATGGTTTTTCACCTGTGTGAATTCTCTGATGCTTGCGGAGATCTGACTTCTCATAAAAGGTTTTTCCACATTCACTACACTGATATGGTTTCTCACCTGTGTGAATTCTCTGATGCCTGCTGAGGACTGACTTCCTGTGAAAGGTTTTTCCACATGCACTACATTCATATGGTTTCTCACCTGTGTGAATTCTCTGATGCTCACTGAGGAGTGACTTCCTGTGAAAGGTTTTTCCACATTGACTACATTCATATGGTTTCTCACCTGTGTGAATTCTCTGATGCCTGCTGAGGCCTGAGTTCCTGTGAAAGGTTTTACCACATGCAGTACATTCATATGGTTTCTCACCTGTGTGAATTCTCTGATGCACACTGAGGAGTGACTTCCTGTGAAAGGTTTTTCCACATTGACTACATTCATATGGTTTCTCACCAGTGTGAATTCTCTGATGCACACTGAGGAGTGACTTCCTGTGAAAGGTTTTTCCACATTCACTACATTCATATCGTTTCTCGCCTGTGTGAATTCTCTGATGCCTGCTGAAGTGTAACTTCCTGTGAAAGGTTTCTCCACATTCACTACATTCATATGGTTTCTCACCTGTGTGAATTCTCTGATGCACACTGAGGTGTGACTTCCTGTGAAAGGTTTTTCCACATGCACTACATTCATATGGTTTCTCGCCTGTGTGAATTCTCTGATGCTCACTGAGGAGTGACTTCCTGTGAAAGGTTTTTCCACATTCACTACACTGATATGGTTTCTCACCTGTGTGAATTCTCTGATGCCTGCTGAGGTGTGACTTCCCATGAAAGGTTTTTCCACATGCACTACATTCATATGGTTTCTCACCAGTGTGAGTTCTCTGATGCTCACTGAGGAGTGACTTCTCATAAAAGGTTTTTCCACATTCACTACACTGATATGGTTTCTCACCTGTGTGAATTCTCTGATGCCTGCTGAGGTGTGACTTCCTGTGAAAGGTTTTTCCACATTGACTACATTCATATGGATTCTCACCTGTGTGAACTCTCCGATGCTTGCTGAGGTTTGAGGAACTGTGAAAGGTTTTCCCACATTCATTACACACATATAGCTTCTCCCCTGTATGTGTTCTCTTATGGATTGTAAGGGGTAATTTCTTCATGAATGATTTATCACATTCACTATATTTATAGGGTTTCTCTTCTGTGTGTATTTTCTGCTGTTCAGTGAGTTCATAATTTTCACAGAACTTTCTCCAACATATGTCAAACTGAAAAGCTTTCTCTGATACTGGAATTATCTCTTGGGCAAGAACAGCTGACTTATGAAAGACTTTCCCGTACTCAAATTTACAGGACATCTCTCCTATATACGCTTTCTTCTGTTCCAATAATATTGGCTTTGTGTTGAAGGATTTCCATTGTCCAGTATATTCAAAAGCCTGCTGCTGAACATGAATCTTGGAATGCTGATTAAGATACTCACAATGTCTCCACAATTTTCCAGTTATATTAGCCTCATCAGATTTCTCTCCAGCATGCATCCAAACAGCCTCTCTAGGAGGATGTACATTCTGACATACATTGAACTCTTTGCACCTCAGTCCTAAATACTTTTCATTATTTATAATTGAACTTGAAATATGGTTTGAGCTCAAATGAAATGCTTGTTCTATTTCAACTCTCTCCTCAGTTGATGTATTGCTGTTGGTAATTACAACATCCTGCAAATATGTATCATGACGTTCTTGGCTTTTTGTAATTAGAACTTCAACTATCTGAACATCTAAAATAAGAAAAAATTACCATATCCATAAGTCACACATAAGTATTGCTAAAATGAGCATGTAAAAGTAAAGAAGTTTTTTCATATTCTCATGGCATAGGATTGTACAAAAATGAATAGAAATTGGATTTATAAGTATACATGTTTCCTACATACTACAATAATGTAATAAATTGTATTAACATATTTTCTAATGTACAATTTTATTTTTCATTCATAAGAAAATATTTGGTAAAACTTTCACCTATGCTTGGTCATAATTTTCAACCAAGTGCTTATCATCTGACATTTGTTTAACTTATTTTATTTCTCTATTTTATTCTTATAACAACAGTGGGTATCACATAGTGCTTTTTTCCCTTCTTATTCTGATTTCAGTATGGCAATACTTTATTGGATCAGGTAGTTTCAGGTTCAGCAGGAAACCAATTTTCTTTCCTTTAAACAGAAATTTGGCTTAGTGCAGAATTTTGCCCCTATTGTTTGTTTAGTTTTCATTCTTCCCTACAAAAAGGCTATAGACATCTGGAAATTTTTCAGATAAAACATCTCCTTTCCCACACAGTAGATAAAGACATCTTACTACAAATTTCTCATTTAAGCTCACTGCCTCTGCTTCTCAAAAAGCTCCATTTTACCACACTGTGCACCCCTTTTCTGCAGGTTTAAGATATTTGGTTGTCAACCCAGGATGTCCCCACAATATTTCCATTTCTATTTAGCTCCTTCTGAGTTTAACTGGCATTCTACCTCTATTTTCTGGTGCACACACCTCTGCTTTATAATTTGCTGCTTCTGAAGGCTTTTATGTTTTGCAATGAAGTTTCAGTTGTGTCCTATTTCCATAAAAAATAAAGTCTTGTGTACATTCCTTGTTCTCTTTGTTGGTTTAGAATAATATTCACAAAGAGAACGGGAACATGCTAACTTCAAGTTCCAGTACTCCACAAAAAAATCTGAGCCCTTCAACATAAAACTCTTGGTTCACATGATGTTGGGACCCACAATCTCCTGAATCTCCTTCCAAGTCCAGTAGCTCCTTTCCAGGTGCCTATGCTGTATCCATAACAGCTTCATACTTTCTGATTCATGGTACACAATGCTCACTTCTGGACCTCTTTGCTCATCCTCTTATCAACTCCCTAGGTAACCTCCTATATAATTATGGCTTTAAAAATCAGCTGTAAGCCACCAATTTCCAAATTTGTAGCTCCAATAGTGATGTCCTCTCTAAACTCTCAATTTTATACTTATGCAAGTATAATATGTTAAATTTGGAAAAGAGTTAAGTTGAACTTACGCTATGCCAAAGTAAACAATAATCTTCCTAGAACTGCCCAATCTGGATATCCTTCTTAAATTCTCACTACCCACTTTTCTGTCTCTCTCACTGTGGTTACATATTCCTCATGATTCTAATACAAATATTTAGTGTATATTATTATCTTGTTTCTCATCAGAATGTGAAACCTCTGAAAGAGACATTATTTAGATTATTGCTGTTTTAAGTACAAATATATATAAAATAAACAGTACTTAAAACCCACTTAATAATGATGTAGTTTAAAAATATGTGTATAAATAAATGTTTGTTCTATAATTTAAATTTTCCCCCAAACTCATATTGAAGTTTGATCATCATATTAACAGTATGAAGAGTGTGGAAAATCTAACTATGGTATTTGAACTGTAAGGCTTTGAGGAAGTTATTACATAGTGAAGGCCATGCCTTTATGAATGGATTGATCTGTTCATGAAATAGTGACTTAATGGGTTATTGAGGGTAGATTGGTGGCTTTAAACAGCATGTGGACACACTTTTGCCACTCTCGCCTTGTGACACAGTGCACCAACTGTGGACTCTGCTGAGAGTCCCCACAAATGAGAAGACCCCCACCAGATGTGATACCTAAACTTTGGACTTGTCTGCCTACATAACTATAAAAAATAAATTTTGTTTCCTTATAAATTACCTGTTTTCAGGTATAAAATTACAAGTAGAAAAACATGGACTAAAACATTCTGGAAGGAGATGTACATGATAATGGACCAAAAGAGAGCTACCAAGAATACTGATAAAGTTCACAGTAAATAAAAGGATCTAAAACAAGAAAGGTAGAGATTAGATTTGTGGAAGTATATGAACTACTCATTAAAATAAAACGTGGGTATATAAGTGTTAGAGCTCTATTTGGAGATTATATAATGCATGAGTTTCTAAGTAGGCCAGGAGTTCTCTGGTCTGAAATCTAGCAAATATATTGGTAAAAACAGCTGAACATGACCAAAATCTGCTGGACCTTACTCTTTCCAGCCTCAGTGCCCAGGACATACTGACCTTGTAGACTCTGGTTTTGGGAGTCTATTGTCCATTGTTCTGCTTCTTGCTCCAACTTGAAGATCACTTCAGGTTTGGTAATGCAGTACCCTTTAATGGATAATAACAGGGACTTTGCAAAATTGTTGTCAGGTTCTTGAAAGGATGACAAGAGCTCATCTTAAGATGCTATGAAATGACAGGGCCAATTTGAATGTTTCTTTGGAGAGGGATGATGCATTATTTATGGAATAAAATCCTACCTAAATAGCATTAAATCTTATAAGTGGTTCCTTTATTTACCATAGAGGAAGAAAGTACTGCCCCTGACACTGAGGAGTTTCACTCACCCAATGACACCAGGTTGCTGTAGGTCTCCAGCATCACACTCCTGTACAAAGTCCTCTGACCATCATCAAGGTCCTGCCACTCCTCCCATGTGAAGTCCACAGCAACATCCTCAAAAGACACTAACCCCTGTAACAGCACATTTCTCCTCAACTCAAGTCATAAGACCTGGTTCACAAAATGGAAATCTGGAAGTTCATAACTCTGGGGGTGCATGTACATAGGTATCTTACAACAGGTACAGTATTCCATATGGTAGAAGAAATAAAAATCACAACAGGAAGATTCTGCAAGTGTAATAAATTATTAATTATAAAAAATACTACTACAAAGCCACTTTGCAGATCTAGACCATCATTCTTGCTACAGATAAAAGGATGAATAAAATTCTACTCCTCCAAGGGATCTATGATTAGTATGAAGACATAAGTATAAATAATTACCTGAAAAAAAGTGCAAGTTGAACTAATTTAGAACCAAGTTCAATATAGACTGGCTTAAGAAAGAATGAGAAAATAGAGTTCTATTTTGTGTTCAATTTCAACTCCACTGAAATGCCAAAGATGCTTAGCCTTTCCATGTAATGTATGTGAGTAAACAGCAAAAGTCCAGTCAGAAGGGCACAAACAACTCACAATATATTAAGAGAACTACATACGGTACTAGGTATAGGGGATGGGATAAAAACAATTTGACCAAAATCAAATATCAAAAACCTTATGCACTCATTGTTGACTTTAAATTACTTTCAAATTAAAAGCATGTACCAAACATTTCCAAATTTTCTTTCTGTGTCCAAAAATTTGCTTGTGCCCACCCCGGGGTGAATACTGCCACTTTTCAAACCACGAGGTTAAATAATAAGGTCGTTTAAGGACAGGTAAATAACATAATCAGATTTGCATTTGACATTCATCCACTAGAAGGGAATGGTTAAGGTGCATATGGGAGAATCATAGGGGGAAAAACAGAGTAATAGATGATCACCTGTCATCAGGACACACAGCAGTGAGCATAGCAAAGAGGAAAAAAGGAAAGAAAAAGCAGGAGCAGAATATGGTTCTAATTTGCTGTGCAGAGAATAAAAATAAGAGTCTTATTTCAAGGCTATTTACATGATTTCAGCTACATAGGTATTGGCATTGTAAAGTAAATTTGGAAAATGGGTTTTAAAAATAACTATAATGCAGAAGTGACACAGATTTGAACACATTATAATTAAAATATCTGTGAAAATGTCCAAATGGCAATTAGATATATAATTTCAGTGTTTAGGACAGATATCTAAGCTGATAATTAAGACTGAGAAAATAGCAGAATTTCATTGATACCTTTAGCAATCAGAGTTAATGAATCTATAACATTAAATTAAAATTTTAGGGAATCTGCAGAAACATTAATATATAAAGATAGAAGAAGAGAAATAGACTGTGAAGATCAGGAAAAATTTTCTGAATTTATTTCATGAATAAAGGAAAACTCAGTATTAAGAAGTTTACCAATAAAATTGATCACTTTCATAGTTATGAAGGAAAATCATTTGATTATCTACATAAACATTAAAAAGGTACTTCTAGAAATACGTTCCAGTTTTCTATTCCTGCACACACACACACACACACACACACACACACACACACACAAAGAAAAACACTTGGAAATCATCACTCCATTGGAACAACAAATAAAAAGCTGAAGACTGAAAAATCAATAACTCTTCTTGAACAGTAAGAAAGAAAAGGACACAGAGCACACTGCTGCCCCAAAGATTAGAGAGGCAGACAGGCAAATATATGGAGTCATGGCTTACAGGAGTGGATATTTACTATTGGAAACCACCACGGGAAACAGCGTAAGAGCTTGAAAACTTAAATTGTGACTGACAAATTGATGGAGGCTCATCAATAGAGTTGTAGACAACTCTGAGGGTTAAAACTCCAGGAGACCCAGTCATAGCAGGAAACCAAAGTACTATGTAATTCACTGTCAAAAGCATGAACAGGATCCTACAGTTAATAATAAAAAAGATCTCCCCCCTTGCTTTCACCTGTGAGAGCAAAAAGGCAAACATTTAAATATGCCAGAATATTCTATTGTTTATTCATTACCTACTTTGAGATATTTTGTTAAAGAACTCCAAATGGACCAAGACAGCTCCCCCCTCTCCACAGCTTAAGACCACATTACTGAATGCATATTTACAGTAGTTTCTTTTCCCTGTTACATCATATCGGGCTATAAAGAAAACAATTACAAGGCATTTTTAAGACAAAAAAAAAAAACAGAATAAACAAGTAAAGAAACACAGCTGGAAGTGATAGAGCAAGCATCAGAAAAAGCCATGATCAGAATGTTAAAACTGTCAAACAAGTTTTATTTTAAAACTCTGATGAATAACCTTAGGGATCAAATGGATAAAGTAGACATTACTCAACAGCAGATGGGCAATGAAAGTACACATAAAAGTTCTAAGGAAGTACCAAAACAAACAAACAAACATAAAAACAGTAACACAGATCAAAAACAGTGTAACCGAAATTAGGAATGTTTTTAATTGGCTTATTAACAGACTGAACAAGGCTGAGAAAAGAATCTCTGAGCTTGAAAATACATCAATAGAAACTTCAAAATCTGAAAAGCAAAGAGAACTAAGACAGAAAAGAACATAATATCCAAGGACTGTGGGAAAAACTACAAAATTGTCCCATAGAATAATGAGAATACCCCCCCCCAAAAAAATAGAAAGAGAGACAAAAAGAAACAGAATGTATATTTGGAACAATAATGCTTGAGAGCGCCCACAGATTAATGTCAGACACCAAAGCAAAGACCCAGGAAACTCAGAGAATATCAACCATGATAAATGCCAAAAACTACACCTAAGCATATCATTATTAAAACACTGAAAATCAATTTTAAAAAAAAAACTACAAAAAGGAAAAGAGAACAAAATCTTACTTATGGAGAAGAAAAGATAAGAATTACATACAAAATCTGCTCAGAATCCATGCAAGTAAGAACTCAGTGAAATGAAACTCTCAAAGCGTCAAGAGAAGAAACCCACTAACTTAGAGTTCTCTACCCTGTAAAATCATCCTTCAAAAAAGAAGGAAAAATAAAGACTTTCTCATATGAACAAAAATTAAGGAAATCTGCTGCCAGTGTAAATGTCTTGCAAGAAATATGAAAAGAATTTCTGTTGACAGGAGAAAAAGATGCATATAGGTCAGAAATCTTAACCTCCATAAAAAAAGGAACAGAATTAAAGAAGAAATAAGTGGAAGTAAAATAAAAGGTTTTATTTTTCTTATTCTGAATTGATCTAACATATAATAGGTTGTATCCAATAATTTTGGAAACAATGTGTAAAGTTATGTATGCTTTTACACACACACACACACACAAAAAAAAAATTAATAATTTTAAAATAGAAAGTCAATAGAGACTATCAAAAACAAAGAACAAAATATCTGATTTTTTGGAAAGATAAATAGAGTTAAGAATCCTATAAAAAGGCTATGGAAAAAGAGGACCAAAACAACCAATATTAGGAATGAGAGGAGGGGCATCTCTACAGATCCTGTGGACATAAAAGGATAATAATGATATACTATGACCAATTCTCTTGCACACATTTGAAAACTTAGATAAAATGGATCAAATCCTCACAAGATACAATTATCAAAATTCACACAATAAGAAATACACAATATGAATAAGCATATATCTGTTATAGAAAATGAGTAAATCATTAATAATCTTCAAAGCAGAAAACATCCTTCCCAGATGTGTACAATGTTAAATTCAACCAAACATTTAAGGAAGAAATTATAGCAATTCCCTACTGTGTATTGGTACTTCCCAACTCATTCTATGAGGGCAGCATTACCTCAATACCAAAACCAGGAAAAGACATTACAAGAAGAGAAAAGTACAAATCATTACCACTCATGAATATACATGCAAAAGTCCTCAACAAAATATTGGTAAACCTAATCCAAAAATGTAGTTAAAAGAGCTGTGCATTATGATCAAGTCAGATTTATTCCAGGCATGCAAAGCTGGTACACATTTGAACATCAATTAATATAATCCATCACATCAGCAGACTTAAATAGAAAAACCTTATGATCACAGCATAGAACCAGAAAAGCATGAGACAAAATACAGCATCATTCCTGATAAATACTCTCAGTAAACCAGAATTAGAGGGAAACTTCATCAACTTGATAGTCTATCCACGGAAACTACAGCTAATATGATACTTAATGGTGAGAAATTCAAAGCCTTCCAGCAAAATCAGAAGCAAAGCAAGAATCCACCATCTCACCCCTCTTTTCAACATGGTACTTAAAGTACTAGCTCATGCAATAAGATAACTACTTAAAATAAATGGCATACATAAAGGAAAATAAAATAAAATTGTCTTTGTTTACAGATCATATGATAATGTGTAAAAAATCCAAAACGGACAAAAAAACTTCTGGAACTAATAAGTGATTATAATGTGATTGCAAGATCCAAAGTTAATATGCAAATTTGATCACTTTCCTATATACTAGCAACAAACACGTGGAATTTGAAGTAAAAAAAAACAAAAAACGAAAAAACAAAAACCACACTATTTACATTAGCACCCCAAAAAGGAAATAGTTGTGAATCATATATCTCACAAGAAATTAATATCCAGAATACAAAGAATCCTTCAACTCACAAGTCAAAAAACAAATAACCTGATTAAAAATGGGCAAAGGTCTTGAACAGACATTGCTCCAAAGATGATATACAAATGGCTAACAAGCATATGAAAACATGCTTGACATCACTAACCATTAAAGAAATGCAAACTAAAACCACAATGACATATTGCTTCACACACAATAGAAAAAAACAAGCACAGGCAAAATTGGAACCCTTGTCAACTGTTTTGTTGGTGGGAATGTAAAATGGTGCAGCCACTACAAAAATAATACAGTTGCTTTTAAAAAAATTAAAATTAGAATTACCATATAATCCAACAATCCAATTTTGTGTATAAATCCAAAATAATTAATAATAGTAGTGCAAAATATTTGCACAACTGTGTTCATGGCAACATTATTCACTTAAAAGTTGGAAGCATTCCAGATGTCCTTAGAGAAATGTGAATACAGAAACAAAACATCTTATTTTCATAAAGGAATATTAGATAGCCTTAAAAACAAAGAAAGTCCTCACAGTCTTATTGTATAACATGGAACTTTGATAATATTATGCAAAGGAAAATAAGCCACTCACAAAATGACAGATATTATATGGCTCCACTGATGAAAGTCAAATTTTTAGAAACACAAAGTAGAATGGTGGTTGTCAAGGTCTGGGAGGAGAGGGAAATTGAGAGCAGTCATTTAATGAGTACAGACTTGCAGTTTTCCAAGATAGAAAGTTCTGGATATCTGCTGCACAACAGTGTGAATATACCTAACACCACTTAAAGGTTAAGAAATGGTTAAATTTATATGTGTATATGTGTTTTTTTACTGAAATTAAAAAGATTATTTTGAAAATAATTTTCAGAGGCCAGTAGTTGATCATACTGAAAAATAAATGAATAAATAAATAAAAATAAATTGAGTACCCAAAAACAATTTAGGAAAGTAAAAACAGAGGACAAAATGGCAATTGAGACAAAGAGAAAGTGGGAAGCAAAATAGCAGACCTAACTCTAACCTTATTAATAATTTGTTTCAGTTGAATTGGACTAAATATTCTACTTTATGCAGAGACTGTCAGCCTTGATAGGAAAGTAAGACCCAACTATATGCTATCCACAGAGACATGGTTTAAATACAAAGACACAAACAGAGTAAAATTTTAAAAAATGGAAAAAGATGTACTACATTTACAGTAAGTATAAAAAGCCTAAGTTGAGATATTAATACTAGCAAAAAGAAACTTCAAGACAAAATATATCAACAGGGAAAAAAGACAGCCCTTTCATAATAACAGAAGGATTATACATGAGGAAGATGTAACAATTATAACTATGTCTGTGCCTAAACACAGAGCCACAAAGTACACTCATGTGGTGCTTAAAGACTGGGTAAGTTCTGAAAAATGTGTCATTAGGCAACTTTGTCACTGCATGAACCTCATAGAGTGCACTTACAGAACCTACATGGTACAGCCTACTACATAACTGGACTATGTAATGTAGATTACTGCACAGATATAAATGGGGTCTGTTGACTAAAATGTTATGTGGCACATGAGTGTACCTGGAAAAGAATAACTGAGCTAAAGTGAGAAATTGACAAATCCACATTCATAGTTGCAGAATTCTTTTCTCTCAATAACTAATGAAATAACCAGATAAAATTGTCAGGAAGAATACAGATACAATTGACAAAATTGTAACTATATCATATTATGGATATGTATATTTGTCTCTGTTTCTGCCTCCTAGCATACAACTCCTAAAATCCTTAGACTCTTCAAAGTGATGAGTGTCACTTTGCATGCTAATCAGTTGGCTGGTGGCTGGCTGCACCTGGGTAAATTCAGGATGGGAGCTGATTGCCAGCGGAGCCAACTTTGTAATTAGAGGGTTGGGACTTGCAGCCCACACCCCCAACTTCCAGGGTGGGGAGAGGAACTGAAGGTTAAGTTGATCAACAGTGGCCTATGCTGCAATCAATTGTGCCTAATGAGACCTCCATAAAAACCCAAGAACACAGGGTTGAGGGAGCTTCAGGACAGTTGAACTCATCCGTGAGACAGGAGGGTGGTGTACCTCATATCCAAGGGAATGGAACCTCCTGTGCCAGGACCCTTCCAGACCTCACCCTTTGTATCTCTTCACCTATTTGTATTTTTCAAAATGTCCTTTGGAATGAATAAGTGTAAGTAAATGTTTCACTGAATTCTTGGAGCCCCTTTAGTAAATTAATATAGACTAAAGAGAAAAAAGGGCATTGTGGGAGCCAGTCAGAAGATCCAGGAACATGGACTTGCAACTGGCATCTGAAGTGGGGATAGTCTTGGGGATAAAGCTCTTAACTTATGAGATATGATGCTACCTCCAAGTAGATAGTGCCAAAATAAATTTGAATTAGAAATGCACCCTGCTTGATTTCTGCTGCAAAATTGCTTCTGGGCTTAGTGTATGAAGAGAAATCCTCATGTATCTGGTGTCAGCTGCCAGCAGTGTGTTCTGAGTATAGGAGGGGAAACTGAGTATGTTTTCCCCATCCAACCTAATTGATATTTGTAGAGTACAATCTGAAGCTGCTATGAGTAAATGTGTCCACCAATGTTAATGTGTTGGAAACTTGATCCCTATTATAACAGTGTTAAGAGGGTAGGAAATCCAATTATAATATTTGCAAGGTGGGACCTTTAAGAGGTGACTGGATTGTGATGACAATGCCCTGGGGAATACATTAATCCACTTACAAAGTAATGGATTAATGTGTTAATGAGGTATCATGGGCATAGACTGGTGGCTTTGTACACTGGGCACATGAAAGTGCTCTTGCCATTCCCACCATGTGTTAATCTGCATTGCCATAGGACTCCCTACAGAGGCCCCACCATGAAGAAGATCCTGGACTTGATCTTAGCCTCCAAAATTGTAAAATATAACCTCTTCTCTTAATGCATTGTCCAGTTTCACATATTCTGTTGTAAGAAACAAAACAAAAAAAAGAAAAGAAAAGAAAAGAAAAAAAACCAGACTAATACAGAAACACTCATCAAGACACAGTACACACTGACCTATAAAACAAGTCTCAAGACTGAAATACTATAAAATATGTTTTAACCACAATAAAATTAAATTAGAAACCAACAACAAAAGTATATTCACAAAGTCTCAAATATTTGAAAATTACATGACACACTTTGAATGGAGGCTAAAAATCAAAGAGCCTGTGTCGGCTCTGTGGGGGTAGTTTTGGTCTAATGGATTTTAATGCACAGAAGCCTGTGCTTTCTAAAGTAATGATTACATCATTTCTTGTATCAAAAGGCCAGAGTTAGATAAAAGGTGAAAAAGAGGCCATTGGATCCCCAAATTACTATAAGCAAGAAATAGAAAAAAAAAAAAAGTTGGTCAAGTACAAACCCAAGCATGTGAGGAATAAGGATACTGACAGAAAATTGTGACAGCCAAAGGGGAAGTGTAAAGAGTCACGAGGAAACTTTCCAGGGAAGAGGACCAGGCCCTGTTCAAAGAACTACAGCACATGGCCAGTGGGAATAACTAACTGATCAGACCAGTGTCTACAGGTGCCTCTCCTTCCCACCAGCCCTCTCTGAAAGGAAGTGCCCACACGTTCCTGCCAGTGTCTTCACTGTGAGGTGGGTGTGTCTGGAGGAGCAGATGACAGGCCACAGGACCTGTTTATGTTGGGCTTTCAGCCCGTTCTTTAACAGCAAAACATTTCTGAGGCTCTTGAGAGCGGAAAATTATATTGTGCACATGACAGCATTTTGTGAGAAACTGTGGTCTTGAATTTTTTTTACCTTAAGGTACATTTCTAATAGCTACAAGGAAGTATTCAACAGGGAGTTTAATCTATGGTTGAAAGGCTGGAAAAGAGGTACAAACTGGAGAGGAATAGGTCTGAAAACTACAGAGGATTGAATCTCTCAAGAAGAATTGCAGAGTGAGAATAGGGCCCAGGATGGAGTGCTTGGATGGACTCTGCTACAAATAGAAAGTAGAAGAATTCAGAGAAAAAAGAAACCATCAGTGAGGTCATCCTAGCAAGTAACACAGAAGAATTTCTGGGAAAAGGTCATGAACAGCAGTTTCAAATATGGCAGAAGATTCAAGTAAGGCAAAGGCTAGAGAATAGTCATTGAAATTGATTAAAATTTAGGTGATTGGCAAACTTTTGAAGAACTGAACTAAAACTATATTGAGTGGGTTCAAGAGCAAATGAATGGTGAGAATATTTTCCAGAAAATATAACTTTGCACAGTGTGCTACACACCTGCATGAACACAGGAACTGAAAGAAACTTATAGAGTTATTCAAGAATCTGTGGTTGACTCCATCCTCCCGATGATCCAGGTTTTAGCTGTGAATCAAATAAGGCCTTCCAAAAGCTGTTGGGTTCACACTGTTTTAGAAATTCCAGAAAAACCTTTTTAAGGGAATTGTTCTTAAGCACTAGGTTACTGTTTTTACTGCAGAAAACTGAAAGTATTTGTTTTCAAATTGGTGGTTAAAAAAAAACCTTCCACAACATACTCAATGAAAATTGTCTGTCAGACTTTGGTGGCAACAAATCTGGATGTTCCGTAAAAAATGTAGCATACTGTCCTCTCAAATTTCATTTCAATCAAGAAACAAAAGTTCCTTTTTGCCATGACATCAAAAGGACTGGAGACAAATTTGCACTCAGCATGGAATATCCTAACTTCTGCCTACCTGCTGTGTCTACATGCCAACTTTATCTTTTATTCCTACATTTCCCACAAGCTAAGTTTTACTTATTTATATTTTTCTATTTTAATTCATGGACCCCATAAAGGTCATATATACAATGTCAGACAAAGTAAAGAACATAAACAAACAACTCACCAAAGACTTATTCATTTTTTGTTGCTCTTGGAAATGCAAATAGCACTCTGGCTGCACAGCTGAAGGAGAAAGAAAATGGAGTGAATTAAGAAGAGAACTGGTGTGACTTGATCTTAGATTCTCCTGACCAAAACACTGCCAATTAGCTGGAAACAAGAACCACCACCATCAGCAACACAACAGACTTTTCTCCCTATTGGATGATAGTCCTTTATGCCTCAAAAAGAGGCAGCACATAACTAACTGAAGATGCATCTACAAATACATTAATTGACAAAAAGCAGACAATTTAATTTGGGGTTAATGAAAACCGATGAGGGTACTTAAAAAGTCTGCATAAACATTAAATTAAAAGATAATGTGAATCCTTCAATACAGTTTTTGAAGTCCCCTCACAGATTACCTACTGCTTTAGCAACATCTAATTTTACCTTAAGATATAATTTAATCATTTAAACCAAAGAACAAAATATCATGTCTTCACTAAAATTAATGTGATAAAATATACCTAGGCTGTATTAACCATTTGCCTATTAATACAGGGATTTCACACAGGAGTCCACATGAGTGTTTCCACTATAACATATCTTGCTTTTATATACCTAAACATCAGAAAAGTGTACATCTTGCACCCCAACATTTTTTGCCCATAAGTATAAGAAAAGACATACATGATACATATTTCTTGTGGTACACTCTTCCAGTAATAATTTCCAGTGTCAGGTATCCCTGTATCCATCTTCTCATATAGTATGTTCTCGCAATAAACTGGGCTTTGCAATTGATTTTCTTTGGCCACTAAGACATTAGAAAATGTGATGCAAACATTGCTTCGGAAAGTGACTGCCGTTGGTGCTTGCCTTCTTAGACACAGTTATGTTGTAAAGAAGCCTGGGGCTACCCTGTTGGAGACACAGGACCTACCCAAGAGCCACCAAAAACTACAGGGCAAGTGAGTGATGACATCTTAAACCAACCAGCCTCAGTCGGGGCACAAGCTGACTGAAGCCTCATTTGTAATCCAGGCAACACTAACATAGAAACTGCCCACCTGAGCACACTCGAAAAAGTGTTTCCATAGCAAATACACATGTAGCAAATGAAATGCATTTTGTGTTTATTTCTGTTTTATAAGTCATTGAATTTTGGTTAGTTTCTTACCAATTTCCTTAGCAAATACCAACTGTTACACAGAAGATGCCAGAACTCAATAGAAACAAAATTATTTGGAAGAAGACATTTTAAATTACATGTCAAAAATAGTCAATAGAAATTCAAAATCACACACAAAAGTTTTGAAAATCACACAGAATGACAACTGGATGGACTTCAGTGAGGTTGTTAGAGCTCAGGGAGGCCACGTGAATTATATAAAGCAATTGGTTGCATCAGTAAAGTATGTTGTAAGTTTTTAAAATTTATTTTTCAAGTCATAAACAAGTCTATTTACCTAAAAACATAAAAAATAAAAAGTGTCTGTTACTTATAAGCAAGTATTACACTGTAACTTAATTACATTTTAAGATATAGGTGTGGGGCCACCTTGTGGCTCACTCGGGAGAGTGCAGCGCTGGGAGCGCAGCTGCACAGCGCCAAGGCCGCGGGTTCAGACCCTATATAGGGATGGCCATTGCGCTCACTGGCTCAGCACAGTGCAGCCGACACCAAGCCAAGGGTTACGATCCCCTTACCGGTCACAAAAAAAAAAAAAAGAAAAGAAAAAAGACATAGGTGTGGAGGAGAAGAGTGATGCAGTCTAATTTGCCCATTTTAAATAATGTTAAATAGGCTCCCATTATATCCTTGCAGATTTCATAATTTTTAAGAACAGATTACTGACATTAAGTGGAAAACACTTGTGTTGTTTACCCTTTGAAATCATATAATCCATAGAAAGTTTTGGAAATAAAAAAGGATAGTGATATTTAAGGCAAAGTATATTAAAGCAATGTTTAATCTAAGTTAATTTCATTCTCACAAAGATAATCTTAAAAGTAAACAAATGATTTTTTATATATTTTTAATCTTACTTTTATTGTAACATAGTTGATTGTACATATCTGTGGGGTTCAGAATTGAATATCGATACCTGTGTGCAACATGTGATGCTCAAATAAGGATAACTGGCATGTTCAACAATATACAATGTCATCATTTTTCACAGCTCTTTATCAATTCCTCCCTCCCCCTTCCCCTTTCCCCCCTCTGGTAACCTCAGCTCTCCTTTTGAAAAGTTCAATGTATTATTGATTGTTTTTCTTTCCTTCTTTTAATTTATACATTTATTTTTTAGTGCCCACTTATGAGTGAAGGCATGCAGTCACTTATTTTGACTTAAGTGTGGCAAAAGGATAACATTATCCAAAAAGTCAGGCTGTGTAACATCAACAGATTATGTGACCATGGGCAAATCACATCTCCTAAAATCCATTTTTAAACAATCTTTCTAATAAGGTAGGAATAACTTGGCAAACACTTCCTGAACTATTGAGAACAACTATCAGGATAGTGAGAGCCTCAGGATTATCTCTAGATGCCACAAATGGTGATAGGCTATGTTTGAGAGAGCTCAGACACTCGAAACAATCAGGGAAGATAGAAGAAACGAGAGCGTGTTTGGAGGGCACTGTAGGCAGATCCTCTCAGATATGACAGGTTATTCCTTCATTCCAGGCCATACATTCAAGCCCCCTACTATAAGTAACATTTCCTAGGCCCTCGCCTATACTCAAACTCATGTCTCTTTTTTTTTTTTCGTGACCGGCACTCAGCCAGTGAGTGCACCGGCCATTCCTATATAGGATCCGAACCTGCGGCCGCTGGGAGCGTTGCCGCGCTCCCAGCGCAGCACCCTCCCGAGTGCGCCACAGGCTCGGCCCAAAACTCATGTCTCTTTTGAAAGATGGTGCAAATCTTTCAATAGCACCCAGTCCCCAATAGCTATTGCACGAGAACACCTCATTCAATCAACCAACTCGTGTTCACTCCAGACACTAGGATCAGTAATGGGTTGGGCTGTGCAAAGCTAGGATCTTGACCTTCTGGGACATTTTTGCCTGTGCACTGAAGCACTATTGAGAGGTCTCAGGTCAGAGGGGAATTCTTGCAGGGGAGATTCCAATTCACTGGGCACCATCCTTCAAACTTTTTAACACCTCCTTTACTCCTAAGAGAACTGGACCATCAGCCAGTGGCCCAATCTTTGTCCTAGAAGTCACTGTCCCTGGAGACTCGGTCATGTACAAACATCTGTAGACTTGGACCAGAAGTGCTAGGCAGGCTACACAGTGCTGGAGGGAACAGAAACTACACTTGCTAAAAGAGACACCAAGACGCCCCACAGATACAACTTGCAGAGAGTAACACTGAGTGTGCACACGCTTCACAATTCTTTCTCTGGGAACTTGAGGCAATTTCGCTACTATTGTGAACGCGCTCATCTTACACATCAGTAAACTGAATGTCACTAGTTTAGTACCAGGTGCCCTCATGGCAGGGCCGCAACGGGAACTCACCGCACACCTCCCAGGCTCACGCTGTCTTCAGGCGCCCCCACTCCAGACCCGCCGCCATCTTGGTCTTGACCCCCAATGGCGGAGCTTCTGCAACGGGCTTTTGTTCTCCAGGAAGGACAAGCCCTGCCTTCTGCAGGCCCACCTTCCTCTGACGAAGCAGTCGACAGAACAGGGGGAGGCCCCCCTTCCCCAGCCCAGGTCCATGGTTCAGACCAGCCCATCAGGCTCCGCCCACCTCAGACCGACCAGCGGACCTGTTCCACCAAACGCTGAGACACCCGTCTGCTCCACAGGGTCCCCTCCTTCACCCTCGCACCCACCTTCAAGGACACAGACTCCAACCACAGAATCTCGTCAGCACCGTGGAGGTGGCAGCAGCCTCCGGAAGATGAGGGGAACGGGCAAGGCCGCACATGCGCACCAGAAACCCAGAACAGCCCTGCCCGGATCCCGTGCGGATGACGTCATTTCAAAGCCAAACTACCTTTCCCAGGTTGCAGAGCGAACTGAGTGGCACATGCGCAGAAGAAACACAAGGCCGGTTCCATAGCTCTCTGCAGGCGATGTCAACGGAGGATGAGACTTTATTTCCCACAAGCCTCTGTGGTTCCCCCTTGGGAACAATGGAGGAAATCTTTATTTCTCCAGCGGGAAATCTGCTACTGGGACACCAGGCCGTGATGGAACAGCTGTGGTCTCTATCCAGATGTTGGTGATGAGGAATTCTGATTCTTGATTAAATCCTTATTTGATGAGAGACATTGTGGTGATAAAGGGAAAATTCAATGTGGGCAAATGAGTAGATGATATTAATAAGTTCCTTTTTTAAAATTTTTATTTCTGATATTAGTATATCTGTTATATAGATATATATATCGCTGTTATAGAACCCAAGTCTATTTTCTACAGATGCATTTTAAAGTATGAAAAAAACTGTTTCCCTATTTGACCTCATTTTATTTTTATTTTATTTTTTAATGTTTTTAATTTTTTTGAAGTAACTTATTATACATATTTGTGTAGTACGAAGTTAACTATCAGTAGTTGTGTACTACGTGCGACGGTAGAATCAGGATAGTTAGCTTATTCATCATCACAATATGTAATCATTCTTTGAAAAGATTTAACAAGCCAGAAATTATTATGGTAACTTTCTTCCAGTTCATCAAAAGATGTTTGTTTTCATCCAATAAACTAATTTGTGAGTCTCCAATGGATTTTATTGTACAATTGGGAAAATGCTATTGTGTATATAGTGAAATAAAATAGCAGGTCATAGGGTAGGTGCACTCCATAATCCTGTGTCAATTTACACTTGCAGTATCTGATAATTATTTGCCCCCAAACCCCCAGGTCCTGTTCATTCATCCATATATGCATCAGTCAAATATTTCATTATATGTTTTTGTGTGTTTTTGAGTGTATGTGATGGGCCTGAACTTTCCCTTTTCTTCCCTGGTTTCTGCCACAGACTTGGCAAGGAGTTCTGTGCATGGGTTTCTCAAGCCCCTGCTACCACTGAATTTTCTTTTCAAACAGAGAAATGCCTGGCTTGAGTCATCAAGGTTGATGTGGGCTTGAGTGGTAGAATGAGACCAAAATTGCTCAGAGATTATTATCACGGGGATCTGGTGATAGTCAGTAAGATTGAGAACAGCGGCTACTGTTTAGGATAATCTAAGAATGGCATTTTAATAAATATGTTCTGACATAATAATTTATCATAAAGAGGAAAGAAGAGAAAAAGCTATGTGTCAACAATGAAGGTGCAATATATACTATACCCAGATTAACAAAACTGAAATAATTTGTTGCTGGTAGATGGGAATACAAGAAATAGAAAAAGTGTTCTTAAGCCTGGAAGCAAATAACCCCAGACAATAATACAAATTCACACAAACAAAAAAACATGGAGCCACTGTAAAGGTAAATGAGAAACTATAAAAGGCAATATAAGTGCACATTGTTTCTACTTTCTTCTCTTAATTGACTTAGAAAGAAACCTCATAAAGTTGTATATCTACATTGTATTGTTCTTCCTACAACATATAGAAATGTAATATACCAGAACTGATGAAGACCACCAGGCTAGAATTTTCTGAGGTCCTAGTGTGAAATCCACAGTCCCAGACCTTCTGTTTGGCCACAGCTGAGGGACATTACTCTCCATGAGAGGGTCTCATAAAAAATGCTGCCCATGCAAAAGCAATCATCTCAGCATCCAGCCACATGGACACATTGAGGTCAATGTGCATGTTTGACTTATTGTCTAACACCAGTGTTTAATGGGATGAAGAAAAAGAGTGCTTGAAATACACCAAAATGCTTCTACCATGAGGTTCATATTGGTACATAGTGGTAGTCACATTTACTAAGCTGCTGGTCACAGGTCCACTGGTGTCATGTCTAAGAAACTACTTCTCAAAGCAAGGTCACAAAACTCTGCTTCTATATTCTCCCATAAGAGTTTATTTTTTACATTTAGGTTTATGATCCGTTTTGAGTTAATTTTTGTGTATGCACCGAATCAAGAGTTTAACCTCATTATTTTCATTGTAAGTATCCATTTTTCTAAGCATTATTTGTTGAAAACCCTAAATTTTACCTTTACATTGTCTTCTCGTATTTGTTGATAATCAATTTACCATAAATGTCAGGATTTGTTTGTTGACTTTCAATTCTATTCTACTGATACATATATTTTTTTCTGTGCTCTGTCGCTATCACATTGCCTTCATTACTGATGCTTTATAGCAAATTTTTCAGTATTATGTTGATTATACTGGGTCGCTTGCACTTTCCCATAATTCTTAAGATGAGCATTTCTAGAGGAAAAAAATGTAGCTTAAGTTTTAATACGGATTGTATTGAATCTACATTTCAGTTTGGCAAGTATCATTATGTTAACAATGAATGTTAGCTACGTAAACCAGACATGTATTTTTATTTATTTAGGTCTTTTATAATTTCACTCAAAAAAGCAGTTCTGTTTTTGCTGTAAACATCTTGAACTTTCAAAAATTTATTCTGAAGTAGGTGTAAGATTTTAGCAGATATTCTTTATCAGGTTCCTTCTATTTCCAGTTTGTTGTGTGTGTTTAATCACGAAGATGTGTTACCTTTTTTTTATGCTTTAAATGCACATATTGGGAATCAGCTTCTTCTACAGACACTTTAAAACCAACGGTTCATCTTCCTTTCTGTTTCTGGATCCTTCTCTCACAAACGCAATCTTTCTGAAGGCAAATCAGATTCTATGTATTAAAAACAGGGTGAGTGGATGAATGAGTAGTTGAGAACCCTTGATCTCAGTTATCCTTGCAGCTGACTGCTGTGTTATTGAGGAGGTTTGGTTTTCACTCCCATGAAATGTAAATTAGAAATTCAAATACCAGGGGCCGAGCCCATGCCACACTCGGTAGCGTGCAGCGCTGGGAGCGCGGCGACGCTCCCACCGCGGTTTCGGATGCTATATAGGAATGACCGGTGCACTCACTGGCTGAGTGCCGGTCACGAAAACGACCCCCCCCCAAAAAAAGAAATTCAAATACCAATAATGTTAGAGGGCAGGAAGGAGGATACCTGTAGAGTGCACACTTTAGAAATTTGTCTTCTCTTTATTTACTGTGAAGTGGAAATATTAGCACCAAGGGAGAAGAACTTGTAGAAAATACAGCATATCAAAGGTGTGTGTAGCTGAAAATAAAAGAGAAAAATAAGTAAACCTTTATTTACACAAGGATTATGTTGAAGGAAGTAGAAAAGATTTTGGCCATAGATTTCAGAAGTGGGTTTGTGCATTTTGAAAATACTGCTTCTGGTTTATTTTATGAGGGGTCTGATACCATCCTATCTATTTCAGAAGTCTGGATGGTAACCACTGTGTCTGCCTCCATCATGTGTGGGAAGTGTCTGTTCCACATTCTCTCCTGTTACAGGTAAGAGGGCTCTGGGAGTCACCTGTGGGTCTTCAGCTGGAAAGCATGTGACAGGCTGTTCTTGAGTTCTCGCTCTGTTTCCTTCTCCCTGAGTCTCATGGGATATCTGTAATCTAAATGCTGTGCACCCTGGTTGTCTGTGATTGTAGTCAAATGCCTCAATGACAATCTCCCAGTCACTTGTAGGCTATTATGGGAAGGAGCAGACAACATTTGGCTGGGGAGGGGAGCAGCAGGTTACAGACATCCAGTGAGACTCCCCACCCCA
The DNA here is from genome assembly GCF_027409185.1 of Cynocephalus volans. Classification (NCBI taxonomy): domain Eukaryota; kingdom Metazoa; phylum Chordata; class Mammalia; order Dermoptera; family Cynocephalidae; genus Cynocephalus; species Cynocephalus volans. The sequence continues at coordinate 43,010,674 of NC_084463.1, read as the reverse complement.
GCCAAATGTGTTTACTCCTTCCCACAATAGCCTACAAGTGACTGGGAGATTTTCAGGGAGGCATTTGACTACAATTACAGAAAACCAAGGTGCACAGCATGTCGGTTTTTAATTCAATAGATATAATTTCCTAAATGGTGTAAGGTAAGGGTCCGACTTTATTTTTTTTGCACATGTGTGTCCTGTTTTCCCAGCATTATTTGTTGAATAGACTACCCTTTCCTGATTGTGTAGTCTTGCCATTTTGGATGAGGATTATTTGAACATATATGAGGGTACTTCAAAAAGCTATCTTTTATTTTATTTTTTCACAAATATTTTGAAGTACCCTCTTGTGTGAGATTTTATTTCTGGGATTCCTGTTTTATTCCACTGGTCTAAATCTCTGTCTTTATGCAAGTTTCGTACTATCTGGATTACTGTAACTTTGTAATATGTTTGGAAATCAGAAAGTGTGAGGGCCAAAATTTGCTTTTCGCCCATCTCTAGTATCTTTAGGTTTGTTCTCTCCTTCTGAATGTTCAACATATTGTTTTGGCTTCTTCCTTCCTTCCTCCCTTCCTTCCCTCCTTCCTTCCTCCCTCCCTCCCTCCCTCCCTCCCTGTTAAGAGTGAGAACATGTGTTATTTCCCCTTCCTTGTTTGGTTTATTTCACTTAACATGATTTTCTCCAGACACATCCATGTTGCTGCAAATGGCAGAATTTCATTCCTTTTTATGGCTGAGTATGTATACACATTTTCCTTATCCAGTCATCAATCGAAGGACATTTAGGTTGGTTCCATATTTTGGCTATTGAAAATAGAGCTACTATGAACATGGGAGTGCACGTATCCGTTTAGCATGATTATTTCCATTCCTTTGGATATATGCCCAGTACTGGGATTGCTGGATCATATGGTAGTTCTATCTGTAGTTGTTTCAGGAACATCCATACCATTTCCCATAATGACTGCACCAGTTTACAGTTCAACCAGCAGTGTAGAAGAGTTCCCCTTTCCCCGCATCCTTGCCAGCATTTGTTATTCTCAGTCTTTTAATAATGGCCAGTCTAACTGGCGTGAGATGATATCTCAATATGGTTTTGATTTTCATTTCTCTAATGATTAGTGATGCGGAGCATTTTTTCATTTGTCTGCTGGACATTTGTATGTCTTCCTTTGAAAAACGTCTATTCATCTTCTTTGCCCATTTCTTAATTGGATTATTATTCATCTATATATTTATTTTTACTGTATAGTTGTTTGAGTTCTTTATATATTCTGGATATTAATCTCTTGTCAGATGTATAGTTTGCAAATATTCTCTCCCCTTCCATACATTGTCTTTCCACTCTGTTGATTGTTTCCTTTGCCATGCAGAAGCAATTTACTTTGATATAATCTCATTTGTTTATATTTTCTTTACTTGCTTGTGCTTTGGGGGTCTTCTGCATAAAGTCTTTGTCCAATCCTACTTGCTGAAGTGTTTCCCCTATGTTTTCCATTAGTAATTTTATGGTTTTGGTCTTATATTTAAGTCTTTGGTCCATTTTGAGTTGATTTTGCTATGTGGTTAGAGGTACAAGTCCAGTTTCATTCTTCAGCATAGGGATGCCCAATTTTCCCAGCACCATTTATTGAAGAGGCAGTCTTTCCCCCAGTGTATGTTCTTGTTGATTTTGTCAAAGATCAGTTTGCTGTAAGTATGTGGGTTGATTCCCAGGTTTTCTATACTGTTCCATTGATCCAAGTGTTCGTTTTTATGCCAGTACCATGCTGTTTTGGTTACAATAGCTTTGTAATATAATTTGAAGTCAGGTAGTGTTATGCCACCGGGTTTATTTCTAGATTTTGCTCAGGATTGCTTTGGGTATTTGAGGTCTTTTGTTTTTATATATGAATGTTAGGATTGCTTTTTCTTTTATTGTGAGGAATGTCATTGGTATTTTGATGAGGATTGCATTGAATCTGTAGATTGCTTTGGGTGAGATAGGCATTTTCAGGATGTTAATTCTTCCATTCCAAGAGCATAGTATGCCTTACCACCTTTTTGTGTCCTCTTTAATTTCTTTCAGTAGTGTTGAAAGTATAGAATACATTATTTTAAAGTATGCTCACTCTGTTGTACAACAATATATATCCTGAAATTACTTGTTCTGTCCATCTGAAATATTTTATCCTTTGACCAACATATCTCCTTTTGTCACCCCACTCTGAACCCCAGATAACCACCATGGTACTCTGTTTCTATGAGTGAGACAATTTTGGATTCACATATAAATGAGTTCATGAAGTTTTTGTCTTTCTGTGCCTGCCATATTTCATTCAGCATAATGTCGTCCAGGTATATGCAGTTTTCTTTTAAGGATGAAAAGTATCCTGCTGTTGTTGTTTTTTTTAATTACTGTACATGCATGTGGGTACAATGTTGATTTTCAATACTTGTTTTCAACGTGTGGTGGTTAGATCAGTGTAGTTAGGGTATTCATCATTACAATATACAATCGTTTTTTGTGTCTGTTGACCAAATCCTTATTAGCCCCCTTCCCTCTCCCCTCTCCTACCCCCCCCCCATTTTCCACCTCTAGTTTTTTGTAAAGAAAATGTAATTTTATTAATATTATTTTTTACATTCTAGCATGTGGTTGCCATGCAGTTGGGAGGGAGGGGGAGAGGAGAAATGGGAAGGAAATGGAGTGGAAGAAGGAGGAAGGAGGAGAGGTGGTATTGAGGCCTGTGGCATCCCCTCATTCCCACAGGAGAGACTGGGGGGATTCCAACAGTGGCTTGCTCATTGCTGGGCTGGGTGCAGATGTAAGGCAGGTGTGATAAAAGCCCTCACCACCCACTGTCCCAGCTTGGGAACCCAGGGCCTTTCTTGCTACAGCTTGGTGGTTGCCACTGGGCTGGTTGCATGTGTTGGGGTATGTGGCTGATGCCCAAGAGCCCCCGCCATCCTGGGTGGGACAGCTCGTGGCACTCCCTGCAGTGGCTCAGTGCTCACTGCTGAACTGGCTGCAGGTGTCAGGGTGTTGTGGCTGTGGCCCAAGGCCCCACACCACCCCAGCTCTAGAGAGCCCAGGGTGCTTCCTGCAGTGACTCAGTGATCACTGCTGAGCTGGCTGTGGGTGTTGGGGGTGTGAGGCCAAAGCTTGAGCTCCCCCACAAACCCAGCTCAGGAAAGCCTGGCTTGCTTCCTGTGGTGGCTAGGTGGCTGCCACTGGGCTGGTTGTGGCCACATCTAGTTTTTTAAAAGTTCAGTCTATTACTGTGATTGTTGTTTCTTTCTTTCTTTCTATCTGTCTTTCTTTATTGTTCATTTGTTTATTTATGGATTCAGCTCCCAGTTATGATTATGCATATGTGGTATTTCTCTTTCTGTACCTGGGTTGTTTCACTTAGGAGAATTTTCCCCAGGCTCACCCATGTTGTTGCAAATGGCAGAATTTTATTCTTTTTTATGGCTGTGTAGTATTCCATTATGTTTATATACCACAATTTCCTTATCCAGTCATCCATCGGTAGACATTTAGGTTGGTTCCAACATCTAGCTATTGTAAATAGAGCTGCAATAAACATGGGAGTGCAGGTATCTCTTTGACCTGATGTTTTACAATCCTCTGGATATATCCCCAGGACTCGGATTGCTGGATCATGTGAAAGTTCTATCTGTATTTGTTTAAGGAATCTTTGTACTGTTCTCCACAATGGCAGTACTAATTTACAGCCCCATCGACAGTGCAGGAGGGTTCCACTCTCTCCATATCTTTACCATCATTTGTTATTCTCTGTCTTTTTAATAATATATATACCACATTTCTTTATTTAGTCCTGATGGACATGTTGATTAACTTCATATCTTGGCTATCGTGAATAAGATTACAATAAACACAAGAGTAAAAATATTTCTTTGACATACTGATTTAATTTATTTTAGATATATATACCCAGATGTAAAATTGCTGGATCTTATGGTAGTTCCATTTTTAATATTTTGAGAATATCATACTGGTTTACATAATACCTTTACTAACTTACATTCCCACCAACAGTGTACAAGTGCCCGCTTATCTCTGCACCCGTTCCAAGAGTTTTCTTTCTTTTTTAGTAATAGCCATGCTAACAGCTGTGATGTAATGTCTATTAGTTGTTTCTTTAAATTGCCTTTCCCTGATGACTGGTAATGTTAAACGTTACTTTTTCCACATACTTAGTGGTATTTGTATATCTTCTTATGATAAATACATTTCCAGAGTTTTTCGTATTTTAGTTTTTGTTCGTTTTTTCACCACTTTTAATTGGGTTATTTGTTTTCTTGCTATTGAGTTAAGTTTCTTATCTATTTTGGATCTTAACCACTTATAAGATATATGGTTCCCAAATGGTTTTCTTATCCTGTATGTTGTCCCTTTACTCTGTTGACTGTCTCCTGTGCTTCACGTGAGCTTTTAGTTTTATGAGCTGCCATGTGTCCATTTCTACCTCGGTGAGCTGTGCTCTAGAGTTCATGTCCAAAACGTCTTTACTCAGGCCAAAGGCATGAAGGTTTTACCTCTAGCAGTTTTACGGTTTCTGGTCTGAGGTTTAATTCTTTAATTATTTTAGGTTTTTTTTTTACATGGGTAAAATATGGTCCATTTTTGTTTTTCTGGATGTACATATTCAGTGTTTCTGACACTCTTAAAGAACCTATTGATTTCCCATTGTCTGTTAATGATATTTTGGTCAAAAATCAATTGACCATAAACGTGTGGGTTTCCTTTAGGACACTCTATTCTATTCCATTGGTCTTTGTATCTGTTTTTACGCCAGTGGCATGCTATATTGATTACTAGAGCTTTATATTATATTTTTAAATCAGGTAGTGTGATGCTATCAGCTTTGATCTTTTCACTCAATTTTACTTTGCCTGTTTGGGGTCTTTTGTGGTTCCATTCAAATTTTAGAATTTGTTTCTATTTATGTGAAAAAATGGTATAGGATTTTGATAGACATTGCAATGAATCTGTAGATCACTTTGGGTATTATGTGTATTTTCTCCATATCAATTCTTCAAAATAATAAGCACCAAATATTTCCATTTATTTTTGTATTTTTCAATTTCTTCCTTCAATGCTTTATCCTTTCAGTGCACAGACATTTCACCACCTTCGTTAAATTTATTTCTAAATATTTTATTTTTTTCTTTCTTTCTGATTTGGATGCTTTTTATTTATTTTTCTTGCTTGACATTTTGGCAAAGACTTCCAGTACTATGTTAAATAGAATTGAAAAGGGTGGCTATTCTTTTCTATTTCTGAACTTGATAAAAAGCTTTCAACCTTTCACTGTCGAGTATCGTATTCGATTGAACTTGTCATACATTAACTTTATTGTGTAGAAGCACATTTTTCTATACCTAATTTACTGAAATTTTAGTCATTTGTTAAAAATATGTTCAATATTCTCAGTTGCGTTTTTCTTTTTCGTATCTATTGATATGATCACATGGTTTCTGTGTTTTAGCCTGTTAATATGGTATGTCACCTTTATTGGTTTGCATATGTTAAAACTCCCTTACCTCACAGAAATAAATCTCACTTGTTCATGGTGAATAAACCTTTTAATGTGCTATTGAATTCAATTTTCTGCATCTGAATTTATGAGTGAGACTGGCCTATAATTTTTCTCTTGCAGTGTTCTTGTCTAACTTTTATATAAGGTAATGCTGGCCTTCTAAAATGAGTTGTAAGTCTTCCATCCTGAACATTTCAGAAGATTTGAGAAGCACTGGTATTAGTTCTTTAAGTGGCTGGTAGAATTTAAACATGAAGCCCTTGGGTTCTGGGCTTTTATTTGATGAGAATTTGGAGGGAGATTATTATCATTTATTCAATCACCTTACTTGTTATCTGTCTGTTCAGATTTTGTATTTCTGTGTAATTTTATCCTAGTAGGTTGTATGTGTCTAAAAATGTATTCATTTATTCTAGGTATCCATTTTGTTGCTGTAACTCACTGAGAGTCGTTTAAATTTTTTCATGTTTGTTTTTCTCTGACATCAGTTGAAATGTCTTCTCTTTCATTTTTTATTTTACTTACTTGTGTCCTCTCACTTTTCTTATTAACCTAGGTAAAGTTTTATCAACTTTGTCTTTTAAGAAAACAAAAACAAAACCAAAAAATCTTAGTTCTGTTTATCTTCTCTAGTTTTTTAGTTTCTATTTTATTTATGTCTCTGCTCATTTTTGTTACTTCATTCCTTCTACTAACATTGGGTGTGGTTGTTCTTGGTTTTCTGATCCTTGAATTGTAATATTAGGTTGTTCCTCTGACATTTTTTTAAAGTGGATATTTACTACTATAAACTTTCCTGTTACACCTTCTTTTCTCATCCTGTAAGTTTTGATATTTCTTGTCTCCATTTCTGTTTATCTCATAATATTTTTAAAAATTTTTATTTTGATTTCTACTTTGACCTATGAGTTGTTCTGGAGCATGTTGTTTAATTCACATGTTTGTGAATTTTTCAAATTTCTTCTTCACTATGATTTGAATTTGTCCATCCAAATTTTATGTTCAACCTTAATCTCCAATTGAATTCCATTAAGAGGTAGGCCCTTCAGAGGTGATTATATTATGAGGGCTCCTTTCTTATGAATGGTATTAAGACTTATGTAAAAGGAACTCTTTATACAGTATTTGGATCTTTTTTTTATCTACTGCCATTGCTATGAGGATGAAAAGCTTAAGGCACCATCTTGGAAGGACGAACCCCAGTTATTAATATTTTGTCTATCTCCTACATGTTTTTTTTTCTTTGTGATCACCAAGCCTTTCATAAAATATCTGAGAGTAATAAAATCTTAATTTAAGCTGATAACATTTTAACCTTGATTGCAAACAAAATCTATATTCATTTGCTCTAAGCCAACATTTCATGCTTTTGATGTCACAATTTACATTTTTATGTAGTATATTTCTTAACAATTTTTTATTGATATTGAAGTTTTTAATAGTTTTCTTTTCTCTTTTATTCTATAGATATAAGTGATTTACACATCTCTGTTACATTATCATAGTGTTTTGAATTTGAATATATATTTATCTTTAGCATTATGATTTTTACTTTCATAGGTTTTCATGTTTTAGGTTAATGTCTCTTCACTTTAATTTGAAGAACTCATGTTAGCATTTCATGTAAGGGAGGTGGTGGTAATAAATTCCTTCAACTTTTGCTTGTCTAGGAATGTCTCCATTTTTCCATTTCTAAAGGACAGTTTCCCAATGTGAACTGTTCTTGTTTGGCTTTCCCCCCCATCTTTCAGCATTTCACTATCCCTTGGATTGCAAGGCTTTTGTTGATAAATCAGGTGATAGCTTAATGGGGGTTTCATTATATGTGATGAGTCTTTTGTCTGCAAGCTGCTTTCAAGACTCTCTCATTGTTTTGAATTTTAACATCTTGATAATTCACTTCAGATTATATTGTGTATGTATGTTGATCTTGCCTCAGGTTCTTTGAACTTCTTGATGTCCACATTCCTCCCAAGATATGGAGGTTTTCTGACAGTATTTTTTTAAATAAACCTTCCTCCCCTTTTTATCTCGCTTTTCCTGCTGAGATGCCCATAACTTCTATGTGTTCACAGTTGATGGTGTTCCATGGGTCCCTTTTGTATTCTTCACCTTTTTCCATTTTGCTGTTTTTGCTGCTCCTGTTGTTCCTCTCAGTGGCTTATTTCAAATAATCTACCTTTGAGTTTGTTGGGTATTTCTGCATGATCACAACTGCTGCTGAAGGTCTCCATTTATTTTTTTCACTTCTCTCATTGTTTTCTTCAACTCCATCATTTCTGTTTGGTTCCCTTTTTATGGTTTCTATTTCTTTTATAAACACAATTTTGTTTATGTATTTTAAAATTGTATTTAGTTCTGTATCAGTGGCCTTTTTTTTTTTTTTTTGGTTGCTTTGTTTGTTTGCAGCTCACTGAGATTCATTAAGACCGTGATTTGGAATTATTTTTCTACCAATTCGTAGATCTCATTTCTTTGCAGTAAGTTACTGGAGTTTATAAGTTTCTTTTAATGTCATCACGATTCACTGATCCTTCTTTATCTGCTACATTTGCATTAATGTCTGTGCATTTGAAGGGATGCACACCTCTTACGGTCTTTACAAGTTATGGGCTTTAAAAAACATTTTGGGAGGTTAAAGGCTTCCCCTTTTAGTTTCTGAGTCCATCTGAGTAGATAAACTTGGTCACAAACATTCACGTTTCTATCCTGCCAGCCATGGCTCAAGTTGTAAACATGACAGGACTATGAGGGTTCCAACCCCCTACCAACCTGATTCTGTTCAGGAAGGGCCCCTTTCATCTCTGCTACACAGACACAGAAACACACACACACTCACAGAGTTATGAGGAACAGGTGAAAAACTGCCCAGATAAGATCACAGGTGAGGACTGGCCTAAACAGACCTTCCCTGGACTGCCCTGTGTTACCTGTGACTGCCTTCTACCAAATGACCAAAGGTGTTGGGGGTGAGGACTGAGCCAATGTCTGCATTATTGAAAAATTTTCTCACTCCAGGCTTTTCTGAGGCAAGCACCTCAGAAAGTCAGGACACAGCAGAATATCTTCCTCTCTTGAGTGTTTCTTGGCAAGTGAGCTGAGCAGGGAGCTTTCTCTCAAATGTAGGTGTCTGGTTACCAAAGTTCTAAGTTCTTTTTGGGTCTATTGTTAAGGAAGTGAGGTCACATCTTCAATGTTACATGACCTGGGTCTCTGTCTTCAATACCCTCTACTCAAAGATTCCACTAGGCTGCTGGCTGCTCACCCTCCTCTCCTTTGTCACCTCTTTCAGAGTCCATGATTGTGCAAACACAGCCCTTCCTCAGCCCCCTGGGAAAAAGTGAATGTAGCTGGTGTCTCAGGTTTGAAGACCCAGAGCTAGATCAGATCCTCCTTTTTCTTACCATTTCTGTGACCCCAGACCAACCATTGTGTCCTCTAAGTCCTTCTTGTCTCTTAATATGCACAATGGGAATCATGCCAGCATCTACTTCATAGGAAACTCATCAGGCATGTATGAAATAAAACTGAGAAATCTCAGGCTTGGTGCCACATGTAGAAAGATAATGCACACGTTTAGAGATAAGAGGTGAGGAAAAGAGTGAGAGGCAGCATGGACTAGAGCTCTGACAGGCCTGAGTTCCAGCAGTGTGATCTTGGGGAAGTCACTTCTCTTTTTGGCCTCATTTTTTCATTCAATGCTGGTAAAACTTTAACATTAAATAAAATTCAGATATTTTTATCCTTTGATAATAAACCTTCCACTTCCTGTCCATCATGTTTACAATGAGACCCATGAGCCTCCTCTCAGCCTAGGAGGTGGCAGCCTCCACGGTGGCTCCAACACTGCCTGGTTATTCACTCGCTTCTGACCAACAGGATAAAAACAAATGTGAGAGTATCACTTCTGTCTTAGTCATTTCAGAGTGTGTGACAAAGCACTGTAGACAAGATCACTTGTAAATAACAGAAATTTACTTCTCACCATTCTGCAGCCTGGAAGTTTGAAATCAAGGTGCCACTGTGGCTGGGTTCTGGTGAGGACTCCCTTCCAGGTCGCAGACTGCAGACTTCAGGTTGTCTTTTAACCTGGCAGAGAGGGGAGGAGAGAGCCCTCTGTGGTCCATTTTATAAGGCCAGTCATCCCTTTCATGAGGGATCCAGCCTCATGACCTAATTACTTCCCAAAGGCCCCACTTTCTAATTTTATCACATTGGCTGTTAGAATTTCAACATACAATTTCGAGGTGGTACAAAAACATTCAGACCATTGCAGATTCCAAGATTTGATTACACAAAAAGCTGTCATTTTCTTTTACTCTCTTCAATGTTTTCTGTTTCTCTCTTTTCCATTCTATTTCTCAAACTGTGAATGCAAGCTCCTATGTTATCAGCTTCCCTATGCAGAGGCCCACATGGCAGAGATCTGAGGGAATATCCAGGCCAACAGATGAAAAGAAACTTAGGCTGTCCATCTAAACTGAGTGAAAAATATTTTTTACCAGGGAGTCAGAACACAATGGGTCTTTGATAGAAAAGCAAAGCCAGCAGACACTTTCTGAGTACCTGAAACGCTTGCGGTCACTTGCTCCAAGCACCACAATTTATAAAGAGAAAAACTGATATACTTATTTTCTGTAGCCCCTGTCTACAACAGACTGGGTCACTTGCACTTTCACATAAATCTTAAGATGAGCATTTCTAGAGGAAAAAAATGTAGCTTAAGTTTTAATACAGATTGTATTGAATCTACATTTCAGTTTGGCAAGTATCATTATGTTAACAATGAATGTTAAATAATTAAACCAGACATGTATTTTTATTTATTTAGGTCTTTTATAATTCACTCAAAAAAGCAGTTCTGTTTTTGCTGTAAACATCTTGAACTTTCAAAAATTTATTCTGAAGTAGGTGTAAGATTTTAGCAGATATTCTTTATCAGTCTGAAAAAGGTTCCTTCTATTTCTAGTTTGTTGAGTGTTTAATCATGAAGATGTGTTACCTTTTTTATATGCTTTTAATGCACATATTGGGAATCAGCTTCTACAGACACTTTAAAACCCACAGCTCATCTTCCTTTCTGTGTCTGCATCCTTCTCTCACAAATGCAATCTTTCTGAAGGCAAATCAGATTCTAAATATTAAAAACAGGGTGATGAATGAATAGTTGAGAACCTGCCTGATGAAATAATGGTGGAAACGCTCCCAGGTATTGGCTGAGACCCAGACTTTCAGATCCAAAACTCTCAAAGATCCCCAAACAGATTCAATTCAAAGGTCCTTTCTGAGACATGTTATAGTCCAACTGTCAAAACTCAAAGACAGACTGAGAACACTAAATACAAGAGAAAAGCACTAAATCTCCTATAAGGAAGTCCCTATCAGACTAACAGCAGGTTTCTAAGCAGAAATCCCACAGGCCAGAAGAGAATATAATGATATATTCAAAGTACTAAAAGAAGAAAACCCTGCCAGCCAAGAATACTATTTCCAGCAATGCTATCCTTCAGAAATGAAGGAGAAATAGAGTATTTCCCAGACAAACAAAAACTGCAGGAGTTCACCACCACACAATCAGCCCTATGAGAAATCCAAAATGACAATCACCCATGAATATATTAACAACAAAACCCACTGATATGTCAGATATGCAATCAAGAAAGAGAAAGAAACTGTATCTTTCCACATCAAAAAACCAATGAACACCAAAGACAAACATTAAAGGGAAAGAAAGAAACAAAAGGTACTCAAAAGAACAAAACAAAAATCAACAAAATGCCAGGAGTATGACAATAATTTTCAATAGCCACCCTAAATGCAAATGGATTTTATTTCTCATTCAAAAGACACAATTTCAGATTTTGTTTAGTGTATTACTAAATTTGTTATGGCCTGCTAACCCATTAGATAAACAATTTCTATTTGTACCCATTTTGTGGTAATAAACACTGGGTCTGTTGCTGGCCAGATAAAACTTAGAAACCCATGAGGACAGAATTCCTGATTTTTCCATTACCATCCCTGGCACAGCAGAGGCCGCAGTTTATAAGCTTTTGGAGGCGGGATGGTGAGCACCCATGATGACGATCGGCATGATGGCAGGTGCCCCTCATAGGGAAGCGCACCGTGTCATTGGCCCTGGTGGGAGAAAACAGCACAGAAAAGCTTTGCAGGACCAGGTACCACTCAGCTCCTCATGCAGGTTTATGTCAGGCCAGGATGGGGTTATCAGCCAGACACCAAACAAGGTGACATGATGGGCTCTTTTCAAGCCCAAACCATCATTCACATAACTGACCACAAAGAAGGCAGTTGGCAGCGTCCAGAGTGTGGTTATCTGGGCCAGCCTGAGATCAGAGGGGCAGCCTAATTAGGCTGCAGACTGCTTTCTAGATGCATAGTATGGCATGGGCTTAAATGCTGTTCTCACACATCATGCAGTGTGAAGCATCTCATGGGTAAATCACTAGATGGTATAGCTAAATATTTTTAAGATATAATAATCTGTATTATATATAAATATGTTTTTTTCTCAGACTTATTATTTTTAAAACTACCTTTTTTTTTGCTTTGTCCTTTTTAAAATTGATTTCATAATAATAAAAAAACTGACTTGAAACCAAGTTGGGAATCAATTGCAATGCAATAGCCTATGAATTTGAACCAATGAGGTAGTGGGAGGAGAGCACTTGGTAACACCTGTCCCTGCATGTTCCTCCCAACACAGACCTGCTGCTCCCTGCTCCCTGTGGGGGACATGTGGGGGGCTTCTCCCTGCCCTGTACTCACACAGCCTGAGGCACCCTGCATTACTGTCATGAGTGGCTTTATAAAAGTGAGCATTTGTGGAAAACAAATAACATCTAGGAAAATGCAGAGAGGGTTGGGGTAGGGGCAGGCGGCCTCACCTTGCGGGCCACCAATTCCTCTTGGGCCAGTTTCCCCATCTCTGAAATAAGGGTCATCTCCATTTGTGCTGCACTTTCAGGTTTCTATGAGGTACTTCAGTTTCATGTTTATTTCTGATTTGTACACAGAGAAGAGTCTGATTTGAACTAGCAATACCTTGAATCTAAGGAACATGCAGGTCTACCCTTTATATGTCTGCCAATTCTGCCTCTGTACAGATTTGAAAAAAGGAGGTGAGTCACTGAATATGTGTTCATTCCTGGCTTTTTTTTTTTTTTTCAATTAAAATTTCTCTTATTTATCAGGAAAAAGTGTCATCATAGTTTACAAAATTAAGCATTTTATTTTAGATCAAACTAAAATAAATTGTTATTTAAATGTTTCTTCCTCTGTTAACAATTTTTTGGCTGTATTTAGTGCATATAGTGAGATATAAAGGAATAAATATTAAAGGCTGAGTAGTAAGACTACACTGAGGGAATTGAATCACTTGTCAAATTTAGCCAAAATAATCCATTGCTTTACCTAGTTAAAGTTTCCATTTCTTCATGGTAATGAAGAAAATACAATGCCAATTTTCTAAATTCATGAATGCTTGGTTTTAGAATAGAACAGAATAGACAGGCAGGAGCCATGGGTTATGGAGAGGGTGGCATGTCAGTCTGGGGGACGTTTTAGTGTGGTGGAGAGGAAACACTTTGTGGTTACTGTCTGGCTGTCAGTCTCTCTACAGACAGCACAAACACTCAGGTCCTGTGAGGCAGACGCACTGTCGGGATTTGCAGATCTCATAGTTATTCATTGAGGATTCTTGAATTTTTTAAGAACAACTTTGCAGAAACAAGTGCTTTTACTGAGAGTTTAACATTAACAATGTATGCAGCATACTGTTTGTAGAGTACTTAGAATAAGTACGATAAATCTCAGTTCACTGCATGTGTGAGGACAAAGGTAATAAAATAAGTCTTCATTCTGTGTTGGTTCTAAAACTGTGTTACTGGCCAGTTCAGGGGCGAGTGGTCTTCACCACCGCCATGTGATCGCGTGTGGTTCCCAGACTCCCTGCTGTATCCAGGGGATTGCAGGTTTGCCGGGGCAGCCAGACTCATTCAAAACTGCCTGGTTAATGACAGCTCATCATCTTCCTGTTCCCTGTTTTCTGTGGAGGTTCCACTTCAATACAGTCTTAGAAGCAGTGCATCCGTGGCCACCCGTTCTCACAGGCCTCACAGATTCCGTACGAGAATATTAAACGTCCTTCATAGACACTCCTCAAACTGTGGACAGTTTTACAAGGTATTTAGAAGTGAGAAAGGAGGAGAGTGGAGAAATGTTGGGCCAGTTCTAACCTCTAGTAACGGTTTTGGGGGAGAAGTACAGAAATGTTACTCTTGTCCACAGCAACATGATTCAGAGGCATTTTTATGAGCAAATTTCGAGACAGTTTCAAATGAATAGAGTGATTTTGACATTTTTATAAGAAATTTTACTTAAAGAAAAATATATCACCACTAAAAACTTTCTTGATCAATTAAATATTCACTTTATTAGAAATATCTCAACATTCAAAATGACTTAAACAATATAATAAAATCAATGTACCCACCGAAGTGTAATAACTGGAACATTACCGGTGGATGGAAAGAAACAAAAGTGCAATTCCTTATGGACGACATGAGCATGTGTTCAGAAAACCCGAAAGAATGTACAGAGTAACTATTAAAATTAACAATGTGAGTTTACTAGGACCACTGGATAGAACACCAGTTGTGCAAAAACTCAATTGCATTTCTATGTACCAGCAACAAAAACTACGGAGAAACTATAAAAACCAAATGGCAGCCGAAGGCGGGTTGTCGCTCGCTTTGCTGGAGGCGGCCTGCACATGGTGGGCTGAGGGGCCAACACTCTACTTTGCATCTGAAAGTCAGCAGCAGCTGCTCACTCTCCCGAGCCGACCTGCGCTTTGTACTGAACTTCAAGTATGTTTTTCTTGCTTTTGATAGACTTGATGTCTGTGCTGAACTTCCTTTAGTGTTAGACTTGGTGTGGGCCCTGCTCAGTCTCTGGAGCTATGCCTCACTCTCTGTGGGACCTGCATTTCTTATCTGTCCTATTAAACTTGTTCTCACTGTCTACTGTGACTCTGCCCTTGAATTCTTTCCTGTGGCAGAGTCAAGATCCCATTAAGAGGACTGTGTGCGTTGAGGCCAGCTATCAGCCACCCCCCACCAGACCCTATCTCCAGCATCATAAGGAGATAGAGCTGAGACCAAAAGAGGCTTTGCTCTTATGCCCCAGAGAAACACTCTCTTTCAAGATTAAGGTGCAGAACTCTGTCTGCTCCAGGATGACTCCAGGCCATAGCTCTTTGAAGATGTTAAGGACATGCTTCCCAGGATATGGCTTGTATATAATGTGCATTTTTACCACAAAGTGACAAGGAAACTAATACCATTAATAAACCCGGTAGGTTTGATGATCTGACTTTACAAAAACTCAGTAACACACAAATGTTTCCCATTGATTCAGGATTCATAGCTTCATTAAGCATTAATGTTTACACACAAAAAACATATTGAAAACCTGCTGTGTGACAGACTTTACTCTGAGCACTATAGATACAACAGTGAACAGCGCAGACAGAAATTCCTGCCTCACAGGGGCTTACAACCTAGTGGTTTTTCTTTGAATATGGAACTTCCTGTGAGCATAACACTGGATTTTATGTGATTTTCAAATTTGCAAGACTATCAATTACATAAAGGGGAACTTATGCATAGGCAAGCATAGCCTACAGCCAGAATTTGGACATAATCTTTTCAGGTCTTCTATTGCTTTAGAAGACTCTGTGGTAACTAAAAATATTATCCATGGAGATAATGCTTTGGACACTGGGCTATCTGCATCTCATCTTGGGCAGTCTGGGGTAGTGGAGTGAGCACTGAACTTGGAGTCAGAAAATCTGGACATGTCTGGCCTCCCAAGCACTATTCTTGTGACCTTCAGAAAGAGACTTAACTTCTGTGGCCTTCAGTGTCTCTGTTTGTAAAATGAGGGAGAATAACAGCCATTCCACCCATGTGAAAGTGTTCTATAAAGCCCAAAGCAAAAGAAAACAAAATAGAAATGGATTGCAGTTGAGAAAACACTTGAGATGTATGAAATTGCCCATAAATGTGTGGTGTTAATATCCCTAACCTAATATGAATGTGAACTGTGATAAATACAGGCAGCCTTATAATCTGATCTGCTACCTCATCAGTGGGCAAGTCAGATACCGCAGAAGCTCGTTGCACTCTGTCCTTTGCTCTCCATCTGGAGGACTTTTTGAGTGTCAGCTTGCCTAGGCCAGAGGACAGTTCCTAGAATCCCCTTTCTAGCGTGTTTCTGGGCAGGTGGGTGGCAAGGGAGATGCATCTGGGAGAACTGGAGGACAGGGAGCAGCGGCTGCCACTCTGCACCATTCACACGTCCTCTCCCAGTTATTCATCCAAACTATGGTGTAGGTGCCTCTGGGAAGGGATTTCGCAGATGTGATGGAAATCTCTGCTCAGCTGACTGTGTCACTCAAAGGGGAGATTATTCTGCTGGGCCTCATTTGACCAGTTGGAAGGTTTTAAAAGCAACCGTATTCCCTCCCTGGGGGAGAGATTGCAGACAGCCCTGGGTCAGCATCTGCTCCCTTCCTCCAGACCTGCTTCCTGACAGCCCCCTTTACACAACAGCTGTAGCTCACACACATAGAATTCTGGTTACTCGTGATCGTCCCTTCCTAGCCACCAACCCTAACAACTTTGGACTTGTTTAACCATCATGCACAACTGGGTAAACTATTTCTTGCAATAAATCCATCTATATATGTTTCTATCTCCTCACACTTGGTCTATTCTGGTTGGAAACAGAGGCACATCCTTACCTGCTCGCTGGCGTTTTGCCTGTAAAGGTAACGTTACTCCCACCATGGCTGTCCTTATGCTTAAAGAAAAGTTGGCCTCAGCCTCTAAGTACATTTGGGAGACACAAGCCTCTGGCACATTATGTGCTGCAGGAATGGGCTGAGGAACCAGGCTGATATTCGATGTAAGGATCAATAAAACATAACAAGGTGGAGCCCACTGACAGCCTGCTCTGGAGTGTTACTCTCCATCCCCTACCACTCAGGACCACTCATGGGCTCATAATTTCCTACATGCAATGCCCCCTTCTTAGGGCTTTCAGTTGAACTAGGTGGTCTACTGGCCTGTGTGTGTGTGTTTCCTCAGTGCAGTTTGTCCTAAACCATCAAGACAGATGGCCAGCTCAGGTAAGTTTGTGCAACAAACCCAGGGAAAGAAACACTAAATCAACCTACTGGACAAATACGAATGCTCTCATTAGGAGCTTAATAATTCACATCAGCCTTTGGTTCTTTCCATGACATTAATTCCATTCTCAACTACAGAGCAATCGCTCTTCTCAAACTTGTGAGACACCCAACGAGAACTCTCAGTTCCCAGAATGTGAAAATAGTTTTCATACGGCCCAAAGAGATACACCTCAGAACTAGCCTCCCTCCTCCTGTGCCCCCTACACACACAGCCCACAGCTTATGACCTCTGAATATTGGAAGCAAAGCTTGGAACTTTCCCCACGCATGCTCAGACTTACAGTCCCATCTTTTCCCCATTCAGACTAATAACTCACATATAGTGATTTGTGTGGGCCCAAGCACTGCTTTCAATGCTCTAAATATATCAACTGACGTCTAGCATCTGTGAAGTAGAACTACTTTATTATCAGTATTTTACCAATAAAAGAACTGAGACACAGATGATCAGTGTCTTGCCTGAGGTCTGCTAACTAGAAAAGGTAGGAGTGAGGGAGTTAGAGATTGAGCCAGTCCTGGAGCCCATCCATTTAATTTTTCAGAAGTGCCACTCCCTACGCAGGGTACTTACTCCACTACCCTTCTCTTCTGTGTACCTCCCCATAAGGTTTTGCTACGTTTTAAAAAATCACTCTACCTTCTTGACCCGCTGGCCCTTCTGCCTCCGTTCCCCCATCTCCCCAGAAGCACACAGCTATCTCAGTGACTCTTTGGGAAGAAGGCGTCAAGTTTACACAGGATAAGAGCAGCCAACTGGGTTTTTCATTATGGGCATCCCCCCACAATCTTACACAAAACTCCAATTTCCTTTTATGCGATCCAAGCCCTTCAGCATCCTCATGCTGCCACTGCACACAAGGCAATGCTTCAGATCGTCTGCAAGGAGCTCTGGTGTGATCTCTCCACCCTCTTGTGCCTGCACTTTCCAGCTGGGTAGCTCTGCCTGAGGCACTGCAGTGTCAGAAGCAAACACACCCTAACAGCTTTTTGTCATTTACCTGTCTTTCCCCAGAGTGCCGCTTCACCTTAGAGAGTTAGTAGGGAGGAGATAATCCCCAGGGCGAATGAAAACAATGCTTCCTTACAACTTGTGGGATGTCACTTCTGGCTAAGCTGCCAGGTTCGTACTCTCAGGGAACATCACAAAGCAAGCTGGGGTTTGGATACCAAGGCAGCTTCTTCCTCTTTGAATAAAGTAACATCAAATGCACTGTTCTGATGAGCAGGATATTAATCAAATACACTATTTCCAAGTAAATAAAGGGTTCTGGAGAATTAGGTAGAAAAAATAATACTGAGTTTCAGATACATGTAAAACTCTCCAGCTAAAATTAAAATAGCAAGTAAATAAATCTAGTGGAACAGGCCAGCATTATAGAAAATCACTTGATGTCACTCAGTGATTCAATAAATATATTTTTTCAACCTGAGGCAATGCTGTTCCAGTCACTGTGCTAGGACCGTATTTGATGAGCAAGACTGAAAAGCTTCTGTTCTCACAAGAACTCACATTTTGGCAGAATGCTAGGAAGCACACCTTGACACTATTGCCAAGAGAGGTGACATCCAAGTGATAGGTGGCTTAGCCTTCTTTGCCTGCCTTAGTGTCCCTTCTTTTGTTAATAACACCTGGATATTTCCTTTGGAGAGCTGTGTCTACAACAATGCCAGTCGTCCTGGCTCAGGAGACAGGCCTGTGTCCTGGGCCTACTGAGAGCATCACGTGTCCCTGGGGATGGCAATCATGCAACAAGATCCACTCACGCACTTGAGACTCTCATCCTTGGATTCTCCAAACTGTTGGAAGTAAGCCACGAGCTGCTGGGGACAGACTGAAAGCAGCAGAGACAGTGAGACAAAACCCTAACTGCACCGCACGAGCCCCTGAATCCAGTTCTACCGAGGCTAGATATACTGTGAGACTTGGGAGACACATAAATCTCTCTCACGTTTTTTCCTTTAGATCAGTTTGAGTTGGGATTCTATCTCTTCCAACAGATCTTGACTAAGAACAGTTAAGAATCCTTCATTTTCAGCTGGACATTGAAAAGTTACTTACTCATCTGCTGTGTTTACAAGGCTTTCACTCACAGTAAGACAGGTCTAGCT
The DNA here is from genome assembly GCF_027409185.1 of Cynocephalus volans. NCBI lineage: Eukaryota > Metazoa > Chordata > Mammalia > Dermoptera > Cynocephalidae > Cynocephalus > Cynocephalus volans. The sequence goes on along the minus strand of NC_084463.1, from coordinate 42,991,750 downwards.
TGGCCTCCCGGTTCATCACTTACCAGATTTAGAATTCTGATTCCTCTTCTCTCTCACCTCTAAACTGACAGTAACAGCAGAGCCTTCTTTGTAGGTTTGCAAAATGCAGTGAGACCCTGGATGGAGAATGCTTTGCACAGTGCCTGGCACATGGTAAGTGCCCAATAAATGGCAGTCATTTTGATTCTGATGATAATGGTTATTATCATAATCATGATCATAACACTCCAAACCCTCTCCTGGCTCTATGCCCTCCCCTCTTGCAACTGCCCTGTTTCCCTGCTTCCTTTCACTACAAAACTCTTTTTAAAGGATATGTATTCTCTTTATTTTGCACTTTTTACTTTCTGCCCCCTGATTTCCACCACTCTAATCAGGCTTTTATTTCCCCAGTATGCTATTGAAATTGCTGTTGTCAAGATCACCTATAAACTCCATCTTGCCAAAAACAGTAATTAAATTTCCTCTCATTTTTCTCAGCCCTTTGGTTGTGTTTACCACAGTGGACACATTCTTCATCTTGAAGCATTGTCCTCACTTGGCTTCTGGGAAACCACACACCAGGCTTTTCTTCAACCTGACTCTCCACCCTCTGTCTGTCTTTGCTGTCTCCTCCTCCTCTTCTGATGATCTCTCTATGCTCACTCCCTGGGTCACTTCATTGTGTTCTTACCTAGGTAAACCACTTATCCATCAATGGCTTTGCAATATATCCCTGTAGTCCCAAACCCTCCCCTGAGGTCCAGATCCCTCAGTCTAACCATCCATGTAACTTCACTTGGATGTCTAACAGGGCCCTTAAGCATAATAGAAACAAAACTCACTTGTCAATTTCACCATCCCTCTCTTCTCCTAGAACCTGCTCCTCCTCATGGGGTCTCCATCTTGGAAGATAGCATGATTATTTCTACTTTCTCAGATGAAAACCTAGACATCATCTTCAATTCCTGTCTTTTCTTGGTCACCACATTCAACTTATCAGCAGGTACTGTAGACTCTGACTTCAGATTTATTCTGAATCTAATTCCATTTCATTTCCTCCACCCTTTCCAACTGAGTTCACACACAAGACTATGCAGCAGCATTTCACTGGTCCCCAGACCTTACATTTGCCCCCTCAGATACTGACAGATCATCTCACACTTCTGCCACCTCAAATCTCCAGTGGCTTAATACCTGTAATACCTATTACACCAATGATAAAATTCAAGCACCTATGATATGACTATCATAAAATCCAAAATTCTTTAAAATGTCCCATGACATTTATGTTTTATGTAGCACTTGCATCCTCCTCTGACTATCACTTGCAAACTTCTTCCACCTGTCTGTCACTTTCTCACCATCTCCAGCCACACTCAGTGTGCTTCAGGGATCTCACACATGCCACACTGGGTCCTGCTTCAAGGCTTTTGTTGTTGCTGTTCCTTCTGCCTGGAACACTATTCTCCCAAGGATTCCCATGGCGGGCTTCTCAGCTTTTAGTTCATTGCTCAAAAGTTACCTCCCTAGAGAGGCCTTGCCTGACCATGGCCCCTAAAGATGTCTCTTTCCCACCCCTTTCACGCTCTCTCCTGCTCTTCTGTATTCTGCCTTATTTTCTTCAGATTGCTTATTTATTTATTTTCACCTACTTGTTGTCTGACTTCCCTGGTTGGGTTCACTGTCACATAGCACAGAAGAAAGTCTTAGAGGGATTTAAAGCCAACAGGCAAAGACAATTCCAATCTAACAGTCAAAAGCAGAGGAACTTCTGAGTCTTCTCTCCACTTATACTACCTTGAGAGTCCAACTACCTCCTTTCAGCTTAGTCTAAAAACCTGGAGTTGAGAAACATACTTCTAAGTGGTGAGACTTACCCAACAGGGCAGCTACCTCTATTATACAGTGCTGCCTCTATTATAAAGAAGTAATGATTTTAAAATACTTGGCATTCAAACTATTCAATAAGCCCAATTATCATGGATAAGGGTGAAAACCCCTGAAAGGCAAAGGTAGACAGAGAATGAGATGTAAATAATTTGTATTCTATATGTGGCATTTACTAAAAAGCCATTAGAGTCATTCCTGAAAATCTGATATAAAATTGATTGCAATTTCACAAACTACCTTGTGGCCCTACTAGGGAAATGAGTGAGTAAGACAGGCATAGTGAGCATGCATACAGAATGATTAGCTGTATAAACAACTAAATCAATAGCTTTATAAAACTGGATATCAATATGGTAATTGGAAATCAATAGGGTAAGCCAGAGCAATGCTAAATCTCTCCCAACATTCAGTAAATCTTGAATAGCAGACAGAACACCTCTTTCTATGAAAATGTAAATAAACCAGTACATCAAAGAACAAAACTACTATGAAATTAATCAGTTATTTCAGGGATCTCCAAAATATTAAACATCTGGGGAAATGGTCTATTGTTATAGTTGGGGCAATATTCTTTTACACTCAGTTTAACTGAACTTTATCTTACATCTACATGTTATTACCTGATTAATTCAACCTGATTCTAATCACAGCTTTGCCAAGCCCTCAAGCAGGTGCAATATTGAGATGATTTTATATTAATTTTTAGTAGTAATATATGGTTTTCTAAGTGCAAAATTTCATTCATGGACACTGTTTTCTTTATAAAACAGACAACTCCTTGAGGGAAAGACTTACTCTAGCATTCTATGTCATTAATTTTACATGACCAGGGTTCTGTTCCTTGTATGGAAGTAGCCAGGATCATGCATGAAGTACATGGCTCCAGAGCCTAAGGGAATACTCCTTATACAAAACCTGTCACCAAGAGGTCCCATGCAGATCATAGGTTGGCATGGAGTTTGATTCAGAATTGTACAAGGCCAAAGGCTAGCTAGATTTGAGGCAAACACACCTAACTGTGTGGACTGGCTATTCCCTAACTGCTTTCTAATTCTATTTTCCACCCTCTTGTCCACTTCTGTGCCCTGGGAGAGTGGCCTCTACCCACACCACCACCCAGTTTACCCTGCCCTCAGGTTCTCTGTGGTTTTCACCAATAGAATTTCCAAGGAGGAGATGGGAGGCAGAGGACTGAGAGTTTGAAGACCTATCACTCAGCTGCTTTGGGACAGGCCCCTCCCACCACAAAGTTCCACCCCACACTTGTACCTAACCCCTGCTCTTCTTTTTGCTTTTTTATCCAGGGATAGTAATGATTCCCACAGTGGCAGGTCACCATCTTATGCTTACTCCCTGAGCTCTGCCAACACCTCTGTAATAGTCCCTTCATTACACATTCTTCCACTGAATTCATTGGGTTTTCTACAGGGCTCGCTCAAGTCGTTAGTACCCGTATGTGCACAATGAGGGGTACTTTCACCAAGAAAAAATGTGTGAACTCCTATGAGGCAGAAGACAATGTGGTGACTGTAATATACAAATTAATTAAACACCCATAACTTCTCTAACAATGCAGAGTCAGCCTTGATATCCACAGGTTCTGCATCTGCAGATTCAACCAACTACAGATCAAAAACATTCATGTATAAAAACAATAATAACAATACAAGAATACAAATATGCAAATAAAAACAATGCACTATAACAACTATTTACATAGGATTTACATTGTATTAGGTATTGTAAGTAACCTAAAGATGATTTAAAGTATACAGAAGAATGTGTGTAGATTATATGCAAATACAATGGCATATTTTATCAGGGACTTGATTATCCACTGATTTTGATAACTGCTAAAAGTCTTGGAACCAATCCCCCACAAGTACTGAGGAATGACTGTATATCTATTTTTTTTTACAGCACATTGTAACATACCTTATTGTTACAGAATCATTATCTGCCCTCCTCACAAGACTAGGAATACTTTGAGTGCTGGAAATAGGTTTGTTTTAATACACCCAAAACCTGGCCAGTACCTAACTCAGAGTTCGTTTACATTTGTGAAACATCTCAAAGAATTTTAAACTGATTAGTAAAGCCAGGTAAGTAATTCACCATAATATAATGTGATAAGTGTTTAAAAGCAGCATGACTGAAATTACCAGAACATAGAGGAGGAGGAAGGGCTTGATTCTGATGGCATCTGGAAGAATGAAGACTTGAGGGAAGGGATTATAGTGAAGAGGTGACATGCAATTAGAAGGATTAGTAGATGTACCTCAGAAAGAAATGGAGCAAGGAGATGAGCCAGCCTAAGTGTCCAACAACAAGTGAATGAAAAAGAAAACATGGTATATGTACACAATGATAATACTATTGAACTATGAAAAATAATAAAATCCAACCATTTATGGTAGTAAAATCCCCCCAAATTATAAGCAAACCAAATTCAACAGCACATTAAAAGGGTTATATACTACAGTCAGGTGGGATTTAATGCTGGAATGCAAGGATCATTCAACATGTTAAAATTACTTAATGGGATACACCACATTAACAGAATGAAAGATATTGACCACACGATTACCTTGATAATCCAATAAAAAAGCATTTAAAAATTCAGGATCTATTCATGTAAGAAAAAATTTCAGCCAAATCTGTATAGAAAAACTTACTTTATTACAATAGAGGGTATATATAAGAGCTGTAGAGCTAACATCAAAATCAGTGGAGAGAAAATAAATTTTGGCCTGTAAGATCAGTATGAGGCAAGTATACCCATTCTTACCACATCCATTTGACATAGCCCTGAAAGTCCTAGCCAGAGCAATTATATAAGAAATAAACAATAAAAAGAATCCAAAGCAAAAAGGAAGTAATACTGTCCCTCTTTGTTGACAAGATGATTATAAATGCAGAAAATACTAGTGTCTCCACAAAAACACTGTTATATTAATAAATTTTCTAATGTTACAGGATACAAAAATTAGTGGTTTTCTAAACAGAAATATATATTCAGAAAATATGCTTCTACAAATGAAGAAAACAATCTCATATTTTTAAAAAGTATGAAATATTTATGCATAAACATAAAGTAAGTAGTAAAAGTCTGCACAGAAGATTATAAAATGTTGATGATAGAAATTTAAAAAGAAATGGTTAGGTACAAGTACATACAGTGTTCATGCATAAGGGAACTAATAGTGTTAAAATATTCAGATTATCTTTCGATATCTACAAATTCAAAGAAATGAATATTATTCATTTCCAATGTTGAACAAATAACACTAAAATGTATATTTAACCACAAAAGTTCCTGAATAGCCAAAGGGATGCTATACAAAGAAGGAAATGCTGGAGGCATCAAACTTCCTGACTTCAAAATATATTGCCAAGTTGTAGTATTCCATGCCATATAGTATAGACATACAAAAAGGCATATACCCCAACAGAACAGAGAGCCCATTAATAAATCCGTACATATATTTTAATAATATATAATTATTGTACACATTTATAATTTATGCATATTGACGTATCACAATAAAACCTGACAGCAGTATATCAATGATAGATTTAAATATTTCCCTTTTAAGAATGAAACACCCAGAGAAAAAAATTATTACAGAATCTGCTCACTTGAATAACACTCTATAAGAAACAGTTCTAACTTATAATCCAGAAGTTTCCAACCAACCACAAAATCCACTTTCTTCCTAAGAGCATAAAAAACATTTTACAGGACAGATTATATATCAGCTTACAAAATAACTCTCAAAAAATTTGAGAAGTTCAAAATAATCCCAGGTATCTTTTCCAAAAATAACTGAATGAAACTACAAATGTATAACTTTAAGAAAATAGGAAAATTTACAACTACAGAAAAACTAAACAAGACATTCTTGAACAACCATTGGGCCAAAGAGAAAATACAAAGGTAATTTGAAAAATATCTCAAATCAAGGAAAATAAAAACACGAGATGTTAAAACCTTTAAGATGCAGTCAAAGCAGTATTATGAGGGAAGTTTATGAACAACCACATTATATATTTTAAAAAGTCTCAAATAAGCAATGTCACTTTACACTTCAAGGAAGCAGAAGAAGAACAAACAGAGCAACAAATTAGTGGATGACAGAAAAAAATTAGATTAGGACAGAAATTAATAATGAGTAGAAAAACAAGAAAAAATGTTTTGCACCCCCAAAAACAAAACACACAAACAGAAAAAAACATAATCAAAAAACCATTCAGTTTATAAGACAAAAAAAGAGAGAAAAAATTTTAAAAAAGAGAGACATAAACAGAGACTTCAAAATGCTCCAAAAATAATAGTGGACAATTTTAAACAAGTATGTGAGAACAAATTTGATAACTTACAAGAAATACTTTTTTTACTGACATAAAATGTACCAGAACTTGATTGAGGTAAAAACAAAAACAAACAAACAAACAAAAGAACAAAGACTGAATGTACCAACAACAAATAAAGTGATTGAATTAGTTCTACAAAGCTTAACATCAAAAAATGCTCAGGACTGGATAAATTTGTGGCCAATTCTACCAACACTGAAGAAATATTGGTAACTATCATTATCTTTTCTTACTTTTCATTCACATATAATAACTGTACACATTTCTAGGGCACACTGTGATATTTGGATACCTGTATATGAAACGGAATGAAAAGTGTATCCATCACATTATGTATGATTATTGTATGTGTGATGAGAGCATTCAAAACTCTATATTTTGGCTACTGAAAACAAGACAATACCTCTGTGGTAACTGCAGTCACTCTGCCAATTCTTCTTCAATACTTCCAAAAAAACAAAAAAGAAGAAAAAATGTGGAGAATACTTCAAAACTCATTTTAGGAGGTTAGTATCAGCATGATATTAAAACCAAAAAAAAAAAAACCACACACTTGAATAATACTACAAAAAAATGTTCCTGACATACAACATTGATACATAAATTCCCCCCAAATATGAGCAAACCTAATCCAACAGCAAATTAAAAGCGTTATATAACACAACCAGGTGCAATTTACTTTTGGAATGCAAACATCATTCAACATGCTAAAATTGCTTAATGTGATACACTGCACTAACAGAATGAAAGATATAGAACACATAATTACTTCAATAATACAATAAAAAAGCATTCAAATATTCAGCCTCTATTCATGACACAAAAATCTTCATCCAAATCTCTACAGAAAATCTTACATTATTACAATAAAGGGTATATATAAAAGTTGTAGAGCTAAGATCAAAATCATTTGGGTGAAACTAAAATTTTTGCTGGTAAGATCCAGTACAAGGCAAGAATACCATTCTTACCACATTGATTCAACATAACCCTGAAAGTCCTAGCCAGAGCAATTACATGAAATAAACAAAGAGAATCCAAAGCAAAAAGGAAGAAGTAATACTGTCCTTGTTTGTTGATGAGATGATTATAAATCTAAAACACACTAGTGACTCCACAAAATCACTGCTTTAAATAACAAATTCACTAATGTTGCAGGATACAAAAACAAATGGTATTTCTAAACATATACATATGTTCAGAAAATATGCTTTTTAAAAATGAAGAAATCAATCTCATATTTTTTAAAAGTATGAAATACTTATGAATAAATTTAAACTAACTAAAGACTGGTACACAGAAGATTATAAAATATTGATGATAGAAAATGAAAAAGAAGTAGATACATAGAAACACATACAGTGTTCATGAATGAGGGAACTAATAGTGTTAAAATATTTAAGTTGTCTCTAGGTATCTACAAATTCATAGAAATCACTATCATTCTTTTCCAATATAGAAAAAACAACCCTAAAATGTATGTCAAGCCAGAAAAGACTCTCAATAGCCAAAGGGATATTAAACAAAGAAGGAAAGGCTAGAAGCATCAAACTTCCTGACTTCAAAATATATTACAAACCTATAGTAATCAAAACAATATGGTACTGACATACAAAGAGGCACATAAACCAACCGACCAGAGAGCCCATAAATAAATCCACACATATATTTTTCCATAGTATATAATAATTATACACATTTGTAATTTATGAATATCGACATATCACCAAAAAAAATATGACAGCAGTAGATTAACAGTAGGAGACTTAAATAGTTCACTTTTAATAATGAAAGAAACACCCACAGAGAAAATTATGAAAGAATCTGCTCACTTGAATAACACTCTAGACCAAAGTATCCTAACAAAAATATCCACAAATTTCCACCCAACAGCAAAATCCCCCTTCTTACTAAGAGCATAGGAAACAATTTACAGAATAGTATATATATCAGCTTACAAAATAAGTCTCAAAAAACTTGAGATGTTCAAAATAATCCCAAGTACCTTTCCCGAATAAAATTGAATGAAACTACAAATCTATAACTTTAAGAAAAGAGGTAAATTTACTAGTACAGAAAAACTAAACAAGACACACTTGAATGACCATTGGGCCAAAAAGAAAATTAAAAAGTAATTTAAAAAATATTTCAGATCAACGAAAATAAAAACACAAGATATTAAAGCCTTTATGATGCAAACAAAGCAGTATTATGAGGAAAGTTTATGAACAACCATATTATATATTTAAAAGGATCTCAAATAAGCAATGTCACTGTACACTTCCAGGAAGCAGAAGAAGAAAAAACAGAGCACAAAAATAGCAGAAGATAGAAAATAATAGGATTAAAACAGAAATTAATAAAGAGTAGAAAACAACAAAAATGTCTCCCTCCCCAAAATTAAACAATCAGTAAAGACAAAATCAGCAAACCGTTTAAGATCTTATGCAAAAAAGAGAGAAAATAAAATGAGAAACTGAAAAGAGACATAACAATATGACTTCAAAATGATCAAATAATCATAGTAGACAATTTTAAACAAGTATGTGACAACAAATTTGGTAACTTAGAAAAAATACTTCTTTTACTGACATACAAGCTGCCAGCACTGATTCGAGAAAAGAGAAAAAAAAAAAAAAAAAAAAGCCTGAATGGACCAACCACAAATAAAGGGACTTAATTAGTGCTACAAATCTTCCCATGAAAAACAGCTCAGGATCAGATAACTTCGTGGGTCAATTCTACCAACACCCAAAGAAGATAACTATCATTATCTTTTCCTACATTTCCTTCACATGCAATAATTGTACACGTTTCTAGGGCACAGTGTGACATATGGATACCAGTACACAAAATGAAATGATCAAATCAGGATGATTAGTGTATCAGTCACCTTATGTACCAGTTTTATATGTATGATGGAAACAGTCAAAATTCTTTCTTCTGGCTACTTAAAATAGTTTTGTGATAGCTACAGTCACCCAATATCAATTCTTCAATACTTGCAAAAAAACAAAATAGAAGAAAACATACACAGAACACTTCTAAACTCATACTAGGAGGCTAGTATCAGCCTGATATTAAAACTAAAAAAAGAAACTTGAAGAAAACTAGAAAATGTCCCTGACATACAGCATTGATGTATAAATTCCCCCCAAATATGAGCAAACCAAATTCAACAGCACATTAGGGAATATATACCACAATCAGAATGGATTTACTGCTGGAATTCAAGGATCATCCAACATTCAAAAATTGCTTACTGTGATACACCACGTTTAAAAAATGAAAAATATAGACTACACGATTACCTCAAAATGCTATAAAAAGGCATTTAAAAATCCAGCATCTATCATGATACAAAAAGTTTCAACCAAATCTGTATAGAAAACTTACATTATTACAATAAAGGGTATATAATAAAGCCACAGAGCTAACATCAAAATCCATGGGGAGAAACTAATATATTGGCCTGTAAGATCCAGTACAAGGCAAGTATGCCCATTCTTACCTCATCCATTCAACATAGCCCTGAAAGTCCCAGCCAGAGCAATTATATAAGAAATACATAATAAAAAGAATCTAAAGCAAAAAGGAAGAAGTAATATTGTCCCTATTTGTTGATGAGATGTTTATAAATGTAGAAAACACTAGTTATATCTAACAAATTTACTATTGTTGCAGGATACAAAACTAGAGTTGTTTCTAAACACAAATTTAAATTTAAAATGTTTTTTAAAATGAAGAAAACATTCTCATATATTTAAAAACTATGAAATACATATGAATAAACTTAAACTAAGTATTAATATATTGGTCTACAGAAGATTATAAAATATTGATGATAGAAACTTAAAACGAAATGGGTAGGTAGAAACACATAGAGTGTTCATGGATGAGGGAACTAATAATATTAAAATATCCAAATTATCTCCACCTATCTACAAATTTAAAGAAATCACTATCATTCTTTTCCAATACACAACAAACAACCACAAAACCTATATGGATCCAGAAAAGACCCAGAATAGTCAAAGGGATATTTTGTAAAGATAGAAAGGCTGGAGGCATCAATCTTCCTGACTTCAAAATATATCACAAAGCTATAGTAAAGAAAACAACATGGTAGTGACACACAAAGTGGAATATACACCAACAGAACAGAGAACCCATAAATAAATCCACACATATATTTTTCCATAATGTATAATTGTACACATTTATAATTTATGAATACTGACGTATCACAAAAAAACCCTGACAGCAGTATATTAACAGTAGGAAACTTAAATAGTTCACTTTAAATATTGAAAGAAACACCCACAGAGAAAATGATTAAAGAACCTGCTCACTTGAATAATGCTCTAGACCAAAGTGTCCTAGCAAAAATATCCACAAATTTCCACCCAACAGCAAAATCTAACTTCTTTCTAAGAACATAGGAAACATTTTACAGAATAGTATGTGTATCAGCTTATAAAATGTCTAAAAAATTTGAGAAGTTCAAAATAATCCCAAGTATCTTTTCCAAACAATGATACTTGTAATGATCATTTGTAATGATACTACAAATATATAACTTTAAGTAAATAAGAAAATTTACTAGTACAGAACAACTAATCAAGACACACTTGAATGACCATTGGGCCAAAGGGAAAATTAAAAAGTAATTAGAAAAATATCTCAAATCAAGGAAAATAAAAACACAAGATACTAAAACCTTTGTGCTGCAAACAAAGCAGTATTATGAGGGAATCTTATGAACCATCACCCTCTATATTTAAAAGGATCTCAAATAAGCAATGTCACTTTACACTTCAAGGAAGCAGAAGAAGAGCAAACTGTGCACACAATTAAAAGAAGACAGAAAATAAGATTAGGACAGAATTTAATAAAGGGTAGAAAAACAAGAAAAAATGTTTTCCTCCCAAATAAACAAAACAAAACATCAGAAAAGACAAAATCAACAAACCCTTTAGTCTATTATGCAAAGAAAGAGAAATAAAAATATCAGAAACTGAAAAGAGACATAACAATATGACTTCAAAATGATCAAAAAATCATAGTGGACAATTTTAAACAAGTATGTGACAACAAATTTGATAACAAAGAAAAAATAAATCCTTTTTTACTGACATACACAACCTACCAGAACTGAATCGAGATAGGAAAAAAAAAAAAAAAAAAAAAGCCTGACTGTACCGACAACAAAAGAAGGGATGGAATTAGTACTGCAAATCTTCCTATGAAAAAACGCTCAGGACCAGATAACTTTGTGGGTCAATTCTACCTACACCCAAAGAAATATTAATAACTATCATTATCCTTTAATCCTTTTCATTCACATATAATGTGTACACATTTCTAGGGGACAGTGTGACATTTGGATATCTGTATAGAAACTGGAATGATCAAGTCAGGATGACTAGTGTATCCATCACCTTAGGTACCAGTTTAATATGTGTGATGGGAACATTCAAAATTCTTTCTTCTGGCTTTTCACGACTATAAAACAGTTTTGTGTTAACTACAGTCACCCAATACCAAGTCTTCTTCAATACTTCCAAAGAAACAAAACAGAAGAAAAAATATAGAGAATACTTCTAAACTCATTTTAGGAGGCTAGTATCAGCCTGATATTAAAACCAAAAAAAGAGCCTTGAAGAAAACTATAGAAATATGTCCCTGACACACAGCATTGATACTGTAGGATTCCAGGCAACATGAATTAACTTGGAGGACGTTATGTTGAGGAAATGTGCCATGCACAGAAAGGCAAGTACTGCATGACATCACTCATATATGAAATGTAGAAAAAGTTGTTCTCATAGAAGTAGAGAGGAAAATAGTGGTCACCAGAGGCTGGGGAGGGTACTGGGGAGGGGGAGGGGGAGAGATTGGTCAATGAGCACAAAGTTACAGTCCGGCAGGAAAACTAAGTTCCGGTGCTCCAGGGTGACGATAGCTAACAATATCGTACTGTACATTTCAAGGTAGCCAGCACGGAGGATCTTGAATGCCACCATCAGAAAGAAATGATAAATGTTTGGATGATGGCTATGCTAACTACCCTGACTGGATCATTAAACACTGTATGCATGTACTGAAACAACACATAAAATTTAAATTTGCTTAAAAAATAAGAAAGAAAAGGGGCAAAAGGAGAGCATTCAGGCAGAGGGAGCAGTCTGAACAGGAAGCATCAGAGGTGTAGAGGATCATGACGTGTTGGGGACGAGGGGCACCCTGACATGCCCTGAAGCATGGGGGTGCCTAGGAAGAGTGGGGGCAATGAGGCAGGACAGCTAAGTCACGTTCAGAACGTTGTCCATCCTGAATCAGTTAGCGGATCCCTTCTTGCCTCAATTTCTACCTCATGGTACAGTTGCGAGGAACTTCACATTTCAGAAAGCAGCTAGTCCCCCTCCCACCACGGTGAAGTGTAGAAGGGGTGCTCCATCCGAGAGGTCACTGGCAGTTCCAGTGGTTAGGAAGACTCTGTCTCTTTGGCTTATGACATTTATAACTGCTTCTCAGTCCTTATCCCCTTCTTGGGACTGGAAGCTTCGAGAGGGATGGAGTTGGGCATTTCCCCTGCCCCAGGAGGTTTGGCCCCGGTAAAATCTCGTTGGTTATTAGGCTCTTAAGAAATCGTTTCCTTTGAAGGCAGCACCTGTTAAGGAGGACAGAATTCAATGGGCGTATTTTAAATGCCTACTTTCCCCTCCTGCTGGAAGCTGAAAGCAATAATTTTGTGATATTCTACGTGAGAGCCTGGTCGTGTTTCTGGAGGTAAAACTCCTTAATTTGTGGAAACTTCCAAGACTGGGCACTCCAGAGGTTTTGACTCTCAAACTTAATGAATTCGCCAATTCCAGTTTCGGATTCTTCCACCTGGAGCGCTTCTCACAGAGGTTTGCTTGTGGTTTTCTGATCAAGTAAGTGATGGTTCTTTGAAAGAGCCTCTTTCTCCAGCTTCTGTCTGTCTCTGTCTCTCCCTATTTCTATCTCTCCCTGACTCTGTCTCGCTATCTCTCCGTGTCTCTGTCCCCATCTACCTCTCCCTGTCTCTGTATTTCCTGCTGTCTCTCTATCTCTTTCTGTCTCTGTCTCTCACTCTCTTGCTCTTTCTCTCCCTGTCTGTCCCTCTGTCCCTCACTTTCTTCCTGTCTACCCATATCGATCCCTCTCTCTCACTGTCTCAATCTTTCTGTCCCTCTTTCTGTCCCTCCTTGTCTGTCCCTGTCTCACCCTGTCTCTGTCCCTCTGTCTCAGTTTCTCCCCATCTCTCTCTGTCTCCCTATCTCTGTATCTCTATCTCTGTCTCTGTGACTCTGTCTCAGTCTCTCCCTGTCTCTGTCTCACCCCATCTCTCTGTCTCTGTCTCCCACTGTCCCCCTCACTGGCTGTCATCTGTCTGGTCCTGTCACATTCTCCTCCTTGACCACAGGCTGACACACAAGGAAGAGGAAGGAGGAGGAAGGGACGGGCGTGTGTCTGTGGCACCAGCAGTGTGGACACCACATGATGCGTGTCTTGTCACCACTGGGATTTGTGTTTTGTTTGCTCTTAAAGATGTAAGTACCTAAGAGCATCTGATAAACCTTCATTATGGATGTGATTTTAATTAAGTCCTTAGGAGTACTTGATTAAATATGTTCGTAACTGATATATAAATATTTGGAAAAATTAACTTTGTTCAATATTGAATTTAATGTTTAAGTCTTTAATATGCAGTGTTTAAATATTTTTAAAAAATATTATTCAATAGCTTTATAGGACTAGGAAATAGGATGTTAAACAAAATATGAGAGAGAGGAAAAGAAGGTTAAGGAAATATTCCAAAATGTCAACAGCAGTTAGTGCTGGGTATAAAATTATGGGTGACTTTGGTTTTCCTTCCTCTCTTTTGCTGAGTGTCCTGCAGGAAGCAGGTGCAGGACCCGGTGGCTACCAGTCGAGTGCCCTGGCCCTGCCCTGCCACTGAGTGCATGAGGTCCTTTCTGTGCTTGAACCCACGTGGTTCCTGCCTTTCCTTTTCAACCCTCCTGTTCAGGCCCCTCCCAGGGCACAGCCACAGCTAAGGGCCCCACTGCTGCCACCGTTGCTGATGCCATGGAGTTCAGTGGGGCGAAGGGCCTGGTGTGGCATGGAGGGGCACGGGGTACCTACTCCCTTTGGGTGTTACCCTCCACTGGAGGCACCAACACCTTAAAGTTTTCTAGAGAGATGTCTCTTTCCACTTTATGACACCTGCCTCAACAGATGTGCCAGGACTAGGAGCCAAACCCAAGTGGTCCCTGTGCACTGGCAGCCCAGGATCTCTGGCCTGGGTATTTCTCTGCCCTGTGAGGTGGACATGGCTGTGCCCTTGTCTAGGGACGGGCTGGGGCTGGACTGCTCACCTGTCAGGTTTCTAGAGAGCCATGCATGGCACAGTGCACAAGTGTTGTGGGTGACGTCGGCCAAATGGCACTATGGGCTGGAGCCATTAGAGCTGGTCCTGGAGGGGATGTCAGGGTGGACAGGTGCTTGAGCAGTGGAAGGAGCATGGCAGAGCTGCCTGATGCAGCAGGAGGGTTTCAACAGGGCTTTGGGGTGAACGAGAATGAGACCAGACAATATCCGAGGCCTGCAAGGCCCGAGGGCTTTCAAGTGGGGGCATATTTTCCCAGGCATCTGGGAGGCCACCCTGATGGCAACCTGCAGGCCACAAAGTGTGGAGCCAGGGGCTGTGCCAGGCACCCCTTAGTGTCTGTGTAGTGGAATTGGAACTTCCACTCTCTGGCAAAGTGTCACGGTTGGGCTGGATCGCAGACACCTCTGCCTCGTCCTGTGCAGGTCCTGAGTCAGGTAAGGGAAAGAAAAACCGAGCAGCTGCTGGCAAAGTGGACATGCTTTATTCTTCAGACACGAGCTCCACCGACCTGCAGTTCAGAGCCGCTGCCTTCCATACTGAAGTACACAACAGCGGCAATGAGCCAAGGAGTGCCCGGGTGCATGTGCACTAACTCTACTCTTACATCACTTTTTTACAAAGGATGTGCCTAGTCACACCCAGCCGGATATGAGGTGAGGGGACCTGACAAACCAACTCCACTTTCCTCACTGTCAGCTACCAGGAGCTCACTTCAGAGCAGTCTTCCATGAGGGACACCTACACACGTGCCACCACTCGGCTTGACAAGGCCCTTGAGGTGATGGGGCCATTGTGGAGGCAGTGCCAATGGCTGTGACAGCAGTCTGAAGGGAGTGGGGGCTGTGTGGCCAGCACAGGTGGTCAGAGGGGTCCCCTTATGAAGTCACCTCCCTTGTTACACTTGCCTCAGGTCTGCCTGAGCTTGTCTGCGAAACGAGACACCAGCCCCACTGAACACTCTGCCACACAAGGCCTGTCCTGTCTGGGCTGGTCAATGCTTTGTTCAGGAATGTTCCCTTAGGGTCTATGCTCACGGCAGAGTTGTGGACACAGATGCTTGCTGAGAAGCTAAGTGCTGGCCCAAGGGTGACCACATCGATCTGTCATGTGGAAGGTGGGCCAGACCCACACCCACATGCTCCTTCAAGTTGTGGCCACACACCATCTCCCCTTCACCTGCAAGTACTGAGTCTGGGCCACCAACTCTGCCCAACCAGTCACTTCCTAAGAAGCCTGAATGGCAGCTGGATGCTCCTTTGAACCCCAATGAACTGGGATTAGGGGACAAACTCCTGCCCAGGAGCCAAATGCTCAGCCCATCCCTGCACCTCCTCACTGTTACACTGTGACCATGTTTCCCCCTTCATCATACTCTGTGGTTCAACGGGAGGGAGGCTCCTTGGTGGCCCCCAGCAGGGGTGTGTGACACCTGCAGAGCAATGAAGAATGTGGGAACCCGGGTGGCCAGTCATGACTAGGCTCATCCCCCAAGTTCAGGAAGGGGCCGAAGGCAACAGAAGCTGGGGGTCCAGGTGCCCTTGTCCAACCTCTAAATGCCCAGTGTTAGGACAAAAATGCTGAGTGAAGACACACGAGACAAAACTCTTTGTAGATATTTATTCTCCTTCAAATAACAGAACCTGACAGCCCAATATACAGTGATAAAATACTCTGCAATATAAATACAACTTACAGAAATTTCTATCAACAAAACCTAAAGAAACTTCATTTTTACCTTTGTATATTTAGACAAAAAAACTCTACACAACATATTAAATATTGGAAATGACACCTACTTCAAGGTAATTTAAGCTAGTGACACTTGTTTTATAACACAAACACCCCAAGTAGATAAGTTCTCCATATTTCCATAACTTAAAAATTTGTGCTATGAAGTGAAAGTCTGTAGTGATGTGTAATGCAATAGACTCCAAAAGAACATGTGAAATTCTCTAATTTTACATCTGAAAAAGTAAGTTTAAGAAAATATAAAAATTATCAACATGTATTTTGTACAGTCAAATAAATTAGCCAGGTTTTCTCTATTTCACACTTCAGAAGGACATCGTGGGGTAGATGGAAATGTCCACGTCTTCCTGTTGAAGTCGGGGCCGTTTCTTCTCAATCCTGTCTAACTCTCCAGCACTTGGAGGACGTTTTATTTTATGACAGATTACTAACCCAAGGATTATATTTGGGCGTGGTGACTCAAGACCTGAAAACAAAATATTTGTATGAATTTTAGAATCTAAATCCAGTTTTCATCCTTCAGAGGTAAATTTTATTAAGGGCTTTCACGTGGGAAATTCTGTGGGAAAATAAAGCCGAGTGTTTGAGGAGCTTATTGCAAAAGAACGAATGGTTCCCGTCCCATGAAGTCACCACCAGGCCTACCCAGCCCTGATGGTGGCCGCTGAAAGGGAGGGATTAGTCCCCTAGCCACCAACTACAGAACCAAGTGCCCAATTCAAGAGTAAACTCACCCCAACGGTCAGAACTTGTTACATGTTTTATAAAAAATTACACACAATGCTAAAGCAATAGCATGGTGGAGGCGGCGGGAAGGGCACTACAGCAATGACTAACATTGTTCACCTGCAGGGATCAAAAGTGCGTGTGGACCAGCATGTCTTTTAAACAAACGGATCTCAGATACGCTCTTATGTGCCTCTTGTGACATATCCAGAAGGTAACAGCCCTTTTTGTCATTCACTTATGAGTTGCAACACATAAGTTAAGCTAAATATACTAGTATTAGGTGTTAATGATTAAGGACCAATTCAACTCAATTTACAATGACCAAAAGGATCATAATCAGTAAAGCACAAAAACCATTAGGTAAATTCATTAGTTTCTGGTACCAGAATTACAATGAATGAAACAATAATGCTGACTGAAATAGCTAGAGTAGATGTTTGAGGCTTAGAAAAAAATTCAATGAGCATTAATTTATCAAAAACTTGCTAATGTTTGAGTCTTTGTAAACACAGGGCTTGTGCTTAAGTAAAGCGCTGAGGCATTCAGAACACTGGTGGGGAAGGACAGTCACACGGAGACAGACTGGGAGCTTCGGGGCACAGCATCAGTTTACAGAATAGGTATTTGTTAAGAAACGTTACCCCAAAGATCCTAAGTTGTGACAACTTACATCAGGAATGCTAACATTCCCATAATGATCTCCCACCCCCACACTCACACTCCATCAAGAATTCCCAAAGGGGAACTAACTAAACAGCCAAGTCACAAACAGTAACTTACAGAAAAATCATTCACGAAGGACAGAATATTTGTTTCAGTAGCATAAGGATACAATCAGTCAGACTGTATAAATTCAATTTACAGATAACATTACATAAAATACAGGAGGTAATCACACTTTTTTCTTACAATTTAAAGCACTGCTAAGATTGTCCTGTTCTTTTTGTGATTTAGAGATGATCACACATCAATTCACAGTGTTGTTTTCATAGTTCTAAATATGTTTGCTGTGAGTCTTCCAAAATTCCAGTACGGAACTGATTACTGACAGCTGAGCACACAAGTGCAGGTGGATGTCCTGCCCGCCACTTAGGAGGAGGCCACCAGGTTGAACTCGGGCAACCCGGCCTCCGCAGACTGACGCCGCTCTGCTCCCCTCCCTGCTTAAGGGTGTCCTAAAGGTCACCTGCTTCACAGGCTGCTGTGTAAGAGATTCGTGTTGAAGGCAACCATGGGTGAGCTGTGATCACAACATATCCTAGTACCACGCCACCCTCCTCTCATGAGAACTTTCTGTCAAAACGTCCTCTCCCTGCCCAATCTGGTAACAGCAGTGTGTCAGCAAAAGAAAAGGCAAAGGAGGGGATAGCATGTGGCGTCTGGCCACCACACTGAACAGCACTTCCAAAATTTCCTGCTTGGCCAATGCGAAGAGCAACTTATCAACTTAATTTCCTAATTAGTATTCATTAAGGATATTTTAACTTCAAATAGTATTTCTTTCACCATAATAGATATTTACCAAATACTTTATAGCTAATTTAAACACAGAGTTTTGGGGTTTGGTCAATTGTTAAATCAGCTACCATGGCCTTTGTGGACAAACTATCTCTGCTGCAGATGGTCCCAGAGCTTCAGTACAGGTTTAACTGCTGAGCACATTCGGACCTACTGAGTCACAGCTGAAGTTCTGTCTGTGGGGCAGTTCTGTAAGCCAGGCTCTCTCCCTACAAACTTGGTCTCAGGAGCAGAAGTAGGAGTGGGCTTGGCCGGGGTGGGGGTGGGGCACCAGACAGGAAGGACTGGGGGGTCTTTGCATGCGGAAGTCACCAGGGACTACCTCATTCAGGGAAAGGCTCAACTTCTAAAGGGCTAACATCAGGGCTCTTGCACAAATCAAGTTTCTTTCATGAATCAACTGCATGTGCTGGGTTAACCATTGTGTTAAACTCAGGAAGATTCGGTCTCCAGGCTTCGTAATGTGGTTCATTCAACTATCTTTTAATAGCCTAATATGCTTATTGATGAAAACAATTAGTATATCCCAGCCCTGGCAAGCTGGCTTTGACCTTTGTTGTCTTATACATCAGAGGTGAGGTTACTTAATATTTATGTTGGTCTTGAAAACAGCAAGCTGTCTAGAGATTGGGATCTAATAAGCAGCTGGTTTTTTAGATGCTTTCAACTCTCGCCCATCTCATCTGCACACACTGGGAAATGATCTAGAAAAGCTCCACAGTTTTGAACATCCCCAGCAAAATTCCCAAAGTTTTTAAATTTAAATAGGCCTTTCCCAAAATGCGTACCCCTATCCTGAAATAGTCAACTCTTATCACCGGACTCACATATTTATGTTATGTTATGGTTGCATGAATATTTGAAATATAACTAGCACCTTGGAAATAACTTATATTCCTGGAAGAAACAATAAAATTCACCTATCTTGGACCTTAGAAGAAATGTTTACTGAGATGAAGGGACTTGTCTCAAATCAATGATGCTCTACACTGCTGTAAGGTGTGTCCAGCATGACGATACCAAACACATGAGGGCAAAGGGCCACACGAGCACCCCCAACTGTGCTCCACATCTAGGGGAGGAGCAAGAGAGGACCAGATTTCCTAGGCGTAACTCTCTGGGTTCACTCCATTTTGGTAGCTCCTGTATCATGAGTGTTAACCTGGAGAGTGGTGTGTGTCCCAAGAAAGCGCAGAAGCAAAGGCCACAAGGGCTGCAGCAGGGAAGAGGCTGCCCCGTGGGAGGCCGAGCACCAGCTGGGCACAGGATGGTACTTCCCCACCTCCCATGTGAGGGCTGCTGTGAGGTTTACAATTCATAAAGTGTGTGAAAATAGGCAAGTAAGTAGGTGAGATATTGAAAGACCAGCTTCAGTTAAAATGTGCCATCTTCCACAGAGGCGACACCCCCACCTGATGCCCTCCAAAACACCAGTGTGTACAGTGTATATGAAGACTTTTTAGATCCATGTCTGTATCCATTGAGTTCATGGTGGAAGGTCTAGCCTCAGACTCAGTGGTTAGAATTAAGCCACATATATGGTAAAAGAAACCAAGGACAAGGGTTACATACTGATACTAATCAATTCCTCTGTGGGCATTTAATTCCAAAAAGTTGGCATGAGTCAAGCCCATGCCAGGTGTTAAGAGTGGGCTCCAGTTGGTGCTGGGGCCATGCTGGGAGTGATGGATTCCAGCCCCCGACACAAGTCCAGGAAGTGGAGGGGCCCGTACAGGATCCCAACTCAGCAGGACTCCATGTCACGGGAGAATATGTGTGGGTATCACATGTTCCTAATTACCACCCAGAAAGTTGGTGCTTACCTGGTCCCTCAAAGGGCAAGAGTGCGGATGGAATAGGGTCCTTAGCACCCAGTGGGATGAGGTAGAGGTTCTTGATGTGCCTGGTCTTATTAGGTACAACACCAAAACGGCCACGACTGCTCAAGTAGGAGTAGAGAGAAACATAGGCAAACTTTTCTTCCTCTGTCAGGGGATGAAAGCGGATCAGACAGAGCTCCTACAATGCAAACAGAGGACAGGGGAAAGACTTCACCTGTGGCCATGCGACAAAAGCATCTGCTTTAAAATTTGTACCCAAACCTCAAAAGTACAGCCTGAAATGGGAGATTTTAGCAATTCTGATTTTGACTTTCATAGCCTTATTGTCCAACATTTGAAATAATGAAATAATGAAGTAGTAAAAGAAATTCACAGTCAAGCATCCAACTTCTTGACTCAAGTCGTGGTTTCAGCAGGAGACCCTTTAAAATGACTTCTACTCACAGCCACAATTTCAGAGAGCTCTCCTGTGAGAGGGACAGGACATGTAAGGTGTAGGCCTACCCACGTCTGCAGCAAAGTAAGCTTTCCCGCACGCACAGCGGCTGTGGGCAGAGTGAGCCGCTGCACGATCTGCAGCCATTCCCTGTGTGTCTCCACATGGGAGGGTTAAACTAGGCACAGGGTCTAATCCCTTTTCGGAATCTGATGGAAAACTGTACATACAGACACACGCAGCTGTAGCTAAATCTCAGGGGTTCCCCAAAAATCAAAACCCATTCAAGAGCCTAGGCTGGGTGCCTTTTGCCAGATCACCTCCAAATTCCCATTGTACTCCTTCAATCATAAAAAAATAAAAATAAAAATGAGGAAATAAAGTTTTTACATTTTTTTTACTAAAATGTAATCATATAGACATGACTACAGTAAAGAAAAAAAAAACCCTTCTATCACTGTATTTCTCAAACACACCATCACACAGGAATGTAACTATATAAACTTACTTTAACATTCACCTGAAAGTATCTAGTAAGATGCAGGCTGACATTCCAACTGTTAACCATCAAAATGAAAGGTTAAAAAAGATGTTTAAATAAGCCCTATGTTCCATTGTTGCAGAGACTATACTATAAGCGGATACCTTAGACACAGAAGACTTGAGTTCACCAACATAATCCCAAACCATCTTCGGTGCAATCCTCCCACCGATGTGAATTGTGTTGGGCAAGTCCTAAATAAAAAGTACTTTGAGTAAATCACCTGTGAAACTCTAGTGTTCAAAAAGAGACTAATGTAGTAACATGAAGGCACCAAACAACCCAAACTTCAAGAAAACAACAATTCCAAGGAAAATGGTGATAACCGTATTAAATACTGACTGGTGAACTACCGTCCAGGATTACGAGCTCCCAAACCCAAAGGTGGTGTAATAACCTTCTGACAAACAGGATTGTTTAGAAACTACTGCGCACCCTTTTTATGTAATCTTTTGTGAGCACACACACACACACATACAGTAATGATTCAGTTATTACCAGGATAACTGACTTGCCACTCCTTCCTAAGGTCATAAATTCTAGTGCCATCTTTGTTAACTTTGAAAAATGAAAGACCTATCAGGAGGTTACACCTGCCACCCACACTATGCAGGTTACAGACGCCTGGCCATGCTGGTGGCTGGGCACACACGTGTGGTAAATGCCCTTGCTAAACAGATCATTGCTAAACAGATCACTGAGCTGCCCAACTGCTCAAATTTCTGCTCTGTGCAAACCTGCTGGCCCACTGCAGCAACCATTATCTTGCTTTCAGACGTACTTAAGTAACCAGGCAGCCAGCGTAAGAGTGTCACATCTGCCTGTAGTAGAGGAAATCCTGTGAAAGACACATACACACAAGCACACACATACTCTTCGTACTAACCTCACTGAGATAATCAAAACACCCAGAGACAGGATATGCTTTAGTGACAAATTTTGCTACACTTTTCATGTTAATAAATCCTTTCCAAACAGTGTTGAGTTGAGATAAAAAGTGGGTCGTATCTCCTTCTTCAGAGGAATGTGACTCAGAGACACTGTAAAACAAAACCATGAAAAATAAGGAAATCTGTGTACAATGAGAATTTCAAAAGAATGAAGACCATGTGTTTAAAAGTAAAAATTCCTGCAAGTTTTGGTAGCTTACTTTTGCCAATTAAATGTTTTAATCATAAGGATATAAATAGACATTTTGGTCAAAGAACAAATAAACTGAATTGTATTTCTGAGTAAAATTCATAGTTGAAATCACCAATTGCCTCCATTCATTAGTTCAAAAGAAAACTTCATTGGCTCTTTCAGACTATATCTGAAATACACACCTGA
Source organism: Cynocephalus volans (assembly GCF_027409185.1). Classification (NCBI taxonomy): domain Eukaryota; kingdom Metazoa; phylum Chordata; class Mammalia; order Dermoptera; family Cynocephalidae; genus Cynocephalus; species Cynocephalus volans. The sequence continues at coordinate 42,968,942 of NC_084463.1, read as the reverse complement.
TATACTGTGATGGAACTGACAAGTGTCCTGGGTCAGGGGATGAGGACGGCTTAGCCAGTATGAACCTGGGCACCGTCACAGAAGTCAAAGCAGGCATCAGTGTGTCTTGTTTGGTTTGTACCACGTGGGCACTGTCTGGCTGGGCTGCTATGGAGGCTGTGACTGTGCACAATCCACTTGGACCAGTCCTGGAGTCCCAGCTTGACATAATGACCGAGGTGATCACTGCATTCCCACGGCCTTCCACTGGGGAGAGCTCAGGAATGACATCTCCTGGGGGCCCAGAGAAATACTTTCTTTTCAGGTTTGGATGAGAAGCACTTTCCAGGTCTGGCTCAGAAGCATTTCTGGGCAGAGTTCCTGGTGTTCCTTCATCAGCTGAGTTAGGAACTGGATCAGATGGAGAGCTGACACACTTGGATTTTAAGTCTTCTTTCTTAGCAGAAGCCAGCAATTTCTGTTTTTTCAGAGGTGGCTCATCTTCTGATGAGGAAATGTGACCTGAGGTAAATGAGGAAAGACATGGTGAGAAATCTGGCACATCCAAGACCACAGCGTGCTCATGAGCAGATAATTGCTTACGAGAACCCAAAAGCAACAATGCAAAGAGAGGAGCTAACTTCATGAACTTCAGAAATCCATCCTACCCTTTTTTTTTGTTTGTTTAAACTCACCTTTACAAGGATTAGTGATTTTAAACAAAATCCAGTTTAACATTATCCCAAAATTATGCTCACCTGTACAGATTTTACAATTTAGATTAAAAAGTTGCGCCTCACGGTGGCTTGTTGTGTCTTTCAACAAACTGCTACGGACGTCCAGAAGGGGCTGGGGGCTTTTTTCAGGGACAGCTTGTACTGATTCTTGCTGTTCCTCAAAGAAAACAAAAAGGTAGGTCATTTATTTTCCAATGCCACTTCCAAATTAACAGCACACATGAAAAAAAGGTGGATGTGATTAAGAACCGCTAGATGAAAAAAAAAGGACCACTGGATACAAGTCCTTGAGAAGTAATGAAATTATATATATTTGTTATAAGCTCAGTGTCCTGCCCAATAATTTAAGACACCTAAAAACATTTGGAATGGAGAAATTTTACTCTATCTTTTCTGAACCCTGAAAATACCAAAATGCTCACACCTAAGTCTGACACGGGTGTAGAATCTTTTATACTGGGAATGGTTTCCTGTTTTTAATGTCAGTCTTTTTGCCTTCATGGCACAATTTAGTTCTGGATTCTATCACCTAAAATAAAAAAGACAAAAATCAAGCCCTCCACCTTGTTTTCCAGGAGGAAAGCATATCACTCCTGCAAACAGTGTATTATTTGACTTCTGGTAAAGTTAAGTCTCTGGTATCTGAAGCAGCCATTCTAAGTCAGTACTCACAGATGTCATCAGTTTCTCTTTCCCCTGGGAAATTTCCTTAGATACAAGTTCTTCTGGCTTCATTCTCACAAGTTTTGCCAAAGAGATTTCTCCACGCAAAACACGACGGAAGAGTCCCTATAAAGAAACATCATTCATTCATTCATCCATTCATTCAAACAATATCTGTGTGTGTTAATGTGGAGGCTAAAGAAACAACAAAGCAGCACAAGAAGCTCTGCCTGGAGGTTCAAGGACCACTGGACAAAAACCAAAGCTTTCAATGGAAGGCTGCACTGCACAGAGCCCTGCAGAGGCGCGACCTCACCTGCCTCCCAAAGCAGTCCCTTGAGAGCATGTGCCAGGCCGCCCAGCTGAGAGCAAATGGAGGCACAGAAAACATGCGTTTCAAAGTCAAGCAAGGCCCATGTTGCACTGATTCTTTTTTAAAAAATAAAAAGTCACCTCCGCAGGAAAAACAAAATCATGTACACAATTTGGAATACAGGTCAGAAATATACAGTATTAGGAATACAGACAGGAAGAAATGACTTGTGCTGGGGGGCTGTTAACCACGCTGAGATGCAGAGTATCTGACCCTGGTTCTACTGCACAGCTAAGAGCTCAGAGAGTGACACAGAGGACCAGAAGACTGGGAGCCCTGGAGGCAGGAGGCAAGAGACTGTACCAGACAAGCAGCTCAGCCTTCTCAGATTTCATTTCCATTTTCATTGCAGGGGAACCCCCACTCCACGGCTGCTATGAGGACTGAGCTGCCCTGCAGCACCCGTCGAAATGATGAGAACTGGAGGGGCTGCTCCTTATTATTACTGTGAAGTAGCCCAAATTGTCGGGCTCACTCAAGTGATGATGAGAGAAAAGAAAATAAGGCAGAAAAGGCTGTCTGTAGCCAGAATATGGACACACCCATATTCTAGATTAAAGAATCTGTACTTTACTTTAGAGCAAATGAAGGGATGGACATGTGATTTGGCACTGCAATGTTTAGAAGAGGCTAATCTGGTGAAATAAAAGATGAACTTCAGCCACTGAGATCCCTGACAAGAGTCCACTTAAGGTAGGGAACAGAAAGATCCTCAAATAACACCAAGTACATGGGGGCATACAGAAGTGTCACAGAGGATAAAAATACTTTCTAACTTTCATGGAAAGAATATAAATGTTGCAAATGCTGTTTGATGTATTACTGTGAAACTCAGCGAATAGAAAACACACACCAAGTTTCCTTCTGCGTCAGGAATATTGCAGTACACAGAGACCACACACACCTGATTTTTAGGATCCTTGAGGTTGAACAGCAGGCTGCGGTATTTTCTCATGTAGCGAATATCTGTAACTTGAAACAAGTTAAACATTTCCTTCTCCAGATGAAGGGTGATGTTTCCTACTTCTTTCTCTGTCATGATTAAGTCATCACTGTCACAGACTCTGAATGGAATGAAAAAGAAACTACATAAAACCCTTGAATTTGGATACATTACATTTTTGAAACAGTGGGGCAATCTCAAAATGATCATGCCATACATGGAAGAGCTGCCACAGATAAAAGCCAAGGACAACAGCCCACCTTTTCCACAAAATCTCTTTCAAGGAGCGTCTTATATTCTGCCGAATTTGTGAACTGGGCTGTGACTGGGCAGGCCTCCAGGTCCCAAGGTGCCCTGGGACTGGAGAGGCCACAGGAAGAGAAGTTGTTACCGGCTTCCCAATGGCTCCAACCGAAGCAGCAGATCCAGGGAACTGTGTGGAAGCCACCGTCTGCATGACAGCAGAAGTGCCACCTGATGGGGTGCCCGAGAGCCACGGCATTTGTGAGATGGTGCCCTTGAAGCTAGAGGGTGCCTTTTTAATGGCCGGTTTGGCTGCTGCCACATTAGCAAATGGAGGAGACATCTTTGGAGCGAGATGTCTTGGTGATGGTCGTTTGCCCACCAAGCAGCCCGGGGAGGCTTTTCTCTTTGAGGCCGAGGCCACCGCTGCCTTCTCCTCTGCTCTTCCATCTGACTTCCTGGCTGCAAGAGAGAGCGCAGGTGTGCAGGTGACACAGGAGAACAGGCTTCAAAGCATGCCCACCCTTAACTAGCAAGAGCTTACTAGGCATTACTGAATAGGATACATCTAGAAAAAAGGATTTTTAAAATCTTAAAATTCAGAAAAGAAGCATAATTAAGGGCTGTCAGCAGTATTTATTATAGACTTTGGCTTATTTCAGATAGAAAAATGCTTTATTATTTTATTATATTAAAGCTTTTACTTCGACCAACAAACTCCATAATCAAAGACTCAATTTACTCCTCAGTTGAGCTTTAAAACTGAAGGACAAACTTCATTTTACCAAAAAAACAAATAAAAATACCCTACATAGGTTTAGGATAGCACTACAGAATTCAAGTGCAATTTTTTTGTAAACTTGAGTTTCAAAACTCTTTTCAGGAAGGGTAAACAGACGAGTGCTCCTTACATGCACATTCAACCCCAAGTGGACCTCTGTGGCAACCACATCTGAGCGGGGGGGGGGTTCACATGCCACATTGTCCTACTAGACGAGTCACTTGTAGGTGATGCCATTAATGAAATATGGAAAGGTGAGAGGAATTTGCAAGATGGGGAAAGTCAATCATGTTTCCATACTAAGAATTGGCAACCAACAATATAATAATGTTGCTGTTTAAATGTCCCCTTTTAAAGCCCTCTAGTCATTATTCAATTAATGTGGTAAACAGTAAATTAGTGCTTTTAATTAAAACAAGGATTATAGTCAAAAGCTCAAAAAAAACCCTCAAAAGCCCCCAACTTGCACAAAAACCTTTACATGCCAGGAAAGAACCCATTGCATTATAATCCTATATAGTCCACCAGAACTCAAAGATCAGAACTGCAGCCCCTCAGCTAGGCAGGGGCTCTGGTGCAGACGGCATGTCAGTGGATGATGCTTGTTTGGCAACAGTACATGAAAAAATGCTCAGCATCACTAGTCATCAGAGAAATTCAAATCAAAACCACACCGAGATATCATCTCACTCCAGTTAGACTGACCATTATTAAAAAGACCATTAATAACAAATGCTACTGAGGATATGGGGAAAGGAGAACTCTGCTACAACGTTGGTGGGGCTGTAAATTAGCACAGCCACTATGGAAAACAGCAAAGAAGCTTCCTCAAATACAGACAGCACTACCATATGATCCAGCAATCCCACTACTGTATATATATCCAAAGAAATGGAAATCACTTCAAAGGGTTACCTGCACTCCCACGTTCACTGCAGCTCTATTTACAATAGCCAAAATATAGAACCAACCTCCGTGCCCATCGACAGATGACTGGATAAAGAAAATGTGATACATGTACACAATGGAATACTACACAGCTATAAAAAATGAATGAAATTCTGCCATTTGTAACAACCTGGATGAGTCTGGAGAAAATTATGTTGTGTGAAGTAAGCCAGACAAGGATAGATAAATACCACATGCTCTCACTTATAACTAGGTGCTAAGAAAGAAAGAAACATAGAAGCAAAGTAACAAAGAAACAGAAAAGACTACAATTCCTTGAACTTTCAGAAGGACAGAAGAAACTAATGGTTACTAGAGATGTGGGGATGGAGAGAGGGAGGGAGTTTGGGACATGATGGATCAGGTAAAGGGCATAAAGAAAAACCACGATTTGTAGTAATGAATATACTAATAACAATATTTTTAAAAGTAAGACACTTTAAATACAAAAAGAATGTCATTATTGGCTTTCAAGAAAATTCCAGCGATGTGGATTACATTAAAAATCAGCTGTCAGCTAAATCCTTTATCAGAACAAATTTTGATATTTCGTCAAATTGGGAGGAGAATGCTGGTTTAGATGTACAATGTCTGGTTACTCCCAGCCTCATTTATTTGTCACTGACAACTCTGGGAGAGACAGAGAAAATGGCTTATGCAACTTGTAAAAAAAAAACACAGACACACCCTCCACCACTAGCTTTAAATTTCTACAAAACGATCTTGGGATCTGGTATTCTACCATATGTTTGTTTTAGTAAAGGAAATTTGCTCATGATTTCAATGCAATGTTCTTCTGGAGCCAATGCCAGAATTTATCCTTGAGGACACATGTTCTCCTGGATCCATTTCACACTGTGCCTGGCCACCTGTGTGGCACACACACATGAGCGGGAGGACAAGGCTTTCTGATGGGGAACTCACACAAGCAATTATCTGGGTTTACATCTGCAGGCTATTAAGGTTTTCCTTTTCAACTCCCACAGCTAGAATTAAACTGCTGAAATCTGTTTTCTACTTATAATCTGTTCACATCCCAAATGTTTTAAGTTACTTAACAAGACTTTAGGGAGTCCAATATACTGGGAATTGTGTCTGTAAATATAAAGACCAGGCACTTCCATTCCAAAATTGTAATAAAGCACAAATACGTTAGAAAAGAATTTTTAGCCCACTTCATGCCTTGAGTAATGGGGGGTAAACAGTGGAAACAAAGAGAGGCAATATGGAAGCAAACAGATATAATAACACAAGAGAAACACCATTTTCTTGGGGAGAACTAAAAAGCAAACTGTGTCTGTAAACTAAGGAAATTATACAGAAATCCACCCCCCCAAAATTTACAAAAATTGCATGTTAATCGCATCACCTTGAGAATGTGAAGGATACTTTAACAGGCAGGGCACCTCCTTAAGCAGCAGCAGAGAGCTTCCTGCACAGAAAGGCCCAGTTCACTGAGCAGCTATACCTGTGCCCACACACCGAGGGCAGCACCAGCCATGTGGGAGCAGAGGATGTTGTCAAGGCCACCTCCACAAGCAGCAGCAATGCTCAGCTCTACACCACAGGACTTCTCACAATGTACACAGTCACACAGACTGGAAATGGACCCGATATCAGCCTCAGGACCCCCGCCCCCTGAAAGCATTTCTGCAGCCAGTCAGGGAGACAAGGGTCTTCATGGGGTGCAGTTATGATGGGCTGTGTGCATGCTGCCCCCTCCCACTATACCTGTCAGGACTCAGAGGATGTGCCCTGCTACCAAAAAGTCAGAGATGTTTGGTGGGAGAGAGAGGCAGAGGCACATTGAACTTGAATTATTTTACCCATGACCCTACTCTCCTCCCAATCATCATTTGGAAAAATGACATTTCTGGGGAAACAGAAAATGATCACAAGAAAGTAGCTAAAATGTATGTCCCTTATAAATTTGAGATATCAATCAATTTCAATTTTGAGATGTAGAGATGTGCTGGGAAGGTTAATTAGCCATATCAGTGTCAGTGAAAAGCTGATGGAAGAAGTGGGAAAGGCCAAAGGAGAAAACCTATGAGTACAGAAATTACCCTCTCTGATCTGGACTTCCATCCATCCCTGTCCCCCCTCAAAAAGTGAGTGAAGTAGGAGATTACTTCCCCATCTTTTCCTCTCTCCAATGTGCACAGTCTCCTCAACCCCCACACTTGGAGTCTTGGGGTCAGCTCTCCAATTCTGGTCAACACAGAGAAAAACTAACTGAACTGAAATTAATCATCCAAATTATCTCTTCTGTGGTTATTTATACCCCCCCGTTTTTCTTTCCTTTACTGTTAAGTGCATATAATCAATTTAATTAAAGCATTTTAGCAGAATGTTAAAAAGTGACTGCTCCAATCCCTTTCACAGATATGGGATACTTATTTTAACATCTGTTCATTGGCTCTAAAAGTTCTGTTTTGCACAGGTGCTATAATTGGATGAACATATGAGACATGCTATTTGCTGGCTTGAAATTCTCAGCTCAAACAAGCTAAGGTGTATGGAGATTCATTATAACACAGTAACAGGTTAACTCAATTGGGATTCCATTTCTTAGGTCTTGGGCTGCTTACATAACCAAAAGGAATTACTTTTTTTATATACATATATAGACCACAATAGATCTAGCACCTACCTACACAAGTACCGCCCCGCCAAGTGATGTGTTCAAAGGACAATAAAAAGGAAAACACAGAACACATTTATAATCCTGAAATCTAGGGCTATTTAATCTTTTTGGTGTTTATTTTTTAAGGCACAAAATGCACTATGAACACCATAAATAAGAACTGATTTGACCATAGTTTTATGATAGAATAAAATGTATCGGATGGACTGAATTTAAATTTTTAATTTAACGGTGCAGCATTAGTCTCAGAAACAAGATGCATGATCGAATCAACAAGCTGCGTGATCTAATCGGGTTTAATGGATCTATTTGGAATATCCTCATTACATTAATTTGAAATGTATGCCAGGGTATGACCTTCAATAGTCTGATCTTTAATAATAGCTTAAGAGATGAGCCAGGAAACCAGTCACACTTAGAATTCTCAGCACTTTCTCTTTAGTGAGGACACCCTGCGGTTCCACATGGGCAAGCACACCCCTCACTCACTGTGGGATCTACAGAGCAGCAGTAAATGCCCTTCAAAATTCAAATGCATGTTATCTGGGTGTGTAGTATATGATTAGGACATGAAAAAACTCCCACCTGTCCAGTCAGAGTTAAACTTAACTCCTGAAAAGCATACCTAAGTTGAATACGAGATGCAACACTAATTTGAAGAGGTTCACAGAACATATAAAAAAAAGTGCTGATTTTATGTGCTGAGATTGGATCATGTGGGAAAACTTAAGTTTTATATGGGCTGTAAGAAGACTAACTGATGTTTGGACAATGAGGAATTTTAAATGCTGGGCAGTCTATCTATTCAGATTTTGCTGAAGGCAATACAAATGCTTATCAGAGCCTGATAAGGAAAACAGATTTAAAAACTTAATCATCAAGGTGAAACATTTACTAATGAGGTTTGTACACCTTTTTGGAAAACACGGACTGGAAGTCCCAAGAGATTAGAGATAGATCCTCAGTGTCAGGAGGCATCTTGCACATGGGCATTCCCTTCCAGCACTGATGGTGCAGCCAGTGTTTATGAACAGCATTAAAACACAACTGCAACCCCCAGTCCTGCACAGGCTCAGGAAATGGCTATCTGGAAAGAGTGGGAGGGGTCCAGGAGGCCAGCCCCCAGGTGATACATACATTTGCACAACAGTGATGATGAGACAGTGGAAGTCTTTTCCAGCTTTACTGCACTGTAATTGTGGTTGCTTGCCCAGGATGGCATGCTGCTTTCACAAGTTGTCTCCTTACCGAGGGATTGGCTCCTAGAAAAAGCCACCACCGCCTTCTTCACTGTGCCTTCTTTTTTTTCTGAAGCTGGTCTCTCGTGCAGAGAAGAGCTTTTAATGCATCCCTGGATAATAAGTAATACCCCAATTATTAAGAAGGCCAGAAAGTACACCTCCACTTCATTTCACTGAGCAAGAAAGGTCATAATCCTATACCTTCTTTGGGTCATCTACCCTGAGTCTGCACACCACATTTGCCTAGCAGCAGTCTGGCTACCTTTGCACATTGAGCTAACCCTTAGCACTCCCACCTCTTATTCAGTATTCCAACTTTCTGAGTGACAAGAAGATCCCTGACACAGGACCCCCTGTAACCTTGCTGAGGTACGAAAGCAGTGACACAGGATGCACGAAGAGAACAAATGATGTTTCTTTATCCTCTGCCAGGCCCAGGGCATGCTTGGTGCAGCCATTTTCCTCCTGGGTGCAGCAGCAACCACTTCTTTGTCAGTTCTATGATTTAAAACTACCAACTTTAAAAATTAAGTCACCTAAAAGTAAAATAAGCATTTGAAAATAATCAAGAAAACTCTCCAAACAGTGTTAGTTACACTTTGCTTGTCATAAATGTAACATCAACCTGAGCCCCAGGACAGGCCTGAGAGAAGAACCTGTGATTTCCAGCAATCCCTGAATTCTCCCCAAATTCCACAGAGTACCAAGGGCAGCCTCATCCACCTGGAAGCAGGCAAGAAGCAGAGCATACCTGGAGTCCAAGGCAGCACCTGAGGGCAGCATCTCCTGCCTGCAAGCAGACACGGAGCACACTAAAAAACCCCTTCCACATGGGTGGGCCACCACAGCCACTACCACAGATATGGCTGCTGCAAAAGCAGCTCAAGACCACCACAGTATCACACCTGTCATGCAGACAGCCTACCAGATACCTAATGGCATTGACACCAGTGGAGTGTGGAAAAAGAAGAGTACATCCTTCTCTGCAAAGCCCACTCTAGAGTGACAGAAGAAGCAGCAACTATTCTCTAACAGATGACCAGACATAAATATAGAGATACTAGAAATATGAAAATCCAAGAAAATATGACACCACCAAAAGAATACAGTAACTCAGCAATACCAGACTGTATATAGCAAGAAACCCTTGCAAGGACATAAGGGGTATTATGAGCAACAATCTTAAAGGAACTCACTGACATAAGAGAAGACTCAGGCAACATAAAAAAATGAGAAAAAAAATCTATGATATAAGGGAGGAAATTTACAAAGAGATTAATATCTTATAAAAGAATGATCAGAACTCATGGAACTGAAAGATTCACTCAACGAAATAACACAATGAATAGCCTTAAGCAGCAGGATAGAATAAGCAGAAGAAATGATTTCTTATCTTGAAGATGAGCTTTTTAAAAATTACCCAGGCAGGAAAAAAAGAAAAAAGAAAGAAAGAAAAGAAAAAAAACCTTCAAAAAAGGAAGAAAATCTAAGAGAGCTACAAGGCAACCTTAGGCACACGAAAATTCAACTCATGGGTGTTCCAGAAGAGGAGGAGAAATGAAAAGGTATGGAAAACCTATCCAATGAAATAATAATGGTAAACTTCCCAGGAACAGGGAGAGACATGGACCTCCAGACCCAGGAAGCTCAAAGATCCCCAAACAAATTCACCCCAATAATCCTCTCCAAGACACACAGTAAGTAGTCAAACTGGCAAAGCTCAAAGACAAAGAGAATATTTTAAAAGAAGCAAGAGAAAAGCATCAAGTCACCTATAAGGGAGCCCTTATCAGACTAACAGCAAACTTTTCAACAGTAACTCTGCAGGACAGAAGGAAATGGGATGACATACTGAAAATACTAAAAGAAATAAACTGCCAGAGAAGCACACCATATCCAGTAAGTCTATCCCTCAGAAATGAGAGAGAAATAGTGTATTTTCCAGACAAAAATGGTGGGAGTTTACCACCATGTCACCAGCCCTGTAAGAAATCCTCAAGGGAGTCCTACACCAGCAATTCAAAAAATGGTAATCACCCACCTTACTAGCCATAGTTCTGTTGAAACTGCTTCTTACAAAATTCAGTCTTGGTAGGTGATGTGTTTCAAGAAATTTATTCATTTCATCTAGATGATCTAATTTGTTGACCAACAATTATGCATAGTATTCTCCTATAACCCTTTTGATTTCTGTAAATTTCATTGTAATGACCCCTCTTTCATTTCTGATTTTAGTTATTTGAGTTTTCTTTTTTCTTAGTCCACCTAGACAAAGGTTTGCCAATTTTATGGATCTCATCAAAGTACCAACATTTACTTTCATTGATTTTCCCTACATTTTTTTCTATTTTCTTTCATTTTCTATACTCTAATTTTTATTATTTACATTCTTTGCTTGGTCTGGGCTTAGTTTGCTCTTCATTTTCTAGTTTCCTGAGGTGCAAAGGTGATTGCTGATTTGAGCTCTTTCTTTTTTACTAATATATGTATTTATATTAAATAAACTTCTCTTTTAGCAAAAAATAAAACATAAGTAAATAAATAAAAACAGGTAAGCTATGGAGACAGTAAAAAGACCAGAGGTTATGGAGGAGGAATGGATGAATAGGCAGAGAGGATTTCAAGGTAATGAAATTCTGTGACAGTATCATGGAAGACATACATCATTAAACATCTGTCCAAACCCACACAATACACAAAAAAGTGTGAACTCTAATGTAAACTGTGGTCTTTGGATGACGATAATGTATAAATCCGTTTCATTAATTGTAACAAATGTACCACTTTTTTGGGCAATGTTGATAATGGGACAGGCTACACATGTGTGGGTCAGGGGTATACATGGGAAATCTCTGTACTTCCTGCTCAATATTGCTGTGAACCTAAAACTGCTCTAAAAAGTAAAGTCTATTAAAAATAAATGAATAAAAATAATAAACAAACAATCTTGTGAGTGAGGTCTCAAATGAAGAACAAAGACTTGTCCAGAGCTCACCTCCCTCCCAACTGCCCTGTGTGTCTACTCTCTATACAAACTCCGTCGGGTGACTACCAACTCTTTTATTCAAGACTGCTGCCAGTGTCCTGAAGTCTTATGTTCTCCCTGCAGCAGTGAGTTAGCTGCTTTTGCTTTACTGCATTTATATGACTGAATTTCAGCTAATGGGTTATGAAAAAAAAATAGGTGGAAAAGGTGGAAGACAAAGGTAAAGGTGATACTATCTGCAGTACATCTGTACCTGCTTTCCCTTACATTCTACATATAATAAAAAAACAAGTCTCAGGGGGAAACACTGTTACACAAATTTTGCTCCAATTGTTCAAAGGGTGGTCTGAGTCAACTTACCTGAACACTATACTGTGCAAGACGGAGCTTCTCTGGCTTCATCTTGATCTTCTCCTTAGGTTTTGGTTTCTGTTCTTTGCCTGAACTTAAGCATTTCATAGTAGCTGCAGCATGTTTAAGAATGCGGTCCTTGCTGCAGTAGGCCAGGTTGGGCTGCACCACAGTGGAGCGCCCAGGTCTGGTACACCTGGAGGTGCCTGGAGCCTCTACCACCTGCAGAGCAAAACAGGGAACTTCAGACAGTGTGCTTGCCAATTTCTGCAGTTAAAATGCTGTGTAAAATCACTATGTGTAGTACCAAGCTCACTGTTTTTAATTAAGAGATGTCAATAATATTTTTAATATGAATAAAATCCTATCTTTACTTATTCAAACTACATGAGTGTATTTCCCCGAGGCAAGGTATTCACATTTTAACTGTCCTTCAAACCATCTGTGGTGGGCAGAACTCTAAGGTGACCCTTAGGACCCCTGCCGCTGGTACATATGCTCTGTATAATTCCCTCCATCTTGAGCCTTAGCAAGGTCCATGCACAGGATGAGATTTCATACCCACAATCAGGTTCTGCTATAGGGCAAACGTGCAGTAATTGCACAGGTAAGCAAGGTCCCAAATGAGATGACCAGAAAGGACCCTTAAGAGAGAAACTGGCCTTTCCTAAAGAGAGGAGACTCCATTGCTGATTGTGAAATAAGCTACCCTGCTTTGGGAAGGCCAACCAAGTTTAGGATCTGAGTACAGCTGCTAGATAAAATACGGGACACACAACTAAATCTGGATTTCAGATAAACAAACAAAAAATATTATATATGTATGCCACAAAAATTGCATGGGACATATTTATATACTGAACAGCATGAGGGATTCTGGAAGGGGATCTTTCCCCTGCTGAGCCTCTGATGAGACAAGAGTCACAGCCTGACTGCAGTCCTGTTAAGATCCCAATCAGAGGGCCCAGTGAAGTCATGCCCAGGCTTGAGAACAACAGAAACTGAAACCATAAATGTGTGATGTTCTAAGCTAAGTTTGTGGTAGTGTGGTATACAGTAACAAAAACCTAATACAGCACAAGATGTACACTTGGTTGCTTCTGTGTTGATGGTCAAGACTAAAATACACATGAAGGCATCCCTCAAATGTACTTAAGTGAAAACTTATTTCTCAAATTAAATAATTAACATAGTTATTTTTCTTCCACAGAATCTGTTTTACTTAGAATAAAGTTTTATATAAGCTTAAGTAAAACACATTGACGATAAAGATGAAATGGAGAGATTTTCCTATTAATTTTTCTTAATGACTGTGATATTAACAGTAGTGTCATATTTCCATTTAGTCAGTCTTAATACTTTCATGGCACATTTATTTAAATGGCTCAGTCCTTGCAATTCCACCTTGCAGCTAACAGTGCAAGAGTGTTCATAAGGCAGAGATGCTTTGAGACACAGCAACCTCAAAGCCTCCTGTTTGGTTGGCCCCAGTTAGAGGACAAGCTGCCAGGGTAGGGGTGGGCCAGGGACTCAGGAAGGCCCAGAGTGAAACATGCTCTGAGTCATGTCCCCTCATGGGCACTGGAATGGAGATTATGAGCATGTGACATCTCTCCTCAACAGCAGAAGCTGACATATGTGGAAAAAATGATGAAGAATCACAGTCCCAGAGGGACATAAAAACCAGGTAGGAAGGAGTGTCAAGGAAATAGCCACAAGGCAGAGAAATGACACACTGAGACAAGAATAGTGAGGGTCAGACTGATGCAGGCACCAAGACCACTCAGGGCTTCCCACACCAAGATGGCAAAAGAACCACAAAGCAGCTCGAGATGGTATGTGTGGGTGGACAGGAGGGCACACGCATTTCAGCAATTCAAAAACAATTCTGCTGATACACATAAAATACATAAGTAACATCAAGAACATGGAAATAAAAGTGATTGTTAAGAATTAAGTGCACAACAGCTGATGAGGTAGGTACAGATGCTTGTCCAGATGGTGTGGGCAGGAGATGGGGGCAGAGCTCAGGAAGCCCCACCCAGATGCAGAACCTGTTTTGGTAGAAATTGGCTTATTTCAAGACATAAACTTCCCCAACCTTGATATTTCTACCAATAGCAAGTCTGGAACCCATAAGTTCATCCCCTTAATGTTTACCTCAGTAGGCAAAATACTCACAGGCTGGCAAAGCTTGAGTTTTTTCTTGCCACTTGGATTTGCAGCTTTCTCAACTCTCCTCTTTATCTTTTGGTCTTCACTAGATTTTTGCTCCACTGTTCCTGTACTTGTAAACTCTGTGTCATCAGCATCTCCAGGTCTAAATTTAGTTTCCTGATGGTCTGTGGTTTCTGCCTTAGTCTCATCCTGCACTTGCAGAACGGTGCAGTTTGGGCAGATATAATCTTCCCTGTTCCTTTCCAAAAGCCTTCCTCGAGCCTGAGAAGCGCCCCCAGAATTGCCACAAAACCGTTCTTCACATCGGTCACAGCAACTCATAAACCTGAAATCATAAAATAATGATATTAGGAATGGGACGTGAGGGACAAACACTTACTTTTTGACAAATTAAGAAGTCCAATAGGTTTTAACATTCTATTGCTTAGAAAATGCAAATATACATAAAAGTACAGAGAACGGAACAAAGAACACATATGTCCCTCTACTGATTTTACTAACATTCAACTAAATTTGTGTATCCTTTTTTGGCTGGAGTGAGCTATAGGCTTTCCAGGCATTGTACCCCAACTACTTCAGTATATGTCTCCTCAAAACAGCAGTGATGCCTTTGTCCCACCAACAAGCCAATAGAGATTCCTTAACACCAAAGTCTAGCGAAGACTCTGAGCTGCCCCCATGTCCACACTGGGTTTCCACCAGTCTGCACCTGGCCTTCTGCTGTCTCCCAAGGAACAGTCTATGGGAGCACTCTCTGACAGATTACTGAGACCACGTGTGGGGTACTCGGCAGCCACTGGCTGCACATGGCTGGGTGGGGGCAGGGAGCTTCTCACCTCCTCCCATGCTCATCACTTTGACTATAAACAGCCACATGTTGGGTGCCTACCACAGGGGAGGGGTGGCTCTAGGCTGGCCTTTCATTCCTTTTTTGATAATGATGAGTTCGTCTTTTTTGAATAAACAAATTATTCATCCAGCCTAGCTTTGTAACATTTAAAATCAAAACAAATATAAACACTATTTTCATCACCCAGATTTCTTTTAAAGCTGGGGCAGCCCATCCCTGTCCTCCCATGACCCACCTGTTGTTACGAGGCTGGAGACACATGCGGTCCAGGGTGTTGGGGTTGTGCAGCTCACATTCAGGCTTAGGCTTGCCCGAGTCCCTGCTCTCTTCACCTTTCACTTGCTGAGCTGCTGTCCTCTCCCACTGACTCTCTTGGTCATCGGTCACTGCCTGGGACACAACCCTCTGGACAGTCTCTGGCTCTTGCTTGCTGGGCAGAGCATTCTCGACAGTATTTCCTGCCTTGACATGCACAGTGTCTGTGGGTTTCTCCTCCCGATGCTTCTTTCTTAGGTGATTCTGGATGCCTTTCAGGGGCCTGTCAGGTGGCTCTTGCTCTCGCTTTCTCCAAAGGCAATTCTGAAGCTCCTTCAAAGTCAGGCCATCACTGTCATTGTCGGAGGTGTCCTCCTTTTCCTTGCTTCCTCTGGCCTTTCCAGAAGAGGCAGGTCGCTCCTGTACACTCAAGGAACCAGAGTGGGGGCCACTTTTCATCTCAGAGGTACTTCCTATCCTCCCTTCCAAGGCAGTTTCAACATCTGGGACTGGACAAGACATTGGCTCACTGGAATCTTCAAAGGAGACATGAGCGTTCTTCCTTCCTCGGCACTGAACTATTGTAAGGGATTCCTCCACTGGCTCGGTGCACTGTGACCACGTCCCACTGCATCCCAAGGCCAGGCTGTGCTGCCGTGGGGGCTGCTGCCCCTGTGAGCCTGCCTCCACATCTCCCACACTCTCTCGCTTAGCAACAGTTGTTCTTCCGCATCCCTGGGTTTTGATGAAGGCTTTCCTTGTGGGTTTCATCATCTCAGGTGCGTCCTCACTGCGTAGGTCACCTTTACCTTCCATACCTAATGAGAAAATGTAATCACATCATGACCAGCAAGCCACTGAGCAAAAAGATGACACAACCTCAACCACACACAAGAGGGAGCACAACCTGCCTAAACGTAAATAAGAACAGGATGAAATGGAACAATCCTCTACCTACAAGATGTGGGACTGTGCATGAAGTAAGCCCTGTTGACCAGTGTTTCATGAAGTGTGGCACGTGAAGGGTGGCACATAAGATGATTTCAGGAGACTCATTAAGGAAACTTTAATAGTTACATATGTAATGTTTGGTAGGAATAAACAGTCAGCAACTCAAATGTGTCCTGCTGCCATTTACCTGCTAAGGACAGGGCTTTACAAAACAGAGATCAGGGAACAAAGGAAATAGGCTCCAGCACAAGTTTGGTAAAGACAGGATCACAGAGTGAGGTCGACAGACAGCCAGCAAGGGGACTGGCCACATCTAATTGGCTCTGGAGTCCTAGGCTACAGACCACCCTGCTGGAGATTACATGTAGGGGAGAGGACCAGCTGAGCCCTGGCCTTTAGCTGCCCTGACCCAGGACCAGGAGGGATGCTGCTCTTGGACTCTCCATACCAGCCTTCCTGCTGGCTGAACTCTGAGTGATCCTCTTGGGTGCCATGTGGGAGAAGCACTGCTTTGATTCCACAACGTTGAGAGATAAGAAACAGGCATTGTTTTAGTACACTGAGTTTTTGGGATATTGTCAGCAGCAACAGATAACTGAGACACTTAGAAAATATGAACCTAGGCAATAGCTTTAAAGTATAACACTTTTCTCTATTTTTTTCACTTTCTAATAGGTTCTAGAGGATCATGTTTGTGAAACTTTTGCTCTTGTTTAAAACAACAAAACCTGAAAAACAGTACATACCATGAGAATTCTTTTCCAAGCTGTCCAGCTTTAATCACATTTAAATGCTAATGATTCTGGTTTCTGCGATGTTCCACCTGAGAGAACAGACAGGTATTAAATGAAAACCTTAAAAACATAAAACACACAACTTAAGATCACTTGCAACCTAAATTTTTCTTTTTGCTTCCATCTAAATGTTGTCACTTCCCAGTTTCCTATCCAGCTGTAGGTGCTGCCTGACTGCAAACCTGACCCACACACTCCTCAGTCACCCAGAAACTGGTGAGGCATGGACCACACCCCTTCCTTTATGCCCCAACATGGCTAAACTAAACCAGGCACCAACACTGACCCTGCATCAGCATGGAAACCCCAGGCCCCCAGTAGTGTGCAGAGGATCCTCTGTGATGGTGGCAACACAAAGGGGGGCTTACCATGCCAGCTGGGGACACTGGGCAAATCACACTGAGCTGCTCTCATCTAGGAGGCAATGCTGACCTGAAAAGGTCATAGGTTTTAAATGTGAGAAATAACACAAAAAGCAAAGACATGCTCCTTATCAGTACATACAGCAGAGCTGTTACTATACTACAGTATACTACATTATACTTGTAATAGATAATTATAATACAACACTAAATTACAATTGTTTATTCATTCTTGCTAAATATTTTACTTTTTGTGAAACAGTTTCTTTGCTTACACGAATCAGCAAACTTGCAGTAAATTTGATAGACATTTTAAAAGAAAGTCAAGTCCCAATTTTCTTATAACACTTTGAATTTCTACTAAAGATGCAGTCTGAGGAGCCTGCACCAAGAAGGGCATGTGGATGCAGTACCTCTACCGCTGGGACCTGCCTCTGTGGGGAAAGCTTTCTGTAGGAGGAATAAAGGGACGCTGTGAATCAAATTCTTTTTGTTTGTTTCTTGGGTGGCTGGCCGGTAAGGGGATCCAAACCACTGACCTTGGTGTTAGCATGTAAACCTAATTCTTAACAAATGATTTTCAAATGAAAACTTTAGGCAAAAGTTTAGAATATTTCAAATAAATATGAATGTTCCATTATGTCAATCTCCTTACAAATAAATCCCACTTTATTAACAGAAGACACAAACTTATTAAGTTAAAATTTAGTTATTACCATTTAACAGTACTGATACTTTACAAACCCAATAATGAAAGCTTGGATACTTTTTCTGCTGGAATCCTAAATACAAAACAAAAAACAAAAAGCAAACAAAAAAACCCCCAAAAACCTAGCTGACAAAATCTCTTGGTTCAAGTAGACAGCCAGGCCTCACAACACCGTTGTTGTTGGTCACTGTTCACAAATAACAGGATTCATATTTTCAACATCTCACTTTATCTAGAGATACTAAAAGAAAATTAAAAAATAATTTTTTATAACTCTTAAATAACTGTAACTAAAGCCACATATCAGTAGTTTTAAAATAAAAAGGCACTACACTTTCCAAGTGATCTTATATTTGAATGTACATTATGTTACCCACAAATACATCTGGGGTGTTAGAAAAAAGCACATAACACCTTCTTTAAGGACTTTATCACAGAAAGGCAGATATTACCAGTACACTCAGAGAGAAGGGACTTAGAGAGGCCGGGAAGGAGCGGACAATCTTGGGTTTGCCCAGGGGGGCTGGCAGAGGCACAGAAGATGAAGGCTCAGAGGTCAGCCATCAGACATCTCCTTCTTTCCAAGTATAAGCCTGCTTCAGAGGTGAACTCAGCTCAACAAAACCCAGCACAGAGCAGAGAAACACGAACAAAAGGTGAAAAGGCTGAACAAAATTGTATATGAATGTAACTATTCAAAAACTCACAATATTGTAGCTATGTCATCATTTTAATCAAAAAACTAAGAAAATCTTTAGAAGACTAATGTTTACAATTACTAAACATCAATGTGGCACAGTTAATCTATGTGTACTTAAATAACATTTCTCCTTCTAGATCCTCTTTCAATAGTCACACCTAAACACTCACTTGAGATGCTTTTATTTCTAGGTAGGACCTGAATATCTACCTTTTTCTAGCACATCTGCCCCAGAGCCCACCCTCCTGAGCAGTGCTTACCACCTCCTACCTTCTCACCTGCTCCAGCTGCCCCCTCGAACTGTGGTCTCCCTGGTGACCTCGGAACAGAGAGGAAAACATTCCGCCTCATCCTTTTAAAGAGACGGTGACCATTTAGTGTTCATTGATTAGCCCAATGACATCATCATGGTCACATAATCTCTTCAATGTAGTAAACCTACCCTCAAAATGCCTGCTTCAAGAATTCAGAAACTACCTGGAAATACATTTTTATATTTCACAAGACTGAACATTTATAAAAGCAATGTTCTCAGGAATGAAAAACCAGTTTTAAAAATTCAAATTCTATATTAATCTGAAAACATGTTTATGGATTTAAGTTCTGAATAATCAGAAAAAATATAGTTATTTCTGTTAAGTAGAATGAGATAAAGGACATATTCAGAACAGATGGGATCATTCCACATATGCAAAATTGATATCTTTTTATAATTTCTTCAACACTGGGAATCTAATATAAAATTTCAGTTAGCTTGTGAAATAAAAACATATGTATACCAAGGCAAAGTAAAACAAAAAATTGTTAAATTTCTAGCACAACTTAGAATTAGTGTATCACTCTACCCACTACCCAGCACATTACATGGGGAACATGGTCAATCACACCATATTAACACTTTTTTTCTCAATAGGAAGAGAAAGGTGGGCTTCTCTGAAACTGGGAAAGTAAACAAACTGTAGGGTAACACTGAATGTACTGAATTTAAAATTATCTTTCTACATTTCTAAGCACAAATTTCTTCTCAGCTGAAAACTGCTCTACTTCCTACTAACTAGAAGTTGGGATGATGCTATGAAATCTAAGGTTAAATATTATGTATGCATACATTTGTGCGTGCATGCGTGCGCATGCACACACGCATGCAGAAACCTGGACTGCCACAATGGAGCCTATTGTCCAGGCCCAGGACTTGAAGCACTGGGAACCTCTCCCCACTCCACCTCCCAGCCTGAACCACCTTGGCATTTGAGTATTCCAGCCCTACCCTGACTTCCTTCTGGTGGACCTGTATACCAGAAGTGGGAAATGTGGAGGAACACACTGCATCTGGCCAATAGGAAACACCCTCTGCCGATTGCAAAGATGTTCTGGCCAATGATAGAGGCCTGTGTATACATGCTGCTCTCCACTAACTTCCAGCCTTTTAATATAAAATGTTTGCTACATTGAGGCCTCTAGATGTAAAGAGGTTACCAATGAATGATAAAGTAAAGTTAAAAATGTCACCTCTTGTAAATGTCCATTTTTTTATTGTTTTGAACCCTAAGGCTATATTAAATAAAGTGATAAAAGTGGACATTATTGATTTGTTCTCAGGCTTTAAGGTAAAGCATCTAGTCTTTCACCATTAAGCATGATATTAGCAGTACTTTTATACAGGCACCCTTTTACAGGTCTAGAAAATTCCTTCCTATTCCTAATGTGCTAGAAATTTTATTATAAGTGGATGTTGGATATGTGAAATATTTTTGTGTCAATTGAAGTAATGTTTTTGTTGTTCTTTAGTCTATTATACTGTGTATTGTATTAATTGACTTTTGAATGTTAAGACAACGTTGCGTTTGTGAAATACTCTAATTTGGTCATGGTGTTGGTCATTTTTATATATTCCAGGACACAGTTTGGTAAAGTTTTTAAAGGACATCTGTGTCTGCATTCATTAGGGATGCTCATTCATATCATACCTTACATGTGATGCTTTTGTCTGGCACTGATATCAACATAGATCTCATGGAATGAACCGAGGAGGGTCCTCTCATTTTTTTTTTTTTGTGAAAAAAGGGGTTGTGAATAATTAATATTGATTCTTCTTCATATTTTCTAGAATTGATCATGCAAGACATCTAATTCTATGTTTTTCTTTGTAGAAAGATTTTAAAAATTATTTCAATTTCTTTACTTGTTGTAGGCCTAACTATATGTATTCCTTAAGTTTACTTCAATAATTTGTGCCTATCAAGTAGGTATGTCTCATGTGTCGTATTCCATGTTTCTAAATTTTCTATACTGTTGTCATAGAAGGTTCAGGAAGTGCAACATAAAAGAATGAAGCTTTGGTGTGAATAATGAATGACCAAAAGTTTCTTCTGATATAGGATAGAGAATATGACTATAATTACTGTACTTAATACTCATATTTCTTGTGTGAGTCAAACAGTTATTAAATCTAAAGGAAAACAGTGAAGCATTACATTCGACTTCGGATTTCATCAAGATAGCACATTAGCCTACCTCTGTTTTTAAATCAGTATTTACACACATCAGAGAAGCAAATTTTAATAAAAACAGATACAAAATAATTTGGTAAATGAAAAATAAATTAAACAAATAAAATTTGACAAATCAGAGTATTTACTTAGCCCTCCCAATGTTAGAGCTAAGAGTTTAAAATGTATAACAAAAAGATTCATGGAAAATGACAAAACTGACACATTTATAATCATATTAAGTGACATTACTACCATTACAGAAATAAAAAGTTTTGGTATACAACTAAATTAACATTAAAAATGACAAATAATTTTATTACAAAGTTTGACTAATTAGGCATGGAGAAAAATTGACAGCATTTTTTACTAGTAAGCAGAGGTTACATATTATATTCCAATATTAGAAGAAAAAATTTAAATAGCCAAGTTTTAGGTCTAAAATATTGTTAATTTTATGAAAGCAGAAATCTAACAGGTTACATTTTTAGGCAGTATAAAATAAAAACAGATACTTTAAATTAAGTTGGAACCAATAAGTAATTTCGAGCCACACGCAAATTTTATTTGACTAATATTATTAATTTATAAATCAAATGAAAAATCCAAACACATTATTTTTAGAGTTGGGGACATGATAATAAGGAAGGATGTTGATTGAAGCCAGAAGCCCTGAATTCAGGTAAATAGTTGGATGAATATGAGCTGAACATAACAGAAAAACAGTAAAACTGGCTGTATCCACGTTGGTACTGTTATAAATTTGTGTAAAACCTAAAATTAACTTTTCGTTATTGAAAAATAAATTACCTCTCACAAATTGTTATCACCACATGGTATATTTGGGAGAGGGGATGTTCCAAATTAAGGAACTTGGGATGTCTCATCAGATGCTGTTGGGTGCTGCACAATATCTACATGAAATATTTTACTCATGTGTACCCTGTGGATATTTGTGCTTTTAGGGAAAATGTTATGTATTCCCAAAATTTTTCATGTATACAATTAAAAGTCCTCAAGAAGCTTCAAGAATTCTTAAAATGCTAAACAGAGTTAAAGGAAATTATGAGAACGTCACAGGAGCAGAAGTAAATCCAGAGAACAATCTAGAATAATCACACTAAGAAGACCTTCCTTCAGATACTGACTGATCACAAAGATGTCAAATCCATGTGGATTTCTAACTTGTCCCCAGGAAAATTGAATAAACAAAAAAATAATGTGATTGCAGCCATCCTAAATGTGACATTTCAAAAAATTGTGAACCAGATTAAAAACTATAATGAACCCAAGAAAATAAGGACAAAGTATTGGAAAAAAATATACACAAAAGCTATGCATATTGGGATTATGTTTTGAAATTTTAAGCAAATACAATTTTAAAAAAAGAAAATCAATGTTAATTTTTGTGAAAATTGGAAACTATAAAATTTAAAAGAATATTTGAAAAAAAGCAAAATAGAAAATACACAGTATACAAACATATCCAGTTAATAAACAATGTACAGGTTAGCTATTAAATTAAACTAGGATGATGAGAGGTTTAGTGAACTAGAATATTGAGCAGAATTAATATAGCTAAAACAGTAAAGTGACACTTCATAAAATACAAATATAATTATACATAGATGAAGACTAAAAGTAAAACGCACCTAATTGTTTGGATAGAATGAAAATAATAATAATAAAAATTATCAAAACATGGTGATTTACAAATTTTTAAAAGATAACCAGACATAGATCTTTGAATTTTTAAGTGCATCATTTCAAAGGAGAGTTTTAAAAACCTTAACAGAAATAATAGTCAAGATTTTTAATGGCAAAAGGAAAAAAATCTTATAAGAAGTGAGAGAGAGAAAATCTACAAAGTGAGATAAATTTAAACACTTTCACAAGGAAAAACACTGTGATATTTGATACCAATAGAGGCTTCTTAAGATTATCCTTCAAGGGCTGGCTGGTCAGTTCACTTGGTTAGAGTGTGATGCTGATAACACCAAGGTCCACGTTTTGATCTCTGTAATGGCCAGCCACCAAAAACAAACAAAAATGTTTTCTTGTATGAAAGTTTGAGAATCACAATGAAAGACTGAGAGCCACAATACAGGAATATCCACTTATGGCGGATACTGAACTAAAGGAATCACATACTCCTTGGCAGCATCAGCTTCAGAAAGTAATTAGATATAAAAAGAAGTAATTCACACATTTTAATTAAATAAAACAGCAAATTCTTTGCTGTGTAAACATTTAACTGAGAGTATAAGAATCTATTTTTCAGCAAATATTTTCTATCACTAAGCTGTTAAAAATTGATACAACTTCTGTTGCATATTTTGCAGAACATTGATTATCCTCTTAAAAAAACTGAGCAGCACCAAAGTACCAACAGTGACAGATATTGATCACAATCCTCTGGCACCCAGGAGGACAGGGCCACAGGCCAATAACAGGGTTGAGAAGAATGAAATGTGGAAGGAAGTCCACTAGTACATGACCACAAAGAAACTCACTAGCAGCAGGATGGTCTGGGAGGCCCTTTTCTCTGGAAAGATTCTCAGGGACAGGCTGGTGCTACGGAAATGCTGGGATCACCTCTAATGCCTAGACTGTAAGACCAAGAGAATCACCATGTATGCACTTGAAGAATGATCACTTCAAAGGAGACATTGCTGGATCCTGTCAGAGTAAAAACATGTATGTAATACAGTTCATGGGTGAAAGTGAGCAGTAGTTAGCACTGCTATGTGGATGAGGGCCAAGTGGCAGGTGATCAGACCAGTGGCCTAGGCCTGTGATCCAGAAAGAGCGTGAAGATACAGACGAGAAGAATGAAGGTGCTGGCTATGAGTCCAATGCCAACTTGGAAAAGAAAGGCATTTTTAATAATATAAATTGAAACTGATCATTTTACTGGCAAAGAAGAAACATCTGAAAAAAAGGAATAGACCTCTTATCACTAATGTTATTTACCCCATAGTCAAAATTATCACCAACATCATTTGAACTTTACCCATTTATGCTGATTTACCTTCTTTTACATGAATTCTTAAAAGTACAGTCTGAATATTCTTTTATCTATCAAATACTCAATATATATTAATCACCAACACATCCACAATCACACATGTGCAGGGTGCACATTATCTATACTTCTGTAGCACCTGCGATTCACTGTTTAGAGAGCATTGCTTTACTATCTTTATTTAATTCTTGCCACCAGAGCAGTGATGTGCATATAAAAATAAACCATGGTTGTCTGTGAAAATGAACTGAAGTAAATTTCATGCTAATTAGAAAAGAATCACCCAAAAACGATTTTTTAATAAAAGTTGGGTGTGGTTTACCTTACATCAAATCCTTTGACACTTCTCCCTTCTTCATCAACACTCTATATTTAACTACCCTTGTCTTTACATGATGAGCATCGTGATGATGGAGCCTAATCTTCTTATCATAAAGTCAGCTGATTATTAACCTTGATTCTATCTGCACCTAAATTTCCCTTTGCCACATTCCCTAATATATTCACAAGATCAGGGGATTAGGGTGTGACATCTTTATGCCAACTGTATCTCCTCAAAATAATCCCAGCTCTCTCCCAGTTTACTTTCTATACCACAGACCTCCCATGTACAGTATTCATCTAATGAAGGAAATTGCTTAAGCCCTGCTCTCAATTTCAAGAGGGCAGTACTTTTATCTACTTTGTAACATTCACGAGATTGCATCAAAATATTTATATGGTGATTCTTTTCTTCAGACTTCAGTTATGAGGATAACCTCCTATGCCTTTAAAAATACTTAGGTCTCCAATAGTAAAGACAATTCCACTCCTTCCTTCCTTCCATCCTCCTTTCCTCCCTCCCTCCCTCCCTCCCTCCCTCCCACCCTCCTTCCCTCCCTTCCTTCCTTCCTTCCTTCCTTCCTTCCTTCCTTCCTTCCTCCCTCCCTCCCTCCCTCCCTCCCTTTATTTTAGATATTCATAAGATACAAACCCAATTGTCACCTCTTTTGCCCATAATGTGAGAGCCAGATTCATACTGGGGGCATACCCATTACCAGAAATTACTTTTATACCCTGTGTCCCTACCCAGTTATCCCCCAACCTTCCTCCCCTTCCCCCCGCCACTCCACTTTGTAGACCTAGGAATGATCCCTCCCTGTGTAAGACCAATGCAGACAATTCCACTCTTGTCTTAACCAAGAGATATCTGTATCAGAACCCTTTGTAAATGTTCACAGAATGATCCTGAAATCATTTTATCATGATATTTCCCTGAATTCAGGCATTATTATTTTATCAGATTAAACCAATCTATGGCTTAGAACAATTCAACTGTATGACACACACAAAAAATCCACACATTCACTCTATTTCTTTTTAGATAGAAGACTGTTCAATTAGATTTTAAGATTATACAGGCTCATAAATATAAATATGGAAAGCAATGCAGATAGCAGAAAGTGCTCTTGGGTCATCCTCAGAAAATTATAGCTGAAGCAGAACATTGTTCCACACGTATGACTTATGTATCTATGTATATCATAGATATATAATAAGCACATACACATATGTACATATATATATAACAGCATATGTTATCACATGCTAGATTAAGAATTTGAAGAAAGAACAAATATACATGGAATGCTTATATATATTTTTGCTCTTTCTTCAAATGCTTAATTTAGCAAAGAAGTCATTTATTTATCTCAACTGCCAGAACCAAAAAACTGGTAATCCCAACAATATACATCTGCACTCTCAGCTCAGTTGAAATCCGTTGGCATGTTCCACTTGGGAAAACACCAGGATAATATTGATTTATGCACAAAGGTCTCTACATTTTAAAGTTCACCATCTAGTGCAAGGAAAACAATATTTGGTCATGAACCACTAATATATGTGTAATTATTTAATAATTACACGTCTGAACCATTTTGTTATTGCCCTGTGTATATTATAGGCCATATACCAAAATGAAATAAAATAGTAGAAAAAGTAACATAGATAAGATTTTAATGTTTCTTTTCTCACCCCAAGGTATATGCAGTTCACTTCCTCTAACTCATGGCCCCACTCTGTAACCGAATATCACATCCTGAGCAAAGAGTGTATCTGCTACTCCATCATGTGCATCCTTCTCCGATGAGACTCTGGAGGGCACTGGTGCTCAGCCTGGACTGGGGAGGACTGTGGTTCCCATGAACTGGTGTTACCAGATAGATCACAAGACAGTCTGCTAAATATGAATTTCAGATACATAATGAAAGTCATTTCATAGATAATTATTATGAATTACACGTATATATAAAATATATAATATATCCCCAGATATTACATAGAAGTGTTATGTGCAAATATGCAAAGATTTTACAGTTATACTAAAAAGTTATTTGTGTTTCTTAATTTTACACTTTACTCTGTGTCCTGTATTTTTATTTGGTGAATCTGGCAACCCCAACATAAAATAATACTGGGATGTGAAAACATGGTACATACTAGGAGAAACAGGATAGAAGAAAAACTCATAGAGGTCGTATAGTCTAGTCTGAGTGTGAAGGAGAATTGGGGCCTAACACCTTAAAGGTCCTGATGCCTTGAAAAGTTACAAACCTGAATGCACATCTCAGCACTCACTGTGAGCAGTGACAACCAGGCTGTCCTTGGGCTGAGGGTGAAGTCCCTGAGCATAATCGGAAGACAGATGATGCAGATCAAGTTCATCCTCACTATTCTTACTTTCAACTTAGAATATTCTTAGTATTGTAAGCCCCAAAGAATATCAGCAGTCATAACTGTTGTAGGGAAAATAACATCATTACATGGACAAGGTACCAAAGACTGATCATAATATCTATGGATTTAGACCAGATGTCCAAAAAAGAGAATGAGTGTAATGAAAAGAGGAAGCCACTTACAAACCCAATGCTATTTGCATTAAGAAATATTTTATTTTTAGAAAATGAAGTTCAAGAACATTTATTTTCTCATATTTATAATAATATCTAATATTTAGACTTGTATTATTTTAGGAATGACATCATATTAACACATTCTTCACATTCTTCCCGATTTATATTTAAGTATAAACCTATGAGGGTACATTAAAAACTTCATGGAAAAAGAGAACTAAAAGATAATGGGAATCTTCCCATGATCTTTTTAATGTATCCTTATATAACACAAAACAACATCCTCTGTCTTATTTTATTGTTATAATAGTAAAAAATATCACATTCCTCATCAATTTCACTATATTTTATGCACAGCACTGTAAAACCTATGACTGGTCACTGTCCTCTATGCGCCAGGAAGCCTGGTCAGGATCAGTCATGCCCATCCTCAGACATCCTCCCTATACATGGAATGCAGGGGCTTTTAACAAGAGAGAATTTAAGACAAACTTCTCCAATGTTCAAGAACAAAAGTTTTCTACTCATCAAGTTTTTTAAGGTTATGATGCCCTTGTGAGCCACAAATGGACAATTTCTGCCACTTTCTTCTATTTTCTACCTTATCATGATTCCATCCTCTCTGTCTTCAATTTTAAAGACACATGAGCATTAGAAGGCATTAAACTGACTGAACTCACATGTTAACTTGTGAATTTCAACAACTAAATAGAAATTTACTTAATTTTTGTAAATGTATTTTCATATGGAGCTAATTACAATTTGAATCTTTCAGAGAGACAAGTAGGGAGACTAAATTTAGATTTTTTAATAAGGAAATGATATGTCACTCACATTTGTAAATTATTATTTTCTCATCACTGAACAATCTCATACAAGCTAATATATAGAACATTTTATGTTTTCAAAGATTTAGAAAACACCAAATATTAAATTTAAAGAAATATTTGAAATTATGATGAACATTACTATTCATTTACATAAGGTAGTCATTCACTCTATAGAGATTTGATATATAGCAGAAGATAATGTTTCCAGACAGTTTTCTGGGAACAACAAAAAACAAAACCCTGTATTCGCATATATATATATATATACACACACACATATATATTGTCATCTCATAAAATTTCATTATTATAAAATGTTAAAAAAGTCTCATGTTTTATGACATCATTAGCTACATAGTCCTAAAACATTAGAAATATACTAAAGGATCTCTAAACTTAAGAAAACACAGAAATCTGATTCAATTATTCTGAATTAGTTTAGATTTACCATGCCTTAAAAGATAAAAAAGGTTCATAATTTCATAAAATTTGTTGTTGTACTTATTTATTAAAATAGTCAAAATTTCAATTTAAATGTAACATCACAAAATTTCAAATTTCTTTCCACAAATCCATAATGTGCTGACTTTAACAAAAATGTATATTTTGTCTGGAAACACTTACTGATTACTTACAATTCAGTGAGATATAAGAACAAAATTATGAGAGAATTACAGACATCACTGAGAAAATCCTGCCTCCTTTCACCACCCACCTGAGTCTTGAGCTGTCACTATTAATGAAGCTGAGAAACAGATACTCACCCAGCTGAGTCCTGGAGTAATTATGTGCATGTGAATTGTGGTCCCTAAGACATGGCTGTAAGGAAGGAATGCTGTCAGCTCATCTCCCTCTAGGCGCACAATTTTTATGCCACCTGTAGATGCAGGACATCCCAGGCCTTGGGATTGTTAGAAACAGGAGTCAACAAAGAAAAAACAAGTTACCTTATTCCTGGAAAACAGCAGAGCAGGAGAAGCTGGGTTCCAAACATTTCCATGTGTGAACTCCATGTCTTAGGCAACCTTACCCATGAGGGTTGTCTGATCTCAGTCCTTATCGACAAAAACAGAATTAAACAATAGTTCAAAATTCAATTAATATTTTTTAAATTTTCAGGTCAGATTATCCAAAGTATCCTTGCTGACTCAGGAGATTCCTGGTGGCCTTCACACATGTTCTTCAGTTGCCCCTGAATTTCAGGATTTCAGAGTCTTTATACTACTTTTTTGGGAATGGAAAAAAATGGACCTTCATGTAACTTCCTAGGCAATGGACTCTTTCTTCACAGGACACAGCCCTGAGCCAGCAAACATGGTATAGGATCCAGAATGCATACAACATTTTATGCCCATGGCCCAACCAGTTTGGGAGGTGCATTTTGGAGGACAGAGAGAAAAGATCCACTCAAGCACCACAGAGGGACGGAATGTGCACTGTCCTTACCAAGATATCTTATTTCTTTTTTTAAAATTTAATTTAATTTTGTCAATATACAACGTGTTTGATTACTGTGGCCCATTACCAAAACTTCGCTCCCTCCTCCCTCCCAACAACCTCCTATCTGTTCGCTTGTCATAGACTTCAAGGAATTGTAATTGTAATATCTTCTTCCCATCTCCCATTTGTGTATTTATTTATTTTTAGCTCCCACCAATAAGTGAGAACGTGATATTTCACTTCCTGTGCCTGACTTGTGTCACTTAATATAATTCACTCTACGTCCATCCATGTTGTTGCAAATGGCAGTATTTCATTCATTTTATAGCAGAGTAGGGTTCCATTGTGTAGATATACCACAGTTTCCATATTGACTCATCCAATGATGGACATTTGGGCTGGTTCCAATTCTTAGCTATTGTACATACAGCTGCAATGAACGTTGGAGAACAGGGATGCATTCAACTTGATGATTTCCATTCCTCTGGATAAATTCCCAGCAGTGGGATAGCTGGGTCATGTGGTAGATCGATCTGCAATTGTTTGAGGAACCTCCATACCATTTTCCATAGACGCTGCACCATTTTGCAGTCCCACCCACAATGTATGAGAGTTCCTTTTTCTCCGCAACCTCGCCAGCATTTATCGTTCACAGTCTTTTGGATATTACCCATCCTAACTGGGGTGAGGTGTTATCTCATTGTGGTTTTGATTTGTATTTCCCGAATGCTGAGTGATGTTGAGCATTTTTCATGTGTCTGTTGGCCATTTGTATATCTTCCTTAGAGAAATGCTTATTTAGCTCTTTTGCCCATTTTTAATTGGCTTACTTGTTTTTTCGTTGTAAAGTTGTTTCAGTTAACTGTATATTGTGGATATTAATCCTTTGTGAGATGTATATTTCGCAAATATTTTCTTGCACTCTGTTGGTTGCCTTTTAACTCTGTTAATTGTTTCTTTTGATGTGTAGAAGCTTTTTAGTTTGATATAATCCCATTTATTCATTTTTCCTTTGGTTGCCCGTGCTTCTGGAGTCATATTCATGAAGTCTGTGCCCAGTCCTACGTCCTGAAGTGTTTCTCCTATGTTTTCTTTAAGTTTTATTGTTTCAGGGTGTATATTTAACCCTTTAATCCATTTTGAGTTGATTTTAGTATATGGTGAAAGGTATGGGTCTAGTTTCATTCTCCTGCATATGGATATCCAATTATCCCAGCACCATTTGCTGAAGAGGCAATCTCTTCCCCAGTGTATAGACATGGTGCCTTTGTCAAGATCAGATGGCTATAGCTGTGTAGGTTGATTTCTGGATTCTCTATTCTATTCCATTGATCAGTGTGTCTGTTTTTATGCCAGTACCATTCTCTTTTGGTTATTATAGCTTTGTAGTACAGTTTAAAGTCAGGTAGTGTTATGCCTCCAGCTTCATTTTTTTTTTTTTTTTTTTTTGCTCAGCATTGCTTTGGCTATGCGTGGTCTTTTGTTATTCCATATAAATGTCTGGATAGGTTTTTCCATTTCTGAGAAAAATGTCATTGGAATTTTGATGGGGATTGCATTGAATTTCTAGATCACTTTGGGTAGTATAGACATTTTCACAATGTTGGTTCTTCCAATTCAAGAGCATGGGATATCTTTCCATCCTCTTAATTTCTCTCAGCAGTGGTTTGTAGTTCTCATTACAGAGTATTTTCACATCCTTGGTTAACTCAATTCCTAAGTATTTTATTTTTTGGTGGCTATTGTAAATAAGCAAGCTTTCTTGATTTCTCTTTCTGCATGTTCACTATTGGGGAATAGAAACGCTACTGATTTTTGTCTGTAGATTTTGTATCCTGCTCTTTTGCTGAAATCATTAATCAACTCCAAAGTTTTTCTGTAGAGCTTTTAGGCTGTTCGATATATAGGATCATGTCATTTGCAAACAGGGACAGTTTGACTTCATCTTTTCAAATCTGGATGCCCTTTATTTCCTTCTCTTCTCTGATTGCTCTGGCTAGTACTTCCAGCACTATGGTGAATAGGAATAGTGAGAGTGGGCATCCTTGTCTAGTTCCTCTTCTTAAAGGAAAAGTTTTCAGCTTTTCCCCATTCAGGATGATAGTGGCAGTGGGTTTATCATATATGGCTTAAATTATGTTGAGAAACTTTCCATCTGTACCTACTTTGTATAGAGTCTTTATCATGAATGAGTCTTGCAGTTTATCAAATGCTTCTTCAGCATTTATAGAGATGATCACATGGTCCTTGTGTTTGATTTTGATATGATGTATTGCATTTATTGATTTGCATATGTTGAACCAACCTTGCATCCCTCAGATGAATCCCATTTGATCATGGTGTATAATTTTGTATATGTGTTGCTGTATTCTGTTAACTAGTATTTTGTTGAGGATTTTTTGCATCTATATGTTTATCAAGGATATTGGCCTGTAGTTTTCTTTCTTAGTTGTGTCTTTACCTGGTTTTGGTATCAGGGTGATGTTTGCTTCATAGAATAAGTTTGGGAGAATTGCCTCTGTTTCAATCTTTTGGAAGAGCCTGTACAGAATTGGTGTCAATACCTCTTTGAATGTTTGGTAGAATTCTGCTGTGAATCCATCTGGTCCTGGGCTTTTCTTTGTTGGTAGTCTTCTGATAACAGCTTCAATCTCTTTTATTGTTCAGATTTTCTACATCTTCTTGGCTCAGATTTGGTAGTTTGGGTGGAGAAATTCATCCATTTCCTCCAGATTTTCAAATCTGTTGGCATATGGTGGTTTATAGTAGTCTCTAATAATTCCTTGTATTTGAGAGGTATCAGTTGTTATGTAACCTTTTTCATTTCTAATTTTTGTTATTTAGGTCTTCTCTCTTCTTTTTTTCGTTAGCCATGCTAATGGTTTGTCAATTTTATTTATCTTTTCAAAAACCAACTTTTTGATTCATTTATCTTTTTTACTGTTTTGGGGGCTTCAATTTCATTAAGTTTTGCTCTGATCTTAATGATTTCTTTCCATCTGCTAACATTGGGTTTGGATTGTTCTTGTTTTACTAGTTCTTTAAGTGAAGTATTAGGTTGTTCACTTCACTTTAAGTGAAGTATTAGGTTGTTCACTTCCATTCTTCGGAAGTAAGCATTTAATGCCATAAATTTCCCCCTCAGTACTACTTTTGCAGTATCCCACAGGTTTTGGTATGAGATATCATTGTTTTCATTCATTTCAATAATTTTTTTGGTTTCCTGTTTGATTTCTTCTTGGGCTCATATGTCATTAAGTAGAATGCTGTTTAATTTCCATGTGTTTGTATTTGATTTCTAATTTTAATCCACTGTGGTCTGAAAAAATATAGGGGATAATTCCAATTTTTTTGAATTTGTTTAGACTTGATTTGTGACCTAACATGTGATCTATCCTGGAGAATGTTCCATGTGCTGATGAGAAGAACGAATATTCTGAGGTTGTTGGATGGAATGATCTGTAGATATCTGCCACGTCTAATTGGTCTACAGTGTTGTTTAGATCTTGTGTTTCTCTGCTGATTCTTTGCCTAGATGATCTGTCCAGTATTGACAGTGGGTGTTCAGGTCCCCTGCTATTATGGTATTAGTGTCTATTTCCTTCTTTACCTCTAATAGGGTTTGCGTTATAAATCTGGCTGCTCCAATATTGGGTGCATATATATTTATGATTGTCATGTCTTCTTGATGGATGATGAATCCTTTTATTATTACGTAGTGGCCCTCATTATCTCTTTTTATGGCTTTTAGTTTAAAGTCTATTTTATCAGACATAAGAATAGCTACTCCAGGTCATTTTTCATTTCTGTGTGCATGGTAAATCTTTTTCTATCCTTTCATTCTTAGTCTATGTGAGTCTTTATAGGTGAGGTGGATCTCTTGAAGGCAGCATATAGTTGGGTCCTACTTTTTAATCCAGTCAGCCAGTTTGTGTGTTTTGATTGGGGAATTTAATCCTTTTACATTGAGTTGTTATTGAAAAGTGTTGATTTATTCCCAGCATTTTATTGATTTTTGTTTGGATGTCTTAAGTGTCTTTTGTTCCCTTCTTTCTGATTTAGTGTTTGTCTTCTGCATTTGTTTGTTCCTTGGGATGCACATAATTTTTTTTTCTCTTCATTGTTGGCATTTTTATTTTCCTAGTGGGATTTGATTTTTCTTGAGTTTTTAAGGCAGTCAGTTATTTTTCAAGCCCAGTACTCCCTTGAGAATTTCTTGTAAGGGTGGTCATGTGGTAGAAAACTCCTGCAGTTTTTGTTTGTCTAAGAAATATACTATTTCTCCTTCATTTTGGAAGGATAGCCTTGTGGGGTTGGGTATTCTTGGCTGGCAATCTCTGTCTTTTAGTATTTTCAATACATCATCTCATTCCTTTCTGGCTTTTAGGGTTTGTGATGAAAAGTCTGATGCTAGTCTGACTGGAGCTCCCTTATAGGTGATTTGATGCTTCTCTCTTGCAGCTTTTAAGGTTCTCTCTTTCTCTTTGAATTTTGCCAGTGTGACTATAACATGTCTTGGAGAAGACCTTTTTGAGTTGAATACAGTTGGGGATCTTTGAGCTTCCTGAATCTGAAGATTTGTGTCTTTTGCTATACCTGGGAAGTTTTCTGCCACTATTTTGTTGAATATGTTTTCAATGCAATCTCCTTTTTCCTCCCCGTCTGGAATACCCATGACTCAGATATTTGAGCGCTTAAGGTTGTGTGATATCTCTCTTAGATTTTTTCCAATGTTTCTAATTCTTTCTTCTTCTTCTTCTTCTTCTTTTTTTTTGTCTGCCTGTGTTATTTCAAACAGCCCATCTTCAAGGTCAGAAGTCCTCTCTTCTGCTTCTGAAAGCTTGCTGGTTAAACTCTCTGTTGTGTTTTGTATTTCACTGACTGAATTCTTCAGCTCAGCAAGCTCCGCTACATTCTTTTTCAGGGCATTGATTTCCTTGTACATTTCTTCTTTTAGGTCCTGTATACTTTTCCTCGTTTCATCGTGTTCTCTACCTGAGTTCTCTTGTACCTCATTTAGTTTCCTTAGAATTATCACTCGAAATTCCTTGTCAGACATCTCAAGGGCTTCTTCTATAGGATCTAGAGCTTGAGAGTTATTACCCTTTGGTGGTATACTTTCTTGATTTTTCACATTTCTAGTATCTTTCCTTTGATGTTTAGTCATTATGGCAGTTTATTTCATGGTCCACTGGCTCAACACTATTGTCTGGCTAGGATGCTGCTGGGGCTGCCAATTTGGCACAGCTGCCTCAGTGTCTGCATGTTTGCCCACTTGTGCCTTGGATGCATGTTCACCTCGGGTCTTGGGCCTCTCTGGGGAGGCACTTCTCTGGTCAGTGCACACTCAGCCACGCTGCGGATAGAGTTGGGCAGAGGTGAGGCCTACCTGCTGTGTCACACATTGGCACCACAGGACATGTGGTCTGTGTGGATCTTGGGCCTTTCCAGAGGTGCACATCTCTGATTGGCGTGCACTCTGCTGGGCTGGGGCTGGAGTCAGGAGGTGGCAGCAAGGCCTACCTGCCCAGTCATGTGCTGGCACCATGGGCATGTGGTCTCCGCAGATCTCGGGGCTCTCCGGCAAGGCACCTCTCTGGTTGGCACTCACTTGGTCAGGCTGGGGATGGAGTCAGGTGGCGGCGGCGATGCCTACCTGCTGGGTCGCATGCTGGCAACGCAGGGCGCATGGTCTACACAGATCTTGGGCCTCTCTGGTGGGGTGCCTCTCTGGTCAGCGTGCACTCAGCCAGGCTGGAGATGGAGTATTGCAGTGGTGAGGCCTACCTGCTGGGTCACGTGCTGGCACCACAGGGCATGTGATCTCCACGGATCAGATATCTTATTTCATCAAGGACATCAGGCTCATGCGGTGGTATGTTCTGCCACCCTCTCGGTCTCCTGTGTTGTTTCCACTCACAGACATGTTTTCCTTCCCACACTCTGCACTACAGTATGTGGAATAAAATAATTAGGGCATCCTGAGCATCAGACAACTTGTATTTGCTTCTGTGACACCCATCAACTACATCTTTGTCATAACTATCTATAATTTTAACCTTACCTTTAGTCATGACTCCCATGGGTGTGGTAAACTTTCTTAAATACCATATGATGCTAAATTGGAGACATTTTCCCACTGAACTTACAGATCCTTCCTGAAAGCAACAGGTCTAAGTGTGTTTGGATTCAGCATGGTGCACCTCTCATGTGCCATCTTTGATGCTGTAACAAATAAATCCTCCATTTGGCTGCAGTCAGGACCACTTGATCCCCAGACTTGTACTGTCTTCAATTACAGTTCTCCCTGCCATCTTCATCCCGGTCCCATCTATCATCAGCTGCCATCACTATGACCTCGGTGTTCAATCCAGTCAGCTCAATCAGGTCCTGATCTATTTTTACTCTTGGAAGCTTTTCAACTCCTTCTTTATAAATGTTTTTGTCCCATATTAAAAAAAAAAGAAAGCAAAACAAAACAAAAAAACTGTTCAAGAATTTTATACTCACAAAAAAATATCTATTATGAATAATGGTTAAATAATAACATTCCAGATGAATAAAAACTGAGCCAAATTGTTGCTAGCACACAGACATTATGAGAAATACTAAAAGAATATTTTCAGGCTGAAAACAATTAAGCTCGGAAAATAATTTCAGTGCATAAGGAAGACAAAAAGCACTAGTAAACATAAGTATACAATTATAAGATAGAATAAGTGAATTTTTAAATCTTTAATTTAAGGGGACTATGAAACAGAGGGTATTCAAGGATCGCCTCAAAGCCTCACTCTTTCACCTTATTTTTATACATCTACTACCACAACAGCGGCAGAAACATGGAATACTAAAAGTAATGAGCAAATTCATACATAAATAAAAAATTATCAAAACAGAATGAAAGAGTAATAGAATTACTTTAATAGGACTAAAAATGTAAAGATATTAAATTAATTTAAAAATCCTTCAGATCAAGATCTGAAAAGAATATCCCAGATTGTATTGGTGTCATTGTCACCATGTGATTGCCTGCAGCACCTCGGGCCCCTCCCAGAAGAAGATCCTCACCAAATGTGTCCCCTGGAATGTGGACTTCCCAGTTTCCAAATGATGAAGTTTGGATGTGTGTCCCCTCCAAAACTCATGTGGAAATTTGATCTCCAATGTGGCAGTGTCAGAAACTGATTGAGTCATGGCCCTCATGGATGGATTAATGCTTTCCCTGGGGGAGGAGGGGTAGTGAGTGAGTTCTCACTCTATTAGTTCCCATGAGAGTTTGTTGTACATAGGACCCTGGCACCTCTTGCTTCCTCTCACCATGTGATCTGTTCGTACCCACCAGCAGCCTGCACTTTCTGCCATGAGTAGAAGTAGCCTGAGGCCCGTGCCAGATGCAACTGTCCCAGAATCATAAGCCAAATAAATCTCTCTTTTTTATAAATCACTGAGTCTCAGGTATTTCTATTATAGCAACACAAAATGGACTAAGACATGAAAAGTGTAAGAAATAAATTTTGTTTCTTTATAAGTTATCCAGTTTCAGGTATTCTTTTATAAGCAACAGAAAACTGCCTCATACAGCCACAATCCAAATTCAAATAGTATACATTAAACATGCAATTTTTTGTTTTTATATCAATTGTAGCTTTACAAAAATGTTAAAAAACAATAAGCATAAAGCACCATATAGATAAAAGAAAATCTCAACTGACACAGAAAAAACTTTGACTATATCCAGCAACCACTTATAACTAAAACCCTAAACAAACCAAGAATTACAGTAAACTTCTACAAACTGATATATGGCATGGATGAGAAGCCTACCATAAACATACTTAATGGCAAAAATAGAATGCTTTTCCCATAAGATTGGGGACAGAGCAGAACTGTTCACTTTTACTACTTCTATTCAACACTGTACTGGAGGTTTTTGTTAAAAACAAAATAAAACAAAACAAAAAACTGTCAATGAGTGGAAGGAAAGACCTGGTGTTATAACAACTAGTATTCAGCAATCAAAATGATTTAAATACTGATACTTGCTACAACAGGGATGGAGCTAAAAAACATTAAGCTGGCAGAAAGAAACCAAACACAAAGGGTCACATACTGTGTGAATCCATTTAAAAGACATGTCCAGAAAAGGTCAATCTCTAGAAACAGAGTAGAGATCAGTAGTTATGTACATCTCAGGGAAATGGGAAGTGACTGCAAATAGCATGAAGCTTTTGGGGAGGCTAATGGAAATGTGCCAAAGTTGGACAAAACTTATGGTCTTATAACTGTGCAAATATACCACAAAACAGAAGATGTGCACTTAAAACATGATAACTGTCTCAGCAGCCTGGGTCCTGAGGTGTACGCTTCTGAGAGGCACCTGAATTCCATCCCAGAAGAGTACATATAGGACTTATGCCTGCCTCTGCCCATGCATGATGGGGGCTGAAGCCCCACAGGTGCCACTGAGTGACAAGGGGCACCTGAGGCTCCAAGGACTGCTGAATGCACGTGATCTCTCTCTCTCTCTCTCTCTCGGTCATTGTGGAAAACTGGATATCCACATGAAAAAAATTCAGATTGGACTCTTATGTTACACAATACACAAAATCAACTCAAAATGGATTAAAGATTTACAAATAGGACCTAAAATGATAAAACACCAAGAAGAAAATGGGAAAAGTTCCAGGACATTGGTTTTGACAATGATCTTTTTGGATATACACTAAAAGCACAAAAACTAATGGAAAAATAAAGGGGGACTATATCAAACTAAAAAGTTTCTGCATAGCAAAGAAGATCAATAAAAGGAAAAGGGGAACTAAGAAAATATTTGCAAATCATATTTTCAGTAGGAGAGTAATATCTAAAATACATAAGGAACACATAGAACTCAATAGCAAAAACAAACGAACAAACAAACAAACAAAAAAACCCACCAAATAACCCAAATAAAAAATGAGTAAAGAGTCTGAACAGATATTTTTTCCAAAGAAGACATGTAAGTGGCCAACATGTCTTTGAAAAAGTGCACAACATCACTAATCATCAGGGAAATGCAAATGAAAGCCACAGTAAAATACTACCTCACAACTGTTTGGCTATTATCAAAAAGTCAAAAGATAACATATATTGGCCGGGATGTGGAGGAAAGGGAAACTTGTAAACCGCTGGATGGAATATAAATTGGTACAGCCATCATGAAAAACAGTATGAAGGTTTCCCAAATAAAATTATAAATAGAACTCCCATATGAGCTAGCAATCCCACTTCTCAGTATTTATCAAAGGAAATAAAGTCACCATCTCAATGATACCTGTACTTTCATGTTCATTTCATCATTAGTCATAACAGCAAAATATAGACCTTAAACAAAGAAGAAAATCCTGCCATTTGTGATAATATGAATACAAAAGGAAAGACCTGGAGGACATTAGAAGAAGTGAAATAAGCCAAACACAGCATGTACCAAATCAGAAAACAAAGCGATACATAGGAAAAAACACTGCCCAAAAAACAACAAAAAAAAAACTAAACCAGGATCCCCAAACAGTACCCATTAGGTCTTATCCATGGATAAAGAGCAGTGGGGTTTGACAGGAGGAATCTTATCACTACTGGTATGTACTCTGCTGGGTGCAGAGGGTGATTCTTCTAGACTCTCTTCTCTCTTGGCTCTAACTCCAGGAACAATAGCCAGCCCTTTCTCCCCTAATCAGGGTGCTCTGGCACCTTTAATCATAGACATTGGGTCCAAAATAGGTCCCAGGAATACGTCACTAAAAGAGTATAAGTCCCTTTAGCACTTTTCATAAGTTATCTCTATGATCCTCAATAACTTTGAGTTACCTGATAATCACCCAGTTTCTGGAGCTGCAGAGCTGAATGCCATAATAAGGACTGGTCCAGATCAACAGTCTGTTTCCCTGTGACACTCATATGTCATCTCCTGAAGAATCACAGGAGGCAACATGAAACAGGGTGCTTAATTGGGGTGGGAGGTGTAACCAAATGTTAGAAGCTCAGTAAGTGTTTGTTGAATTAGAAAGTTAACATAACTTGAATTTAAGATGATAGAGAAAACAATCAAAATGAAGCATGTTTTCCAAAACCCACTGTCTTAAGTTTCTTGAAGTTGGTGTGGACGTCTTGTTCTTCAGATAAACATTTGCGGTAGAACTGCTGATTCACGGATCCATGTATAACCTGCTGGTTCTAATAAGCCGTTTAGATATTGTTAAGTATAGCTGAGGCATGAAGCTTATGCTTCAGATTGTACACAGACGCTTTTGGCTGCCATTTGTAATCAGTAACCAATGATTGTGATTCTTCTGTTCCATGAGAAAAAAACAAATGGAGCTTTCTCCTCCCTTTCAAAACTCCCCTATAAAATGCTTTGCTTGTAGCAAACTATGAAGCACTTTCCAACTGTTGGTTAGTGTTTTCTCGGTCAATCCTCACATTTGGCTGCCTATAAACTTCTCTAAAAATATTTTCCTATACAGCCGTAATAGTGGTTGACAAACTTTATACATATGAATTTTTCTTATGTAATTTAAATCTTTAAAAATAACACTTTTTATTAGCATATTATTTCACATCGTAAATTTTCTTTATGCCCCTTACTCGACCCCTGCCCTCCCCCCATAACTGGTATCCTTAGGTTTGTTCTCTCCTTCTGAAAGTTCAACATATTATTGTGGTCTTTTCTTTCTTTCTTTTCTATCTTTCCTTCTTTCTTAGCACTCTTAAAATTAAACATATACCATTTCATGGAGGCATTTAATGGATACCAAGTGTGTTCTCTCACTAGAATGGTATAATATTAAGCTTTCAAATATTTGCCACTTTGTGCTGAAAGTCACAATTTACTTGCCCACATTCAAATTGTGGGGGTTATACACTTTACAGTCACTGTAATTGTTAAAATGAACGTATCTGTATGAAACTCTTTATCTGTCTGTGTAAGTTTTTCCACAGGACTGACCCCCAGAGGTGGTAAGTCCTTGGATAAAAAGGGAAAAACAAACACCTTAAAACTCTTGATAGAAGTTTCTAAAATGTTTTTCGGAAAGTTTGTATAGTTTAACCTCCTACCAGCATTTCACTGTGTTTGTTTAGCACCCATCGTTGTTTACAGTAATGGTAACTTGAAAGGGGTCACAAGAGTGGAAGTGAAGAAAAAGTGACAGACTTGACAGGTTTATTCAAGCCAAAACCAAGAATATCAAATATTTGGTTGGTCCATGAGAGGTTAATAAGATTTTTCTGATAGAAAACATAAAGGAAAAAAAAGATTTTTTTCTTTTGTATTGTGAGTTCTTGTTATTAGGATTGTTATTTGTTTGTTTTGTTTTGTTTTTATTGGAAAAGGCAGTATTATGTGTTTGAGGAGATAAGTTTATAAATCAGAGAGTCCAGAGGAGAGTCCCATAAGATACAGGAGTTCTGCTAGGATAGGAGAAAATCCAGAACTGACTAGAAACACTGAGCTAAACAAAGGCTGTCTAAAGAGAGAATATCAATAAGAACAAACAGCAAGTCTTCAACACGTCATTTAAACTGTTGCATTTGAACACAAAAAAAGAACTAAAAGGAAGAGCAAGAGAGGATGATGAGAAAGCAAGAAGTCAGTGTCAACTTAAACCATGGAGATGTGTAAGCAGCTACTGGGAGGTAAGAAGTAAGGTAAAGACACAACTCACCCGTGGACAGAGCCAGGAAGACATAGTTGACCTGAACAAGGTGAGGTTTACTTCACCACTCCCTTGTGGAGCAGACCAATAACTTCATGTTTCTTCTTTACACAAAATACATTCATTACATTTCAACAGTCTCAAAAGTCTTAACACATTTCAACATCAACTCTATCGTCTCTGGTCCAAACTCTCATCTACATCTTCTAAACCATGTCCAGGTAAGATTTGAGGTATGATTTATCCTGAGGCAAAGATTATCTCCAGCTGAACCTGTGAAACCAGACAAGATATCTGCTTCCAAAATAAGATGGTGAAATAGGCATAGGGTTTAAATTCCCATTCTTAAAGGAAGAAACAGGAAAGAAAGAAGGATTATTAGACCCAAGCCATTACAAAACCTGGCAGTACAAATCCATCACATCTTAAATATTGAAAATTATTCTCTTTGGGTCTGTGCGCTGTCTTACAGGCCCACTGGGGGGCAGTGTCACCCCAACAGCCCTGTGTGGCAGTCCTGCTGTTTTAGCCTGGTGGGATACCACCCCCAATGCTCTCTGCAAGGGTCCTACCCCTGAGCTCCTATGTGACTTTCCTGCCAAAATGACATTCTAGTATAGACCAATACATGTGGTTCTGCTTAGCACAGAAGGCCCCTTTGAAACAGAGGTGGAAATACCCGTACCCCTGAGGCACATATACTTTGAGCCTATGATGGTAGTGGTAACCTTGATAATCTTCAAAATGCCTTTTGGGTCCTTCTCTTTTCTTGAGAGAGAGAGTGTATGTTTGCAGCCAAATATCTCTATTGGTCCTGTCCTTTAAAATTCTAGAAATCTGATTCTAAGAGAAGAGAAGCACACACAGCCCAGCAGGCACCGAGGTGAGCTGAGACCTGCACAGCACCAGGAGCTTAGTCTACTTTTCCTTTTCAGGAAAGCTAGAACAGGAGCCAAGGTGGTTTAATATATAGATACTGCCAGACCTTCTGTAACCACAAAGACAGTTCACCACTACAGTAGCTGCCAGGGCCACTCTACAGGCAACCTGCCAATAACTTGACTACATTGACATGAGAAGAGTCACCAGTAGAGCCTGCGAATAGAGGAGGAAGTCTTTATCCACACAGCCAAATCCAG
This sequence comes from Cynocephalus volans, assembly GCF_027409185.1. Lineage (NCBI taxonomy): Eukaryota > Metazoa > Chordata > Mammalia > Dermoptera > Cynocephalidae > Cynocephalus > Cynocephalus volans. The sequence continues at coordinate 42,926,741 of NC_084463.1, read as the reverse complement.
AGTAAAAGAAAAAGCAAGTCCTCTACCAGATAACCAAACATCAATGGAAAACTACTAGTACAAAAAAGAAGAAAAAAAAAGAAAGAAGATATGACACCACCAAAGGAAAACAGTAACTCTCAAATTCCAGACCCCATAGAACACAGAATCCTTGAAATGTCTGAAAAAGAATTCTGAGCAATTATCTTAAGAAAGCTTGAAGAATTAAAAGATGACTCCATTAGAGAATACAAGGAAACAAGAAAAACTACCTAGAATATGAAGGAGGAAAATTACAAAGAGAATAATACCTTAAAAAAGAATGTAGAACTCCTAGAAATGAAAGATTCACGTATTAGAGTAAAAAAAAACTACAAAAAGCTTAAGTGGCAGGCTAGAGCAAGCAGAAGAATTTCACATCTTGAAGATGGTCTTTTTGAAATAACCCAGACCAAAAAAAAAAAAAAAAAAAAGGAAAAAGGAATTAAAAATAACAAAGAAAATTTGAGATAGCAGACAACCTCAAGCACTCTCACATCTAAATTGTGGGTATTCCAGAAAGGGAGGAAAAAGGAAAAGGTATTGAAAACCTGCTCAAGGAAATAATAACAGAAAACTTCCTGGGGGTAGGGAGAGATGCAGACCTTCAGATCCAAGAAGCTCAAAGGTCCCCAAAAAGATACAATCCAAAAAGATCCTCTCCAAGACACATTATAGTCAAATTTGCAAAGCTCAAAGACAAAGAGAGAATTCCAAAAGCAGCAAGAGAAAAATGTCAGTCACCTATAAGGCAACCTCTAGCAAAATAATAGCAGACTTCTCAACTGAAATCCTACAGGCTAGAAGAAAGTGGAATGATATATTCAAAACAATAAAAGAAAAAAATTGACAGCCAAGGATTCTTTACCCAGCAAGGCCTCCTTCAGAAATGAGGGAGAAATAGTGTAATTCCCACACAAACAAAACTTGTGGGAGTTCACCACCATATGACCAGCCCTGCAAGAAATTCTTAAGGGAGTTCTGTATCTGGAATCTGAATAATGAATGTCACTACCACAGATAGATATACAGCAAAGAGCAAAACCTGCTGTCAAAACAAAAATGCCAGTGAGAAAGAGCAAAAATCTAAATCATGCCACCTCAAATATCCAACGAACAAAGAAGACAAATAAAAGGGGAAGTAAGGATCAAAAGACATTTAAAACATCTAAACAAAAGGCAATTAAATGAAAAGAATTAAACAATATCTGTCAGTAACCACCTTAAATGTGAATGGATTAAATTCCTCATTCAAAAGGCACTGATTTACTGATTGGATTAAAAACCTAGACACAAGTATATGCTGTCTTCAAGTGACCCACCTCACCTATAGAGACACACACAGACTAAAAGTGAAGGGATGGAAAAATAGATACCACGCAAATGGAAACCAAAAATGATCAGGAGGAGCTACTCTTATATTGAATAAAGTAGACTTTAAACCAAAAATATATAAAGAGACAAAGAAGGAAACTATATAATGATAAAAGGATCTATCCAGCTAGAAGAAATAACAATCATAAATACATATTAACCCAATACTGGAGCACCCAGGTATATAAAGCAAACATTCTTAGACCTAAAGAAAGAAATAGGCCCTAATACATTAATAGTGGGTGACCTGAACACCATTCTCTCAGTATGGTACAGATCTTCTAGGCAACAAATCAACAAAGAGACACAGGATTTAAATTACACATTAAACCAACTGGACCTGGCAGATATACAGAGAATGTTTCACCCAAGAAGTATAAAATATACTTTCTTCACATCAGCTCACAGAACATTCTCCAGAATAGACTACATATCAGGTCACAAATCTAGTCTCAACAAATTTTATAAATTTGAAATCATTCCAAGTATCTTTTCAGACCACAATGGAATAAAATTGGAAATTAATAATAGGCATAACTCTGGAAACTATATAATTACATGGAAACTAAATAATAGGCTCCTGAAAAACCAATGGGTCCGAGAAGAAATTAAACAGGAAATCAATAAATTTCTAGAAACTAATGAAATTAAAGATACATCATACCAAAACCTGTGGGATACTGCAAAAGCAGTACTAAGATGCAGATTTATTGCAATTAATGCTTTTACCAAAAGAACAGAAAGACTTCAAATAACCTAAAATAATGCCTCAAAGAACTTGTAAAACAAAAAAAAATCCAAACCTAAAGGTAGTAGACAGAAAAATAAATAAGATCAGAACAGAATTAAATGAAATAAACACCCAAAAACAATAGAAAAGATCAACAAAACAAAAAGTTGGTTTTTTGAGAATATAAATAAAATAGATGAAGCATTAGATAGGTTAACAAAAAAAGAAGAAGAAGAGAGAAGACCCAGTAACAAAAATCAGAAATGAAAAGAGAGACACTACAACCAATACCACGGAAATACAAAGAATCATTAGAGACTATTATAAACAACTGTATGACAACAAATATGAAAATCTAGAAGATATGGATGTTTCTAGACACATACAAACTCCCAAGATGGAACCGAGATAGAAAACCTGAACAGAACAATAATAAGCATTGAGATTGAAGTGGTAATTAGCAATCTACCAACAAACTCTGGGTGCAGATGGCTTTACAGCTGAATTCTATCAAACTTTTAAAGAGGGATTAATAACAATTCTCTTCAAACTATTCCAAAGAATTGAAACAGAAGCTACTCTCCCAAATTCATTCTATGAGGCCAACATAACTCACATACCACAACCAGATAAAGACACAACAAAAAAAGAATATTACAGGCCAATATCCTTGATGAACCTAGATGCAAAAACCCTCAACAAAATTTTAGCAACAAAAATACAGCAACATATTAAAAAAATTACACACTATGATCAAGTGGGATTCATCCCAGGGATGCAAGGATGTTAACATATGAAAGTCAATAAATGTGATACATCATATCAACAAACTCAAGGACAAAGACCACATGATTATCTCAATAGAGGCTGAAAAAGCATTTGACAAAATTCAATATCCTTCATGATAAAGACTCTCAACAAATTAGGTATAGAATGAAAATATCTCAACACAATAAAAGCCATTTATGACAAGCCCACCACCAGTATCATTCTGAATAGGGAAAAACTGAGGGCCTTTCCCTTAACAGGAACAAGACAAGGATGTAGACTCCCACAACGTCTATTTAACATAGTAATGGAGGTACTAGCCAGAGCAATCAGACAAGAGAAAGAAATTAAGGGAATCCAGATAGGAAAAGATGAAGTCAAACTTTCTCTATTAGCAAATGACATAGTACTATACATAGAAAAACCTAAAGACTCTATCAAATAACTCCTAGAGCTGGTTTATAGCTTCAGTAACAGTGAAGGATACAAAATAAATGCCCCCAAATCACTTGCATTTATATACTCAAATAATGAACTAACAGAAAGAGTAATAAAGTAAGCCCATTTACAATTGTCATGAAAAAATAAAATACCTAGGGATCAATTTAACTAATGAGTTGAAATATCTCTACAAAGAGAACTACAAACCACTTCTGAAAGAAATTCAAGAAGACACAAAAAGATGGAAAGATGTTCTATGCTCTTAGAGTGGAAGAATTAACATTGTGAAAATGTCTATACTACCCAAAGCAATATACAGATTCAATGCAATCACCACGAAAATACCAAAGACATTCTTCACAGAAATCGAAAAAACAATCTTACCCTTCATACAGAACAACAAAAGACTCTGAATAGCCAAAGCAATCCTGAGTAAAAAAATTAAAGCCGGAGGAATAAAACTACCTGGCTTCAAATTATACTACAAAGCTACTGTAACCCAAACAGCATGTATTAGTATAAAAATAGACATTCAGACCAGTGGAGTAGAATTGAGAACCCAGAAATCACCCCTCAGGTTCATAGCCATCTGATATTGGACAAAGGAAACAAAAATCTACACTGGGAAAAAGACTGCCTCTTCGACAAGTGGTGCTGGGAAAACCGGATAACCATATGCAGAAGAATGAAACTAGATAGGCACCTCTCACCATACACTAAAATCAACTCAAAGAGGGTTGAAGACTTAAGTATAAGACCTGGAACTGTAACATTATTCAGGGAAAATATAGGTGAAACACTTCAGCAACTAGGTCTGGGCACAGACTTTATGAACATGAGCCCCAAAGCATAAGCAGTAAAACAAAAACTAAAGAAATGTTACTATATCAAACTAAAAAGCTTCTTCACAGCAAAGGAAACAATGAACAGAGTGAAATGATAAACTACAGAACGGAAGAAAATTTTTGCTAAGTATGCATCTGACAAGGGATTAGCATCCATAATATACAAGGAACTCAAGCAATTATACAGTAAAAAAAAGAAATAACACAATTTAAAAATGGGCAAAGGAGCTGAATACACATTTTTCAAATGAAGACGTACAAATGGCCAACAGATAACATGAAAAAATGCTCAACATCACTAGTCATCAGAGAAATGCAAATTAAAACTACATTGAGATACCACCTCAATCCAGTTAGATTAGCTATAATCAAAAACATGGTGAATAACAAATGCTGGTAAAGGTGTATAGAGAAGGAAACACTCCTACACTGTTGATGGGATTGTAAATTAGTACAACTACTATGGAAAACAGTATGGTGGTTTCTCAAAAAACTACAGATAGATCTTCCACATGATCCAGCAATCCCACTTCTGGGTATATACCCAGAGGAATGGAAATCATCATGTTGAAGGGATACCAGCATTCCCATGTTCATTTTAGCTCTGTTTAGAATAGCGAAAACATGGAACCATCCTAAATGTCCATTGATGGATTACTGGATAAAGAAACTGTAGTATATATACACCATGGAATACTACTCTGCCATAAGGAAAAGAATGAAATTCTGCCATTTGTGACAACATGGATGAGCCTGGAGAACCTTACATAGAGTGAAATAAGCAAACCACAGAGGGATAAATACTGCATGCACTCACTAATATGTGGGAGCTAATAGAGAAAGTAGGAAGAAAAGAAAGACAACAGTAGTGTATTGGGTTTGCAGAGGGAGAGAACATTCCTTGGACTACAAAGAGGAGTGGGGGGAAGGGGGATGGAAAGGGAGGTTGGGGATAATTGGGTGCGGGACACGGGGTACAAACACAATTTGTGGTAATGGTTATAATTCCAGTATGAATCTGGCCCTCACATCTTGGGCACGGGGGGGGCAATCAGATTGTATTTCATGAAAATTCATAACCAATCAAATAAATAACTAAATAAGAGATTTATAAAATAAAAAAAATTCTAGAAATCCAATTGTCCTCCATTCTCTCCTGCCATTGCCAGACAATCTGGCAATGTTCTCTGCATGTATAATCCCATCTCCGTTTCTGGCTCTTTATTCCTGGCTTCTGTGAGTCCCACAGTGATCTCTTTATCACATGGTCCTTCAGCTGCACCCTTAGTGTTCTCTTCAGAACACTGTTTTTCATTTTCTGCAATATGGCAGGCTGAGGAAATTCCAAATTTCCAAGTTCTGGTTGTCATTTTGCTTAACAATCCCATCTTCAATTCATCCCCCCATTCCCCACCTCTTTTAGTTTTACTATGAGCAGTGAGGAGGGACCAAACTGCTTCTTCAGTGCTTCGGTTAAAAATTATCCTCAGCTAAATATATTATGTCATTAGTAATAAGTTTAGACTTGTAGTCAATTCTTTCTGCCTTTATAACAAGGATCACCTTTGCTCTAGTTTCCATTATGCTGCCCATTTCCAGTCAGACTTCAACAGAACGGCCTTTAATGTCCACATTTTACAAACATTCTGTTCGTGATTATTCATGTATTTATTCCCTTAAGAAGATAAAAGCTTTCTCATTAGCTCTCCTCTTGTTTTTCTGAGACCTCACCATAGTCATTTTTAATGTCCATATTTCTACCAACAGTTCATTCATGGGATATTACCTTTCTTAGCAACTTCCAAATTTCTAAGTATTTGCTACTGCACTAACTGGGTTTATTATACAAAGATTTATATTAGTCTTTCTGGGCTTTTATAACAAAACACTATAGATTAAGCAGCAGAAATATATTTTCCAAATTACTGGAGTTAAACCCTGAGATAAGGTGCTTGCATGGTCAATTAATGCCGAGGGTTCACTTCATGGCTTGAACAGTTGCCTTCCTTCCTTCTTGATGTGTGCTCATGTGAGCACTGCTTTGTGCATGTGCAGAGAAGGAAAGAGAAAAAAAGGGGAGGGAGAAACAAAGAAAGGGAGAGGGAGGGGGATGGAGAGAGAGAGAGAGAGAGATTATTCTCTTCTTATAGGACCAAAATTCCTATCAGACAGATTAGGGCTGCACATTATGACTTCATTAAACTTTAAAAACCTCCTAAAGAACCAGTCTCCAAATACAATCATATCAGGGTTAGAGCACAACATAAGAATTTGTTGGGGACACATTCGGTCCTCAACATAGTATGAGTTGTATAAGTTTTCTGTTATGTGTATTTTGCAACTTAAAATAAACTGACAACTACAAAATAATTAATTAAAACAGAAGTAAAAAAAAATGGCAACAATGTCATATCAGGTAAAGAATATCAACAAAGGCATAAAATAGAACCAAAGGGAAATTTGGGGGTTAAATATGTACAATTGATATTAATAAATCACTAACAGAGTTCAACAGTAGATCTGAACTGACAAGAATATTTAGCAAACTTAGATTGGTAGAGATTATGCAACTTAAGAAAACAGAGAAAAAGAATGAATAAAAATGAACAATACCTCAGAGAAATGAAGCAATACTATGTCTGTGAAGTAGTAGCAGAAGGAGAGAAGAAAAATAATTCTTAAAAATTTGAAAAATGATGGCTGAACATTTTATAAATTTATGAAGGTAAAAAACCCATTAGTTATACATGCAGGAAGCTCACAATCTTCAGGGAGGGTAAGCACAAAAAAAGCCAAGAACAGACATAAAAAATTTGGAAGGTCAAAGACAATGAGAAAATCTTCAAAACAGCATTAAAACACCCCTAGTGACTTACAATGAAACTTTAATAAAATTAAAAGATAATTCTCAGTAGAAAAAAATAAAGGTCAAAAGGCCAGGAAATAACATATTACAAGTGTGGAGGGGAAACAACTATCAACCAAAAATCCTTTAACCAAATCAGTAGCATTTCTTTCCTCCAATAGTGAACATGCAGAAAGAGAAATCAAGAAAGCCTGCCCATTTACAATAGCAACCACAAAAATAAAATACTTAGGAATTGAGTTAACCAAGGAGGTGAAAAATCTCTATAATGAGAACTACAAACCACTGCTGAGAGAAATTAGAGAGGATAGAAGAAGATGGAAATATATCCCATGCTCTTGGATAGGAAGAATCAACATAGTGAAAATGTCCATACTACCCAAAGTGATCTACAAATTCAATGCAATCCCCATCAAAATTCCAAAGACATTTTTCTCAGAAATGGAAAAAACCATCCAGTCATTTATATGGAATAATAAAAGACCACGCATAGCCAAAGCAATGCTGAGCAAAAAAAAAAATAAAGCTGGAGGCATAACACTACCTGACTTTAAGCTATACTACAAAGCTATAATAACCAAAACACTATGGTACTGGCATAAAAACAGACACACTGACCAATGGAACAGAATAGAGAATCCAGAAATCAACCCACACACTTACTGCCATCTGATCTTTGACAAAGGTACCAAGCCTATTCACTGGTGAAGGGACTGCCTCTTCAGCAAATGGTGCTGGGAGAACTGGATATCAATATGCAGGAGAATGAAACTAGACCCATACCTTTCACCATACACTAAAGTCAACTCAAAATGGATTAAGGATTTACATATACACCCTGAAACAATAAAACTTCTTAAAGAAAACATAGGAGAGACACTACAGGAAATAGGACTGGACACAGACTTCATGAATACGACCCCAAAAGCAAGGGCAACCAAAGGAAAAATAAACAAATGGGATTATATCAAACTAAAGAGCTTCTGCACAGCAAAAGAAACAATTAACAGAGTTAAAAGACAACCAACAGAGTGGGAGAAAATATTTGCAAAATATACATCTGACAAAGGATTAATATCCAGAATATACAAGGAACTCAAACTACTTTACAAGAAAAAAACAAGCAACCCAATTAAAAAATGGACAAAAGAGATAAGTAGGCATTTCTCTAAGGAAGATATACAAATGGCCAACAGACATATGAAAAAATGCTCAACATCACTCAGCATCCGGGAAATGCAAATCAAAACCACACTGAGATACCACCTAACCCCAGTTAGGATGGCTAAAATCCAAAAGACTCTGAACGATAAATGCTGGCGAGGTTGCGGAGAAAAAGGAACTCTCATACATTGTTGGTGGGACTGCAAAATGGTGCAGCCTCTATGGAAAATGGTATGGAGGTTCCTCAAACAATTGCAGATAGATCTACCATACGAACCAGCTATCCCACTGTTCAGAATATACCCAGAGGAATGGAAATCATCAAGTTGAAGGTATACCTGTTCCCCAATGTTCATCACAGCACTATTTACAATAGCCAAGAGTTGGAACCAGCCCAAATGTCCATCATCAGATGAGTGGATACGGAAAATGTGGTACATCTACACAATGGAATACTACTCAGCTATAAAAACGAATGAAATACTGCCATTTGCAACAACATGGATGGACCTTGAGAGAATTATATTAAGTGAAACAAGTCAGGCACAGAAAGAGAAATACCACATGTTCTCACTTATTGGTGGGAGCTAAAAATAAATAAATAAATTCACACACACACACACACACACACACACACACACACACACACACACACACAAAACCGGGGGGGGGGTAAAAAGATATAACAACCACAATTACTTGAAGTTGATATGACAAGCAAACAGAAAGGACATTTTTGGGGGGGAGTGGGGTTTTGGTGACGGGGAAACAATAATCAATCACAATGTATATCAACAAAATAAAATTTAAAAAACAAAAACAAACAAAAAACCAAAAATCCTTTAACCAGGAAAACTACATTTTAAAAATGAAGATTAGTGTAGACAATTTTTAAAAAATGAAGCATAACAAAAACAGAGAAAGTGAATGACACAAAAGTGGGGTCTTAAAATACCAAGAAAATTGGCAAACATTTAGCTAGATTGACCAAGATATAAAGAGAAACCTAGAACTGCTAGAACCAGGAAGATAGAGGGACATTAGTACAGAATTTACAGTAGGATTTAAAGAAAAAAAGGCTATACACAATATTATAAGTAATTGTATGCTGAATAAATTAGATAACTTAGATGAAATGGACAAATTTCTATAAGGAAGTGGCCAAAACTGACTCAGGGATAAATTGAAAATGCAAATAGGCCTATAAATAAATGAGCATTTTGTAGTACTAATCAAAGCACTACACACAAAGGGAAGCCCAGGCCTAAATAGCTTGACTACAGAATGTTCTTCCAAATATTCAGAGAAGATTTAACACCAATTTTTAAATAAACTTTTTCTATGAAATAGAATAGGCATACACTTCAACTTATTTTATACCAGTATATCAAAACAAGATAAAAATATCACAAAAAAATAAATCAATATCTCTTTTTCAAGTAAACACATAATACTGATCAAATACTAGCAAACTTAACCTAGAAACATAGAAAAATAAGTATTCAACATGACGATGAGGGATTTGTTCCAAAGATGTAAGGTTGGTTTAATATCCACAAATCAATTAATGTAATATATCATAGTAATACAGTAAAAAACAAAAATCACATGAGTACCTCAAAAGACTCCGAAGAGATCTGGCAAAATTCAAACTCCTATCATGATAAAAAAAAAAAAAACAACACCCACCTCAAAACACTAGAAATAGAAGAAAAATTGCTGAACCTAATATTGAGCATCTATGAAAAACCTGCAAATAATATATGTAATGCTAAAAGGCTGGATGCATTTCCCCTAAGATCAGTAACAAATAAGAATGTCTGCAGGGCTCCATGGTGGGATGAGGCAATGTGTTGGAGTGAGGCTCCTGACCAAGCTCTGTCTCTACTTTCCAGCAAGGCTCCTGAAAGTCTCCATGCTTGGGCAGAATCAAGGAGCACAGCTCCACAGCAGAGTCTCCTGATGGGCTTCTTTTTTTCACCAGGGGTGCAAGGTCACTCATGGAGCCAAGGAGTTCCAAATTCATGTGGCCTGGCACTGAAGTCCCTGCCTCTATTCTTCCTTCCTAGCTTTCCTCAAGTGATCCACCCATGTCAGTTACTTTAGTATTACAAATGAATCCAGAAAGAAGTGAGCCTGTAGGGTAGTGTCCTGAAAAACCAGGGAAGTTAGACATATTCATTGGTCTCTTTCTTCCTGGGAGAATCACATGCCAAGAACTGTACAGCATGTACACTCCACTTCAGTGGCTTTGGGGAAGGGGGTGATGCAGATAAAGTGAAATTGTTTCTGTGGTTATTTTTGTTTGTTTTTTCTCTGCTAGTGAAGCATAACATTTTCTCTGGGTTCCAGGATACTCACAAGAGTATTTTCAGTCAGGCAGGTGTTTAATCTGTGTTTCTGTGGGGCTGGGTGGACCAAGCCAGGAAACATAAGCTGTCTTTCCATTTGTTGGTGTTATTAACTTCTTTCAGCAAAGTTTTGTAGTTTTCAAAGTAAAAGTCTTTTGTCTCTGTGGTTAAACTTATTCCAAAGCGTTTTATCCATTTTGATGCTACTGTAAATGAAAAAATGTTTATTTCTGGTGTATAGAAATGCAATTTAATTTGGCATGTTAATTTTGGATACTGCAACTTTGTAGAATTTGTTTATGGATTCTAGCATTTTTCTCTATATGTGGAATCTTCAGTGTTTTCTACATGGATCATGTCATCTGTGAAGAGATAATTTAACTGCTTCCTTGACAATATAAATGTCTTTTTTTCTTTCCTAATAGCCACGAATAGATCTCCAAGAACAAAGTAAAGTAGAAGTGGAGAAGGCTGGTATCCTGTTCTGACCCTGATCTTAGTGAAAAAACCTTCAGTCTTTTACCATTAAATGTGATGACTTCTGTTGTTCATGCATGGCATGGCACGTGTATGGTTTTTCATTCATACATTGTAGTTTCCTTCTTTTCATAGATTTCTGAGTGCTTTTTATCACCAAAGGCTGTTAAATGTGTCAAACGCTTCTTCTGCATCAATTGAGATGACCATGATTTTTTTTTCTCATTCTACTACTATGGTGTGTTACATTGTTTGACTTCCATATGTTGAACCATTCTTGCATTCCCAGAATAAATCCCACTTGATCATGGTGTATAACCCTTTTGATATGCTTCTGAATACTGCCTGTTAGTACTCTTTGAGGATATTAACATCAAAATCCATAAAGCATATTTGTCTTTTCTTTCCTTGTAATATCTTTATCTGGCTTTGGTTTCGGGGTAATGCTGGCCTTATAAAATGTGTTTAGAATAAAATTTCCTTGCCAATTTTTTGGAAGATTTTGAGAAATGGGATTAATTCTTTAAGTGTTTGGTAGGATTAACCTGTGAAGCCATCGGGTCCTGGGTTTTTCTCTGTTGGAAGATTTTTGATTATTGCACCAATAACCTTCATAGTTATAGCTCTGTTCAAATTTTCTATTTCTTCATGATTCAGTATCAGTAGATTGTATATTTTTGACATATCCCCAGAGATTTTTTGAAGAAGTTCTAAGACATGCAGTTCTTTTTAGATGCAGTCCTGTTATACAGGATCGCCATTGATGTCCTGGTAAAGTGTTAGAAGGGAAAGTATTCTAGAGGTATATGATTTGATATTGTGAGCCTGTGCTCCTGGGCTGTGACTTTCACAACTGCTTTTCAGTTACCTCCTCAACAACCCTAAGTTGAAGCAGAAAGAGCAGACGGCATTGAAGTTGAGTATTTTCTTGATGTACTTCAACAATGTTGAAGTTAATTCACAGCCTATTTTTTAGAAGCATAAGATCCAATCAGCACCCATGTAACTTTTTCTCTTATATATTATTTTAGTAAGCTTTGGGTTTCCAATTAGGTCACATTGTAAACCTTTGTTTCAGTTTGTATTCTTTTTATGGGGTAGGAGTTGCTTTAATGTTGAGATGAGGAGGGGTAAAAATGTACCTTTGCACCCTACTCATATTTATAAGTTTCTTCCTCTGGAGATCCTCCAGTGTCATCATTGTTACAGACCACCCACATGGCAATAGTTGCATTATAGGGTTTAAAGACCTTAAGTTTGTGTCTGGTTGAATTAACTCCTTTGTGGTGGCACAGGGGTATCATGGGTAACATTCCCCATTGTGAAGCAGGTTCACTGTGCACTGGTTAACAACTTCTCTGAGTATGAGACAGAACACATTCACATAAAAGTTACATGAAGTGGACTTATTACTTACAGATACAAAGCGAAGGAGAACAGAAGTCTAGGATGCAATGTGAGCTGCTCCTGCAAGGCTCAGGAAAGCTACCCAGGAAAGGAGACTACCCAGGAGAGGAGACTACCCAGGAGACTTGACTGCATGTGCCCCTCTTGCACCACAGCTGAAGGACCACAGAAAGCAGCCCACCCTGAATTTTATATCCTGAAATAATCTGAGTCACTGGACAAAGTGTTGAAGAACATCTTGCTGTGGGGTAATTGTAACAGAGTCTGGGCTTTTCTGACCACTCTCTCGTAATCCCAGGATGTTGCATTCCCAGAGTATTCTACAATTTCCTTAATAATTACAAAAAAGAAAAAGTAGAGAATTGGGTTAGGGCAAGACTACCGAGTGAACTGCCCTGCATCCTTAACATTGACACATCAATATCTGTTGAGACAGAGGCATTGGCAGTAGCAGCAGTGTTAGTACAGGTATTTAAGAATCCCTGTGAGCCATTTGCTATTAGGTTTCTAGATTTACACATACCAAATGGCTGCTATTTTCTTTTCTTTCTATGAAAATTATGTCACAATATTTTGCATTTCTACTCACGTGAAGTTGCAAGTTTGATCACTGATAGTGTGGATCACCTGTGTGGTTAAGGAGATGAGTTCAGAAGCCCAACAAACAATATTGGAGGAGACTACCTCAGCTTCCAAGGAGTGCTAAACACCAATTCTGCAATTAGTGTCCACATGCCATAAGGTCATTTTGTCAAGATTATCTAGCACTGTGATTGCAAGATTAGGCCTTTGGCACATTGGTAAGCAGCAGCGCTAATGAAAGCCCACACACTGGCTAGGAGGACTGCATTGGCAGAACAGTTTAGTTACTTCATTGCACACTTGTGGAGAGGCTAATGCAAAATGCTTCTTTCCCTTTTCCTTACTCAATAGTGCCTGGACTATGAGAAATCATAGATGTGCATTTCATCAGGACAGTACACATGACAGCAGCAAGAAAAGCAGCAGGAAACGACAAGGCCACTACTCTTGCCTGTACAAAAATAACTCTTTTTAGGCAACTGGATAATGGGCTTAACTCTCCTCAGGGTGGGGTCCCCTTCCTTTCTGCAACTTCACAAAGGACAATCCCTGAGCCTGTCCCAGGGGGTTACAATAATGAACAATGTTCAAATGCCTACACAAAACATTCAGTGATGGTGATCAGACTTGATGCAGTGACCACAAAGCTATAACCTGACTCTTGGTACTCAGAACTAAAGTGCCAATTGGTTACAGTGTGTTATTTTTCCTGCCTTCTGAGGTGGGTGCCTGGGAAACTACTTGCTAAACACAGTCTGAACCAAATGACAGATCAGGCTGAGGCATAGTCAATGAACCATTTATGTCTAGGGAATGAGAGTGTTTTAGTGTGTGAAGAGATGAAAACACTGGATAAAGACCACAAAAGGCTGTGTAGAAAAAAGTGAAAGCCCACCAACAATTAGTGTTTCTGACACAGGTGACTTTTGATGCATCATGGAACCAGTTAGCCAAGAACAGTTAAAGTTGAGCAGATGTCCTGGGTCATGGTTGGTCCATCCTGTTTGCATTTCCAATTGTTTCAATAGCCTGCCATGAACTGCTTTGGTGAGGGGGAAATTAGCACTCTAGGGCTACTGGGAAAGTATAGAACTCAACACCTTCTACTAGACAGATAAGATTGGCAGCAGTTATTAGTTACAAATGCTCACAGAAAGGGGAGGAGGAGGATACTGCAAGGTATGAAGGGATCCTGACAGCGATCGCACTTTAGAGCAGAAACAAGAAACAGGTAATGTGGGAGGAAAGCTTTGTGGTGTCAAGAAGGTGAGATCTTCCTTGGTTCCCACAGGAAGTTGTGACTGGTCTGTTTGAATAAATCTGTGGGCTGTCAGGGAACAGAAACATATACTACAGACTGATAAGACAACTATACCATAGTTGCAATATATTATAAACTACATATTATATTTATAAATACATATACACAAATACAATTTCTACATATACAAAATAATGGCATACTATATGAGGCTACACAAATATCTAAATATAGATGCAAAAAGCCTAATAAAATACTGCAAAATTTAACTTACCAGTACAGGTTGAGTACACTTTATCCAAAATGCTTGCAAGCAGAAGTGCTTTGGATTTTCTTTTTCAAATTTTGGAATATTTGCAGAATACTTACCAGTTGTATATTGCTAATCTGAAAAATCTAAAATCTTTAATGATCCAGTAAGCATTTCCTTTGAATATCATGTCAGTGTTCAAAAAGTTTCAGATATTGGAAGTTTTGGGATTTCAAATTCTCAGATTAGGGATGCACAACCTGTATATAAAAAGACTTATACTCCATGATGAAGATAAATTTCATCCAGAAACGCAATGCTGTTTCACATCTGAAAGTCAATTGATATAATACACCATATTAAAGGAAAAAATGTCAAAAACGACAGGATCATTACAATACATGCAGAAAAAAATACTAGAAAATGTTTAGCACCTCTTCAGGATGAATGGTAAATAATGAACAGACAAGAACTTCCTCAACTTGCCTTAAGGCATTTATGAAAAACCCACAGCTAACATGCTTGATGGTGTGAATGAATGTTTTCTCCCTCAGATTAGACACAACAAATGGTCCTATCACAGGATCTCTCATTTCAAAGTGAACTATCCAAAAAAACAGCCTAAAATAATGACAGAGTAAAGAGCAACAAATGAAAATAATAATTCACACGCAACTTTAATCTATACTAAAATTTACATACTTAAGAATTGATACCAATTATTTATTAGCAAAGGAAGCAAAAGATACTGCTTTATGCAATAAAGAATAAATTTTCCCATTAGAAAAAAGATTGAATATATATAATGAGGGATATCCAGAACTTTCAATATAAGGCCAGCAACAAATTTTCAACAATTAACAAAGACTCATTTTGCAATGGCCCATTAATCAAAGAGCAATTAAACAAATGTATAAAAATAAAAAATAGTTTACTTTCAGTATGAGTGCTTTTATGTTATTAAACATTAGTGGAAAAACTGAAGGCTTCGCGCATTTTATATATACATATATGTATATATATACATATACATACATATGTGTACACGTATATATGCATATGTATAAACGCGTATATATACACACACACATACATATATATGTATGTGTATATATGTGAGTGTGTGTGTGTGTATATATATATATATTATGTTTTTGAAAAGAACTAAAATATATGAAGGCATTACCACATTTCTTACAGAGCATTTTTCTCCAGTATGAGTTCTCTCATGTATTCAAAGGTAACTAGAACATCTATACCCTTTACTACATCCTTTATATTCATAGGGGTCTTCTCTAACATGAATGCTTTGATGTAATCAAAGGGAAATGGAAACACTGAAAGCTTTACCACATTTTTTATATGCAGAGGACATATTTTTGTCAGTATGAGTTCTTTTATGCTTTCAAAGGCAACTGGAAAGATTAACGTTTTTCCAACAACTTTAACATTCATAGAGTTTTTTGTCAATAATAGTTATTGCATGTCTTTGAAAGAAACTGAGAAAACCAAATAATTTACGATATTTTTACATTCAAAGTGTTTTTCTCCAGTATGAGATTTTTCATGGCAATAAAACACTCCCATATGATACTGAGATGGTAGATATATGATACATGCATTTGTCAAAAATCACACAACTGTACACCACAAAGACTGAACCCTGATGTAAAGTATGGACTTTATTTAATGTATTGCTTCATGAGTTTTCATCATCACCAAATATATTGATTTATCAATTGAAACAAATGCACTACACAAACACAAAACATTAAAACATAGGGGAAACTAAGAATTGAGGGAAGAAATTCTCTGTAATATCTGTTTGATTTTTCTGTAAACATAAGACTACTCTGAAAACTAAAGTCTATTAAATAAAAAAGTGAATAAACTACCATTCTGCCGAAGATTTACAACTGCATAAACAAGGAATAATATTACACACAAACAATACCACTTACGCTAATTAAAAATGTAATAATAGATTATGCTGAGAGGGGTGCATCCACAGGTTATAATACTATAAAGGGAAGCAGGAAAATTATCATATAATTCACAATACTGCCTCCATCAGAAAAGATATGAGATGACTCAGACTTCAGAAATCATATCAAGTGGGGTGAGAGGTGTGAAGAGTTCTTTCAAGTCTATACCTGGTTGTCATTTCACAGACTTACCTTTTACAATATTCAGGTGACGGTGCAATATTTTTTTTTCTACATATGTAAAATTTATTGTAAGTTTCCAGAATGCAAACTCAATATACACACATCTTATTGTATTTTGAATTGCTATCAAAAGTCTGTTGAAATGAATTATTAGAAAATAGCATAGCCTACCAAAACTAATTTTCTTGAGGTCCTAAAATGTCTAATCAAAGATATAAAATGATTATAATAGAAAATTATACATTAAAATACCTCAAAGCATAATAAAATTAGTTGAAAGACAGCATATGTCCTTAGGAAAGAGACTGGACCTTACCATGATCTAAGCTCTCCCAAATAGTTTGTTTCACTAGATTCCATAAAATTCACAAACAGTTTTGTTTTGTTTATTAGTGAACTTAACAAACAAACAAAACTACCTCTAAATACTGAAGGTGAAGACAAATGATTAAGAATAGCTGGGATGTTGTACAGAGCACTGTTAGGGAGTGCTATGTACTGAATGTTTATGTACCCCTGATAATTCATGTGTTGAAATCCTAAGCCCCAAAGTGATGGTATTAGAAACTGGCATCTATAACAGGTAATAAGGTTAGATGACATTATGAAGAAGTCCTATAAATGTAATTAGTACCCTTATGAAAAGAGACAGGTGTTTATCTGTTTCAGAAAACAAAGATGTAATTTAATTATTTACATGATAATAAATCCTTCACTATAAAAATGCTCATATTTACTACTTCTTGGTGTTGCCATGCTTGTCCCATACGATTGAGCATTAATCTGCCAAGTCCAGATAAAAGGATACAGAACAGAGTTATCCACTATCACAAATAGCCAGCCCACAAAAGAGAAAAACTGTTTTGGTGAATCTTTACAATTCAACAATTTATCTATCTCACTATTTTTGTGGAAAGACATCCATTTTCTGCAGCCACAATAAAAAAGAAAATTTCTCTATTTCTTTTCCCCAGTAGCATTGTCAAAGCTAAGCCCTCAAATTCTATTTGAAATTGCCCTCAAAAAGGAACAGACCTGAGAAACTTACTACACTCATTCTGAGGGGGGAAAAAAGGTAAATAAGAATTTTTAAGTAAGGGACTATAAGACTAGTTTGTTTGTTTGTTTGTTTGTTTTTCCTTAAACCCACATTTCTTTGCTCTTTGGAAATATTTTCTTATCTTTCAAGCTCTACTGATGAGATGTATTTTAAAATTAATTAAAATCTGAGGCTCCATTAAGTGAACATGTTTTAAAGGTCACAAACACAGGGAAAGGCAGGTGCTGACTAGAACGTATATATCTGACTGCAGTGTCAAGTGAGGTCATCGTATCCTGCTCACTGAAGTGCTCAATGATCACCTTCCCCATTGTCCCTGCACTGCATCCCCTGTGTACCTGGGGTGCATTTTGCTTTGCAGGTTCTTGTACCACCTTGCTGGGCTGGGTTTTCCTTGTGCTTTGGAATAGCTGTTCTCTCTTCACAACTCTGAGAGAATCCAGAGGGCAGGCATCATTTCTCCCTTTTCCTCTGAATACCAACCAGCATGTGATTGGCCGAGCACCCATGTGACTCCAGGGAATGAAAACTGGGGTTGGAGGAAAAAGTGTTAATGTCCCAAGAGGTTAGCTCTTTAGATGAAGGTCCTACCATGACACTTTCCACCTGGCCCACGGCATCCAGCTGCTCCCCTGAGAGGCTCCATCCACCCCCATCCCTCAGGCTGTCCTCTGGGAGATGACCCAGGGGCTGACATTCACTAGACACTCCAAGAAAAATGGCTGCTGTGCGCACCTTGCATCAGGCCCAGACAGTTCTGAAACCCACGACTAGCAAAAGATAGGAGGGCAGGAAGGTTGAGAATACATCACTCTGTAAAGCTTCCAAAGAGGAAAGCTTAACCCAAGAATATTTTGATAAGCTGTTGTGCCTAGAGAAAAGAAAAGGAGGGGAGACACAAATATTCTTTTTACAGAGGAGTGTCAGGCAAGTATTCTCTGCTTTCCTCCCATGGGAAATGTTCAAAAGCTATTTTTTAAAGAGCCATCAATTTCTCAGTGAAAAAATGATAAACAATTAAAATACTGTGTTTGAAATGTAGAATAAATGAAAAACAGTTGACAATATTGTTGAGAGGGGAAGCTGGCACTCAGGAATGTGGAGAAGGAACTGGAAAAATAGGATTGTACTGCAAGCCTTAGAAGACTCGGGCTGGGGGGACAGGGTTGTGGATTTGAGATCCAGCTTCACAGATATTTGGAAAAGTCAAGGGAAAACCAGTCCCCTTTGGAGTGTTACAATAATGGAATAGGGGAAAATTTGGCTGAAGTAGCTGCAGGGTGCTGAGTTCCTACCTGACAAAAATGAAATCTACTTCAAAGGCATTTCCTGCAATAAAATTTAGGCTTAAGCAAGCACAAACCATCAACCTCTCATTACACAACCAGGAAATTACCACCAGGATAGTCCAAATAAGGCGACTACACAACTGCAACCAATCAATTATTTAAGTTGCTTTGCTTCATCATGTACCTTATAAATGTCTTTCCTTCAAGCCCTTCCAGTGGACCCCAAACCACAAATCATGACTGGGGACTTCTCACGTGATTTGCTTCTTGCTCAAAGAAACCCTTTTAACATTTTAAGGGTGATTCAGCTTAATTTTTAACAGGAGAAAGAAGTGACTAAGAACCCCACAGAAGAAACTACTTCCACACACGAACCTCACACACCAGGTAAGGATTCTTCCAATGATCCCTAACCATCCACGCTTGATCTGGGGAGGCGCGAGGCTACAGGTGGGAAGCTGCACATTGAGGGCTCCAGGTTGCCGAAGTCGCCATGCTGAAGTCACCAAAGTGGAAAGGACATCACGCCTTGGGTCCCAGCTACTGCCCAGCATCCACCCTGCATCTGGAGGGGACAAAGGGCTGAGATGCATCAGCGGCAGACTCGGGGATGCAGATACCCGAGCTGACTGCATGGAGGCCCGTGTCCCACACCAACCGGGTTCCCGCCGGTTCCACACAGCCACCTCCCCCATCTCGGGACCCCGGCCCCACACACTCACCATTTCCCAGCTTCCGGGGTGTCCTGGGACCTCCCTGCAGATCTCCCAGTGTGTGTGGGTGACAGGGCTACAGAGGCTGTGGTGGAGCCACCCCGGCCTCCCAGAGCAGACGACACGGAGCTGTGAAGGCTCACCAAGCTTGGCGGGAAGAAGAGACAAAAATCGCGCCAGATTGTGGAAGGCCGGCCCCACCTCCCTGTCTGTGCGCCTGATTGTAGTTCCCACCCCAGTGCCCGTGATTGGACAGAGCTCCAGGTCCCGTCCCCTCAAGTTGAGTGACAGGAGATGGGAGCAGATACACTGCTGAATGAGGCCAGGATGACAAGTTCTAGGCTGCAGCTCTTTTCAGGCAGGGTATCTTCCTTGCTCTGGGAACTGACCCTGCCACAGGAGACATTTGTGTTTAACCTTGTATATAGGGTTATATTCACTTATGAACTGTATTACATGAGTATATATATGTGCATATGTTATTCACAAGTGACAACAATATAAGGACAATTATTTTAACATTTTAAGGTTTTATAATCTTCCTGGTCTCTGGTGTTATGAGGGGTGGGGGCAGCCTAAGCTTTGAAAAGGGAGACAGTCCTCTAAAGCAGTGACGTCCAGTAGAAATAAAATGTGAGCCACGTGTATAATTTTAAATTTTCTAGTAGCCACACACACAAAAATAAAAAGAAACAGGTAAAATTGATGGTGATAATTTACTTAATATATCCAAAAAATTTTCATCATAATATGAGCAATATAAAATTATTAATGAAGTATTTCCTTTTTTTGGTACTAAATCTTCAAAACTCTCTGTTTTGTGCATCCAGCACATCTTAATTCAGACCAGCCACATTCCACGTGTTCAGTGGCCACACATGGACCTTGGCTGCCACATTGCAAATGCAGCTGAGGGTTCTTCCTTATGTCCTTGACATAAGGAAGGTGAAGGGCCTGAATCCCCCTTCTCTGTCAGAAGAAAGGGAACACCCCTCCCCACCAACAACTCTCCTCAGGCCCAAGGGTGGGAGAGTTGCTGTAGAGTATGCATAAAGCAAATGTACTTCACAGGGCCTGGTTTTCCAAAGCCTTACAATTTCAAATATTGACCTTGCAAAGGACAGGAAATTTTCCCAAGGATATATAGTCTCTGTTGTAAGATAAAGAATTGTAACACAGCAGCACTGTTGATGGCTCAAAGAAAGACAGGCTACTGTTTGATATGTAAAGATGCTGGGAAATTGCTGTAAGAAGAGAATGCTTGCTAAAATCAAGCTTTTGTTAGTGGATCAACTTAACTGCATGTTACCAGCTTCTATTGTTAAACTTGTTAAACTGTACTTAGCAAAAACCTCACCTGTGTTCTCTTAAACTGTACTTAGCAAAAACTCCACCTGTGTTCTCTTCCTGTAACTTCCTGGGGTGGAAAATAAATGCAGAAAGAGAACCCCAATTCATGGTTAATTTCCCAAATGGAAGGAATGCCTCTATCTTGAGGGTTCTGGGAGATTAACCCCTTTCTGGGGCTTCTCACTGCTCAGAAGAGATGGGCTTTGAGTAATCTTCGGTGGCTCCATCACCCAGGGGAAAAGGGGCGACAAATCTGTGGGAGGCAAAACAACAAGTTGGTGCCTGGAGAGGCAGCAGGAAGCTGCAGGCGGACAGTGACAAAAGATAGACCACTGATTCCCACGTGCTGCTTGGTGTGGGCCCATTTCCCCTTGCTAAAGATCAGACAGCCATGGAAAAAGAAGGGTCCCAGAAGGAAGGAACACCATGTCCTAACAACTGTCCACTGCCTTGTCCTACAGTTTGGATTTGGAGGGAAAAGATTAAAGGCAAACTTCTTATCTTGCAATTTGGCCTTGACCTTAGGGGATCACCGAAGTGTTAGTAGAAGAATAAATACCTCAGAATATTAATATTTATCTGATGATGCCATGACTGAACTTGTTACACTTTAAAACAAAACAAAACTGCTGTTATTTTGAGACACTGAGTTAGAATTTTTGTGCAAATATGTAATTAAAATTCGTATTGATGTATAACATGCATATAAAAATATATGCACTTTCATGTAAAGCTCAATGAATTATTACAAAGCAAATACACTTGTGTAAGCAAGAAGTAGAACCAGCCTCACTCATGCCTCTTGACAATCACTTTCTCCCATGCTTCTCTCCAAAGGGAACCAGGATCTTAAGAGCTAACAATGTAGATCAAACTCATTTTATAGAAGCGCTTTTTACACAGCATTTTAATCACATACAAAAGAAATGAAATAGTACTATGGACCTGCCACCCAGCATTTTTTTTTTTTTTGAAATTTTAATTTTCTTTTTGTTTTCTTTTTTTATTGAAGCATAATTGATTATACATATTTGGGGGTACGGTGTTAACAACAGTCTCCTGTGTACAACATGTGATGATCAAATAAATATTAGATATTTGTAATTATTCTTTATGCCACTTACCCAATCTCACCCCAACATCCCCGTATCCCTCATCCCTCCCACCTCTAGTAAACTTGGATTTGTCCTCTCCTTCTGAAAGTTCAACGTGATTCATTCTTTCTTTCTCTTTCTCTCTGTCTTTCATTTTAACAACTACCAATCATGTGCCATTTTCACTCCATCTATACTGAAACAAATTTCCCCCCCTCACATTATTGTTTTTTAGTTTTGTTTTATTTATTTTTTCCTCCTGTGGGCTCAGATGTACATCAATGGCAAGGCACAAATCTTAAGTGTACAGTTTTGACAAATAAATACACAAATATAAACTTCATCTTTTTAAACTGATAATATTTTAATCATCAGAAAATTTTCTTGCTCTCCTCACCAGGCAATGTTTTCCTTCCCCAGAGGCAATTTGCTGCCGTGATACATTTCACCATTGGTTCATTTTCCCTGCAGTCATACAACATGTACAAGTGCTGTCTCATTCAGCATGTCTGAGATTCACTCGAGGTGTGTGCCTCAGCAGTTGTTCCTTTGTATTGCTGAGCAGTGTTCTGTTGTATGAATGCTCCACAACTTGTACATCCATTTCTCTACTGATGGGCACTTGATATTATTTCCTGCTTTTAGCTATTATGTCTAAAGAAACTATGGAAGTTTTTAAACACATTTTGTATTTAATTTTTATTAGCATTAAATGATATCTCTTCATACTTATAGTTGTTGGTCCAGGGATTAAAATATGTATCTTTAACATATCAGAATCTACTTAGAGTCAATATTGTACTGTTTTAATAAATGTAAAATATAAAAGCCTTGTTGCACAACAGTTCCATTTACCTCCTGTCATTTCAGCTACTGTTATAAATTACATATTTATACATTCTGAATCCCCAAATACAGTGTTTATAAAGTTTGAGTTAAACAGCCATAGGCTTTTAAAGAAATTAAGAGAATAAAAAGCATTAATAAATATTTGGAGCTAGATATTTTGAAACTTTGCAAATACACTGTTTCTCCTTAAAGTTTCACCCACAAGTTTTCCATTCACCAGTGAATCTTGCCTATTACTCTGGATGTCTAGTAGTGATTTTATCTTTTGCATTATCCATCTACATTTACTACTTGGAATTCTTCTGTAAGGAAAATTTGTCTGTCTCTCTCCCTCCCTTAATTTGTTTCTTCCTTTCTTTCTCTCTTCCTTTCTTATTTAATCATTTTTGGTATGAGTATCGACAAATGGATATTTATTTTACTTTCTGAGTTATAATCTAATGCTATCATTATTTATTCTTTCCTCATGTTATTCTAGCTTGAGACATTGGGAGGTTTATTAGGTTGGTTCCTTTTGACATGTCCCTATTCTTGGTTTCTGTGTGTGTGTAATTTTAAAGCACTTTCCTACTTTTTGGCTCTGCAAGATGCTCTAGGCACATCTTGTATTTTCCATTTCCAGCTCTAGTGTTAGCCATTTCTCCAGAAAGCCATGGTTCTTTTTATTAAAAGATGGCATTTAGAAACCAAGATCTGGGTGCTAGGTGTTCTCATTTATACTGGGCTGTGACTGCCTCTTGGTCCTCTCAGCAAAGTTTGAAAATGAACACGTCGGGCCGAGCCCATGGTGCCCTAGGGAGAGTGCGGCGCTGGGAGCGCGGCGACGCTCCCGCCGCGGGTTTGGATCCTATATAGGACTGGCCGGTGCACTCACTGGCTGAGTACCAGTCACAAAAAAGACAAAAAAACAAAAAAGAAAGAAAATGCACATGTGAATATAAATTCAGGTACAAACACATATCTATATCTATCTATTTATTTATCTATCTGGACAGGCAGATTAAAATACACACTAGATTATACTTTCTAACTCCAATCTACCACCAGAGGGTTTACTCTAGCATTTTCCTTAGATTATTTCTAACTTTTTTTTACCTACTGTGAGAAACTGTGCGCTAATTATCTGACATTTATTCACTTCCATATAGTTTTGCAATTCCTAACCCATATCCTTGTGAGATAAAAAGTCACCATCGAGAGCACAGTGTCTGTGTACAGTTATCGAGTCACACAATATCCAGTCAAAAGACTGTTTTCCAAAGTTACTTAGGTCAGAAACTTAGAGTCATTTAGAATAAGAATAATACACTTGAATGTGTTATGTGTTCAAAAACATTAAACAGAAAAAAGTCAAAATAAATTGGAGACTAGATAATGAATTACAACTAATTCAATGAGAGAATAATGTATTTTAAACAATAATCTGACAAAACAAAATTGACAAAAATGGACAAACTGTTTGAAACAGAAACAAATGTTGCCTAAAAGTAAAAGTTCTCAAACACACTTGTAATTTGAGAAATGTGATTATATATGGCATTAGAAGTCCATTTAGATAATTTCACCTAATGTAGTAAATATTTTCATAATGTGTTTGTGAGGGTGTCAATCCAAAGAAAATTTCAAAGCTGGTAAAATAAGAGAGAACAGAAGGAGGTCCCAAGGATATGTGAAGACAACACTATGACCCACATCTTTCCCTGAAATAAGTTTTTAAAACATTAATAAAAATTTTAAAATGTCCCTTGGATGAGATTCGGCTAAATAGAGAAAGAGGACACCAAGGAGGCTCACCTGGATATGAAGAGGAGAAAACAGAAAAATGAGGCCTGTCTTGCAATCTGGGTGTGACCACATGACCCAAACTTCCGGTGTGACCCACCTTCCCCACATGTCCCCCATGTAACCTCCATAGCAACAGGAGACATTCTGATCAAACATTATACAGTTTGGAGGTTTGTCCCCCAAACCTTTGTCCCCACAAAGCTCATGTGGAAATCTGATCTCCAATGTGGCAGTGTTGGGAACTGTTTAGGTTATGAGGGGTGGATCCTTCATGAATAGATTAATGCCCTCCCTTGGGGGGGTGTTAGTGAGTTCTTGCTCTATTAGTTCCCATTATAGATGGTTGTTAAGAGCCTGGAACCACCCCCCTCTCTCTTGCTTTCTCTCACCATGTGATCTGCTTGCACTGTCAGGCTGCCCTTCCACTTTCCACCACGAGTAGAGGAAGCCTGAGACCTGTGCCAGATGCAGATGGCAGCTGTACCAGAACTGTGAGTCAAATAGGCCTTTTTAAAAAAAAAAAAATTACACAGTCTCAGGTGTTCTTTTATAGCAACACAGATATGAACTATTACAGAAAATTGGTACCAAGGAGTCAGAAGACACTGGAAAATATGGAAGCAGCTTTGGAACTGGGCAAAGGTTGGAGGAGTTTGGAGAACTCAGAAGAAGGCAAAAAGAGAAGGGAAAGGTTGGAACTTCTTAGATATCCTTTAATAGTTGTGACCAAAATGCTGATAAAAATGTGGACAATAAAGGCCACGATGATGAGATCTCAGACAGAAATGAGGAATTTATTTGGAACTGTACAACAGACTACCCTTTCAACATCATAGCAAGAAACTTGGCTGCATTCTTTCCATGCCCTAGGGTTTTGTGGAAGGTGGGACTTAAAAGTTAGGAGCCAGCATAGTTGGTGGAAAAAATTACTAAGGAGCAAAGCATTCAGACAACTGCATGGCTATTTGTAATTGACTATGCTCAGTTATGGCAGCAAAGGCATGATATAAAGCTAGAATTTGTAATTAAAAGAGAAGCAGAACATAAAGATTTGGAAAATTTGCAGCTTGGCAATCTGGTAGAGAAAAGAGAGCATTTTCAGTAGAATCCAAGGGTGCAGAAGGACTGACTGCTAAAGACATTAGCATGGCTATTAGGCAACCAGGTGCTAATAGAGAAGACAATGAGAGAAAGGCCCTAAAGGCATTTCAGAAGTCTCCCAGTGACACCCCTACAATCACAGGTTGAGGCCTCGGGTTCTGCTGCCCTGCTGAGCCTTGGGAAGCTGCTCCCGGCCACCCAATCACTCTGGCTGGAGCAGCCTTGCTTAAAGTGGCCCCATGTGTGGTTCATGCTGCAGCTCTGGAGAATGCACATTGGAAACCTTGGTGATGCCCACGTTGTTTTAAGGCTGAAGGTATGCGGAATGCAACAGTAGTGGAGGTACAGCAGCCTCCACCCAGATATCAGAGGGTGTATGGAAAGGGCTGGGAGTATAGGCAGAGACTTGCTGCAGGGGTGGAGCTACCACACAGAGCATCTACTAGGGCAATGCAGAGCAGAAATGTGGGGTCAGAGCCCCCACAGAAAGCCCCCATTAGAGCAATGTCTAGTAGAGCCAAGGGAGCAGGACCACTTCCAGGACCCAACAACTGTAGGGCCACTAGGAATGTGCAATGCCAGCCTGGAAAAGCCACAGGCACCAGTGTTGCCCAGTGGGCTGCTCCTGGCAAAGCCACAAGGGCAGGTCTGCCCAATGCTTTGGAGACCTGAATCCCCCACTTTGCCCAGGACACTGAACTTGGACTCAAAGGAGATTATTTTGGAGCTATAAGGTTTAATGTCTGCCCTGCTGGGTTTCAGAGTTGTTAAGGCTGTTTATTCTTTCTTCTGGCCTATTCCTCCCTTTTGGAATGGGAATTTGTACTCAGTGTCTGTTCCACCATTGTATCTTGGAAGTAGATAAATGAGTTTTTGATTTTTACAAGTTCACAACTGGAAGTTTTGCCTTCAGTCTCAGATGAGACTGCACTTTGAAGTTGGTGCTGGAACAACCTAAGACTTTTGAGACTATTGGGATAGAATGACTGTGTTATGTATTTGAGAGGAATATGAGTTCTGGGGGACAAGGGGTGGAACAATAGAGTTTGGATATGTTTCCCCTCTAAAGTCTATGTTGAAATCTGATCTCCAGTGTGGCAGTGTTGGAAGCTGTTTGGGTCATGGGGAGGAGATCCCCCATAAATAGATTCATGCCCTCAGGGTGAGTGAGTTCTTGCTCTATTAGTTCCTGCAAGAGATGGTTGTTTAAAGGACCATGGCACCTCTCCTCCCCCTCTCTCTTGCTTCTCACCAGGTGACCTGTTTACACCTGCTGCATGCTCTGCCACTTTCCACCATGAGTAGAAGCAGTCTGAGGTTCATACCAGATGCAGCTGACCTAGAATCATTAGCAAAATAAACTTTTTAAAAATATAAACTACCCAGTCTCAGATGTGCTGTTATAGCAACACAAAAACAGACTAATACACTTGCCTTACATGATCTCTCCTGTGGTTCCACTAGAATCACAGTAAGTGTCAAAGTCCAATCAGGTGTCCACAGACCAAACATGATGTGGCCCTATCTCACCTGCCTGAAGCTGAGGCTTGATGAGCTCTCACAAGGCCCTCTTGCTGTCCCTGCAGAGACCCTGAGGACCCTGCTGCTGCACTGCCAGGAGGTGGAGGGTGAGGTACAGAGGTATGAGCTTGCAGCCCAGCCTGACTCTGCCCTGCCCCTTCATTCTGGTAGAGCATGAGAAGCCAAAGGGTGTCTTCCCCATGGGCCCCAACAGCTGGCAGTAGTGTTGAGGGTCACTCTCTTGCTCATGTGATAAAAGTTCATTTACTGCATGATCAATTAAGTTTCTTCTGTCAGTTTTAATTCTGTGATTTTATTCATTGCCACCCAGCTCATCACTGTCTGTCTATTCACTCATCTGCTTGTTCATTTAGGCATCCAGCCAACCACCTCTCTATCCTCTCTATTCATCCATTATCTCTCCATCCACCCAACTGCTTGTCTACCCATCTCTCCATCTCTTGAATACTTATCTAGAAACACTTTTAATTCAAAGATACAAAAAGGTTGAAAGTTAACAGATGGAAAAAGATATTCAATGAAAACAAGCATAAGACAGTTACACTGGCTGGCCATACTAACATGAGACAAAATAAATGTTAAGAAAAAAATGCTACTGAGGATCAAAAGGGACATTTTATAATGAAAAGGGACAAGCCATGAGGATATCAATTACAGACATACATGCACATAACAAAGAAGCCCAACATTAAATGAAAACAGGAAAAATTAAAAAAGAAGTCGACTGTTCTACATAAATATTTGGAGACATCAACTGCAACCTTCAATAATGGATAGAACAGCTAGGCAGAAGACTAACAAGAACAACATCTGGATAACATTTTAAAACAACATGACTTAACAGATACCTATTTAGCTCATACCACCCAACAAAATACACATTCTGTTCAGTGCACATGGAACATTTTCTAGAAAAGACCATTTGCTAAGCCACAAAAGAGCAACAAATTTAAAGACTGAAATAATGCAAAATATTTTCTGACCACAATACGTTTAAATTAAAAATCAGTAACTGAAGGATATTTGAGGAGTTCACAATTATGTAAAAAACAAGCAACATGCTCCCAAATAGCCAGTGAGTCATAGCAAAACTCACAAGAAAAATTAGAAACACACTGAGATAAATGAAAAGTAAAACGCAATATGCCAAAACTAAAAAAAGGACTTAGAAGAACACTGATAGCCGTAAACATCTGTATATATGTACCTACATAGATTTTTTTTAAAAAAAGAAATACCTGAAATCAATAAGTTAACCTTTCAACTTAAAAACTAGTAAAAGGGGCAACCCACTTAGCTCAGTTGGTTAGAGATTTGGTGTTATAACACCAAGGTTAAGGGCCCAGATCCCCATACCAGCCAGCCATAAAAAAAAAAACACAACAAAACCAAACCTAGAAAAAGAAGGAAACCTAATCCTCCATCAGGAGGAGAAGAAAATAAAGATTAAAGATTAGAGTGGAAAATGATAGTGAAATGATAGTGCTGTGCTCTATGCCCACTGTTACCACAGATCTGGGGACAGAAGAGTGGCAGGTGGAAATGGACCTCCCTCTCCAGCAAGACCCCCTCTCTCATGAACCCCATTCCATTCCACTAGCTCCTATCTGTTTTTGGAGCTGGGTCTCCACAGGGGCTCTGGGGGTAGTAATGGGGTCACCAAGGACTACAGGAGGCTCCTTCAGTGGAAAGAGGTTCTGGGAACATTGATAGGTCTGCAGGCTGCATGGGTCCTGCAACTCTCCTCCTGGGACATCAAGCAGAGCCTGGGCTCTGAAGACCTCCCATGTGTTCTCCACCTCGTAATTCAGGTTCTCCAGGGCTGTGGGATATTTGCTGTGCTGTTGGCCAATATTTTCTTGGCTTTATGGAAAACATCAATGAAAGTCAATATTTAGGGCATTCTGCATTGAATGCTACTAGCCTGTTAACTCTGAGGTTTATGTGTTCATTAATTACTTTAATCTGGTTTTATCTCCTTCTTATCTCCATTTATTCAACTTTTATGAACTCATGGAAGAGAGTTGACTGTACCTCCAACTATGATCATGAATTTGTCCACTTCTATGAGTTGACTAGTTTTCACTTTATATATGTTAAGTCTCAGTTGTAAAGTATTATACCAACCCGACAGACAGAATGTTTTATCAGTATAGATTTTGCTCCATCTCTAGAAATGCATTTTCCATTACAGTCAACTCCCTGTGGAATATGTATACATACTTTGGCTTTGTTTTGGTTATTTTTTTTTTAATGTTCAATACACAAAATGATTTCTCTTCAAATCAGTATTTATACTAATATTTGTGGTCTGCATCTCATGATCAGCATCTGGGGGATGTCCAAGGGGCATGACCATGGCCAATGAAGTTGTTCCCAATGGGCATAGGTGGAGGTCACCCACCTCTTACCTATAGAAACTTGACCTCTTACCCACAGAAACTTGAGATAGTGTGTACTGTTTCAAATCATTAAGTTGGTGGCTATTCCTTATGCAACATTAGGAACCTAATGTTAGGCATGAATTTCCCCAAAGAGAGCAGCCCCTGGATTGGCTATTTCAGTGACCCTTTACATTGTCATTCATGCTGGTTATATAGTGTTCTGCCTGCCACCCTCAGGCCCCATAACCAAGGACCATATTATGCAACCAGGGGATATGTCCACAAATAGCAATATCCTTCCATCAACAAACCATATTTTCCAAGTCTCTTTCATTTGGAGGAAACTTTCCCAGACATGTCACAAAATCCTCTAGTAAGACACTGGACAGAACTGTGTCACATGCTCAGCCCAAAAGGATCACTCAAGAAAATAATAGTCTCAGCTAATTATACAATGCTTAGGAAAAATAAATCCCTGAATAACTCGGTATAGAGGAGGGTAATAAAACCAACCCAAAAATCTGTCCCAAGTTGAAGATGACCATTTGCTCTCCAGTCTGTTGGAGCATCCTACCAATTTATTATGCAGTAATTTTATAAAGTATGATGATACCTACTGCCATCACAGCTGCAGAGTATATATGGAAGTAGTAGAAAAAGCTTATGGAGAGATTCATATTATCTTTTAATCTTATTCTTCCACAAACTTCTGAAATACTCTCACATTGTTTACCAGGTGCCAGGTAATACCAAAAACACTTTGCTTACTTAATTTACTCTTCACAATGACCATTTGACGCAGGTTCTATTCCTACTCTCTTTTTGAATAAGAAGAAACAGAAGCACAGAGTGGCTACTAAAATCGGAAGTCATACACAGAGGAGCCAGGAATTATCCTGTTGCCCCATAAGTCACAAGACACGCACTCAATCACTGCAAACAGAAACATAAGAGATTTCTCAGTTACACAGTACTTGGTACACACTCACCTATGATGCAGTCACATTTAAAGATATGAGAAAAATGAACGGAGGAGAAATCTTTCTTCCAGACACTGCTTTCCACTTAACAGAATACAATGAGTACTGCTGTACACAGCTTTTTAGATTAATTCAGACTTAAGCCGTTAACAATTATGTGCCTGAGTTGTGCACTTGTACGGCAACGTTTTTATTCAGCTCACTGGTTCTGTGTTGGCTTCAAACTTAATCATCTTTTTTAACTTTAAAAGGTTTAATAATAATGGTCAAACACTAAGGGAGTAAAGAAAAGTGTGTAATATGCAACGCTTTAGACTTAATATATTAAATGACATAAAAGAAAGCTAGAGTGTCATTTAGTGTGAGAAATCCTATTGAAAGTCACTCTATTATGCTACATGTACATGTTCCCTACCAACAGCTTTGCTGGGTTCCATTAAGTAACATTTCTCTTAACATAACATCCTCATATGCACAAATGCTAAACATTTGAGGGCACTGTTCTGTGCAGTGTAGGCTGTTCAGCAGGATACTTGGCCTCTACTCAGAAGATGCCAGTATTAGTTCTTATACAATTAAGTATGTTACTTTTCTTTCTTTTTTTTTTTTTAAGAGGCTAGCTGGTATATGAATTGAACCATATACGTTGATGTTATCAGCACCACACTCTAACCAACTGAACTGACCACATTCAAATGTTTTTAAAAATACTTTTAAAAACATATTTAACATTTCTATTTAAAAATTTACATCCTTATTACATAAATGATAATTTCCTCTCATTTAAATTTGCTAATATATAATTCAAAATGTTCTTAAAATGTTTCAGACACATTAAAGATATTTATAAAATTTTACTTTATTTTTACCACCAAAGGACATGTGCCTGATAAAATGCTTGATAAAATTTTTCCTATTTATTGCATTGTTTTTCCCCATAATTTTAGTTTTTCATAAACAGACTTGAAAATAGAAAGTGAGAATACAAATTTCTTTCCTGTGTGAATCTTCTGATATATAAGGACAGGCAACTTTGCTCAGAGAGTTCATAAATTTAATTAGCTACAATGGTCTGTATGGGTCATAAAGCAAACAAAGAAAGCACACATCCAGTGGCTCAACAAAGCAAGTATTATTTCTCACTCATGATAAAATAAAAATGGAGATTTGTGGATAGAGGTGGGAAAATCTCTGTGCTAATCAATTTCTTCCGTCTTAAATCATGGTGGCCTTCTCCCACCTTCTCTCTTGGTTGCAAAGGCCACCCTGAGGGTCTTCTGCACTTGAGTCCCCGAGGACATGTTAAATCAGGGAGCAATGCATGGACACTGTCTTGTTGCCAGGCCTAGAAGTAATCGTCAGCACCTGTGTCCATTTGCCCTGCACAGAACTCAGTTACATGGTCCCACACACTACAATAAAAGGCTGGGAATGCAGGCTACATGTTTAATTTAAAGAAATTCTTATTAAAATATATATAGGCAGTATCTGTCAAAAAATAAATTTCTCCCCTATATGAGTTCTCTGATGACTGCTGCAATACAAATTCTTTTTTTTTTTTTTTGTCTTTTTCGTGACTGGCACTCAGCCAGTGAGTGCACCAGCCATTCCTATATAGGATCCGAACCTGTGGAGGGAGCATTGCTGTGCTCCCAGCGCTGCACTCTCCCTAGTTAGCCACGGGCTCGGCCCTGCAATACAAATTCTGACATTCATTACAATCCGCTTTCCACATCTGTGGGTTCCACATCCACTGGTTCATTAAACTGTAAATTGAAACTATTTGAAAGATAAGCAGTAAAAGCAAATAATGCAACAATACACACAAAAGCAACTACTTACATATTACTTACATTGTCTTCAGTAGTATAAGTAAACAAAACACAATGTAAAATATACATCAGAATGTGCATGGGTAATATGCAAATACTACACCACCTTACATAAGAGACTTCAGCATCCACCAATTTTTGTATCCTTGTGCAGTCCTTGAAAAAATCCCCTGCGGAAATCTTGGGACAACTGTAAATTAATAGGGTTTATCCTATGTGAGTTCTCTGATGCACCTTGAAGTGTGACTTCAGGCAAAAGTATTTCAACACTCATTCCAATCATAGGGTTTTTTCCATTGTGTATGGGTAATGAGAGCTCAATTCTGGCAAAACAACTTCCCACAGTTATTACATTAATATGATTTCTCATCTGTGTGAGTTCTCTGAAGTACACAGAGATGGGATTTATGGTAGAAAGTTTATCTTCATTCCTTTCGTATGGCTTCTCACCTGTGTGACTGCCTTGATAGCAGCTGAGGTGTGATAGAATCCCAAGAAAGCTTTTTCCACATTCTTTACATTCATATGGCTCCTCACCTGTGTGAATTCTCTGAGTCCTGCTGAAGAATTACTTCTGTTAAAAGGTTTTTCCACATTTGTTAAATTCATAAGGTTCCTCACCTATGTGAGCTCTCTCATGTTCCATGAAGGCTGATTCTTGTAGAAAGATTTCCTACACTCATTGCATTTATAGGGTTTCTCACCTGTGTGAGTTCTCTCATGTACAGCAAAGTGTGAATTCTGGCAGAAAGATTTCCTACACTCTTCCATTCATAGGGTTTCTTGCCTATGTGAGTTCTCTGACGTACATGGAGGTCTGACTT
This sequence comes from Cynocephalus volans, assembly GCF_027409185.1. Classification (NCBI taxonomy): domain Eukaryota; kingdom Metazoa; phylum Chordata; class Mammalia; order Dermoptera; family Cynocephalidae; genus Cynocephalus; species Cynocephalus volans. Next base: position 42,893,236 of record NC_084463.1, on the reverse strand, counting down.
ACCATGGAAAGTTTTTCTATATTCTTTACTTTCATATGGTTTCTCAATACTCTGATGCATACTGAGGTATGATTTAAAGTAGAAAATTTTCCTACATTCTTTACATTGATATGGTTTCTCACCTGTGGGAACTGTGGAAAAACCTTTCACTGGAAGTCACTTTGTTGAGAAGTGACTTCCAGTGAAAGGATTTTCCATAATCATTATATCCACAGGGTTTTTCTCTTCTGCGAATTCTCTTATGCACAGTAAGTTCTGAGCTCTGAAAAAAAGTACTTCTCACATTCATTACACACATAGGACTTCTCCCTATATGTGTTCTGATGTGCAGTAATGTATGATTTCTTAATGAAGAATTTCTTCCATTCACTAGATTTGTAGGGATTCTCTCCTGGTTGTATTTCCTGGTGTTTAGTGGGTTTAGACTTTTTATAGGATGTTTTCCCGTATAAATCACATTGAAAAGTATTCCCTACCTCTGTTATTACTTGAGCAATGACAGCTGATTTATCACAGGCTTTCCCATATTCATTATAATTACAGGTCTCTTCCATATGAACCATCCTATTTGTGTTGGAGGCTTTCTCTTGCCCACTATATTCAAAAGGCTGCTGTCCAGTTTGAATCTTGGGATGATGACTTAGGTACTCATGATTTCTGTGAGATTTCCCAGTTACAATGTGGTCATCAGGTTTCTCTTCCAGCATGCATCTCATCAGGCTCTCCAGAAAGAAGTGCGTTCTAACAATCATTAAGCTCCCCATGCCTCATTTCTAAATAGTTTCCTCTCTATATAGTCAGATTTGAAATATAGTTAGAGCTCAAATCAAGTGTGTTTTCCTAACTGAACTCTCTCCTCAATGTATTGCTGTTGGTGATTACAACTTTCCACAAATATCTACTGTGGCTTTCCTGGTACCTCTCAGTTAGGTCATCGACTATCTGAACATCTGATGGGAGAAAAAAAAATAACCATATCCATGATCCACAGTAAGCACATCTTATTGAAAGCTCATGAAAGGGAAAAGAAGGGAGAGGTAAAGGTTTCTTCTAATACTAATGGCATCAAAATTTATGAAAATCAATAATGGGTATTGGCTTTATGACTAGGTTTTCTTCACATTGACTTAATGCAATAAATGGTACTAATATATTTTCTAAGGTTAAACCATGTTTTCCTTAGCTTCTCTATTCATATTCTTTCATCTTTAATTCATGTATATTTGGTAAAAAGTTTTATCTACTGCCTAGTCCTAGTTTTCAACAAGTGCTTATCACCTGCTGTTTGTTTACCTTGTTATTTTTCTCTATTTTATTCTAGAACCATAAGTGTCTTATGCTGCCCTTTTCCTCATTTTTGTGCTTTGAGATGGCAAGGTTTGCATGGATCAGCTACTTTCAGGTGCAGGAGCAAGCAAAGTTTCTAGCACATATGCAGGAATGTGGCTGAGGTTAATGACTTCGTACCTGTGTTTCCATAGTTCTCATTCTTCCCTGAAGAATGGGTACAGGCATCTAGAAGTTTTTCAAAAAATAAGATCTCCTTTTCCCGACACTAGATAAAGAATGCCTTCTCAAAAACCTTCATTTAACTAACTTTCTTTACTTCTCAAACCATTATGTTAGGGAGCTCCAGACCAAAACCTTGTGCACCCTCTCCTTGCTGGTCTAAGACATTTTGTTCTGCAATCCAGGCTGTGCCCACCAACTTTGCAAAATGTTTTTGGCCCCTTCTAAATTAAACTTGTATTCTCCCCCAGATTTTTGGCACACACACTCTGTGCTTGACAATTCACTGCTTCTGAAGGCTTTTGTTTTGTGCATCGAAATTTCAACTGTCTTGAGTTTCATAGAAAATGGAATCTCCTGAGAAGAAGAAAATGCTGACGTCAAAAGCCACTGCCAAACGGAAATCTGAGCCCCTAAACATAAAACTCTTGGTTCACTTGCCTTGAGACCCAGAATCTCCAAGTTCTCCTCTAAAGTCCACCTCTTTCCAGGATTCAATCTTAGGTCTTCCTCAACTTCATAATTTCTGATGTGGTGGTACACAGGCTGAGTCCTGGACCTCTTTTCTCATTTTATCAACTTCCGAGGTGTCCTCCTGTACAACTTTAAATAACATCTTTAGGACACCATTTTCCAAATTTGCATATCCAATAGTAATGCCCACACTCAAATTTAGAATTTGCATTCATGTACATATTATAGGTCAAAATGTAAAAAGAGTAAGTTTGAACTGAAGCTGCGCCAATGTAAACAATAAACTTCCTAAAATTTTCTTCTCTGAACATCCTTCCTAAATTCTCACATTCCAATTTTTTCTCTCTCTAATAAAACAGTCCTTGCAATTTTTATTCAACTACTTAACATATACTATTTTCTTGTTTCTCTCTCATCAGAAAGTAAACTCCATAAAAGGAAGACATTATTTAGATTACTGCTGTCATAAATACAACTACAAAATTACCAGTGCTTAAAATCTGTTTGGTGAAGATCGTTGAAAGAATAAATAAACGTATGAATAAATATCATGCTGTAGTATGAATGACCCCACAAAACTCATATTGATGCTTAACCCCATCATAACTGTGTTAAGAGGCTTGGAAATCTGGCTATGGTATTTGAAAAGTGGAAATTTTTGGAGGTAAGTGGATAGCAAAGACAATGCCCTTACGAATGAATAAATCCATTCATGGATTTCTGGGTTAATGGCTTAATAAGATATCAGTAAGTAGACAGACAGTTTTATAAAGGCAAAGAGAAAGCATGTTGCCTTGCTTTTGCCGCTCTAACCATGTGATACCCTGAACCACTGTGGGACTTTGCCAAGACTCCCCACCAGGCAGAAGGCCTTGAAAGATGCAACCCCTTCACTGTGGACTTCTCACAGCCTCCAGAACCAAAATAAATATACTTTGTTTCTTCATAAAATACCTAGTTAGGGGCATTGCTATGAACAACAGAAAACTGACATGGGCAAGATAATGGAGGAAAAGGGGGCAAATCAAAATTGTGAGAAAGTGAATAACAAAGAAAAATATTTAAGAAGAGAAAGGCAGAGAAAGATTTGGGATAAACAAACAAAAAAATTCAGATGAGAGCTCCATTTAAGATGGCAGACTATAGGTGCCCAGCACACAATCCCCCCACAGGAGGGGCCTAGAGGAAGGTGAGGACAGCTGGGATCAGCACAGGAGGAATTCCATGTCCCTTGTGATAAGAAGAGTCTACTCAGCCATGTGTACTTTCAGGTAAACCCCTATTTTTCCTGCTCCCGCTCACCTTATTCCTGCTGAGGTAACCAGCACCATTGTCTGGCACCAGGGCTGGGGTCCATCTTCCCCTGTGGAAGTTCTTCCTGTTCCTCATAGTGGCCACTGGTGCACCCTGCTGCATGACATACCCATGCAATCTGCAGCTGTGGCCCCAACCTCTGGAGCTGCACATGGACATACCCAGCCCTAGCCAGTAAACAGCCCCTGGACCCAGATACTAGAGTACTGCACTGCTTGGTCACAGCTTCTAGAGCCCGATTCCTGAAGGCTTCTACTGTGAGAGCCTTGAGTTACTCAGTAGTAGCCCCTGGAGCTCCATACCATATGTCTTCCACCATGGGAGCCTTGAGGTACTCAGCTGCAGCTCCCTAAGCCCCATCACTTGTGGTTTCCACTGAATGAGCCTGGAGCTCCAGGCAGCAACCCCAACAGCCCCACTCCTTTCAGCTTCCACAGCAGGAGCCTTGAACCACTTGGAAGTAATTCCCAGAACCCCACCCCTTGTGGCTTCTAACAAGGGAGAATTGAGCCACAGGCAGCAGTCCCCAGAGCCCTTTTTCTTCCAGGTTGCCCACTGGGAGACTTGACCCACAGAACAGTATCCTCTGTAGACCTGCCACTTGTGGCTGCTGCTATAGGAGCCTTGAGCCACCTGATTGCACCCTCCAGAGCCCCACCTCATGTGATCTCACCACAGGAGACTTGGGCCACAGGCAGCAGCCTCTGTAGCCCTGTCCCGCATGGCATTTGCCCAGACTCACACTCTTTAGTCCTGCCTCATTCAGTTACATGACAGAAACCCTGCACCACTGGAGACCACAGCCTCTGGAGCCCCACCCTTCATAGTTCCAAGACCAGAGCATAGCACTGCCAGGCAACAGCCCCAGGAGCACCATTCCACATGGTCCCAGTTGTCCTCAGCCACATCATACCCATCAGTGCCACCAGTCTAATAAGTCTACCTGGAACAACTGAGTCTACCTGAAATTACTGAAACTAGAGTCTACCTGGAAACCAAACTAAAACATCCCACACAACAGGCAACAAAAAAACAAATCTGCAAGGACTCTCTCCTCAAAAGCACACAAGCAACTGAAGATACAACTGCTGCAACAGATGATCACAAATCAATCTAGAGATATGACACACCCAAAAGAATACAATAACTCAAATACCAGTCCTAAACCACGAGAAACCCTTGAAATGTGAGAAAAAGACTTTTGAGAAAGAATCTTAAGGAAACTCTATGAGATACAAGAAGAGGTACATAGTAGACTCAATGAAATGAAAAGAAAAAAAAAAGCAATCAAATACATGAAGGAAGAAATCTTCAAAGAGATTAATACCCTAAAAAAGGATGTAGCAGAATTCATGGATCTGAAGAACTCATTCAATGAAATAAAACCCACATTTGAGAGCTTAGGCAGCAGGCTAGAACAAGTAGAAGAAAGAATTTCTGATTTCAAAGACAGTGTTTCCTAAGTAAGCCAGCAGACCAAAAAGGGGGGAAAAATGAATTTTTATAAAATGAAGAAAATCTTTGAGAGCTATCAGACAACATTAAGGGTACAAAGACCCAAATCATGGGTGTTCCAGAAAGGGAGGAAAAAGAAAAAGGTATTGAAAACCTATTCAATGAAATAATAGCAGAAGACTCCCCAGATATTGGAAGAGAACCAGTTTCAACAGGCTCAAAAATCGCCAAACAGATTTAAACCGAGAAGGTTCTCTCTGAAACGAACTGTAGTCAAACTAGCAAAAGTCAAAGACAAAGAGAATCCTGAAAACAGGAAAAGAAAAGTGTCAAGTTACCTATAAGGGAGTCCCCATCAGACTAACATCAGACTTCTCAGCCGAAACCCTACAGGTTAGAAGAGAATAGGATAACATATTTAAAGTTCTAAAAGTTTAAAAAGACTGCCAGCTAAGAATACTATACCCAGCAAGGCTATTCTTCAGATATGACAGTAATAGTGTGTTTCCCAGACAAACAAAAACTGTGGGAATTCAGCATCACATGTCCAGCCCTACAAGAAATCCTCAAGTGAATCCTGCACCTGCAATCCAAAAAACAATATTCACCACCAAGAATACACAAGAAACAACAAATTCCACCAGTAAAGCACATACACAAATGAGAAAGAGAAACTATATCACACTACCTCAAAAAAAACAAAAAAACTCTAAAGACAAACAACAATAGGGAAAGAAAGGAATTAAAGATATTTAAAATCACCACATGAAAATAACTAAATGACAAGAGTTAGACGGTATCTTTCAATAGGAAGCCTAAATGTAAATGGATCAAACTCCCCACTCAAAAGACACAGAGTGTCCAGACGGATTTAAAAGCTAGACTCAACTGTATGCTGCCCACAATATACCCACCTCATGTATAAAGACTCACACAGACTAATAGTGAAAGGATAGAAAAAGATATACCACATAAATGGAAACCAAAATAGAGCAGGAGTAGCTATTCTTACATCAGATAAAATAAGACTTGAAACCAAAACCTATCAAAAAAGAAAAAGAAGGCCAATATATAATGATAAAATTATTTATCCACCAAGAAGACATAACAAATATAAATATATATGTTCTCAAGATTGGTACAGTCAGACATATGAAGTAAACATTATTATACCTAAGGAGACAGACCTCAATACGATAATAGTTGGGGACCTGAATGCCTCTATCTCAGCATTGGACAGATCCCCTAGGCAACAAATCAACACAAAAACACAGGATTTAAACTATACATTAGACAAAATGGACACTAGAGAATATACATTCTTCTCATCAGCACCTGGAACATTCTCCAAGATAGACTACATATTAAGTCACAAATCAAATATCAACAAATTTTTGAAAAAACAGATATAATTTCAAGTATCTTCTCAGGCTACAATGGATTAATACTACAAATCAATAACACGTGAAACTTTAGAAACCACAGAAATACATGGAAATTAAACATCATGTTCCTGAATGACTTATGGGTCATAAAACAAATCAAACAGGAAATCAAAACACTTTTTGAAACTAATGACAACAACGACACATCAAACAAAACATATGGGATACTGCAAAAGACATACTAAGTAAACTTTATTGCAATAAATGCTTAACATCAAAAGATTAGAAAGATTTCAGAAAAGGAACCTAATGCTACATACGAAGAACTGGAAAAACAAGAACAATCAAATCCCAAAATTAGTACACAGAAAGAAATAATTAAAATCAGAGTAAAAACAAATAGAGATTAAAAATATGACACAAAGATCAATAGACAAAATGGTGGTTTTCTGAGAAGATAAACACAGTAGACAAATCATTAGCTAGGAAAACTAAGAAGAGAGAAGACCCAAACAACAAAAGTTGGCAATGAAAAAGGAGACATGACCACTGATACCACAGAAATACAAAGAATCTTCAGAGATTACTACGAACAACTATACATGAACAAATTTGAAAACCTAGAGGAAATGGATAAACTTCTGGACGCATACAAACTACCAAGACTGAGTCAAGGAGAAAAAAAAACACAAAACACCAAAAATGAGCAATGAAATTGAAGCAGTAACCAGAAATCTTCCAACAAACGAAAGGCCAGGATTGAATGGGTTCACTGCTGAATTTTACCAAACCTTTAAAAAGGAATTAATACCAATTCTTTTCAAACTATCCCAAAAAGTTAAAATGGAGGCCATTCTCCCAAACTCCCTATGAAGCTAGCATCACTCTGATAACAAAACCACACAAAGATACAACAAAAAAGAAAACTACAAGCCATTATCCTTGATAAACACAGACATAAAAATCTTCAACAAAATATTAGCGAACAGAATACTGCAGTACATCAAAAGGTTATACATCATGATCAAGCGGGATTCATCCCAGGGATGCAAGGAGGGTTCAACATATGCAAATCAATAAATAAGATACACCACATCAACAAAATCAAGAACGAAAGACATATGATCATATCAATAGATACAAAAAAAGAATTTGACAAAATTCAACATCCCTTCATGATAAAGACTCAACAAATTAGGTAAGGAAGGAAGGTATCTCAAAAAAATAAAAGCCATATATGACATATCCACTGCCAATATCATCCTGAATGGGGAAAAGCTGAAAGCTTTCTCCTTTAAGAAAGGAACAAGACAATGATGCCTGTTCTCAGCACTCCTATTTAACCTTATATTGGATGTACTTGCCAGAGAAATTACATAGGAGCAAGAAATAAAGAGCATCCCAGGAGGAAAAGATGAAGTCCGATTGACTCTGTTTGGAGATGACAAGATCCTATACATAGAAAACCTGAGAGACTGTATCGAAAAATTCTTAGAGCTGACAAAAAAAATTTAGTAATGTTGCAGGATACAAAATCAGTACACAAAAATCAATAGTCTTTTTTACACTCCAACAACAAACTAGCAGAAAAAGAATTCAAGAAAGCAACACTATTTACAATAGTTACCAAAAAAACAAAATATCTATGAATCAATTTAAGCAAGGAGGTCAAAGAATGCTACAATGAGAACTACAAATCACTGATGAAAGGAATTAAAGAGGATACCAAAAGATGGAAAGACATTCCCTGTTCATGGATTGGCAGAATCAATGTAGTGAAAATGTCCATACCACCCAAAGCTGTCTAAAGATTCCATGTGATCCCCATCAAAATACCAATGACATTCTTCGGAGAAATAGGATAAACAATCCACACATTCATATGGAACCACAAAAGACCACAATTATCCAAAGAAATCCTGAGAAAAATAAATAAATAAAGCTGGAGGCATTATCCTTCATGACTTTAAAATGTATTAAAAATCTACAGTAACCAAAACAGCACGATACTCACATAAAAACAGATAATCAGACCAATGAAACAGAGCACCCAAAAATCCACCCACATATTTACAAACAACTGATCTTCAACAGGGCACCAAGAACATACAATGGGTAAATTAATAGTGTTAGGAAAACTGGATATTCATATGTAGAAGAATAAAACTGGACCTGAAGCCCTTGCCATATACCAAAATCAACACAAAGGGTTTAATCATATAAGACCTGAAACATTAAAACTTGAAGAAAACACAGGGGAAACTCTCCAGGATAAGTCTTTATGAATAAGACCCCAAAAGTACAGGCAACGAAAGAAAAAAAATAAACAAATGGGATTATATCAAACTAACAAGCTTCAACACAGCAAAGAAAATAATCAACACAGTGAACACACAACCTCAGAATGGAAGAAAGGGAGAAAATATCTGCAAACTATGCATCTGACAAGAGACTAATGTCCAGAATATACAAGGAACTCAAAGAACTTTACAGTAAAATAATAATAATAATAGCAATCCAATTTAAAAATGGGCAAAGTAACTGAATGACATCTCTCAAAGGAGGACATACAAATAGCCAACGGGTACATGAAAAAATGCTCAACATCACTAATCATCATGGAAATACAAATCAAAACCACACTGAGATATCATCTCACCCCAATTAGACTGGCTAATATACAAAAGACAGAATAACAAATACTGGCAAGGATGCAGAGAAAGGGAAATCTCTCAGCCCTGTTGTTGGGCCTTCAAAACAGCACATTATGGAGAAAAGGATGGCAGTTACTTAAACAACTACAGACAGAACTACCATATGATCCAGCCATCCCACTACTGGATATATATCCAAAGGAATGATGTATTAATGTGTTTCTGCTGCTTATGGTAAAATACACAGAACTGGGTATTTTGTAAAGAAAATGAAATTTACTGCTTACAGTTTCTGAGGGTAGGAAGTCCGAAGTCCAGGGAATACATCTGGTGAAGGCTTTCTTTGGTGGTGACTTCGGTGACAACAGAGTATCACACTGCAAAAATGGTGGAGCAGAGACAGTGAGAGAAAGAGACAGACTCTCCCCTCTCTTCTTTTAAAGCCCTCTGAACCATGACCCTCACCACCACTTTTAATCCATTCACTATGGCAGGGTCCTACAATCTAATCACCTCTTCATGGCTCCACCTCTCAATTGCCATATTAGGATTTCCCACCCTCCTAAAGTCACAGTAGGGGCAAGTTTCTAATACATAAAAGTTGGGAGACACAATTCAAGCTTCAGTGAGCTTCAATCCACTACAAATGGAAATCATGTCAAAGTGGTACCTGCAATCCCATTTTTATTACAGCTCTATTTCCAATAGCCGGGCTATAGAACCAACCTAAATTTCCATCAATGAGTGACTGGATAAGGAAAATGTGGCATGTATACACAATAGAATACTACTCAGCCACAATAAAAAAAGAAATTATGCCTTTTGAAGCAACATGGATGGGCTTGGAGAAAATTGTGACACAACCCGAGTACAGAAAGAAAACTACCACATGTCCTCACTCATAAGTATTAGCTGAATTCATAAATAAACAAGTGAACAATAAGGAAAGAGAGAGAGAGAAAGAAAGAGTGATCACAATATGTTGATTTTCTAGAAGAAGAGAACAGAACTGTGGTTACTAGATGAGAAACAGGGAAGAGAGGAGAGAGGGAGGGGGGTTAATGAGAAATTAATGAGAAATTGGTTAATGGACACCGGGAATGGTTATAAATTGTAATGATGAAGAAGCTAACTATCTTGATCTGACCATTACACAATGTACACTACTACTGAAAGTCAATTTTTCACCCCACAAATATGTATAATCAACTATGCTTCAATAAAAAATAAATGGAAAAAACATTTTTAAAATGTAAAAAAAATCTATAATGAAACAGAAGAATTAAGAATTTTGATCATAAATTAAAATTATCAGGTGACATTTTTATAAATTGATGTTTTAAATCAATGTGAAACAAAAAAACCCAGTGCACTGTAGGTTGCTGAACTCACGAGCACTTTATAAAACTATAACATGTTTGTTTCATAAAAACATGTCTGATGTATAGCTATTGTATGGCCCCTCATTTACACTGGTTTGATTATTGATTATACTGACTTCTAAAGGTATATAACATGCTCTTGCAAACTTTTAAGTTTTCAGGATGACAGGATATTTAGAGATTAAACTAGTTTCTATCCAATTCCTTTGATCTGTCTAACATCTAAGAAGCTAATAGAAAAAAAGACTTGAATCTTGGACACCTTTGGGCTTCTAGACCTACAGACTTATGTGATTAACTGTGAGGGACGTGGGAGTGGAAAATAAAGTTAAGACTTCAAGGACGGACAACAGGACTCTTGCAGAAAAATCACAATGAGAAGGCAGGTGGCGCACTTGGCTGCACATACTCAGAAAGAGCGTGGATATGTGGAGGGGGCAGGAAAGCTGTCCCAGATGTGATCTGACTCTCTGGAAACACCTCTGTGAGAGACTGAGGTGGATGTAACCATGTAGCAATAGAGGTAGTAAGAAAACAGAAAAAATTTTATATGGATTCCATGTGAGGTGTGAGAGAAAATATAGTCAAACGTAAAGTATTATTTTTCCTGATTCATTACATAGAATGCATGTGTAAAACACAATCCAATAAGATGAAATAAAATGTGAAAACATTTAAAAACTATTTAGGAGAATAAAATGTGGGGGTATACTTGTGACAGTCATCCTTGGAGATTATATAATGCATGTGTTTTCTGCAAACAGACAAGCTGTGTTCAGATCTGGGATCTAGGGAAAAAATAGTAGAAACAGCAGAACATGACCAACAAATGCTGGGCTTTACTCTTCCCTGCCTCCCTGCCCATTATGCACTGACTGACCTTGTAGGCTCTGGTTGAGGGTTTCTTCTAATATCCATGACTCTGCTCCCTGCTCCAACTTGAAGATCACCTCACATTTGGGAATGTAGCAGCCTGTTAATAAGAAACAACCCAGAACTTTGTAAATCTACTAAGTCAGGTCCTTAGAAGACTGACAAGAGCTTGGCTTCAGAAGCTGTGCAATGAAGGGGCCAGTTAGAGACTGATGACGTTTACATTCTCCACTCACATTCCCCACAAAATGGAATCTTACCTAAATAGAATTCAACCCTATAAATGGTTCCTATATTTATCAACAAAGAAGAAAGTGGTGCTCCTAGGACTTACTATGGAGTTTCACTCACCCAACACCACCAGGCTGCTACAGGTCTCCAGCATCACATCCCTGCACAGGCTCCTCTGATCACCATCCAGGTACTGCCACTCCTCCCAGGTGATGTCCAGAGCCACATCCTCAAACGACACCAATCCCTGTAATGACACATTTCTCCTCAACTCAAATCATGATCACATGACAGGAATCTGGGAGGGCAAGTTTCTATGTGTGTGTGTGTGTGTGTCATAGGTGTGTTACATAAGATGCAGCTTCTTTGTACTCGACATGGTGGGAGAAAGAAAAATCACAGAAGACACATTCTGCCTTTTAATAATTTATTAATTACTAAAAACATGATTACAAAGCTTACCTTATAGGTCTAGAATCATTCTTGTTGCTAGTGATAAAAGTATGAATAAAGTCCTGCTCCTTTAAGGAGCTTACGATCTGGTATGAAGACATAAGTATAAACACGTGCCTAAAATCTTATGTTACATGAACTAATTTAGACAAAAGTTCAATACAGAGAGGGACAAGAAAGAAGGAGAAAATATTGTTCTGCTTCATATTCAGTTTGCTGTTCACTGAAGTGACAAAAGATGTTTTAGCTCTTCCATGTGAACCATGTGTTCTCACGAATATGAGGTAGTAGCAAGAGTTAAGTCACAACAGCACAAGGAACATACAATGCGCTAATGGAACCACACACAACACCGTGTCTAGGTAAATGATGCTGTGCTGAGATGATAGACAAATGCAATATTGAAGAAAGTGATTATGGAGTGATTCTGCATTTAAATATTTGGCCCAATTTAAACAAGAAAACATTTTATTCACTAATTTTTTTTTTTTTTAAATTACTTACAAATGAAAAGCACATACAAAGGTATCCCAAAATGTATTTCTTACATGCGAAAGCATTGTTTGTGTCCACTTGCCCGAGACAGCTCCGCAGGATTCGTTGGACCTGAATAGGTGGTGTGGCTTCAGCGAGGAAAGAAAAGACACAGACCACGATGTCTAGTGAATCAGTGGACAACAACCATAAGAATCTTGCTTTATTTATATATTTTTTACTTAACCTTTTACATGATGATTTATCTTTTAATCAGAACATTTCTTGTTTTGTTTCTATTGAAAAAGAAAGGTCAAAACGTTCCAAGGCACTCATGCTGTGACAAAAACATCTACTCATGCATCAACCGTTCACCCGAAAGCCTGTGGCTTGTGGCCAGGAAACTATACAATAGCAGCATGCTTGGCTTTAAAGAGCATCACACTTTTAGTTTAAACTATAATTCTTAAGATTTTAAACTTACAATTTAACCCTTTTTTAATCTTACACTTACTATACTTGATTTTAATAACATTGATTAGTTATGTTTGACAATTTAATATTGCTTATACTCTATATTGATCATTTTAATTTATAAACAAAATCACAATGTTTAAACCTTTTATTTCCCTGCCAATAGACTCCGGGAACAGCACAGGGGACAAAGTGAAAGGTTAAATGATCCTACTCAAACTAACAAAAACACACTTTATTGTTACCAAGGAAAGAACATGTTCTTGGTAAATCAAGAGAAACTGTGTGAGTGGGGAGAAAGAAAGAAATCTGTAACTGGTTGATGATCAAATAATTGTAAACACCACAGCACTCGGACCCACCACCTCCCTGTCGGATGTGGATAGAAATCCAACATAATAACTTCATTCCACACGTACAAGAACATGACCACAGCCCCAAAGGGTCCATGCACACATCACTAACAAAAAAGATTAATAACAAAATTAAACTATCAACCCATACCGAGAACATGCATCAAAAACACCTTTAGTAGTGACAATGCCCTTTAAATAAACCAATTAATTTTGATGTATTTTAACATGTCCTTTGAGAAACTCCAGGGAATTTCCCAAAGCCATACTAAGCCAAAAGGTTAGGCTGTTTAATTCTGGGAAGCCTTGTCAAGCAACCAAAGGTGAACAAACAAGAAATTCCATGGAGCCGTGCCACACACGGGACCCCTTGTAGCCTGCAGGACGGCTCTCGACAGCCACTGCAAGGTAAACCCTGACACTTTCCAAACCAAGGGTATAAATAATGAGTTACTATAAGAACAGGTAAGTTATATTACTAGATTTGTATTTTAACATTCATCCACTAGAAGGAGAATGGGAAAAGGCAAGGGAGACTCAGAGGGGAAGAAAACAGGGTAAGAGATGACCACATACATCAGGACACAGAGCAGTAAACATAGAGAAGTGGGAAGTAATCCTATAAAAGGGAACAAATAACAAAAAACAAAAAAGCAGAAACAAACAGAATGTGGTAGAAATTTGTTCTGCAGAGGGTAAAAAGAAGAGTTTTAGTCCAAGGCTATGGCAGCTACTTAGGTACTGGCACTGTAAAATGAAATTTGGAAAATAAGAGAAAAATATAATGAGCAGAGTGACACAGATTCAGACACTTTACATTTGAAATCTCTGTGGAAATGTCCAAATAGCAATTGGATATATGATTCCACGGTTCAGGAGATAGATCTGAAGCTAAAGATTTGGAAACCTCGATATAAAGATTTGGAAAGTATGAGAATTTCAGTGGAACCCGAAGCTGCCATCAGAGTGAATGAACCTAAGAGATTGAAAGAAAACACACACACACACACACACAAGCACACGCACACACACACGCGCACACACACACACACACACACACACACACACACACACACCAAATAATTCTTTGATTATCAAAGACATCATGAAGGGACTTTTAGAAATATATTTTAGGTTTCTATTTTTCCACATAAGAAGCTTGGAAGTCACCATTCCATCCCAACAACAACTAAAAACTTGAACAGCCTGAAAAACCAACAACTCTTCTTAGATCTGTGAAAGGGAAGGACACAGGGCAAACCACTGTCCCCGATTAGAGAGGAAGACAGGAAAATATCCATAGTCACGGCTTACAGAAGAAGACTTAGTAGTGGGAACCACCATGGGAACCAGTGCTGGATCAGGACAACCTGAATTGTGAGTGACACATTGCTGGAGGCTCAGTGCAAACTACTCAGAGTTAAAAACTCCAGGGGAACCCAGTCATAAATGGGCCACCAAAATACTGTGCAGTTCACCTCCAAGAACTCCACCAAGTTTCTAAAGGAAATACTAAAGAAAATTACCCCCCTGCTTCCACCTGTGAGACGGGAAGAGGCAAACTCTTTTGAAATATGCCAGAGCACTCTGTTCTTAATAAGGCTTCAAGAAAAACTACTTCATGAGAGCCTAACCTGTTGTACAATTATCAGAGCCTACTCAACCTGGGTAAAGAGAAATAACTAACTCCAGCCCTCTCTAGCCTTCCACATGGAAGAAGGGAAATATCCAGTTCTGGCCCACTCCAGACATCTTGTCCCATGTAAGGAAAAAGAAAAAAACCAATGAAAAAACACTTATAAAGTTGACAGACCAAAGACAGAGGCTCATTAAGAGAAAGAGACAATGATAGACCTATAAAACATTTCTGCTACGGTCTTAATGTATCCCCCCAAAATTGACAGTTTTAAACATTAACATAATTAACATTATTAAACATATTAAACATTGTGTCCCCTCAAAATTAACTTTATAAGTGTTGAAACTTAATCACCAATGCACTGGATTTATGAGGTGGACCCTTTGGGAGGAGATTAAGCCATGAGGGCAAAGCCCTCAGAGAGGAATTAGTGATCTGATAAAAAAGACCAAAGAAAGCCTCTTGGCCCCTTTCACCATGGAAGGACATGAAGCAGGTGCCATCCATGAGGAATGGGTCCTCACCACACAGTGAATCTACTACAGCCTAGATCATGAACTTGCCAGCCTCTAAAACCAAAAGCAATATGTTTCTGTTGTTGATACACTGCCCACTCTAAGGTATACTGTTATAGCCTCCAAAACAAGCTAATACACCTTCCGCTTCTGCACACCTTATGAACACATTACTGAAGATACATTACAGCACTTCCTTTTCCATAGCACATAATGTCTGGCTATTTAAAACAATTACAAGGCATTCTAAAAAAAATTACAAGGCATTCTAAAGCACAAGAAGCATAACTTGAAGTGATGCATCAAAACAACACATGGATAAGATGTTGAAATCATCAGGGGATAATATGTTAAGAACATAAATGGATAAAGTAGACAACATTCAGCAACAGATGTGCAATGTAAGCAGAGAGAAAAAGTCCTAATAAAGAACCAGAAAGAAATACTACAGATCAAAAAACACTGTAACGGAAGTAAAAAATGTTTTTCAGTGATTTATTAGTGACTAGACACAGCTGAGAAAAAAAAAAAAAAACAACAAAAAACCCTCGGCTTGAAAACATGTCAAGAGAAACTACAAAAACTGAAAAGCCAAAAACAAACAACAACAACAATAAAACTGCTCAAAAAATAAAACAGACAAAAAAAAAAAAGATGAAAAGAACACAACATAATATTCAAAGACTATGGAACAACTATGAAAGATATAACATATAGTAATGAGAATAACAGAAGAAAGGGAGAAAAAATATACCTGAAACATTAATGTCTGAGATCTTCCACAAATTAATGTCAGACACTAAACAAAAGATCCAGGGAGGAAAGATAACACCAAATAGGATAAAGGCCAAAAATCTATATCTAGGAATATAATTTTCAAAATACAGAGAATCAAAAATGAAGAAAAATCTGAAACAAGCCAAAAGGGGGAAAAAATCTTACCCAGAGAGTAACAGAAGAATTACATCCACCATCTCCTCAGAAAGCATACAAGCAAGAAGAGAGTGGAGTCAAATATTCAGTTATGGGAGAAGAAACCCATCAAAGTAGATCTGGAAATAGAGTGGGATTTAACAAAACAACTCTAAATAATACATGGGCCCCCAAAAAAATCTCAAGAGAAATTTAAGAGAATTTTTAACTAAATAAAAAAGAAAACCCAACTTATCAAAATTTGTGAAATACAAGAAAAGCAGTTCATTAAAAAAGTTTACGGCATTGAATTCATATATTTAAAAAGAAGAAACATCTAAAATTAATAATCTAAGTTTCTACCATTGGAAACTAGAAATAAAAAGAGCAAACTAAATCAAAAAGAAAACAGGATAAAATAATTAAGAATTAGAGCAGAATTATTTAAATAAATAATATTGAAAACAAGAAATCAACAGAGAAAACCAACAACAACAAAAAATCTGGTTTTCTAAAAAGATCAGTAAAATTTATAAGGCTATATCCAGGCTAACTAAAAAGATAAGGTCACAGTGCAGAAATTACTAACATTAGCAGTACGAGGCTATTACTACAGATCCTGTGGACATTAAAGAAATAATAACTACCATGAACACCTCTCTGTGCACACATTTGATAACACAGATGAAATTGATCAATTCATCAAAAGAAACAATTTGTCCAAACACACACAAGAAATACACATTTGAATAGGCTTACATTATGAAAATTGAGTGAATAAATAATAACCTTCAAAAGAAAAAGCACTTGGCCCAGATGTTTTCACTGGTGAATTCAACCACATATTTAAGGAAGAAATTACACCAATTTCCTATAATATATTTTAGAGAACAGAAAATGACATACTTCTCAACTTATTCTATGAGGACAGCACTGCCACAATACCAAAACCAGACAAAGATATGACAGGAACAGAAAACTACAAACCATTATCTCTCTCATAAACATACATGCAAAAATCCTCAACAAAATATTAGCAAACCCAAGAATTATGCAACATAACAAAGTGGTATCTATTCCAAACACACAAGGCTGGGTTAATATTTGGACATAAATTAACTTAATCCATCATATCACAACACTAAAAAGGAAATTATCACATGATCATAATAATAGATGCAGAAAAAGCATTTGAAAAAATATAGCATACAAAATGAGAAAAAGAAAAAAACTTTAGTAAATGAGGAATAGAATCTTCTGCAATTAATGAGTAATTACAACAAGACTGTAAGATGCAAAGTTAATATACAAAAGTCAATCACTTGCCTATATACAGCAACAACCAAGTGGAATCTGAAATGAAAAACTAGCTACTTACATTAGCACCCAAACAATAAAAGTTTTAAATCATATAACTCATAAGAACTTAACATCCAGAATATAAAAAGAACTCTTACAACTAAACAACAAAAACACAAATAGCCTGATTAAACAATGAGCAAAGGACTTGAACAGGTACTTCTCCAAAGATGATATACAAGTGTTTTCATAACGAGCAAATGGAAACATGCTTAATGTCACTGATCAACCGAGAAATGCAAATCAAAACCAAAATAAAACATCACCACTTCACATCCAATAGAAAATAACAAGTGTTAGCAAAATCAGAACTTTTGTACCTTGCTAGTGGTCATCTTAAATAGTGCACCCACTATGGAAAATGGTACAATGGCTTCTGAAAAAAAAGAAAAAATAGAACTACCACAGGACCCAAAAACCAACTTCAATGGATATATACAAAGTAACAGGATCTCAAAAAGATATCTGCACATCCATGTTCACAGCAGCATTATTCCCACAGCCAAGTAGTGAAAGCAACCCAAATATCAATCCATGAACAGACAGATTGTCACCTCTACCCCAGGGTGACAGAGACGCAAAGGATTACTCAGAGCTCGTTTCTCCAGAGCAGTGAGAGGCCCAGAAGGGGTTAATTCCAGGAGACAACTTCTTCAAGAGAGAAGGAATTCCTGGGAAATAACCCCGAACTAGGTTTTGTCTCCATTTTTATTGTCCAGGCAAGAAAGTTACAGAAAAGAACACAGGTGAAAGTCATAGTGAAAACATACACAAACTGGCTACTTGACAATTTTCATTAAAGCAGGTGCAGCTTAAAAACAGTTTAAGCAATTTACCATCAAAGGAGTCATAAAACTAAGCTCTGTGACATACAAAAAAACAATGAGATAATCATTATGGCAACACTTAGTTCCCTAGGAAACTTAAAGAAACAGCTGAAGGTGAAATGAGGAACCAGCCAGTTTTTAGCACACATATTTTCCCATCATTAGATTTAGCAGCACCAAGGACACCTGCCCTCAGAGCAAGCACTTTTGCTGTGTTACAGTTATCATATCCACACCAGAGACTTTTTAGTCTTGTGAAAGTTCTCTGGTTTTTCCCAAGCTTAGCATGTCTATGTGTAATACCACAAAGTTAGGCTATTCCCTAAACTACAGGGCTGTGGCCCTTCTAACACTAAGGACTGTGACCCTACTAGGCTAAAGGTTAAAGCCCTGTGAAATACATGTGTTTTATTAATACTAGTGCCCTCCACAATACATAAACAAAACGTGGTATATACATACAAAGGAATGTTATTCGGCCTTAAACAGAAAGGAAATCTTGTCGTATGCTACAACATGGAAGTTTGAGGACACTATGAAAAGTGACATAAGCCACCCACAAAATGAAAAATATTTTATGGGTCCACTGATATGAGTAAAATTTTTAAAAAACAAAGTAGAATGGTGGTTGTCAGGAGCTAAAAGGAGGGGAAAATTGAGAGTCAACATTTAATGGGTATAGAGTTTCAGTTTTCCAGGATAAAAGGTTCCGAATATCTGATGCAAAACAGTATGAGTATACTGAACACCACATAAATGTTATGAAATGGTTAAGATGATAAATTTGATATTATGTTTTTTACCAAAATTAAAATAAGTTATGTTTTTAAATTATTTTAAGGGCCAATAGATGAACCAAACTAAAATATTAACAAATATTTAATCAACTGAAAATAAGTTAGGGAAGGAAAAGCAGAGGATCAAAAAGCAGATGAGACATACAGAAAATAAGTAGCAAAATGATCGATCTAAATCAAACCTTATTCTTAATTTGTTTAAATGAAATAGGACTAAACACTTTCCATAAGGCAGACTGTCAGCTTTGATAGGAAAGTAAGATGCAAAAACACACTATCCACAGAGATACACTTTAAATACAAAGACACAAACAGACTAAAAAAATGGAAAAAGATACGCTCCACAGACACTAATCCAAAAAGCTTAAGTGGAAATATTAGTAGTAGACAAAGGAAACTTCAAGACAAAATATATTACCAGAAATAAAAAACACTTTCACAATAATAAAAGGATCATATGTAAGGATAACACAACAATTATAAATGTGGCTGTGCCTAAACACAGAGCCTCAAAGTAAAGTCTTGTGTTGCTTAACAACTGAAATATGCTCCAAGAAATGCGTTATTAGGCAATTTTGTCATAGTGTGCACCTCACAGAGTGTACTTACACAAACCTGGATAATATAAATTACTACACACCTAAACGGTATGTTATAGAGTACTGTTTTGATCACTGTCATATATGTGCTCTGTTGTTGACTGAAACACCATTATGTGACACATGACTACCTGAAACAAAAACAACAGAACTAAAGTGGGAAATTGACAAATTGACAATTATAAATAGAGAATTAATACTCCTCTCAGTAACAGATGGGACAACCAAATAAAAAATAAGAAATTTAGATTAGTTTCTAAATAAATGAATAAAAATAATCTCATATTTTATTTTATGATACCAAACTACGACTGGTGAATTTAAAATGTTTGGTTAAGAAAACACACAGATTCTGTATAACATTGGGGTTGGACATAATTGATTCAATATGGTACCAAAAGCTTAAACAACAACAACAACCACAAAAAAGATAAGTTGAACTGTATAAAATTAAAATATTTTCTGCATTAAATGACACTATCTACAGGGTGAAAAGGCAACCCGCTAAATCTGGGAGAATATTTGCAAAGCATGTATCTCATAAGAGATTAATATCTGGAAAAAAAATGTATATATAAACCCTACAACTCAAAAACAGGAGTAAAAAATGGACAGAAAAAGATACACAAATTGCTGATAAACACATGGAAAGATAGTCAACATCACTAGTCTTTAGAGAAATGCATATCAAAATGACACTAAAGTATCACATTACACCTATTACAATGGCCATCACAAAAAAGCAACAAAAAACAGCAGGGTTGGCAAGGATGTGGAAATTGCAATCCTGAAGCATTACTGGTGAGAATATAAAGTGTGGAAGATGCTATGGAGAGTCCTGAAAAAAACTAAACATAGAATTATCATAGGATCCTTCAACTCCACTGCTAGGCATAACCCAAATTATGTGAAAGCAAGAACTAAAACAAACATTGGTACATGTATGTTCATAGCAACATTATTCACAATGGCCAAAAGGTGGAAGCAACCCAAGTGTCCACTGAAGGAGGAATGGATGAACAAAATGTTCTCAATACAAAGAACAGAATATTATTGAGCTTTAAAAAGTAAAATTAATTTTCATTACAATATGGATGAATCTTGAAGATGTTATATTGCATGAAATAAGTGAGTCACAAGATGACAAACATTGTAAGATGCCACTTTACGTGAGGTTCCTAGAGTAGACAAATTCACAGAGATAGAAAGTGGAATAACGCTTGCCACGTCCCAGAGTTCAGGGGAATAGGAGTTTAGTGTTTGATGAGTAGAGAGTTTCATTTGGGGAAAATGAAAAATATCTGTCAATGGATGGTGGTGATGGTTGCAAATTAATGTGAACATACTTAATGCCACTGAACTGTAACCTTAAAAATGATTAAAGGGTCAAATTTTATGTTATGTATAATTTATCACAAAACAGTCTGTTTTTAGCCAACTATTAACCACAGCTTTAATGCATAATTGATGCATACATTTATATTACCCTACTAATTTTTAAGTGATTAGCTGAAATAACAGAATTAAATATAATCTTTAGAGTTAGAAAACATGAAAAGCCATTTTTGAGCTAGAAACCTATAATTTTGTCTAAGTACAAACTACTGCTAAAATTACTGAAGTACACAGCAAAAGGTATAAAAGATTAAAACATGTGCTATTTTTATTCTTTGCACGTGTTTCTCTTGACTCTCATTCAAAGGTATCCCAGTAACTCCTATGACTGTCACTTGTCAGTAGCACAGCTCAGGAGGCACAGAATCTCATCACTGAGCAAACACGCCCTTCAGGTTCTGCCAAGAGTGACATTTCTAATGTTAAAAAAGAAAGTTACTGTATCCATTTTTGAGTACCAAAAGTTCCTACCCTTCTATGGGCACTGCATGTAGCCATTAGAATAAACATTTAAAAACACAGAAACAAAGGTAGCAGGATGTGATGCCAGATGAGACTGCAACTAAGAGAGAGGGAGGAGACCAGGAATAATCCCCTGTTGGTGGTTTGGGTCAAGGCTAGCAGGTAGTAATACTATATATGAGGGTGCTTCATAAAGTTCCTCGGAAAATAGAACTAAAGATAAGAGGAATCTTTCCGTGAAACTTTTGAAGTACCTTTCTTATATGGGAAGAATGGTGCATGTGTTTTCATTGTGGATTTGTTGAACTTGAGATGACGAGCAGCTCAGGTCACACGGTAACTTGGTGGCCCATAGTCAAGGGTTCAGTTTCTACTAAGGCCCAGTAGCAGGCCAAGAGCTGTTTCTCAAAAGGAAAGTAGTTATCTGCGGATGATGGCAGGGCCTTGGTCCAAAATCCTAAGGGTCTCCTCTGTGATTCACCTATAGGGGCCTGCCAAAGGCTCCGTACTGCATCCTTATCTGCCACTGCCACTTCAAGGACCATTGTGTCTGCTGGATCATATGGCCCAAGGGGCAGAGCAGCCTGCACAGCAGCCTGGACCTGTTGCAGAACCTTCTCCTGCTCTGGGCCCCAATCAAAAATAGCAGCCTTTCATGTCACTCGGTAGATGGGCCGGATAACACTCCCAAGTGAGGATGTGTTCTCCCCACCAAAACTCATGTGGAAATTTGATCTTCAATGTGGCAGTGTTTGAAACTGATTGAGTCATGGGGGCAGATCCCTCATGAATGGATTAATGCTCTCCCTGGGAGAAGGAAGATTAATGAGTGAGTTCTTGCTCGATTAGTTCCTGCAAGAACTCATTGCTTAAAAAGACCCTGGCACCTTCTCTCTCTCTCTCACTTCCTCTCGCCATGTGATCTGCTTGTATCCGCCAGCTGCCTGCCACTTTCTGCCATGAATAGAAGCAGTCTGAGGCCCATGCCAGATGCAGCTGTCCCAGAATCGGAAGCCTAATAAACCTCTCTTCTTTATAAATTGCCCAGTCTCAGGTAATTCTGTTATAGCAACACAAAATGGACTAATACACTAACAAAGAAGTATTTCCAGGAGATCACGGATAGTAATTTCAAATATGGCAGAAGATTCAAATAAAATAAAGCAAATAAGCAGTCTTTGGATTGGCACCTATTTAAGTTACTGGTGAACTTCTGAAGAACTGAACTAAGACTACATTGAGTTGGGCAAAGTGCAAATTAGCAATAAAAATACTCATCAGAAAGTATAACATTTGGAATGGCTGTGGTACAACCTGCATATACAGACCAGCCGAGAGAAATGTATGCAGTTATTTAAGAAACTGTAAAAGGGCTGGCAAGTTAGCTCAGCTAGTTAGAGCTCAGTGTTATAACACCAAGGTCAAGGGTTCGAATCTCCCTATAGTCCTCCCCACCCCCCCAAAAAAACCTGCAGTAGATTCTATCCTCCACACATTCTAGGTTTTATCCATGAAACAGGTGGGGACTTGCAAGGGCTGTTTGGGACCACAGTATTTTACTAATTCCAGAAAAACCTTACTAACTGATTTGTGCTTTAGCACTAGGTAACCATTACCACTGCAGAACCCTATTAATTTCCAGGTCAGTAGTAAAACACTGTCCATTACATCACCTACGTGACCAATAAAGACTTTGCTTCAGACTTCATATCCTATGAGAATTTAGCATGTTCTCTCTTAGTCCGTTTTCACGTTGCTATAACAGAATACCTGAGACTGTGTAATACATAAAGAACGGAGATTTGGCTTATGATTCTGGGACAGCTGCATCTGGTACGGTCCTCGGGCTGCTTCTACTCATGGAGGAAAGTGGCAGGCAGCCAGCAGGTACAAGCAGATCACATGGTGAGAGGAAGCAAGAGAGAGAGAGGGGAGGTGCCAGGGTCTTTTAAACAACCAGCTCTCATGGGAATAGAGCGAGATCTCACTCAGGCCCCCCTCCACCAGGAAGAGCATTAATACTTTCTTGAAGGATCAGCCCCCATGACTCAAACAGCTCCCAACACTGCCACATTGGGTATCAGATTTCCACATGAGTTTTGGTGGGGAAAACACGTCCAAACTCTATCATTCTCCTCTTAGGGTCAATTCCAATCATATAATAAATGTGTCTTTTTGCCATGGTATCAGAAAGACCAGAGACCAATTTGCATTCAACTTAGATGGCAGTAAGGCCTTGTAACCTGCCTTTATCAACATGTCAACTTTATCCTGCTTATGTGTATTTCTCTGATGCTGAATTGTTTACATTTCTCCATTTTTAACTAAACTCTTATAAAGCTCCTAAAATAAAATGTAAAACAAGCTGAGGAATAAATAAACAACTTACCAGAGATGTACGCATTTTCTTTGCTCTTGAAAACACATAGAGGACTCTGGAATTGTACCTCGAAGAGAAGGTGAATGGAGGCAGTCATGAGAGAAATGGTGACACTTGCTCCTAGAGTCTGCTGTGCAAAGTGCTCTACACAATAGCTGGAAAAAACAAAACGAAATAAGGTTGGCTGTGGGGCAAGAGTCGCTTACACACAAGCAAGGGCAGGAAAGACCTCATCAAAAGAGCATCCACAATTCTATTCATTGGTAGAGATTAAACACACGATTTATCCTTAGGTTAGTGAAAATATTGACTTGCTAGTGATTTGGTAACAATTAATGTTACTGTGAAGAAATAATTTAAAAATTTTAAGGATGGTTGAATAAATTACACTACATCAAAAAAAGGCACATTATGCCCTCATTAAAATTGACTTTATAGAGAAATACTTGGGTGGTATTAACTATGTTCCTATTAATACATATGTACTATATAGGACTCTAACAATAGTATAGCCACTAGAACACCTCTTGCTTTTATAGACCTAAACTTCATGGAAGAAAAGCATCTGCAAACTAACATTTTTGGCCAATGATTTATAGGAAAAAAGTGCACATAATGTATATTAATTGCAGCACAATTTTCCAGTAATGGTTCCCAATGACACATCACCTTGTATCCACACCTTCATGTAGTTCCCTCCTACAATGACCCCGGGCTTTGCCATTTCACTTGTTTTGGTCAATGGGACACGAGTAAAAGGGATATGATCATAGTTCTGAAAAGTATTTGCACAACAAAGTTTGCCTTCTTGGAATACTGTCATTTGGGGAAGAAGCCCGAGGGCATGCCTGTTGGAAACACATGCCCTATGCAAGAGCCAGCACAAACCACCAGACACGTGAGTGAAGTCTTCCTAAGGAACCAGCCTCAGTCAAGGAACCCGAAGCCTAATGCCTCACTTGTGCTCCCATGTGACACCAGCATAGATACTGCCCAGCTCAGCCCAGCCAAAAATGCTGACTCACAGAATCACAAACAGATAAAATGGTTGTTTTTCAAACCAGTAAGTTTTTGTTGATTTGCTCTGCATCAAACTCTGTTACCTATAATCCCCCAGAACTCAAGACGTTTTTAACGTATTGATGTAGGAGAGAAAGAACGAACTATATGCCAATTACAATCAACAGAACTTCACAATCACATGTAGAAATTTTCATAAACATGATAAATGTCAACCAGATGGACCTTGGCCAGGTTGCTGGCACTAATAAGGCCACGTGACCATCCTTTCTACGGCCGCCACCCTCCGCATAGGGTCCCCACCATCCCTCTATTCCCCCAACCGTTCCTTCTAGGCCCCACCGTCCCCCAGCTCCCTACCTTGCTCCTTCTGTCCCTTTCTCGGTGCAGGCCTCATCCCACCTCCTTCCCCCAGCCCTTGGGACTTTGGGGAGAGGACAGCTCATCACCTCTTCGTCCAGGCGGACCACGCCGAGGCACAGGCGGAAGCGCTTGGGCACAGGACCAGGCCCAGGCGAGCGCCGCCGCCCACCTGAGGAGCTGCAGGAGGCTGCAGGACGGCGAGAAACGGCCGTTTACAGCGGAGAACCGTTTACGCGAAGAACCGTACTCAGCAGATGCGGCCCTGAGCCTGCGCGAAGCCGTGTGAGCGCTCGCGCGCCTGCGCGGGCTGAGGGCACCGGACGCGCATGCGTGGAGGCTCGGCGAGCCGAGGCTTGGATCCGGCGGGAACAGCGCACTTGGGCACAGTTTCAGTACCTGTTCCTTGAGGTTGCAGCTGCAGCCTGAAGCGATTCGCAGGGCTGGGGCATCCGGCCACAAGAATAAAACATGTAGGACACAGCCAAAATATTTATGGTAAGGATCTCTTCTTCCAAGACAGTACCTTAAGCTTGACATCCCATAGCAAAGACAGAAGACAAAAAAAAGCCGAACACTGTATGAAGAGATCCTTTTATAAAAGTCTTAATACCATTCATAAGGAAAGAAGCCTCATGATCTAATCATCTCCTAAAGGACCCACCTCTTAATGAAATGCACTGAGATAAGTTTCAATATAAAATTTGGAGGGACACATTCAACTCATAATGAAAAAGAAAAATTCACAAATACGTGAAACTAAGCAACATGCTCCAGAACAACTCATAGGTCAAAGTATAAATCAAAACATAGATAAATAAATAAATTAATTAATTAACAAACAAACAAATAAAAATATTATGAGAAAAACAAAAAAGGAGACATGACATATCAAAACAGACAGGATCAGGACAGCAGTTGTAAAGGAAAGTTTGTAGTAATATCTGCATTACAAAACAACCTCAGAAGAACCACCTAATATTACCACTGGAGGACTAGAAAAGTAAGAATAAACAAAGCCCTAAGTTTGATATTTCCCCAAAGAAGGGGTGAAATATCAAAAATAAAAAGAGAAGGAAATAAAATAGAAACTAATAAAACAATAGAGAAGGTCAACAGAACTATGATGTATGTTTGTTTTCTTAAAAGATAAACAAAGTTGGGCCGACCCCGTGGCGCGCTCGGTAGAGTGCTGCGCTGGGAGCGCGGCGACGCTCCCGCCGCGGGTTCGGATCCTATATAGGAATGACCGGTGCACTCGCTGGCTGAGTGCCGGTCACGAAAAAACGACAAAAAAAAAAAAAAAAAAAAGATAAACAAAGTTGATAAAACTTTATCTAGGTTAATAAGAAAGAAATGAGAGGACTGACGTCAGACAAAAAAAAAACTAAGAAACTACTCTAAACTATTACATTTTTACACACATACAATTTACAAGGACTAAATTATGAAGAAATAGATAATCTGAACAGACCAATAAGAAGTAAGGAGGTTGAGTAAGTAGTAGTAGTAGTAGTAGTAGTAGTAGTAGTAGTAGTAGTAGTAGTAGTAGTAGTAGTAGTAATAATAAAATTCTCATTAAATAAAAACCAAGAACCCAAGGGCTTCAGAGTTAAATTCTACCAACCACATAAAGAACTAATATCAATTCTTCTCAAATTTTTCCGAAACATTCAGGATGGAACACTTCTGATCTCACATTAGAAAGCCAGTATTACCTTACACAAAGTCAGACAGGAACACTGCAAGAAAAATAATTACATGCCAATCTCACTCATAAATTCAGATGCAGAATATCCTCAGCAAAATACTAAGAAACTGAATTCAACAGCACATTAAAAGATTTATTCACCATGAAGAAGTTAGGTTTATTTCTATGAGGTAAACGTGTTTTAATAAATGCAAATCAGTAAATGTGATCTACCACATTAATGGGATAAAATACAAAACTATGTGATCATATAGATACAAAAAACAAAAGCAGTTGACAAAATTGAACATGCTCTCAGCAAATGAATAAAAGCTCTCAGTAAATTAGGTATAGAAAAACTGTACTTCTACAGAATAAAGGCAATCTATGACAAGGTAATTCTAACATCATACTCAATAGTGAAAACTTGAAAGATTTCCTCCAAGTTCAGAAATAGACAAGAATACCCACTCTTTTCACTTCTATTTACAATAGTACTGGAAGTCCTTGCCAAAAATTTAAGTAAGAAAAAGAAAAAAAAAAGATCCAAGTCAGAAAGAAAGAATACTGAGAAATAAATTTAACCAAGGAGGTGAAATGTCTGTGCACAGAAGACTATAAAAAATTGATGAAAGCAATTGAAAAAGACAAAACTAAATGGAAATATTTGGTGTTTATTATTTTTAAGAATTAATATTGCTAAAATATAAATGATGCCTAAAGTGATCTACACATTCAATGCAATCTCTATCAAAATTCTAAGGCCATTTTTCACATAAGTAAAAAAAAAAAATCCCAAAATTTGTATGGAACCACAAAAGACCCCAAATGGATAAATAGATGAGCAAAAAGAACAAAGCTGATGGCATCACATGACCTGATTTGAAAATACAATGTAAGGATACAGTAATTAAATAGAGCATGGCACTAGCATAGAAAAAGATGTATAGACCAGTGGAAGAGTATAGAGAGCCCCAAATAAATCCATACTTTTATGGTTGATTGATTTTCGACCAAAATGCCATGAACACACAATGGGTAAAGAACAGATTCTTTAACAGTGTCAGAAACACTGAATATCCACATCCAGAAAAATAAAAATGGGCCATATTTTACCCCCTATCTATAATGTTTATAAATATAAACCTAGAATAAGTTAAAGAATTAAACCTCAGACCTGAAACTGTACAACTACTAGAAGAAATCACAGGGTAAAAGCTTAATGACATTAGCCTGAGCAAAGATTTTTTGGACAAGATCTCTCAAACACAGCCAACTAAGGTAAAAATAGACACATGAGATTTCATAAAACTAAAAAGCTTATGTAAAATGAAGGAGACAATCAACAGAATAAAGAGACAACCTACAGAATAAGAAAAGCATCTGGGAACCGTACATTTTATAAATGGTTACTATCCAAAATATATAAGAAACTGAACTCAACAGCAAGAAAACAAACAACCCAATTAAAAGGAGTGGGAAAATAAAAAACCTCTTGAAAATATATTCACAAAAGAGGATATATAAAGGATGTCAAGCATATGAAAAAATAACGTTCAACATTACTAGTCATCAGGGAAAGGCAAAGATGCAGCTAATAGATATGACCTCACAGCTGTTAGCATGGATATTATTTAAAAAGAAAGAAATAAAACACTTGGAATGGGAATGGAGAAAAGCAGACGCTTGTATACTGTGTGTGGGAATGTAAGTTGGTAAAGGCATCATGAAAATTAGTATGGACATTCCTCAAAAATATTAAAAATAGATGTGGGGAAAATAGAATAGTTTGGTCAGGGCCCTCACCTTGGGTCCAGTTGGGTGTGGTTCAGCATTCTTTGTGAGCAAATTGTGTGTGTGGGTGTGGGTGTAGATGGGTGGGTGGAGTTCGTGCACACGCACGCCAGTGTATCTTTTTAGTTTTGTTGCTATTGTGTTCCTCAGGGGGAGGGAGAGAGCAAGAGAGAGAGAAAAGAGAGAGGTGGAGAGAAAGAGAGAGTTTGAGTGAAGCAGTTAGGTGGGCATCGGTCTTGGGCATCTGCCCGGTGCAGCCATGCTTTTCCAAACCTATGGATGCAAGGAACTTTTGGCTTGTTATCTAGCTCACAGACCTGCATGAAGAGGTCCGGTGACCTGGCCTGGTGTGTGAGGGGTCTGGGAACCCAGCCTGGTATGTGAGAAGGGTTCGTGGCCCAGTCTGTGAATGGGCTTGAGGGGTCTGGGAGCTCCAGACCCAGCCCTAGCTCAACAGTCGGCCCAGTCAGTGCAGGATTACCAGCAGGTCAAAGAGCCCCACAACTGGTGTGGTGGCCTAGCCAGACAATAAAACTACCATATGATTCAGCAATTTCACACATGGGTGTGCATCTAAAATAAATGAAATCAGTATGACAAAGAGATATTTGTACTCCTGTGTTTATTGCAGTATTATTCACAATAGCCAAGATATGAGGTTAATCTACATGTCCATCAGGTCTAAAGAAAGAAAGAAATATGGTATATATAAACAGCAGGATACTTTTCAGCCTTAAAAAAAGAAAAAGAAAATCCTGTCATTTGTAAGAAAGTGGATGAACCTGGAGGCCATTATGCTAAGTGAAATATGCACAGAAAGACAAATACTGCATGATCTCACTTATAAGTGACTCCAAAAGAGTCTTACTCACAGAAGCAGAGGACAATGGTGGTTACCTGGGGGAAGGGGGAGGTGGCAAATGGAGACATGTTGGTCAAAGGATACAATATTTCTGATAGAGAGGAGTAATTTCAGTATGTATATGTATATATAGTTGTACAACATGGTGACTATAGTCACCAATAATGTATTCTGTACATGAAAATTTCTAGGAGAGTAGATTATAAAAGTTCTCACCATAAAACATGATAAATATGTAAGGTAATACATATGTTAATTAGTTTGGATTTTTTTTCTTTCCACAATGTGTACATATTTTAAAACTTTATAAACATGTACAATTTTTGTCAATAAAGCTAATTAGTTAATTTTTAAAAAGAGAAAAAACAATTACATTTACAATAGAATGAAAAAGAGTAAAATGCTTATTAAAAAAAAAAAAACAACCAAGGGGTAGAAATGTGTGCTCGTAGAAAACTACAAAACATTGCCAAAGAAATTATAGAAACAAATTAATAGACACGTATCCATGTCCACAGGTTGAAAGAATTAATATTGTTAAAATGTTCATAAAACTTAGAGCAATCTGCAGATTCAAAGCAATCCTTATCAAAATGCCAGTGGTGTTTTCTTTTTAAGAAATAGAGAAAAAAATCCTAAAATGTGCATGGAATATCAAAGGACCCCAAATAATCAAACCACATGTGACAACGAAAAGCAAATCATTGGCCCTCACACTTTCTGATTTCAAAATGTATCACAAAGTTACAGTAATCCAGACAGTGTGAAACTTGCACAAAGACAGACATTGAGACACATGGGATAGAATGGAAAGCTCAGAAATAAAATCTCACACGAGGGTACTTTAAAAATTTGTGGAAAAAATAGAATTAAAGGATAACTGAAGCACCCTCATATATGGTCGAATAATCCTCATCAAAAGGCAAGACTACAAAATCAGGAAAGACTAGTCTCTTCAACAAATGGTGCTGGGAAAACTGGATATTCATGTGCAAAAGAATAAAGTTGGACCCTTATCTGACACCATTTAGAAAATTGACTTAACTGAATTAAAAACCTAAAGGTTCCACACCTTGGTTGCCTGTGATTGTGCTCAAATGCCTCCCTGAAAATCTCCCAGTCACTTGTAGGCTATCGTGGGAATTATCAGACATATCTGCACACGTGGCTGGGGTGGGGAGCAGCAGGTTACAGACATCCCATGAGATTCAGGGAGAAGAAAGCAGAGAGAGAACTCAAGAAAAGCCTGTCAAATGCTTTACAACTGAAGACCCACAGGTGACTCCCAGGGCCCTCTTACCTGTCACAGGAGACAAGGTGGAACAGACACTTCCCACACATGATGGAGGCAGGTGACGTCTCTCGGTGTGGACGACAGGTCGCCTTCGGTGGCAGACGCCTTGCAGACGGCGGAGGGCTGCCGGGAGTGGCAGGTGCTCACTCCCATCGCTTGCTGGTCTGCAGGGTGCTGAGGGGGTGGGGGCGAGAACGGTGAGTGGGAGGGAGTGTGCTGACCTTGTGGGATGGCTGCGCTCAGCTGAGGTCCGCCTGCACCGCCCTTTCCCTGCTGCCCTTGAACACAGTGTCGCCCAGCATGGGGACTGAATGCCGCTGGGGGACATCCCCGGTCGGCGTCGCTAAGGACTGCTTGGCGATGGGCAGCTCGGTCTCCAGCTCCTTCATCCGGTTGTCCTCGAGGTCCAGCTGGGAACGCAGCGCAGTGGCGTGGTCTGGGGCCTCCTTGCAGTGGCGCCGCAGCTCCCACTCCTCCTTGGCCAGGGCTTTGACCGCGTCCTCGCTCTCCTTGAGGTGCTGCTGGTAGCCGCAGATGAAGTCGCCGAGCTGCTCCTCGTGGCTCTCCAGCGCGGCCCACAGCTGCTGCATCTGGCTCACCAGGTCTCTCTTCTCACGCTCTAAGGGCGTTGGATCGTTTTCATGTCCTGCAAGGATTCTTTGCCGCTGGCTGCCTCCTGTTCCTTCTGGGCAGGCTGGATCCTGAGCGCCGAGGCCGAGAGGACCTCAAAGGACGTGCCGCCCTGCGACTCTCCCAGGTCCTTCGCCAGCATCTCCTTCATCTGCCGGAGAAGTCGACCTTCTTCCTGGAGGTGACACTTCTTCCCGCAAGAGCACAGGCTGGCTGCAGACGCACCGCAGGAACCGCAGTCGCCGGGGCGCGGGCCGATCGCAGGGCCCCGCCGCGTGAGCGCACGACTCGGAGGCTGCCGGCCCCGGGGGAGCGCGCGGGACCTGCTCCAGCTGCGCAGGAAGGTGCCCGCTCGCCTTGTGCCCTGAGCTGGCCGATGCGCTCCCAGGTGCCGGAGTCCGCCGCCGGCGTGCCGCGTGCCGGGGCGGGGGACGCTGCCCGCGGCGGTGCGGCAGACAACCGTGGTCGGCGCCTGTGACAGTCCCGGGGTCCGCCACCGCCAGGGGGCTCAGGGGAGCACCTGCCCCGCCGCCCGCCCGGCCGCCCTCCGGTGCCGGACCAGGGCTCCCCCGCCCTCCTGACGCTGGGGGATCCGCAGCCGCCCGCCCGCCGCACGAGAGCAATTCGGCTGCGGAGCCTCTCCCGTGGGAACCGCTCCAGGCCTCGGCTCTTCTCCGCTCGCTCTTTCCGGGCTCGCGAGGGCTGGCCGCTCGGCCTGGCCCGACCCCTGGCTTTTAGCCATTCTCATAGATGTGTAGCCGCCCCTTATGTGGCTTTAAGTTGATTGGTATTATTAAAATTGCTCACATTTTTATCATCCTTAAAGAAATGTTATTGACATTGTGATTATACTATCTATGGGGTACGATCTGATGCTTTGATACGTACATGTTGTGTAATAATCGGGTCACTGTGGTTATGTCTTACTCCTCTCGTGCACTTATCGTTTTGGGTGGTGAAAACATACACGTATCATGTGATGTACAAAACTTAACTGTTAATCATAGTCACCCTACCGTGCCATGGAACATCAGAACTTCTCTCTCCCTTCTTATTGAATTTTTACCCATTGGCCAACCCCTTCCTGTTCCCCCGCACCCAACTTCCCCAGTCACTGGTAACCACTGTTCTATGTTCTGCCTCTATACTATCAACTTCTTTTTTTAAAGATTCTGCAAAGGAGTGAGGGGTCATATGCTATTTGTCTTTCTGTGTTTGGCTTCCTTCACTTAACATACTGTCCTCCAAGTTCCTCCATATTGCATTGAATGACCAGGTTTCATTCTATTTTTATGGCCGAATAATAATCCATTGTATATAAACACCACATTTTAAAATCTATTGATCCATTGGTGGCACACTTAGGTCGATTCCATATGTTGGTTATTATAAATTGTGCTGCAGTAAACATCGGAGTGCAGATACCTGTTCAACATACCATTTCCTTTGGGTATATACCCACGAGTGGGATTGCTAGAAGAATTGTAGTAATAGTTTTAATATTTTGAGGAGCCTCTCTACTGTTTTCCATAGAGGCTGTGTTGGTTTAAACTCCCACCAACAGTGTGCAAGTGTGTGCTTTTCTCCACATCCTCATCAAAACTAGTTTTCTTTTGTCCTTTGTCTTTTCGATAGTCGCCATTCTATCAAGAGCAAGGTGATATCTTGTTCTGATTTGCATTTCCCTGACGGTTAGTGATGTTAAGCATTTTTTTCATATGCCTGTTGGCCACTTGTGTGTCTTCTGAGATGTACTTATTGAGAAATGCCTATTAAGATCCTTTGCCCATTTCTCAGTTGGGTCATTTGGTTTTTTGCTAAGTCCTTATGTATTCTTGATAGTAACCCCTTGTCAGATGTACAGTTTGCAAATATGTTCCCCCATTGTGTAGATTGTCCCCTTACTCTGTTAAAAGTTTCCTTTGGTATGGGAATTCTTTTTCGATTGATATAATCCTACTTGTCTACTTTTGCTTTTATTGCTTGTGCTTTTGAAGACTTATTTTGAAAAATCTCTTGCCCAACTCCATGTCGTTTCCATAGGGGATCATTTTCCCTAGGTTTTCTTCCAGTAGTTTCACCAGTTTGAGTTTTACATGTAAATCTTTAATCCATTTTGATTTGATTTTTGTATATGTTGACAAGTAGGAGTATAGTCTCATTCTTCAGCATTTGGGTATCCAGTTCTCCCAGCACCATTTATTAAAGAGACTTTCTTTTCCTGAATATATATATATATATATTGTATTAGTCCATTTCTGTCACTTATAACAAAATACCTGGAACTGGGTAACTTTTACAAAACCAAAATTTATTGTTTAGAGTTTTATAGTCTGGGAAGCCCATAGGCCATGGAACACTTATGGTGAGGGCCTTCTTTGGGGGTGGCTTTACAGCAACACAGAGGTCTCACTGGCAGAAATGGTGGAGCAGAGAGATAATTCCTCATGCACTTTCTTTTTAGAGCCCTGAGAACCATGCCCATGACTACCATTTTTAATCCACTCACTAGACATGGTCCTACACTCTAATCACTTCTTCAAGTCCCCACATTTTAATTACCATAATAGAATTTCCCTCCCTCAACATTTACACTGGGGTTGAAATCTCATTGATGTTAGTGGAGGGGGGGGGGTGGCATTCAATCTACAGCAAATATTCTTGGCACCTTTGTCAAAGATCTGTGGTCTGTAGATGCATAAATTGATTTCTGGGCTCTCTATCCTGTTTCATTAATCTAGGTGTCTGTTTTGGTACCCATATCATGCAGTTTTGGTTACTATAGCTTTGTAACATATTTTAAATTCAAGTAGTATAATGCCTCCATCTTTGTTCATTTTTCTCAGGATTGCGTTGGCTATTTGAGGGCCTTTTCTGTTTCCATATGTACTTTAGGGTTTTCCCCCCTTTTTTTGTGAGGAATATCATTGGTATTTTGATAGGAATTACATTAAACCTGTGGATCCCTTTGGGTGGAATGGCCATTTTACAAAATGAATTTTTCAAAACCGTGAACGCAGGATATCTTTCCATTTATCTCAGTCCTTTTCAATATTTTCTTCAA
This sequence comes from Cynocephalus volans, assembly GCF_027409185.1. Lineage (NCBI taxonomy): Eukaryota > Metazoa > Chordata > Mammalia > Dermoptera > Cynocephalidae > Cynocephalus > Cynocephalus volans. The sequence continues at coordinate 42,858,606 of NC_084463.1, read as the reverse complement.
AGTTTTATAGTTTTTATTGTAGAAATCTGTCACCTCCTTAGTTAAGTTTATTTTTAAGTATATTTATGGTAGCTATTTTAAAAGGAACTGTTTTCTTAATTTCTTTTTCAGATAGTTCACTACTAGTATATAGAAATGCTACTTTTGTACGTTGTTTGGTATCCTGTAACTTTACTGAATTCGTTTATTAGTTCTTAAATTTTTTTTGGAGAGTCTCTTAGGGTTTCCTATATATAAGATTATGTCATCGGCAGAAAGAAACAGTTTGGCTTCCTCCTGTCCGTCTTGGGTTCTTTTTATTTCTTTCTCTTGTCTCATTGATATTGTGTTGAATAGATGTGGAGAAAGTGGGTATCTTTGTCTTGTTCCTGATATAACAGGAAAGGATTTCAGCTTTTCCCCATTCAACATAACATTATCTGTAGATTTTCCATATATGGCCCTTATTGTACTGAGGCACATACCTTCTATGTGTAGTTTAAGAACTGCTGTAGATCGGATGCCCCCCACCCCAACCTCACTGACGCTTAATCCCCATTCTAACTGTTGAGGGTGGGAGATCCTATGATGATAATTGACAGGCGGAGCCTTGAAGAGCTGAATAGATTGTAGGAACACGCCCTAGTGAATGGACTAATAATAGCGGCCAGGGGCATGGTTCTGAGGACTTTAAAAGTAGAGCACATGAGAGGTTAGTCTCTGCTCTGCTCTCTCTGCTTCTACCATATTGCAATGTGTTTTGCTTGACCCTGAGAATTAAACTGACATAAGACAGATGAACAGGAGAAAAGCATGCAAATTTATTCAAGTTTAGTGTAACATAAATAAATTAGGGAGCCCTTCCTAAGGGTATGAGGGCCCAAAGAAGCGTGTTAGAATCAAACACTCGTACATGGAGTTGGACAAAGGAGAAAATTGTGACAAGTGACAAGGCAAAGAGGCTTGGGCTAGGGTAGTTAATTGGGTGAAGAGACGAGGAGGAGAGGGGTTAGTTTAACAAGGTTTGTATAGATTTTTTTCAGCCTCAACTTCCCGCCTTTGATGAGTCAGAGAGAATCTCATGCTGGCTCTTTTTCCTTTTTTAAGGCCTTTAGCTCAAAATAATCCTTATGCCAAAGTGGCATATTTTGGGGTGATGTGTTCTGATCCCCTACACCTCTTAGGTGTGTGTCTGGGGTGGATGTCATTTCAGAGAGCACAGTCCAGATTTGGGTGGGGGTTGAGGGAACCACTGGCCCCAAATCCTGCGGTCCTGTGCATCCCACAGCTGAAGCTGGCAGAGGACATGGAATATCTTCAGGAGGAGATGAAGATGATGCAGAAGCTCCGGGCCAAGGAGGAGCAGACCTTAGCCAAGTGGCAGGTGAGTGCCGGAGCTGTCCTTCCTGTCACCACTGCATCTTCCTGAGTTTCCACATCCTGTCCCCATTCAATGCTGCCATAGGATTCCTCCTGTCTCCAACAGGGAGCTTCAGGGGAGGAAAAATGTCTCTTCTGTTGGCCTAAAAGAAACTGAGGCTGAACATATAGAGCATGGGCTTTATCAAGCCAATGTGATGATTGCAACTGGGGAAATGCATAGATCAGGTTGCCCTGAGAAATGCACTCCTAGGGGGACCAGCAAAGAATGGCATTTTATAATCACAAGAAAGGGGGAGAATGAAAGGAGACAAGAGGACAGCCTCCCTTATCATTACATCAGTTTTTCTATTGGCTAGTACACATACGAGGGAACTTCAAAAAGTTCCTGGGCACCTTTTAATTCTAGTTTTCCACAAACTGTTTGAAGTACCATCATATACAGATTTTGGATTGTTACCAGACTATGTCCCACATGCAGGAATCTGGGGTTAGGGTTACAAGAAGCATTCTAGGTTATTTTATTACATTTTGGGTGTCCTTATGTCTGGAAATGGTCTTCTGATAACATTATCCAGGCAATGCACATGTGACTATTGACTTATCCTGGATTTCCCAAAGCATTGCAATTCAGCTGACCTGGTCAGATTTTTTAGTTACTATGTCTATCCTTCTGGGTTTTGTGGCAGGCCTGAGAATTAAACTGAAAAAGACCATTTTTTATGTATGCATATACTGGGTGTGGAGGAGAAACCCACAAAAATCAGACTTGAGGAGACAGCCAGGAGATGGAGGCTTCTGTCCCATTTTAGGTTCCACAAAGGAATAGGGTTTGGGGCCTCTGGGCAGGGAGGCAGGTTTGTAAGAGGAGGAGACTGTGGTGAATAAGGGTGGGGTGTATCCAGATGAAAGTCTCTCGGTCGCTGAGTTATCCTTGTAAGTAGCTCTCTTCTGGTGTGGACACCTTGACTAATAGAGATTTCCTTCTCAAAGGGGGATATTTATACTTTAATTTTTTAGGCATTTAAGGGGAAGTAAAGAGGCTTGCTGGTTCTTGATGGCTTTTAGCTCTACCTAATCCTTATGCCCATCAAAAGACAAAATTATAATAAATTTAGTTTAGACATCGAATTGGCTTTTACTTGGAATTCTGGAGTTGGTCAGTTGTGCTGACTTGAGCAGAGGCGGTGGGCTCTACAGGCAGAAAAAGCTGAAGAAAGCAGAGAAAAAGAGCAAAAATCAGATAGGCCATTTCAAAGTTACTTTCCTTATCGGATTAAAACAGAGGGGACTTTAATATCATGCCGGCTCAGGTAAGCTGGGCCCCCTCTGACTGGTTGCTGTGACCCTCATGGCTTGGTTTGTTTTGGCCACTGGCCAGTCTGGGGATTATGAACCCCTGACCTTGGTGTTACAACACCGTGCTCTAACCAACTGAGCTAACCGGCCCGCTCCATCCTGAGGTGTTTTTTGTTTGTTTGTTTGTCTTTGTTTTTGCTTTTGGTTTTGGTTTTGGTGTTTTGAAAACTGGTCCATTTCAAAGCATAGTTTGATCATATGGCTCTTAGCAAGAGTGACTCCCTTCTGGTTTGGTCTGGTCTGTTGCAGCTTAGTGCAAAATAATGGTCTCCCATACATTTTGTCTAACATGCCCAAGTGGTATGTTTTTGGGTGGTACATTCTGAACCCCTTCAGAGCAAGGGCACATGGATGTTTGGATGTGTGGATGTTACCATTTGGGGCTCAGTGGGGTATGCCACAGTGACAGGATTGGGGGACCTCTGTCAAAGCCCTTCGTTTCCAAGTAAAGCTCCCAACCCTGGCCAGGGTTGCTGGTCTTCTGTGGGTCACCAGGGGACTAGGGGTGATGTGGCATCCCTTGCAGGGGCTGCAGCTCATGTCCAGAGGGTTCCTGCTCCCACAGGACAAGGTGAACAAGCAAAGAGAGCGCATCACGGTGGAGTTTGAGAAGACGGGCCTCTTCCTGGTGGAGGAAAAGCGGAGGCTCCTCCAGGCCCTGAAGAAAGAGGAGGAGGAGATGGTGGCCAGGCTTCAGAAGAGCAAGGCCTTGCTGGATCAGCAGAACCACTCCCTGGAGATGCTGCTGCTGCAGCTGGAGGACAGCAGTGAGCAGGACCCCTCCAGATGCTACAGGTGAGGCCGGAGGGGCTCAGTGGGCAGCCAGAGCCAGGCCGGGATTGCAGGTCATGTGCAGTCAGGTACCATCTAATCACCATGGTTCACCTGTTTAAATGTCCTGGCATGGTGGAATGGCATGAGGAGGTGAGCTTGGGTCAGGCATGGTGTGGGTGGGCTGAAATTGGGGAACAAAAGCAGCCCAGCAGGGAAAAGCTCTGTCTTAGCTTGGGCTGCTGTAACACAGTACCCTAGACTGGGTGGCTTAAATAATAGACATTTATTTTCACAGCTCTGGAGGCTGGAAGTTTGAGATCAAGGTGTGGGCAGGGTTGGTTCCTTCTGAGGCCTCCCTCCTTGGCTTGTAGATGGCCATTTTCTAACTGTGTCTTTAAGTGGTTGTCTGTGTGTGTGTGTCTGTGGCCTAATCTCCACTTAAGGACACCAGTTAGATTGGATTAGGGCTCACCCCAATGAATTCACTTAAACTTAATCACCTTTTTAAAGACCCTATCTCCAAATAGGGTCACATTCTGAAGCACTGGGGGTTAAGGGCTTCAACCTATGAATTTGGCAGGGGTGGGTGGGGGGCACAAGTCAGCCCTTAATAAGCTCCAACCCACCTGGCATCCAGGTAGGGGATGTAGGACATAGATTCACTGTCACAGTGTGGGGAAGGCACACTGGCCTGGATGGCCAGCAGCCCATGATTTCTTTGTGGGCAGGAGTGAGTCACATGGCAGCACCTGATCATGGTGGCTGTGGGGAGTTGTTGTGGATGGCCAGCCTGCCAGGGACAAGCCTGTATGCTGTGGCCCTGGAATGTGGTGGAAGGGGGGCCATTTTGCCCAGTGCATCGATAACCAGCTCATCCAAGTATTTGGAGTGACTAAAACCTATAGCAAAAAAATACATCATATACTGCAAGTCATTAGATGCACACACATGCATATTTATACAACCAAAGCAAATACCAAGTGCAGAGTGACTGGGACAGTCCCAGTCTTATGCCTGTTGTCCTGACAGCCTGTGAGGTTTGTCCTTGATAGAGTCTCCAGTCACCCTAACTGTAATAGATTGTCTTCTATTAAAAAGCAGCCCATTCATAACCACTAAGCTGGTTTCCTGACCCCCTGGAGAGAAAATCCCCATTTGGAGTCCTGTGCCTCTGTGGCTGCTGGGTGGCTACTCTCCTGAGCAGAGAGCCTTGGCAAGTCACCCACATGAGATTCCCATGCCAAGAGTGAGAATTATGCTCTGGAAACTAGAAACATAGCCATTGGAAAATATAAATCCCTTGGAGCTTTCCAGGCCAGAGATATTAACAATGGTGCTTGGGATACCTGCAGAAACTCCAGAAAATCTCCAGGGGGTTTGGTCGGTTACTCCAGCCCCTCTCCCTCCCCAAAATGCATCCAGTTGCACCCCTTTCCCCCATTTCTCCGCACCCACTTGAGACAGGAGAGGACGCTTGGGATATACTGCTCACCTGCCTAGAAGGGACAGGAGTGCTGGGCAGCCTACTGTGGGCTGAGAGGATGGTTTACACTTAGGTCAAGCACCTGGGTACCCGGTGGATGTGGGAGGCTGGGGCGGCAGGGAAGGCTCTGGAGTGCCTGGGAGAGGGTGGAGCTCAATTTCTGGGAAGGGAATGCCAGGCAGAGGGGACCGGTCTTTTCCTAACAAGTGGATGAGATGGAGGGAGCTCTGAGAACCCCCAGAGCTCGGCCCATTCCCCTCCCTCCCTTCCTGTCTCTTGCAGGATGTGAAGGACCTCCTGGGCAGGTACGTGGTCACCTGCAGTGGAGGTGGTGAAGGTGGGCAAGAAAGGGCTCGGGGTGGGGATGCAGGGGACAAAGAGATTGTGTCCACTGAAGGAAGAAAAAAGGCAGTTCACTCAGCCTCCCAGAACCTCCTCTGAGGGTGGGGTGTGGTGGGCTGGGGGTGGCGGTCGGCCCTAACCTTTCCCGCCTGACATCTTCTCTCCCCACCACTTGGGTAGCCATCCTGGGAAAAGGATAATGTCTCTACTAGGTCTGAATGAACCAAAATGAGGGAGGGAATGAGGCCTGGAGGAAGGAAGGAAAATCGGGAGGAGGGCAGGCAAGAACTCAACACACATACGCAGCCCCTCTGCCCCACCAAGTCACGAGGGACCCAACAAAAAATTCCACATCCCAGGCCCCCCAGGTCATCCCACCAGAGGAAAGCCAGGAATGACAGCAGGAGGTGGCTCAACCCACCCCTGCAAGCACTTCCTGAGGTTCTTTGGGTGATCGCCGACCCGTGACTTCACCCCCTTGTCCTGGCCAAGCCAAAGCCACCCCAGCCCCCCGTAGGAGATGCTGCCCTGATGAGCCAGACCCCTCTCTGGCTCTGCCCCTGTCTCAGTGGAGGGACATAGACCAGTGGATCAGAATTGAGAACCCAGAAATCAACCCTCAGTCTTACAGCCATCTGGTATTGGACAAATGCAACAAAAATCTACATTGGGGAAAAGACTGCCTCTTCAACAAGTGGTGCTAGGAAAACTGGATATCCATATGCAGAAGAATGAAACTGTATGCACCTCTCACTAAATACTAAAATCAACTTAAAATGGATTAAAGACTTAAATCTAAGACCTGAAACTGTAAAATTACTAAGGGAAAATATAGGTGAAACACTTCAGGAATTAAGCTTGGGCACACACTTTATAAACATGGACCTGAAAGCACAGGCAACAAAAGAAAAAATAAACAAATGGCACTATCCCAAATTTAAAAGCTTTTGCACAGCAAAAGAAACAATCAACAGAGTGACATGACAATCTAGAGATTGGGAAAAAGTTTTTGCTAACTATGCATCTGACAAGAAATTAATATCCAAAATACACAAGGAACTCAAGCTAGTACACAGTAAAAACAACAACAACAACAAAATAACCCACAAACAACCCAGTTAAAAAAAGGACAAAGGAGCTGAACAGACATTTTTCAAAGGAAGACTTACAAATGGCCAATATGTACATGAAAAAAGTTCAACATCAGTAGTCATCAGGGAAATGCAAATTAAAACCCACTGAGATATCACCTCACCCCAGTTAGACGGGCTATAGTCAAAAAAACGGAGAACAACAAATGCTGGCGAGAGTGTGGAGAGAAGCAAATGCTCCTGCACTGTTGGTGGGACAGTCAATTAGTCCAACCACTATGGAAAACAGTATGGAGGTTTCTCAAACAACTACAGATCTTCCATACGATGCAGCAATCCCACTTCTGGATATATCGCCAAAGGAATGGAAATCATCACGCCGAAGGGATCCCTGCACTCCCATGTTCATCGCAGCTCTGCTTACAATAGCCAAGACATGGAACCAACCTAAATGTCCATCGATGGATGATAGATAAGGAAAATGTGGTATATATACACCATGGAATACTATTCTGCCATAAAAAAAGAATGAAATTCTGCTATTTGCAACAACATGGATGAGTTGGGAGAAACTTTTGTTGAGTGAATAAGCCAGATGCATAGAGAAAAATATTGCGTGTTGTTGCTCATAAGTGGGAGCTAAGAGAGAAAGAAGGAAGGAAAGAAAGACCACAGGGTGCGTTGGGCTTGCAGAGGGAGGGAGCACAGCGAGGGCTACAAAGTGGAGTGGAGGGAAGGGGGTGGGGAGGGAGGACGGGGTAACTGGGTGGGGGTCATGGGGTATAATTGCAATTTGTGGTCATGGGCATGCTGCCAGTGTGGATCTAGCCGTCACCTCTCGGGCATGAGTGGTGACAATTAGCTTTGTTCTCCTCGAATATTCATAACCAATTAAAAAAGAAAGAAAAAAAAAGAAGAAAAAAAATATATTAGAGGATTGGACTTAGAGTTAATATAATCTACACAGAAATGTAGAACTTAAAATACAGAATTGGCAATAACTGGTGGGAAAAAATAGGAAGTTTAGAACATCAGTTGAAGAAGTCCAGTGCCTGACTGTTGGTAATAACAGAAAGAGACAGGAAAATGTCAGGGAGGAATCAATTTATGTTATAGAGCATGAGATTCTCAGTTAAATGGGTACTCCAGACAGCCAGCAGAATAAATTAAAACAATTTATTAAAACCAGTGCACCTCACGAAGACATCTCAGGATAGCAAGGTTACAGCAGAGGAGACCTGAAAGTTGTCCAGAAAAGGAAAGAAAATGAATTAAATACCTCAGTCTTCCTGTCCCTCAAGGTGTGGGCTGTGTAAACTGTCTTCCCTACAGGACACTGACAGATAGTCTCACGCAGAATATTGCAGAATCTTCCGTGTTTCTATCCTTTTGCGCCCCACCCCCCATGTCGTTCAGCATTCCAACAGTCCTTTTTAAAAATGGTTTAACGTCACGCTTCCCTATGCTACGCGTGTCTGCAGTTCCACTGCTTTCCACGTGCGCCCCCAGTGCACCCAGCGCCCTCTGCAGGCCCCGAGGAAACCTGCGCCTGCGAGGCCGCTGCTGCCTTGTCTCCTCCGTCTTCCTGGATGCGGCTTCGTAGGAGTCCCAGTAGCACAAGCCCCCCAACCTGTCCTTCCTCAGGTTTGTCCTGGCTTTTCTCTGCCCTTTGAATTTCCATTTGCACAAACGCTCTCCTCTCCCCTCCGAACCATCCCCTCTCGGGATGTCCAGGATGCCCCGTGCGATTCTTTAGACTCACCGGGCAGCATCATCCACGTCCCCCCGTGTCCAAGCCCACGGGCCCGCCCTGAGCAGCCCGTGCTGCGGTGCCCCCGCCCCAGTGCCCGCATCCCTCCGCCCGTGCCCGCCGGGCCTCCCGGATCCTGACAGCAGGAGCACCTGGCTCGACCCTTGGGATCCTTTTCTGTTCCGTCCACACTCCCTTCCCTGGGGATTCGTATCCGATCTCCTAGGGTCACGTGTGATCCCAGTGACTCCAACCTTCCTGTCTCCAGCTCAGGTTCCCCGCACTCAGGACTGTGGGTCCAGCTGCCTGGACGTCCTGTCCACGCGGCAGCACCTGAGCAGGACTCCCCCGGCCCAGCCTCCCACCTCGGACAGGCACGACCTGTCTTCGCGGCTGAGTCCAAAGTCCCCGTCCCCCCCCCGGTCTGCGCTCCCGCACGCCAAGCTTGATCTGGCAATAAATCCCGCTGCTCGGTCTTCAGATCGTGCCGAGTCCAGCCTGCCCCGCCCCCACCCCCACTCCCCGCTGGCCTCGCCCGCCGCCCCTGCCTGGACCCCCTGGTCCTCCTCAGCATCACCCTCCCGCCATCCTGCTAAAATGCAGGTCACACTGCGCAGCCTGCCCGTCCCGCAGCAGGAGTGAAGCTCTTTCCTGTCGCCTGGAGACCTTCCAGGCCTGGCCACTTTGCCCTCTGACCTCGCCCCCCACACCCGCCCCAGCCACCCGCCTCCTCGCCCGCCCCACCTGCGGCTCTGCCTGGGCCTGGGCTCCGCTGGCCTCCCGGAGGTCGCGTGCAGGGCCATCGTCCTGTCCTTGGGTCTCCATCAAAGGCACTTTTCCGATGAGGCCGCCCCAGCCGCTGAATCAGAACTGAAATGCGCCTGAGCAGGCGGCGCGGCGCCCGACTCCATCCCCGCCGCGTCCTCCGTGTGGGGCTGTCGCTCATGGCGGCCTCAGGGCTCACTTGTGCTCATCAACTTCCCTTGAGTGAAGTGCAGCCCCGCGCTCGCTGGGATGGTTACAGTCGTCGTTGTTCACGGTGCATACAGCAGTGCCTGTATGCAGCAGGCACTCAATAAATGCGTGGAAGGAATGACCTGATCCTGAAATGAGAGCTGATCCTGCAGGAGGAGGCCAGATGCTTCTGATGCATGTTTCCAAAATGAAGTGCCACATTCCCGAGGAGGCCGGGATCTCCCTCTCAGCATGTGGGGATCCGGGGTCCTGGGCATCGTAGGCCACCAGTCAGCAGTCATGGGACCCTGGGGAAGAGAGAGGAATGACATCCAAAAACATGTCTAATGTGTTTGACGTCTTAGAATTATTTAAATTACTTCCTTGATCAAATCTGTAAAATTAACACTCATTCACATGAATCAATGCAAAAAACAGTAATTTCACATCCCCTCCCCTTCCGTCTCTACTGTTAACTGTGTGAAAACATAAATGTCTTTCTAGAAGGAAGTGAGAACACATCACACACATCACACACATGTCACACAGAGCATGCACATGGCACATGCACAGCACACACAGAGCATGGGGGATGCTTCTTAGGACACCAGGACCAACACTTGCAAACTCCTTCCAGCTATAAACAGGGGCTGTGAGCAGCGCCTGATAGCCAAGAGAAGGCAGGTGCCTAATGAACCCACCCCTCCTTACCTGGTACCCAGGCTGTTTTCTCTTTCTCATAGGCTAAGAATATGCTAATTAAGGCAGGCTCAGTGCCTTTAAGAGTAAGTATAGGTTCAAAGGACAAATGTATAAATTTGTTTCCATTTGTCCAGAAACTGTAGCAATTTTGGGTGTGAGCTGCAAGAGGGAGGGGCCCAGTTAACTGCCTACTGGCAGCAGGAAATGCTTTTTAAAATTAGAAACATTATGGCCAGATTAATTTGCATTTACTTGACTACAAGCAGGTTTTGTACGCTGGTGTGTATTTTTATGCTGTTGGTGTGATGATTTTGATTGTCACACCATTCCCCAGGACCCAGGTCAACACCACTCCTGGAAAACCCCTGCGCCACCACTTCCTGTCTCTGTCACCATAGATGAAGTTTGCCTTAAGACTTTGTGTAATTGGAATCCCAGAGAACATGGAAAATAAAACAAAAGGGAACGAAGAACAAATAAACAAAAATCCTCCGTCTATTACAGGTACCTCACGGACAAAGTTCTGAAAAGGAAGAAAAGAGCAAATCTAAAAACAGTGGGAAACACTTTTCTGTCATGAAAGCCACATAGTCCGTGGTATTTGGTTAAAGCACCAGAAAAGGGACTAAGACAAAAACTAAGGTGTCTGTAAGAAACAAATCCACAAATGTTGGAAGAATGTGGGAAAATTGGAACACTCAGAAGGAATTGCTGCACTTGTGCACTCTTGTGCCACTTGGGGAAAGTGCTTGCCATCATCTGGTGCCTGTAGCTGGTCTTCTCCCACCTGTCCCTCACTCCGACCGTGGTGTGCAGGACATAGCACTTGCTAGTTCTGCTCTGGCAAAGGTGGACTCTGCTGGACCAGGCTTCTTTGAAAGTATCTGTTTGAAGGTAACAGAAGCTGCCCAGCTGGTGAGCATGTCTGGAGCAAGGTCTGGGCAGGAGGAAGGGCCAGGGGGTGAGGCCGGCAGAAAGAACTCCATGTGCATTGAGGGGACTGCAGCTTCCAGAGAGCAGAGACCGAAAAGCTGAGACGCTGAGCTGCACTTTCAGCTGACTCACAGGAGGGGGCAGTTTGGGCCCTTTTGGAGGGTGTCCTTGTCTGGCCCCCACCTCGGTTGCTCCCCCAGTGAATGTGCCCAGGGAAGAGGGTGAGCTGGAGCTCCCTGCCCTCACCCCAAGCACCAAGGGATGGAGCCCACAGCCACAGCTCTGTGAGAGTGGTGCAAAGTCTGAAAGTTACTCCCCTTGATGGTCACTGGGGTGACAGGAGGCAGAAGCCATGTGAGTCACTCCTCAGACTGTGTCTCCACAAATCCTTTCTCACAACACTATGTGGATCCTTCTGACCAGTCTCTGAGGTCCTTGTGAGTTAAACACTTTCCTCAAAATGCACATCAGTGGGTCAGATCCCCTCCTCTAGTGGCCCGGCTCAAAATTCTGACCCATGGCTGCACCACTGAGGGAGGCGATAGACGAGTTAATGCATAATTATTCAGTGGAAAAGTCAAATCCATGCACACATCCTGCACAGATGTTTGTCATTCAATGAGGGTGTTAGATTTCTGTCATTACTTATTGTACAGTCTGATCTGATATTAGCTGTTGGATTCTCATTCCAATTCACATTTTCTATCAGGGACATGTATATATATATATATATATATATATATATATATATATATATATATATATATATATATATATATATATATATATATATATATATGGGATATTTCGAATCTGCTGCCATCATCCCGAATAGAAATCTCAGATGTCCTAAGTTCTCATATCCTGCTGGGACACTATCAGTTTGCATCCTGCACTGGGAGATCCATCTGTCTGAGCCCGTGTGGCAACCTACCAGAAGCAAACTGCCCTGCTAGAACCCGGTACCTGAGAGCAGGCTCCACGTGGCCTGTGGCTATACACATGTGTGCGTTCTGTCCAGGTAGTCTGAGGGCTTTTCAGCATGGCCAGCCCCCAACCCCCAGCCAGTGGCCATCCTGCCATCTCCATCCCTTCTGATACATGTTCAAGGTCCTTATGTTGATCCCTAAGCTCTGCCCCTACGCAGAAGACATGACCAGTCTGGCAGGAACTGCTGACGTGCAGGGGTTGGGATCACATGGATTACATGTCATGGGATCATGCATCCTCCAGTCTGAGGAGGCGACAGCTCAGCCAGGCCCCATCCTCTTGGCTGATGTGGTGCAGCATGTGGATTCCACCTCAGAGCCCCCAGAGCCACATCCGTCTACACATGCCTTCCTGATCTCCTGTGGACACCTGGTGAGGGTGTGCAGCACTCATGGCTTGGTCCCCACACAGTGTGTCCAGCGATGGCCCCAACATCCAACCATGGCATCCTCCATCCATAAAGGTTTTCAATGAGCTGATGAATAAAAGCATAAAGAAGCAAGCGAGGTTTTCTGTTTTCTCACATTCTCCCCCTATACAGTTTCAGCACAGTGTCATGTACACCGTCCATATGCAAATATTACTCATGATCCACACATACCAGGGGACTGAACTTTTGTGTGTTTCAAGAAAATCCCTTTTTCCACAGATCACTGTAGATCTCCAGTGTGCTTAATGGCTGCATAAACACTGAGATAAGTCTGAAGTTTGAAGTAACAGAACTTAGGTTTATACTTATTCATTTACCCTTGAAAATTAATCTGACTTGATAGTATATTTCTCTTCTAAATGACACTTTCATTGAAAAATCAATTATTTAAGCAATAGCTTTGCATACTTTTATATTAGAATGTCATTTAGATGGTTTGAAGTTAATCATATTTTAACTGTTTTATTGAGGTCTAATTGGTATACAAAGAGCTGCACACCATTAATGTGTACAGTTTGATGAGTTTTTACGTTTAATTTAATTTAATTTAATTTTTAAAATTTTAACTTCTCAATATACATTGTAGCTGATTTTCGTGACCCATTCCTCTTTTCCCCCTCCCTCTCTCCCTTCCCCCCAACTACATTGTATCTGTTCACTTGTCATAACAGGTTCAAGGAATTGTTGTGATTGTTGTGTCTTCTTCCCTGCCACACTATTTGTTTGTATATTTATTTATTTATTTATTTATTTATGGCTCCCACAAATAAGTGAGAACATGTGGTATTTCTCTTTTTGTGCCTGACTTGTTTCACTTAATATAAATGCAAATCAAAACCACTTTGAGATCTCATCTCACTCCAGTTAGGATGGCTAATATCAAAAAGACTGAGAATGACAAATGCAGGCGAGGTGGTGGAGAAAAAGGAACTCTCATACACTGTTGGTGGGACTGCAAAATGGTGCAGCCTCTATGGAAAATGGTATGGAGGTTCCTCAAACAATTGCAGATAGATCTACCATATGATCCAGCTATCCCACTGCTGGGAATATAGCCAGAGGAATGGAAATCATCATAACAAAGGGATACCCATACTCCCATGTTTATTGCAGCACTATTTACAATAGCCAAGAGTTGGAACCAGCCCAAATGTCCATTAGCAGATGGGTGGATCAGGAAACTGTGGTACACCTACACAATGGAATACTACTCTGCTGTAATAAAGAATGAATTACTACCATTTGCAGCAACATGGATGGACTTACAGTTTGATGAGTTTTGACATACATTGTACAAACACTGGTGAAACCATCCAAAAATCAAGGTGATAGATCTGTCCAACACCTCCTAAAATTTCTGTGTGTGTGTGTGCATGTGTGGTAAGAACACTGAATATGAGATCTATCCTCTTAGCCTATTTCAAATGTGCTAACAATAAAATACATGAGACTTCATTATAAATATTCACCTTAATATTGAATTGGTAATCTCTTTAATTTGAGGTTTGTGTTCTTCATTCAGAATCTGTTAAAGGCTTTTGAATTGTTCTTAAGTGTAGGTAATTTGAAGTCCTTTTATCTAGAAAATAAGAGATGTCACTTTTTGTCACGTAGCAGTAGGGAAATAGAAAAGAACTGCTTAAATTAAGAACTGCTTCAGTTCTTAAATTAAGAACTGCTTCAGTTCTTTAATTTTTAGCAAAATTATTCTTAAAAGGATATCTCATACTCAGGTGAATCCGACAAATACAAATTACAGCCAGTGGTAAAAATAAGCTCTGGTGTTCTACTGTAAGAAATAAACCTCTCTTCTTTACACATTACCCAGATGCAGGTAGGTATTCTGTTATAACCAACACGAAACCACCTAATACAGAAGATATGCATGTTGTCAGTTGCTATAAATCTCCAGCAGCACCCACTGGAGCCACCAGTGAGCCTTCTTGGCCACCAGCCGAGCTGTGCTTTCACTTGATCCACCCTAACTGCTACCTTACTGCACCTGTGTGGGAGATAAGCCAGCGAGAGAGACTCTCTAAGCCAAAACCAGAAGTAATAATAAGCCATTTTAAGCTGCCAAGTTTTGAGGGTGCTTTAACCATGAAAAAGTACAGCCTTCCAAAAGCTGACTGAGACCACACCATTTTAGAGATTTCAAAAAACAAAACAAAACAACTTTTCAACTGCAGAAAACTAAAAGTATTTCTGTGACCAGTGAAGATGGTCTGTCCAACTCTGGTGTCATCAAGTCTTGATGTCCCATGAGAATTTAGCTTACTCTCCTCTCCAATTCCATTCCAATCATGGAATAAACAAAATGCCTTTTGGCCATGACACCAGAAAGATCAGATACAAGTTTGTAGTCAATTTGGACTACTTTAAGGTTTTACAACTTGCTATATCTATATGGTAATTTTATCTTATGTATGCTCATTTCCCTCAAGCTGAGTTTTACTTATACTTTTTTATTTTAATTCATTGACACCATAAAGCTCATAAAATATAATGTAAAACAAAGTGAGGAATAAACAGCTCACTGAAGATTTATTCATTTTGTGTTGCTCTTGGAAATGCACACAACACTGTGGCAGCACAGCTGAAAATGAAGACAAATGAAGTGAATAAAGGAGAGAACGGGCGTGGCTTGGGATTAGATTCTCCTGAAAAAAACTGTCTGCACATATACCTGGAAAAAAAAATTTTTTTTAAAGATACCTTATGGGAGAGTAGTTCTTCATGTCTAAAAAAAAAAAAAAAAAAGGCAACAAACACCCCATTGAAGATGCATTTACAAATATACTAATTGGTAAAAATTATATAAACAATTTTTGGGGGGGTTAATGAAAACATATGAGGGTACTTCAATAAGCTCATGTAAAAATTGAATTAAAAGATAACATGAATGTTTCCACGAACTTTTTGAAGAACCTTGTACAGTACCTACGGCTTTAGCAACAACTAATTTTACCTAAAAATGTAATCATGTAAGTAAAAACAAATAAACAAATGAGTGTTTCCACTAAAACACATCTAGCTTTTATATACCTAAACATCAGGAACCGTGCAACCCAACATTTTCTATGTATGATCATATATATGTATTCAAAAATGTATATAATGTATATTTCTTGTGGTACACTCTTCAGTAACGTTTCCCAGTGACAGGTCTCCATGTATCCAAGTCCTCCTACAGTATGTTTCTACAGTCAAATTTGTGCTTTGCCATTTGACTTGATTTGGCCAATGGGACATTTAAAAATGTGGTGCAAACATAAGTTTGAAAGGTACTTGCCACTGGTGCTTGCCTTCTTAAACAGAGTCATATCATAAGGAAGCCACCAGGAGCTATCCTGTTGGAGACACAGGGTCTAGCCAAGAGTCAGCACAAACCATAGGACATGTGAATGAAGCCATCTTGAACGAACCAGTCTCAGTAAAGACACCAGGTGACTAAAGTCTCTTTTGTAATCCAGGCAACTCTAGCATAGAAAAAGCCCAGCTGGATGCACATCAAAATGTGTATCCACAGAACTTGTAGCAAAAATTTTTTTAAGCTATTGAATTTTGGTTAGTTTCTTACCTAGCAAATGCTAGCTAATGCATACAAGCCCCCAGAACTCAACATTAACAGAAATATATGAGAGAGACTGTCAAACTAAGTGTCAAATACAATCAACAGAACTTCACAACCACGCATACAAGTTTTGAAAATCACAATGAATGACAACTGGATGGACTTTAATGAGGTTGCTGGCACTGACGGAAGTCATGTGAATCATAAAAAGCAACTGTTTGCACACCAGTAAACTACATTGTAAGTTTTTTGGTTTGTTTTTTTAAGCAGCTGTCTGGTACAGTGATCCAAACCCTTGTCCTAGGTGTTATGATATCTTGCACTAACTGCTGAGTTAGCTGCCAAATACACATTCTTATTTTTCTTAACATCTTAAAAAATCTGTTTACTTTAAAAAATGTGAAACATAAAAAGGGTTTGTTACTTATAAGTGAATATTGCACTGTATGATTATTGCATTTTAAGACATCAGTTTGGAGTAGAAGTGTGATGCACCCTAATTTTCCCATTTTAAATACTGTTAAATAGACTTGCATTATATTCCTGCAGAATTCATGATTTTTAAGAACAGATTACTGACATTAAGTGGAAAAAACTTGTTTATTTGACCCTCTGAGGTCACATGATCCACAGAAATTGTTGGGGATAAAAAAAAGCGACGTTTGATCCAAGTTGACTTTAGTGTCACAAAAATAATCTCAAACATAATGCTTGCTTTGACTTAAGTGTGGCAAAATGAATAACACTAGCCAAAAGACAGGATGTCAGACACCAACAACTCACAACACCCTGGGCAAGTCATGTTTCCTCAAATCCAATTTTTTACCTCTTTCTTTTAATATAGATATACCTTGACAAACCCTATCTGAACGACCAGAAAGAACTATCAGTCTAGTGGGAGCATCAGCACATTCCTAGATGCCAAATTTCATGATAGACTAGGTTTGAGAGACCTTAGACACTGCAAAAATTAAGGGAAGATTAAAGGAATAAGAGTATGTTTAAAGAGCACTGCAGACAGATCTTCTCAGGTATGACAGGTTATTTCTCCATCCCAGACCACCCTCTCAACTATACTAAATAAAAAATTTAGGAGGCCATTGTTTTGGGCTGTTTCTGTACTAGACCCAACAAAAACAGACTAGAACTCAAAATAGAGTCAACACTGCTAAGTTCCAGGTCACTTAGGTTGAAGTCATGAGAAAGAGATAACAGCCAATTTCCCAAACAGGCTAGTTTAAATCTTCAATAGAAATGATGATGAAGTTCCCTCTCTTTTAATTCTTACACAAAAGGAATAGCTCTATTTCTAGTATTCTGTCTTCCTATTCTCACTGTGACAAGGCAAATTGATTTAGCTTATGCCATTTTTACTGTTTGAAAAGAGTTTTTTGTTTGAACCCCTCCCCCAAGCACCCCTAGTAGAAATTAGAAGTTAAAAATTATCCTGTACTTAGAAAAATTTTAAATTCTGCCTCCCTTTGCTGTTTCCCACCTATGCTATTTCTGGCTGATAAAACCAAGATCTGTATCTGGATGTATCCAGATAACTTAGTGAGGAAACTGCCCTGGGGAACTTCCTGCTGTTCCTGAGTGATTAACTGGCTTATCTTGGCTTCTGTAACCAGCTTGCACTAGGCCTCACCAAACCCCCTCCCTCCTCACGCCAGGAGGAAATGTGTGTGACTATATGATAACTTTAAGTGTGTGACTATGTAACTTTTTGCCTTCAAAAGGCCCCTTAAACATAGAGTTGGGGCTGCTCTCTTACCAGAATATCTGGAGAGACAGTTGCTGGCTGGCTAATAAAGATCCCCTTTTTAAAACTTTCGATTGGGTGTTCTGGTTCCTTTTCCATTCAACAGCCTCACATCACCTTATAAGGAAAGTAAATGTGAAATAACCAATCCACTTTTTTTGTGTGTGTTCACTTTCTTCAGACTTTTTCTGTCTATAAAATCAATGTCCTTTGTGGCTCAGCTCATCAGAACACTGAATTCTACTTTATGGACTTGTTGCCTAATTCTAGAGTCACAATAAATTCAACTGAGATCTATATCTAAATTTATTGTAATTCTACTCTTGGACAAACCCCCTCCAAACAAGTAACATTTTCTAGAACCTTGCCTATCTTTCTCAGACTCTTCTTAGATCCATTAGAATTGAGTTCTCAGGTCAAATCACTGCCCCAAATTGGAGACACAAATGCACATCCAGAGAATCATAACTTACATGACCACAAAACATAAGAAACCTCTCGGGGAAGAGTACAGGTGTAGGAAAACCTCAAGTGTAACTGGTGAATTGTTTAAGTTTGAGAATCAATGTCTTCAGGGTTCCCAACACAGGAGTTCCCACAAGTTGATAAGTTTTACCCCCAGAAATATTGCCAGGCTCTTACAGTGAAGATCTTAGAAAAAGGTGTCTTCCTGCCGTCAGCACAGAGAGAAGAAAAGTAGCTATTTCCCAAAATGCTCAGAGAATCCCGTTCTTCTTAACAAGTTCTGCCTTCAAAAAACTATTTCTCAAATGACTAACAAACAGATTTTACCAGGGCCAAACTTTCTGGGGTAAGGGAAATGCCCACTTCCATCCCCCTCTAAACTTCCTGCCTCAATAAAAAATAGAGGCAAGGACCGATAAGTACTTAGGCATGTCATACCCCAGGGAGATGCAGGCTTCCTAAAAATGAAGCTTAATCATAGGTCTGTGTGATGTTTCTCCTTACCAACACATCAATTGCAGCAGAACTCATGCATAGTAACAGCAGAGCACAGCTACAAAATCTGTACGCCTCAGACCTTATGGAAGAAGTCTCTCACGGTATGCCAGCAAATGGATAACACTCGTGGAGTGGACAATGTCAAGAAACACACAATGTACTTAGACCGAGTCATGAAGAAATAGAAAATCTGAACAGACCTACAGTTGTAGATTAATGTAGAAATTAAAAACCCCTCAACAAATAAAAACCAAGGATGAAATAATTTCACTCCTGATATCTACTAAACATTAAAAAACAAAATTAATACCAATCCTCCTCAAACTCTTCCAAAAAGCTAAAAAGGACTCATTCTGTGAAGCGAAAATTATGCTGACACCAAAAGCAAAAGACACTAGAAAAAAGAAAACTGCAGACAAATGTCCTTTATGAATATAAATGCAATAATTTTCAAATATATACTAGCAAACATTTGTCAGATATTAAGAGTATTATATACCATGACCAAGTGACATTTATCCCTGAAACACAAGGATGACTCAACACATGAAAATCAATCAATGTAATACACCACGTTAGCAAAATGAATGGAACACTGCAAGTGTCTCAGTTGATGCAGAAGAGCATTTGACAAAATGCAAAAACCACTTATGATAAGAACACACAAGAAACTAGGACTAGAAAAAAACTGCCTCAGTATAATAAAGACCATATATAAAACACACAGAAACATCATAATTAATAGTGAAATACAAAAAGCCTTTCCTCTAAGATCAGAGAAAAGACAGGACACCTGCTTTCACCACTTCCACTCAATACTGTTTTAAAAATCCCAGCCAGAGCAATTAGGAAAAGAGAAATGCATCCAAATTTGAAATGACAAAGTAAAGTTATATCTGTTTACAGATGAAATCAACTTATTTGTAGAAAATCCTAACGAAAGCACACATAGAAATTAAAAACAAAAACAAAAAAAATAAACAACAAAAAACACCCCCCAAAAATTGGAATGAATGAAATCAGCAAACTTGTAGGATACCAAATCAATGTGCAAACATTAGTTGTATTTATATATGCTAACTATGAACAATATAAAAAGAAAATTAAGAAAACAATACTAGGAACAATAGCATTGAAAAATATAAAATACTTAGGAATTAACTTAACCAAGAAAACAAAAGACATATACATTGAAAACTACAAAATGTTGCTGAAAAAAATTAAAGAAAATACAAATAAATAGAAAGACATCTCCTGTTCATGGTATAGAAGACTGACTATTATGATGTCAATACTATCCTATCCAAAGTGACCTACAAATTTGATGTAATCCCTATCACAAGACCAATAACATTTTTTTTAAAAAAGAGAAACAGAAAGCAACATCCTAAAATAAATGTGAAATCTCAAGGAATCCCAAATAACCAAAACAACAGAAAAAGAAAATCAAAGTTGAAAGTATCACTCTTCCTCATTTCAAAACTTATTCAAAGGTACAGCAATCAAAACCCTGTGGTACTGGCATAAAGACAAACATATTCACCAATGGAACAGAATAGGGAGCCCAGAAATATACCCTCATGTAGACAATAAAATGATTTCCAAATTCCAGGATCATTCAGTGGGAAAAGAAGTCTATGGAAAAAATGGTGCTGGAAAAACCTAATATTCACATGTAGAAATACACATTTGTACCCTTACCTTCTACCACATACAAAAATAAAATCAAAATGAATCAAAGACCTAAAAGTAAGAGCTAAAACTAAACACTTAGAAGAAAATATAGGGCAAAAATTTCCCCACGTTGGACATGGTAATTATTTCTCAGACAGGACAACACAAGCTCTGTCAGCAACATCAAAAAAAAAAAAAAAAAAAAAAAAAAACCAGACAAATTTGATTTTGTCTAAATTAAAAACTTTTGTTCCTCAGGGGACACTATCAATAGAGTGAAAAGATAACCCACGGAATTGTAGAGGATATTTTAAATCACATATTTGGCAAGATGTTAATATCTAGAATGCACAAAGAAAAAAAGCATTTGACAAAGTTCAACACCCCTTCACAATGAAAAAAATAAACTAGAAACAGAAGGTAACTTCCTCAAGATACGACAAGGCATCTATGAAAACCTCCACAACCAACATCTCACTAGATGCTGAGAGACTGAATGCTGTCTCCCTAATACTAGAAACAAGACAACAATGTCTGCTCTCACCACTTCTACTTAACATGGAAAGAAAGGTGCTACCAGGGAAAACAGGAACAAAGAAAAGTAATCCAGATTTTAAAGAGCATACACACATAGCCACCCAGAAAGACATACAAAATCTCACAGACTATGTCTCTGCACATACAGGTGGGTGCACCCACACAAACACAAAAGTTCACTAACCCTCAGAGATAACAACCTAAGGACCTGAAGAAATGCTCTGATAGACACACACACAGCTCCGGCCTCTGAACTCTTCTGCAACTTTCCCTCCCTCTTTAGCAGTAATCACCATCTGATACACTGTGTATTTTACTTCTACCCCTCTCTCTTGTTTCCTATGCCAGCTTCAAGTGAACAGGGATATTTGTTCAGTTTTATTCACTACAGCACCTAGTAGATGGCCTGTCACACAGAAGAGTAACACTTGTGATAAATCACTGGGTTCCAACACACACACACACACACACACACACACACACAGAGGTTTTACACAAACCTCATCATAAACCCATATAAACTTAATTTTCATGGAGTGAATTGTTTTCATCCCCATCCCATGGGGATGAGAGGTATCTCCTGGACCCCAAACTAATCCCCAAAGGTGGGTTTATGCAAATGAGTTGAAAATGGAGGTCCACACAAAAACCTGCACAAGGATGTTGATAGCAGCATTGTTTATAATTTTCATAACTTGGAAGCAACCAAGATGAAGGTGTGTTCACCAAGGTCAGAGGTGCAAAGTTAATATACAAAAACAACTGTACTTCTACACATTTACAATAAAATATCTGAAAATGAAATTAAGGGAAAAAAAAATTTGTGATAGCACCCAAAAAATAAATACATAGGAAAAATTTTAACAAAAGTACAAAATTCATACTCTGAACACTACAAACCTTGTTGGAAAAAGCTAAAGATCTAAATAAATGGAAAACCATCTCAAGTTCATAGATCAGTAGGCTTAATATTATTAAGACGGCAATACTCCCCACAACAATGTACAGATTCAATGCAATCTTTATCAGAATCCCAGTGACTAATCTATAGAAACTGAAAAGTTGATGCTGAAATTCATATGAAATCACAAGGGACTCAAAATACAACATGAAAAAGAGCAAGCTAGGTCTCACAATTCATAATTTTAAAACCTGCTTCAAACCAACACTAATCAAGATAGTATAATAATGGCACAAGAAAACTCATTTAGATAATCAAATACCACAGAGACCAGGGACAGTGAGGTCAGCAGAATGGCAGAGTAAGCTGCTCCAAACACCTGTTCCCTGACAGAAACATGGAAAAACAAGAACTACCAGAAACAAGATTTTCTAAGCTCTTGAAAAAGACTGAAGGTTTATAGCAACGATGTTGATGCAAAAAAAATTTTTTTTAAGTGGGAAATGGTAGGAAAGCCTTCTGGAGTTTTTACTTGTCCTTGCTCCAATCCCTCCCTGATTTGGTGCCAGTCTTCAAGACAACATTCCTAGTTCCTAGTCCCTCTGGTCACTGATTCCAGAAAGAGCAGTGCAGATCTTATTTGCAAATCATTGTGTTTATGTATTACAATCTGTCTGGGGGCTACCCAAAGATCTGAAAAAAGCTACAATTTTCTGTTTTGTCTAAGTCAGAAGGCAATCGGTGGAAAAAATTAGCAGGAATGGCTTGAAAATGCTGCTAAGTAAACAGAAAGCCTGCAGCAGTCTGGAACAATAAATTACAGTTGACACATACACTAGACCGCCTAAAGCTACAGTGAAAGTTTCTTTCAAAAATTAGAATATTCATAGCAATCCAGATACACTGGGATACTGAGAAAGCCCTGTTGCATGCCCAGGAAAAAACACATTTTCAGAAAAGACCCTCATTTTAAGCACTGGCTAATCTCTAGATTCAGTTAAGCAGGAAGTAAAGGCTGAATGAAGCTGAGTTTTAAGCAGCCTGTCTAAAAGAAATGCCCCAGCTCAGAGACATCCACAATAACTAAAAGAGGTGAGGCTTTTTGTTTCTTCTCCTTTCTTTTTTTTCTTTTTCTTTTTCTTTATCTAGCACCTGGTATTCAAGAAAATCTCTGTGAAAAACATTGGCTGAACACACGCCAAGAAAACAAAGACTGCAGTGACTGCACACACCAAGTAATACGGTCTCTGCAGAAATACCCTGGAAAAGCCACTAAGAAAATGGACAGCTACAGCCCTCAACAAACAAGAACAGCAAACACAAGTGTCAAGTCAGGCCATCCTATCACTCGGAGCATCCTCTCCCCCAATCTGGCTCATTAAAGTGCCTAATAACCACCCTCCCAGGAGACACTGTGCTCTGTCCACCAATCCTCACCCTGTGCCCAAAGTTCCTGTACCACCTTGCTGGGGTGGGTTTCCCTTGTCCTTTGGAACAGTTTTTCTTCCTTCACAAACCTGAGAATCTCCAGAAGGCAGAAATAATTTGTCTTTTCCTCTCAGTACCAGCATCTGATTGGCTGATCATGAAGGAATAAAAAGTGGGGTTAGAGAAAGAAAATCTCAATGTCCAAGGCGTTAGCTTTTAGGTGAAAGGCATACCAGATTTCCCACCAGACCCAACACATCCAGTTGCTCCCTGAGAGGCTCCATCCAGGCCCATACCTCAGGCTGTCCTCTGGGAGATGAACCAGGAGCTGATGTTCACCACACACTCCAAGAGATACGGCTGCTCTGGGCATCTTGTCTCAACGCCACACAGCTTTGACACCGAGGATAGGAGGGTGGCTGAGGACACATCATCCTGTCAAGTTTCCAAAGGGGAACCTCAACCCAAAGGCATTCTGATAAGGCGTCTGTGCCTAAGGAAGATAAGAGGAGAGGAAGAGCAAAGATTTTTTTTATATATAGCAGAGTGTGAGGTAATTATTCTATGCTTTCCTGTCAAGTGAAATATTAAAAAAGCAAAAACAAATATTTTAAAATGAGCCATCAATTGCTGTGTGAAAATATGATGAACAATTAAAATACTGTATCTGTTTGAAATGTACGATAAAGTACAAATAGTTGACAATGTTCTGAATTGGAGAGTGGAAGTTGGAGAACTGGGAATGCGGAAAAGGAAATGGAAATTTAGGATATTACTGCAAGCCCTAGAAAAGGGTAGAATGAGGGACAGGGTGGTGGATTGGAGACCCTGCCTCGCATATATTTGGAAAAGGCAGAGGGAGACCAGCACCCCTTTGGAGTGTTAAATAGTAGGCAGTTAGAATGAAGTGGCTGTCCTGCCCTGGGCTCCTCCCTAAGGAAAAGGAAATCTAACTCAAATGCATTTCTCATAAATTACTTAGAGAAAACGAAAGAAATTTAGGTTTAAGCAACCAGAATCCTCCAACTAAGCTGTGATTACACAACCAGGAAATGTCCCCCCAGATAGTCCAAACAGGCGACGGATAACTGCAATCAGTGACTTGTAAGATTTACTTTGGTTTGCTTCACCAGAACCTTGTAAACGTCTTTCTTCCAAGCCCCTCTGGTGGACCCCAAACCACACACCATGGCTGGTGCTTCCCATTCACGAGTGGTTGTTTGCTCAAATAAACTCTCTAATATTTTAACTGGCGCCTCAGTTCCATTTTTAACAGGAGAAAGGAGGGACCGGGGACCCCACGCACCGCAGTTCCTCCCATGCCTGAGCCCCACACACCGGGTGGGGATTCTCCCGACGACCCTCCCGCCGTCACAGCACGATCTGGGGAGACGCGGGGCTGCGGCACGGAGCTGCCCAGAGCGGGATCCGAGCCGCCGAAGTCACCGTTCAGGGTCGGGACAGGACGCCCGGGGCCTCGGCTGCCGCCCAGTGCCCACCCAACGGCCTCAGGGGACCGAGGGCCGAGCGGCGCCAGCGGAAGACTCGGCCGCAGACAGACCCCAGAGCTGACCGCGGGGAGGCCCGGGTCTCCCCGCCCGGCCCGGCGTTTCCATCCGCGCCCCCTCCGCATCTCAGGACGCCTTGCCCCGCACACTCACCATTTCCTGGCTTCCGGCGGGTCCCCCGTCCTCCCTAAGGAGCTCCCAGGACCTCCAAGTCACAGGCGACAGAGGCCAGGAAGGAGCCACCTGGGCCACTCAGAGAAGAAGACACAGCTGTGGGGACTGGACTAAACTCAGTGGGCGCCAGACACAAAGATCCCGCGAGATTGTGGAAGGCCGCCCCCTCCTCCCCGGCTGCGCACCTGATTGGACAGAGCTCCAGGCCCCGCCTCCCTCAGGCCCCGAGTGACAGGAGATGGGTGTGACACGCTGCTGGATGAGGCCAGAATCACAGACTTTAGGCTGCAACCCTTTTCAGGCAAGGCTTCCTCCCTGCTCTAGGACCTTACCCTGCCAGAGGGCATATTTGTATTTGTATAGAAGGTTATATCCACTTATAAATAATATATACTTACATATATGTTATTCAAAAGTGGAAACGTTATAATGATATTTTTAAATTTCCGATTTCGTAAGCTTCCCGGCCTCTGGTTTTGTGAGTGCAGATCTCTGACCAATATTTCGGCCAGGCTTTCAGCAGGGAGAAGCAGCAGCTGTGAGGCCCCAGCTTCTGCAGCCCCACGCTCCAAACTCATGTCCCTCCTCAGATTCTACATCAGTCTCCGGCCATGCCTAGATGGGAAGTGCGCATGCGCAAAGTAAGAGGAAACTGCAATTCCCAGAATTCCTGTTGTCACTATATACATCTTTGTTACTGTAACTAAGCAGTAAAGATCTAATTAAGTTCGGTTACTTGTCGCACTGAGAGCCAATAAGTGAGACAAAAGTAGTGTTGGGGAGAAGAATGTTATTACGGCTGAGAAAACAAGAGAACAGTGTCAGCCCACTTCCTGGACTTACTAAAGTTTAGAGTTTTTAAAGGGAGGGAAGGAATGCAGGTGAGTGCAATGAGGTAGTGACAGGGATTGTCACGGGATTAGTAGGTGGGTTGTGTCAGACGTAATGACTGCGTGATGGACAGGGTCGCTGCACCATGGAATCTGTGGTTGGTGATATTCCCTTGGGGAAAAAAACACCCTCAAAGACAATAACCACAGCCAAGCATTGGAATCTGCCCCCATGACCCAAACACCTCCCAAACGATCCCAAGTTTGATATCGATTTTGACATGAGCTTTGGGAGGACAAAACATCCAAACTCTATCACAAGTCTTTTTATTTTAAATTCAAAATTGTGGTAAAATATCAGCCTTAAAGGGGGGAGGGGGACATTCTGACACTTGCTGCAACAGGGTAAACCTCGCAGATGTCACATTAAATGAAATAAGCCAGGCACGAAAGGACTCCGCCTAACGGCCTCCCTAATAATACCTTTTAACACATTGCCAGTTGCTGCAAATCTATGCAAATCTACAAGCAGCACGCACGTCTTTTATAGCTGATAGCTGAAGAAAACTTGATTTCAGTTTCCCAATTTTTTCTATAAATTCGTGAGGAAAAAATGTATTATAGAAGCATTTCAGGGATTTAACCAAAACAATACGTTTTCTGGATTTTGCAATGTTTGTGGTGAATGTCAGATGTTAAAGTGTGTACTCATTATTTATTTTCTCTTTCTAAGGAAATATTTCTTTTATCGCCTAATTTAGTTACTTATAATTTTGTATTTTTTAGTTAAAAAAGCACCCTCCCTTTTTTATGTTTCAAGCCCCACAAAACTGGTATCCACCTCTCCCACACACACCTTTTCTTTTTTTACAGGTTCTACCCTTATTTGAAATTTTGATCATTTTTCTTTGTAACTTTTTTGAATTGCTTCTGATTTTTTAAAATATGGAATTATTTCTATTTATATTTATCTTAATTAGTGGCCTTTGATGCATCCCCCTCAAGTGCCGCACTCTTTTTTTTTTTTTTTAAGATGACCGTTAAGGGGATCTTAACCCTCGACTTGGTGTTGTCAGCACCATGCTCAGCCAGTGAGCTAACGGCCATCCCTATATGGGATCCGAACCCAGGGCCTTGGTGTTATCAGCACCACACTCTCCCGAGTGAGCCACGGGCCGGCCCTGCCCCACTCTTTTCTTTCTCTCTCTTTTTTTCTTTTCTTTTTTTTTCTGGCTCGCTTGTCAAATGTGACTTCTGCTGGCTTCATGTGATTGCTTTGAGGTTCTAAGTATTTAATCTACGTACTCAGAAGGAACGTAAGAACTGGTGAGTTGTGATGTGTCTAGACAGCCCTAATCCCTAACCCCATCCCTAATCTATGTCACGGTTATTTCGCGGAGAAGACTGTTCTTGCATTTGTCTGTGAGTAACTCATCTGATTTGGGGATTTTTAGTTAAAGTTCGTTTTGTGACATTGTTCTAAGTTAACTTATTATGCAAAAGGTGTAAGAGGTTTACTTTACTTTCTTGTACTTTAAATTGTTCTTTTATCTTTCTCTTATGGTAATTCTTCTACTGTGCAAAAAAAATGATCTTTTATACTTCTTGGTGTTCAGATGTTTGGGTCTAAAATAAGTATAATTATTTTGCTGGTTTGGCGCTAATAATTTTGATTACAGCCTAAGATTTTCAAACGTTGGTCGTTTAAGCACTTATAGTTGAAATACAATAATTTCTCATTTCATTAGTTGTGTTTAGATTCTGTGTGAGAATTATGATGTATTTTGTATTTTCAATAAGTACTATTTTTTTTGTAGGTTTTGTAGGGTTCTCTTTAAAACCTTTGCCTAATTATAGTAGTTTAGAATTAATTATCAGTGGTGGTTTTAGTTATCAAATTGTAATAAATTTAAGGGGTCTATTCAGAATTAATAATATTTTTGACATATTTAGAGAGATGGTGGTCGTGTTTGGGTGTACTACAGAAATGGCTACTTAAGAATAACCTGAGACTTGAGGCTTTAGTATTGTCATCTGGGGAGTTTTACTACGAGGTTTATTAATAGAGTTATTTATGATTATACAAATGATAGGCTATGATGAGTGGAGATTTTTAGTGATTTTAAAAACCTAGAGAACTGGTTAATTTCTGAAGATGAAGAGATTGGGCGTCTTAGTGAAGATTCTATGAATGTAACCATGTTCTATTCTTACGAAAGCCGATTAATAGCTGTGTCTGGTCAATCTTTGTTAGTATTTTCATTGTTATTGAAATTACTCAAAAACGTTAGGTGGTTAGAAGCATGGCTAGTAAAAGTGAAAAAAGAAAGGAGATAAAATATAATTAAATTAGGCTCTTTTGGTTGGAAATGAATGTTGAAGTTATCTTTTGGAAATGAGAGATATTTTTTGGAGTTACTTTTTCTAGTCAGGTTAAGTCTAATAAAAATTATGTTGTGTTTTGGCTTTTTGATAGGTTTATACATGGTGACAAATGTTGGAAGAAACCTAGTGAAATAGAGCTCCCTACACCCTCATAACGTACGCTATCTGCTTCTGTAGAGTTGCTTGCTTAACCTAAGTAACTCCATTTTATCCCGTCTGACCTGCAGACTACCCCTCACCCGCTTCTGCATGACATACTGTTGACCTTCTCATAGAAACAAAAGCCATTGCATAGAAACAGGAGCCATACACAGTAAAGTATTACATGGTAACAGGAACCATACGCAGTGAACTATTGCATAGGAACATACACAATGAAAAGTTGTACGCTTGATTGCTCTAACGGCTCATTCTTGGCTTCTGTGACCTAGCTCCCTGGCTTGCTTTGTGCACCTGGACAAACCCGTGTGCCAACAGGATGTAGTTTTTGCCTTTAAAAATCCCAAAGACCAAGGCCCAAGGCTGCTCTTCCTTGGTTGCTCCTTGGAAGATGGACACTGGCCAGCTGGAGTGAATAAACTGCCCTATTCTGCACAAGTGGCGTGTAAGTGCACTTCTTGTGGGAAGGTTCCTCACAACACTAGGAGGTTGAAAAATTTATGTTTGTATGAGTAGGATTCAAATCTGAGATTAAGTGTGTAGTAGATTGAATTATGTCCCCCCAAAATTCATTGAAGCTTGAATTATTTCCCCCAAGCATTATGCTTTAGAAACTTAGCCCCCACTGTGACTGTTAAGAGGGTGGGAAATCCTATTATGGTAATTGAAAGGTGGAGCCTTGAAGCGGTGATTGGATTATAGGGCCATGCAGTAGTGAATGGATTAAACATTGTGGTCAAGCGAGTGGTTCTGAGGGCTTTAAGAGAAGAATCTGTCTGTCTCTCATTTGCTCTCTCTGCTTCCACCATCTTGCAGTGTGAGACCCCTGGGTCACTGTCGCCAACACCAGATGGACTTTGGACTTCCCAGCCTCAGAAACTGTAAACAATAACTGTCATTTTTCTTTATAAATCACCCAGTTCCAGGTATTTTTTTATATGCAACAAAATGGACTAATCCAATATGTTATTAGGCTAAATTCTAATGCTATAGTAAAGCCTAAGATACTTATGGCAAGAGCTGAGAGCTTTAGGTAGGGTGGCATAGCCATTTGTGAAATATTTATAGGAGTAATGTTGTTAGAGATAGCAAATCTAGCAAAAATACTACCAATCATTAGATACTCAATTGAATTAATTAAAAGGGGGCTGTTTTCATTGACATGAATTAGAGTTGAAAACTGAGGTTGTTCTAGAAGTGCAAAGAAAATAACTAGAGTACCACAGACAGTTGTTAGGGAGGTGGCATTAAGTCTGATTACCAGGACTTGGGCATTAGTATAGGACATGTTTGTGGTTTCAGTATTTGAGTCTTTGGAGCAGAAGCGTGTAAGAAGGGGCACAGCCGCAAGTGCCAGGCTTCAGACACTGACTGAAGTGGTGACAGGTACAGCTTTGAACTGGCCTCCTGTTTTTCAAATAGCTTGTTTGTGATTAAGGTTATAAATAATTGATCCAAAGCGTATGAGCAGCAGAGCTTGAAAGAATGCATGTGCAATGTAAGGAGTGTCTAGATGTAGTGGATTGATGATGATAGCAATTATCATGAGACCTGCTTGACTTGAAAAAAAATGCAAAATAATTTTATGATGTCATTTGTGTTAGGACACAGGTTTCTTTGAATAAAGTGGCAATAGCAGCTAGGCATACCATTAGTGTTTGTTTTGTTGTTTCTGTTGATGAGTAACAGCAAATGAATAAGAAAATTCCTGCTACAACTTCTGTGCTGTAGTGGACTGGGGCTGAGGCTGATGCGGGGCCTCCTTCTGTTGAATGTAGACACGGGTGAAGGCCAGGTTGGGTAGATTCACTCATTGCTGCCAGAAAAAGGCTGATTAATTGGAGAATATCAGGGTACGGTTGAGCACGAAAATCTGTTAAAATTCTCAAGTGTTTGAGTGCAATACAAATCATGGCATTGATAGAACAAGTCCAATATCTCCAATAGGATTATATAAAGTTGCTGTTATATTTGTATCTAATTGGCCATATTATTCTTTGATAAGTAAAAATAATATAATTTCTACTCCTTTTCACCTAATGAAGAGTTGGAAGAAGCTGTTAGCAGTAGCTAAAATTAGTATGGGGATGAAAAACATAAGTAAATATTTAAAGAACTCATTTGGATGGTTTGATGTTTGGATCTGAATGTATATATTTTATTAAAAATTATATGATCAATCATTATGACAAGAAAGTGCTATGAGCACAAATATTATTGAGGAATAATCTAACTTGAAGCCAAGTGTAAGATTTAAGGATTAAATAGTCATTCAATATCAGTTTGAGGTGATTATTTCTTGGTATGAATAAATAAATATCAGGGTTAAATTTAGGCAGATTATAAAAGCATATGAAATTGATGTTTCTACATAGAAGTGTAGAAGATATTTTTATAAATGTTAGTAATGGTTATAGTAATTAGTAAAATTAGTATTGTGAGTAAAATTATAATTAAAAAGAGAAGATATTTATTACTTTTATTTGGAGTTGCTCCAATTTTTTGGCTCCAAAGATCAATGGGTTACTTGTACCCTTTGAAAGTTGAGAAAGCCATGTTGTCATTCATGGAGGCATGATTTAGCAGTTCTTGCATATTTTCTCAGTAAATAAAACATTTTAAGCTTCTATTAGTAGATTTACAAACTAATATTTATTTTTTATTTATTTATTTATTTTTTTTTTTTTTAAAAGATGACCGGTAAGGGGATCTTAACCCTTGACTTGGTGTTGTCAGCACCACGCTCAGCCAGTGAGCGAACCGGCCATCCCTATATGGGATCCGAACCCGGGACCTTGGTGTTATCAGCACCGCACTCTCCCGAGTGAGCCACGGGCCGGCCCTACAAACTAATATTTAAACTATATTTACAGTGTATGGGTTTTACAATAATGTTGCGATTAAGTGAGGAGTCATAGAGGTAGAAGATGTATAAATATAAGAGTTTCTTTGTGTGTGAGTGTTTAATGTTGTTAATGTGATATGTAAGTTGCCTCATTGTGTTGTGAAGAATATGTAGAAGGAATACAAAGCTCTTCTTACTATATTAAGTCCTATTAGGGTAATTGTAAAATTCGATCATAAAACTAATGCTAGAACCTCAAATATTTCTCCAATTAGGTAACTAGTTGGTGGTAAAGTTAGGTTGGTTAAGCTAGCCAGTGTTCCTCATGTTACTATTAGAGGAAGTAATGGCTAGTCTGAGAGATAATAGCATAGTTGGGGTATGGATTGATTCATAGTTGGGTTTTTGAGACAGAGCAGTGTTAATGATGCGAGGCCCCCAGCAATTATTAAGGCTCTGGCTCCTGTGACACTTCATGGTGTTTGGATGAGAATGGCGGCAATCACTAGTGCCTCATGACTTACAGGTGAATGTATGATAAGTGATCATAGGTCTGTCTGGTGCAAACAAATGGAGCTTGTAATCATTATTTACCAATGGATAATATGAGTCATTCTGCTATGGACTTCGTGAGCACTTCAAGCAGCTCTCTCCCTAGAGAATCCTGGAGGAGGAGCATGGCTTTGAGAGTTCTGGTCAAGATGGTGGAATAGATGGTCCCCAGCGTCACTCTTCCACAAATCAACCAATTTACAACCATAAAAATGTAACATCAGCCAAGCTGGGGCTGCTCGAGCTCAGGGGAAGAGGAGGAGAGACCTACAGAGTACATGAAGGTGGGAGAAACCACGACGAGAGAAAGAAAAAACAGTTCTGAGTGTTTGGGCTGCTGCCGCATTAAGGCTGGAACTGCTGAGCGCATGGAGCAGGAACCAGCAGAAGCCGCAGCTGTGCCCTTCAGATGGAGATGCTTGGAAGCAGCAGGAGAGAAGAGGGCCTTGTGGCCCCAGGACAGCAAGAACACTAATAGGGTTCCCATGGACCCACGCAGGAGTGAGGAGCCAGAACAGCTGAAAAAAAAGAAGCCACTCAGAGGCTGGTGAGTCATCGCAAGGGATCAGTGCAGGGCCCATCCCATGGGAAGCATTTGCAGCACGGATGTTTGAGGAGATGTGCCCTCCAGGAGGACACTGGGACACAGCAAGGACAGCCAATCTGCCCCCCAATCAGCACAGGACCAGCCAGAGGAGACTGGTCAGGAATATAGAATTGCATGGGGTGCAGTTTAATGAAAATCTCAGGCCCAGACCAGAGTTTCTATACAATCCTGGTGCACTGGGTCTCTGGAGAGACGGAAGCACCTTTAAGGTCAACCGTTAAACCCTGAGCTGCACAAAAAGCCTTTCCTAGGGAAACAGCTGCAAAGCAGCAATTTAGCTCAACCACAGAGCTCAAGTACTTGTTTCCACAGGAAATTCCCCCATTTTAGAAGTAAGCAAAAGACAAAAAATTAGTTCCAGCCCAGGCACACCACCAGTGTCTTGGGACCTACCAGGGGACATGAGGCATGGACCAGGGACTGGACCCTCCCTTCCACAACCAGGCACACCATGCCAGTGCCTCAGGGCCTGCCTGGGGACCCAAGTCATGCAGAAGGGGACTGGACCCCTCTCCCACAACCAGGCACACCACGCTGTACCTCGGGGCCCACCCGGGGACCCAAGGTATGGATCCAGGGACCAGACACTCCCCACAACCAGGCACAGCACCAGCACCAAGGAGCATGCCAAAAACATCACCTCCTTGTGGGTGGCCCACCACAGCCACCACAATAATCATGGCTGCCACAAAAGCAGCTAACACCATAACCACCATGCAGGTGGTCCACCAGCCACTGGAGTGTATTGACACAAGGAGAGTCACCAGCAGAAATGAAGAAAGAAGGAGGATGTCTCTCTCCAAAAAGCCCATTTCAAAGTGACAGAAGAAGCATCTGCTCTATGATAACATTGGGGGACTTGATCACACCTCTCAGCATTGGACGGATCATCTAGGCAACAAATCAACAGAGTAACCATTATTCTTTCAGAAGGAGAGAAGAAATCTAGGGTAGTTAGAGGGGGAGGGAGGAAGGAGAGAGGGATGGGGAGAGATTGGACAAGGGGCAAAAAGAATAATTATGATTTGTAACAATATATATGCTAGTAATATTGATTTGATCAACATATGTCAATGTTGAACCCCCAAAAAAGAATAATCAATTTTGACTCAAAAAAAATTAATTTTTTTAAAAAAGAAAGAAAGACGATGGCTCTGACCCCAAGTCAAAGGGATGCCCTGCAGGCATTGCTTGAACAGAGCCCCTACCCTGGTATAACCACCAGACAAAAAGTGGCCAAAGAAACTGGTGTTCCTGAGTCAGAAAAGAGATTTGTTTCAAAACCAGAGAGGACGACGCCTCAGGCAGAGCCAGTCGGGTTCTGCAGGCTCCTCGGGAGGAGAGCAACTTCCTCAGCAGGAGCCACCTCGGCCTCGGACTCAGGAAACCTTACCCAGAGAAGGCAGATGACAGTGGACATCCATTACAAGAGCACAAAACAGTACCCTGCTTCGAGCTTTTGGAAAGAAAAAAAACCAAGTTCCCTGGAATTGCCACTAAGGAGGAACTGGCTAAAGAAACAGACTTTCCAGAATCAAGAATTCATGTCTAGTTTTAGAACCAAGGAGTTTGGCACCCAGGCCAGAGCAGAAGTGGACCCATGAATTCCCTGGCAGAAGGTCCACATCAGAGACCTCGCCTGACTTTTCAGCTGCAGGAAAGTGGCTTGTGCACTGCCCCAAGCAGCGACCATCGTCTTCTTCCTTCCACTTCTTTCAGCAGCAAGAAGTCATTTGTGCCAGCTCTTCCTCCACCCCACATGTCCTTTGGTCTTTGGGATCCCTCTGGGGGCTGCATGAGCAGGCACCGAGGCTCATGATGCTCCAGCTCACCCAGGCTATGCCAGGAGAACTCTCTCAACCTGTTCTGACACTTATGAGTCACACGTCATTGGCACCAGCTCTAGGAGGGGGCTGTCACATACTCAGACTCCTTTCTGGTGTGCATACCAAGGAAAGTGCTGGGATGACAAGGACAATGGGCACACTGGCCGGGCAGTTCTGCCCATAAAGGGGCAGCCTCAAACAGATAACACTGAGGAACACTCGCAGGGCCTGGCTCAGCACATCCCACCTCATGCAGTGGTGCAGTGAGGAGCCCAGGACATGATGGTCCAGCAGGAATCTGGAGAAAAGGCACCTCAGCAGCCCGCACACACCCAGTCACCCGTGTGGTGGCAGCAGCCAGTACCAGCTAAGAAGCCATCTCATCTCCTGAGCAAGCAGACCAGCATCATGCACAAACCTCAAGCTTTGAGATGGCCCCTTGCACCCACACAGTGTCCTGTGGTGAATCTGGATCCACAGCAGGAAGCCCCTCTACCACCCGAACCACCGCTCAGTGAGGAAGAATTTCGGGCTCTGCTCGACACGCTGCAGAGCTCACCAGGGCAGCAGCTGGAGGAAAGGATGGGGTCCTCCTCACCACTCCAATCCAGGCCTCCTTCCCATGGGGGCAGAATCAGTGTGATGCAAAAGAGGACAATGTAGAAGGAACACATCCTGTTTGGGAGCCAGACTAACACAAGAGGAAGTACCAACCATGTGGAAACCAAAAAGGAACTTTTTTCTCTGTCCTGTGGGCAGCACTTAACTTCTGTTCTCACTTAATGGCTTAAATGATTGTTTCCAAGCTCCATACAGCCTCTGGAGGCACCGGGCACCAGGCAGTGGATGCCTTTGGTGAATTCTGGTGACCTAAAGCATTTTCATCACAAGCATGACCTCCTTCCTGTGAGCATCACCCCCTGGGCAATCCGGACAGTGCACAAGCTGGAACCCACTGAACCAAGAGTAGGTCTAAGGGGATCACATCTACACTCCTGTCCTTTCTGGCAAATTTGAAATGCAAATTTGAAGGCAGGTGGATGTGTAGTAAATAAGAAATAAAAAAAGACAGAAAAAGTTAAAATAGCAACTTGATGAAATCATTGAACATAAGCCTATGAAAGCTAATCCTCCCACAATGATAGCATTTTTACATATATGTACGTACCTATCTACCCATAAAGCTGCCAATTTTATAAAACATAAATTATATGTCATGTTTTGTTTTTTTTTAAAAAAGAAATAGTTCTGTCCCTTTGAGCACTGGAAAAGGGCCCACAAGATCAAGTCCTGGTCCTGGATGAGTTGAGCAGGGACTGTCCTAGGAAAGGGGGAAGGGCTAGGTCAAAGCCCTCTGGGTGCACTGGTGGCAGTGGGAGTGTGGGAGGGACAAGGTGAGATCCAGATAGAGGAGCAGCCAGGGCCTGAGGATTCTGGAGTAGTGGGGAAACGCCAAGGACACTGATGGCTACACACCCCTGAGCAAGCAGATTTGGCCAGATCTAGGTGGATCTCTGAAGCCCTGGTGGGAGGGTCAGATGAGTGACTGAATTGGAGATACCTGGGGTGCCAGGTAAAAGAAGCCTCTTTTTCCTAATTGAGCTGCACCTCGGAAGGGGGCCAACCTTGACAAACACATTTGGCCATTGATACATTTGACAGAGGAAGGGAACTAGGCAAGAAGCAGAATCCTGAGGTTTGGCTTCCCCAACTGGATGGCCCTGTGAACAGGACTGCCCCTGAGACCAGCAGGTGGAGTGGGGCTGGGACTGCAAAGTCTGGAGCTGGGGATGCAAACTGCACATGTGTTTGCCAGGAGGCTGCTGAGAGCTCAAGGCCATAGGCCAGGTTTCCAGCCCTGAGCCTGCAGCAGCTCAGAGATTCAGGGCCAGTTTGGTTCTTCCCTGCGAGGTTGTGGGCCTCTAGGGCTGGTCAGCCAAAAAGAGCCTCATTTATTCTCTTCCTTAAAGCTCAGGTGGATCAAGATAGGTGAAGACTTGAATGTAGACCATCTGATAATACCAGGGCCTTGTGGCTTTGGGCACCCCGTCCATCCAGAACCAGCCAGCCCCTTCTCTCTCCTACTGCCATGAGCAGTAGCGTGGCTCCTTGCAAGCACTGTCTACTTTCTGCTTCCCCACCACTGCACAGTGCAGCCTGTGTACCAGCACCTGCTTGGCAGCTGGTACCATGCAGCAGCAGCAGAATCCTCACCCTGAGCACTGGAGGCCCCCCATACCCTGGAGTGACCAGAGCATCAGGACCCCACACTCTGACACCCTGAACCAGGAGGAAAAGTCCCCCTGCTTTCTTGGCCTCTACCAGCTACCCCAGGTCCCCAAAATGTAGACGTGTGCCCCAGAAGTCCAAACCACTGAGTGTCACTTCCCCTGTGGCACAGTAGACCTTCTTTCCTTACACTTGCTTTACAGAAAATGACCAAGAGAAAAAAGGAGTCCACTGTGCACTAGACTGCAGAGACCAAGGCCCCTCAAGGTCTCAGGCCTTGGTGCCTGTTCATCGCCACTGCTCCAAACACAGCACGGTCCTGTCGACCAGTTCTGGGTACTTCACTCAGAGACAGGTGCAGCAATGACTTTCTCTTTATCTATAAATATATGCATGTATATGTATTTAGGGAAAGTCCTCTGTGTGTATATATTTATATTTATATCCTCCCCCCACACACATACACATATACACACACATCCATTGCAGGAACCAACCAGCCCTTCTGCCAGTGACTGTCAGGGAATGGACCAGGGAATGGATGTCAGGAGATCATCCCTACCATGTCCAGGAGCCCCTCAGCTGAATGTCAGACCAGGGCTGTGTGCTTTTGTCCAGGCCCAGCCCAAGGGTAATCATCGGGTGGTAGGAAAACTTTCCTCTTCCCCCAAAGCTCCCCCTGTATCTCACAGGTAGGCAGCAATATATCAGCCCTGAGCACTAGAGGTCCGCACACCCTGGAATGACCAGAATGCCAGGACACCTGGCACCATGAAGAAAAGTCTCCCTATATCCTTGGCCTCTACCAGCCACTCTGTGGCCCCAATATTCACAAGTGCACCCCAAATCTCCGTACCACTGGCTGCCACCTCACTCGTGACAGTGTAGACCTCCTTTTCCCCAGATTTACATGAGAGGGACTGACCAAGGAACAAACAGCCCTTACACCCAGACTACACTGTGAAATCTGTGGAGCTGTACCCCACAGCTGGCTGCCAAGAAGGCAAGGAAATGCCACATGGAGACATTCATTGGCATTTCAGGAGCCTCTGGGTCAAATTCCAGATGAAGGCAGTGCCCTCCTGTGCAGGACCAGCTTAAGTATCATCACTGGGTGGCAGGAACGCTGCCCTCTTCACCCAAGCCTCCTCCTCAGACAGAGTTCTTTTCTTTCTAGCACCTAAGGGGGCACACACGGTCTGGTTCCATCCTGGGTGTGTGGAGGAGAACTTTCTGCAGAAGGAAGAAGGACCATGTGGGCACTCTGGGATGCAATGGTGGCGGTAGGAATGTGGTCAAGATGGGCCCAGAATGGAGAAGCAGCCAGAGCCCAGGCCGGGCAAATCTGAGAATCACAGGGGGCTTCTGAGGGCCCAGGATGCTGAAGGCTAAAAACTCCTGTGCAAGACGGATCTGGACAGATCTCTCTGGATCTCAGCATCCCATCTCGGGCATGGGGAGTGAGCTCAAGGTGCCCTGAATTGCAGACACTGGGGGTGGGGCCGGCAGAGTCCCAGCAGAGGGACAGCTACTGCACACACCTGAGTGAGCAGGCTCAGTGGCTTTTGATGCCAGCATCCCAACCTCTATGGCCATGACAATCTGAAGGAGCCCCATCTCCTCTGTTCTCATAAGCTCAGGTGGGTCAAGACTGGATAGGACTTGAGGAAAAGACCCCCTAAAAATAGAGGGTCCTGAGGAGTTTTGCAGCCCCCACCACCCAGAACCAGCCAGCCACTTCTGTCCTGAGGCCAAGAACAAAAGCAGAGCTCCTGTTAAACACCTCCTACCCCTCTGGCTCCCCAACACAGCATTGGCGGCCCATGAACGTACCCTGGAATGACCATGGTGGCAGAAACCTCAACCCCTAACTCCCCTAACCTGAAGGAACAGGCTCCCTATGCACTCAGGCTACAGCATCCACTGCAGGGACCCAACAGGCACAAGGGCGACCCAATAATCCAAGCCACAAGTGGCCACTCCCCCTATAGCAGTGTAAACCTCCTGTCTCCAGGCACACAAGCAGGAGCTGACCAAGGGAACAAATGAACTTTACAGCTAGACTGTAGTGTGAAATCTGCATGTGCCCACTTGATACAGTCATGAAAATCCCTGAGTGTGCGGGTGTACATGTGTGTACCACTTCCAGGAGATCCTAGGCTGAGGACCATCCTCAGGGCATCCCCTCTTTTTCAGCCCCTGCCCAAGTGTTGTCACCCTGTGGTGGGGCAGGTCTCTTCCCCTGAACCTCTCCATCACAAACAGTTCTCTCATTTCTAACACAAAGGGGAGGGCACACACATTCATATATGTGTGGGAACTTCTACCCACCAACAACCAGTTCTGTGATGAGCACCTGCTAGGCAACCTGTAATTGAATTTAAGAATTTGATTCTGATACTGTCCACCTGGGCAGAGCCTCAGACCCACAGATTGAAGGCTCAGTCCCACAAGACTGCCCCCACTTCAGACACCAGTTTCAAGTAGTAAGTTGTCATGTGT
The DNA here is from genome assembly GCF_027409185.1 of Cynocephalus volans. Lineage (NCBI taxonomy): Eukaryota > Metazoa > Chordata > Mammalia > Dermoptera > Cynocephalidae > Cynocephalus > Cynocephalus volans. Next base: position 42,819,986 of record NC_084463.1, on the reverse strand, counting down.
TTTTCCAACTGACTGGATACAAACCTGGGGTCCAACCAACCGCTCCTCAGGATTGAATAATTGGCTAGAGCTGCTCATGGGACTCAGGGAAACACTTTAATATGTTGACTCTTTTACTACAAAGAATATTACAAAGTTAAAGATAAAGAGCCAGATGAAAAACATGAATTAAGCAAGGGATAAGGGAAGGAGCTTAGCACTTCTACGCCCTCTGCAGGTGCGGCTGCACCCCCTCCAGGAATATCCACGTATCCAGCCATGCCTAAGCTAGCAAAGCCCAGTTTCATTTTGTTTTTTTAATATGAGAGCTTCATTGCATATTCATCATTGATTAAATCATTGGCCATTGGTGATCAACTTAACCTTCAGCCTCTCCCTATCCAGGAGGTTGGGATGAACATTCCAACCCTCTAGTCATGCCTTGGTCTTTCTGGTCCCCATTCTGAAGCAATCTAGGGTTCCCCAACCACAGGTCATCTCATTAGCATACAAATGACACCTTATAAATCCCACAATTTCCAGGGTTTTAGGAGCTGTGTGCCAGGAAACAGGGAAGAACAAATATATGTATTTTACAATGACTAAAAAGAGGAAAAATAACTAGAACTTTAGCCTATTGTACCATATTGCTTTCTCACAAAGAATACGAACACTGTGAGAACCAGATGCTGGTCACTGGAGAGTCCCCATTATCTCACCTCTGGGACAGAAGTGAACCTTCTCACCTGGGAGGGGGGTCAACTCAGAATCTCTGACTTGTGTGTTGAATCACAGGCAGAGGGACACAGCTAGGACCCACTGGCATGGGAACTCCACTGACAAGTCAGTCACCTGCAGGAGTGGGTTCAGGCACATGTGGCTGGCAGGTTCGCACCACGACCACAGGCCCAGAAGCCTGGACAGCCCAGACAATCCCCTCCAACCAGTAAACTTCTGTAAGGTCACTTGGTCTGGATCCAAGGATAGTAAAGCTGGGTGGCCTGTGAGAACACTATTGCTATGTCCATGGGGAAGACTTTTAATGCCTGAACTATTTTAATTTCAGAATTTAAAAAATCTGCTAGAGGCTGGGGTTTTGATGCTTCCTGTTTGATTAGAAACTGTCAGTGAAGTAGAAAATACATTCAGGAATCGTGGATGTGCATTTGTAGACTTGACAGGCTTACTTTACAGTTGGGGATGTGGGGTTCAGATTCTTTAGAATCTCTACCCTAGTGGAAGTCAGGCACACCCTGTTCCAGTCACTCAAAGGCTAGTTAAAGTGCAGCCTTGAAGGGATTTGGCTGATGTAATCAAAGATAAAATTTTAAATTAGTCAAAACAGGGGCTTTCTGGGTGGGCCTGATTCCATAAGAGAGTAAACTATAAATTTTTCCTTTTTATCAGGGCTGGGCCTGACAAGACTGTGGTGGTCCTACCTCCCACCTCAGAAGCTATCACTGCCTCTGGACACTCTCAAGGTGGTGACATCTCTGGGATCCAACACCCACAACAGACAGAACTCATAGGATGTGAACTTCCTCATTCTGTGACAGGTATGCCTTGGAAAAAACCCATATATCTTAGTAGTCAAATAAAAGGACAAAAAAGAAAGCACAGCCAGCCCCAGGCTATTTACAGTGTCTCACTGGTGCCCTGGGGTCCACAAGCATTTCTAGAAGACTGAAGTGTGTCAAACCTGCAGTAAATTAAAGAATGTCTGTCCTGTCTGCCTCTTAGGCCTAGAGTATGGTCTGCTCACTCAGGTTCATGATGTAACTGTCTTAAGATGACATACCACAGTCAAATGTCAACAAAAAGAACCACGCACAAAACGGGTATGAATCTGGCCCTCACATCATGAGCAGGAGGGGTGACAATTAGGTTTGTATCTCATGAATATTCTAAGTAAGGAAGTAAGTAAGTAAATAAATAAATAAATAAATAAATAAATAAATAAATAAATAATAAAAAAGAACCTCACACAGAATATGAAGGAAGAGATTTCTTATTGAAGGAACACAGCCAATTGATGTGCTGGGGAAAGCCACATCCACCTGTGACAGGCTGCTCAGGCTGTCCCGGACCACATTCTACTGTAAAAAAGAATTGGCCCCACATTTGCTCCCTCTGGGTGAGAGGAAAGTGCAAGAGAGAAGAGAAGTGTCCTTGCAGACATGAGAAGCCTACAGATGCAGGTGATACCCTTGGTGATCAGAATACTAAAGGCCAATATTCTGGAATTGATGACCATTTCGCAGATAATTTTTAAAGTGAGCTTTGACCCTGCCTTGTCTGGACCCACGAGAGGTCAAGATTATCACCACAGTAGATGTTGGTAATCCGGGCATTACAATTACTGAGTTCAGAGAGAATTCGATCATCACTGTTGTACAGAGACAGCAGTGTGTTCTCACCCAGTTTGCAACAAGGCAGGCTGCAGAAGTGGCTGTTGATTAATTAAAGAGTTGATTATTAATGACCACAGACTCAATGTGAAATGAGAAATATTTCAAGCAGCCAGAGGTAAAGAAAAAGGAAAGAATGAAACTGTAGCCTCTTGGATGAAGCTAGAACCTGTTCTGTGACTGCCAGGAGCCTTTTTTTCCACCTGCAGCAGCAGAAGTCTCTTCCAACTCCAACATACCCCCACATGATCCTCCAGCTCTGGTGGACATTGCCCACCCCCCCCACACCCCACCTGGTATTGCTCTGCCTCCACGCCCAGGTTTTGAGTCGCACATACTACACCCAATGAAACCACCCCCTCCTTTCATGAGGACTCCAGGACCAATCTGCTCTCTTTCTCAGGACTCTCAGAGGATGGGGACTTATGCTTGAAAACACAGGAGTTTCTAACACGTTATCACCACTCTGGCACTCCATGGAAGAAAAGGCACTTACAATATCCAGTACAGTCATTCCTTGGCATCTGCAGGAAAGTGGTTTCAGGACCCTTGTAGCGACTAAAATCCAGGGATACTCAAGTACAGTACATTAAATGGGTAGTATTTGCATATAAACTAAACACATCCTCCCTTATACTTTAAATCATCTCTAGGTTACATATAATACCGAGTAGAATGTAAATTCTATGAAAATAGTTGCCAGACGTAATTTTAAAAAATTTCTACCACTTTTATTGGTGGATTATAATTTTTACTGATTTGGGGGTATTTTTGATCTGCAGTTGGTTGAATCCTCAAATCTGGTGCCCAGTGATGTGGACGACCAATTGTAGATGTCTTGTAAAGTAAGTAACAGATGTCTTTTACACCCATAGGTGAATTTTACAGAGTTACCCAAAATTTAGTCATTTACACACTAATTATAGATGTTTTTCATAGCTTCTTATAAACATTATATTTTAATGCTGTTACAAATTTTAACTCAGTTGTCTTATAAAATCAACTAATATAAAAATAATTTTATATGGCATTATAATGTTTTATTTAAATTCAACTTAAATTTATGTACTTTAGTTAGGAAATGTCTGCGTGTCTACCCCTCGCAGGCATTATGTGGGGTTTCACAGTCTGCACAGTCACCACATCTGGGGAAACTCTGATGTGTCAGACACAGGCTGTTCCCTGCATAGCTTTTCCCTCCTCAGGCAGCAACCAAGTCATGAGAGAGTGAAAGCCGAGTGTTACCTACAGTAGAGGCTCTTATTCCTGGGCACTCTCCTCAGAGTAGGAGGACACCAGAAGGCTCTTTTAGGGGACACTTACTGGGACATGGGCTTAGCCCTGTAAGATGTGAGGATTCTGACCAGTAGGTAGAGACTTCTAAGGAGGGAGGATGAGGCAGCTGTTCTGATCCTGGAGCCCCACCATGCCTTGTCCCATCTCATAAAGACAGTTCCGAGGGATTGTTCTGGAACATGTCTGGACAGTGAAGTTTGGGGAACAGCGTAGGCTTTGATGAGACTCAGGTGAGGTCTTCTGTGGGGAGACAGGAGGTTAATGCTCAGCATCTGGGCTGGTGTTCTGTGGCCAATTAGGGTGTCTGGTTGGGTCGAAGTCTGTTTTTGCTAGGGAGGAGACAGGAAAGTCTGGATGGCTCCCAGGTCCTGTTTCTAATTTGGGGTGGGGGGTAGGGGGACAGGGGGGATCTTGAAAGGGCTGAGTCTTAGTATCTTTGGGAAATTCTAGAAAGTCTGATTGAGAACCTGGGAAGACCCGTTGCTTGGTACCTGAATGCTCAGTGTGGAGTCGGCCACATTTATGCTTGGCAGGCCGAGAGCTGGGTTTGCATCCACATCAGCATAGCCTTGTGCCAGAGACTGAAGAACAGGTGGCTCAGGACAGGTGTCTTGGTGGCAGGCTGGTGAACATCATGAGAAGAAACATGAGTTTTGTTGGCTGTCAGCCTGGCAATGAGAGTTGGGTTCTGATTAAAGTGCTTGGGTACTGCATGGGGCCAATCAACAAATCCACCCCACATCCTTCAGCTGTCCCTGAGCTGAGAACCCAGTACACGACTTGGTTGAGGCTTTGCCAGGTAAACGGATCTCATCTCAGGTTTCTTGACAGGTGGCTGGCCTGTGAGATCAGATTCAAGACAGGTGTATTCTTGGATGTATAAACTGGCATCAGCCTGCTAAGGTGATGTGGGAGAGATGATATAAAATAAAACATGTTGGAAACTCCTCTCAAAGAAGAATAAAAACAAACTCAGTATAGAAACAAATGATCATTTTTTACTTAAAGAAGCAATTCAACTTTATGATTGAAAAAAGTAAATTACAAAATATATGTGTTTTGTGTGAACATCAGTTTGAAAAAGAAAACATTTCCTAATGCTGTTTTTGTTTGTTGGTTTTTTACAATCAGTAAAAACACACCATCTTGTACATGCTTGTAGGGAGTATAAACAGCCAGTGATCTATGGAACGACAACTAAAAAAGACATCGAGAATTGAAAAAGGAAAGCTCTTGCAAATAGGATTCTACTTTCTGGTGTTGGTGTGAGCAGGACTGAAGTCATGTTGGGACCTAAAACATCATGGGCTTTAAAAGATTTTAAAAGGACACAGTGTTTTTCTTAGAATGCATTTCTCTGAGTTCCCTCTTATCCTGTGGTTATTTAACATTTTGAAACTTGGTTATGGGACAAGATGATATTATTCACATTAATGTAAAGTTTGTTTTCCAGCCAGCCTGAAGCTGCAGACTTGCCAGAAGGCACAAACTATCCAGACTCTGAAATAACAGCAAAGATGGGAGCAGAAGTCAGATGGAGTCTTGGAGAGACTTTGCACTTGGCCCCTTGCACATTCCCCTCCCTCCTGCTTTTCATTTTTCAAATTCTATTTCCTCAGACCCCTCATAAAAAACTCAGTAAATGAGAGTCTTTCAGATGGCTTTAGTCCGGCTGTTCTTCAGGTTTACCAGGGAGATGGCTTCAGTCTGGTCATTCTCCTTCAGGTTACTGGAGAGATAGTTTAGTCCAACATCTCTCCTCAGATCACTGAGATTCCTGGACAACACCTGACTTCCAACTCCAACAACAGTTGACTTTTGAGTGGTTTGCTGTTGAAAGGGGCCAGGCAGCTGGACTGTGCCCTGTCACACTGGAAGGCATCTGATAATAACACCTGAACACGTGCACCATGGTGTTGGTACACATGTAAATAATAGCAAACAAACAAACAAACAAAAGTACACATATGAGAAAAATCTTTGTGGTCATCCAGACTTTTAATACCTACATATGAAGGGCATTGCTATAGGGCAAACGTGTGCCCCAAAAGTTTGTATATTGGAAACTTCATCTCCATTGTAACAATGTTAAAAGAGTGAGAAATCCAATCATAGTATTTGAAGGTGGGGCCTTTGTGCAGTGATTGGATCATGAGGACTGTGCCCACACTAGTGGGTTGATCGACTCATGAAGTAACGAGTTATCATGGGCGTGGCTCTCATAGCTTTATAAGGAGAGCGAGAGGGTAGGTTAGCTTTCTTGCTCATGCCATGTTCATCTTCATTTTCATGTGCTCCCCTGTATCACCACAGGAACTGTAGAGAGTTCCCACTGAGAAGAAGGTCCGGCCAGATGCACCTCCTGGACAATGGACTTCCTGGCTTCCAAAACTGTAAGAAATACATTTCATTTCTTTATAAATTATCTAGTTCCAGGTGTTCTCTTATAGGAAACAGAGAACAGACTAAAACAGGCATAGGCATGAAGCAAATCAGGAGACTTGTAAAGAGCAATTAGCAGAAAACCAGGGAGGAAACACCATCAGAGAGTCGTAAGATTCCCTCATTACCCCTCGGTTTTGCTGATGCTTTAGCTGAAGTTCCCTGGGAAACTTCTACAGTGGAATCTTCCTCTGTGGTGATTCTTTCCTGCAGAACCAACCATGTTATGTGTCTAAATGTGTCTCACCTCTTGTCCCCACCTGGGTCATGGGAAGCAAGGACACAGTCTTTGCTTGTGTTTTGGAATGAAGGAAGCACTGAAGGTCTGTGAGCTTCACTTCTGTTAATCTTGTTAAAAACCCTGAGGTCTAGAGTTGCTGAAGCTTCCTTGGTTTCAGGTTTCTCTTCTCTTTATTAGAGCCCAAGGGTTGTGGAGAAGGGCCCCACCCCAGCAGTTCACGGGCACCTACTGGTCCTTGCTAAGTGTTCTAAGGCCTGACGGTTTTTCAAATTCTCTTTGGGTTGAGGAGGAGGGAGGTCAGTGAGTCAGCATCAATCACAGGCAGCTTGAAAAGGTTAAGGGTCTTCTGTATGTAGCTACTGGTTTTTTAGGACAGGACACAGACAAGTGGTCCATGAGTTGTCTGAAATTTGATGATGCAATAGTCATATCCACAACCAACTTTAATCAGGAAAACAAGAGAAAATCACCAAAGGAGTCAACAGAACACAGCAGAGCTCCCAGCATGACCAAAGAATGCTGTGGCAGAGGGAAAGTTTTCCTCTCCAGCTGGGCTTTTTGTTGCCTCTGAGATCAGAGGTTGATTAGGTTAGCATCGGTACTACCGTAGTGACATCAATGAAATCACACTTGATCTAATTATCTCCACCACTTTTAGGATAGAAAGGAGTATTTTATTTGGTATGTATTTTTTCCTGTATTTTTATTTTATTACACAGGTGTGTATCTAATAAAAAAAAACCATATAATTTGGTATTTTTCATTTCCAAACATTAGAGAAAATAGAACACGTATACAATTTTAAAACTGTACATTATTTTCTTTATGTGGAAAATATGCAAGTGTACTTCAAAAAATTTATGAAAAAATAGAAATAAAAGATAATACGAATCTTTCCACAAGTTTTTGTTTTGTTTCATTTTGTTTTGTGTTGTTTTGGTTTGGTTTTGGCAGTTGGATGTTGTGGGGATCCGAACACTTCACCTTGGTTTTACAACCTCTATCAATGAACTTTTTGAAGACCCCTCATATATATATATGCTATATGTATTGTTCAGCTGGCGTATATTATATGACTAATTTTAAACATTACCCCATTTTATAGGTTTCGGTTTGTCATATTTTACTGTAGAATATGAAATCTAATATAGATATGGTCATTAGACTTACATACACATATTGTTATATTTTATTTTATATATTGTTCTATTTATATATATACATGTCAATATACTGTTTGTGTCACTCTGCATGTTGAAATCTGTGCAGGGTCTTAAATACTTCTGGGTGAGAATCGAGTCAGAAATCAGATGAAAATTGTCTCCTGACTTCCTGTATCTGTGTCCCCTGGCTACTTATCCTGCTTTTGGACTCTATGACAGAACCCTTCAAAAGTGTCCTTTTACCCATGTCTAGGTCCCCAGTACGATCACAATCCCCAGCATTCCTTATTGAGGTGCCGATGCGTGGCAGGAGGAAGGAGTGTCTTCAGCCAGGAGGAGTCAGCCACGCCCAGCTGAGGGGCTTATCAAAGGCAGGCCCAGGAGGCCGACCCCCACTGCGCATCTGTACGTGCAGGAGAGAGGACCTTGCACTTGAACTTCAGCATGGAGTCGGGAACGGAAGAAGCAGAACCTCACTGCTCCCTCCAGCACTGCACTGACCAGCCTTCTTTCCAACAACTCTCCTTAAAGAAAGTGGCTCAGAGGAGGAGGAGAAACCATCTGAAGAGAAACACAAGACTCTGTCTTTACATTCCAGTGAGAACTGCACTCAGAGGCGAGGTACGGACTCGAGCTGTTCATGTGGAGGCTGGAAGGAAGGTAGACTCAGGGACAGTGAGGACGTTTCTTTGGTAGAGTTTAACTTTGAGACTGGGCTTGGGAAAGGAGTCATCACTCTCCAGGGGCCTTGAGAAATGTGGCAATTATCCCTTGGAAGCGTATTCTTCCCATTTACACTTGACACTGACTGAACAGCCTTGGTTGAGAGAATGACCCACAAATACAAATCGGGAACAGACTAGGGGGCTCTGAGGACCTAAAAGGAGGCCAGTCACCTAAGCTCCCTTTTCCTCTAGGACCAGAACTTAATCTGAACGAGAAGGAGAATTCCAAGGAAACTGAGCTTAATGCTGGAAACAGCATTGACAGATCAGGTAAGATTTGATTCTCTCAGGGAGGGAAAGGGACGGGGATGGGTTAACACAGTTTCCCCTGGGCATGGAATTGGGAGCTCTTGGCAGGCCGGGCCTTACAGATCCTGGACTTGAGAATGAAAGAGCACTGAGTTTTGGGTGCAGCCTCAGCTGCTTGTGTGTCCAGGATGGACCAGGGTTGCTAAGGTGTTCAGCTGTAGGCACTCCCTCAAACTCTCAATTATCCACAGAATCCGAGTCCAGCTCAGGCGGGAGGAAGTCCAGGAAGAGGAAAATCAGTTCCAAGGACAGTGGCCAAGATGGAACAGGTAGGTCCTTTTTTGTCCTGAGAGCAGACCAGCAGGAAACTTATACAGGGCTTGGGCAGAAAGGATGTTTCTCAGCCTCTGAGAGGGTCGTAGAGATCCTGGGACTCAGAGGGTGTTTTGGTACCTATGAGGAGCTCAGCCTCATTTCATTATGGAGACTCAGAAGGTCAGGAAGGAGGAGGAGAGACAAGTGGAGTTCACCTGAAGGTGCACGGTGAGATCCCGGGAAAGAGGTCTGTGGAGACTTTTCTGGCAAGTCTCTCACTCCCTTGCTTCCTCCCCAGGGAACTGTCTAGGAGATGAGCACAGCTTGACTTCAGAAAAGAAACCAAAGGCCTCTGACCCCGTGAACTTCAGGAAAATTGAGGAGACCTATGACGTCCACGGTTGGGAATTGCAGGGGGCCCACACTGGGCACAACAAGAAGTCAAGATTTGGGTCCCTAAGACACCACCCACCACCACTTCGGAAAAGCCTGCTGACCTTCCTGTGTGCTATGTGTGAGGTCATTTATCAAGACATAGCTCAGGTACAGGCCCAGCAAATCCATTCTCCATTGACCAGGGAGCAGTTCTCTGATCTTGCCCAGCTCCGGGGGTCTCTGTGCACTGCAGTGCAGACCTTATATGCCATGGCCACCCAGGCGGCCTATGTCTTCCCTGCTGAGGGCTGGCTCATCCCAGCCCCAGAGCATGGTCCTGGAGATCCATCCCCAGATGGAAAAGCTCAGAGTTTCTCCTAGGAAGGAGAAGATCCCACCCCTTCTCTGCACAGGAGCTAGTGGAGTCTGTCAGTTTATCCGATTAGGCTTGAGCTGAGCACCCTGACCCTGATCAGCAGAGGACTCAGCTCTGGGAGTGAGAACAAAGACCTGCTAATGAAGACCTCGTCGGCTTCCTCCAGGTGATGAGCAGTGAAGATGTTAGACACAGTGTGTTAATAATTGACAGAACCTGGGCGGTCGTAGGAAAGGAAGTTGCACAATACACTCAGAATGCTGCACTCAGGGTTTCATCGAGGACAAAGATTACAGACGAATGTCAAATTTTATGTTAAACATTGACATCTTTAAAATATAACAATCATTCATTTTTTAATAATCAGAACAAATATTAGCATAATAATTCGTGTCTTTGAATATTTTAAAGTGTAGCAAAATGAGTATATATCTATATCCTCTGTGAATTGAGAAAAGGCTGTAGCTCTTCACTGTCCCGCCTCAGTCCGCGACGGATTGACGTCCCCACCACTGACAGCGTCCTCCAGTGTGCTGTGCACAGTTCTCAGTGTGAGGAACTCGTGGTGCAGTCACCACACCATGATCGTTTACTTTCTGTTTCCTTTTTGTCCCATCTAAGCTAAAGTAGGTAAATGCTAATTGATGTATTGTGTATTATTCAGCTGGCTTATATTATATGACTAACTTTAAACATTACCCCATTTTATAGGTTTCAGTTTGGCATATTTTACTGTAGAATATGAAATCTAATATAGATATAGTCATTTGACTTACATACACATATTGTTATATTTTATTTTATATATTGTTCTATTTACATTTTACACTGAGTTTATGCACCCTTTCATCATAAATGTATATACATTTTTAACAGAAAAATAAAATCAGTTGGGTATTGTTTTGTCATTTGCCTTATAATTTCCATTTAACATAGAGATGAGAAAAATATCAATGTTTTTTGAGTATTTAATATTTTAGATAGTTACCTAGTTCATTCATGTGGAGGTTGTTGTTACTGACTGTGCGGGTTAGAGCACCATTTTCTATTTACTTCTGAGTTATATTCACCCTGATTACTCTAGACCCAACAGCTGTTGCTGTAGTTGGGGGACAGCAGTTTGTCATTGCAGTACATGGGTCAACTCAATAATAAAATATTACAAATCAATTTGAACCCAACACATAGCTTCAAATTATACACAACATACACGTACATATGTACAAAATAATATTTCACAAGTTACAGTTGTGTGTGGGATATAATTACAAAAATACAAAATAAATAATATAAATAAAATTAAAAAGTACCTAGGAATAAATGTAACAAAACTGTGAAGTATGTTTGAGAAAAAGCATAGAAAACTCCTGACAGTATGAAAGTAGACATAAACAAAAGATCATATTATGTTCTTGGGTAGAAAAACTCAATATTATAAACACATCACTTTTCATTAAGCTATTTTATGAATTTAATTTGATCTCAACAGAGCTGTCATCAGTTAAGTATTGAAACTAGGTGTGTTACTGTAAAAATCTTAAAGATTAAAACAAATAAAAATAGCCAAAGAAATTCTGAAAAAGAAAAAAGTAAAGGTGGTTTGCCTTATGAGCTGTATTGACTGGTGAATAGACTGGTAGATCATTGGAGCTAAAAATTCAGAAATAGACCCAAGTGTGTGGAAATTTTATATAAACAATAAAAGCTACAGTGGGGATGGCATCATTAGCACCTGGTGTTGGGAATTTGATGTTCCTATCAGAAAGGTAGAAAAATTGATCTATTCTTTACAACCTATAGGATGACGAAGGTGCAATCAAAGATAAATTTGCATGGCTAAGAAGGAAATACTAAATATGCAAGTTTTGATAAGATTAATTCTAACAGGATATACTGGGTTTTTTGAAATTTATGGGGATGGAGAGACAACCCTCAAGAGTTGGTGTTGCTCCCCGTTACTCAATTTTAAAGTGGATAAAATATTTTCTATGTTTCTTTCTTTGAGAAATTAAAAATTACTAAGGCTTAGCTACACATGATCCTCAAATAATTATTTTGTCGGTGGTGCTCTGCTGAGGAAGGGCGTAGATTCTCACACCCACAGAGGCATGAGGTTCCATCAGATAGGAGACTTCCCCCTGAGGCCAGAGCTTTGTCCTTTGCAGGTCATCAGAGGCTTTCCCAGGTCTGCACTGTGCTGCAGAACAGCCCTGCCACAGAGGCTTAGCCCTGATAATCTGACCTCAGAAGTAATAGATCTGCAACATAACCAGCACCATTTTAGACAAGCTCAAGTACAAAATGGCACCGTCCACCTCCTCCCCTCCCCTCCACCTTTCTCTTTTACAAGAAGCCTCTTGGTTTCAGAGAAAATGAAACGTTTGGCATTTCCACACGTGCAGAACTCTCCATCCCCATGACCTAACTCAAACCCCACCCTGGAACTACATCACCCAGCTCTTGGTGCACTGTATAAGCTCTACCACCCCCACACCTGGTGCTGTCCCCATTTTCAGGGCAGCCCTGGGCTGTCCTCCATTTTGAATACAGCTCGCCAGATTTCTTTCTTTAATAAAGCTTGAACGGTACCCAGCATCCCGACTCGCTTTCTTTCAAGAAGGTGACTGAAGAACCTGTGTTGTGGCACTCCTGCAGGGATCCTGATCTCTCTTCATAATCCCTTTCAGGGATTTAGGTTCTTTCCATGACTCTGATTTACATAAACATTGACAAATATAGATTCATCACTAGGGGGTAGAAAAACAGAAGAATAAGCCCCAGCACAAAGAAGAAGAAAATGGAACAGATGCCTGATACAGTCCAGCTTAAGCTCAGCCATGGTACTAAGTCTGCTCAGAACACAGCAATAGTTCTCCATCATCTGGAAGCAACTGTGGCCTCAGACAGCCAGGCTCTGAGAGGGCACCTCCCCACCAGAATTCCAAGCCTAATCACAGAGCAATGAAACTATCACAAAAGGTCCTTCAGTGTGAGGTGGGGCACCAAAAGGAGAATGTGAGCCCACAGCCCCTGCCCTACCATCTGACTCGGTGTCCTGGCTCTTCTCTGGGCCTCTCTGCTTTCCATCCTCATCCTCTAATCATAACCGCACTTGGGACTAACTCTCTAGGTCTTCCACATATGTCATTACACATGTAACCCAAACATCACCTGTGTATAACTTCACACATTGAAATCTCAGGTCTGACCCCTCTCAATCCATGGCCGTAATAGTCTGAAATTTTCCCAGGAATTTTTGTTAGCTGCCATCAGTCTAAACTCAGGAACTTTACTGTTCTCAGTTTAGCCTTTGCTGCAAAATATGTTAACCCAGATGCAGAATTCACTTTTCTGTTTAATTATATGATGAATAATCTAGTTATACAAAACCCTCAGTAAGTCATATGACCTTTATCAAAGACAGTATAAGGAGATATATAGAAAAAAAGATGCCAGCACATTTCACAGCAAACCATTTTTAAAACTCTCATAGTAACTGTTTTTCTTCTAAAGTCATTTCTGGGCTTCTCTGCTGATGAGGACGCTCAGTTCTTCCCCTTAAACCTGTGCAGTGTCCCACCTGCTGATCACGCTCTGCCATTCGTTCCCATTTTATACAGATCAGTTTGCCTCTCCCACACCTATGCTCCACCTGCACACCTAAACCCATCCCGATTTAGAGAGTGGATTCTCCTCCTCATAGCATAATTTAATACCTTAACAAAGAAAAGTGTATATGTTTGTGTGTGTGTGTGTGTGTGTGTGTGTTGACAGATATGGTTACTTTTCAGAAACAGTGAACAGTCTGAGATTGTACATGAATTGCAAGCTAATCAGATATCCTGGATACAAACTAATCAGTTAGGTAAATTTATACGATAAAGATAGAAGAAAATGGTGGGGAAAAAAGCACTAAATAATTCAAGGCACAGCAGGTAGCATGAGCATGACATGTACATTATTTTCTGTTGACAACTTGAAGAGCGAGAAAGTATATTTAAATGTACTGAAGTGAATGAAAATTAAATAATGATAAGCCTTTCCCCACTTTTCAATTAAACTCCAAGCCTCAAACATTTGCACCTTTTGCCTGAAGACATTATCTCCACATTCCTGGACAGCCAACAAATCTGTTCTCTGCCCAAAAAGAAAACACTATCCCTATTTTTAGGGCTTATTTTTTTCTTTCTGTACTGACATCTGTTGGAAGACAGTTACAAAATCTGTCACTGACCTTGCCCACATAACTTGACTAAAATTAAATACCCCATGGATATAAATTCCTCATAATTATAGTGTTGTGAATTTGGCAAAATATTATGAGTATTCATCTCTGTTAAAAACTGACTAATCACAGAAAACAGAGGCTGAGACCAAATTCATTTGGTATGTTTCATTCATCATGTGGTTAAGATTTTTACAAACAGGACTCCATGAATCAGAATCAGGCCATCTGCAGTCCTGAGCTCAGTAATGCACCTAAGGCTCCCAGATCCAACCGACTGAACAAATCTCATAAGGCGTCAGGATGTGCGTACAAAGTCAGGTAGTTTTTAACTTAGGTTTTTGTATTGAGATTCGTATTAAATTTGTATATGGATTTGTTTTAATCTTGTATGGTAAAGTGACAGGCACTGCGAGAAATGCCTTTAAACAAGTGTTTATTATTTACAGTTCCTAAACTAAGGGTCTAGCCATACCATGTGGAAGCATATGGGAAAGCTCCAAGGTCGGGAAGGAGGCAGAAAAAGCAAGGAGAAAGCACAATGGTTGAGAGCCTGTTTCGTGTACTTCCCTAGAAGGAGTGGGGGCAGTTTAACAATTAGGGCCACTTATTTTGAATAATTTCACCCTCTGGTCTATAGGAGTGCTCTCTAGTTGTTCAGCACCCAGTCCTGAGGGTGATTTAAGGCAGAGGAACTATTTGCTTGGTGTGTGAGAGTTAGATAAAGGAAGTGCTTAGAGGAATGGGCTCTGAATTGGTTGGTTTGGTATGAAAGGCACGTGTATGGGTAGTCATTTTCTATCTCTGCAAATTAACTAGCCCTGAAAGGGTAAGTCTCCTGGGGATTAATAAAGCCCCCAAGATGTCAAAGCATCATAAAATGCAGAAAATAAAGCATGATGAATACAAGCTTTCACTTAGTCTGTGTCATCAACACACAAGGTGGGGTGTGTTAGTGATTGTGCATATTACCTTGGCTGGGAGGAGGAAGTCTAGGACTATTCTTTCAGGCACAACAGCCATGACTAGTGACTTGAGGCTAACCTGAATAAATACCTTACAGGGTTGAGTTTTTCCTTTTCAACTGGCAAATGTTTAATGACCAGTCCTATGAGGTGCAAGTGACCTTATTTTCAGGAGGAAGGGATGTCAATGAATGTTTTCCACAATCTCAATGGAGTATATGGTGCATGAAGAAAAAAGTGTTCTTTACAATTGTTGGGGCTCCCAAGAAGGATGTACAAGGGGTCTTCAAAAATTTCATGAAAAGATTCACATTATCTTTTCATTCTATTTTTATACCACTTTTGAACAATCCTCTTACATGAATCATAGTGTACAGGCTGACAGTGACTCAAACGTGCTGCCTTGGTGGGTTACAAAGCCTGACAGTCATTTATCCTGTTCCAATAATTGAGTGTAGTCCTTGTTTTTGGAGGAAATCTATGAGGATACCTAGCCCAGTCTGTGCTGACTGTCCATGCAAAGGGTCAGGTGGCATTTACCCACCACAAAGGAATGACTGAGATGGCGAAGAAAAGAACTTCTGGTGGTGACTCACATGTGAGGTGCAAGAACTGGAGCCATTCTCTGCTGTTTTGAGACTTTCATCTTTTTCTTATTCTTGCTGCTACAACAAAGTATCATAGAGTGGGTAATTTATAAACAACTGAAATTTATCACTCACAGTTCTGGAGGCTGAAAAGCCTACATTCAAGGTGCCAGCAGATTAGGTGTTTGGTGAGGGCTCGTTCCTCATAAATGGAACATTACAGCTGTGTACTCACAAGGCAGAAGGGGGGAAGGAGATGTCCTGGGATTCTTTTATAAGGGCATTAATCTCGTTCAGAAGGGCTGAGCCCTCATATCATAAGCACTTCCCAAAGGACCCACCTTTTTATACCATCACTGTAGGGGTTTGGTTCCAACGTATAAATTTGGGGTGGACACAAATATTCAGATCATAGAAACTTCTCTCTAAGGTTAATAGGAATGGCAATCAAATCGTGGTCATGGCTGTGTAGCAATGGATAGCAGATCAAGCGGTCAGTTAAATTGAAGACAGTTTTAACAGTTCACACTTCTTGTGCCAAGGCTTTTTGCTTGTTTTTTTTCCCCCCGAAAGAAGGCCCCACAGTTAACCATAGACACAAAAGGTTAATAATGGCCCTGCATTCCCCACTGCTCCTGGGGTCTATGTTGTTTCCTCCTCAGGTTTGGGGTTGTTATACTTCCTATGCATCTACAAAATCAGTGTCTCCCATTCACATACCTGTAACTTAACCTTTATTCTTGTCTTTCTCTACTTTCTCTTAGACATTTCATCCAAAAGATTCAGGAAAAATAGAAACAAAGTACCCAGATTAAGCCTGATTCCACAGAGATGGCTGGGTGATCTCTCAAAAGGCATATGAAGCAGGCTGGCCTGGGGCTACTCTTAGGAGAAACAAAGGCACATTCCGCTCAGAAGTGGTCAGTGTGGAATTCCAAACTCTATGGAAATATCTCCTAGAGTTGAAGACATATAAGGATACTGCACAAAATTTCACTACTACAAATATACTGACAGAAATTTGTTTCTATGTCAGCAAAACACTTTCCAAAATTTGCAAACCAGCAACATTCCTAATAGCCTCAACTGAAAAACACCCACATATGCATCAACAGTGGAAATATTAAGGTAATTGTCTGATATACACATGATAGAATTCAGTGCTAATGAGTGATTCTCAACTACAAGCAAAAATACAGTGAATTTAAAACACTATATGAAATACAAAAGCCTAAATACTGAAGACCTAGTACTATGTGATTTTATTTATATTAAGTATAAAAGAGGTAAAATTAAACTATATGGTTAGATTTCAAAATATTTCTTACTCTTAAGAGTAGTGACTGTGAAGGCGCTCAAGTGCACATCCAGGTGGATGACGATATTTTGGTTTTTAATTTAGGAGCTGCATACAGACATGTGTTCAGGTTTCAAATTTTTTCTTTTATTTTAATTTATCAGTAGAAAATGTAGGTGATTTTTTTGTCCCTTTACCAATTCCTACTTTCTCCCCTCCTTCTCTCCTCTCCCCATCAACATATCTGTTCACTTGTCTTAACAAGTTCAAAGAATTGTTGTGATTGTTGTGTCTTATTCCCCCCGTTTATTTGTTTGTGTATTTATTAATTATTTTATTTTTAGCTCCCACAAATAAGTGAGAATGTGCAGTATTTCTCTTTCTGTGCATGGTTTATTTCACTCAATATAACTTTCTCTAAGTCCATCCATGTTACTGTGAATGATAGTATTTCATGTTTTTTATAGCAGAGCAGTATTCCATTGCATAGATATACCACAGTTTCCTTATCCACTCATCTGAAGATGGGCATTTAGGCTGGTTCCAACTCTTGACTATTGTAAATACTGCTGCAATAAACATGTAAGTACAGGTATCCCTTCAACATTAGGTTGTATGGTAGCTCTACCTGTAATTGTTTAAGGAACCTCCATACCATTATACATAGAGGCTGCAACATATACAAAGATACAACAAAAAAAGAAAACTACAGGCCCATATTTTTGAATAATATAGATGCAAAAATCCCCCATAAAGTATTAGCTAACAGAAAACAGCAACACATACACAAAATTATACACCATGTTCAAGTGGGATTCATCCCAGGGTTGCAAGGTTGGTTTAACATACGTAATTCAATAAATGTGATACACCACATCAATAAAATCAAGACAAAGACCATATGATCATCTCTATAGATGCTGAAAAAGCATTTGAGAAAATTCAACATTTGTTCATGATAAAGACTCTCGACAAGTTAGGTATAGACAGAAAGAATCTCAACATAATTAAAGCCATGTATAATAAGACCACTGCCAATATCAACAGGAACTAGACAAGGATGCTCACTCTCACCACTCCTATTCAACATACTGTTGGAAGTACTAGCCAGAGCAATCAGAGAAGAAAAGGAAGTAAATAGCATCCAATTGGAAAAGATGAAATCAAACTGTCCCTGTTTGTGGATGATATGATCCTATATGTCCAACAGCATAAAGTTTCTACAAAAATCCTCTTAGTATTGATAAATGATTTCAACAAAGTTGCAGCACACAAAGTCAACACACAAAAATCAGTAGCATTTCTATACTCCAACAGTGAACATACAGAAAAAGAAATCGAGAAAGATTGCCCATTTATAATAGCCACCAAAAAAATAAAATATTTAGGAATTAAGTTAACCAAGGATGTGAAAAATCTCTGTGAGGAGAACTACAAATCATTGGTGAGAAAAATTAAAGAGGACACAAGAAGATGGAAAGATATCCCATACACTTGGACTGGAAGAATTAACATTGTGAAAATGTCCATACTTCCCAAAGTGATCTACAGATTCAATACAATACCCATCAAGATTCCAATGACATTTTTTTCTCTGAAATGTAAAAAAACTCTCCTAAATTTACATGGAATAATAAAAGACCATGAATAGCCTAAGCAATTCTGAGTGAAAAAACTAAAGCTGGAGGCATATCACTAACTGACTTTAAACTATACTAAAAAGCTATAATAACCAAAAAAGCATGGTACTGGCACAAAAGCAGACACAGGTATCAATGGAATAGAATAAATAATCCAGAAATCAACCCATACACCTTCAGCCATCTGATCTTTGACAAGGCACCAAGTCTACACACTGGGGAAGAGACTGCCTCTTCAGCAAACGGTGCTGGGATAACTGGATATCCATATGCAGGAGAATGAAACTAGACCTGTACTTCTCACCATATACCAAAATCAACTCAAAATGGATTAAAAAATTAAATATACACCCAGAAACAATAAAAGTCCTTTAAGAAAACATAGGGGAAACACCTCAGGAAGTAGGATTGGGTACAGACTTTGTGAATATGACCCCCAAAGCATGGGCAACCAAAGGAAAAATAAACAAATGGGATTATATCAAGCTAAAAATCTTCTGCACAGTAAAAGAAACAATTAAGAGAGTGAAAAGACAACCAACAGAGTGGAGTATATATCTGCAAAGTTATATCTGACAATGGATTAATATCCAGAATATACAAGGAAGTTAAACAGCTTTATAGCAGAAAAACAAGTAACCCAATTATAAAATGGGCAAAGGAGCTGAATAGGCATTTCTCAAAGGAAGATATATGAATGGCCAACAGACATATGAAAAAATGCTCAATATTACTCAGCATTTGGGAAATGCAAATCAAAACCACACTGAGACACCATCTCTCTCCATTTACGGTGGTTAATACCGAAAAGACTGAGAATGGTAAATGCTGTCAAGGTGGAAGAGAAAAAGGAACCCTCATACACTGTTGATGGGACTGCAAAATGGTGCAGCCTTTATGGAAAGTGGTTTGGAGGTTCCTCAAACAATTACAGATAGATCTACCATATGACCCAGCTATTCCACTGCTGGGAATATACCCAGAGTTATGGAAATCATCATGTCAAAGGTATACCAGTACTCTCATGTTTATTGCAGTGCTATTTACAATAGCCAAGAGTTGGAACCAGCCCAAATATCCATCATCACATAAGTGGATAAGGAAACTGTGGTATATCTACACAATGGAATACCATTCTGCTATAAAAAAGAATGAAGTACTACCATTCACAGCAACATGGATGGACTTAGAAAAAATTATATTAAGTGAAATAAGTTAGGTACAGGAAGAGAAATACCACATGCTCTCACTTATTTGTGGAAGCTAAAAATAAATAAATAAATAAATATACAAACGAACAGGGGGACAGGGAAGAAGACACAACAATCACAAAAATCCCTTGAATTTATACAAGTAAACAGATATGATGTTGATGGGTGGGAATGGAAAGATGGAGGGGCAAAAGAGGAATTGGTAAAGGGACACAAAAATCAACTACATTGTATAATGATAAATCAAAATTAAAAAATAAATTAATTTAAAAAAATGTTTTTTAGCTTGGAAGCAAGTGACCCTAGATACTATTCAAATTCACACACAAAAAGCACAGGACACCAATAAAGGTAAATATGAAAATATAAAAAGCAGTATAAATGCACATTTTTCTACTTTCTTTTCTTAACTGATTAAGAAGTCAATTGTATAAAATTGTATAAATACAATGTATTGTTCTTCCTGCAATATATAGGAATGCAATATATTTGCCAATAAGAGTACAAAGGAGGCCAATGGGAGCAAAGCAGTATTGGGTTGCCAAAATGACTCCAGGTGATAATTCAAATCTATAAGTCAAAGAGAGATAATCATAAATTATAAATTGAAAAGTTAATAAAACAAAATTTTGACATATATACTTATCTTTTCTTCTCCCAGCTTCTTCAAAAGAAATAAAATTGTATAATATAAAAATGTTACCAAACCAAACCTGGGATTACTCACCCAAGTGCAGCTAAATCAAGACACCAACACTTGGTTTCAGTGATAGAAATTAGGCTTTAATTACAAGGCCAAGTAATAAAAGTCAGACAGCTAATGGTGAAAAAAATTCTGATCTCCCCAATGTCTTGCAAGCAAAGAATTTCAAAGGAAAATATTGGGTGTTAAGATGGGGGCTGTGCAGGTAGCCAGTGAACATTTCTGATTTGCTGAGTCTTTGAGGGCAATGAAACAAAATCTCCAAGAAAAAAGAAGCAAACTTTGGTCTATGCTTGTCACTCACCCCGCCCCTACCAATCTGGGTTCTTGACACTCCGTCTCCAACTAGTGCATTCCTAGGGCTGCAAAAATTCTAGGTTCTGCTCCTTAAAGACATTTTAATGATATTTGTCAAGACGATGTCTTTTAACCCAGGAAATTACTGACTCTGTTTTAGGGACTTCCTGTCTCATAGGTAACATTCCGTCCTGCCCAGCTGCCTTCTTTGTACTTCTTTCTTCAATTCTAGTTGTGAATTTTAACTCCGTAATCAGAAACTCCAGTTCCCAGATTTTAATCATTTTAACTTGGGGGACAAAAGTCACAGCACAACTTTATACAAATTTTTGAAAGGCTTTATTGAGGAGAGAGTACCTGCCTGGTTTCGATAATTATTATAATTATTGTTGAATTTGTATGTTTATGGACTTAACACGTATAAGAATAATACGTAAAAGGTATATAGAGAAGGGTATTGAGCTATGTAGGGATATAAAGCTATCTGTAGAAGGATGAAGAGCTATGTAGGAATAATGCTGCAATATATTACTGGAATTAAGTTAGTATAAATCTGTAGCTGATTCCAATAAGTTTAGATGTACACGGTAAGCTCAAATCAACTCACCGAGGCAATTTGTTTTTTAAAAAGTGTAAAAAATAAAGAAATTTAAATCTTTCCACAGAGAAAAGGTTAAACTAAATATCTTAACTGATAGATTGTACCACATGTAGTAAGGAATGCCAATTCTTCACAAACCACTTTATCCCCTTAGTTTTGGAACATTTTATTTGGAGGTCAAGCTGACAAGAAACAAAAAAAGGCATAAACTGAATTTCACCTATTTTCTTTTACACTGTGTTTCATAAGAGTATTCCCTGGAAGGTCAACGTAGGCTTCTTTATTATTATGTTTTTAATGTTTATAGATTGTACATATCATGGGGCACACAGCTGACCGTCAGCACCTGTGCAAGATGTGGTGATCAGATCAATGCCATCAGCATGCTCACCTCCTCCAATTGCAATTATTCCCCGTGTCACCCAACCAAACTCTGATCAACACCTTCTCCCTTCCCCGCAACCCTAGCAATGCTAGATCTGTTGTCTACCTGTACAAGTCCGACACACCACTGTGGTCTTATTCCCGTCCTTCTTTCTATCTTAGCTCCCACTTATGAGTGAAGACATGTGGTATTTTTCTCTCTGTGCTTGGCTTGTTTCCATTAACATAATTTTCTCCAAGCTCCTACATGTTGCTGTGAATGGAAGAATTTCATTCTTTTTATGGCTGAGTAGTATTCCATTGTATACATATACCATATTTTCCTTACCCAGTCATCCACCAATGGATGTTCATTACATATCTTGGCTATTGTACATAGAGCTGTGATGAACATGTGAGTGCGGGTATCCCTTCAACATGATGATTTCCATTACTTTGGGTATAAGCCCAGAAGTGGGATTGCTGGAATGTGTGGTAGATCTATGTCCAGTTGTTTGAGAAACCTCCATATTGTTTTCCATAGTGGCTACACTAATATACAATCCCACCAACAGTGTAGAAGAGTTCCCCTTTATCTGCATCCTAGCCAGCATTTGTCACTCAGTCTTTTTCATTATAGTCATTCCAACTGGCATGAGATGATACCTCAAAGTGCTTTTGACTTCCATTTCCCCGATGATTAATAATGTTGTGCATTTTTTCAAGTACCCATTGACCATTTGTATGTCTTCCTTTGAAAAATGAGTATTCATCTTTTTTGCCCATTTTTTAATTGGAATGTATATATATATTACTATGTAGTTGTTTGAGCTTCTTGTATATTCTGGATGTTAATCCCTTTTTGGATATATAGTTTGAAAATATTTTCTCCCATTCTGTAGGTTGTCTTTTCACTCTGTTGATTGTTTCCTTTCTGTACAGAAGCTTTTTAGTTTGATATAATCCCACTTATTTATTTTTTTCTTTTGTTTCTTGTGCTTTGGAGGTCTTCTTCATAAAGTCTTTGCTTAGTCTTACTTTCTGAAGTGTTTCCCCTGTGTTTTTTTCTAAGAGGTTTATAGTTTCAGGTCTTATGTCTTTAATCCATTTTGAGTTGTTTTTGGTAGGTGGTGAGAGGTGAAAGTCTAGTTTCATTCTTCTGCATATGAATGTCCAATTTTTCCAGCACCATTTACTGGAGATGCAGTTTTTCCCCCAATGTATGTTCTTGTTACTTCTGCCAGAGATCACATGGCTGTAAGTAGGTTGGTTGATTTCTGGAGTCTCTATTCTGTTTCATTGGTCGGAGTTCTTATTTTTGTGCCAGTACCATGCTGTTTTGGTTACTGTAGCTTTGTAGTATAATTTGAAGTCAAGTAATGTTATGCCTCCAGCTATATTTATTTATTTGTTTATGTTTTGCTCAGGATTGCTTTGGCTATTCAGAGTGTTTATTGTTCCATATAAGTGTTAGGATTGCCTCTTCTATTTCTGTGAAGAATGCCTTTGGTATTCTGATGGTGATTATATTCAATCTGTAAATTATTTGGGGGAGCATGGACATTTTCACAATGTTGGTTCTTCCAATTCAAGAGCATGGAATGTCTTTCCACCTTTCTGTGTCTTCTTTAATTTCATTCAGGAGTGATTTGTAGTTCTTTTTTTAAAAATTTATTTTATTTATTGAATCAAAATCGATTATATTTTGGGGGTTGAACATTGAGATATGTTGATCAAATCAATATTACTAGCATACGTATTGTTACAAATCCTAATTAATCTTTATGCCCCTTGTCCAATCTCTCCCCATCCCCCATTCCCTCCCCCTCCCCCCTCTAATTACCCTAGATTTCTTCTCTCCTTCTGAAAGAATCATGGTTATTCTGTTAATTTGTTGCCTAGATGATATGTCCAATGCTGAGAGATGTGATTGGGTCCCCCAATATTATCATAGAGCAGATGCTGCTTCTGTCACTCTGAAATGGGCTTTGTGGAGAGAGACATCCTCTTCTTTTCTTTGACTCTGCTGGTGACTCTCCTTGTGCGAATGCACTCCAGTGGTTGGTGGACCATTTGTGTGGTGCTTGTGATGTCTAGTCACTTTTGCAGCAGCCATGGTTATTGTGGAGGCTGCAGTGGGCCACCTACAGGGAGGTGCCGTTTCTGGTATGCTCGTTGGCACTGGCGGTATGACTGGTTGTGGAGTGTGTCTGGTTCCCTTCTCCATGTCTCTGGTCTGTGGACAGGCCCCAAGTCACTGGTGCCTTGTGCCAGGTTGTGGGAGGTGTGTCCAGTCCCCTTCTCCATGCCTTGGGTCCCTGGGCAGGCCCTGAGGTGCTGGCATGGTGTGTCCGGTTGTGGGAGAGAGGTCCGGTCCCCTTCTCCATGCCTTGGGTCCCTGGGAAAGCCCCAAGGTGCTGGCACAGTGTGCCTGGTTGTGGGAGAGAGATCCAGTCCCCTTCAGGACTCCGGGTGGGCCCCTGGGTGCTGGCACAGTGTGCCTGGTTGTGGGGGAGAGGTCTGGTCCCCTTCTGCTTGCCTCAGGTCACTGGGCAGGCCCTGAGGCACTATACTGGTGTGCCTGGTTGTGGGAGAGTGGTCTGGTCCCCTTCTCCATGCCTCAGGACCCTGGGCGGGCCCCAAGGTGCTGGCACAGTGTGCCTGGTTGTGGGAAAGAGGTCCGGTCCCCTTCTCCATGCCTTGGGTCTCTGGGTGGGCCCCGAGGCACTGGCATGGTGTGCCTGGCTGTGGGAGAGAGGTCCGGTCCCCTTCTCCATGCTTCAGAACCCTGGGTAGGCCTCGAGACACTGGCTTGGTGTGCCTGGTTGTGTGAGAGAAGTCCGGTCCCCTTCTCCATTCCCTGGGTCCCTAGGTGGGCTCCAAGGTGCTGGCATGGTGTGCCTGGTTGTAGGAGGGTGTTCCGGTCCCCTTCTCCATGCCCCAGGCCCCTGGCAGGCCTCGAGACACTGGCTTGGTGTGCATGGTTGTGGGACAGAGGTCCAGTCCCCTTCTCCAAGCACTGGGTCCCTCGGCAGGCCCCAAGGTGCTGGCATGTTGGGCCTGGTTGTGGGAGGAGGGTCTGGTCCCTGGCTCCATACCTTGCATCACTGGGAAGTACCCAAGGTGCTGGCTAGGTGTGCCTGGTTATGGGAGAGAGGTCCGGTCCGCTTCTCCATACCTTGGGTCCCCTGGTGGGCTCAGAGGTGCTGGCATGGTGTGCTTGGTTGTGGGAGGAGGGTCCAGTCCCCTTCTCCATGGCTTGGGTCCCCATGCTGGCCCCGAGGCACTGACACAGTTTGCCTGGAAGTGGGAGTGGGGTCCAGTCGGCAGATCCAAGCCTCTGGTTCCCAGGCAGGCCCCAAGGTGCTGGTGGTGTGCCCAGGCCAGAACTAATTTTTTGTCCTTTGCTTCTAACATGGGGGAACTTCCTGTGGGAACCAGTATTTGAGTGTGTGGTTGTTTAAATTGCTGCTTTGCTGCTGTTTCCCTAGGGAAGGCTTTTTGTGCAGCTCAGGGTTTAATGGTTGACCTTATAGGTACTTCCAGCTCTCCAGAGACCCAGTGGATCTGTGTTCTGTAGAATCTATGATTTGGGCCTGAGTTTTTCATCAAACTGCATCTCATGCAATTCTGCATTCCTGACCAGTCTCCTCTGAGTGGTCCTGTGCTGATTGGGGGGCAGATCGGCTGTCCTTGCTGTGTCTCAGTGTTCTCCTGGTGGGCATGTCTCTCCCAACGACTGTGCTACAAACACATCCCATGGGACTGGCCTGGTGCTGTTCATTGCAATGACTCACCAGCCTCTGAGGGGCTCCCTTTTTCTGGTTGTTCTGGTTCCTCGCTCCTGCGTGGGTCCATGGGAAATCTATTAGTGGTCTTGTTTTCCTGGGGGTTGCCGAGGCCCTCTTCTCTCCTGCCGCCTCCAAGTAACACAATCTGAAGTGCACAGCTGTGGCTTCTGCAGGCTTCTGCTCTGTGTGCTCAGCAGCCCCAGCCTTAAAGCAGCTGCAGCCAGAAACTCTCAGAGCAGCTTTTTCTTTCTCTCATTGTAGTTTCTCCCTCCTTCATGAACTCCATAGGTCTCTCTCCTCCTCTTTCCCTGTGCTCCAGCAGCCCCAGCTTGGCTGATGTTACATTTTTACAGTTGTAAATTGGTTGATTTGTGGGAGAGAGTGACGCTGGGAACCGTTTATTCTGCCATCTTGACTAGAAACCCTGGTATTCAATTTGTAGTTCTTGTTGGAGAGATCTTTCACCTCCTTGTTTAAATTGATTCCTAGGTATTTTATTTTTTCTGGTGACTATTATAAATGGGATTCCTTTCTAGATATCTATTTTTTGCTAATTCATTATTGGAGAATACAAATGCTACTGATTTGCGGGCATTGATTTTGTATCCTGCAACATTACTGAAATTGTTAATCTGCTCTAAGACTTTTTGGTTAGGGTCTTTAGACTTTTCTCTATATAGGATCATGTCATCTGCAAACAGGAGCAGTTTGAATTTGTCCTTTCTAATCTGGATGCCCTTCATTTCTTTCTTTTGCCTGATTTTTCTGACTAGTACTTCCAATACTGTCTTAAGTAGGAGTGGTGATAGTGGGCATCCTTATCTTGTTCCTGTTTCAAAAAAAGCTGAAAGCTTTTACCAGGATGATATGGCAGTGAGTTTGTCATCTATGGCTTTTACTGTGTTGAGGTACTTTCCTTTATGCCTGATTTGCTGAGAGCCTTTGTCATTAAGGGATGTTGAATTTTGTTGAATGTTTTTTCTGTATCTGTTAAGTATTGAGATAATCAGTATTTTTTTTTTTTTGTCCTTGAAGTAGTTGATGTGGTGTATCATATTTATTAACTTGCATATGTTGAACCATCCTTGACTCCCTGGGATGAATTCCTCTTGATCACAGTGTATAATTTATTTGATGTGTTGCTGTATTCTGATGGCTAGTAATTTATTTAGGATTTGTGCCTCTATGTTCATCAGAGATATTGATGTTTAGTTTTCTTTTTTTTATTGTACCTTTGTTTGGTTTGGTATAAGGTGATGCTGGCCTCATAGTGTGTGTTTGGTTGCGTGGCCTCTGTTTCAATTTTTTGGAATAGTTGAAAGACAATTGGTATTAATTCATCTTTAAATGTTTGGAAGAATTCAGCAGTAAAGCCATCCAGATCTGGGCTTTTCTTTGTTGGGAAACTGCTGATTACTGCTTCAATCTTGTTGCTTGTTACTAGTTTCTTCAGGTTTTCTATTTCTTCTTGGTTTTATCTTGGCAGATTGTCTGTGTTCAGAAATTTATCCATTTCTTTTAGGCTGTCAAATTTGTTGGTGTATAGTTGTATGTAATAGTGTCTAATGATTATTTGCATTTCTGTGGTACCAGTTGTAATATCTCCTTTTTAATTTCTGTTTTTGTTATTTGGGTCTTCTCTCTTCTTTCTTTCCTTCTTTCCTTCTTTCCTTCTTTCTTTCCTTCCTTCTTTCTTTCTTTCTTTCTTTCTTTCTTTCTTTCTTTCTTTCTTTCTTTCTTTCTTTCTTTCTTTCTTTCTTTCTTTCTTTCTTTCTTTTTATTAACCTATCTAATACTTTTTCTATTTTGTTTCATTAATCTGTTGCATAATTTTGGGGGTCTGTATATCATTTACTTCTGCTCTGATCTTAATTATTTCTTCCCATCTGTTAACTTTGGAATTGGATGATTCTTGTTTTTCTAGTTCTTTGAGGAGTAGCATTAAATTGTTTATTTGAAATCTTCCTATTTTATCAATGTAAATATTATTGTGATGAACTTGCCTCTTAGTACTGTTCTTGCAGAAACCGACAGATGTTGATATGATTTTCTTTATTTTCCTTATTTTCTAGAAATTTTTGATTTCCTGTTTAATTTCTTCTTGGGCTCATAGGTCATTCAGAAGCCTGTTATTTAATTTAAATGTATCTGTATGTGTTATGAGGTTCTTTTGTTATTAATTTCTAGTTTTAATCCATTGTGGTCTGAAAAGATAGTTGAGGTGATTTTGAGTTTTTAAAGTTGTTGAGACTTGATGTGTGACCTAATACATGGTGTATCCTGGAGAATGTTGCATGTGCTGATAAGAATGTGTGTTCTGTGGTTGTTGGATGATATGGTCTTTAGATCTCTGCCAAGTCCAATTGTTCTAAAGCATAATTTAAATCCTATTCTTATCTGTTGATCTGTTGCCTGGATGGTCTGTCCAATGCTGAGCAAGTGTTGTTTGGTGCCCCACTATTATTATGCTTGGGTCTATCTCTTTCTTTAGGTCTGATAGTGTTTGCTTTATATATCTGGGTTCTCCAGTGTTGGGTGCATATATATTTGTGATTGTCATGTCTTCTTACTGAATAGATCCCTTTATCATTATATAGTGGCATTCTTTGTCTCTTTTTATGGTTTTTGTTTAAAACCTATTTCATGTGATATGAGAATAGCTACTCCTGCTCATTTTTTTGTTTCCATTTGCATGCTATATCTCTTTTCATCCTTTCACTAATAGTCTGTGTGCATCTTTACAGGAGAGGTGAGTATCTTGAAGACAGCATATAGTTGGATCTAGTTTTTATCCAATCCATCAGTCTGTGTCTGTTGACTGGAGAGTTTAACTAACTCATTTACACTTAGGGTTATTATTGAGAGGTATTGTCTTACTCCCAGCATTTGATCACATTTCATTTAGATGTTTTAAATATATGTTGTTTCCTTCATCCCCTTTTATTGTTAGTCATCAATGTTTGTTGGTTTTCTGAGGTGGAAAGACTTAGTTTCCTTTTTCTTTCTCATTTGCATTTGTGTTTTGCCAGTGGGTTTTGTTCATTCTTGTGTATTCATAATAGGGATCATTATTTTTCAGATTCCAGATGCAGGACTCCATTGAGAATTTCTTGCAGGGCTAGTCATGTGGTGATAAACTCTTGCAGTTTTTGTTTTGTTTTGTTTTGTTTTTGTCTGGAAAAACCACTATTTATCTGTCATTTCTGAAGGATAGCCTTGCTGGTTATAGTTTTCTTGGCTGGCAGGTTTTTTTGTTTTTGTATTTTGAATGTGTCATCCCATTTTCTTCTCATCTGTAGAGTTTCAGTTGTGAAGTCTGCTGTTATTATGATGGGGCTTCCCTTATAAGTGACTTGATATTTTTCTCTTGCTGCTTTTAGGATTCTCTCTGTCTTTCAGTTTTGCCAGTTTGACTATAATGTGTCTTGTAGAGGATATTTTTGGACTGAATCTGTTTGGGCATCTTTGAGCTTCCTGAATCTGAAGGCAATGGTCTCTCGGTATACCTGGAAAGTTCCCCCTATTATTTCATTGAATAGATTATCAATGTCTTTACTTTTCTCCTCCCTTTTTGGAGCACCCATGATTCAGATGTTTGTGCACTTACTGCTGTCTGCTAGCTCTCTTAGACCTCCTTCATTTTTAAAAAATTCCTTTCTCCCTCCGTCCCAATTTTTTTTGTCTTCCTGGGTTATTTAATAAAGATCATTTTGGGGATCAAAAGTTCTTTCTTCTGCTTCTTCTAATCTGCTGCTTAAGCTATTGCTTGTGGGTTTATTTATTTATTTATTCATTCATTCATTTTATTGAATGTCTTTCACTTGCAGGAGCTCTGCTGCATTGTTTTTTATAGTATTAATTTATTTTTAAATTTCCTCCTTCATATTCTGGATACTTTTTCTCATTTCATTGCATTGTCTAACTGAGTCTTATCTCTTTCAGTTTCCTTAAGATAGTTACTAGAAATTCCTTTTTAGTCATTTCAAGGGTTTCCTGTTCTATAGGGTTTAGTACTTGAGAATTACTTTGTTTCTTTGCTAGTGTCACATTTACTTTTTTCCCATATATTTAGTATCTTTACATTGATTTCTGGTCATCTGGAAGATCAGTTTCTTTTTGTATCACTCTGGAGTGGACTTTGAGGAGGAATTCTTCCTTCTCCTTTTCCAGGCTCCTCTAGTGACTCTACTTGTCTCAGTGCAGCTGAATATGCTGCAGGCCACCTGCACAGAGGTAGTGGCTGTTACTATGGTGGCAAGCATGCTTGCTGTGGTAGAAAGTGTGGTGCTGGCTGTTGTTGATGACTTCCACAGAAGTGTTGTGGGGCCTCCTGGGTCATGGTGGTGTTAGCTCCTGCTTTCTGTAAAGGCAGGCTGGAGGGCTACCTGGGGGTTTTACCTGCCTAAGCATGCCTAAACACAGAGGTACTGACTCAAGCCTTTTGTCCACGAACCCTTTTTAATCACAAACACACACAAAAAGATTAGATAACACTTCTTGATTCATTTTATGAGAGTAGAATTACCTTGATATCAGAAGTAGACAAAAAATCACATGAAAATATAATATAAATGAAAAAAATTTTTTTTATCGGTAAGGGGATCGCAACCCTTGGCACCGTGTGGTCTGCACCACGCTCAGCCAGTGAGCGCACTGGACATCCCTATGTAGGATCCGAATCCACGGCCTTCGTGCTACTAGCACCGCACTCTCCCAAGTCAGCCACAGGGCCAGCCCTATAAATGGAAATTCCTGATAAATGCAGATATAGAAATCTGCAATCAATACTAGCAAACTGAGTTCATCAACATGGAAAAATGATTATACACCATTACCAAATGGGATTATTTTACAGATGCAATTTCAACTTAACATCCAAATCAATTAATTCAATACAGAATATCAACAGGTTAAACAAAAATTGCAAAGATTCTCTCAACAGACACAGAAAAACATTTTCCAAATCCAACACCCATTTATTATAAAACTGCTGGCAAACTAGGAATAGAAGGGATCTTTCTATACCTGCTAAAGTGGACCTAGAAAAAATTTACAGCTAATGCTATACTTAATGGTGAAACCCTTGTGCTCTAATTTATCTCAAACTTGGAGAACAAAAGATGAATGTCCACTATTACCATTCTATTTAACATTGAATTAAAAATTTTGCCAGCAAAACTTACATAAGAATTATAAGCAAAATTCTGAAAATTGAAAAAGAAGTAGGACTGTCATTGATTGCAAATGACATAAACTTGGTTATAAAATATTTAAGAAATTTGGGGCCAGCCCGTGGCTCACTTGGGAGAGTGTGGTGCTGATAACACCAAGGCCACAGCTTCGGATCCCTATATAGGGATGGCCGGTTAGCTCACTTGGGAGAGCGTAGTGCTGAGGACAAACACCAAGTCAAGGGTTAAGATCCCCTTACCAGTCATCTTAAAAAAAAAAATACAACAGTATGTTGCTGTTAATTGTAATGTCAAATTTATTTGTTAAATAGTTCCAAAAAGCAAAATCATTTTTGTTGCATGTTATGGGTTAATGTTCCTCTAATTGCAGTGCCATAAAAGCTTATTGAAGTTCTTTTGGTTAAACCAGGCACACCATGCCAGCACCTCGGGGCCTGCCCAGGGACCCAGTGCATGAGCGCCTTAACAGCCAATCAGAGCATAGCCTGCCATCGCGCCACCTGGCGGCTAACCAATGGGAGCGCTGCGGTGTTTATAAAAGCGAGAGCACTGAGCCCCTCAGTGCCAGTCCGGAGCGGAGACAGCGGGAGTCCCTTCGTGGTCATGGCTCGCACCAAGCAGAGGGCGCGGAAGTCGACCGGCGGCAAGGCGCCGCGGAAGCAGCTGGCCGCGAAGTTAGCCCGCAAGAGCGCCCCGGCCACCGGCGGCGTGATGAAGCCGTACCGCTTTCGGCCCGGCTCGGTGGCGCTGCGCGAGATTCGCCGCTACCAGAAATCCAGCGCCCTGCTGGTCCGCAAACTGCCGTTCCAGCGGCTGGTGCGAGAGGTCGCGCAGGATTTCAAGACGGACCTGCGCTTTCAGATGTCGGCCATGATGGCGCTCCAGGAGGCCTGCGAGTCCTACTTGGTGGGGTTGTTTGAGGACGCCAACCTGTGCGCCATCCACGCCAAGCGTGTCACCATCATGCTCAGAGACATGCAGCTGGCGCGCCGCCTCCGCGGGTCGCGGGTCTAGGCTCCACGGGCGATCGCCCTGAGGTCTTGTCACTCCAAAGGCTCTTTTCAGAGCCACCCGTTTGGTACAGAAAGTGGCTGTAACATGGCGGGTTTCCGGGCGTCCAGGGGGCTTCTTCCGGCGGTCGGTGCCGGTTCTGTCCCCTCTGTTCGCTTACCAATTAGGTAGGTAATAAACCTAATGAGGTGTTTGCGGTAACTCAGCCCCATGCCAGTTAGGTTACGAGCCCCGCTAGTTGTCTGCACTAACTGGAGCATCTGTTCAGACGGCAGCCTAGTTAGGCGTGCGCTAACTCGGCTTAGTGCCAGGTAGGTTGGAAGCCCAGTGAGTGGGGTGCATTGTAAACTTGGCCCATCTGCTGTTGGGCTGGCTAGAGGCGTGTGTGTTCTCAGGCCATCTCCAGTTAGGCCAGAAGTCCAGAGGCACATGTTAACAGCCTAAGTGGAAGGAGCTGCTCTACCCCAGTAGTTAACTTCCTGAGCAGTGTCTGGCATGGATGGCCCACATGCCGGCACGTTGAAACAGGCTTCCCAGACCTGCAAAGTAGACTGATAATCTGGGGACGAGGGGCGAGGAATCAATTTGAGGAGAAATCCTGTCACCAGGGTGGTTAGCCCGGAACCCAATAGTGGAGTTTAGGTCGGGATAACTTGAGAATGGCTGTAAGGATACGGATGTAAGAATTTTCTTTCTTTGGTACAAATTACAATTATTCACTAAAGGCTTTATTAAATTACTGGAAGCCAGGCACTGTCTGGTGCTAACACAGAGTAAAATCCATTCCCTACTGTCACTGGCCACGCGGTTTTCCAGGGGCTTACAGTTGAGTGAAGGAGGCTTGTATTGCATGTAGAAGCAATGATAGTAAAAGGTGCACTTATGAATAGCAAGGGGTGTGAGTAAGAGGCTCTCAGAATGCAATAGTGGGATTTGGAAGCCTCTGAGCCTGGCTTATATCCTGCCGACTCAATTCAAACGCTATAGCAACTAAATGAGTACGCACACAATTGAAAATCTCCACTTTTAGAATGTACGTAAGTAAGCTGATGACAAATCCTTGAAGGACTGTCCAGAAAACAGTACGCAGAGACTGTTATAAAGAGAAGCAGACTAATAATATAGTACTCAAGGAAGCCTTTCCAACACACACATTTGTGTGACATCCCCAGGACTGTCTGTGCGGAAGGGGCACAGCTCTGCACTAGGCAGTGTTAATTCTGAGCAGAAAGACATGGACCTGTCCAGGAAGCGCAGCAGGACTGATAAAGCCCAGCAAGGGTTTTGCGTCCAGGGGTTTGCAGGCAACATGCATGTCAGGTCCCATGTGAATCCTTGACTCAAAACCATGTGGACCCAAAGCTGGAGAGTCGTGCTGAGAACTGGGCAGGGTGGCCAAGGACAGGGATGCACCAACTGGGCCCCATGGGGATGCCTTCTCACTCTCCAGATACCATGCCACCAACTTGGTGGTGCAGAGAGAAGATGACTTGAGAAAAGCTGGAAGAGGAGAGAGCACTGAGACAGGAGAGGCTCAGGTTCTCCCCCTTGTGATATAACTGGGGTCGCTCAGGAAACAGCTTCTAAATACAGAACAAGTAACGGCTGCCCTCTGTGGTAGGAAACAATTGCTTGAATATTTTTAAGTTAATTGCTTTCAAGTGTTTGTCATGAGAACCAATTTAGTCCCACCTGGAAAATTTGAATCATTTGTATAAAACTATGAAACTATTACAATTAGGACTGGGGCCTTTGTTGCTGTCCTGCCGGTCCTACTCATGTGGGAATAGTAAGCTGAAGTGTAGACATTTGTTCCCCTTTTACTGAATTCTGTGAGCCCCTGAATGCTACAGAGACAGCCTCAGAGTGGAGCGTTTACAAGCAGAATGCAGCGGAAACCCTGAAAATAAACCATGGAAGGAAAAGAGGGCTGGGTATCAGAGGAAAGAATACGCCACCCCAAATATGCCAGGTGGGCATGTGGATTACCTTGAGCTAAAGGCACTTAAAAAGGCACTTCTGCTTTCTTCCTGAAAGCAGGGGATGTGACTCCCATGGGAAACATGCCCCTCCTATACCAGGAGACAAGAAAGATTCTTATCACCAGAGATGGGGACTTGAGGCTGAGAAAAATACACACCTTGTTAAAATAACTTGTATCTTCGTTTAGCCTCATATAATTTAGTTACTTTTTTACACGTCACTATCTGCTCAACCTGGTATGTAAACACATAGGCCGAACCACTTTGGGGGTCTTCATTTTCCTGTGAAGGTGCCCTGGTACATATAAAAATGCAATATGTATGCTTTTCTCCTGTTAATCTGTCTTATGTTGTCTTACTCTGTTTAGGTTGCTATAACAAAATACCATAGCCTGGGTGGCTTTTAACAATAGAAATTTATTTCTCACAGTTCTGAAGGCTGGAAGTCATAGATGGGGTGCCAGCAGATTTAGTTTCTCAAGGTCATTTCCTGGTTCACAGATGGCAGCTTCTTCATGTGTCCTCACATGGTGGAAGGGGTGAGGACCCTTTCTAGGGTCCCTTTCATTAGGGCACTAATCCCACTCATGAGGGATCCACCCTCATGATCTAATCACCTCCCAAAGCCCCAGCTCCTAACCCCATCACCTTGGGTTTAGGATTTCAACATAGGGAATTCAGGGGAACACAGACATTCAGTCCGTCACAACCTGGATTTGTCTTTACACGACACAATGGACTTTCCTGACTAGGAGTCAGGGTTGAACACAGATGCCGTGACCCTGCTGTCCTGTTTCCGGGGGCCCGTCTTCCTTTCCGTTCAATGGAGCACACCATTTTTCAGGAGTGCCTGGTTCTTTCTCTCGTCTTCTCTGCAATGTTAATAAGTTCATGGGGGCTGGAGGGAGCAGCATCACACTGAAAGAGTGCCACTGACCGTCACAGTGAAGGGACAGCCAGCTTGTAACTGTTTAGACTTGGTTTCCGAATTGACATGGCTGACATTTTCACTTCAAAATTTTATTTATTTTTAAAAAAATCTATAGAAATGGTATAAGATTTAAGAATTTCAAGAGTTTATATAGTGAAAATTGAATCTTTTTCAATTGGAGGGGGTTTCTCAGCCCTTAATTTTCCCTTCAGATGGAGTTTCTTGTATATTTTTCAAGAGGTGCATATACAATCATCTAATTATGACATTTTACCAAAATGTGATATATGTTGTCTGACCTGTCTTTTAGTAAATCTAACAGCTTACCAGGATACATAAGAGCTTTCTGATTCTCCTTAATGATTTTATAGTGTTTCCTTTTCAGGATATTAAGGCTGTTTCCAATTGTTTTACCATAAAGGAAAAATAGCATCTCAGCCCAATAACCAGGGGTCCCTAACAGAACATTAATACTGAAATCCTAGGCTGATGCAGTATTTTAGCAAGTATTTGTTGAATATCCACATTTTGCTGGGGGTAGGGGGTGGGGAGGGAGGGCAAGGAACAGGTGGAGACCCTGTAAGGGCAAATATAACCCTTTCTTTCAGAACTTTATCCTCTGTCCTTCTCTTTTTTTCTTTTGCCACTGGGATCAAAACCCTTGACCTTGGCACTGTAAAACTGTGCTCTAACCAACTGAGCTAGCCAGTAGCCCCATTCTCTGTCTTTTTCAAATTCAAATGTATGTAAATCTTGTTAATGGCTAAACAAACCTCTTGCCAGTGTGACACCTCAGGAATATATCCTGAAGGACCTTGGAGCTATTTCTGAAATGTAATTGTAGAGAAGGAAAAAAAACCTCTACCTTCTTAGGTTTGTAACTGGGGCCTACAAAGTAAACTGACAAAAGGCAGATTAACAGGAGAAAAAGCATGCACTTTTCATCTTAAGTTTTTAATTTTACATGCACGGAGGCTTCAGAGAAAAAGGAAAAACCAACGATGCTGTTAGGCTCAGGCACTCAGATACCATTTTTAACAGGTGATGAATTATGGGAAGGTGACTAGGGCATGTATAGGAGACAAGGGTTGTTTAGTAAGGATTATTTGTGCCGACTCTTCTTGGTGCAGAATTTCCATCTTCTGCGTGGCCATAAAAACTCCCCTAGAGAGGAGATTTTCGGCAGTCCTCATTTCTCAAAGTTTCTGCTTTTAGTTAAAGGAAGCTCCAAGAAGGTTTCTTCAATTGTCTTCAGCTCAAAATAATCCCCGTGCCTGTGTACTCATAGCATATGTTGGGATGGCACACTCTGATCTCCTTCATAATCATCGAGGAAGACAGCACCTTGTGGAGGACACTGACGTTAATAAGCACATGTATTTCACAGGGCCATAGCCTATAGCGTAGTAGGACCAAAGTCCTTAGTTTAGCAGGACTAAAGTCCTGTAGTTTAAGTCATAGCCCAACTCTTTAGAAAAACACATGGAAATGCTAAGATTGGGAAAAACCAGAAAAACTTTCACAGGACTGAAGTCTTTAATGTAGATAAGAGAATTGAAACACAGCAAAAGTGATTGCTCTGGGGGCAGTTGCCCTTGGTGCCGCTAAACCTAAATAATGGGAAAGTATGTGAACTAAACCCTTCAAGGCTCTTCTGCTAGTTAGTGGTTGGGGGATGTTCCACATCTTACCCTCAGCTGTTTCTTTGAGTTACTTAGGGAGCTAAGCACTGCTATAGTGATTATTTCATTGTTTTTGTATGTCACATAGCTTAGTTCTATTACTCCTTTGGATGGTAAATTGCTTGGACTAATTTAAGTTACACCTGCTTTAATGAAGATTGTCCTGTAGCCAGTTTGTTTGTTTTCACTATGACTGATTAACCCCCTGTGTTTCTTCTGTAACTTTCTTGCCTGTACAATAAAAGCTGAGAGAAAACCTGACCCAGTGCTGTGCCTGGGCCCCTTGTCTCTTGAAGGAGTTCTCCCTGCAGACAGACACTTCAGGCCTCTCAGTGCTCTGCATACGTGAGCTCTGAGTAATCCTTTGCATCTCAGTCACTCTACGAGAGGTGATGACAACACTCCATCTTCCAGCTGCCTGGAAGGAGATGGGCCTCACATCAGATGTCACCTGGCTCTGAATTGCAAACCCTCCCTGAAGTACTGAATGGGTGGTACCCACTCAACTTGATGAAAGGGTGAGGTTGCTGTTCATCTTTTCAGTCTCTTAGTGAGTTGCCTGTGATGCGCATGATGTTCTGGTTTAATGCTTACTCAAAAATAAAATGGTTTTCTTTCTCTTCTTCCTCTGTGGAGGAGTTTTCTGTGTTGGGGAGAGATTTTGTTTTTTGTTATATTTGCCCAATAGGCACAGATGTACCTGAGGTCAGAGTGGACCCCTAGCACAGCTGCTGCCCTTCCTCTGATGGGACAACCCTGGGCACTGGCCACTGGGACTCACCATGTGTGCTAGAATTAGAATGCATTCATTTAAAGTCCTTTATCTTCTGCAGTTGTTATTAGAATAAACTGATCCAGCCACTGTCTATTACATTAAAGGCTGTGTTCTGTTTCTTAGAACTCTTGGTTACAAGCAACAGAAATGACAATTCAATCTGGTTTCAAGCATATGGCATGTTTATTACTAGGACATCTCACAAAGCAGGGGCCGCAGGATAAAATAAGATTGTGGCCCCAGTGCCAGACTAATCCGTCTTTTTGTCTCCCACCTCTGTTCTTTTCAGCCCCCACTGTATTCATCTGGCTTTCTCCACACACGATAAACACCACAAACAACAGTTCTGTAGCCTTCTCACCCTTCCCAGCTTCATCCACCAGAGCAACAGTCAAGAAATGCTCTTTGTTCCTGAAATCCAAAACCTGGGAGGAAAAGAAATACTACATTCTAATTTTAATTGTAATGACCGTACATTCATTTTCTCATGTTGCTATAAGAAAATACTGCAGACTGGATGGCTTAAACAACAGAAACTCATTGTCTCTCAGTCCTGGAAGCTGGAAGTCTGAGATCCAAGTGTAGGCAGGGTTGGTGTTTCCTAAGACCTCTCTCCATGGCTTGTAGACAGTGTCTTCTCCCTGTGTCCTCACATGGTGATTCCTCTGTGCTTGTCTATGTCCTAATCTCCTTATAGGACATCAGTCCTATGGGATTAAGACCCACCCATATGACCTCCTTTTATCTTAATCACCTCTTTAAAGGCCCTTTCTCCAAATACAGCCACATTCTGAGGTCCTGGGTGTTAGGAATCCAACATATGAATTTGGAGGGGACAAAATTCAGCCCACCACAGATAGTGAACACAGGGACCCACCATGTGCCAGGCACCGTACAAGTGTGTTCATTAGATTATGATGTTCTGTGACCACCCTCTGATCTGGGCACTGACATTATCTATCAGGCCCAAGGGCTTGTGGCCCAGCTCAGGGCAGGTGTCCACCTGCATCTCATGCAAAGACCACAGGATGGCCATGGGGAGTGTAGTGGCTCATGCCCAGTGGGAAGCCTGTGGCTGGGGGCTGGAATGGTGGGGGCTGGCTGGTCACCATGAGCTGTCACTTAAGAAGGGTCAGAGGATGAGGCCAACAGGAGGGTTCCAGGATTCTTTCTAGAAGCTTCCTGCTGTGCTCCAGTCAATGGACAGTTCTAGCTATGAAAGTTCCATACCCTCACCACACACCAGCCTCACCCTCAGCCCCAACAGGACCCTCCAAGAAGGCCCTGCTGTGGCCTCCCCTTCCCTGATGCACTGTCTGTGGGGCTCCCAAACCAGAAAAAAAAATTTACAGACTTTATTTTTTAAGAGCACTTTTAGGTTCATAGCAAGATTGAGCAGATGCCATTAAATATCACCACAGAGGCCTATTGCTCAGGTTCCCAAGGCACCAGTACATGGAGGGTCGAATAAATAAATAGGGAAAAAAGGAAAAAAAACACAAGAAATAAAAAAGTAAAAAATAAGAATGATTTTAAAATTTAAAAAAGAAAACAAAAGGAAATTTAAAAAAAGAATAAAATATGCATATATCAAGGGGAGGAAAAATAATTTTCTCCAGACCCTTCATAGTTCTCAGCTGGGCCTACCTGTGGCACGAGACAGACTAACAAGAGAAAAACAGAAGTTTAATAACAGACATACCTCTTTGTACACATGGGAGATACTCAGGAAAATCTCCAAGAGTAAATCTCCAAGAAGTGGCTCTGACTTCAGACTTACATGACCATCTTTCTCTGAACCAAGAAAGGTGAGACTAGTTCTGGATAGGTGGCCAGGAAAAGCACCTTAAACACAGGTAAGAAACATTATGCAGAGCTCAGTCAGTGCTGTTTTCACTAAGAGTCTCTAGTGAGTTAGTCACCTTCTTCCTGGTGCTAAGAGAGAGCCATCCTTACAGATGAAGACTTTCATTATAGATATAAGTTTCCCTTACAAAAGAGTAACTTCTACTCTCTTTTTAGGGTTTCTTCTGTGTTGGCTGTTTCCTCAAATAATCAACTTAAAATAATCCTATGCCAAAGATGCGTATTTGGGGTAGTGTGTCCCAAACCCTATCACTGAAGCATTCTACATGGTGGAGGCCGTGAACTGGCCTCCTGAGTGATGATATGTCACATGAAACCCCCAGGAGGCTGAATGGATCAGGACATGCCACCCTAAAATATGCCACCTTCATATATTGATTATTTTGAGTGAGGGCCACTGAGAAACAGCAAACACATAAGGAGTTTCCTGCCCTCCCCCTTTCTGCCTAAAATCAGGGTATAAATTTAAATTTTGTAAAGGAAATTTTCATTTGTACAGATGCCCCCTCTCCCGTACCAGGAAAAGGAGATCGATTCATCACCAGAGGTGAGCCTATCTACCATGAGTTTCCCCCATACATTCCCTAGTCACTTCTCCACAATTTATTGCTCTTTGTGAAAATGGTATAGAAGCCCCTGGGTCTAACTGCCTCTTTAGGTTTTCAGTTCTCTTATGTGAATCTCCCATATTTGTGTTGACCTAAAAGAAACTGAAGCCAAACATTAAAAGCATAGCATTTATTAAGCCAGTGTGGCCAGTTAGCTCACTTGCAGGGGTGGGGGGGTGTTGATAACACCAAGGTCAAGGGTTCAGATCCCCATACTGGCAAAGAGCCAAAAAAAAAAAAATTTATTGAGCTAATATGACAATTGCAACCAGGGAAATGCATAGTCAGGTCACCCTGAGAAATGAGTTCCAAAGAGAACCAGCAGAACTTATCATTTATAACCACAAGAAGGAGGAAGATTTAAAGGACAGTGAGAGAAGACAGTCCCACCTCATCTCTTCATCAACTTTCTATTTGTTGTACATTACATATAGATTTGGGATTGTTACTAGGTTACAACCTACATGCAGGGATCCAGGATGAAGGTCACAAGGATTATTCTAGGTTATTGTATGGCTTCCTGGTGCCATTATAGCTGCTTCTAAGTAAAATGGTCTTATGATAATGTTTTCCAGGACAGGTGGACATGATTGCTGAGTTATCCCAGATCCCCCAAGGCACTATAATTTAGCTGACCTGGTCACAGCAGATTTTTTAGTTATCATATGTAAATTTTTTTTAAAAAGATGAAACATGTATGTCTTTTCTCCTGTTAATCTGTCTTTTGTCAGTTTAATTTGCAGTCCCCAGTCACCGAATCTAAGAGTGTATAGGATATTTTCCCCCTCCCCTACAAAGCCCGTGTTGTACATGTTGTAAGTGTGAGAAATAACCTTGCTATGGTGAGCCTCCAGGATGCAGGGTTGTTTGTTACTGCAACAAAACCCTGACAGATACAGCACAGGCTCTATTTTGAGTAGAGAGAAAAATAATCACATTAGTTAGCAAAAAGTCTGGAAACCAGGTCCTGTAAGAAATTGTGGCAGGCATGAAGATATTAGGGCTAAAGAAGGGACAACCTGGTGGTCAGGGAGCAAAGTTTGGGAGAAGGTGTTGGGTTGATAAAGTAGAAACCAGATATTTGAAGATCTCCATCTGATAGAAGAAGTCAAGGACATGCTCCATGTTACTTCAAAAGGGCTGGAAAATTCTGCGCTGCAGACACCAGACATAACACCTTTCCCACCAGATTCCTGGGAAGATGGACATGCATCGCACTCACTAGGAGGTGGGTGCCAATCACCAGGGTCATGTTGTTACCAGGCATGGGTCCGGCTGCTCCTTTTCAAAAACAAGCCACTCAAAAGTCAAATGGTGGTAAAGATGGAAGTCAGCTTTTATTCAGAAATACCAGTGACCAGAGGAGAGGTGTCAGGCTAACCATCTCTCCAATAAACCTGAAGGAGAAAGGCCAGACTGAAGCTGTCTCAAAGACTAGTATTTACTGAGGGGTTTTTAAAGAGGGGATTGAGGGAAGGGAGCATGGGAAATGAAAAGCAGGATGGAGGGAGACACGAGCTGTGGGGGCTCCGTTCAAGGAGCCGGGTGCAAGGTCTCACCAAGACTCCGCCTGGTTTCTGTTCCCATCCTTGTGGTTATCTCAGGGTCTGGATAGTGTGTGCGTCCTGGCAAGTCTGCAGCTTCAGGCTGTCTGGAAAAAGCTTTACATTTCTGTAAATAATGTCATCTTGCCCCATATCAAGGTTTAAAATATCAAATAACCATGGGAAATGAAGGAACTCAGAAATACATGCCAAGAAAAAAACTGTCCTTTTAAAATTTGCCTGGAGCCCATGTAATTTTAGGCCCCAACGTGGCTTCAGTCCTGCTCACTCTAGCAGTGACAGAACAAGTTGGGCAGGCCCTGTAACGCCAGAGTCCTGTATTAGTCTGTTTTCTGTAGGTTATAATGGAATACCTGATACTAGATCATTTATAAAGAAACAGAATTTATTTCTTACAGTTTTGGAGGCTGGGAAGTCCACAGTCCAGGAGGTGCATGTGGTGATAGCCTTCTTGTTGGGGACTCTCCACAGGGTCATCTGGTGATGTAGGGTGTCACAGGTAAGAACATCTCCCTTCTTAGAAAGCCATCAGTCTACACCCATGATAACCCATTACTCCATGAATGGATGAATCTATTCTTGAGGGTGTAGTCCTCATGATCCAATCACCTCTCAAAGGCCCCACCTTTCAAGTACCATAATAGGATTTCCCACCCTCTTAATACTGTTAAAGTGGGGGTCAAGTTTCCAGCACACGAACTTTGGGGGAACACATTTGACCCATAGCAGGTACCTTCCCACTCCAGCACCACACAGCACTATGGATCTGATATCAAAAATTGATATCAAATGCCCTTCAGTGTTCCCTATATTTTATTCCATACAATACTGCCTTTAAGGTTTACAGGAATGCCAACTGTTCTCCCAGCCAATGTCACTATAAAATGTGCAAACACCCCTCAGCTCCCACAAACCAGATGTTGAGGGGGCAACAACCTGTGGCATTTCAGAAGTTTTAGAGCAAATCAAGGCTTTAATAATGACACAGACTCACCCCTTGACCAAATTTCAGTCAGGTGCCTCTGGGCCCTCTTTTCCATGAGGCCTCAGCCTTGGACCCTGTCTTCATCCTGCCTAGCACAGTCTTAGCAAAAAGTCCCGCTAGGTCAGTTTAGAGAGAGCCCCCCACCCTTGACATCTCATCAGGCTGCTGTGGTTTGAATGTCCCTCCAAGCTCAAGTTGGAACTTAACCCCCAATGTGGTGGTAAAAGGTGGGGCTTTTAAGGGGCCATGAGGACAGTGCCCTCTGAATGGGCTGGTCCATTTGTCGAGTAACGTGCCGATGGTTTAATGGGCATGGTTCTGATGGCTTTGTAAGGAGAAGGTCAGCTCTCTTGCTCAGGCCATTCTCACCACATGATTTCCTGCACCATCTAGGACCCTGCAGAGACTCCCTACCCAGAAGAAGGCCCTCACCAGAGGCGCCCTCTGGACTGTGGATTTCCCAGCTTCCTGAAATCTAAGAAATAAATTATATTTCTTTATAAATTACCCAGTTTCAGAGTTCTGTTATAAGCAACAGAAAATGGACTAATATACCAATCCTCATTCCTCACCTTTGATTTTTAAGTCTGTGTTCTGTCCTTCACAAGAATCCTGTTTGGTGAGTTTAGCAAGAAGCCCCCTACCCTTGATGTCCCCTCTCAGTAATGTCCCACGCACTTACCACCTCTCTGTGTTCATTGGCTGTGAAACCCCTGCGGACCCTGCTATATTCAGAATCGAGCTCAGTCCTACACGGTGGCCTCCTTGCCCTATTGCAGTAGACCCACGTGACATCTGCCTTTGCCACCTTTAACTCGTGTCTGCCTTGGTTGATCTTCAACAATAACCTCTGGAGGAGATCGGAATATGTCACCCTAGAATATGCCACTTTGACATTAAGATTATTGTGAGCTGGAGGAAGCTGAGAAAAAGCGGACACAGGAAGAACTCTCTGCCTTCCCTCTGTCTTCCTAGAAGGAGAATGGAAAATCCTCCTTGTGAAGGTGTCCCGCTTTCCCACACGAGAACAATCCTGTCACCAAAGACAGAGACAGCACTGAGGCGGATCTGTGTAAATAACTCTTGTTAAATGACCCTTATCTGTTATGTTTCCTTATGTATTTGCCTTCCCACAATTTACCAGCAAGAAGCCCCGA
The DNA here is from genome assembly GCF_027409185.1 of Cynocephalus volans. Taxonomy (NCBI): domain Eukaryota; kingdom Metazoa; phylum Chordata; class Mammalia; order Dermoptera; family Cynocephalidae; genus Cynocephalus; species Cynocephalus volans. Next base: position 42,776,983 of record NC_084463.1, on the reverse strand, counting down.
CCTCCTCTGCTTCCCTTTGTCTAGTCACTTACCCACAATTTATCACCTGTTGTTACAGTGGCTGTAAGTCCCCACGGTTTTTAGCTATTTATGTTTTTTGGTTTTTTGTTTTAACACCTGTGAAGCCCCCATGCACATTATTTAAAAAGTTACTATCAGGACGGCCAGTTATCTCGGTTGGTTAGAGCGAGGCGTTATGACACTGGCTTAGATCCCCTCACCAGCCAACCACCAAAAAAAAAGAAAAAAAAAAGAAAAAGAAAGAAAGAAAGAAAAGAAAAGAAAAAAAAGAAGAAAGAAAAGAAAATAAATAAAAAATAGTTAACACCAAATGAAATATATAAGGTTTTCTTCTGTTAAACTGTCTTTTGTCAGTTTAATTCACTAAGAGAGTATAGGAAAAGGTTTTTCTCCCCTACACCTCAGAAAAGTAAATACTACAAACATAAGACTTTTCATTTGAAAGTTTATTCATATTTTTTCTACACCTATTTTTGTAAATTTCAAATAATAGTTGTTTCGGAATTAGGGTTTCCATCCCTCAGACACATGGTGGCAAACATGGACGGAAACAAAAATAATTAAAATTAAAAACATACCAACTTCACAAAACCAAATAAGTAAAAAAGAGCTAGATATGCTGCCAGTCCCGCGCTGGCTCCATCAGGCTGTCGTGGGGTGAGGTGAGACCCTGAAGTCCAAAGTCTCAGGCACTCAAGTGCTCCTCAGTCCTATGGGATGATTTTTCCATTTCATCTTCTCCAATATCCTGCACCATTGTCCACAGCCTCCTTCTACTTTCTACAAGCACTGTGGCCAGAGCTGCTGCTGTGCACCTGCCCCACCTGATCGGGCTTCCCACACAGGGCAGAAGCCCAGCAAACACCTCCAGGCACAGGGCAGATCTCAGAGCCTATCCCAGGACAGCTTCGGGTGCATGTGCTCTCAGTGTTCCTCCAGTAACCTGCGCTGTGGAGAAGACAGGGCTCTGTTACCTGCAAGCCCTGAGTAAATAGCCTTTTGCCTCTTCTCATTAGGTGGTCTCTGTTTAGTTCCACACCAGGAAAAGTGGGGGGGGGGTTCTGGGGAAAGGAGCTACCCTCTGGATCTATTTGTCCTTCTGCATAACAAGACAACCTTTATTCACCCTCCTGTAACTTGTCACCACCCCCAGAAGCCCCAGCTCTATTCCTTTCTGTAGCTCAGGACGCTGTACAAACTCCAGTCATCTGGCCCTTCCTTGAGTCTCATGTTTTGCGGGACTCCTGTACCTATGCACACAATTAAAGTAGTTTTTCTCCTGTTGATGTGTCTTATGTCAATTTAATTCATTGCCCATCCAAAGAACCCAGAAGGGAAGAGGGAAGCCATATCCCCCTCCCCTACAGCATTAAAAGATGAAGAAAAAAGTATAAGAAAAAGAAAAGAGAAACAATACTAATGTAAGTCTTAAAAGACCTCTAAACCGTGTTAGGATCCTGACTCAAACAAACCAACTTTTTAAACATGCACGTTTTAGGTAATAGGTGAAATCTGAACAGGAATCAGAGGTCAGAAAAAAACAGGAATTACTGTCAATTGCATTGGGTAGGCAAAGCCTTGACTATCGGTAAGACACTGATGAAACTTCTAGAAGTGAAACTACTGATGTCTGGGATTTGCTTTTAGAAAAAGAAAACCCTTCCGTCAAGACAAAACAACAGAGCAGATGAAGAAAATGCAGTAAAATGCTCATTTGGATTGTTTATTTATGGAGTTCATTGTCCTGTTGTCTTGGGTGCAACTGCTTGAAATTATTCATTAAAGGTTTTTTCCTTGTTGTTGTTTTTTAACCCTGATGTATTTTCTAAACTGAAGGAAACCCTCAGGCCACATTCCCCCATTGATGTAAACAGCAGAGAGGGTTCCGGGACCAGGAGGGGGGTTGGTAAAGTAGAATTAACAGCAGTTGTTCGCTCATGCAGAGAACTGTGCGCGCCCACCACCCGCACCCTCCGGGCCACACGGAATCGAAGGCCAGACCCCGTCCTCGTGTGTTTAGTGAGGAGAGACCACGGAAAAGCTCCAGCCCGGAAGCCCGGGGAAAGCCAGTCATCTACACTGGGAGCCAGGCTGCCTACATCTGCAGCCAGGCCATCTACGCCCAGAGCCGGCCATCCGCACCTGCAGCCAGGCCGTCCACACCCGGAGCCGGCCATCCACACCCGCAGCCAGGCCGTCTACACCCAGAGCCGGCCATCCACACCCGCAGCCAGGCCGTCTACACCCGGAGCCGGCCATCCACACCTGCAGCCAGGCCGTCTACACCCAGAGCCGGCCATCCGCACCTGCAGCCAGGCCGTCTACACCCGGAGCCGGCCATCCACACCCGCAGCCAGGCCGTCTACACCCGGAGCCGGCCATCCACACCAGCGTCCAGGCCGTCCATACTCGCACCCCCAGGAGGTGGCAGAAAGGTGCTGCTTAGCCTTCAAGGCCTTCTGCTTTCCTGCTCGCTTCCCCACACCCCACGCGTGGCCGGAGCCTCAGTTTCCTCGTCTGTCTGCTCAACCCCAGGACTCGGACACGGGTTGGTCAGGATTGGGGGGCGGCATTTCGGGGCTTGGTAACGTCCCCCGCCCCGCCCCAGGGGACCGGACCTACCTGTCGCCTCCCCGCAGCCCAGCCTGCCCCGCCCACCGTCTCCGCCTAAGCCGGACGCCCCCTCTCTTCAACCCCGGACCGACGCCGACGATGCCCGGGAGAGTTGGGGGATCGCTACCCCCGGCGACCCGCTTCACCCTCCCAGGGGGGCACCCGCCCCTGCTCGCTGCCGCCTGTCCCCCCGACCCCCTTCACCGACCGCCCACGGGGGCGCCCTCTCCCGCCCCCTCCACAGGGACCCCCTTCCCCTCCCAACGACTCACCCCAAACACAGCGGACAGGCTGCCGCCCCCTTTCCTCCCTTGTCCCCCAGCCCCTCCCCCACCAGCAAACCTCCTGTCCATCCCCCTGTCCAGGCCAAGGCAGCCCCACTCCCGGCTGTCCCAGGACGCCGAGGCTCCTCCACTCTCCTCCCCTCCCCCACCCTGACCCAGCTGACGCCACCAAGTCCCCCGCGGCCCGGCCATCGCCGATCAGCCCCGGACGCCTGGCGTGGTGCGAGGGCCACCTTCCTGTGAGTACCGGCCCTGCAGGCCACCCTCCTGCGGCCTCTGGGTCAGGACCCCGGGTCCACCCCCGCCTTCTAACGGCGGCGCCTTCCCGCCCCTCCCGGCCGTCCTGTCCCTGCAGAGGGTGATATGTGGGAACCGTGGACACTCAGGCCCCGCTGTCACCTGGATGAGCCCGGCATTAACAAAGGAACATCCCCGGGACCGAAGGTGACCAGAGCCCTGATGACAGCCTCTGCCCAGACCGAGTCAGACCCCCAGCTCACTGGACGCTCCCCATCCCTGGCTTCTGTCCGCGTAGACAGCGTCCCCCAACCCTGAGGACCAGGGAGAGAGCTGACGCCAAGAGCGAGGCGCGCAGGAAGCGCTGATCAAGTTCCCAGGGGACAGACTCCGAATGTCTGAGTCCATAGACGCCATCACTTTCATATTGCAGAAAAATAGAGGAGGGTGGTGCTTGGAGTTTGGAAACGATTTTCAAATCCCTTTCCTAACTCGGTCCCAACAGTACCCCCGTGAAGTAGGCAGGGGAAGCTGTGGACCTCCACTGCGTGGGGTTACATATTCTAACTCCAGAGGGTGCCTGTGTGCTCGCATGTGTGTGCCTGTGCATGTCTGTGTGAGTCTGTGTGTGGGCCAGTGTGTATGTGCATGCACGTTTATGTGTGTGCGTGCCTGTGTATGTCTGTGTGAGTTTTTGTGTGGGCCAGTGTGTATGTGCATGCATGTTTATGTGTGTGTGTGCCTGTGCATGTCTCTGTGAGTTTGTGTGTGGGCCAGTGTGTATGTGCATGCATGTTTATGTGTGTGTGTGCCTGTGCATGTCTGTGTGAATTCGTGTGTGGGCCAGTGTGCATGTGCATGCACGTTTATGTGTGTGTGTGCCTGTGCATGTCTCTGTGAGTTTGTGTGTGGGCCAGTGTGTATGTACATGCATGTTTATGTGTGTGCCTGTGTGTGTTTACATGTGTTTCTCTGTGTAAATGTGTTTGTGCATGGCTGAGTACATGTTTGTGCATTTGCATGTATGCATATTTATGTATATTTGTGTCACATGTGCTTTGTAATTGTGTACATGTTGTGCATGTGTGTGCACCTGTGTATATTTTTAAGCATGGGTGTTTCTGTGAGTACCCATGTTTATGCATGCATGTGTGTGTATACGTGTTTGTCCATGTACACACATGTATTAGCGTGTGCATGTGTTTGTGCAGGCATGTGTATGTATATGTGTGTGTACACACACACAGAGCGTGTCTTTTCCAAACTGCTCTTCACTCCCTAATGGAAGACATCTTTTTCTTCTTAAAGTCTGCTTTTCCTTGGTTTTAAAGGGGCTTTGTTAACGAAAAAATTATTCTGGCACTTGTTAAAAGGCTCACTATTGAAGCTTTTTGCAATGGGGATGTCACCCTGGGGAAGAGTTGGGGCTCTGAACCCAGCAGAGACAGCTGGGGTTCGTGGATGGAAATAACTGAGAGGGACTTCAAGGGTAGGAGGCTTTTGGTGAAACTGGCCTAACAGGAAGGTCAGGGGCTTAGATGTCAAAGATGGGGGTGAGGACTTGATCAGATATCGAGGTGGGGGTGGCTTAGGATTCTCTGTGAAGACTGGGCTGGGCAGGCCAAGGACAGAACAAGGAAGGGTCCAGAATTCATGGGCCAGAGGGTCCGGGTTAGCCTTTGGTCATGGAGGGTCTTTGTAGTTTCCAGAGAGGCATTTGTGCCTCTGTCACTGGCAAGGCTAAAAATGACAGCTACGCACCCCCTAAGTGGACCCCAGTTTTAGTTCTCGCCTCCAGCAGGAGGCCACAGAGGAAGCCTGCTCGTTGCCAGGGAGCGAGCCCAGAGCTCCAGGAACATGAGGGGACCACTTAGCCCAGCCTCTCTCTGGGGGTTGCTCAAAGCGGAAACTCTTGCCTTGTGTCTCCCCAGGAGCCATGGATGCTGTGGAACTTGCCAGAAAGCTGCAAGAGGAAGCCACTTGCTCCATCTGCCTGGACTACTTCAGGGACCCCGTGATGACCTCCTGTGGCCACAACTTCTGCCGTGACTGCATCTGCCTAAGCTGGGAGAAGGCAAAAGGCAAGAAGGGGCAGAGGAAGCAGAAGGGTTCCTTCTCCTGCCCTGAGTGCAGGGAGATGTCTCCGCAGTGGAACATGCAGTCCAACCGCCTGCTCGCCAAGGTGGCCGAGATGGCACGCCAGCACCTGGGCCTCCAGAAGCAGGACCTGTGCCAGGTGCACCAGGAGCCCCTCAAGCTCTTCTGCCAGGAGGACCAGAGCCCCATCTGCGTGGTCTGCAGGGAGTCCCAGAAGCACTGGCTGCATATGGTGGTGTCCGCCGGGGAGGCCGTGCAGGAGTACAAGTGTCTAGGGACAAGGTGGCCCCCATCAGAGACTGGGAAGGGAGCATCCAGGAGTACAAGGTGGGTCAGAGTCAGAAACCATGGAGGGGGTGTCCAGGGGGACAAGGTGGGCCTTTGTCAGAGACTGGGGCGGGGTGTCCAGAGGGACAAGGACGTCAGACTGCACGTGTGTGTGTCGGGGTGGGGGCGGTTTTTTAGTCAGGGCAGACCATTGGCCTCATAGCCAACAGCCCCATGGATTTTTAGATATGACAACAAATGCACAAGCAACAGAAGGAAAATAGATAAATTGGGCCTCATCAAATTTTCAAACTTTTGTGCATTAGAAGTCATTCTCAAGAAGTCGAGAAGAAAACTTAGAGAATAGGAGAAACTATCTGAAAATCATGTGTCTTATAAGAGTCTAGTATTTAGAATATGCTAAAGACTCTGACAACTCAATAGTTTAAAAGGCCAACCCGACCTTAAAATGGCTAAATTACTTCAACAGACATTTCTCCCAAGAAGATATACAAGTGGCTAAAAAGCACATGACAAGATGTCAACATCATTAATCATCAGAAAAATACAAATCAAACACAGCAGGATACCACTTCACACTCAGTAAGATGGGAATAATTTGTTCAAAAGGATGTGTAGATATCAGAACTCTCATATATTGCTGGGGGAATGGAAAATAATTCAGCATTTGTGGAAAAGTTTGACGGTTTTCCAAGAAATTAAACATAGAATTACCATATGACCCAGGAATTGCATCCCCTACTCTGAAAAAATTGAAACAGACAAATATTTGTAAAAAAATGTTCACAACAGCACTACTCACAAATGCCAAATGGTGAAAAAAACCCCAAATGCTCATGAACTGATATGTGCATAAACGTTGGAAAACGAATAAGATAATTATGGATAGTTTTCAGTAAATTTATGCATATCGGATTAATAAATGGATACGTAAATATCTCTCTACATAATGTTACAATATGTATAATTAGTGGTATATCAGCAATATTTGCATTAGCCAAATGATATAAACAACCTAAATTTCTATCAACTAATAAATGGATAAACACTGAAAAATGGATGGTAAATATAAATACTTACAGATATATACATGAGGGTACTTCAAAAAAGTTCATGGAAAAATAGAATTAAAAGATCATACAAATATTTCCTTGAACTTTTTGAAGTTCCCTCATACACATGCATATCCATATATATTTAATGTTATTTAGACAGAAATAAATGAAGTACTGACGATCACTGTAACACAAAAACATCTTACAAAGTGAAAGAGGCCAGACACCAAAGATCACTTACTTTTATGAAATCTGCAGAATGAGGAAATCCACAGAGCCAGAAAGCATATGGCAGGTTGCTAGTTGTTGGGTGGAGGTGGGGATGGGCAGTAACAGCTTAATCATCTTGACGTTTTCTTTCAGGGTCATGACAATGACCTCCATAAAAACACAGGCACCCAAACTGAAAGTACCCTTGGTGGAGCCTCTTCATCTTTTGTTTTCTGATTGGTTGGTATCGCAGTGAAACTATCCAATCAGGGCTTGTCTACACGGTTCAATCGGATCGCGTCTTCCAGGAGCCCTCATTTGAATACAGAGTCTATAAATACGCCGAACAAGGCCACGCTCGGCATTTTCTTTTCTGTGGAGCTGGATGGAAGGGTGAACTCTCTGTCTGGTCTTCGCTTGTCTGTGCTGGTTTCCCCGAGGTGTCTTCGCCAGTTCCAGGACAAGAAGTTGAGAAACCCAACTTGAAAAGCTGGTCCGCAGATGTGTCCGAAGAAAAGAAGCAGGTATCCCCGAGGTGGAGAACTTTGCTGGGTCCACGCGCTTCTCCGTTCTCTTTGGACGTCTCAGGCCTGGTGAGTCTCCCCGTTTATTGTGAGCCCCGGGGCGTGGAGAGCGATAGGCCCGGGGCGCCGGTGTCGGGGTACCGCCGGCTTCTCCCATCCCTGCATTGAGCAGCGGAGAGCGACGGGGCCCGGGCATGGAGAGCGGCGGGCCGGGGCACCGGTATTGGGGTACCGCCGGCTCTTCCCATCCTTGCGGCGGGCCAGGTCGTGAAGAGCGTTGGGTCTGGGGCGCTGGTTTCGGGGTACCGCTGGCTTGTCCCATCCCTGAGTCGAGCAGCGGAGAGCGGTGGGCCCGGCATGGAGAGCGGCGGTCCGGGTGTGGAGAGCGGCAGGCCGGGGCACCGGTATTGGGGTACCGCCGGCTCTTCCCATCCCTGCGGAAAGCGGCGGGCCAGGTCGTGAAGAGCGTCGGGTCTGGGGCGCTGGTTTCGGGGTACCGCTGGCTTGTCCCATCCCTGAGCCGAGCAGCGGAGTGCGGCGGGTCCGGGCGTGGAGAGCGGCGGGTCCGGGCGTGGAGAGCGGCGGGCCGGGACACCTGTATTGGGGTACCGCCGGCTTCTCCCATCCCTGCGGAAAGCGGTGGGCCAGGTCGTGAAGAGTGTCGGGTCTTGGGCACCGGTATCGGGGTACCACCGGCTTCTCCCATTCCTGCGCCGAGCAGCGGAGAGAGGCAGGCCAGGGCGTGGAGAGCGGCGGCCCCGGCATGGAGAACGGCGGTCCGGGTGTGGAGAGTGGCGGGCCGGTGCGCCGGTATCGTGGTACCGCTGGCTTCTCCCATCCCTGCGCCGAGCAGAGGAGAGCGGCGGGCCGGATCCTTGACAGCGGCGGGCCGGGGCATGGAGAGCGTCGGGCCCGGGGCGCCGGTGTCAGGGTACCGCTGGCTTCTCCTATCCCTGCGCCGAGTAGCGGAGAGCGGCGGGCCGGGGCGTGTAGAGTTGCGGGCTGGGGCGCCGGTATCGGGGTACCGGTGGCTTCTCCCATCCCTGCAGAAAGCGGCGGGCCAGAGCGTGGAGAGCGGCGGGCCTGGGCGCCGGTTTCGGGGTACCGCCGGCTTCTCCCATCCCTGTGCCGAGCAGCGGAGAGCGGCGGGCCGGGGCGTACCCAGATGTGGGATTACTGAATCCTGTGTTAAATCTATCTGTAACTATTTGATAAACCTCTATACTGCGTCCCATAGTGGCTATACTTATTTGTAGTCTCACAACGGTGTAGAAGAGTACACATTTCTCTGCATACTCCCTGGCATTTTATATTCTTTTTTATCATAATCCATTTAATTGGGCTGAGATGATATTTCAACATGGTTTTAATTTGCATTTCCTAAATAAGTGATGTTGATTGAGCATTGTTTGAAGTACCTGTTGGATTTGTATGTCTTCCTTTAAAAAAGTGTTTCTGCTCATTTGCTCATTTTTGAACCAGGTTATTTGGTTTTTTCTTTAACGTGTACTTATTTGAGTTTATTGTATATTGTGGATATTAATACCGTGTCAGATGTATAGTTAGCAAATTGTTTCTCCCATTTTGTAGGCTTTTTTACTGTTGATTTATTTGCTGTGCAGAATCTTTTTAGTTATGTATAATACAATGAATTTACGTTTTTCTTTTAATGGTTGTGCTTTGGGGGTCTTCTTCATAAAGTCTTTGCTCACTCCTACTTTTTGAAATGCTTCCCTGTGTTTTGTTTTAGTAGTTTTATATTTTCAAAACAGGTATTTAAGTCTTTAATGAATTTTGAGTTGTTTTGGTATGTGGCAAGATTTATGAGTCTAGTTTCTTTTACATGTGGATGTCCAGTTTTCCCAGCACCATTTATTGAATAGGTGGTATTTTCTTTAATGTATGTTCTTGGTGCGTTTGTGAAAGATCAGTTGACTTGTAAGCATGTGTGGGTTGATTTCTGGGTTCTCTATTCTGTTCCTTTGGTCCAAGTGTCTTTTTATGGCAGTATCCTGCTGTTTTGGCTGCTAGAGATTTATTGTGTAATTTGAAGTCAGGTAGTGTTATGCCACCTGCTTTATTTATTTAGCTCATGATTGTTTTGGCTATCCAGGATCTTTTATTGTTCAATATGACTGTCAGAGTTTTGGGGTTTTGGGGGGTTTTTTGTTTGTTTGTTTTTCTATTTCTATGAAGAATGTTTTTCATATTCGATGGGGATTGCATTGAATCTGAAGATCACTTTGGCTATTATGGACATTTTTACTACGTTGTTTCTTCTAAGAGCATGGAATGACTTTGCACAATTTTGTGTTATCTTTAATATCTTTCAATAGTGATTTGTAGTTTCTTCTCTGTAGAGATCTTTAACCTCGGTGGAACTGATTCCTAGGTATTTTATTTTCTTGGTGACTATTGAGAATAGGTTTACTTAATTTATTTTTCTGCTAGTTCATTATTGGAGAATAAAAATGCTACTAATTTTGGGGTGTTGATTTTGTATCCTGCACATTACTGAAATTGTTAATTAGCTTTGAGTTTTTTGGTAGAGTCCTTAGGTTTTCCTATATATATGATCATGTCATTTGCCAACAGGGCCAGTTTGACTTCATGTTTTCCAGTCTGGATGCCCTTTATTTCTTTCTCTTACTTGATTGCTCTGGCTAATTCCAATGCTCTGTTAAATAGGAGTGGTGAGAGTGGGCATCCTTTCCTTGTTCCTGTTATTAAGCAAAAATCTTTTAGTTTTTCCCCATTCAGAATGATATTGGTGGTGGGTTTGTTGTATATGGCTTTTACTGGCAGTGGGTTTGTTGTATTGAGATACTCTCCTTATATACCCAATTTACTGAGATCCGTTATCATGAAGGGATGTTGAATTTTGTCAAATGTTTTCTGCACACATTGAGATAATCATATGGTTTTTGTCTCTGTTTTTGTTGCTATGGTTTATCACATTTATAGACTTGTATATGTGGAACCATCCTTGTCACTCTGGGATGAATCCCACTTGGTCATGCTGTATAATTTTTTTTATGTGTTGCTGTATTCTGATGGGTAGCATTTTGTTGATGATTATTGGGTCTTTTTGTTCATCAAAGATATTGGCCTGTTGTTTTCTTTTTCTGCTGCATGTTTTTCTGGTTTTAGTGTCAAAATGATGCTGGCATCATAGAATGATTTTTTGAGAATAGCATCTATTTCACCTTTTTGGAATAGTTGGAAGGGAATTGGTGTTAATTCATCTTTACTTTTTCTTTTTTCTTTTTTTTCAGAAATACAAAATTTTATTTGCACTTTGTTAGTGTAGAAAGACCACAATGCTTCATACCACAATACTTGAGAAACACCAAGGTATTCAAATACATAGTTACTTATTTACCTTGACTACACAAAACAGTGCAGTTTCATAAAAGATATACCAAAGATAGAGTTTACAAATTTGTTATCAGACCTCTCCTTTTACCCTCCCCCCCCAAAAAACTGAACACAGTCTAGACTTAATAGGAATAAGCTTCACCGTAAAGGGGAGAAACTTTATCATTACAAATGTACAGAATGTTTAGGCAAATACATGTATGTTTTTTGATATAGCAAAGTATATTTCCTTAAAATTTGAAAATCTTTTTCTATAGTTTCAAAAACCTCTTTCTTTTTTGAATCTTTGTAGTTCCTAAAAGCATAGGGTACCTCCATTAGGACCAGTGAGAGAGATTCTGGGCTTTAGGACCAAGTCAAATCCATCCCTCTAACTAGTAATATTCTACCATTACATCATATTAATAATCTTCAGTGATGGCTGTGAATGAAACTGTGCTTTGTGGCAGAAATACTCCAATACTTCAAAGATGCTACTGCTGGGGATAATATATTGTGAATAAAGAAAAAGCACTTAAGATAGCTTTTTTTCCCAAAAAGTCTTTATTATTACAAAATTTTTTTAGAACAATAAGCAGAGCACCATGTTCTCTTTTCAGAGTATCTTCTGTCCTGATAATATGATTAACAAGGACTATTATTTATTTCAAGAATCGTTATATCTTCTATTTCTCCCGCTCTTCATATTAGAAGTACTGAGTTTCCCAGTGTATGTACACTAGACACTGGGGTGATGAATGAAATGTAATAATTTGGAGGGAAATATGTAATTTAAAACCAGAACTTGGGCCGGCCCATGGCTCACTTGGGAGACAGTGGTGCTGACAACAAAGTTAAGGGTTAAGATTCCCTTACCAGTCACGTCTTTTAAAAAACAAAAAGAAACAAAAATTACCCAGGATTGCATCTTTGCGCATTTCCAAGTTCATGTATAGCTCTGACTTGGATTACAAAGTGGGAAAAGAAATTCTCAAAATGATTGTAGTGCAGAATAGAACTTTCCTCTCTCCCAGGAATTGTTTCCACTTTGTCTCCAAAGTAGCAAATCAACAGCACCCAACATGTGGTGATGGTGGAGGCAGTTCTGGGGACACTTCGGGCTCTTGTAATGAGAGGATGCTATTGGACAACTCATTCCTTAAAATATCCAGAGGCATGTTTTTCAGAATGTCATCGATGAGTTTCAGAAATACTCCTTCACGTTGGAGTTATCCTTGGCACGTGCTTCACAGAATGGCATGCCTGTGATCTGCTGTGCAAACTTTTCACTCTGCTGTCTGGTGATTTCTCTGTCCATTTCACAGTCCAACTTATTTCCAAGTAAGAGAAGTTCTGCATCTTCTGAAGCATATTTATCAATCATGTTCATCCATCTTGGGAAATCATCAAATGTTTCCTTTGTGATATCACGTACTAATATGATCCCCTTGGCACTGCTGTAATAAGCTGAGGTAGTGCTGTTGAATCTCTCCTGACCCTCTGTGTCCCAGATCTGTAATCTAATTTTCTTTCCTCTTAGCTCTACAGTTTTGATTTTAAAGTCAACACCCATGGTGGACTTGCAGGCTTCGTGGAAGGCCTCGCAGAAGGTATCATCGCTGCAGCGCTCCATCAGGCTGGTCTTGCCCATGCCGCGGGAGCCATGATGATGATCTGCAGCTTGAAGTCAGCCTGCCTGGGGGCCTGCTTCCTCGGGCGGGCCTGGCCACCCAACAGCGCCGGGAAGCTCATGCCCAGGCCACCTCCACCCCCGGTCCACCCCCCAGAGGCCCTGGCATCCCACGGGCTCCAAGCTGCAGCTGTGCCAGCCACTGGCTCCACGCGCCGTGGTCGCCACCGACGCTGCCGAGAGAGGAGGAAGGTAAGCAACTGCTCTGCAGCAGCTGCAGCAGCATCCCGCACGAGGAGGGGCAAGAAGCTCAGGCCTGAATTCATCTTTAAAGGCTTAGTAGGCTTCTGCAGTAAGGCCATCTGGTCCTAGGCCTTTCTTTCTAGAGACTGCTAATTACTGCTTCAGTTTTGTTGCTTGTTATTGGACTGTTTCGGTTTTCTGCGTCGTCTTGGTTCAGTCTTTGGTAGTTTGTGTGTGCCCAGAAATTTATCCTTTTTCTCTAGGTTTTCAGTTTTGTTGGTGTATGGCTGTTATAGTCTCTAATGATTCTTTGTGTTTCTTTGGTATCAGTTGTAATTTTTCCTTTCTAATTTTTGAGTCTTTTATTTTTTATTTTTTTTGAGTTAGCCTAGCTAGTAGTTTGTTCTATCTTTTGAAAAATCCAACATTTTGTTTCATTGATATTTCATATTGTTTTTTGGGCTTCTATTTAATTCAATGAACATCTGCTCTGATGTTCATTATTTCTTTTCATCAACTAACTGGGATTGGATTGTTCTTGTTTTTCTAGTTCTTTGAGATGTAGTGTTAGGTTGTTTATTGTGATAAACTTGTCTCTTAACAGTATCCCACATTTTTTGGTATGATGTGTCTTTTTCATTGGTTTCAAGAAATTTTTTGATTTCCTGTTTAATTTCTCCTTGTACCATACGTCTTTCAGGAGCATGCTGTTTAGTTTCCATGTATGTTTTCCAGAGTTTCACTTGTTATTGATTTCTCATTTTAATCTGTTGTGGTCTGAGTAGTTACTTCAGATAACTTCAATTTTTGAAAGTCTGTGGAGACTTGATTTGCGACTGAACATGGGGTCTATCCTAGGGATGTTCAATGTGCTGAGAAGAATGTATATTCTGTGCTTGTTGGATGAAGTGTTCTGTAGATATCTGCCAATCCAACTGGTGTACAGTGTGTTTCAAATCTTGCGTTGCTCCACTGCTTTTTTTGCCTAGATGATCTGTTCAGTGTTGAGAGAGGGTTGTTCAAGTCCTCCGCCATTATCCTGTTTGGGTTTATCTCTTTCATTAGGTCTAATGTGGGTACTCTGATATTGGGTGCATATATTTGTGATTTGTATGTCTTCTTGCTGGATACATCCCTATAATTAAATACTAGCTTTCTTTGTTTCTTTGATGGCTTTTGGTTTAAATACTGTTTTATCTAATATAAGAGAAGATATTCTTGCTCGTTTTTGGCTTGCATTTGCATGGTACAACTTTTTCCATCCTTCCACTCTTAGTCTGTGTGTGTCTTTACAGGTGCGGTGAGTCTTTTCAAGTATAAGTTGGATCTAGCTTTTTAATCCAGTCAGTCAGTCTGTGTTTTTTGAGTGGGGAATTTATTACCTTTGCATTGAGAGTTATTATTGAAAGGTATTGAGTTAGTCCTGGCATTTAATTGAGTTTTGTTTGAATGTTTTAGATATCTTTTGTTCCTTCCCTTTTTGTTGTTTGTCTTCTGTGTGGGTTTTTTGAGGTGGGTAAATAAAGTTTCCCTTTTTCATTGTATTTAGTTAATTTACATGCAATATAAATGTTTTTATTTTTGGATTTGAATTTCCTTCCTTAATATTTCTATTTTTACACCTAGTCTGTGATTCTACTTCTATTTTCCTCTTTTCTTACTCCTTTTGGTTTATTCCAGTATTTTCATCATTATTTCCATTCTAACTTACTATATATGCACCCTTTTACTATGTATTTTTTTGTACTATGGATTATTGCACACATCTTTGATTTGACAATTTGTATTTAACACTTCTCAAATACAAAAACTATACAGTACTTTAATCTCCCTCCTTACTTTTATGCCATTATTGCTTTGAATCTTTATTTTATATGTTTTGTTTCCTACAATTATTACAATTATAATTGTACTCACAACTATATAGATACTATATAATTGCATATATATGATTTATATATTTTTTCTTCCTGCATTTCTGTGCTTCCACTGCGAGTCACTTTCTACCTGAACAACTTCTGTATTACTTTCTAGTGGAAGTTTTACTAGTTTCTAATTACTTCAGTAATTGTTTAGTTATATATTCATTTTACCCTCACCTTTAAAGAATATTTGTTTAACATATAGAATTCTAGGTAAACAATTATTTTTCAGCACCATGAGGATGATATACCATTGTCTTTGGGATTCTGATATTTTGTTGAGCCATCTTTCTTATGATTTGTCTTTTTTTTCTTTTCTTTTTTTGGGGGGTGGATGGGGCAGGCAGCTGGCAGGTACAGGGATATAAGACCTTGATGTTATATTGCTGTGCTCTAACCAACTGAACCAACTGGCCAGCTCCATATTTATCTCTTGAAGGTAATGTATTTCATTTTCCCTGACTACTTTTGAGATTTTTCTCTCTCTCTGGTTTTTATAAGTTTGCCTAGATTACATCTCTGTGCATGTGTTTGGTGGTTTCGTGGTCAATTTTGAACTTCAACCATGAACATTCACAAAGTAAAGCAAAGTTACAAGCTGTTTTTGTATGCTTTCATGTAAAAGGAACGCTTGTGTTTGTGAAGAATTATGCCAGGAAGCTGCTGGCAGCTTTTGTCAGATGACATAGAAACATCTGTTCCAATAAATATCCTCCTCACAGCCTCATTTTCAGGGAAGAGCAATCTCTTTTGGCAAGATGAGAGCAGACCTGGTTGGGCAGCCTTAAGTGGAATTGGTTGCTGGGTCTCCCCAGCTAAGATGGGGGTCCAGAATTATAGTTGTTTCATGACCAGCAGGTGGCTCAGCATGGCTAGAAGTGCAGGTGTCTTGCCAAGCCCAGGTGACTGTCCCTAGGTGCCCTGCCCTGACAAGGGGTAGGCAAACATCTCCAGTTCGAGGGTCAGGGCAGAGTATCTGATGATGCCCTATCCTCTCTGCCAAGTCCTGAGATGTGGATAGTTTGGGGATTATAGTACAGAGGTGCTTGGACACAGAAAGGAAGAGGCTTCCAGGGACTAATTCTCAGTGAAAAATGTTCCCCTTTGGAACTGGTGCAAGGGAGTGGACCAGTCAGTCTGTGTGATTCAGGTTGTTGTGAGGACCTAAGAGCTGCCACTGGTGTGGGGCTCTGTCCATGCTGATGTGACATTTGAAGTCCCCACTACCGGGAAGCACCTTGTACCTCCTGTTACAATCCTGGAGTCCCAGTTCTCGATAGTGTACGGGGGGACCCTTGCCTCCATGGGGAATGTCACTGGACAGCATAAGAGTCTTCCCGCTCCTCCATTTCTATCACCTGCATTGTGCTGCCCTTATCATTACTATGACAGAGAGGGTAGCACTGAACAGACAGAAAGAAGAAATCATCATCAAAGTATCAAGGACAAGACAAAGGCAGAGTGCATCTGTCTACAGAGGAGCCCTTGTGGTCTCAAGTCAAGTCCAATGCTGCCGACTGGTCATGTACACTCCCACTGACTGGACACACCATCAATGGGCAAATAAATATGTACCGGATGCCAGCTACCTACTGGAAATTTACCACATCGGGGCAAGAGTGTAGATTCTGGAGTTGTGATGTATCAGTCAGTATCAGTATATTTACATTGTATATGTACATATGTATCAGTGTATTTACATAGGTGTGTGTATGCAGACACACACACACACAGAGTCGTGTGTCTCATAATGATGTTGTAGTCAGTAACAAATCCCACATACAACAGTGGTTCCATAAGATAATAATGGAGCTGAAGAATTCCTGTTGCCTGGTGACATTGTAGCCATCATAACGTTGTAGCACAATTATATTTTTATAAAATTAGTGTAGACTAAGTATACAATGTTTATGAAGTCCACAGCAGTGAATAGTCGTGTCCTAGACCTTCACACTCACTTGCTGACTCCCCCGGAGCAACTTCCAGTCCTGCAAGCTCCACTCATGGCAAGTGCCCCACACAGGAGTACCTTTCTTTATCTTTTACACAGTGTTTTCACTGCACCTTTTCCATCTTTAGATATGTTTAGATACAAAAATACTTACCATTTGTTACAATTGCCTACAGTGTTGAGTCCAGTAACACACCTTGAGCAGCAGGCTCTACCATACAGCCTAGGTGCGTAGCAGGCTGCACCATCTAGGTTTGTGTAAGTGCACTCTGTGATGGTCACACAATGACCAAATCACCTAAAGGCGCATTTCTCAGAATGTATCCCTGTTGTTAGGTGATGTATAACCATGTGCATATACAAAATAAGGAAATGGCTGGCATGATTCTGGAGGCTGAGGAGTCTCGCCACTGCCATCTGTAAGCTTTACATTGGGGAGTGCTGGTCATGTGTTCAGTCTTGAAGACCTAGGCCTGAGAATCAGGAGACCCCATGATGCAAGTTCAAGTTGAAGTGCAAGACAGTATGGATGTCCCAACTAAAGAATCGTTAGGCAGAGAGAGCAAATTCTCCCTCGCCCTGCCTTTTATCCCATTCAGGCCTCCAGCAGATTGGATGGGGCCCATGACGTGGGGCAGGGCCATCTGCTTTACTCAGTCTAACAATGCAAATGTTAATCTCATCCAGAAACACCCTTGAGGACACCCCCAGACTAATGTTTGAGCAGATATCTGGGCACCCTGTGGCCCAGTCAAGTTGACTCCTAAATGAGCCGTCCCAGGAGATGATCTTCTGGCTTTTGATCCAGACTCCACTGCTTTCCAGCTGTGTGACACCGACAAGCTCTGAGTTTCTCTATGCTTTAGTTTTCTCATTTTCAGGATGAGGATAAGATAGCAACTACCTCACTGGGTTGAGTTGAGGTCTGGATGAAAAAATATTCATGAAGGGCTTAGAACACTTCTTGCACGTTGCCAGCACTGACACAAAGGTGCCATCAGCTCTGGTTCCTGTCACTGCCCCCTGCCGTGAGCATCTGACTGCTGGACTCTACCCCTCGTGACCCAGCACAGGAGGCACATGGCACCATTCCTTCCTCCCGCTGCAGACCCCCGAGTCAGAACAAGCATCGCCCTTGGGGAACACTGCTCCAGTTAATGAACAGTCTCCACGAAGAAGGTTTCGTTTGCCTCCCTCCCTGTCTGTCAAACAAGGTCAGCTACAGAGAAGGAGCAAACATATTTCTCTTATCTGGAACAGCCCACAAACAAGCCTTAATTAAAAAAAATTAAAAAGTTTTAAAGCAGCCGAACTGGAAATACATAAACTCCCTCCAGAAGGTACTTAATAGCGACTATTAAACATATAAACGTGCATCCTGATTTATCTGCCTTCTCCACACACCAGAGGGGAGTCACGGCAGCTCCATGCTATTGGCTCGGGAATATGTAAAGAGGAGGGTAAACTTGGTGGGTTAAGAGATATACAGACGTTGACCTACATTTCACTGCTATTTTGGATGATTAAAATCACGAATGAAATAACTGCTAATTGGCTCTATAGATTTACATATGAAAACAAATGTTTTCTGAATGAATGCAACTTTGTAATTTAGCTGTGCTTTAAGAATGGCTTAGAAAATTAAAAAACGCACAAACACATGACTATTTCAGCAATGCTGGACCTCAGGATGCCCACAGCCTTGACCTCATCCTCCAGGCAGATGGCGCTCCTGGCACGGGAAGTCCCTGCCAGCCCCGTGGGAAGGAACTCTGGGCTCCCGCAGGAGTGAGCTGGCCAGGGTACGGACCCACAGTCCACACCTTGGGCTTCCCTTCCCCACATTCATTCTGCTCTGTTCCTCCACCTCCCAACCCATGTGCTCTTGTACACAGATGTGTGGATTTTCTGCAATGTGTATTCTTAATTCACTTATTCAGCAAATGTTGAATAAAATGTTTTTGTAATATGTATTTCTTCCTTCATTTTTTAAGCAAAGGTTAATTCACCCTTCTTATGTCCTGGGTTTTCCGCTGGGTGTTCAGGTTACAGTCCTGAATGAGATACCCATTTTCTTGGTCTCCTGGAAACTACTCTGAAGCAGAGGAGAGAAACACTAAACAGAAGTCGTGTATTTTGATAAGAACCACTAGCGAGAACACGTGGTCCCACGACATGCTGTGGGCTGGATCCAGGGGCACATCTAGCCTCCCGCCCCTTCCTGACCATCTCTAACACAGATCCACAAAAACACCACTCAGAACTATTTGGCTCCTTAATCCCTAAATCAGCCCTGCAAGGAAAGAATCATTATTTCCCTTTGACAATTGACTCAGCAGGTGGAGAGAAGTGGCCCGCATCCACATGGGTAGCACAGCAAGTTGAAACAAAACACATGTTGAGGGCTCTTTGGTCCTGAATCCCATGCTCTTTTTTCTCTTTTTTTTTTTTTCAAAGATGACCGGTCATGGGATCTTAACCCTTGGCTTGGTGTTGCCAGCACCATGCTCTTTCTGCTATGCCCTCTGCCCCTATCCACGCAGATGTGGATTCAGGAGATGGCAGGGGGACGGGCAGTGACATTGCCTCTCAGAGCTCCTTTGGGAGGACCTGCTCCAAGTGACCCTCATTGCCACGACAACCCTAGACTGCATGCACTTTTTATTTATTTTCCTACCAGGCCTCTCACCATGCTGCATATAGTAGGAGCTCAATAATTGACCAACGGATGAGAGAGTCAAATAACCATATCAGCTATTTACAAAACCAAAGTGATTGAAGAATTTCTGCCCCAAGTCCTCTCCCTTCCTCCTCCATGCAGCCCCTATAATAAAAATATAATTCAGACTCATGTCTGGCCTGGAAAAAAAACAAAAAAAACCCTCATTCAAATTTGGCAGCATGAAGCTGCATTTTTTTTTTTTCCTTGCAGAGAATCAGGTGGCCTACATGCATGGAGTGAGAAGACAGGAGTTCTGCCCCGAGTTAGGCAGGACTGTGGTGCTCAGCAAGAAGTGGTCCCGCTCAGGGACCCCAGCCCCACAGGCGAGCCCTCCTGGATGCCTCCTTTCCTTCTCCCCATCAATGTGACCCATTGCCCATGTTTCTGGAGAGGAACAACTCGGGTCTGAAATACTCATTTGAAATCTGCAAGATTACTGAGACTCCCATCTACTCCTGAGTATCTTCCAGATGTCAAAATGTTGACTTCTTCCCTGCTAAAATGCTGCTCAAAAAAAAAAAAATCACATCTTTTCACATTTTCTGCAGTCCTTGTTATTTGCAGCATATGTTCATGCATAATGATGTTCATAAGCGAAGTGACATTTCAGAGTAATGAGGTTTCAGGGACAACGTGTGAGAGATGTGACAAGTTTTCTCTAATATAAAAAAGGAGTGTAGACAAATCAAAACCCACAGTCTAGGCCGCTCAGCTGTTGGGGCTCTCGGCTGGGCCTCTGACCCCTCAAGGGTTTTTGGCAAGCCTGGGGCCAGCAGGCCAGCCCTCAGCCACATGGCGGGGACTCCTGTGCATCCTAGCACATGTGCATAACCATGGAGTTCCCTCACCAGAACGATCCACAGGATCAGAGAGAGGAAGGGAGGGGCGTGGAAGACATGGGCCCAGCAGGAGCAGAGTCCGCTCCAGACTCAGGCAGAATTGGGCCAAATTCTGCTAGAATCTCAGCCAGTACTTCCCTTTGCCAAACTACTTCATTTTCCCCAACCCTGATCGTCTTTTCCAAACAGGGACAACCACTGCCACCTCCCAGGAATGAATCAGATGATTGCAAAGGAACTCCTCAGCAGGCTGGTTACAGAGGGGTCTGTGTGCTGTGAATGGAAGTGGCTGCTCATACTTTAAAATGCATCCTACTTTTAGCCAAAACCCTAAGCAGATGGTTTGGGGGACAAGGACCTCACTTGCTTTGCCTCCTGAGAGGAAGGGTGCCCTGGCCTTCATCTGCCACACTGTGGTCCCCAAGAGGTGGGCACGGGGCACCCCAGGAGGCACAGGGCTCCCATTCAAGACCCTGATCGCCAGCCCAGGGCTGCTGTCTCCTCCCATGAGAGCCAAGATCACACAGCTCATACTGTCCCTTCTCAGGATTCTGAAGACCTGCCTGGGACTTCTGTAGAGCTGCCTGTCCCAGGGCCTTCCAGGACCCAGGGGGAATCACCAAGGCAAGAGGGGGGAGCCGGGCAAGGGGCAGTCCTGGCCAGACTTACCTCCAGGCAGCATCAGAAACAAGAGACGTCCTCTATGCTGAGACCCCAACTTAGCCGCTGCCAGGCCTTTGGACGGTGCCCCCTGGATTTTCAGACCACACCAGGAAATGTTCGAGATCCTGAACAACCATCGAGGCCTGGCCCTTCGTTTGTGTCTGCAACAAGTCAAGTCTGTCTTATCAAAGGCAGTTCACTCATGCGAGGAAAAGGCCACTAGCAGCTGCAGAACTCAATCATTCATTCAACTGCACAACTCAGTCATTCATTCAGTTTCAGAACTCAGTCATTCATCCCACTGCAGAACTCCGTCATTCATTCAACAAACATGTGTCGAGTGTCTGCTGGGTGCCAGCACCCACTAGAGGGGAGGAGAGAGACAAGGCCCCGCCGCTGGGACTCGCTTTTTGGTGGGGGGAGTGGAGCACGCAGTCGAGGAGTGAAGAAATACGTAAGTAATACAGCTGGATACAGGCTCTAAAAGCAATAAACATGAAATCAGAGAGACCAGTTTAGGTGGCCGGGAAAGGGCCACCACGGAGATGAGAAGGAGCCACCCAGGGAACAGTGGACTGGACAGAGGAGGACATGGGCAAGGCTCATGGGAGGACCCCGGCTGCTGGGCCACATGGCAGGGTTGGGGCACATGGCTCCATCCCCCTGTGCCCTGTGGAAGGTGGTTGGAGAGGGTGGTGTACTAGATGGCCTTGTGCCCATCCCCTGGGAGACCTGCTTCTCCTCTGTCCCTGGAGGTGCAGCCCTGTGTCCTGGGGACAGTGACAGCAACCTGAGCTCAGTGCTGGCTGGAAGAGGTGTCGGAACCCACGCTCTCAATTATGGAGCTCTCATTCTGAGCTCTCCCTGTTTCCATTTCAAAATGATGAGCGTCTCTCCATACGTTATTCCAGGACCACGATGCATTTGTCCTGGTTGAGGCCCAGCTGCACTACGCCACACCGCAATCACTCACTGAGGCTCACTAAAGGGGTCTAAGGAAAATTAAACTCCCCAAGCTTTCCAAGCATATCTGTTTGATTTGGGGCCAATTGCATGAGTGGTGGAGAGGAAGCTCGTGTGTCCGAATGGCCCCTTCCTACGTTTGCCCATGGATTGGCAGCAGGGGCTGGAAGACCGTTCCCCTCTCACCCCGATGTATGTGCCTCTAGGGGTCATCACGGGCTGGAACACGAGGCTGGTGTGCTTTTGTTTTGCTTCTAAGCCAAAGCTTTTTAAGAAAGTGAGAATTTGCCATTGAGGTGAGCACAGGGATGGGGTCATGAGTGTGGGGCTGTGTCTGATGGACATGTCCTCGCTCTTGAACAAACAAGGGACAGGACAAGCCTCCCCTGGTCCATCTCCAAAACAGAAAAATTAGGTGCTGGCCCCAAGAAGTTAAGGGGGCAGGGTATATACTTCAGCTCAGTGCAGGCGCTTCTCCCTGGATAACTCCCTGCTTCCATGCACATTTCTTCTGTTCCTCATACACACCCCTATATATGCAGTCATGGTGGGTTGAATTGTGGCCCCCCAAAAATATGTTCACTGGGAACCTCTGAATGTGAATTTTTTGGACTAAAGCTCTTTGCAGATGTTATTAACATAAGGGTCTTCAGATGAGATCACCCTGGATTAGAATGAGCCCTAAATCCAATGACAAGTGTATTTATAAGGGACAGAGAGGAGACAGAGAGAGAGGAGAAAGTCCTGTGAAGACAGAGGCTGAGATTGGAGTGATGCATCTACATGCCAGGAGCGTCAAGGATTACTGGCCCCGGAAGCTGGAGAGAGGACTGGAACAGATTCCCCCTCAGAGTATCCAGAGGGAACCAGCCCTACTGACACCTTGATTTCAGATGTCTGCTCTCCAGAACTGTGAGAAAATACATTCTGCTGTTTTTGAGCCACCAAGTTTGTGGTCTTTTGTCACAGCAGCCATAGGATACTCATATATCTGTCCCCTGTGAGCTTCTCTTCTGCCCTTTGTGTTGGCTTCCTCAGGAGCTGGGCATCTCTTTGGGAACATCTATCCACTAATTAGTCATCTCTGTGTCCTCGGTCCCTGGCACACAGTAGGTGCTCATTAACAGCTTGTTAAGCTGCACTGAGCTCTGGGCACTGGGTCACACAGGCAGGTCTCCTTGGACATCACCCAGTGGGACCAGAGAAGACCTCTCTGTGGTTTCCTGCCAAGGAGGATGAAATGCTTAAGAGGAAACACTTATGGGAACAAAGTACGGGAAGCATAAGGGAGCTTTGACAGACATTTCAAAAGCAGGAGTGAGGTCCAGGGCAAGCTTGTAAATGAGGAGTGTCGTGGCCGATTAATAAGACTCAGATCACTAGTGCAGGATCTTCTGATCTTCTTTTAAGGAGCAAAATTCAGCACTGAGACATGGACATGGGACTCTGATGAAGCTGGTGTAGGGACAGCAATTATCCACCCGGGAGGAGGGGACGATCAGGATGGGAAGTGCCGCACTGGAATGCAGCGATTTCACTAATGTCATTTCTAAACTCCTTTCTGCCACCTCAGCATCTTAGTGCTTATTAAACACTGCTCAGGGCCTGTGCTGCTTCCAGGATCCAGGAACCACCTCCCCACACGTTGTACGGTGTGTGTGTGTTGGGGGGTGGGAATCTCCCACCTCCTGTGAACTGTGGTGAATTTATTTGCCTCTGTGACACTCGCTGAGTCCCTACTGTGTGCAGCCTGAGTGCTCTCCAGCCCCCACCTACGGGTGGTGAAATGGATTTGCTGTAAAACAAAGCACCTGCAGCTAACAATATGGTGTTACCCACTTTGAAACACGTTGAGAGGAGAGATCTCACGTTAAGTGTTCTTACCACGGAAGAACACAAAGAGACTTTGGGAGGTGATGGGTATTTGATGTTGAGGGTAGTATCATGGGTATGTGCATATGTCCCAAATCATCAAAATGTATGCTTTAAATACGTGCAGGTCTTTTTGTTTGTTTGTTTGTTTTGTATATCAATTATACTACAATAAAGCCTTTTAAAAAAAGCTAAGATGTGGGACACCATGGCTGAGGGTCCACCTACTAGGGGAAACCCACCCTCCAGTGATCTCAGGACACCCCAGATGCCGTCTTATGAGTGCCTATGTGTCCCCTGTGTCCTCGCAGCCCCCACCTGCATCATTGCCCTGCTCTGCGTTCCTGTGGGAGCTGGTCAGCAACCTCCCCTGCCCTCAGGGGGCTCTTTCCCGTGCCCAAGCCTGGGAGTCACAGCTGCAGCCGAATCCAGGCACAGCCTGCCAGGGCCACCCATGCTCTGGTGGCCCTGCGGTGGCCATGCACCGACTTCCTAGCTGGTGCCACCTCTGCATATGTGCAGGTACTTGCCGTGTGTCCTCCAGTCTCCCCGCACTGGGTCCTGCTGTTAGCGGGACCCCAGGTGAGCCCAGTCCTGCTGCCTCTAGAAAAAGCTGACACTGCTGGAGTCCCACGGACATCTGGTGGGTCAGCAGCCCTCTCAGCTTCACCCGAGGGAGCCTGTGTTGTCACGGCAGCTTAGCTCCCCAGGCTCCAGTGCAAGTTCATTTGGGACTGTGGCTTCACTCCTACCTGGGGGGTCCTCACGGGGCCCCCATCCTGGGTGGAAGCAACTCACCCCTCACTGTCCACTTATAAAAATTCTCTGAGCTGCAGCTGCAAGTGGGAGGCTCTGGGATGCACTGGGGGAGAAGCCCTGAGCCGGGAAATGGGGAACAGGACATGCATAAAATAATTAAGGAGGATGGGAGGAACAGAGGGTCCTGCAGGGCAGAAGGTGGGTGGGCGGGCTTCCCTGGGCTCCTCCCCTCACCACCCCTCCCACGGTGCAGTGGTGTATTTCTTCACATCCTGATTTATTTGACACCCCTCTGAAAACCTGTACGGAGAAGCACAGTAACACCAGTTAACATTGACCTAGTTCTCTGGGACAGGCTCCAGGCTAAGAGGTCGACATGAATTAGTTCGCTTCATTTTCAGCAAATCTTGAACAAGTTCTGTTTTTTCCTCTATAATAAAGGTGGGAGAAATGGGGCTTGGAGGCAAGAGATGGTCCAGGAGCCAGCGGTGGGACACTGGGACCTGACTGGGGGCTGCTGGCCCTTGGCGGGAGGCCCCTGCTCCATGCGCAGCTCTCTGGTTTCCCCCCGCCTCATTCCCAGCTGCCCACACAGCACCTGGCAACAGGTGCTCAAGGAACAAAGTCATGAACAGAGGAACGAATTCATGAATGGGCAGACGGCTTCGATTCCCTGTCTGTCCTCCTGACTGCTGTTGTGGTAGGAACCCAGCATGCGTTGTGCAACCCCTCCATCCTGATTTCTGAAGCAGGACTGCATTCAGCACAGTGAGAAGACACCATCTGTGAACGAGGAAGCTGTGTCTCACTAGACACAGAATCTGTTGGTGCCTTTTCAGCTTCTAAAACTGAGAAATAAATGTGTGTTGTTTATAAGTTCTTGATTTATGTTATTTTGTTATAGCAGCCCAAACGGACAAGACACACCTAAAGCTGCCGCATAGTTCTTGGATCCTCTTTTTTTTTTTTTTTTTCTTTTCTCACTGTTTTTTCTCTTTGCATTTTAGTTTGGGAAGTTTCTATCAATCTGTCTTCAAGCTCACTGTTTTTTTCTCACTTGTGTGCAGTGTACAGACCATCAAAGATGTTCTTCATTTCAGGTACAAGTTTCTGATTTCTGGTATTTCTTTTTGACCCTTAGAATTTCAATCTCTCTGCTTACATTACCCAGCTGTTCTTGGATGTTGTCTACTTCTTCCAGTGGAGCCCCTACAAATTAATTACAGTTATTTTAAATTCTTTGTCATAGAATTCCAAAATCTGTGTTGTGTCTGATTCTGGTTCTGGTGCTTGATTTGTCTCCAGACTCTGCTTTTGACAAAAAGCAAAATGATTTTGCATTTTTTGTTGTTGTTGAAAGCTGGATGTGTTGAACTGGATAACAGGAACTGATACAAACAGGACTTTAATGTGAGCTTTCATGTTAATCTGGCTAGGATCATAATTATATACGTTGCTCACTGTAACTGTAGGTGCCAGAGGCTTTCAATTCTTCTAGTGCCCTTGTCTGGGTTTCTCCTCCTGAGTTTGGGCCTCTCTAAGTATTCTCCTGCACTAGAGCCTCTCTCTTGAAGCCCTTTCAGCTGTAACGTCCTCCTGTTATCCTAGAGTCCTGTTGGTATGGTGGCAAGCTGTGGGACGGAGGAAGCATCCTGTAACTTTGTGATTAAATCTTGGACTTTTAGGGAAGCTGTTTCTCTGGGATGTGACCTTTACATGTGGTTCTCAAAGTTGGAGGGGCTGGAGTGTGGGAACTCTCCTCTCCTGGCACCGGATAAGACTCTGGCAAAGTCTTCTGCCCTGGCCTGCAGACACTTTTTATGGAGAATGCTCTAGAAACACTTTATAAGGAGTACTCTTCTCCTCTCCCTGCCAGATCCTTGCTTGGATCATCACCCCAAGAATGCCGTGGGCTTCACGACGTGATGTTGACGGAAGTGGGGGGCCCCCAGAGACTGTGGTCTGGAGGAGTTCCTCATTGTCACACCAGCCATGCTCAGCCTTCCACAATTTGTCAAAATGACCGTGGAAGCACTCCTACCAACTATGGCTGCAGTGGTGTCTGCTGCATAAAGCTGACTGTCGGTCTCACTGCCTGGGTTCACCCGTTGCTTCAGGTTTCAGGGTAGCGGTTCCTCCCTGTGACCGCGGCTCCCTGGTGGGCTTAGTAAACTCTTCCATTTCCAGCTTGTTCAGTTTTCTCCTCTTGTAGGGACAGAAATGAGGGCATCCAGGCTTGTTACTGTCAGAGCTGGAACTGGAAGTGCCTCTGACAGGATTTTCCTAAGCATGAAATGAGGTTAATTCTCTGAAAACATTTTGGAACATGTGTACTAGAATGTGAAGTCAGTAATTATGTCATTACTCACTGATTTTTAATTAGAATTCAAAGAACTTATCAGTATCCACATCTTGACAGATTTTAAGGCGTAGCCCCCAATCCCCAACCCCAGCATGTGCCTCTTTCTGTTTCCTCTCAGCTGACCTGTCCAGAACACCTTTGGTCCACGGGTACCCACTTGGCATCAGGAGCCACAGCTGTGGGAAACCTGCAAAGCGGAGAACGCTCAGCCGGGCTGCTGGCCCTGAAAGCCCAGGGAGGCCATGTCCCCTCCAGGGAATGGGGGCCCCAGCTTGCTGTCCGGCCTGGCGCACGTGTGAACCTGAGCAAACTTCGTGGCTCCTCCCAGCAGAGCAGGAGCCCGGCCCAGCGGATGTCAGGACAGCAGCCCCCGACCCACGGGGCTTCTGAGACCTAAGTGGATGCCCAGGACCACGGGCAGTACTGAACCCAGCTGCCTTCAATAGGAGCACATTTCTGCTCACATCTGTCATCCAGACGTTTAACGGCCTTTCCGTCTCAAGTAAGCAATTTCCGCACATGGTGACCATAGCTTTTTCTGTTTGAGGTGCAACAGCAAAACCCATCAGATTCCTTCTGCTTCCTTCACAATCACGTGGGTGGAAGATCTGTTTTTAAACAAATAAATAAGAGAGAAAGCAGGAAACAGTGATCACAATAATGCATTGACCTTTGAAAAGGAGAGAACAAAACTGAGGCTACTAGAGGTGAGAAAGGGGGAGGGGTGGCTAGCGAGAAATGAGTAAAGGGCCACAAAAAATGATCCCATGGTGTAATGCTGAATGCACTAACTGTCATGATTTGAGCATCACATATTGCACACAGGTATTGATAGTCAATGCTGTACCCCACAGATACGTACAATCGTATTTATGAGAAATGATAAAATTGGAGAAGTTAAGCAAAAATTAGAGTTTTGGAGAACTTGTACCTGCCATTGAGAGATTGACAGGTCTCTGATATTTAAAAACTTTTCTGAAGAGATAGGTAGTGATATTGAAGAATGTGATTTTGATATCAGTAACATAACATGTTAATATTTGGAGATCTGCATACCTCAGTGAATTTAATAGCAGACAGAAAATTTTCACATAACCCATGCATGATGTCACAATACCATGCATGTGCAAAAGGCTTTATTCAAAGATAGACAAATGTTTGGCTTTTGTTTTAATCTAATAGAATGTGCACTTATTGTTGTCTGCTAGATCTCTAAGATTTCCTTCATTTTAAAAAAATTCCTTTCTTCCTCCATCCCAATTTTTTTTGTCTTCCTGGGTTATTTAATAAAGATCATTTTGGGGATCAAAAGTTCTTTCTTCTGCTTGCTCTAATCTGCTGCTTAAGCTATTGCTTGTGGGGTTATTTTATTTTATTGAATATGTCCTTCACTTCCAGGAGCTCTGCTGCATTGTTTTTTAAAGTATTAATTTATTTTTAAATTTCCTCCTTCATATTCTGGATACTTTTTCTCATTTCATTGCGTTGTCTAACTGAGTCTTATCTCTTTCAGTTTCCTTAAGATAGTTACTACAAATTCCTTTTTAGTCATTTCAAGGGTTTCCTGTTCTATAGGGTTTAGTACTTGAGAATTACTTTGTTTCTTTGCTAGTGTCACATTTTCTTTTTTCCCATATATTTAGTATCTTTACATTGATTTCTGGTCATCTGGTAGATCAGTTTCTTTTTGTATCACTCTGGAGTGGACTTTGAGGGGGAATTCTTCCTTCTCCTTTTCCAGGCTCCTCTAGTGACTCTACTTGTCTCAGTGCAGCTGAATATGCTGCAGGCCACCTGCACAGAGGTAGTGGCTGTTACTGTGGTGGCAAGCCATGCTTGCTGTGGTAGAAAGTGTGGTGCTGGCTGTTGTTGATGACTTCCACAGAAGTGTTGTTTGGCCTCCTGGGTCATGGTGGTGTTAGCTCCTGCTTTCTGTAAAGGCAGGCTGGAGGGCTACCTGGGGGTTTTACCTGCCTAAGCATGCCTAAACACAGAGGTACTGACTCAAGCCTTTTGTCCACGAACCCTTTTTAGTCACAAACACACACGAAAAGATTAGATAACACTTCTTGATTCATTTTATGAGAGCAGCATTACCGTGATATCAGAAGTAGACAAAAAATCACATGAAAATATAATATAAATGAAAAAAATTTTTTTTATCGGTAAGGGGATCGCAACCCTTGGCACCGTGTGGTCTGCACCACGCTCAGCCAGAGCGCACTGGACATCCCTATGTAGGATCCGAATCCACGGCCTTCGTGCTACTAGCACTGCACTCTCCCAAGTCAGCCACAGGGCCAGCCCTATAAATGGAAATTTCTGATAAATGCAGATATAGAAATCTGCAGTCAATACTAGCAAACTGAGTTCATCAACATGGAAAAATGATTATACACCATTACCAAATGGGATTATTTTACAGATGCAATTTCAACTTAACATCCAAATCAATTAATTCAATACAGAATATTAACAGGTTAAACAAAAATTGCAAGGATTCTCTCAACAGACACAGGAAAACTTTTTCCAAATCCAACACCCATTTATTATAAAACTGCTGGCAAACTAGGAGTAGAAGGGATCTTTCTATACCTGCTAAAGTGGACCTAGAAAAAATTTACAGCTAATGCTATACTTAATGGTGAAACCCTTGTGCTCTAAATTATCTCAAACTCGGAGAACAAAAGATGAATGTCCACTATTACCATTCTATTTAACATTGAATTAAAAATTTTGCCAGCAAAACTTACATAAGAATTATAAGCAAAATTCTGAAAATTGAAAAAGAAGTAGGACTGTCATTGATTGCAAATGACATAAATTTGGTTATAAAATATTTAAGACATTTGGGGCCAGCCCGTGGCTCACTTGGGAGAGTGTGGTGCTGATAACACCAAGGCCACGGCTCCGGATCCCTATATAGGGATGGCCGGGTAGCTCACTTGGGAGAGCGTAGTGCTGAGGACAAACAGCAAGTCAAGGGTTAAGATCCCCTTACCAGTCATCTTTAAAAAAAATAAAAAATATTTAAGAAATTTACTAAAACTCATTAAAACAAATGAGTTCAGCAAGAGCAAAAGATACAAGATCAACATAAAAAATCCAATTACTCATTATGTACTAGCAATGTGTAATCTTATAATAAAACTAAAAACAAAATACAAACAAAAAAATTTCAGTCATAATAGCATCAAAAGAAAGAAATATTCACGAAAACTTTCACAAAATAAGTGCAAGCCTTTTCACTAAATAAATGAAAAATAAAGCTGAAATATATGAAAGAAAAATCAAATAAATACAAATACACCCAGTGTTCAATGTTATATCATTGATGAAAACAGTCCTCAAATTCATCTAATACTTTAATGCAATCCTTTCAAACTCCCAATTGTATGTTTATAGAAATTAATAAGCTTATTCTGGAATTTACATGAAAATGAAAAAGAAACTAAATATTCCAAACGACCTTGCAAATAAAAATTAACTGAATCATACTTCCTAATAACAAATCTCACTTGACAGTTACACAAATCAAGAGAGTAGTACTAACATAATTACAGATTCTTGTGAACTAATAAAATAGATTGGAAATTCTAGTTAAAAACACTTTCATTTACGGTAAATTGATTTTGACAAAGGTTCCAAAGAATTTCAATGAGGAAAGAACAGGGTTTTTTTTTCAACAGTGGTGCTGGGAAAATTACATACCTACCAGAAAATGTACGAAGTACGACCCATAACTCAAATCATAACACAAAAAATTTATGAAAATGGATCGTACACCATTTACCTCATAAGACACATACACAGTTTATCTCATAACAGATAAAACTATAAAATGCTTAGAGAAATATTGGAGGAAAATTTTGTAGTCTTGAATTGTGTAGCGATTTTTTAGATATCACATCAATAGCACAATAAAGAAAAAATGTTGAATTGTACATTCTCAAATATATAAAATGTTTTTATTTCAACAACACCATGAAGAAAGAAAAGAGAAAAGACATTGGGAGAAAATATTTCAAATTATATGTGTCTGAGTAGGACTAGTATCCAGAATATATATAGATATCTTACTAGTCAACAATAAAACAGACAACTGACCTACTTTAAAATGTGCAAAGGATTTGAATTATAACAAATTCTACAAAGATGTTATATAGATTGTCAATAAATGTGAAAACTTGCACAATATCATTAGTTATTACAGAAATGCAAACCAAAACCAAAATGAGATCATAATTAACACCCACTACAAAGGCTATAACAGAATAACAAGGGTTGGCAAAAATGTGAAGAATACGGAAGCCTCTACATTGCAGGTGGGAGTGTAAAATAGTGCAAAACAATTGTAAATTTGTTTATCAATTGTAAACAAAGTGTAACAAAAATTTAGCAGTTTCTAAAATGTTATATATAGTCTCAGCATGATACAGAAATTTTACTCCCAAATATGTACCCAAAAGAACTGAAATCCTATTGCTACATGCAGACTCTTTTACAAGAGCCACAGTAAATATAACCAGAATTAAATTTTAAGAGAAAAATGTAAATCACATGTAAGATAAACTTTAAAAGACTCCAAAAGATTCAAATAAAGTTAAAATTGTTTAAATAAAGTAGTGCAACATTCTAAAGATGCCATCTTTAACACAATTTTACTTAACGCAATGCACGAAAAGCTTAAAGGTAAATGACTCAAAATGTATGAAAAGATAAAAAACATTGGAACTTACATTATACCTACAGAAAGATATCAATTCTCACTTATGAGATTATCAAAAATTTTTTGATTATCAGTAATATTGTCGAGGAATAGGTACTGTGGTACGTTTCTGCTAAAAAACCAAAATGATATAATCATTATGTGTTGTGTGTGTGTGTTGTGTGTGTGTGTGTGTGTGCAAAACACTTAGGCATTATCCTAGGATACAAGAATTCCACTCTAGGAATCTACCCTATGATTAGAACTTACAGACAGCTAATTTAATTGGTCAGGACGACAAGAAAGGGATGGAGTAATTTATTGAAATTCTTTAGGTAGCTTTGAAAGCAGCCTTTGGTTTTCAATGACTGGCCCTGTGCTCAGTCACCCTCCTTACACTGCACCACTTGGAGGTGGTCCTCACCCTGGGTTGAGGTGACAGCTTCCATAGCCAGGGCCAGTCACTTATTGCAGCAGGTCCCCATCCTGGCGGATGTCCAACCCCACCGTGACATCATCAGGTGCCCACGGCACCCTCAGATGCAGGAACTGCACAACCCTTCTGGGAGCAAGTGGACCCCCTGATTTGTCACTCATGTGTCTCGACACTCTGCCTCTCATATCTACATGGACACCAGAGAAACAATTGGCAAAGAACAACCAACCAGTGGCCATTGAGAGAGGTACTGGGCCCATCTGCCATTGGCTCTGTCAAGCATGCCAGAATTGCCTCATTTGCATATGCTCACAGTCCTCATCCAATCACACATCACCTACTTGGGAAGCTTCCAACTCCAGGCCTATAAATACCCCACCCCACCTCCTTTGTGCTGCCTCTCTGGCCCTCGATGGCAAGCAACAGTGTGGTCATCATTCCAGATCCCACCTTCAAGAGGACATCATTCCCAAGAAAAGTTGTAAGAAGCCACCACCAAGAGTCAGAAGAAGAAAGGCAGGAGGCACAGGAATCTCCACCGAGAGAGCTGCTCCACCTAACTCTACCAGGTACTGAAGCAGATGCACCCCAAACCAGCATCTTCTGCAAGGTCTTGGGCATCATGACCTATGTCAGCAACATCTTGGGCACATCACTTGGGTGACCCCCAGCCTGGTACCCAACAACAAGCGCTGGACCATCACGTCCAGCGTGCTGCAGATGGCTGTGCCCCTGGTGTTGCAGGAGAGATGGCCAAGCACCTGCGCCTGAGGGCATCACCACAGCACCAGCACCAAGTGAGGATGTCCTGGCCCCCCTAAATTAGTTCAGAACAACATAGTCACACTTTTAAAATTTAAGTTTGTAGTCACTTCATTATATTTATTTTAGAATTCATTAAAATTATAATGTCATAAAGCAATAGGGTATTATCAATATTTTATATTAATCACATTTAAGAAGATGACTGTCAAGGTCTTTTTCTTCTATTATTCCATAGTAGTTATTAGATAAAATTTTTTCTGGCTACTAAATATGTATCTGAAGATGTCACTTTATGTCATTCACCAAATATGTGGAGAGTTAAAAACCACCATACATAAATGGCAGCTATTAATATTTGGCATAATTTCAAATACCTTCTTAAAATAAATTTAGGCTTATTATTTTATGTTTTCCAAATAAAAAAAAACTTAAAAAGTTTTCCATGTATTAGTTTGGTTGAGATAGTTAATGATGAAAAATCATATTTTGTCAAATTTAAAAGAATAGCATCATCTTATTATATTTTAAAAATCATCTAAATTGTTTCCCTTCTGTTTCCTCCAAAAGTTACAATTTGTTGCTTGCTAATTAAAGCATATAGACACGAATGTGACAAGCACACGAAAATTTTATTTTTGAAAGCCACGAGAACATGTTTGAATTCCATATTTTTGAAAATGTAAGATAGAATGGAATCAGAATAGTTTGAAAACAGAAAGAAAAAAATACGATGATAATAGTTCCTGTCCGTCTGTGAAGCTGAGGACATCAAGCCCTTGTGGCAAAACAGTGGAAGCTTCTGTCTCTGAACATTAGAACATGTTATGTTTTCTAGAGAAATAATAATAATGATAATGTTAAAAGTTGAAAGTTCATGTACATATTTAGGGAGAACTATCTCCAATGGGAGGGAACTTGATTATTCCTAATCAGTGTATGTGGAAAACAAAGAATAAATTTCTCCAAATTCTAATTTCCAAACTGGAGATATCTCTACATACCAGTGCATCCAGATTTGATGTGACTCATCTTATTACTATGATAAATGGTGCTTGTGGTAAAAAATAAAACATGCAGCCTTTACAAAAAAGAGTGCTATACTTTTTTGGTATCCTCTTGGTTGTGGTGGTTGGAAAAACACACAGGAAACAGAACGTTTAGTTGTTTATTCATTTTTAGACTTTTTGATCAAACCCTTCCAGTGTTTCACTCTATGCTACTTCTGCAGTGACACTTTCTTTGCCTATGCCTTTCCCTAGGAGAGCTGAGAAGTAAATGTCATGAAACCAGCAATACCCTTATCAGCAAGCACTGTGCATGCAGCTGCAGCACACGCTAAATTCACATGCTAAAGAAAAATACGCTACAAGTAATCCAGCAACATCAGAGGTGTGTGGTGCTTATCATATTTATTTATTTGGCATTTTCATGTTTTATAAAGGTTTTTCTCATGAAACTAATTTTCTTGGGAAAGGGGTATTCTTTTCCTGAAATTGCCACCCATGTCTCTCAGGTTACCAATTATTGCCACTAAATTAGTCAACCCTCCCTCACCTATTGTCATCTGCAATTCTCATAATCTTTTTTATGCAGCTGATGTCCAGCTATAGGCTGTAAAATGCTGCTAATAGAATGTGGTATAATTCATGAGGAAAATGACACTTTTGATTAATATAAAAATAAAATAAAACAAAATATTATTTTATCATATAGGTTACATACTTAAATCTAAATCAAACAGCAAAAATATCACTGTACAAATGATATTATTAGAAATAAAATAATTCAGAACTAAATAGATATTACTATAAAGATGTGGAAATAGACTTTGCCAAATATCATTACTTTGAAAAACGTATTTCTCTTATACAGAATAGCCCTTGATTTCTTATAAAGAGCTTCTTCATTTCATCATAGTCCTGCTTTTTATTTATGACACCTGATTTAAGCCCAAACACATTATAAATTTTTTCTTCCTGGTAGATATAATGTTGTTATTTTCCTCAACATTATCCATGATTGTTCATATATGTAGGGATTTAAAATATTAATAATTGCCTAAGGTAAAACTCTGTGTAATGACAATGAACTTGTCCTGTATGCTCTGTCTTTTGTGAGTGCTCAGGTCTTCATCCTCAGTTTGTGGAGTCCATAGTCATCACTTCTTAACAGTGAGAGGAAAAATGTGCTTTTAAATTTTAAATATTTTAATGGATCAGAAAGGTCTCAAGTTTTCTTTGCACATTGACTAACCTATAGATGGTCTCAATGATCTCTTTTTCAGTATTTACTATGTGCCAGGCTTTATTTGGTTTTTTTCTTTTTTTATTGGTTATGAATATTCATGAGATGCAAAGCTGATTGTCACCTCTCATGCCCATGATGGGAGGGCCAGGTTCATAATGGCAGCATACCCACTGCCCCAAATTGCATTTCTACCCCCTGTACCCAACCCAATTATACCCAACCTCCCTCCCCCTCCCCTTTTCCCCCTCACACCACTTTGTAGCCCAGGGAATGTTTTCTCCCTCTGCAAGTCCAAAGCACTACTTTGGTCTTTCTTTCCTTCCTTCTTTCTCTCTTAGCTCCCACATATGAGTGAGTACATGTGGTATTTATCCCTCTGTGTTTTGCTTATGTCACTCAACATGAGTTTTTCCAGGCTCATCCACACTGTTGCAAATGGGAGTATTTCATTCTTTTTTACAGCAGAGCAATATCCCATGATGTATATATGCTACAATTTTTTTTATCCAGTCATTCATTGATAGACATTTGGGTTGGTTCCATGTGTTGGCAATTATAAACAAAGCTGTGATGAAAATGGGAGTGCAGGTATTCCTTTGACATGATGATTTCCATTCCTCTGGGTATATACCCAGAAGTGGGATTGCTGGATCATATGGAAGATCTATCTGTAGTTGTTTGAAAAAAACTCCATACTGTTTTCCATAGTGGTTGTACTAATTTACAGTCCCACCAATAGTGTAGGAGTGTTCCCTTTTCTCCACACCCTCACCAGCATTTGTTCTTCACCATCTTTTTGATTATAGCCAGTCTAACTGAGGTGAGATGGTATCTCAATGTAGTTTTAATTTGCATTTCCCTGATGACTAGTGATGTTGAGCATTTTTTCATGTACCTGTTGGCCATTTGTATGTCCTCATTTAAAAAATGTCTATTCAGCTCCTTTGCCCATTTTTTAAATTGGGTTATTTGGTATTTACTGTATAACTATTTGAGTTCCTTGTATATTATGGATATTAATCCCTTGTCAGATACATAGTTAGCAAAAATTTTCTCCCACTCTGTAGGTTTTTGTTTCACTCTGTTGATTGTTTCCTTTGCTGTGCAGATGTTTTTAGTTTAGTATAGTCCCATTTGTTTATTTTTGCTTGTGCTTTCAGGCTCATGTTCATAATATATGTGCCCAGATTTAGTTGCTGAAGTGTTTCACCTATATTTTCCCTTAGTAATTTTACAGTTTCAGGCCTTATTCATTTTGAGTTAATTTTAGTGTATGCTGAGAGATGCATATCTAGTTTCACTCTTCTGCATATGGATATACAGTTTTCCCAGCACCACTTGTCAAAGAGGCAGTCTTTTCCCCAATGTAGATTTTTGTTGCCTTTGTCCAATATCACTTGGCTGTAAGCCTGAGGGGTGATTTCTGGATTCTCAGTTCTACTCCACTGGTCTGAATGTCTGTTTGAAAACTAATACCATGCTGTTTTGTTTACAACAGCTTTGTAGTATAATTTGAAGTCAGGTAGTGTTATGCCTCCGGCTTTATTTATTTTTTTCTCAGGATTGCTTTAGCTATTTGGGGTCTTTTGTTGTTCCGTATGAAGGGTAAGATTGTTTTTTCCATTTCTGTGAAGAATGTTATTGGTATTTTGATAGGGATTGCATTGAATCTGAAGATTGCTTTGGGTTGTATAGACATCTTCACAATGTTAATTCTTCCAATCCAAGGACATGGAATATCTTTTCATTTTTTTGTATCTACTTTAATTTCTTTCAGAAGTGGTTTGTAGTTCTTTCACCTCCTTGGTTAAATAGATGCCTAGGTATTTTATTTGTTTGTGACAATTGTAAATGGGCTTACTTTCTTTGTTCCTCTTTCTGTTAGTTCATTATTTGAGTATATAAATGCAACTAAATTTTGGGCATTTATTTTGTATCCTGCAACATCGCTGAAGTCATTAAAGAGCTCTAGGAGTTTTTTGATAGAGTCTTTAGGTTTTTGTATATATAGTATCATGTCATCTGCAAATAGAGACAGTTTGACTTCATCTTTTCCAATCTGGATTCCCTTTATTTCTTTCTCTTGCCTGATTGTTCTGTCTATTACCTCCAGTACTATTTTAAACAGAAGTGGTGAGAGTGGGCATCCTTGTCTTGTTCCTGTTCTTAAGGGAAAGGTCCTCAGTTTTTCCCCATTCAGAATGATACCGGTGGTGGGCTTGTCATAAATGGCTTTTATTGTGTTGAGATACTTTTCTTTTCTACCTAATTTGTTGAGAGTCTTTATCATGAAGCGATGTTGAATTTTCTCAAGTGGCTTTTCAGCATCTATTGAGATAATCATATGTTCTTTGTCCTTGAGTTTGTGGATGTGATGTATCACGTTTGTTGACTTTAATGTGCTGAACCATCCTTGCATGCCTGGGATGAATCCCACTTAATCATAGTGTATATATTTTTTTAATGTGTTGCTGTATTCTGATTGCTAATATTTTGTTCTAGATATTTGCTTCGGTGTTCTTCAAGGACATTGGCCTGTAATTTTCTTTTTTTTACTGTGTCTTTAACTGTTTTTGGTATCAGAGTTATGTTGGCCTTGTGGAATGAGTTTGGGAGAGTAGCTTCTGTTTTAATTGTTTGGAATAGTTTAAGGAGAATTGGCATTAACTTCTCTTTAAAAGTTTGATAGAATTCAGCTGTTAAGCCATCTGGACCCGGACTTTTCCCCATTGGAAGATTGCTAATTACTTCTTCAATCTTATTGCTTATTATTGGTCTGTTCAGGTTTTCTCTCTCTTCTTGGTTCAGTCTTGGTCATTTGTATGTGTCAGGAAACTTATCCATACCCTCCAGATTTTCACATTTGTTGTCATACAGTTGTTTATAATAGTCTGTAATGATTGTTTGTATTTCTGTAGTATTGGTTGTTATGGCTCCCTTTTCATTTCTGATTTCTGTAATTCAGGTCTTCTGTCTTCTTTTTCTGTTAAGCTAGCTAACGGTTTGTCTATTTCATTTATCTTCTTGAAAAACCAACTTTTTGTTTTGTTGATCTTTATTGTTTTGGGGGGTCTTTATCTCATTGAGTTCTGCTCTGTTCTTAATTTCTTTCCATCTGCTACCTTTAGGTTTGGATTGTTGTTGTTTTTCAAGTTCTTTGAGGTGTAGTGTTAGGTCATCTATTTGAAGTCTTTCTGTTCTTTTGATGTAAACATTTATTGCAATAAATTTGCCTCTTAGTACTGCTTTTGCAGTATCCCACAGGTTTTGGTATGATGTATCTTTATTTTCATTAGTTTCTAGAAATGTTTTTGATTTCCTTTTAATTTCTTTTTGGACCCATTGGTTAATCAGGAGCCTATTATTTAGTTTCCATGTATTTGTACATTTTCCAGAGTTTTGCTTGTTATTAATTTCCAATTTTTGTCTATTGTGGTCTGAAAAGATATTTGGAATGATTTCAATATTTTTAAGATTGCTTAAACTAGATTTGTGACCTAATATATGTTCTATCCCAGAGAATGTTCCATGAGCTGATGAAAAGAAAGTATATTCTTTAGTTCCTGGGTGAAATGTTCTGTATATATTTGCGAGGCCAGTTGGTCTAAGGTGTAGATTAAATCCTGTGTCTCTTTGTTGACTTGTTGCCTGGAAGATCTATACCATACTGAGAGAGGGGTGTTAAGATGACTCACTATTAATGTATTAGGGCCTATTTCTTTCTTTAGGTGTAAGAATGTGTGCTTTATATATCCAGGTGCTCCAGTATTGGGTGCATACATATTTATGATTGATGATTTCCATTCCTCTGATTATATTCCCAGCAGTGGCATAGCTGGATCATATGGTAGATCTATCTGCAATTGTTTGAGGAACCTCCATACCATTTTCCATAGAGGCTACACACCATTTTGCAGTCCCACAAACAGTTTAAGAGAGTTCCTTTTTCTCCACAACCGCGCCAGCATTTATCATTCTCAGTCTTTTGGATATTAGAACCAAACAGGGGTGAGCTGGTATCTCAGTGTGGTTTTGATTGGCATTTCCCGAATGCTGAGTGATGTTGAGCATTTTTTCATGTGTCTGTTGGCCATTTGTATATCTTCCTTTGAGAAATGTCTATTTAGCTCTTTTGCCCATTTTTTAATTGGGTTATTTGGGGGGTTTTGTTGTTGTTGTTGTAAAGTTGTTTCAGTTCCTTGTATATTCTGGATATTAATGCTTTGCCAGATGTATATTTTGCAAATATTTTCTCCCACTCTCTTGGCTGTCTTTTTTTTTTTTTTTTTTTTTTTTGTCGTTTTTTCGTGACTGGCACTCAGCCAGTGAGTGCACTGGTCAGTCCTATATAGGATCCGAACCCGCGGCGGGAGCGTTGCCGCGCTCCCAGCGCAGCACTCTACCAAGTGCGCCAAGGGCTCGGCCCTCTTGGCTGTCTTTTAACTCTG
The DNA here is from genome assembly GCF_027409185.1 of Cynocephalus volans. NCBI lineage: Eukaryota > Metazoa > Chordata > Mammalia > Dermoptera > Cynocephalidae > Cynocephalus > Cynocephalus volans. Next base: position 42,737,767 of record NC_084463.1, on the reverse strand, counting down.
TTAATTGTTTCTTTTGCTGTGAAGAAACTTTTTAGTTTTATATAATCCCATTTGTTCATTTTTCCTTTGGTTGCCCATGCTTTTGGGGTTATATTCATGAAGTCTGTGCCCAGTCCACTTCCTGGAGTGTTTCTCCTATGTTGTCTTTACAAAGTTTTATTGTTTCAGGGTGTATATTTAATTCTTTAAACCATTTTGAGTTGATTTTGGTATATGGTGAGAGGTATGGGTCTAGTTTCATTCTCCTGCATATGGATATCCAGTTATCCCAGCATCATTTGCTGAAGAGGCAGTCTCTTCTCCAATGTATAGGCTTGGTGCCTGTGTCAATGATCAGATTGCTGTAAGTGAGTGGGTTGATTTCTGGATTCTCTATACTATTCTATTGATGAGTATTTCTATTTTTATGCCAGTACCATGCTGTTTTGGTTATTATAGCTTTGTAGTATAGTTTAAAGTCAGGTACTGTTGTGCCTCCAGCTTTATGTTTTTGGCTCAGAATTGCATTAGCTATGTGTGGTCTTTTGTTACTCCATATAAATTTCTGGATAGTTGTATCCATTTCTGAGAAAAATGTCATTGGAATTTTGATGGGGATTGCATTGAATTTGTATATCACTTTGGGTAGTATGGACATTTTCGCTATGTTGATTCTTCCAATCCAAGAGCATGGGGTATCTTTCCATCTTCATGTATCTTCTTTAATTTCTCTCAACAGTGGTTTGTAGTTCTCATTATGGAGATTTTTCACATTCTTGGTTAACTCTATTCGTAAGTATTTTATTCTTTTGGTGGCTATTGTAAATGGGCAAGCTTTCTTGATTTCTCTTTCTGAGTGTTCACTACTGGAGAATAGAAATGCTACTGATTTTTGTGTGTTGATTTTGTATCCTGCTACTTTGCTGAAATCATTTATCAACTCCAAGAGTTTTTATGTAGAGGCTTTAGGCTATTCGATATATAGGACATGTCATACATGTCATCTGCAAACATGGACAGTTTGACTTCATCTTTTCCAATCTATGTGCTTTTTATTTCCTTCTCTTCTCTGATTGCTCTGTGTAGCACTTCCAACACTATGTTGAATAGGAGTGGTGAGAGTGGGCAACCTTGTCTAGTTCCTGTTCTTAAAGGGAAAACTTTCAGCTTCTGCCCATTAAGGATGATATCTATACATAACAAATATTAGATAAGAAAAAGGTGATATTACAACTGATACATCAGAGATACAAGAAATCATTAGAGACTACTATAAACAACTATATACCAACAAATTTGAAAATCTGGAGGAAATGGATAAATTTCTGGACACACACAAACTACTAAAAGTGAGCCAAGGGCCGAGCCCGTGGCGCACTTGGTAGAGTGCGGCGCTGGGAGCGCTGCGACGCTTCCGCCGCGGGTTCGGATCCTATATAGGACTGGCCGGTGCACTCACTGGCTGAGTGCCGGTCACGAAAAGGACAAAAAAAAAAAAAAATTTAAAAAAAATAAAAATAAAAATAAAAATTTAAAAGTGAGCCAAGATGATGTAGAAAACTGAACAGACCAATAACTATAAAAGAGATTGAAGCTGTTATCAGAAGGCTCCCAACAAAGAAAAGCCCAGGACCAGATGGGTTCACAGCAGAATTCTACCAAACATTCAAAGAGGAATTGACACCAATTCTTCACAAACTATTCCAAAAGATTCAAACAGAGGCAATTCTCCCAAACTCATTCTATGAAGCAAACATCACCCCGATACCAAAACCAGGTAAATATACAACAACAACAAAAAACTAGAAGCCAATATCCTTGATGAATTTAGATGCAAAAATCCTCAATAAAATACAAGCTAACAGAATACAGCAACACATATGCAAAATTATACATGATTATCAACTGGGATTGATCCCAGGGATGCAAGGTTGGTTCAACATATGCAAATCAATAAATGTGATACACCGTATCAATAAAGTAAAACACAAGGACCATATGCTCATCTCTATAGATGCTGAAAAAGCATTTAACAAAATTTAACACTCGTTCATGACAAAGGCTCTCTACAAGTTAAACATATTTCTATTGAAGTACTAATTTAGTGCCACCAATATATAAGAAGAAAATAGCACTTTTTAAGATCAATATAATGGGGTAAAATGAATAAAAATAATTTTGTGTATAAGCATTTTGCCCACCAAAGGAATTATCTCTTAGCATCTAGATACATAGATACACAGATAGACAGACAGACATATTGAAGGGGAATGCTTGTGCTCTGTATTCTACATACTAAGGCTTCAATGTAAAATTTTTACATAAACTGTGATAATGCTCAATATTTTTTTTGGAAAAATATTCCAAAGTGAATAGAGACAGTACAGAAGTGGTTCAGTAAAGTTTCATGAAAATAGCACTTATTAATTAAATGATCAAAAAGTAAGTGGATTAACAAATTAGCAAATGAAAACTAAAATTATTTGTGTTCATAAACTGCATCTGTAACCAAATTTTTTAAATCAAAAAAAGGAAATGGATAGCAGCCCTTCAGAGTTGTCATTTTTAAAGGTATTACCCAGGCTTTATTACCAAAGATGATTCCTCTTTTGTTCCTTACACAAGTAATTAAAATAGAAAGATTAAACAAGAGAACTCAGAAAGAGATTAGTTTTTCCTCCACCACCTGTGAGCTGGTGATAATGATGTCTGTTTAGTGACTTTATGAAATTACTTCCCATGCAAGTTTCACCAAGTTCTGGTCCTTCTACCTCTAAAGGAAGTCACATACCTGTTTGCTCATTTGGAATTCTGAACAATGATGATCCCCAAGGCCTTGCATTATGTGACAAGTAGATCTATATTGATATTTTTTTCTACTAGGATATAGTTCTCTTTGAGTTTCTTTCTTTCTTATTCTCTAGGATCAAGGTGAGGATGAGCCTCAGAGACTTGGTTTCTATAAAGGAAAGTTGTTGGAGGCCTATGGGTTTGCTGCCTGTTCAAAATAGTCTGGATACATCCTCTTCTAATAACAATAGCAGGCTATCTAAATCTACTCACAAGTATATCAGGTAAACAACTAAATACATCCTTGTTGTGAACATGAACAGCACATGCATTTAAAATGATTGCCTTAGGCTTCTGGCCAAGATGGTGGAATAGACCATCCCCAGTGTCATTCTCTCCCACAAATGAACCAATTTAAAACTATTAAAAAGCAACAACAGCCAGGCTGGGACTGCTAGAGCTCAGGGGAAGAGTAGGAGAGACCTATAGAGTGCAGGAAGGTGGGAGAAGCCACAATAAGAGAAAGAAAAAACCACTCCCAACATTTCATGCCATGGCTGCTTTAAGGCTGGAGCTGCTGAGCACATGGAGCAGAAGCAGCAAAAAGCAGCGGCTGTGCCCTTCAGATGAAGTTGCTTGGAAGCGGCAGGGGAGAAGAGGGCCTTGGTGGCCCCCAGGCCAGCAGTACCTCCAAGAGTGTTCCCATGGACCCACATAGGAGCCAGAAGCCACAACAAATGAGAAGACAGAGCCACTCAGAGGCCAGTGAGTCATCGCAAGGGACCAGAGCATGGCCCGTCCCATGTGAAGTGTTTGGAGCACAGGCAGTGGGGAGATGGGCCCACTGGGAGAACACTGGGGCACAGCAAGGACAGCTGATCTGCCCCCCAATCAGTGCAGGACCACTCAGAGGAGACTGGTCAGAAATATAGAATTACAAGGGGTGCAGTTTGATGAGAAGACTCAGGCCCAGACCAGTGTTTCTACACAATCCAGGTGCATCAGATTTCACCAGATCTGGAAGTACCTATAAAGTCAACTATTAAAACCTGAGCTGCACAAAAAGCCTTCCCTAGGGAACCAGCAGCAAAGTAGCAATTTAGTTCAACTACACAGCTCAAGTTCTGGTCCCCAGAGGAAGTTCCCCCATTTTAGAAGTAAGCAAAGGACAACAAATTAGTTACAGTGCAGAGTTTAAGTGGTGGGAACAGCAAATAATCCAACACAGAACTGAAAGAAAAAACGAAGTTTCTGTCATAACCAGAGACAAAATTTGATAACCAGTAAAGTTCTCATTTCACCAAAGAACACCTGTAACACCTAGAAGGATCAGAAGTCCCCTGGGCTAACAAGCCAGGAAGGGGGAAGAGCGAGAGACCTCAGCCATGCCCCCCCACACCCACTACCAGTCCTGAGGATGGGGACCGATGGCCTAGGCCACATACCCCTGACGAGTGCAACCATGCCAGCGACGACCACCAAACTGCTGCAGGAGGTGCCCCAACCTCACCCAAGCCAGGGCAGCTAGGGGCTGAGGGCCTTGTCCACGCCCCCCCACATGAGCAACCAGTGCAGTGACAACCACCAAGCCACTGCAGGAGGCACACCGGGCTCTCGCGAGCCGGAGTGGTAGGGGACTGAGGGTCTCGACCACACCCCCTCATGCTCAACCAGCCCAGTGATGACCAGCAAGCTTCAGCAAGAAGGGCCATAGTTTCCTGAGCTGGAGTGGTGGGGGGAGAGGGCTATTGCCACACCCTCTTGACATGTGCACCCAGCCCGGCAATAACCAAGCCACTGCTGGAAGCCCCCCAGTCTCTCCTGTGGGAACGTGGAGGATGCCGCAGGCCTCAATCCCACCCCTCTTCCCTCCTCTTTCCTCCTCCCTCTACCCCATTTCCTTCCCCTTTTCCCTCTCCCTCACCCTCCCAGCTGCTCTGCAACAACATCATAGATAGAATGTAAAAAAATAATATTAATGAAATTTTAAAAAAACTTTTTTTTAAATAAAAAAATAATATGACTGCCTTGAAGCAGAAAATTGTGAAATCCAAAAATGTCACCTCCTATCTGTGGGATCCTCCTAGCTTACAATACCCCTCCTTGGCCCAATAAAATTTTATATTGATATTTTGTATTTATAATCACCCAAGAAGTGCTTATAGTCATAAAGACTGTATGGTCACTGAAATCAAAGGAGCAATTTGGACTCAAAAAAATGTTATGTCTCTGTGTCCATAAGGCACAGACATAGGACTCTTTTCAATTGAATAACTAGATTATAGGAAATGACCCCAAAGCACCAGATATTAACTCAGGCCCTCTCTCCACCACCCAAGCTAAGAAGATGCAGCAATGTGAGGAGATTCAGGAATACAGAGGCAAGAGTACCTGTCAGGAAAAAAACAAAACAAACAAACAAACAAAAACCTCCACCTCTTGAAGAGAGTATTCTACTTAAAATCCATCACAATTAAATTCAGCATTTAAATCATTTCTTGCATCATGAGACTTCACTGTGTTGGGGGGAGAAGTCAGATGTTGTATTACAATGTGGTTCAGGGTAAGATGACCCTCTATTATTATGAAAGAATGAGTGTCATGTTATTCTGGCTACACTTTTTGTGAGAATTATTTACTGTGAGCTTGGAACAATTCTGATAATGAGACAATAGCAAAAGAGTAATTTTCTCAAGACAGTCAATTTTCCCAGGAAGTAAGAAGGCGGCTGGCTCTGGATCCGTATTGGCTTTTCAAGGCTGTTAAAAGTCTTTTCAAAGGAGCTTAAAGTGCTTGAACCTCTCCTGCCACAATTAAGGCTCAGTGCTATGTTGTTTTCACTGTTGTTGTTTCCTTTGGTTGCAACCAAAGTGTCAGGCCAATCTGTTTGTTCCAAGGAGACTATTCATCTCAACTGAATATAAGAAAACCAATGACAGGGGTATTATTCAAACTGCCATCAAGGGCCCTTATCTCCCTGGAACCAAGGCTGCAGGTAAAAACAAAGCCCAGGATGGGATCCTGGCCCAGAAGACTCTCAGGGATCGCACTTGGCGAATGCTACATGCTGTTGTCCAAGAATCTCGGTTGTTCTGAAGTCATTGTATGCAACGCTAAATGTCCTCAGCCACGTCCACCAATATTTAACTCAGGACTCAAAGGATAAGCGAGTACATATTTTGAAGGCTGTCATTAAACAGCTAGTCTGAGGTAGGAACTATAGCATCAGTATCTGCCATACTGAGGTCAATCAACCATGTGAATTTATGAAGCTGGATTCAATGCTCCTAATGCAACTTCCAGCTTTATGATCCTGTGATTCACATGCTAAAATTAAAAATAAAGAGAGAAGATTCCGGAAAAAGGAAGGGGGACAGAAACAAAGAAGCCCAGGGCAGGGGGTGGGGAGGGTAGGAAATAGGCACATGGTAGGGATCAGAAGAGCAAGCATCACACAACATACAGAATAGGCAGAGATAACAGGAGGGATGGATTCCAAAGATTTGCCAATGGTCTTCCCTTAAGTCCTCAGGTCAGCGTAGAAGGGGACGTAAAGTAAACTAAACTACTCATTGCTATTGAACCCAGGAGAAAATCAATAGCAGCTTCAAGAGTTCGTGCAGTTTCACCATAGCAGCCCCATTAGAATCCTCTGCATTTCTTTGCTTAAGCCTCATATGCTCCGTAGAGAAAACACTGACTCAGAAGAAGGAAGTTTATAAATTCTGGGCCATATTTCATTGAGTGCTGTTATCCCATAAAATAGAAGTAGAGAATACAGACATGGAGCTTTGCATCCAGAGCATATGTAGAAAGTGCACGTGAAACTCTAGTGTCACAAACTTCTTTCTTTTCACATCACTCCCATCACAAAAAATAAGAATTGATAATGCTGTTTGTTATCTGAGTACAAAGTTTTAATTTTATATTCTAAAAGCATAATAATGAACCAAATGAAAGAAAAACTAACAAATCAACAGGTGAGTAAAATTCATAACAGGACAAACTTATCAGAAAAATAAAGCAATTTAAGACCAGAATAATGATGCTGAAAATGAGACTGATATCCTCATGGTTACATCATCAGTCTGTATAAAAGCAATCAATGGTACATGTAACTTAGAGAAAAATATGAAACTTATTGGTAGATAATTGATTAGTAATTTCCTTTAGGTGAAAAGAAGACACTTGGTAATTAATTTAAAAAGGGAATGAAAGAGAGAAAACTCAATCCTGTGACAACTTTTATTATATCATTTTCATCAGTGAAAGAATCTCAGTGCAGCGCAGAAGAGGAGGTCGGCAGCCTTCACGCACCTGCTTCTCCGTGAGAACGACTCTCCCCAGTCACTGATCTTCTAGACCTTTCATGGTGACAGTGAAGTCAATGATGGAGGTATGGGCACTCACTTCAGGGGTGTAGGCTGGACTGGGCAGTTTGGTGGTGATGTAGAGCATGAAGCCACTCGGAACATCTACTTCCTTTTCACCAACTTTCACCTTTTTTATAAAAAGGAAGTAAAAATGATAAAACAGAGATACATCTTACCGTGACCTTTCTGCATAGAATCAAATATTGCTTTAAGCAATTACGGAACTGTCATTTGTATGCTAAAAAAATGGTCATTAGGCATTCACAGGGTTTCAAACCACAAAACTGCAGGAATGAAGGAAGAAAGGAACTTCATAAATATAAAATTTAGTTCCAAAATGTTGTGATCATACCACAGAAGCAAGATGGATCCCTCACCCAAACTTTGGTTCAGAGATCGAGACAGATGATGCCACACGTACCCAAAAGGGTAAGAAAAGGCTTATTACTTGCGTAATGAGATTTTCTGGGGAGATCAGCGCTGGCTCCCAAGCAGGACCCAAAAATGGCTTGAAAGAGCATGGAGGGGCAGCTGCTTTAGGGTTTCATGGTGGTTAGGGGCTGGGGCTGGGATGAGTGTTCCCACACCTGGGTGTGGACAGGGACTTCTGTGGTTTGGATTTCTGACCAGTGCCAAAGGAGAGTGCCCAGGTTTCCTTATCAGCTTGCAGATGTGGAGCAGAAGGGGAGAGGGGTGTGGAGGGGTCAAAATCTGTCAAGAGTTGTGTTAGTCTGTTTCTGAAGCCATAACAAAATACCCAAATGGGGTAATTTGCAAGAAAATCAAATTTATTGCTTACAGTTTCAGAGGCTGGGAAGTCCAAAATCCAGGGAACACATCTGGTGAAGGCCTTGGTGGTGACAGTAACACAGGGGTCTCACGTGGCAGAATGGCAGAGCAGAGAGAGAGACTCTCACGTGCTCTCCTTTTAAAGCCCACAGAACCACACCTGAGACCACCATTATTAGGGCATGGTCCTCAGAATCTAATCACCTCTTCAAGGCTTCACCTTTCAATTACCATAATAGGATTTCCCACCCTAAACAATTACAGTGGGTATTAAGCTTCAATGACTTTGGGGAACCATTCAATCCACTGCGAGTCAAACATCAAAATGGAGACACACTCTCCATTACAAAGGTCAAGTAGATATTCCTAAAAGGATTGCTCTTGAACACTTTAATCCCAACTCAGGAAGTGTAGAAGAGAAAAACAAATTTCTCTTGCCACTGACTAAAATTTAAGTTGCTGCCTATTGAGAGAATTCCACATATGTCATGTTTACCTGGACTCACGGTGATTGTTCTGCACATTGTTATCAATATGTTTAACCTACCTTAAAGGTAGACCCAGTTTTAATGAGATTTCTTTCCAAAATATTGTCCAGGGCTGGATCCAGTTCTTCCCCAACATCTTCAATAAGCAAGGGCCTTCCTAGAGAAAGGCTGTCCTCCAGGTGGTTTCTGAAGTACTTGTGATTTAGAGATGTGATCTAGAAACACGGTCAATAGGTCAGTCCTGACAGACAGTATCATGATGCAATGCACAGGGATAACTGGCATTAAATCATGCCTAAAGCATTATATTGCTAGAGACAAATAGATTTTTAGAGATCCCTGGCTTTGGAGCCCATACTTGGTAAAATGGTACAGAAAGCTCAAACTGTTTCCACTCTTTTCTTTAGAGACTATTATTCTCTTTTACCAGGAAGCATGTAGAGGCTCTGTGAGGCAGCTTTGCTCTTCCTTTACTATCACCATTTTTGTGACAAATAATGGAATAATTAGGAAGTGTTCTTATAAAGTGCTGCACACTTAGTGTGATACAGCTCTGTCCTTCTCTGTTTACCTAACAGAGCCCTAGACTTTAACAGGATAGAATCTGAAGCCAATGAAATATGGCATTAGCAAAGGTCATCATTTGGCAGACCTTGGAGGTTCCATTCACTAATAGTAGGAACATCAATCAACATCTCATTGAGATTTAGATTGTTTCCAAATGGAATTTCCCAGGCTTTCATTTCCTTCTGCCAGCCATTTAACAGCAGATCATGAAACTCTTGCTTAAATGGACCAGAATAAGATAGAAAAGCCGTAGCCAACAATACATCTCCTAAAACAGAAAATACAAACATCACTGGAATACTTTATGATCATCTTTGCAATTGTGAAACATATTAAAAATGAAAAAAATTAAAAAGACAATCATTCTTTTAAACCAAGTTCCAAAAATCAAATTGTAATCACATGTTGCTGTGCCTTGGTGAATAAGCAGTAGTTTGATTCATTGTTAAACAAGGTCCACATGGCCTACCAAGTAATAACTGCGAGTAGTCAAGCATTGGACTATTTTGACTTTTGTTGGAAGTGAGAGGATGACCTCTGAGTTTAAGAGATGCAAAACCTCAAGACAACACTTCAATTCAAAGTGACCTTGACCAACACACCCATGCACTCCATTCTCATGGAAGAATTCAAAAGTAACCTGATAATAAGAGATGTAATGGTCATTAACACATCTAATAAGGATAGCATAGATGCCAGACCAATGTCCATCCCTCTGAAACGGCTGGAGAGACACACACACGCACACGCACACAAACACACAGAGGAATTTGAAATAATCAAGTATTTTTTTTATTTTAATGAAAGCTTGAGCTTGCTAACTCCCTATCGGAGTCAACACATAATCCGATTAGGAAAAGAATTTGCATACCTATGAGTCTTTTAGTTTGTGCAGCAAACTCCTTACTTTGCTCTTTCCCTCTTTGTTTCTCGCCTGCCAAGCCCCTGATCAGCGTGGCTGCCGTCTGCATCTTGCGTCTGCACGGCTCTGCATCTTCAAGCAAGGTCTAAAAAAGGCCGTAACCTGAAGAAAACTTTTATTGAGATAAACATAAGTTCCGGTTCAAAAATATGGCTTTAAAACATTATACATTATCTGCCTTTCTGAGACAGGTGAGCTGTTTATTTCTCAGAAAGCCTGAGATTCCATTTTCCTGTGTCTGTGTCAGCCCATTCCTATCTCTGTGTCCTATTCACGGAACTTGGGTGGATCCCTCCAGCTAGTGCCTTGAGCCAAGTGGTTAGATAGGCCCTCCTCACATGTTAATAACTGTGAGAGATAATGAAAATTTGCATCATTTATGATTTCCCTACCAAAAAAATGGAAATAGAATACAAGCATACATGCTAATATCACATAGCACAAAAAAAATGTAAAGAAATACATCTCCTTAGTTGAAAGTTAGGATTATCTCTCATATTGAAGTTCTGGTAACATCATTGCTTTATCTAACTCCACACCTCATTTTATTGTGGGTGAAAACTTAGATTGTGGTGCTCTGAGGCTCCTGCACAAATTTCAGCCATGCTTGACTTAGCAGATCCGCTCCTGCTGTTTTCCAAGTCAGTAAAAGGCCTTTAACCTGCACGTTCGCATAGTGTCGCCGCTCAGTGCTTAGTTCTTAAAAACAAATGGTTCTGTTTCTCTATGTTTAAGACACAATACACAATGCAGTGTTTTTCAAAAACAAGATATTTATTTGTCTGTCATAGTCTACTTTCTGTTTCTCTTCCTCCTACAGTTAATGCAAAGAAATTGAGAGGCTGGCTCACCTCCACATCTATGACACCGTGTTTTTTATCCCCAGGAGGAAAGATGCCAGCTGGGAAGTATGATTCTACATCATTTATTAGAAACACATTTTTCATTTAGAAGAGACTTTTAATATTGATTTGTTTTCCCTAAATTCTCCACTCCACTCCCATTCAGCCATATGAAAAAATGGCCAGGCCTCTCTCTTCCTGGTTTTTGTTTTCTGGAAGCCCAGGCTCCTTTTGGGGATTGGGATATGCGGGAAGAGAGAAGAGAAAATATCTGAGAGTACGAGAGAGAAGCAGATCGTCCTCTCTGCCTGGTGGGGAGGAGTATACAGAATCGACTCAGTGTCTGAGTAGCAGCCTTCCCAAGGTTCGCTCTTTTATGGGACCCAGATGGGAGACTAGCTCTCCAGGAGGCTGAGAGAAGCTAGACCCTGAGCAAAGACCCTGTGTCCCATGTAGAGAGCAGCCATGACACACCCTCCTTTAAAGGGCCATGCAGGCCTGCACCATGATGAGCTGGAGACTAGAGGCCATTTGCCTGCCTCCTGGGTGGCCCACAGCCCCGTGGACCCTCATGGAGCCCTGTGGAGGTGGGAGAGCAGCAAAAATGACTGAAGATCAAGGTCACGGGGGAGGGCAGGAGGGCTCATAGCCAGATTCTTTCTTTCTCAATTAAAGAAATTTGACATTTGTGGAAACGCAAATCTTAAAGTTAGAGCCATAGTTTTACAGTCACAATTCTTGTGTGGTCCTCTGATTATTTACCTAATAGCAGATGCTCAAAAACAAAAATGCTTATTGAATAAGTTAATGGAAAAATGTTAAAATTTAAACACAATACAATGAGAAAGTAAAATATTTTTATGGTATTCATTAGTGCTTCCTGGTACAAGTGAGCATCCAAAATGGTAGAAATGAACACTCCTTCCTCACAGTTTCTAATGTGGGCTCTAACAAACTGCAATGTTAATTTTCTCCTTATATAAGTGAATTGTCTGGGGTGTAAATATACAAACCCATATAGGTGCTATATAATCGTTCCTTTGAATCTTCTAAAATCCTCTTGCTTTGCTTTCAGGAGACTTACCTTCAAGAGAAAATACCATATCTCATGCATTCAGTGGAACCTAATGTTATCTAAACTCCTTTACTGGGTCTCCTGTGAGACTAACAGCACAGGAATCTCAATCTGGCCAAGTGAAGGTTGGGGCAGAGGTGAATTCCGTTAAATTATCAAGGAAAGAGTAGAGTGAATCTAGCTCTTATTTACCAAAAACAGAATTTATCAGAGACAGATATGTATTTTGTAGAATCAGAACCTTACATAATCTGGGGAAACCACCTTAAGAAGAATTATTAGAGAATTTTTATAAATATAAAAAATGAAAGTGATATGCATTTAGAGGAAAAGAAGTTATGACCAAGGCCTGTGACTTAGAAACTCAGGTGCCTTTGCTCTGAGATTTCTGAAGGCATTTTACCTGATGCTAACTTATAACAAATGCTTACTGATCACAACCTTGCCTCCCCTGCCTATAGAACATTCTACAACTCCCGGTTACTGCAACACTCATACGGACCTGTGCAAGTGAGAGATCCTGAAGCTTAAGCTACATTAGCTTGATGTTAAATCTGTCTTGATTACCAGAAGGAAGAACGTCTCGATGGAGCTGAAATTAGTATGAATAAAATAAAGAGCTAGTGGAAAAGAAATGTAGGAAACTAGATTTCTAAAAGCACTGAAGCTGGAAAATATGCACAGGTTGAGAAGGCTGTAGATGGTCACTATCACTGGGATATAGCCATGTCACATTGATCCAGCAGAGAGGCCTGAACTAAGCATCAGAAGACCAAGGTCTGACCAGACTGTGCTACTGACCAGCCCTATGACATTCATTCCCTTGTCCTCTCTGGCCCTCAGTACCTTTCCCTAAAATGAGAATAAAAATATCCACCGTTCCTTGCAAGATTGCATAAAGATTAAATAAGATAAAGTAGGAGGACATGATTTGAAAAATATAACAAAAAATCCCACCAAAGATGCTGTTATTATCACCATCTCCGTTAATAAGGAAACTCAGAATGGCTATGTTCCAGAACTGACTGCTATCCCAGCTGACCAGGCTGGCATCTCACCAAAGATCCCTGGTGTTTGTTAGAAAAAATGTCTGGGGTTCAGTGAGAGACTGCGTGCTCTGTATGTACTACATATAAATTCAGTGAATCCCCCCTGGAAACCAAACCCCTGGAGAGGAAAACTAGAAAAGGAATGAGGGCTTACAGCAGCCACGTAGTATGTGACAGTCCCTCCCATGACGAAGGACTGGTACCTGCTTTTCAGTCATGGCCTGTTCGTACTCAGCCTGCACCACATTGAGCTCTGCCTCCTTGTTGTCCAGCTCAGCCTGGGCCTTCTGCAGATTCTGCATGGCCAGGACGTGGTGATTCTCCTGCACCACGAAGTTGGCCTGCACGGGACACACACAGAGTGAAGGGACAGGCAGCAAACCTCCAAACATCCTGCATTTCAGAGTCTGAGAACCCAGCATTGTCACATGTTTACACCTCTTCTTTGTTCAACCCCTAGAATCTTTTCAAATTGCTCTAAGTCAAAATCAAGTCTTAGTGTGAATTTGACATAAATGTTTATAAGGAGAAAAATATAGTTTGTTAGAACAGAGGTCGGCAAATTTTTGCTATAAAATGCCAGACAATAAATGTTTTAGGTTTTTTATGCCAAGTAGCAATCTCAAAGCTATTGTTTAGGTACTTATTTAAAAACCATTTAAAAATGTAATGACTACTCTTATTTCACAAGCCACACAAACACAAGTGGTGGGTTAGATTTGCCCCATGGACAATAGTTTGCTTGTCCCTAGATTAGAACACTGTATTATTAAATGTACATAGGCAAATTACAGAACATTGTAATATTAACAGTTGTAGAAAAAAACTGAATATTTAGAACTATCTACCTATTAGGGCACATCGCAGTTGATGAATAATAAAAGATGGAGCATAATTATTCACCGAATGTAAAGATCTAGGTTTTGTGTGTGGTGGTCTTGACATTGTTCCAGCAGTTTTTGTATATTTCTTGCCTTACAGAAAAGCAGTATTAATACCTTGAGCTATGACCAGTTAAAAATATCCATTTTGAGGAAACTACTAAAATAGTATCAAAAGACATAATCAGGCCAACAGACATATGAAAAAATGCTCAACATCACTCAGCATCTGGTAAATGCAAATCAAAACCACACTGAGATACCATCTAACCCCAGTTAGGATGACTAAAATCCAAAAGACTCTGAACGATAAATGCTGGCGAGGTTGCGGAGAAAAAGGAACTCTCATACATTGTTGGTGGGACTGCAAAATGGTGCAGCCTCTATGGAAAAAGGTATGGAGGTTCCTCAAACAATTGCAGATAGATCTACCATACGACCCAGCTATCCCACTGTTGGGAATATACCCAGAGGAATGGAAATCATCAAGTCGAAGGTATACCTGTTTCCCAATGTTCATCGCAGCACTCTTTACAATAGCCAAGAGTTGGAACCAGCCCAAATGTCCATCATCAGAAGAGTGGATATGGAAAATGTGGTACATCTACATAATGGAATACTACTCAGCTATAAAAACAAATGAAATACTGCCATTTGCAACAACATGGATGGACCTCGAGAGAATTATATTAAGTGAAACAAGTCAGGCACAGAAAGAGAAATACCACATGTTCTCACTTATTGGTGGGAGCTAAAAATTATTATATAAATTCACACACACACACACACACACACACACACACACAAAACCGGGGGGGTGGGGAAGAAGATATAACAACCACAATTACTTGAAGTTGATACGACAAGCAAACAGAAAGGACATTGTTGGGGGGGAGGGGGGGAGGGAGAAGGGAGGGAGGTTTTAGTGATGGGGAGAAATAATCAGCCACAATGTATATCGACAAAATAAAATTTTTAAAAAAAGACATAATCAAAAGCAATATTAGCAAAACATGAGGTGTATAGAAAATAGTCCATGCTTACTGGAATTTAGATCCTTTAAAAAATTTTAATAAAATTTCTCTCTTTTAAATCTACCAAATGTTAAAAGTCATATTCTTTGTGAGGTGTTTGAGAAGAAAAGCTTACTTAAAAATTTTTGGAGGGATGAATTATTTTTTTATCCTAAAACCTCAGGCTTTCAAATTTTGGCAGAATAAATCTTTAAGGAAAAAGTCAGCATTTGATAATTGACTAGACCCATAGACCCAGACAGGCCAAAGCATAGCTTAAAAGTTATAATTTATAAAGAATCTGACTGTGGAGCATTTCTTTCTTGGCACTGGCTTAAACTGTAGCCATTGCCATGGCTCAAACACAGAAGAAAAGCAAGGCCACAATGTCAACATACAACTTAGAGCGACCCACGAGTGTCAAACTAGGACAGCCCCAAATATTTTGAACATTTTCTAGTACTTTGCTTCTCAAAAAATATTTTTTAAAAAATAAAGCTCTCAATACTTGCTAACCAAAATCATTCCAACTCAATTGCTCAACTTAGGAGCTTAGAACTCTATGCAGTTTCCTTAGAATCTGTGAGCCTCAGTTTATCCATTAAAATACTGAAACCTCCTAGCATTTTTTTGTGTGAGGATTAAGTAAGATAACATGTAAAAACCCAAACCTAGTATCTGGCTCATGAGAGTTCAATAAATAATAGATGTTATTGTTATTATCCATGTTCAATATTTAAGGCTCTACTTTCTAAAACATTCTGTTAATATGGATAGATATTTACTGATTTTCAGAGTTTTCATGGAGAAATTGCATTATAATGAACTTGAATAGAATCTAAGTTGGTGTTGTTGTAATTAATATTTATTTAAATGTGCTCACTAGTAGAAGCCACTTGGCCCCTCTCCTGGGACTGCGAGAGGAAAGAGGACAGCGCCTCAGTGTCTCCACTAGCAGCTAGTGCAGAAGGGATTCCACCTGGAGTTTAGGGAGTGTCCGTGCCTTCTCCTCACTTAGGAGGCAGGAGCTTGCAAACGAAGACCCTCCAGGAATAAGTGAAGTTAGAGGCCTCGGTCTGCATGTATTAATATATTCAGCAGCATCAGCCAGTGATAACCTCACTCCCTTCATCTTATACTTCCTCCCCATGCAAGTGAGCAGGTAGGATCTACGTAACTGAATGCACTCTTCTGACTGACATAGGAGGGACCTGACAAGCTGAATGGTCCAAGATGCTGGATGGTCATAAGAATATAGGAGGGAACTCCCAGGACAGCCTTCCCAGAAAGAGATGCACAGGCTATAAGATGAAGGAAGAGGGTCCCCCTTTGCTCCCTCCTGTATGCTCTAGACTGTCCTAAGACTGGCTGTAAAGCTGAAATATGGAAAGTATTGAACACAGGGGAAAGGACTTCGCTGTTTTTACATAAACCTTGTTCAGAATGTCCATGTTTAAGATTTCAGCTCTATATTTAAAATAACTACAATAATACAAAAACTACACATCATGAATTCAAATGTAATTCCCTTTAAGACACTATGTATGCTTATCCACAGAAAAAATGCACAAAGGATGCCCCGTGCTTTTCATGTGATATGGTAGTATAATTCAGTCTGTATCAGAATGTTCATTTTTGAGCTATGCTGGAGTTTCAGTGGTTCCAATGCCCATAATGTCAGACAACATCACATCAATTACTTGCCCTAAAATTCTCTAAATTGAATGAGTCTTTGTTCCTTGAAGTTGTCCTAGGATCCTGAGGGCCTCAATTACTGAGTAAGTGGTCCTGGTACAGTTACAATTAGAAAATAAAATGGGACTTTCAATCTAAGTCTATTTTCCTGTTCCTCTTCATTATTTTTATCACGATTTTCAAGTTTCTTGGGTAGCTTACAAGTGCAAGTGGATTTCAGTTGATGCCTGAGAGAGCTTAGACTTATACAGAAGCAAAATAATCAACCAACCCATTAGATACAATTTTTCAGACATCAGTATTCTTTTAGGGTAGGGGAATATATACAAATAAAGTTTAAAAATTCAATTACTCAAAGGGAAACATAGGTATAGTCTCAAAAGTCGATTAAATAGCAAGTAGATGATATTGTTTCCTTCCCGAGAGACAAAGGAGAGGGAAGAAGGACTATGTCATGCCTTACAACCAAGACCAGCTGTAGGCATTTTCTGTGTCTTGACCCTGCCTCACTCATAGGATTCCCTGGGTGGAGATCTTGAACGTTATCAGGGGAGTCGGTGCTATAATTTCTATGATTTTTGTTGTTTCATTTTTTTTTCTTGTTAACACTGTGGAGGAAAAATATCCAGCAGCCCACAGTGGACTTAGCATCCTTATAAAGAGAGCCAGTCCGTGCTTAAAGGCTCCTATGATCCTGATTAGAGTCGGATTACAGAGAAGAAAGAAAAGTCCTGAGCTCAGCAGTTCTAATACTTGCTCTCCCTGGGATCTAAACATAATAACACTAGAGGCCAAAGGCTCCTGTGCTGCTATGAAAAGATAAGACCAGTAGACCTAGAGACCCCTCCCAGGCGCATTTCTCCCAGTTCTACCTGGGAGGTTTACCTGCAGAGGCAGCGCTCCTTTGTTTACAGAAAAGAAGGAAGCCATGGCTTTCATCTGCACACAAAGATGGGCTACGTTCCCACACATGCATTTAGCAGTTTCGATGTTATAGTCTGCCATGTCAAAGTAAGGATTCAAAAGTTCTATGAATTCTTCTTTGATTGTATCTTTGGGACACTGCTGTGAAAGAAAAGAATAAAATAAAGTCAAAACACTTCTTTCTATAAAACCATACTCACATATGCTCTCAACGCCTTTGAAACTGTTGAATGACCAAAATTGGATGACCGGTATCATATTTTGTCAATATTTCAGGATATTAAGCAAAAGTCCTGAAAATGAAAGCACAGTAAGGAGAAAAGCAAAAAAGTCTGGTAGAGTACACTTTGTCTTCTGTAGACAAGAGTTACCAACCCTAAATAAATATACGGGGATCCAGAGAAAAGTAAATTATTTAGTTGATGAACACTAATACAGTTATTAGAATTTCCAAAGCAAGAAAAATTTTTTTTCATTAATTCTAAGTAGATGAATTACAAACCTGTAAAATCAGCAATGAAATACAGACACACGTACAGGTATATTCAGCCCAAGGACATATATATTTAGCATTTACCAGCAACCAAATACTTAATGCATTCAGACAGAGGCTCTCACCTGAAATGTAAAGATAATAACTGAGGCATTCAGCCTTGAGGGTGATGAATTAAGGTTTAATCATACAACTATCAAGAATATAAGAGAATTATGATCTTCTGGAGGGATAAAATTTTTAAATAGTAGCAGAAATAAATTAAGAATACCTTCTTGCATGAGAAGGGGAAGACTGGCCAAATGATGAAATTGGAACTTCTAAAAGTGGTGTTTGATCATCTAAAAGTGGATGATAAATGTTTTTCAAGTAGAAATATAGCACCTAAATAATTCAGTGAATCAAGACTTTGTGGAACACACAAAATGTACAGTAGAACACACTCTTATTCAGACCTCATTTAATGCAAATTTCTATTATGAGACTTGAACAGTAATGAAGCCAGAAGAATGTCTGGGAGAAACAGAAGGGTGGTGGTGGTGAAAAGACAAAGACAAGGAGCAATGGAGCTTCCAAGAGCATGGCTCTTCCACCAGGTAAGGTAAAGCAGAAACCTGGAGTCACTTGCCAGGTTTCCACTCAAGTCCAATTCCATTGACACAGAGCCTCATGTTATAATTATCTGAGACAAGTCTGTAGGGCCCACTAGTTTCATAAGCTCCTTACGGGTGTAGCTGCTGTAGGTGCCTCACAAGATGCTCTGGCCACAGCAGCCACTTGGGCAATGCTGAACTGAAAATTGCATGAAAGATAGTGCTAAAGTTATAGCTTGGGAAATGAATGTGAATTGGGTATTTCCAATTGGTTGTCTCAAGATCTAAATATGAAAGATAAAACAATAAAACTTCTACAAAAAACCCAGAATTTATTCTGCCTTAGAGGTGAGCAAAGATCTCCTAAACAAAATGCAGAAAATATTAGTAAGAAAAATATCAATAAATTGGACTACATTAAACATAAGAACTTCTGCTTATCAAAAGACACCATTAATATGAGTGAACTAAGCCAGAAAGTGGCAGAAGACATCTGCAAACACATAAAAACTAAATTAGTCATATTTTATGGATAAAGAATTCTACAAAGTAATAAAAAAAAGTTTTTAATGGATAAGAGACCCAAACAGGCGCTTAACAAAAGAATTCTCGAGAGGTTGATAAACCTATAAAAAGATTTGCAGAATCCTTAGTCATCAGAGAATGCATATTAAACCCACAATAATAAGACACTACTAAAAACCCAACAGAATAGCTAAAAGTAGAAAATGGTGAAGATGTGGAACAAGTTATAGGCCACCGATGGGTGTGTACGTTGACAACCATTTCTGAAAACTCTTCAGCATTATCTACTAAAGTTGATTAAATGTGTATTACCTAAGACCCAGATATTCCCCTTCTGAGTATACAGCCAACAGAAACGCATACAAACAGCCACCAAACGACCTATACACCAATATTCACAGCTTTATTTATAAAAGTCAAAAAATTAATAACAACCCAAAAACCCATCAACAGTATATTCTACTAAAGGACTCAGATACCTCAGTCAGGACTGAGTCCCCCCTTTAGTGCATCATTATTGAACGACCAATCTGCAAGTTCTGTAAGAAGTTCCCTGCAGTCATCAGTTTTAAAGATTCCTGCCAGGAAGAAATGATACAACTTTTTTCCAGGTCAATTTTCACCGCATTCACTTTCCTCTAAAACAGCAGCAGCAAACAGGCCATGACCCGCATGGCGAGGTGAGGGGGTCGGCCCAGCGTGCAGACCGTGGCGATGTCGGAAGGCTCAATGGTCTGGGGGATGAAAGGAGGGTCACCCGATCTCAGATAAGACAGTGACAGTGCAGGCAAACAAACCCTTCATGACTAAATGCAACTATGTCAGCGGAGGACCGAAAACATTTTTAAGTTAGACACAGAGTCGTGGGGTCTAGATGCGTATTTAATCCCAAAGAAACGCATGTCCTCCAAAGTTCACATTTTTATAATTCAGACTGACAGCCAGAGGAGAGAAATGGTGGTGAGCAGGTGAGGACCTGTGACTTCTCTAAAACTGTACAGACTGCTTGGTGTCAGAAAAGTGTAATCTGAAAAAAAAAAAAAAAAAGAATACTCAACACTTTAGTAAGTACCAGGGATTCAAAACCAGGAAAAATACAGTATTTTCAGTGCTTTTTTAGTCATTAGCTATGTAGGTCAAGAATGTGCCTCCTCTTATATGGCTCAGATTTGTCACAGTACACTGACATTAGAGGGTAGCCATGGGGCTGACAGATTGAAAAATTAGAGGTTTCTTAGCCGGAAACTGATCAAATTCTCATATTTAATATTTTTCAATACTTATTCCGTAACGAGTTTGATAGAGCAGTTATTATCCTACTGCTAGGACAAGTCGTGTGTTTATATATATACATATATTCAGTCCTTCTAGATCTTGCACACCTTCCATCTCATTTGCATCTGCAACCCTCCTGTCAAGAGAAGGTAACCAATGGTGTGTTCATACAAAAAAGAATAATCGCACTACGATGTTACAGTGGCCATGACGTCACCAGGTGATAGGAATCTTTCTGCTTCATTATCACCTTATGGGACCATTGCCGTGTACGCAGGTCCGCAGTGACTGAAACGCTGCTACGTGGTGCACGACTCCATGAGAGAGCGAGGCCAACTGGGAACCTGTGGACACACTGCCCACCTGCCTGCGTGGGTGGTAGGACAGTCCCCACCCTTGCTTCGAGGCTGTCAGAAGAGCCCGTTTGCCACCAGCACACAGGCCGGGCACCCCCCTGGAGAGTCTAGTGGTTTCCACAGGTGAGGTGGTCAGGTTTATAACAACAAAAAATAATGCAGCTTCTACTCAACCAAAGGTTTCACAGCCAGAGTTAAGAAAGAGAGATGGAATCGGGGGATATTTGCAGTGTCCAAACCAATGTGGTTAATGCCTAGACTATGCAAGGAATTCCTGCAGATCAAGAGGAGCAAAAAACAAATGGAATGAAAAACTAAAATGGGCAAAGGTATGAAGAAGGAGCTGGTATAACAAAATGCCATAGACTGGATACCTTATAAGCAAATTTATTCCTCACAGTCCTGGAAGCTGGAAGTCCCAAATCAAGGTGTGGTAAATTTGGTGTCTGGTGAAGATCTGTTTCCTGGTGCATAGAGGGCATCTTTTCCTGCCCTCAAACATCAGAACTCTTGGTTCTCTGGGCTCCGGACTCAGACTGAACTACACCACCTCTTCCAGCTGTGGCCTCGCACGGGGTCCCTGTTAGAAGAGCACTAATGCCGTTCATAAGGGCTACACCCAGTCACCCCCCAAAGACCCCTTGTTCCAATTCCACCCCATTTCAGGTTAGGATTTCAATATATAAATGTGGGAGGGAAGGGGCATGAACATTTAGTCTATAGCAGGAGCCGAAAAGGCTTGGAAGCCTAGGAAGAGGGGCTCAAACTCGTTCGTTTTTCTGGAGCAACAGAAATTGGTCGCCAAGAGTAATGCCTTGACCTGTTAGGTGGGGATGAGAAAGCTTCCCCGCTGCAGCCTTCTGTGCCATTGCAGGGAGCAGACATTCTGCAGCACCATCTAGCTGGCTGACTTGGTCAAAATAAGGACACAATGACCCGAGTACCCAGCAATTCCACCCCCAGGTGTTATGTTCCAAAGCCATCTGCTCCCAGGTCTATGAGGGGATGCACACTTAGAGTTGGTGGCACTGCTGGGGTGGTGGCAGGCAGGACAGGCTTTTACGGAAGTTAGGTTCCTACCCTCCCCCAGAGGCTGGGAGATCTAGGCTGTGAAGGTTAATTTTATGTCAACTTAATAGCAATGAAATGGAACCGGATATTCAGACAGGCAGCACATGCATGATTCTCAGAAGTGTGATGCCGAGTGAAGGAGTCAAACGCGCGAGCTGGTGCGCTGTGTGATTCCTTTTACTGGAAATTCCAGGTCAGGCAAAGAGGGGTCATAACGTAGACGCATTAAACAGACCAACAGTGAGGTGGTGGTTATAAACCAACGACATGAACAAGGCCACTGAATTTTAGTGGACTTGTTATTCCAGACAAACACCAAGAGTGAATAAAAACAAAACAAGGCAGAAGCTGCGGTTTATCTATCCTTTCACCTGTCAATGCTCATTCGGGTTGTTTCTACCTTTTGGTTACTGTGAATAATGCTGCTACAATGCTGGTGTACAAATATCTGTTCAAATCCTTGTTTTCAATTCTTTTTGGAATATCCTAGCCTCTTCTAACTCTGTAAAATTACCTAGAACTTTTCCCCCATGAATTGAAGAAATGAGCATTCGAGGGCTACCAAGAGGCAAGGCATTATTTAGGTCAAATGGTGGGTGCAAAGTCGGAAGGACACAAATTGGCATTGGTAGAAATGTTTTCTTGATGAAGTATAGGAAGAAAGAATTAGGAAAGTGACTTGGTCTGGAAACTGAGAAGAGGTCCTCGGTCATGGATTGCCAGAGTGTCCCCAGGCATCACTGAGCACAGAGTTCACAAACTAGTGGGGCTCAGGCTGGGTCCTGTTTGTACACGTGTGGGTTTAACCTACACAATATTTTAACTTTTCAAAATTAATTACCAGCATTTTATAACAAGAAAATTGCATTTTAAAAATCCGAATTTCTGGTTTCTTTTGAAACATCTAAACATTGGCAATGCTGCCCACATTCCATTAAAGCAGCAAATGGCCAAGAGTGATTGGCAGCTGTCCCCTCTGGACAGGGACATACACTCTCCAGGGGGCCACAATCCCTACCCCTCTCCACAGTGAGCCTGGCTTATGGCATTCATTTGTATTTCCTTCCTTGCCCCTGAGAGCATCTGCGTCTATTTCCCCTGTTCTAATCCAAAGCTCCCAGAGCGCAGGAGTAAAACCTGAGACCATCATCAGATGAGTGGATACGGAAAATGTGGTACATCTACACAATGGAATACTACTCAGCTATAAAAACAAATGAAATACTGCCATTTGCAACAACATGGATGGACCTTGAGAGAATTATATTAAGTGAAACAAGTCAGGCACAGAAAGAGAAATACCACATGTTCTCACTTATTGGTGGGAGCTAAAAATTAATATATAAATTCACACACACACACACACACACACAGACAGACACACACACACACACAAACCGGGGGGGGGGAAGAAGATATAACAACCACAATTATTTGAAGTTGATACGACAAGCAAACAGAAAGGACATTGTTGGGGGGGAGGGGGGAGGGAGAAGGGAGGGAGGTTTTGGTGATGGGGAGCAATAATCAGCCCCAATGTATATCGACAAAATAAAATTTAAAAAAAAAAATAAATAAAAGTAATAAAAGCAAAAAAAAAAAAAAAAAAAACCTGAGACCTGTGTGGTTGAGTGACTTGGTCAAGGTGACATGGCCACTTGGGCCCAGAACTCATGTCATATGACTCCTTGCCAGGAGCATTTTTTGTTTTCAGCCTTATTGAGGCATAATTGACATATGATAAACTGCACATATTTAAAGTATACAATTTGATGAATTGTAACATATGTGTATGCACATGTGAAGCAGTCGAACACATCCATTACTCCCAAAAGTTTCCTTGTGCCCCTTGGTGATCTCTGCCTCCCTGCCTACACCCCCTCCCCTGTCCCCAGAGTCTCTAGACAACCACTGATCTATTTTTTGTCACTGTAGTTTGCATATTCTAGAATTTTGTAAAAATGGAATCACATAACATGTACTCATTTTTGTCTCGCTTCTTTCACTGAGCTTAATTCTTTTGAGATTCATCCATGCTGTTACATGTTTCAATAGTTGATTCCTTTATATTTTTATGTAGTATTTTGTTGGATAGCTGTACAACAATGTTTTGTCCAATCACCCAGTTGAGGGACATTTGGGTTGTTTCCAGTTTTTTGACTATTACAAATAACGTTGCTATAAACATTGTCATACAAGTCTTTGTCTGAACATATACTTTTATTTCTCTTATGTATGTAACTAGGAGGAGAATCACAGGCTCATGTGATAGGCATCTCTTTAATCTTGTTTGTTTGTTTTTTTGGTGGCTGGCCTATATGGGGATCCAAACCCTTCTCCTTGGTGTTACAAGGTTGCACTTTAACAAACTGAGCAACCTGCCAGCCTATGTCTTTAATTTTTAAAAATAAACTGCCAAACTGTTTTCCAAAGCAGCTGTGCCATTTTACATTCCCAACAGCAGTATCTGAGAGCTCTAATTCTTTTGTATCCTAACCACCACTTGATTTGGCCAATCTTTTATATTTAGCCTAGGTTTTAGTGGGAGACTGGAGTATTTCACTATGGCCGTACTCTGCATTTCCCTAGTACATTTTCTAATGGTGTTGAGCAGTTTTTCATGTGCTTATTTGCCATCCACATGTCTTCTTTGGTAAAATGTCTGTTCAAGTCTTTTGCCCATTTTTTAATTGGGTTGTTTGTCTCCTTACCATTGAATTGTCAGAGTTCTTTATATATACTAGACATAAGTCTCTTATCAGAAATACATTCTGCAAAAATATTCTTCCAATATGCGGCATGCACTTTCAATTTTGTAAGAGTTTTTTAAGCAAAAGTTTTTATTTTGATAAAGTTCAATGTATTGGGTTTGTTAAGTTATGAGTTTTAAGTTTATAAGTTACGCTTTTTGTATCAGATATAAGAAATATTTGCCAAATTCAGTATCACTAAAATTTTCTTTTGTGTTCTCTTC
Source organism: Cynocephalus volans (assembly GCF_027409185.1). Lineage (NCBI taxonomy): Eukaryota > Metazoa > Chordata > Mammalia > Dermoptera > Cynocephalidae > Cynocephalus > Cynocephalus volans. The sequence goes on along the minus strand of NC_084463.1, from coordinate 42,713,093 downwards.
TAGAAGCTCTATGGCTTTAGCTCTTACATTTAGGTCTGCATTTAGCACAGGTGAAAGATCTGAAGCTTATGTGTTTTGGTGACTTGGCCAAGGTGACATGGTGAATCAGACCCTAAATTAGTCCAATGTCACATGACTCCTTGTCCTGAGCACTTACCTTTTATTTATGTTTTAGACTTGTTTACAGAATTGAGTTTACCATGCTCTTTATTTATTTTTATGAGTATAGAAGATTTATCTATTTATTTATTTACTCATTCATTAATTTAATTTTATTTTCTCAACATACAATGTGGTTGATTATTGTGGCCCATTACCGAAACCTCCCTCCCTCCTCCCTCTCCGCCCTCCCTCCCAACAATGTCCTTTCTGTTTGCTTGTCATATCAACTTCAAGGAACTGTAGTAGTTATGTCTTCCCCCCCCACCCCCCGGATTTTTGTGTGTGTGTGTGTGTGTGTGTGTGTGTGTGTGTGTGTGTGTGAATTTATTTATTTATTTTTAGCTCCCACCAATAAGTGAGAACATGTGGTATTTCTCTTTCTGTGCCTGACTTGTTTCACTTAATATAATTCTCTCAAGGTCCATCCATGTTGTTGCAAATGGCAGAATTTCATTCATTTTTAGAGCTGAGTAGTATTCCATTGTGTAGATATACCACATTTTCCGTATCCACTCATCCGATGATGGACATTTGGGCTGGTTCCAACTCTTGGCTATTGTAAAGAGTGCTGTGATGAACATTGGGGAACAGGTATACCTTCGACTTGATGATTTCCATTCCTCTGGGTATATTCCCAACAGTGGGATAGCTGGGTCGTATGGTAGATCTATCTGCAATTGTTTGAGGAACCTCCATACCTTTTTCCATAGAGGCTGCACCATTTTGCAGTCCCACCAACAATGTATGAGAGTTCCTTTTTCTCCGCAACCTCGCCAGCATTTATCGTTCAGAGTCTTTTGGATTTTAGCCATCCTAACTGGGGTTAGATGGTATCTCAGTGTGGTTTTGATTTGCATTTACCGGATGCTGAGTGATGTTGAGCATTTTTTCATATGTCTGTTGGCCATTTGTATATCTTCCCTAGAGAAATGCCTACTTAACTCTTTTGTCCATTTTTTAATTGGGTTGCTTGTTTTTTTCTTGTAAAGTAGTTTGAGTTCCTTGTATATTCTGGATATTAATCCTTTGTCAGATGTATATTTTGCAAATATTTTCTCCCACTCTGTTGGTTGTCTTTTAACTCTGTTAATTGTTTCTTTTGCTGTGCAGAAGCTCTTTAGTTTGATATAATCCCATTTGTTTATTTTTCCTTTGGTTGCCCATGCTTTTGGGATCATATTCATGAAGTCTGTGCCCAGTCCTAATTCCTGAAGTGTCTCTCCTATGTTTTCTTTAAGAAGTTTTATTGTTTCAGGGTATATATTTAATTCTTTAATCCATTTTGAGTTGACTTTAGTGTATGGTGAAAGGTATAGGTCTAGTTTCATTCTCCTGCATATGGATATCCAGTTCTCCCAGCACCATTTGCTGAAGAGGCAGTCTCTTCTCCAGTGTATAGGCTTGGTGCTTTTGTCAAAGATCAGATGGCTGTAGGTGTGTGAGTTGATTTCTGGATTCTCTATTCTATTCCATTGATCAGTGTGTCTGTTTTTATGCCAGTACCATACTGTTTTGGTTATTATAGCTTTGTAGTATAGTTTAAAGTCAGGTAGTGTTATGCCTCCAGGTTTATTTTTTTTGCTCAGCGTTGCTTTGGCTATGCGTGGTCTTTTGTTATTCCATATAAATGTCTGGATAGTTCTTTCCATTTCTGAGAAAAATGTCATTGGAATTTTATGGGGATTGCATTAAATTTGTATATCACTTTGGGTAGTATGGATATTTTCACTATGTTGATTCTTCCAATCCAAGAGCATGGGATATCTTTCCATCTTCTTGTATCCTCTCTAATTTCTCTCAGCAGTGGTTTTTAGTTCTCATTATCGAGATTTTTCACATCCTTGGTTAACTGAATTCCTAAGTATTTTATTTTTTTGGTGGCTATTGTAGATGGGCATGCTTTCTTGATTTCTCTTTCTGCATGTTCACTATTGGAGAATAGAAATGCTACTGATTTTTTAAAAAAATTAAATTAAATGTATTTCATTTTGCACCTAAGCATAATTTGGTAGGTTCCACATTGGCGCATACGAGTTAGCATTAAAATAGTGCCTCTTAGTCACAGCTCCTGTGGTGTGTGCCAGGATTTAACAGCACAACGTGATCGTATCATAAACACCCTGACCCTCCTCACTTTACCTCTGAAACCAGTTTTGGTGAGTGACGCTGCTTTCTTCCATAGTCTTATCCACTTCTTCTCCCTTTCCGATCGTGGATCTGATCTCCTGCCCAACATTCCTGTGTTTAGACTGTCTGGCTGACTGCATTTTCCTTCCCTACTTAACAAAAAGGTTTCCGCAGCCTGTGGATTGTTTTTGTTTGTTTGTTTCCGACACAAGGCGGAGTGCACCACTTTCTGGGAAGTTTCTAGTTGTTTCAGGGAGTTCCTCATTTTTTCAGGGAGTTAAGCTTCCCGTTTTTCAAGGAGAGTGTCCCAAAGTTAATGTGAGATCAGCTGAATTATAAAAACCTTTGTGCCTCCCTAGAGAAAGTGGCTTTCAAAAAATTTTTACCGTTTGCCTTTATACTTGTTAAGAGTGAACAGGAAAGAAAATAGAAGTCCTCCAAATCTTCTTCATGCCATTTTTCTTCATGTTCTTGCCCCAAACTTTGATCCATCAAAAGTAATGCCAATTGGTCTTCCATTAGACAATTTTTACAGCCTTGTTCTTTTCACTAACAAGTATTAGAACTTTACTCCTACTTCGGTACCTGTAACTGAATATAACCTAGTAATCAATCTTCGTATTGAAATGTTTTCCTATTTTACTCTCTCCCTCTGGGCTTTACTCTTACACAAAGAATTAAAGACATGAATGCATATTCCTTTCTATGTACCTCCCAAAGCCAGCTTTACTTTATCATCTTCTTCAAAGAAGTGGAACACTTTATCCCATAAACAGGACGGGCAAGGGCATATCTGAGCCAACCTTTTCTTTGGCTGCCTTTCAAAAAATTGTTTAAAACAAGATATGCTGTTGAACTGGAAAAAGACATTACACATGATAACCTTAGAAAGCAGCTACTTGCTTTGCCTAACTAACATTATTGCACAACACCGGAACTTTGTGTGGAGTGTAGTCTGCAATTGCAGGCCAGAGGCATGATAGCAACATGGCTAAGCTGAGATGAAATAAATTTCAATGTGATACTGAAATGACATATTGAAATGTCATACTGAATATTACTATAAAGAAATACATGATAAGTACATAGAAATTATGAAAAACATAATATAAAAATCTTTTTTTGTGTGTGTGTGTTTTTACTCCATATTATCAGTTATTTATTTATTTATTTATTTATTTTTTGGTGCAAGGAAAAGTAGCCTTTATTTTTTAATTTTTATTATTAAAAAATTAATTTTACTCTTCTGTATTACAAAGTAATACTTTTTCCTTTTTAAAAAAATTTTATTTTGTTGATATAAATTGTGGCTGATTATTGTTGCCCCTTACCAAAACCGCCCTCCCTCCTCCTTCCCCCCTCCCCGCCACCAATGTCCCCTCTGTTTGCTTGTCATATCAAATTCAAGTAATTGTGGTTGTTATATCTTCTCCAACCCCCCCCCCCCGGTTTTGTGTGTGTGTGTGTGTGTGTGTGTGTGTGTGAATTTATATATTAATTTTTAGCTTCCACCAATAAGTGAGAACATGTGGTATTTCTCTTTCTGTGCCTGACTTGTTTCACTTAATATAATTCTCTTAAAGTCCATCCATGTTGTTGCAAATGGCAGTATTTCATTAGTTTTTAGGGCTGAGTAGTATTCCATTGTGTAGATGTACCACATTTTCCGTATCCACTCATCTGATGATGGACATTTGGGCTGGTTCCAACTCTTGGCTATTGTAAAGAGTGCTGCGATGAACATTGGGGAACAGGTATACCTTCGACTTCATGATTTCCATTCCTCTGGGTATATTCCCAGCAGTGGGATAGCTGGGTCGAATGGTAGATTTATCTGCAATTGTTTGAGGAAACTCCATACCATTTTCCATAGAGGCTGCACCATTTTGCAGTCCCACCAACAATGTATGAGAGTTCCATTTCCTCTGCAACCTCGCCAGCATTTATCATTCAGAGTCTTTTGGATTTTAGCCATCCTAACTGGGGTTAGATGGTATCTCAGTGTGGTTTTGATTTGCATTTCCTGGATGCCGAGTGATGTTGAGCATTTTTTCATGTGTCTGTTGGCCATTTGTATATCTTCCTTAGAGAAATGCCTACTTAGCTCTTTTGCCCATTTTTTAATAGGGTTGCTTGTTTTTTTCTTGTAAAGTTGTTTGAGTTCCTTATATATTCTGGATATTAATCCTTTGTCAGATGTATATTTTGCAAATATTTTCTCCCACTCTGTTGGTTGTCTTTTAACTCTGTTAATTGTTTCTTTTGCTGTGCAGAAGCTTTTTAGTTTGATATAATCCCATTTGTTTATATTTCCTTTGGTTGCTCATGCTTTTGGGGTCGTATTCATGAAGTCTGTGTCCAGTCCTATTTCCTGAACTGTTTCTCCTATGTTTTCTTTAAGAAGTTTTGTTGTTTCAGTGTGTATATTTAAATCCTTAATCCATTTTGAGTTGATTTTAGTATATTATGAGAGGTATAGGTCTAGTTTCATTCTCCTGCATATGGATATCCAGTTCTCCCAGCACCATTTGCTAAAGAGGCAGTCCCTTCCCCAGTGAATAGGCTTGGTGCCTTTTTCAAAGATCAGATGGCAGTAAATGCGTGGGTTGATTTCTGGATTCTCTATTCTATTCCATTGGTCAGTGTGTCTGTTTTTATGCCAGTACCATACTGTTTTGGTTATTATAGCTTTGTAGTATAGCTTAAAGTCAGGTAGTGTTATGCCTCCAGCTTTATTTTTTTGCTCAGCATTGCTTTGGCTATGCATGGTCTTTTATTATTCCATATAAATGTCTGGATAGTTCTTTCCATTTCTGAGAAAAATGTCATTGGAATTTTGATGGGGATTGCATTGAATTTGTATATCACTTTGGGTAGTATGGACATTTTCACTATGTTGATTCTTCCAATCCAAGAGCATGGAATATCTTTCCATCTTCTTGTGTCCTCTCTAATTTCTGTCAGCAGTGGTTTGTAGTTCTCATTATAGAGATTTTTCACCTCCTTGGTTAACTCAATTCCTAAGTTTTTAATTTTTTTGGTGGCTATTGTAAATGGGGAGGCTTTCTTGATTTCTCCTTCTGCATGTTCACTATTGGAGAAAAGAAATGCTACTGATTTTTGTGTTTTGATTTTGTATCCTGCTACTGTGCTGAAATCATTTATCAATTCCAAGGGGTTTTTTGTAGAGGTTTTAGGGTGTTCGATATATAGGATCATGTCATCTGCAAACAGGGACAGTTTGACTTCATCTTTTCCAATCTGGATGCCCTTTATTTCCTTCTCTTCTCTGATTTTTCTGGCTAGTACTTCCAACACTATGTTGAATAGGAGTGGTGAGAGTGGGCATCCTTGTCTAGTTCAAGATATTGATCATCAATGCTTTTATGAGGCATGCCTTGATCATAAAGGGGGAAATAACGTCTTTTCTGCAAAAGCAGTTCTCTAAATTTACCTGGCCTTAAAGAGGGTGTTTGTAACTTGGATGAGACATCCTGTTCCTAAACAAAAGACTTGTAATTGATCAAAAATTTTACGAAAGACTAGATGCTTTAAAAACTGTAATGTCCTGGACAGGTGAACATTAACAAACTCTCTGGACTCAGAATCAACTATTATATGGAGCAAAGTTCCATTCTGGGGTTTCAACAAGTGGTAATTACACCTAATTCACAGCACCTCGAATGATGCCGATGCAGCCACTCTGAGACAATGACATCATCAGTCCTCACCTGAAGTAAATTAAAAGCAAGTGCCATGCTAAATGATACCAACTTTCCTTTAAATGCTTTTGTCTTAACTGTGAAAACCTGATCTATAGATTTTTCTTTTTCTTTTAAATAAATAAAATGGGGGGAGATGTGAAGTAGGCATAAAATAAATGTACTTCACAAGGCCTGGTTTTCCAAAGCCTTGCAGTTTCAAATATTGACCTTGCAAAGGACAGGAAATTTTCCCCAGGCTATATAGTCTCTGTTGTAAGATAAAGAATTGTAACACAGCAAGGTTGCTGGCTCAAAGACAGCCAGGTTACTGATTGATATGTAAAGATACCAGAAATTGCTGTAAGAAGAGAATGTTTGCTAGAATCAAGCTTTTGTTGCAAACTGCATTATGGACGGTCACCTTGCCTGTCTTACTGAATGTTACCAGCTTCTATTGTTAAACTTGCTAAACTGTACTTAGAAAAAACCCCACCTATGTTCTCTTCCTGTAACTTCATGGTCTGGAGAATACATGTGGGAAGAGAACCCCAATTTGTGATTAATTTCCCAAATGGAAGAAATGCCTCTATCTTGAGGGTTCTGGGAGGTTAACCCCCTTTTGGGGCTTCTCACTGCTCAGAAGAGATGGGCTTTGAGTAATCTTTGGTGGCTCCATCACCCAGGGGGAAAGGGATGACTAATCTGTGGGAGGCAAAGCAACAGTAATTTTTACAATAATATACAAATTTTTGTGTTCCACAAAGGATACATTAGATAGAGGTTAAAGAAAGGCAACAGATGAAGACAAGATATTTGCAATGCCTTAAACTAATGGAGATAAATAGAATAGACAAAGAACTCCTGTAGATCAACTAGAAAAAAAGAGAAAACCCTATAGAAAAATGGTCAAAGGCTATAAGTGGGCAAGTCATCCAGGGGAAATTTTAAAATTAACAAGTACACAAATGAGATGCCAATCTCACTAATAAAGAAATGCAAAGTAAAATGACAAGATTGTATTTATACTCACTAAATCTGCAAAAATTAGAACATCAGATAATAAATACTGATGAAGATGTGAGGAATAGGAAACCACCAGCCCTACAAGTACAGCCATTCCTGAGAGCATCCTTAATATATTGTATGTATGTAACTGAAGAAGCATGTGATGTCTGACCAGACCTTACTACAGAGGTAAATGCCATAGAAAATATCACATAAGTCAGACTTGTGTTGTTTATGGTAGCAGGGAGTTAGTGATGATCTCAGAGACCATCTCTGGGGGAAAGGACAAATGGAATGAGGTGGATGCCTACCATGCAATAGTATGCAGTAATCAGAAACAGGGAACCAGAAATAGAACACCAAAATGAATGGATCTTAATAAAATGATTTCGTGTAAAAGGGAAGAAACAGAATGAGATATATAGCACAATAGCATTTGTGTAAATTGAAAACACAACAGAAAAAAACCTATATTTTACAAGGATTCATTCATGTCCCTGGATAGATACTAAACACACTAGGTTAGATACCCATATAGCAGCAAGAAATGGGGAGACTGTATCAATCAATGTCAAATCAGGAAAACAGAAACCACTCTAGACATTTTAAACACAGGAATTTAATAGAGGGAATTGATCGCAGGGGATTGAAAGGCCAAGAAATCAGAAAGGGTCACTGAGATGACAGATAACCATGTGAGGGCACAACGAAAAGATGGCATGTGCAAGCCAAGGAGAGAGGCCTCAGGAGAGACCAACCCTGCCCACACCTTGATCTTCCAGCCTCCAGAATGGTGAGAAAATCGATTCCTGTTGTTAAAGCCACAGTCTGTGGTGCTTTGCTATGGCAGCCCAGGCAGACTAGTAATAAGTACACCATTGGGTGATTTTGTGCCAGGAACTCGGAGGCATGTGTAAAACATCCAGCCCAGTGTCAGACATGTACTTCCTGTAGATAGCGACTCAATAAAAACTAGCCTTCATCCTCCTCCTCCTCCTCTTCCTCCTGGCAACCACTCAGACATCTGGTCTACCTCAGATCCCTCTCTCTCCCTCCCTCAGCATGACAGGTTGGTGCAGGGCCATGCAGAGGCCAAGCCAAAGATCCCAGCACTCCTGGTTGCCCTCAGCATCAGTCGGGGTCCAATCAGGACAGAAACCACACCAGCACTTTGACAGAGGGAATAGACTAGGTACTGAAGAGCCTGGAAGACCAGAGGGGACCACAAAGGGGTTGTGGAGCTTGCTTGTGACTGCCAGAGACAGTTCCCAGTCCTGTGGCAGGAGGCAGAAGGGAGCTCAGAGGAGTAGCTGGGAAAGAAAGGCAGAGGTAGAGAGACAGAGGAAGTGACAGAGACAAAGTCAGAAAGACTGAAAGAGACAGATACAGAGGCAGAGAGAGAGGCTGCACTGATGGGGGGACACGGGGCATGGCACGTTCATTGATTCAGGTGCTGTCCCACAGCTCTGGAGTCAGCAACTGGCCAGCTTCATCTGGAAAACCCCAAGAGGAAGCCTCAGACACTGAGACAAATGTCTTTCAAGACAGACCACATCTGCGAGAAGCCCTTCTCTCTCTTCTTCTTGTGTGCCCCGGCCCCGTGTCCTGTGTCCCATTCTTCCATCCCATGGCACTCTCTGACCCACCATCCCACCTGGGTTCCCCTTTCTTTCCTCCAGCCACAGAGCTCCCAGCCTGACAGGGCATGACCTGGGTGCAGAGCTCTGTCTACACTCGAGCTTCCTAAATGAAACGCAGCCAGGACCAGCCTGGTGCCCAGCTTTCCAGGAGCCACCTTTCCAATAACTGGTACCAGCACTAGAGCCACTGGCCACTCTTCTCTGTTATAAAGCCCTGTGTGCTGCTATTTAGTTGAGTCTCTGATTGGCTGTTCTCATCATTCATTATTTCCTAAACTCTCATCCCCATTGGCTTGATAGGATCCATGATCTCTTACTATCAAAACCCCAGCTTCCCACCAAAATGTCCCTTTATCCCATTCAAATTCCAGCAAAGCCTGTTTCCTTGTTTCTTGCAGACAGTTCCACTGCTACTTTCTGCATTTCTCCCCCTCCTGCCCATCCAGACCCTTCTCCACTGAGTCTGAGCCTTGGGGATGGGGCTCACTCAGGTTCCATCTCCCTGTGGCCATACACCAACCCTCAGCCACCTCTTTCCTCACTAAGAATTATCCTGGCTCCTCCTGTTTCCCTCCATTCAAATTTCACTCATCATTAAAACAATTTTATTAGGGATGGCCCGTGGCTCCCTCGAGAGAGTGTGGTGCTGATAACACCAAGGCCAAGAGTTCGGATCCTATATAGGGATGGCCGGTTCGCTCACTCGGGAGAGCGTGGTGCTGACAACACCAAGTCAAAGGTTAAGATCCCCTTACTGGTCATCTTTTTTAAAAAAAAATTTATTCACATTAAAAAAAAATTATTCCAGACAGAAAAAGTTGCAAAAAATAGTATAAAGTATATGCATATGATAACATCTTGCATAACCATAGTAAAACCACCAAAATCAGAAAGCTAACGTGATATGATACTATTAAATAACTATTACATCATCTACAGACCTCATTCAGATTTTGCCCACTGTCCCTACCAAGGCTTCCCATTGGCCCTGTCCTGTGCTCAGCTGGTTTGGCCTCTCCTGGTCCTGGGCTCTCTCTTTCCACAGCATCTCTTCTCTACAGTCCCCACTAACGAAATCAGATTAGAGGTAGAAAGCCACTGACATCTGTGCTGTACATGGTAACAGCATCCCCTGTGTCCTGTCTTACAAGAGCAAACTCCCCTGGTGTCTCCCACATGTGAGACAGTTGCTGCCCCAGGCTCTCTACCTTGTCTCTTTCAGGGCCAGAAAATATGAAAGAGGGAGCTACAATCTCCCATGGCAGCTAAAACGACTTTTACAAGGGCGTGGCTGTTGCTTACCAGCATCTGACACAGCATTTCTGCTCTGTGGAGTAGATGGGAACACAAATCATGCACACACACTCACGCACATGCACACACATGAACACATGCATGAACATGTACACACATTAATGTGCACACATGTGCACACACCCATGACCATGCACACACACACACAAATGCACACAAGCATGTGTGCACACATATTCATGAACATGCTCATGCATGTACACACATAAACACATGTATATGCACTCACACTTAGGTGCATGCATGGACACATATGCATGCACACTTGCATACACATGAATGCACACACTCACACAAATGCCCGCACTCACATGCAGTCACATGCAGACACATGTGTACACACATACATGCACACACTCATGCACTTGCACACATATGATCATATTCACGTGTGCACACATGCACTCATGTTTATCACACACATGGGTATGCACACACTCATGCACACATGTGCAGACACACATGCAGGGACCAACATCAGAATGCAGACTGAAGCCAGAGACACTCGGGATTTGCCTCTTGGTGGCCCTCGCCCATCCCTCTGTCACTATTCTCTTGAGTAACACTGGGCCTCTTTTTTTATTTCCATCAGAAAAGAGTGCATGAGGGAGAGAAACCAAGGCCCAGATGCCATTGAAGGAAGGACTTCTCTGCCCTTTCCTTCCCCCAAGACCAGCTCTGATTTCAGGAGCAAGCCCGCATCCTTTCATCCCTGCTTGATGAAACTAGGCCTATGCTTCTGGTCCCCTTTGCCCATAGGGAGCTGGGTCAGGGGTGGAACTTAGGGTGGACTGGGATGCAAAGGCTCTGAGACTCCAAATGTGGCCCTCACCATACATTAGGTTGTTATCTCTCCAACCTTTGAGGAAACAGAAAGATGTGAAATGGTGGGGTTCAGCCTATCAAAATGGGGCCAAACTCCAGTTCTGGAAAGCTAAGTCAAAAAAGAACTTACTGAGCTTTTCTTAGAATTGCTCTGTAAAATAAGGAAAATGTATGTTCTTTAATGCTCAGTACATTGGTAAGGGAGCTAGTCATATTCCTGAGGACAGCTGTGTATATGGAATAACCCATTGGCCTCAGTCTCTCCTCAACCTTCCTAAGTCTTGCATAATGCAGCCTTGATAACCAGCCTCGGGGGCCAGAACTCTAGGGACAAGTTCCCAGATGCTGAAATGAACCATGAGAAAGTAAGTAGGGTGAACGAATGAATGAAACAATCAGTATTGGTGATGATGGTAATGATCTCAACAGCAAACCTCCCCACGCACCAGGCGTTGCGGTGGACACTATTGAATCGGTCACTACAGCAATCTATCAGGATGGTGCTATCACCTCCAACAGGTAGGCTGACTCGGGGCTCACCCCCAGATCCCTCAGCCAGTACCCGCCAGCCTCAGGGATCAAGCTCAGATCTGTCTCTTTCCAAGAGGGAGGCCAACCAGCCCGCTGGGAACCATGTAGTGAAGAATAACTGAGGGGCAGCTCAGACAGATGGTTTCCACCGGGCAGATTGAAACCGGGCAGCTCCAGAGCTGGGATTCCCCACTGGCTGCTCCATTCCTACTGCGTCTGCTCAGGGCTTCGCATCAGCATCCCGGGCTTGAGCGGGGCAGGGCTCTCTGCTCACCGTGGAATTGCTGGACCTCCTCCCTGCTGGCTCACCGCCTCTGTTCCTCTTCTCCCAGCTGTTTCTTATTCTTTTCCCTGTGACATTTCCGGCAGATCACTCTGGTGGTTGGGAGTTCCACCACAGTGACGATCAGAGGCAGAGCTATTCTCCACTCCATGGACAGGGGCCTCCTGGAGAAGGGAGCGGGAGGGGGTTCTGGAGAGTCAAGAATATTTTGTGAGAGGGCCTCTTTGCTCTTAGGACACACAGGCTACAGGATTCATGGGCTGGGGGGCACAATGTCTGCAGACTACTCTGAGATGGTCCAGGAACAAAATACACATGTGTTTGTATGGATGGGTATAAATGGATGCTTGGGAGATAGACTGTAAGCAGAGAGGGAGAAATGAGCCAACTAATGGGCAAAATGTCAAAAATGTGGTGAATCTGGTGAAGGGTGCACAGACTTCTCTGTATTGTTCTTGCAAATGCTCTGTAAGTTTGACATCATTGAGAAATAAAAATTGTGAATAATGAAACTGGGAAGCAAGCCAATGTCCTTCAGTAGGTGAATGGACAGATGAACTGCAGTGCATCCGGACAATGGAGTATTACTCAGCTCTAAAAATAAATGAGCCATCAAGCCCTGAAAAGTCAGGTGGGGGGGAAACTTAAATGCATATCACCAAGTGAAAAAAAAAAAGGCCAATCTGAAAAGGTTACATACTGTGGGATTCCAACCCTATGACATTATGGAAAAGGCAAAACTATGGAGACAGTAAAAAGATCAGTGGATGCCAGGGTGTAGTGAATTGAATTATGTCCCCCAAAACTCACTGAAGCTTGAATTGTGTCCCCCAAGTTTTATGTATTAGAAACTTGGCCCCCACTGTGACTGTTAAGAGAGTGGGGAATCCTATTGTAATTGAAAGGTGGAGCCATGAAGAGGTGATTGGATTGTCGGGCTGTGCAGTAGTAAATGGATTAAAAATGGTGGTCAAGGGCATGGGTCTAAGGGCTTTAAAAGGAGAGTTCATGAGGTTAGTCTCTCTCTTGCTCTCACTCTGCTCTCACCATCTTGCAATGTGAGACCCCTGGGTCACTCTCACCACAACCAGATGTGTTCCTTGGACCGTGGACTTTCCAGCCTCAGAAACTATAAGCAATAAATATTTTCTTTCTGAATTATCCAGTTCTGTATATTTTCTTTAAGGAACAGAAATGGACTAATACACCAGGGGTTCTGGGGAGGGAGGGATGGATTGACAGAACGCAGAGGACTTTTAGGCAGTGAAATACTCTGTGTGGCACTATAATGATAGATATGTCATTATACATTGGTCCAAACCCACAGAATGCGCCACACCGAGAGTGAACCCTGATGTAAACTGTGGACTCTGGGTGACGAGGACGTGTCCATGCAGGCTCACCCACTGCAAGTAATGTCCGCTCTGGTGGGGAAGTTTATGCTGGGGCAGGCTGTGTGTGGTCGGGGGTTGGGAAATATGGGACATCTCTGCACTTTCTGCTCAAATTTGCTGTGAACCTAAAACTGCTCTAAAAATTAGTCTATTTTTTAAAAAACTATAAAAAGTTGATACTGGGGTGCATCGTTCTGGTTCCCCCAGAAGGCCAAGCTCTCGTGGGGGCTCTCCCTGCACCCCCACCTGTGCTTCATCTCAGTAACCTGCACCCAAACAGTGCATCTCCCCAGCACCCCCTAGCCAGGTTGAGGACAGGGACCTGCCACCCGTCCCCTCTTACTACAAGCCCTGTAGCTGTCTCTTAGCTGTCTCACAGCAGCATCCAGGGCCGTGGATACCTGCGCTCAGTGACTGTGAGAACAGAACCGAGCAGAATACTCACGGGTAGGTGGCTCTCAGCCCACCTCCTGTCAGAGAGGAGGGGCTGGCGATGGAGCAGGAGAGACCCTCCATTGCTTTCATAGCACCTTGTTTGAAAGTAACAGAGAAAGCATGCACAGTAGTAGGAGTTTTTTAACTGAATGCTCTGAGAAAGAAGGTCAGGAGGCTACCTTTAGGTGCTGGCTAGAATAAACAGGAAATTCTTTTGGCAGCTGCTGTGGCCTGAATGTGTGCGTCCTCCCAGATTCCTATGTTGAAATCCTAACCTCCAGTGTGATGGGATTAGGAAGTGGGGCCTTCAGGAGGTGATTAGGTCATGAGGATGGAGTCTCATGAATGGGATTAGTGCCCTCATAGCAGGGACCCCAGAAAGCTGTCTCACCCCTTCCACCATGTGAGGACACAGTGAGAAGATGCCACCTATGAGCCAGGACACGGATCCTCACCAGACGCTAAATCTGCCATGCCTTGATCATGGACTCCCAGCCTCCAGACCTGATAAATAAATGTCTGTGGTTTATAAGCCACCCAGTTCATGGTGTTTTGTTACAGCACCCCAGATGGACTAAGACAGTAGCCTGAGCTTTTTCAGACAGGAACTCAGAAGGGGACAAGGCCATCCCAAGAATGAGGCCTTAGGAAAGGGATGCTAAAATTTGGTCAAGTCTTTTAGAGCATAGGCTTTGGATGGAGTCATTTGTGCCAAAAGTTTCTGCCATTCTCACCCAGGGCCCACCCTGCCAACACTTTGATTTCAGTCCTCTGGCCTCCAAAACTTTGAGAGAAGAAAAGTGTGTTGGTGTAAGCCCCCTACTCTCCCCTACCCCAGCTTGTGGTTTTTGTGACAATAGACCCAGGAAACACCCCGGGCTCTGCTGTAAGTCACTGGGGTTTGGAGCTGTTTTTATGCAGCCTTATCACACAGAAATGACTAGTAGGGAAGCAGGTTCCTACAACTTATGGCAGGAGACTCAAGGCAGGCTGGAAACCCAGACATTCATGTGGTGCAGTGAGACCATCACATGCAATACCCAGAAGGCAGAAAATGCCACCAGTGCACTGTGGTTTTGAACAGAGAAGTTTGGTTGTAGAGTGTTAGTAGCGCAGCATAAATGGATGTTATTAGTAGCTTGTGATATGGTATTACAAAAACATGATAAGCACAGAAAAGAATTTGGCTTGTAACAACTAGTGTGGAAGGAGAAAAGAGAAAATGCAGAATCCAGGTCCTCTCAGTCAGGGCTCTACAGACAAATAAAACTAGTAGGATAGACAGAGAGAGATTTATTCTAAGAAATTGGCTCACACAATCATGGGGCTGGTAAATCCAAAATCTCTGGCCAGAAGGCCGGAAATTCAGGTGAGGGTTGATGCTGCAGTTCAAGTCTGGCTATCTGGCTGGCCATCTGCTGGCTTCTTTTTCCAGAGACCCCAGTATTTTCTCTTAAGACCTTCAACTGATTGGACGAGGCTCACCTACATTAGGGAGGGCAATTTTCTTTTCTCAGTCCACCAATGCAATTGTTAGTCTCATCCAGAAATGCCCTCGCAGACACACCCAGAACAATGTTTAACCACATATCTGATCACCCTGTAACCCAGTCAAGTTGACACCCAAAATTAACCTTTACTGTCTGGAGGCAGAATTGTCACTTCTACATTGAATCCTCTGTCTTGGCTCTCAAGGCCTTCAGCTGTTTGGATAAGGCTCACCCACATTACAGAGAGCAATCTGCTTGACTCAAAGTCTATTGATTGTAAATGTGAATCACATCTAAAAATATACCTTTGATGACCTGTAGCTGACTCAGCTACACAAGCAGTTCTAAAAAAAAATCAATTGCCTTGAAAGGACTTCACAGCTTGGCTGAGATTTTCTGTTCTTAAATAAAGAATTCATGTAAGTTCTTGAAATTATTGATGTACTCTACCAATTAACGTACAGCCACCTAACTCTGAGTTAGCCACCAAGTTATCTTTAAGATTAGCCAAAGTATTGTCTTGTACAAAGATGCTCCCTCCTGCACATAGACATTTTTGGCTCATGTGCTGTAATCTGTGGGTTATAGCTTCGTATTTTACCCAGCAATGAAACGGGACAACTCTGGTGTGGGGAGTCCCTCTCCCTTTTCCAAACTTTTTCATAAAATCCTTCAGGTTTCAATAGACTTCAGAACACTTCCCAACTTTGTTGGTTTGATTTCCCAGGTCGATCCTCACATTTGGCTCTCAATAAACCTCTGGAAAATTATTTGCCCCTCAACAGCCTTAAATTTGGTCCATACCTTCACAGAGATAACTAGACTGGTTTATGACCAAATAGCTGGGCACCATGGCCTGGCCAAGTTGACACGTAGAATCAACCATCACACAGGTATTGCAGGACAAATTAAGATGCTGTAGCAATCTGCAAATCAAGGATGTGACTATTGAGAAAAGTCTCAAACCCGAAACCAAGTCCACAGTCCAGCTATTTCATCCCTGTTCAAATGTTTGCTTGGAATCATGTGGCACCCAATAAATGTTTTCACAGGAATGAAATGTCCAGATAAAAAAGTCTCTTGGCTAAAGAAGACCTGAAGTCTCCAAGTCCATGTAATTGAATCCGGAGAGCAGGAGAGAGGCCCAGCTCTCAACAAGTGTGGGGAGCTGCTGCACCAGAGCTGGCTGGCATTGCATGCAATTCTTCCTAAATTTTTGCATGAACAGAAGCACCCTCCTAGCCTGGACTAAAAGAGACTCTGATTGATCCACAGATAGAAAAAGACCTTGAAGCCACCAAGTTTCCATGAGCATGAAGCAGGTGGAGAAAGCCACTGGGCCCATGGTGAGAGCATATCCTCCAAAGCCCACCTTAGCTGAGACCGAGGGTGTTGGATAAAGACCTTTCCAAGGCACACACAGGAGTCATGGAGAACCATGGTCAGGGAATGTTCCAGGGGCAGAGCCTTTGCCTAACCAAGAAGGGGGACCCCCAGAGGGGGACCCAGCAACATTCCTGCAGAAAACTTCCAGATTCCCTGTGGGCCAGTGACTGCCAGCTTTCTGCGTTCCTGTCTGTCACAAACTGTAGTTGCTCCCAAATTGTCCCACTCTGTTTCTCCATCGTACCTTGGGGAGGGGGGGAGGAGGACAAGGAATTTGTCATCTTAGTGTCAAGGTTAGATCCTGGACTTGAAGTCTGGTGCTGTTGTGACATGAGAGTTTTGGCTGTCCTTCTTGGGAGGAGAGTGTAGCAGAAGAAAAATAAAGTTCCCTCTACCTTTTCCAGGTTCTTAGCTGGGAACCCTTGTAACAAAAGGCAGATTAACAAGAGGAAAACCGAAGTCTCATCACATACATATTTTATGTACACAGGGGAGATGCCCGGAGCTGAGCAATTCTCGAAGAGGTGGTTAGATCTCTGGCTTATACAGCATCTTCAACGCAGGACAATCCATTTTTACAGAAGCGATGAGACAAAGGAAAAGGACTTTGAGCTTCTGGGGCAGCAAATTGTGGAAAGGCAAATACGTGGGGAACTAGTGGTAGAAGCAGGTCAGTTAGTGAGTTTGTTATGTGGATCCCTGTGGTGCTGTCTTCTGGCTGATAAGGGTCTAAAGTCATCTCAGATGAATGACTTTTGTCCTGCCTGGTAGAGAAGAGAGGGGGACACCTTTGTAAATTTATGCCCTGCATTTCGGCAAGTAGGGGGAGGACAGAGAGCTTTTCTTGCATCTTCTTCTCAATTGCCTTCAGCTCAAAATTAACCCTTCTGCCAACGTGGATTTTTTTAAAAAAATAAATTTCTGTTCATTATAATCTACGCAGTCTGTGGTATTCTGTTCTAGCAGCACAAAACAGACTCGGACACAAGCTAAGCACAAGTGAGGCATCTTATGTGATTGGTTAGGGGCACATACCTGGCTTTCTTTGGTTGGTCCTAAGTTGAAAGTGGGGGCAAAGATGAGAGAAGCTGTCAGTTATTAATCAAGTATTGGCCATTTTGGACTGATTGTTATTGTTTAGGTTACTGTTACTTTTTGTTGTTGTTAATTAATTTATTATTATTATTATTTTTGATATTCTAAGATTTTGCAGAACAGTTGGGGGAAGGTGGATGGGATAGAATGGAAGACAGGAAAGAGGCAGGGGGTTGTGATTGAGGTCCATGGTACCCCCACATTATGCAGGGGAGCCCGGGGGGCTTCTAGCAGTGGCTCAGTTGTAGCTGGGCTGGATGTGGATTTGGGAGTGTGTGGCTCTGGGAGCCTGGGGCACTTCTGGCAGCAGCTTGGTGGTCAATGCTGGGCTGGATACAGAGGCCCTTGGCCCTTCCCCGACTCCAGCTTGGGAGCCAAAGGGGCTTCCAGTCCTTCTAGGTTTAATACACCTGGGTTGTAGAAACTCTGGTCTGGGCCTGAGTCTTCTAATCAAACTGCACCCCCTGCAGTTCTACATTCCTAACCAGTCACCACTGAGTGGTCCTGTGCTGATTGGGGGGCAGATAAGCTGTCCATGCTGTGCCCGCATGTTCCCCTGGTGAGCATGTCTCCCCCACCACCCAAACTCCAAACTCTTTCCATGGAACAGGCCGTGTACTGGTCCCTTGCAATGACTCACTGGCCTCTGAGTGGCTCTTTTTTTCAGTTGTTGTGGCTCTTCACTCCTATGTGAGTCCTTAGTGTTCTTGCTGGCCTGGGGGCCTTCAATGCCCTCCTCTCCCCTGCTGCCTCCAGGCAACTTCATGGGAAGGGCACAGCTGTGGCTTTTGCCAGCCCTTGCTCTCTGTGCTCACCAGCTTTAGACCTGAAGTGGCTGGGGCTTGAAACAGTTGGAGTGATCCTTTCTTTCTCTCATCGTGGCTACTCCTGCCTTCATGGGCTCTATAGGTCTCTCCTCCTATTCCCCTGAGCTCTAGCAGCCCCAGCTTGGCTGTCATTGATTTTTTTTTTTTTTTTAACTTAATATATTTATTTATTTATTTATTTTTAAATTTTATTTTGTCGATATACATTGTAGCTGATTATTGCTCCCCATCACCAAAACCTCCCTCCCTTCTCCCTCCCCCCTCCCCTGTCATTGATTTTTAATAGTTGTAAATTGGTTGATTGTGGGAGAGAGTGAAACTGGGGACCATCTATTCTGCCATCTTGATCAGAAGTCCGACGTGGCATATTTCAGGATGGTATGTTTGGCCACCCTTAAAAAATAATGCACATTGGGGCTGGACATGTAGCTCATCTGGTTAGAGCATGGTGCTGATAACACTCACATCCAGGGTTCAATCCCTGTACTGGCCAGCCACCTCCCCCACAAAATAAAATAAAAATAAAAGTAATGTATATTCAGTGTGGAATGGAGAAAACGGTAGTGCATTCCTGTGGCAAAGAGTTGGACGCTCTGAGATTTAATATCATCCGGCAAATACTGCCTGCCTCATCCCTGTGGGATGAGTGCCACTTACCGACTGCTAGCTCTGGGGCCCCTGAATGAGAAGGCACAGGAAACACATCCAGCCGAGCGGACCCCAGAGCCCTGCAGCCCCCACAGGCCATGGGCAGGAAGTGCCTGTTTGTGTCTGTGGAACTGTTTGTTTCTCAGCAGCTACCACCAAAAGCTGCCTGACTTAGGAACCCACGGCCCTGATCTGATAAACTAGAGCTGTTTAGGAGTCGATAATAAAACTGACATTATTATGAAATCCCAACTATTATACAATGTACTTTCTTCTAATCACTGGGTATAAAATTCCTTGGGGCTGGCTGGTTAGCTCAGTTGGTTAGAGCATCCTACTAACACCAAGGTCCTGGGTTGGATCCCTGTGCCAGCCAGCCACCAAAAACATAAATAAATAAAACAAACAAACTGCTTGAAAATTTGGGTTTCACTGCTTAACCACTTGATTTAGAGAGCAAAGTCTAGTGGTATGGTCTGAATATGTCCCCCCAAATTCATATGTTGATTGTATTAAGAGGTGGGGACTTTAGGAGGTAAGTCATAAGGGCAGAGCCCTCATGGACAAGACAAGGGACCGAGGGACCTCATAAAAGAGCTAGAAGGAGTGGGTTCATTCTCTTCTGCTCTTCTGCCATGTAGGGACACTTAGCACCATGTATGAGAAGGCCTTCACCAAACACTGAACCTGCCAGCACTTTGACCTTGAACTTCCCAGCCTCAGAACTGTGTGAGAAACAAATTTCTGTTGTTTATAAATCACCCAGTCTGTTGTATTCTGTTACAGCAGCATAAAGGCAGCTACTTAAGGTGAATTTTCATATCACACTATATGACCCAAGGTTCTAGCCAAACAGAGATCCATCGTATGGCTAATCTTGGTCTGGAACTGAGGAAATATTTGCATAAGAAGTTACCCCCAATCTTAACAGCTGAACACAAACAACCAACATGCATTATTATCTCACGGTGTCTGTCTGACAGGCAGGAATCTGAATGCAGTGTGTCTGGGTCCTGTGGCCTCTCAGGAGGCTGTGATCAGGGTGCCTCCAGGGTTGGAGTCATCTCAAACCTGGCTTGGGCAAGATTTGCTCCCAAGCACTTGCGTGGGACTTTTGGCTTCTGGACTCACTCATGTGGACGTCTCTTCTGAGCTGCGCACAGCATGACACCAGCTTCCCCAGAGAGAGCGAGAGAAAGCCCACGATGGGAAGCCACATAACCTAATCTCAGAAATGTCATCACTTCTGCCAGAATCCATTTGTTCAAGAAAGTCAGTAAGGCAAGGGGTGGGCGCAGCCTCAGGCAGGAACAGCAGGAGGGAGGAATCTCTGGGCATATCTGAGGCAACTGGCCACGAGGGGTTCCCTCAGAGGACCATGGTTTTGTTTGAAAGCTCTGATTTTGGGTCCGTTTTGCTTTGTTTCTGGTGGTTCTATGAGATGTTATCAATAGTGACCATGTGTTATGGGCTGAAAAATGTCCCCCCAAAATTTATATGTTGAAGTCCTAACACCCAGCACCTCAGAATGTGACTTTATATAGAGATAGGATCTTTACAGAGGTCATCAAGTTAAAATGAGGTCGTTAGAATGGGCCCTAATCCAATACACATGGTGTCCTTCTAAAAAGGGGAATTTGGACACAGAGACCTGCACAGAGGGAAGACAGTGTGAGAAGACACAGGAGAAGATGCTTCTGCAAGCCGAGGACAGAGGCCCCAGACGGTCCCAGAGCTGCCCACAGCTGGATCTTGGACCTCCAATCTTCAGAACTGTGAGGAAATAATTTCTGTTGTTTAACCCCGCAATCCGCGGTACTTTGTTACGACAGCCCCAGCAAACTCATATACCATGGCTCTGAGAAAACACTTTGCTCCTGATAATGGTCTCATAAAATTGCTCTGCTATTGCCATTTTGAAAACTCACATGACCATAAACTCTGTGTGGTATACTCTTGGAGAAAGACTGTTTCTGATGCACACCTAGAAGACGGGATCTGTCATTTGTTGATGAATGTCATTAATTATACCTCTGAAATATTGAACTACATTCTTTCAGTGGACTTGGATGGCCTGAGAACTCAGAGAAATATTTACATGTGAAATAACCCAATTTTTGAATTTTTTTCCAAAATAATCGAGAGGAGGGTAGAGGTAGCAATGAGTCAAGGACTGGCCAGTTAGCTCAGTTGGTCAGAGTGTGGAGCTAACAACACCAAGGTCATGGGTTCAGATCTCCTCGCTGGCCAGTGCCCCAAATAAATAAATAAACGAGTCAAGATTGGTCTCAGGCTGACACTTGCTGGTTTGTTTCATCATTTTGTCTATCTTTGTATATGTTTGAAATTTTCCATATATTTTTAAGAAAAATAACTCATTTAGCACTTTATTTTTGGTCCTTTTAATCAGTTTGCAAAGACTTTGAGGTCACCTTCTTATTTGGCATGACCCTGTCATATGGTCATAGTTTAAGTCATGGCTATGCATGTGAGAGTACTTCAAAGATGTGTATTGAAAGATAATATAAATCTTTCCATGAACTTTTTGAAGTTCCCTCGACTGTTTCACATACACTCTAGGAGGCTGTGATTTCATTATTGTCTTCATTTCTTTTCAGAGAGCAGACATGTTCTGCTGTAGAAGGCGTGCTGTATCCACACAGAACCCTAATATCTGTTATGTCTCTGATAGCTCCATAGTCATTCATTCAACCCCACTCTGAGGGGACAGGAAACATCCCTGCCCTTGAGAAACTCAGACAAAATAGCACCGTGGACTTCTGCATTGAGTTCTCCCTCACACCCCGTTTCATCGTGACATTGTTCTTGAAAACGCTTCCAGCGAAGTTACATCCCTTTTTGAGCTGTGTGCAGTGCTCATGGCGAGGACGTAAATCCTATCAACACGTATAAACCCGCCTGTGAAGGTACGAGCTTTGTTTTTATTATCTATCCCCAGTAATTCCAGTAATGACAGCTAAATACGTCACCAACCCCGCCACGTGTCTATGTTCTAGTCTCTGGGACTTGTAAATACGTCACACAGCAAATGGGACTTTGCAGATGTCATCAAGGTTACAGACCTTAACATACAGAGAGTAGCCTGGATTTCCCAATCTAATTACAGGAACCTGAAAAGCAAAGGACTTTCTCCAGAAGGAGTAAGAAAGACGCAGCAGCAGAAGTCAGAGAGATTCCAAGTGTGAAAGGACTTGTGTGCCTTGCTGAAGGGGACCACCGGGAAAGCACAGCAGCCCACACTCACAGTCACATTTCCCGGGTGCAGAAGCATATTGCAGGTGGAGATAGCAATTAACTTGAAAAAGCTATTAGCACAAATGGCCCTATTTCTATGGCTCATATTCAAATGAGGACTTAGATAAAGCTAGCGTCTGATTGGATGAAATCACACATTTAAATTAGCTGATGCCAGTTCGGCTCTCTAATTGGATAAAACGCCTGTGGGATGTCAGCCAATCAGAATGCCAATACCAATTTGACAAGCACTCCCTGCCCGGAAAGAAGGCCGGTTACTCACGAATTTTACGTGGCACAGGAGCCTTTATAAGGAAATGAAGACCCAAAGGAGCAGGTGGACAAACAATAGTAAGTTGTGGAATTTGATAAGGCAAAGAGGCTTGGGCTAGGGTGGTTAACTGGGTGAGAAGTGACTAGATCTAAGTATTCATAAACTAGGTTGAACAAAGAAGAGCAATTGTGTAAAAGTGACTAGGTCTTCCTAGTCACTAAGGGTTAGTTTAACGAAATTTGCACAGATTTCCCTGGGCTGCAACTTCCTGTCCTTGCTGGTAACGATGTAACTTTCCTTCCAATACAGGGAGAGCATCTTTCATCTTCTGCTCTTAAGAAACAGCACAAAAGTCAAAGCGATCTTTACGCACCTGCTGTTTTGGGTGTGCATGTGCTGCCGTGTGTACGCTCAAGTGTCTCTACCTCAAAATAGTCAATATGCCAGAAAGGCATATTTTTATTTACTTATTTGGCAACTGGCCGATATGGGGATCGTAACCCATAGAACTTGGTGTTACCAGCACCAGGTGCTAACCAACAGAGTTAAACCATAGACCCCAGAAAGGCATGTTTTTAACTCCTCAGTATAATGAGCCTCCTTTGGACCATATGGGAAGGGGGTTCTTTGCAGGTCTTAAGGGTTTGGGGGTTTCTTTTAACTGTGGCTGTTTTTCAGGATCTCATTGCTGGGGAAAATTCAACATTGTCAGTGTGCAAAGGTAGAATGTGTTGTGCTAGTTTCTGGAGGGTTCTTCATGGGCTCCAGCCATGGAGAGGAGGGAGAGAAAGGGGAGCGCTGAGACTAAATGATGGAGCCTGCAAGCGAGTGATGAGGTCCAGCGCTCTGGCTTACCCGGAACAACCCCCAACACGCAGGTGCCAGCTGTCGTGGCCAGGACTGTGAGGCGGGAATATAAAGAGAGGCCGCCCAGCATGAGCGCCTCAAGAGCCAATCAGAGCATAGCCTGCCGTCGCGCCACGCGGCGGCCAACCAATGGGAGCGCTGCGGGCTCTATAAAAGCGAGAGCGCTGAGGCGCTCAGTGCCAGTCGGAGCTGGGGTAGCGGGAGTCCCGTCACGGTCATGGATCATAGCAAGCAGGCGGTGTGGAAGTCGAACGGCGGCACGGCGCCGCGGAAACAGCTGGCCGGGAAGGGAGCCCGCAAGAGCCCACCGGCCACCAGCGGTGTGATGAAGCCGTACCGCTATCGGCCCGGCTCGGTGGCGCTGCGCGAGATTCGCCGCTACCAGAAATCCAGCGACCTGCTGGTCCGCAAACTGCCGTTCCAGCGGCTGATGCGAGAGGTCGCGCAGGGTTTCAAGACAGACCTGCGCTTTCAGATGTCGGCCATGATGGCGCTCCAGGAGGCCTGCGAGTCCTACTTGGTGGGGCTGTTTGCGGACGCCAAGCGTGTCACCATCAGGCCCAAAGACATGCAGCTGGCGCGCCGCCTCCGCGGGACGCGTTTCTAGGCTCCACGGGCGATCGCCCTGAGATCCTGTCATTCCAAAGGCTCTTTTCAGAGCCACCCGTTTGGTACAGAAAGTGGCTGTAACATGGGTTTCCGGGCATCCAGGGGGCTTCTTCCGGCGGTCGGAGCCGGTTCTGTCCCCTCTGTTCGCTTATCAATTAGGTAGGTAATAAACCTAATGAGGTGTTTGCGGTAACTCAGCCATGCCCATTAGGTTATGAGCCCCGCTAGTTGTCTGCACGAACTGGAGCATCTGTTCAGACGGCAGCCTAGTTAGGCGCGCGCTAACTCGCCCTAGTGCCAATTAGGTTGGAAGCCCAGTGTGGGCGCATTGTTAACTTGGCCCATCTGCTGTGGGGCTGGTTAGAGGCATGTGTGTTCTCACCTCATCTCCAGTTAGGCCAGAAGTCTAGAGTCACGTGTTAATAGCCTAAATGGAAGGAGCTGCTCTACCCCGGTAGTTAACTTCCTGAGCAGTGTCTGGCATGGATGGCCCACATGCCGGCACGTTGAAACAGGCTTCCCAGACCTGTAGACTGATAATCTGGGGACGAGGGGCGAGGAATCAATTTGAGGAGAAATCCTGTCACCAGGGTGGTTAGCCAGGAACCCAATAGTGGAGTTTAGGTCGGGATAACTTGAGAATGGCTGTAAGGATACGGATGTAAGAATTTTCTTTCTTTGGTACAAATTACAATTCTTCACTAAAGGTTTTATTAAATTACTGGAAGCCAGGCACTGTCTGGTGCTGAGAACACAGTAAAATCCATTCCCCACTGTCACTGGCCACTCGGTTTTCCAGGGGCTTACAGTTGAGTGAAGGAGGCTTGTATTGCATGTAGAAGCAATGATAGTAAAAAGTGCTCTTATGAATAGCAAGGGGTGTGAGTAAGAGGCTCTCAGAATGCAATAGTGGGATTTGGAAGCCTCTGAGCCCAGCCTATATCCTGCCGACTCAATTCAAACGCTATAGCAACTAAATGAGTACGCACACAATTAAAATCTCCACTTTTAGAATGTACGTAAGCTGATGACAAATCCTTGAAGGACTGTCCAGTACGCAGAGACTGTTATAAACAGAAGCAGACTAATAATATAGTACTCAAGGAAGCCTTTCCAACACACACATTTGTGTTACATCCCAGGACTGTCTGTGTGGAAGGGGCACAGCTCTGCACTAGGCAGTGTTAATTCTGAGCAGAAAGACATGGACCTGTCCAGGAAGCGCAGCAGGACTGATAAAGCCCAGCAAGGGTTTTGCGTCCAGGGGTTTGCAGGCAACATGCATGTCAGGTCCCATGTGAATCCTTGACTCAAAACCATGTGGACCCAAAGCTGGAGAGTCGTGCTGAGAACTGGGCAGGGTGGCCAAGGACAGGGATGTACCAACTGGGCCGCATGGGGATGCCCTCTCACTCTCCAGATACCATGCCACCAACTTGGTGGTGCAGAGAGAAGATGACTTGAGAAAAGCTGGAAGAGGAGAGAGCACTGAGGAGAGGCTCGGGTTCTCCCTCTTGTGATATAACTGGGGTCGCTCAGGAAATAGCTTCTAAATACAGAACAAGTAACGCTGCCCTCTGTGGTAGGAAACAATTGCTTGAATGTTTTTAAGTTAATTGTTTTCAAGTGTTTGTCATGAGAACCAATTTAGTCCCACCTGGAAAATTTGAATCATTTTTATAAAACTATGAAACTATTACAATTAGGACTGGGGCCTTTGTTGCTGTCCTGCCGGTCCTACTCATGTGGGAATAGAAAGTTGAAGTGTAGACATTTGTTCCCCTTTTACTGAATTCTGTGAGCCCCTGAATGCTACAGAGACAGCCTCAGAGTGGAGCGTTTACCAGCAGAATGCAGCGGAAACCCTGAAAATAAACAATGGAAGGAAAAGAAGGCTGGGCATCAGAGGAAAGAATACGCCACCCCAAATATGCCAGGTGGGCATGTGGATTACCTTGAGCTAAAGGCACTTAAAAAGGCACTTCTGTTTTCTTCCTGAAAGCAGGGGACGTGACTCCCATGGGAAACATGCCCCTCCTATACCAGGAGACAAGAAAGATTCTTATCACCAGAGATGGGGACTTGAGGCTGAGAAAAATACACACCTTGTTAAAATAACTTGTATCTTCGTTTAGCCTCATATAATTTAGTTACTTTTTTACAAGTCACTACTCTGCTCAACCTGGTATGTAAACACGTAGGCCGAACCACTTTGGGGGTCTTCATTTTCCAGTGAAGGTGCCCTGGTACATATAAAAATGCAATATGTATGCTTTTCTCCTGTTAATCTGTCTTATGTCGTCTTACTCTGTTTAGGTTGCTATAACAAAATACCATAGCCTGGGTGGCTTTTAACAATAGAAATTTATTTCTCACAGTTCTAAAGGCTGGAAGTCATAGATGGGGTGCCAGCAGATTTAGTTTCTCAAGGTCATTTCCTGGTTCACAGATGGCAGCTTCTTCATGTGTCCTCACATGGTGGAAGGGGTGAGGACCCTTTCTAGGGTCCCTTTCATTAGGGCACTAATCCCACTCATGAGGGCTCCACCCTCATGATCTAATCACCTCCCAAAGCCCCAGCTCCTAACCCCATCACCTTGGGGTTAGGATTTCAACATAGGGAATTCAGGGGAACACAGACATTCAGTCCGTCACAACCTGGATTTGTCTTTACATGACACAATGGACTTTCCTGACTAGGAGTCGGGGTTGAACACAGATGCCGTGACCCTGCTGTCCTGTGTCCGGGGGCCCGTCTTCCTTTCCGTTCAATGGAGCACACCATTTTTCAGGAGTGCCTGGTTCTTTCGTCTTCTCTGTAATGTTAATAACTTCATGGGGGCTGGAGGGAGCAGCAACACACTGAAAGAGTGCCACTGACCGTCACAGTGAAGGGACAGCCGCCTTGTAACTGTTTAGACTTGGCTGACATTTTCACTTCAAAATTTTATTTATTTTTAAAAAGACAATCTATAGAAATGGTATAAGATTTAAGAATTTCAAGAGTTTATATAGTGAAAATTGAATCTTTTTCAATTGGAGGGGGTTTCTCAGCCCTTAATTTTCCCTTCAGATGGAGTTTCTTGTATATTTTTCAAGAGGTGCATATACAATCATCTAATTATGACTTTTTACCGAAATGTGCATATATGTTGTCTGACCTGTCTTTTAGTAAACCTAACAGCTTACCAGGACACATAAGAGCTTTCTGATTCTCCTTAATGATTTCATAGTGTTTCCTTTTCAGGATATTAAGGCTGTTTCCAATTGTTTTACCATAAAGGAAAAATAGCATCTCAGCCCAATAACCAGGGGTCGCTAACAGAACATTAATACTGAAATCCTAGGCTGGTGCAGTATTTTAGCAAGTATTTGTTGAATATCCACATTTGCTGGGGGTGGGGGGTGGGGAGGGAGGGCAGGGAACAGGCGGAGACCCTGTAAGGGCAAATATAACCCTTTCTTTCAGAACTTCATCCTCTGTCCTTCTCTTTTTTTCTTTTGCCACTGGGATCCAAACCCTTGACCTTGGCACTGTAACACTGTGCTCTAACCAACTGAGCTAGCCAGTAGCCCCATTCTCTTTTTCAAATTCAAATGTATGTAAATCTTGTTAATGGCTAAACAAACCTCTTGCCAGTGTGACACCTCAGGAATATATCCTGAAGGACGTTGGAGCTATTTCTGAAATGTAATTGTAGAGAAGGGAAAAAAACCTCTACCTTCTTAGGTTTGTAACTGGGGCCTACAAAGTAAACTGACAAAAGGCAGATTAACAGGAGAAAAAGCATGCACTTTTCATCTTAAGTTTTTAATTTTACATGCACGGAGGCTTCAGAGAAAAAGGAAAAACCAACGATGCTGTTAAGCTCAGGCAGTCACATACCATTTTTAACAGGTGATGAATTATGGGAAGGTGACTAGGGCATGCATAGGAGACAAGGGTTGTTTAGTAAGGATTATTTGTGCAGACTCTTCTTGGTGCAGAATTTCCATCTTCTGCGTGGCCATAAAAACTCCCCTAGAGAGGAGATTTCCGGCAGTCCTCATTTCTCAAAGTTTCTTTTAGTTAAAGGAAGCTCCAAGAAGCTTTCTTCAATTGTCTTCAGCTCAAAATAATCCCCGTGCCTGTGTACTCATAGCATATGTTGGGATGGCACACTCTGATCTCCTTCATAATCATCGAGGAAGACAGCACCTTGTGGAGGACACTGACATTAATAAACACATGCATTTCACAGGGCCATAGCCTATAGCGTAGTAGGACCAAAGTCCTTAGTTTAGCAGGACTAAAGTCCTGTAGTTTAAGTCATAGCCCAACTCTTTAGAAAAACACATGGAAACACTAAGATTGGGAAAAACCAGAAAAACTTTCACAGGACTGAAGTCTTTAATGTAGATAAGAGAATTGAAACACAGCAAAAGTGATTGCTCTGGGGGCAGTTGCCCTTGGTGCCGCTAAACCTAAATAATGGGAAAGTATGTGAACTAAAACCTTCAAGGCTCTTCTGCTAGTTACTGGTTGGGGGATGTTCCACATCTTACCCTCAGCTGTTTCTTGGAGTTTCTTAGGGAGCTAAGCACTGCTATAGTGATTATTTCATTGTTTTTGTATGTCACATAGCTTAGTTCTATTACTCCTTTTGATGGTAAACTGCTTGAACTATTTTAAGTTACAACTGCTTTAATGAAGATTGTCCTGTAGCCAGTTTGTTTGTTTTCACTATGACTGATTAACCCCCTGTGTTTCTTCTGTAACTTTCTTGCCTGTACAATAAAAGCTGAGAGAAAACCTGACCCAGTGCTGTGCCTGGGACCCTTCTCTCTTGAAGGAGTTCTCCCTGCAGACAGACACTTCAGGCCTCTCAGTGCTCTGCATACGTGAGCTCTGAGTAATCCTTTGCATCTCAGTCACTCTATGAGAGGTGATGACAACACTCCATCTTCCAGCTGCCTAGAAGGAGATGGGCCTCACTTCAGATGTCACCTGGCTCTGAACTGCAAAACCTCCCTGAAGTACTGAATGGGTGGTATCCACTCAACTTGATGAAAGGGTGAGGTTGCTGTTTATCTTTTCAGTCTCTTAGTGAGTTGCCTGTGATGCGCATGATGTTCTGGTTTAATGCTTATTCAAAAATAAAATGGTTTTCTTTCTCTTCTCCCTCTGTGGAGGGGTTTTCTGGGTTGGGGAGAGATTTTGTTTTTTGTTATATTTGCCCAATAGGCACAGATGTACCTGAGGTCAGAGTGGACCCCTAGCAGAGCTGCTGCCCTTCCTCTGATGGGACAACCCTGGGCACTGGCCACTGGGACTCACCATGTGTGCTAGAATTAGAATGCATTCATTTAAAGTCCTTTATCTTCTGCAGTTGTTATTAGAATAAACTGATCCAGCCACTGTCTATTACATTAAAGGTTGTGTTCTGTTTCTTAGAACTCTTGGTTACAAGCAACAGAAATGACAATTCAATCTGGTTTCAAGCATATGGCATGTTTATTACTAGGATATCTCACAAAGCAGGGGCCGCAGGATAAAATAAGATTGTGGCCCCAGTGCCAGACTAATCCGTCTTTTTGTCTCCCAGCTCTGTTCTTTTCAGCCCCCACTGTATTCATCTGGCTTTCTCCACACACGATAAACACCACAAACAACAGTTCTGTAGCCTTCTCACCCTTCCCAGATTCATCCACCAGAGCAACAGTCAAGAAATGCTCTTTTTTCCTGAAATCCAAAACCTGGGAGGAAAAGAAAGAAATACTACATGCTAATTTTAATTGTAATGACCATACATTCATTTGCTCATGTTGCCATAAGAAAATACTGCAGACTGGATGGCTTAAACAACAGAAACTCATTGTCTCTCAGTCCTGGAAGCTGGAAGTCTGAGATCCAAGTGTAGGCAGGGTTGGTGTCTCCTAAGACCTCTCTCCATGGCTTGTACACAGTGTCTTCTCCCTGTGTCCTCACATGGTGATTCCTCTGTGCTTGTCTATGTCCTAATCTCCTTATAGGACGTCAGTCCTATGGGATTAAGACCCACCCATATGACCTCCTTTTATCTTAATCACCTCTTTAAAGGCCCTTTCTCCAAATACAGCCACATTCTGAGGTCCTGGTTGTTAGGAATTCAACATATGAATTTGGAGGGGACAAAATTCAGCCCACCACAGATAGTGAACACAGGGACCCACCATGTGCAGGCACCGTACAAGTGTGTTTATTAGATTATGATGTTCTGTGACAACCCTCTTATCTGGGCACTGACATTATCTATCAGGCCCAAGGGCTTGTGGCTCAGCTCAGGGCAGGTGTCCACCTGCATCTCATGCAAAGACCACAGGATGGCCATGGGGAGTGGAGCGGCTCATGCCCAGTGGGAAGCCTGTGGCTGGGGGCTGGGATGGTGGGGGCTGGCTGGTCACCATGAGCTGTCCCTTAAGAAGGGTCAGAGGGTGAGGCCAACAGGAGGGTTCCAGGATTCTTTCTAGAAGCTTCCTGCTGTGCTCCAGTCAATGGACAGTTCTAGCTATGAAAGTTCCATACCCTCACCACACACTAGCCTCACCCTCAGCCCCAACAGGACCCTCCAAGAAGGCCCTGCTGTGGCCTCCCCTTCCCTGATGCACTGTCTGTGGGGCTCCCAAACCAGAAAAAAAATTTACAGACTTTATTTTTTAAGAGCAGTTTTAGGTTCATAGCAAGATCGAGCAGATGCCATCAAATATCAATACAGAGCCCTATTGCTCAGGTTCAAAAGGCACCAGTATATGGAGGGTCGAATAAATAAATAGAGAAAAAAGGAAAAAAAACCACAAGAAATAAAAAAGTAAAAAATAAGGATGATTTTAAAATTTAAAAAAGAAAAGAAAAGGAAATTTTAAAAAAGAAAAAAATATGTTTATATCAAGTGGAGGAAAAATAATTTTCTCCAGACCCTTCATAATTCTCAGCTGTGCCTACCTGTGGCACAAGACAGACTAACAAGAGCAAAACAGAAGTTTAATAACACACATACCTCTTTGTACACATGGGAGATGCTCAGGAAAATCTCCAAGAGTAAATCTCCAAGAAGTGGCTCTGACTTCAGACTTACATAACCATCTTTCTCTGAACCAAGAAAGGGGAGACTAGTTCTGGATAGGAGGCCAGGAAAAGCACCTTAAACACAGGTAAGAAACATTATGCAGAGCTCAGTCAGTGCTGTTTTCACTAAGAGTCTCTAGTGAGTTAGTCACCTTCTTCTTGGTGCTAAGAGAGAGCCATCCTTACAGATGGAGACTTTCATTATAGATATAAATTTCCCTTACAAAAGGGTAACTTCTACTCTCTTTTCAGGGTTTCTTCTGTGTTGGCTATTTCCTCAAATAATCAGCTTAAAATAATCCTTATGCCAAAGATGTGTATTTGGGATAGTGTGTCCCAAACCCTATCACTGAAGCATTCTACATGGTGGAGGCTGTGAACTGGCCTCCTGAGTGATGATATGTCACATGAAATCCCCAGGAGGCTGAATGGATCAGGACATGCCACCGTAAACTATGCCACTTTCATATATTGATTATTTTGAGTGAGGGCCACTGAGAAACAGCAAACATATAAGGAGTTTCCTGCCCTCCCCCTTTCTACCTAAAATCAGGGTATAAATTTAAATTTTGTAAAGGAAATTTCCATTTGTACAGATGCCCCCTCTCCCGTACCAGGAAGAGGAGATCGATTCATCACCAGAGGTGAGTCTATCTACCATGAGTTTCCCCCATACATTCCCTAGTCACTTCTCCACAATTTATTGCTCTTTGTGAAAATGGTATAGAAGCCCCTGGGTCTAACTGCCTCTTTAGGTTTTCAGTTCTCTTATGTGAAGCTCCCATATATGTGTTGACCTAAAAGAAACTGAGGCCAAATATTAAAAGCATAGCATTTATTAAGCCAGTGTGGCCAGTTAGCTCACTTGTGGGGGTGGGGGGGTGTTGATAACACCAAGGTCAAGGGTTCAGATCCCCATACTGGCAAACAGCCACAAAAAAAAAAAAAGGATTTATTGAGCCAATATGACAATTGCAACCAGGGAAATGCATAGTCAGGTCACCCTGAGAAATGAGTTCCAGAGAGAACCAGCAGAACTTAGCATTTATAACCACAAGAAGGAGGAAGGGTCAAAGGACAGTGAGAGAAGACAGTCCCACCTCATCTCTTCATCAACTTTCTATTTGTTGTACATTACATATAGATTTGGGATTGTTACTAGGTTACAACCTACATGCAGGGATCCAGGATGAAGGTCACGAGGATTATTCTAGGTTATTGTATGGCTTCCTGGTGCCATTACAGCTGCTTCTAAGTAAAATGGTCTTATGATAATGTTTTCCAGGACAGGTGGACATGATTGCTGACTTATCCCAGATCCCCCAAGGCACTATAATTTAGCTGACCTGGTCAAAGCAGATTTTTTAGTTATCATATGTAAATTTTTTTTAAAAGATGAAACATGTATGTCTTTTCTCCTGTTAATCTGTCTTTTGTCAGTTTAATTTGAAGTCCCCAGTCACCGAATCTAAGAGTGTACAGGATATTTTCCCCCTCCCCTACAAAGCCCGTGATGTACATGTTGTAAGTGTGAGAAATAACCTTGCTATGGTGAGCCTCCAGGATGCAGGGTTGTCTGTTACTGCAACAAAACCCTGACAGATACAGCACAGGCTCTACTTTGAGTACAGAAAAAAATAATCACATTAGTTCGCAAAAAGTCTGGAAACCAGGTCCTATAAGAAATTGTGGCAGGCATGAAGATATTAGGGCTAAAGAAGGGACAACCTGGTGGTCAGGGAGCAAGGTTTGGGAGAAGGTGTAGGGTTGATAAAGTAGAGACCAGATATTTGAAGATCTCCATCTGATAGAAGAAGTCAAGGACATGCTCCATGTTACTTCAAAAGGGCTGGAAAATTCTGGGCTGCAGACACCAGACATAACACCATTTCCACCAGATTCCTGGGAAGGTGGGCATGCATCGCACTCACTAGGACGTGGGTGCCAATCACCAGGGTCATGTTGTTACCAGGCACGGGTCCGGCTGCTCCCTTTCAAAAACAAGCCACTGAAAAGTCAAATGGTGGTAAAGACGGAAGTCAGCTTTTATTCAGAAATACCAGTGACCTGAGGAGAGGTGTCAGGCTAACCATCTCTCCAATAAACCTGAAGGAGAAAGGCCAGACTCGTATTTACTGAGGGGTTTTTAAAGAGGGAATTGAGGGAAGGGACTATGGAAAATGAAAAGCAGGACGGAGGGGGACACGAGCTGTGGGGGCTCCGTTCAAGGAGCCGGGTGCAAGGTCTCACCAAGACTCCACCTGGTTTCTGCTCCCATCCTTGTGGTTATCTCAGGGTCTGGATAGTGTGTGCATCCTGGCAAGTCTGCAGCTTCAGGCTGTCTGGAAAAAAGCTTTACGTTTCTGTAAATAATGTCATCTTGCCCCATATCAAGGTTTAAAATATCAAATAACCATGGGAAATGAAGGAACTCAGAAATACATGCCAAGAAAAAAACTGTCCTTTTAAAATTTGCCTGGAGCCCATGTAGTTTTAGGTCCCAACGTGGCTTCAATCCTGCTCACTCTAGCAGTGACAGAACAAGTTGGGCAGGCCCTGTAACGCCAGAGTCCTGTATTAGTCTGTTTTCTGTAGCTTATAATGGAATACCTGATACTAGATCATTTATAAAGAAACGGAATTTATTTCTTACAGTTTTGGAGGCTGGGAAGTCCACAGTCCAGGAGGTGCATGTGGTGAGGGCCTTCTTGGTGGGGACTCTCCACAGGGTCCTCTGGTGATGTAGGGTGTCACAGGTAAGAACAGCTCCCTTCTTAGAAAGCCATCAGTCTACACCCATGATAACCCATTACTCCATGAATGGATGAATCCATTCTTGAGGGTGTAGTCCTCATGATCCAATCACCTCTCAAAGGCCCCACCTTTCAAGTATCATAACAGGATTTCCCACCCTCTTAATACTGTTAAAGTGGGGGTCAAGTTTCCAGCACACGAACTTTGGGGGAACACATTTGACCCATAGCAGGTACCTTCCCACACCAGCACCACACAGCACTATGGATCTGATATCAAAAATTGATATCAAATGCCCTTCAGTGTTCCCTATATTTTATTCCATACAATACTGCCTTTAAGGTTTATAGGAACGCCAACTGTTCTCCCAGCCAATGTCACTATAAAATGTGCAAACACCCCTCAGCTCCCACAAACCAGATGGTGAGGGGGCAACAACTTGTGGCATTCCAGAAGTCTTAGAGCAAATCAAAGCTTTAATAATGACAAAGACTCACCCCTTGACCAAACTTCAGTCAGGTGCCTCTGGGCCCTCTTTTCCATGAGGCCTCAGCCTTGGACCCTGTCTTCATCCTGCCTAGCACAGTCTTAGCAAAAAGTCCCGCTAGGTCAGTTTAGAGAGAGCCCCCCACCCTTGACATCTCATCAGGCTGCTGTGGTTTGAATGTCTCCCCAAGCTCAAGTTGGAACTGAACCCCAGTGTGGTGGTTAAAGGTGGGGCTTTTAAGCGGCCATGAGGACAGTGCCCTCTGAATGGGTTGGTCCATGCGTGGAGTAACGTGCCGATGGTTTAATGGGCATGGTTCTGATGGCTTTGTAAGCAGAATTTCAGCTCTCTTGCTCAGGCCATTCTCACCACATGATTTCCTGCACCATCTAGGACCCTGCAGAGACTCCCTACCCAGAAGAAGGCCCTCACCAGAGGCGCCCTCTGGACCGTGGACTTCCCAGCTTCCCGGAATCGAAGAAATAAATTATATTTCTCTATAAATTACCCAGTTTCAAAGTTCTGTTATAAGCAACAGAAAATGGACTAATATACCAATCCTCATCCCTCACCTTTGATTTTTAAGTCTGTGTTCTGTCCATCACAAGAACCCTGTTTGGTGAGTTTAGCAAGAAGCCCCCTACCCTTGATGTCCCCTCTCAGTAATGTCCCACTCACTTACCGCCTCTCTGTGTTCGTTGGCTGTGAACCCCCTGCGGACCCTGCTATATTCAGAATCGAGCTCAGTCCTACACGGTGGTCTCTTTCCCCTATTGCAGTAGACCCACATGACATCTGCCTTTGCCACCTTTAACTCGTGTCTGCCTTGGTTGATCTTCAACAATAACCTCTGGAGGAGATCGGAATATGTCACCCTAGAATATGCCACTTTGACATTAAGATTATTGTGAGCTGGAGGAAGCTGAGAAAAACACGGACACAGGAAGAACTCTCTGCCTTCCCTCTGTCTTCCTAAAAGGAGAATGGAAATTCCTCCTTGTGAAGGTGTCCCCCTCTCCCACACGAGAACAATCCTGTCACCAAAGACAGAGACAGCACTGAGGCGGATCTGTGTAAATCCATCTTGTTAAATGACCGTTATCTGTTATGTTTCCTTATGTATTTGCCTTCCCACAATTTACCAGCAAGAAGCCCAGACCTCCTCTGCTTCCCTTTGTCTAGTCACTTACCCACAATTTATCACCTGTTGTTACAGTGGCTGTAAGTCCCCACGCTTTTTAGCTATTTATGTTTTTTGGTTTTTTCTTTTAACATCTGTGAAGCCCCCACGCACATTATTAAAAAATTAGCATCAGGACGGCCAGTTATCTCGGTTGGTTAGAGCGAGGCGTTATGACACTGGCTTAGATCCCCTCACCAGCCAGCCACCAAAAAAAAAAAGAAAAGAAAAAAAGAAGAAAAAAAATAAATAAAAAATAGTTAACACCAAATAAAATAAATAAGGTTTTCTTCTGTTAAACTGTCTTTTGTCAGTTTAATTCACTAAGAGAGTATAGGAAAAGGTTTTTCTCCCCTACACCTCAGAAAAGTAAATACTACAAACATAAGACTTTTCATTTGAAAGTTTATTCATATTTTTTCTACACTCAGTTTTGTAAATTTCAAATAATAATTGTTTGATTTGGAATTCGGGTTTCCATCCCTCAGACTCATGGTGGCAAACATGGATGGAAACAAAAATAATTAAAATTAAAATCATACAAACTTCACAAAACCAAGTAAGTAGAAAAGAGCTAGATATGCTGCCAGTCGCGCGCTGGCTTCATCAGGCTGTCGTGGGTGAGGTGAGACCCTGACACCCGAGGCCTGTAAGGCCCGAGTGCTTTCAAGTGGGGGCATATTTTCCCAGGCATTTGGGAGGCCACCCTGATGGCAACCTGCAGGCCACATAGGGCTCACCAGTGTGCAGCCAAGTGCTGTGCCAAGCACCCCTTACTGTTTGTGTGGTGGATTTGGAACTTCCACTGTTTGACAAAGTGTCACTGTTGGGCTGGATCGCAGACCCCTCTGCCTCGTCCTGTGCAGGTCCTGAGTTAGGTAAGGGAAAGAAAAACCGAGCAGCTGCCAGCAAAGTGGACATGCTTTATTCTTCAGACACGAGCGCCACCAACCAGCAGTTCAGAGCCGCTGCCTTCCATACTGAAGTACACAACAGCGGCAATGAGCCAAGGGGTGCCCGGGCACATGCGCACTAACTCTACTCTTACGTCACTTATTTACAAAGGATGTGCCGAGTCACACCCAGCTGGACATGAGGCGAGGGGGCCCCACCAAACCAACTCCACTTCCCCTTCAGAGCAGTCTTCCACGAGGGACACCTACACACGTGCCACCACTCAGATTGACAAGGCCCTTGAGGTGATGGGGCCATCGTTGAGGCAGTGCCAATGGCTGTGACAGCAGTTTGAAGGGAGTGGGGGGCTGTGTGGCCAGCACAGGTAGTCAGAGGGGACCCCTTATGAAGTCCCCTCCCTTGTTACACTTGCCTCAGGTCTGCATGAGCTTGGCTGGGAAATGAGACACCAGCCCCACTAAACACTGCCACACAATGCCTGTCCTGCCTGGGCTGGTCAACGATTTGTTCAGGAACATCCCCTCAGTGTCTATGCTCATGGCTGAGTTGTGGACACACACACTTGTTGAAAAGTTAATTGCTGGCTCAAGGGTGACCAGATCAATCTGTCATATGGAAGGTGGGCCAGACCCACACCTGCATGCTCTTCCCTGTGGTGACCATGCACAGCCATCTCCCTTCCACCTTCAAGTACTTGTTCTGGGCCACCAACTCAGCCCAGTCACTTCCTAAGAAGACTGAATGGCAGCTGGAGTCTCCCTTGAATCCCAACGGGCTGGGATTTGGGGGCAACCTCCTGCCCAGGAGCCACATACTCGGCCCCTCCCTGCACCTCCTCACTGTTACACTGTGACCACGTTTCCCCCTTCATCACACTCTGTGGTTCCCTGGGAGGGAGGCTCCTTGGTGGCCCCCAGCAGGGGTGTATGACACCTGCAGAGTGATGAAGAATGTGGGAACCCAGGTGGCCAGTCATGACTAGGATCATCCCCCAAGTTCAGGAAGGGGCCGAGGGCAACAGAAGCTGGGGGTCCAGGTGCCCTTGTCCAACCTCTGACTGCCCAGTGTTAGGACAAAAATGCTGAGTGAAGACACACGAGACAAAACTCTTTGTAGATATTTATTCTCCTTCAAATAACAGAACCTGACAGCCCAATATACAGTGATAAAATACTCTGCAATATAAATACAACTTACAGAAATTTCTATCAACAAAACCTAAAGAAACTTCATTTTTACCTTTGTATATTTAGACAAAAAAACTCTACACAACATATTAAATATTGGAAATGACACCTACTTCAAGGTAATTTAACCTAGTGACACTTGTTTTATAACACAAACACCCCAAGTAGATAAGTTCTCCATATTTCCATAACTTAAAAATTTGTGCTATGAAGTGAAAGTCTGTAGTGATGTGTAATGCAATAGACTCCAAAAGAAGATGTGAAATGCTCTAATGTTACATCTGAAAAAGTAAGTTTAAGAAAATATAAAAATTATCAACATGTATTTTGTACAGTCAAATAAATTAGCCAGGTTTTCTCTATTTCACACTTCAGAAGGACATCGTGGGTAGATGGAAATGTCCACGTCTTCCTGTTGAAGTCGGGGCCGTTTCTTCTCAATCCTGTCTAACTCTCCAGCACTTGGAGGACGTTTTATTTTATGACAGATTACTAACCCAAGGATTATATTTGGACGTGGTGACTCAAGACCTGAAAACAAAATATTTGTGTGAATTTTAGAATCTAAATCCAGTTTTCATCCTTCAGAGGTAAATTTTATTAAGGGCTTTCACGTGGGAAATTCTGTGGGAAAATAAAGCCGAGTGTTTGAGGAGCTTATTGCAAAAGAACGAATGGTTCCCGTCCCACGAAGTCACCACCAGGCCTACCCAGCCCTGATGGTGGCCGCTGAAAGGGAGGGATTAGTCCCCTAGCCACCAACTACAGAACCAAGCGCCCAATTCAAGAGTAAACTCACCCCAACGGTCAGAACTTGTTACATGTTTTATAAAAAATTACACACAATGCTAAAGCAATAGCATGGTGGAGGCGGCGGGAAGGGCACTACAGCAATGACTAACATTGTTAACCTCCAGGGATCAAAAGTGCGTGTGGACCAGCATGTCTTTTAAACAAACGGATCTCAGATACGCTCTTATGTGCCTCTTGTGACATATCCAGAAGGTAACAGCCCTTTTTGTCATTCACTTATGAGTTGCAACACATAAGTTAAGCTAAATATACTAGTATTAGGTGTTAATGATTAAGGACCAATTCAACTCAATTTACAATGACCAAAAGGATCATAATCAGTAAAGCACAAAAACCATTAGGTAAATTCATTAGTTTCTGGTACCAGAATTACAATGAATGAAACAATAATGCTGACTGAAATAGCTAGAGTAGATGTTTGAGGCTTAGAAAAAAATTCAATGAGCATTAATTTATCAAAAACTAGCTAATGTTTGAGTCTTTGTAAACACAGGGCTTGTGCTTAAGTAAAGCGCCGAGGCATTCAGCACACTGGTGGGGAAGGACAGTCACATGGAGACAGACTGGGAGCTTTGGGGTACAGCATCCGTTTACAGAATAGGTATTTGTTAAGAAACGGTTACCCCAAAGATCCTAAGTTGTGACAACTTACATCAGGAATGCTAACATTCCCATAATGATCTCCCACCCCCACACTCACACTCCATCAAGAATTCCCAAAGGGGAACTAACTAAACAGCCAAGTCACAAACAGTAACTTACAGAAAAATGGTTCACGAAGGACAGAATATTTGTTTCAATAGCATAAGGATACAATCAGTCAGACTGTATAAATTCAATTTACAGATAACATTACATAAAATACAGGAGGTAATCACACTTTTTTCTTACAATTTAAAGCACTGCTAAGATTGTCCTGTTCTTTTTGTGATTTAGAGATGATCACACATCACTTCACAGTGTTGTTTTCATAGTTCTAAATATGTTTGCTTTGAGTCTTCCAAAATTCAGTACGGAATTGATTACTGAAAGCTGAGCACACGAGGGCAGGTGGATGTCCTGCCCGCCACTTAGGAGGAGGACACCAGGTTGAACTCGGGCAACCCGGCCTCCGCAGACTGACGCCGCTCTGCTCCCCTCCCTGCTTAAGGGTGTCCTAAAGGTCACCTGCTTCACAGGCTGCTGTGTAAGAGACTCGTGTTGAAGGCACCCATGGGTGAGCTGTGATCCCAACATATCCTAGTACCACGCCACCCTCCTCTCATGAGAACTTTCTGTCGAAACGTCCTCTCCCTGCCCCATCTGGTAACAGCAGTGTGTCAGCAAAAGAAAAGGCAAAGGAGGGGATAGCATGTGGCGTCTGGCCACCACACTGAAAAGCACTTCCAAAATTTCCTAATTAGCATTCATTATGGGTATTTTATCTTCAAATACTACTTCTTTCACCATAATAGATATTTACCGAATACTTTATAGCTAATTTAAACACAGAGTTTTGGGGTTTGGTCAATTGTTAAATCAGCTATCATGACTTTGTGGACAAACTATCTCTGCTGCAGATGGTCCCAGAGCTTCAGTACAGGTTTAACTGCTGAGCACATTCGGACCTACTGAGTCACAGCTGAAGTTCTGTCTGTGGGGCAGTTCTGTAAGCCAGGCTCTCTCCCTACAAACTTGGTCTCAGGAGCAGAAGTAGGAGTGGGCTTGGCTGGGGTGGGGGTGGGGCACCAGACAGGAAGGACTGGGGGGTCTTTGCATGCGGAAGTCACCAGGGACTACCTCACTCAGGGAAAGGCTCAACTTCTAAAGGGCTAACATCAGGGCTCTTGCACAAATCAAGTTTCTTTCATCAATCAACTGCGTGTGCTGGGTTAACCATTGTGTTAAACTCAGGAAGATTCGGTCCCCAGGCTTCATAATGTGGTTCACTCAACTATCTTTTAATAGCCTAATATGCTTATTGATGAAAACAATTAGTATATCCCAGCCCTGGCAAGCTGGCTTTGACCTTTGTTGTCTTATACATCAGAGGTGAGGTTACTTAATATTTATGTTGGTCTTGAAAACAGCAAGCTGTCTAGAGATTGGGATCTAAAAGCAGCTGGTTTTTTAGATGCTTTCAACTCTCGCCCATCTCATCTGCACACACTGGGAAATGATCTAGTAAAGCTCCACAGTTTTGAACATCCCCAGCAAAATTCCCAAAGTTTTTAAATTTAAATAGGCCTTTCCCAAAATGCGTACCCCTATCCTGAAATAGTCAAATCTTATCACCTGACTCACATATTTGTTATGTTATGGTTGCATGAATATTTGAAATATAACTAGCACCTTGGAAATAACTTATATTCCTGAAAGAAACAATAAAATTCACCTATCTTGGACCTTAGAAGAAATGTTTACTGAGATGAAGGGACTTGTCTCAAATCAATGATGCTCTACACTGCTGTAAGGTGTGTCCAGCATGACGATACCAAACACATGAGGGCAAAGGGAAACATGAGCACCCCCAACTGTGCCCCACATCTAGGGGAGGAGCAAGAGAGGACCAGATTTCCCAGGGGTAACTCTCTGGGTTCACTCCATTTTGGTAGCTCCTGTGTCATGAGTGTTAACCTGGAGAGTGGTGTGTGTCCCAAGAAAGCGCAGAAGTAAAGGCCACAAGGGCTGCAGCAGGGAAGAGGCAGCCCTGTGGGAGGCCGGGCACCAGCTGGGCACAGGATGGTACTTCCCCACCTCCCATGTGAGGGCTGCTGTGAGGTTTACAATTCATAAAGTGTGTGAAAATAGGCAAGTAAGTAGGTGAGATATTGAAAGACCAGCTTCAGTTAAAATGTGCCATCTTCCACAGAGGCGACACCCCCACCTGATGCCCTCCAAAACACCAGCGTGTACAGTGTATATGAAGACTTTTTAGATCCATGTCTGTATCCGTTGAGTTCATGGTGGAAGGTCTAGCCTCAGACTCAGTGGTTAGAATTAAGCCACATATATGGTGAAAGAAACCAAGGACAAGGGTTACATACTGATACTAATCAATTCCTCTGTGGGCCTTTAATTCCAAAAAGTTGGCATGAGTCAAGCCCATGCCAGGTGTTAAGAGTGGGCTCCAGTTGGTGCTGGGGCCATGCTGGGAGTGATGGATTCCAGCCCCCGACACAAGTCCAGGAAGTGGAGGGGCCCGTACAGGATCCCAACTCAGCAGGACTATATGTCACAGGAGAATATGTGTGGGTATCACATGTTCCTAATTACCACCCAGAAAGTTGGTGCTTACCTGGTCCCGCAAAGGGCAAGAGTGCGGATGGAATAGGGTCCTTAGCACCCAGTGGAATGAGGTAGAGGTTCTTGATGTGCCTGGTCTTATTAGGTACAACACCAAAACGGCCACGACTGCTCAAGTAGGAGTAGAGAGAAACATAGGCAACCTTTTCTTCCTCTGTCAGGGGATGAAAGCGGATCAGACAGAGCTCCTACAATGCAAACAGAGGACAGGGGAAAGACTTTACCTGTGGCCATGAGAGGAAAGCATCTGCTTTAAAATTTGTACCCAAACCTCAAAAGTACAGCCTGAAATGGGAGATTTTAGCAATTCTGATTTTGACTTTCATAGCCTTATTGTCCAACATTTGAAATAATGAAATAATGAAGTAGTAAAAGAAATTCACAATCAAGCATCCGAATGCTTGACTCCAGTCTTGGTTTCAGCAGGACACCCTTTAAAATGACTTCTACTCACAGCCTCAATTTCAGAGAGCTCTCCTGTGAGAGGGACAGGCCATGTAAGGTGTAGGCTTACCCACGTCTGCAGCAAAGTAAGCTTTCCCGCATGCACAGCGGCTGTGGGCACGGTGAGCAGCTGCACGATCTGCAGCCATTCCCTGTGTGTCTCCACATGGGAGGGTTAAACTAGGCACAGGGTCTAATCCCTTTTGGGAATCTGATGGAAAACTGTACATACAGACACACGCAGCTGTAGCTAATTCTCAGGGGTTCCCAGAAAACCAAAACCCATTCAAGAGCCTAGGCTGGGTGCCTTTTGCCAGATCACCTCCAAATTCCCATTGTACTCCTTCAATCATAAAAAAATAAAAATAAAAATGAGGAAATAAAGTTTTTACATTTTTTTTACTAAAATGTAATCATATAGACATGACTATAGTAAAGAAAAAAAAAAACCCTTCTATCACTGTATTTCTCAAACACACCATCACACAGGAATGGAACTATATAAACTTACTTTAACATTCACCTGAAAGTGTCTAGTAAGTTGCAGGCTGACATTCCAACTGTTAACCATCAAAATGAAAGGTTAAAAAAGATGTTTAAATAAGCTCTATGTTCCATTGTTGCAGAGACCATACTATAAGCGGATACCTTAGACACAGAAGACTTGAGTTCACCAACATAATCCCAAACCATCTTCGGTGCGATCCTCCCACCGATGTGAATTGTGTTGGGCAAGTCCTAAATAAAAAGTACTTTGAGTAAATCACTTGTGAAATTCTAGTGTTCAAAAAGAGACTAATGCAGTAACATGAAGGCACCAAACAACCCAAAATTCAAGAAAACAACAATTCCAAGGAAAATGGTGATAACCGTATTAAATACTGACTGGTGAACTACCATCCAGGATTACAAGCTCCCAAACCCAAAGGTGGTGTAATAACCTTCTGACAAACAGGATTGTTTAGAAACTACTGCGCAACCTTTTTATGTAATCTTTTGTGAACGCACACACACACACATACAGTAATGATTCAGTTATTACCAGGATAACTGACTTGCCACTCCTTCCTAAGGTCATAAATTCTAGTGCCATCTTTGTTAACTTTGAAAAATGAAAGACCTATCAGGAGGTTACACCTGCCACCCACACTATGCAGGTTACAGACGCCTGGCCATGCTGGTGGCTGGGCACACATGTGTGGTAAATGCCCTTGCTAAACAGATCACTGCTAAACAGATCACTGTTCTGCCCCACTGCTCAAATTTCTGCTCTGTGCAAACCTGCTGGCCCACTGCGGCAACCATTATCTTGCTTTCAGACGTACTTAAGTAACCAGGCAGCCAGCGTAAGAGTGTCACATGTCTGCCTGTAGTAGAGGAAATCCTGTGAAAGACACATACACACAAGCACACACACATATACTCTTCGTACTAACCTCACTGAGATAATCAAAACACCCAGAGACAGGATATGCTTTAGTGACAAATTCTGCTACACTTTTCATGTTAATAAATCCTTTCCAAACAGTGTTCAGTTGAGATAAAAAGTGGGTCGTATCTCCTTCTTCAGAGGAATGTGACTCAGAGACACTGTAAAACAAAACCATGAAAAATAAGGAAATCTGTGTACAATGAGAATTTCAAAAGAATGAAGACCATGTGTTTAAAAGTAAAAATTCCTGCAAGTTTTGGTAGCTTACTTTTGCCAATTAAATGTTTTAATCATAAGGATATAAATAAGACATTTTGGTCAAAGAACAAATAAACTGAATTGTATTTCTGAGTAAAATTAAGAGTTGAAATCACCAATTGCCTCCATTCATTAGTTCAAAAGAAAACTTCATTGGCTCTTTCAGACTATATCTGAAATACACACCTGATATTCTGTGATGGAACTGACAAGTGTCCTGGGTCAGGGGATGAGGACGGCTTAGCCAGTATGAACCT
The DNA here is from genome assembly GCF_027409185.1 of Cynocephalus volans. Classification (NCBI taxonomy): domain Eukaryota; kingdom Metazoa; phylum Chordata; class Mammalia; order Dermoptera; family Cynocephalidae; genus Cynocephalus; species Cynocephalus volans. The sequence continues at coordinate 42,669,126 of NC_084463.1, read as the reverse complement.
GGGCACCATCACAGAAGTCAAAGCAGGCATTGGTGTGTCTTGTTTGGTTTCTACCACGTGGGCACTGTCTGGCTGGGCTGCTATGGAGGCTGTGACTGTGCACAATCCACTTGGACCAGTCCTGGAGTCCCAGCTTGACATAATGACCGAGGTGATCACTGCATTCCCACGGCCTTCCACTGGGGAGAGCTCAGGAATGACATCTCCTGGGGGCCCAGAGAAATACTTTCTCTTCAGGTTTGGATGAGAAGCACTTTCCAGGTCTGGCTCAGAAGCATTTCTGGGCAGAGTTCCTGGTGTTCCTTCATCAGCTGAGTTAGGAACTGGATCAGATGGAGAGCTGACACACTTGGATTTTAAGTCTTCTTTCTTAGCAGAAGCCAACAATTTCTGTTTTTTCAGAGGTGGCTCATCTTCTGATGAGTAAATGTGACCTGAGGTAAATGAGGAAAGACATGGTGAGAAATCTGGCACATCCAAGACCACAGCGTGCTCATGAGCAGATAATTGCTTACGAGAACCCAAAAGCAACAATGCAAAGAGAGGAGCTAACTTCATGAACTCCAGAAATCCATTCTACCCTTTTTGTTTGTTTGTTTAAACTCACCTTTACAAGGATTAGTGATTTTAAACAAAATCCAGTTTAACATTATCCCCAAATTATGCTCACCTGTACAGATTTTACAATTTAGATTAAAAAGTTGCGCCTCACGGTGGCTTGTTGTGTCTTTCAACAAACTGCTACAGACGTCCAGAAGGGGCTGGGGGCTTTTTTCAGGGACAGCTTGTACTGATTCTTGCTGTTCCTCAAAGAAAACAAAAAGGTAGGTCATTTATTTTCCAATGCCATTTCCAAATTAACAGCACACATGAAAAAAGGTGGATGTGATTAAGAACCGCTAGACGAAAAAAAAAGGACCACTGGATACAAGTCCTTGAGAAGTAATGAAATTATATATATTTGTTATAAGCTCAGTGTCCTGCCCAATAATTTAAGACACCTAAAAACATTTGGAATGGAGAAATTTTACTCTATCTTTTCTGAACCCTGAAAATACCAAAATGCTCACACCTAAGACTGACACGGGTGTAGAATCTTTTATACTGGGAATGGTTTCCTGTTTTTAATGTCAGTCTTTTTGCCTTCATGGCACAATTTAGTTCTGGATTCTATCACCTAAAATAAAAAAGACAAAAATCAAGTCCTCCACCTTGTTTTCCAGGAGGAAAGCATATCACTCCTGCAAACAGTGTATTATTTGACTTCTGGTAAAGTTAAGTCTCTGGTATCTGAAGCAGCCATTCTGAGTCAGTACTCACAGATGTCATCAGTTTCTCTTTCCCCCGGGAACTTTCCTTAGATCCAAGTTCTTCTGGCTTCATTCTCACAAGTTTTGCCAAAGAGATTTCTCCACGCAAAACACGACGGAAGAGTCCCTATAAAGAAACATCATTCATTCATTCATCCATTCATTCAAACAATATCTGTGTGTGTTAATGTGGAGGCTACAGAAACAACAAAGCAGCACAAGAAGCTCTGCCTGGAGGTTCAAGGACCACTGGACAAAAAACCAAAGCTTTCAATGGAAGGCTGCACTGCACAGAGCCCTGCAGAGGCGCGACCTCACCTGCCTCCCAAAGCAGTCCCTTGAGAGCACGCACCAGGCCGCCCAGCTGAGAGCAAATGGAGGCACAGAAAACATGCGTTTCAAAGTCAAGCAAGGCCCATGTTGCACTGATTCTTCTTTAAAAAATAAAAAGTCACCTCCGCAGGAAAAACAAAATCATGTACACAATTTGGAATACAGGTCAGAAATATACAGTATTAGGAATACAGACAGGAAGAAATGACTTGTGCTGGGGGGCTGTTAACCACGCTGAGATGCAGAGTATCTGTCCCTGGTTCTACTGCACAGCTAAGAGCTCAGAGAGTGACACAGAGGACCAGAAGACTGGGAGCCCTGGAGGCAGGAGGCAAGAGACTGTACCAGATGTGCAGCTCAGCCTTCTCAGATTCCATTTCCATTTTCATTGCAGGAGAACAACCCCCACTCCACGGCTGCTATGAGGACTGAGCTGCCCTGCAGCACCTGTCCAAATGGTGAGAACTGGAGGGGCTGCTCCTTATTATTACTGTGAAGTAGCCCAAATTGTTGGGCTCACTCAAGTGAGGAGAGAAAAGAAAATAAGGCAGAAAAGGCTGTCTGTAGCCAGAATATGGACACACCCAAATTCTAGATTAAAGAATCTGTACTTTACTTTAGAGCCAATGAAAGGATGGACATGTGATTTGGCACTGCAATGTTTAGAAGAGGCTAATCTGGTGAAATAAAAGATGAACTTCAGCCACTGAGATCACTGACAAGAGTCCACTTAAGGTAGGGAACAGAAAGATCCGCAAGTAACACCAAGTACATGGGGGCATACAGAAGTGTCACAGAGGATAAAAATACTTTCTAACTTTCATGGAAAGAATATAAATGTTGCAAATGCTCTTTGATGTATTACTGTGAAACTCAGCTAATAGAAAACACACACCAAGTTTCCTTCTGCGTCAGGAATACTGCAGTACACAGAGACCACACACACCTGATTTTTAGGATCCTTGAGGTTGAACAGGAGGCTGCGGTATTTCCTCATGTAGCGAATATCTGTAACTTGAAACAAGTTAAACATTTCCTTCTCCAGATGAAGGGCGATGTTTCCTACTTCTTTCTCTGTCATGATTAAGTCATCACTGTCACTGACTCTGAATGGAATGAAAAAGAAACTACATAAAACCCTTGAATTTGGATACATTACATTTTTGAAACAGTGGGGCAATCTCAAAGTGATCACGCCATACATGGAAGAGCTTCCACAGATAAAAGCCAAGGACAACAGCCCACCTTTTCCACAAAATCTCTTTCAAGGAGCATCGTATATTCTGCCGAATTTGTGAACTGGGCTGTGACTGGGCAAGGCTCCAGGTCCCAAGGTGTCCTGGGACTGGAGAGGCCACAGGAAGAGAAGTTGTTACCGGCTTCCCAATGGCTCCAACCAAAGCAGCAGATCCAGGGAACTGTCTGGAAGCCACCGTCTGCATGACAGCACAAGTGCCACCTGATGGGGTGCCCGAGAGCCACGGCTTTTGTGAGATGGTGCCCTTGAAGCTACAGGGTGCCTTTTTAATGGCCGGTTTGGCTGCTGCCACATTAGCAAATGGAGGAGACATCTTTGGAGCGAGATGTCTTGGTGATGGTCGTTTGCCCACCAAGCAGCCCGGGGAGGCTTTTCTCTTTGAGGCCGAGGCCACCGCTGCCTTCTCCTCTGCTCTTCCATCTGCCTTCCTGGCTGCAAGAGAGAGCGCAGGTGTGCGGGTGACACAGGAGAACAGGCTTCAAACACGCCCACCCTTAACTAGCAAGAGCTTACTAGGCATTACTGAATAGGATACATCTAGAAAAAAGGATTTTTAAAATCTTAAAATTCAGAAAAGAAGCATAATTAAGGGCTGTCAGCAGTATTTATTATAGACTATGGCTTATTTCAGATAGAAAAATGCTTTATTATTTTATTATATTAAAGCTTTTACTTCGACCAACAAACTCCATAATCAAAGACTCAATTTACTCCTCAGTTGAGCTTTAAAACTGAAGGACAAACTTCATTTTACCAAAAAAACAAATAAAAATACCCTACATAGGTTTAGGATAGCACTACAGAATTCAAGTGCAATTTTCTTGTAAACTTGAGTTTCAAAACTCTTTTCAGGAAGGGTAAACAGATGAGTGCTCCTTACATGCACATTCAACCCCAAGTGGACCTCTGTGGCAACCACATCTGAGCGGGGGGGGGGTTCACATGCCACATTGTCCTACTAGACGAGTCACTTGTAGGTGATGCCATTAATGAAATATGGAAAGGTGAGAGGAATTTGCAAGATGGGGAAAGTCAATCATGTTTCCATACTAAGAATTGGCAACCAACAACATAATAATGTTGCTGTTTAAATGTCCCCCTTTAAAGCCTTCTAGTCATTATTCAATTAATGTGGTAAACAGTAAATTAGTGCTTTTAATTAAAACAAGGATTATAGTCAAAAGCTCAAAAAAAACCCTCAAAAGCCCCCAACTTGCACAAAAACCTTTACATGCCAGGAAAGAACCCATTGCATTATAATCCTATATAGTCCACCAGAACTCAAAGATCAGAACTGCAGCCCCTCAGCTAGGCAGGGGCTCTGGTGCAGACGGCATGTCAGTGGATGATGCTTGTTTGGCAACAGTACATGAAAAAATGCTCAGCATCACTAGTCATCAGAGAAATTCAAATCAAAACCACACCGAGATATCATCTCACTCCAGTTAGACTGACCATTATTAAAAAGACCATTAATAACAAATGCTACTGAGGATATGGGGAAAGGAGAACTCTGCTACAACGTTGGTGGGGCTGTAAATTAGCACAGCCACTATGGAAAACAGCAAAGAAGCTTCCTCAAATACTGACAGCACTACCATATGATCCAGCAATCCCACTACTGTATATATATCCAAAGAAATGGAAATCACTTCAAAGGGTTACCTGCACTCCCACGTTCACTGCAGCTCTATTTACAATAGCCAAAATATAGAACCAACCTCCGTGCCCATCGACAGATGACTGGATAAGGAAAATGTGATACATGTACACAATGGAATACTACACAGCTATGAAAAATGAATGAAATTCTGCCATTTGTAACAACCTGGATGAGTCTGGAGAAAATTATGTTGTGTGAAATAAGCCAGACAAGGATAGATAAATACCACATGCTCTCACTTATAACTAGGTGCTAAGAAAGAAAGAAACAGAAGAAAAGTAACAAAGAAACAGAAAAGACTACAATTCCTTGAACTTTCAGAAGGACAGAAGAAACTAACGGTTACTAGAGATGTGGGGATGGAGGGAGGGAGGGAGTTTGGGGCATGATGGATCAGGTAAAGGGCATAAAGAAAAATCACGATTTGTAATAATGAATATGCTAATAACAATATTTTTAAAAGTAAGACACTTTAAATACAAAAAGAATGTCATTATTGGCTTTCAAGAAAATTCCAGCTATGTGGATTACATTAAAAACCAGCTGTCAAGCTAAATCCTTTATCAGAACAAATTTTGATATTTCGTCAAATTGGGAGGAGAATGCTGGTTTAGATATACAATATCTGGTTACTCCCAGCCTCATTTATTTGTCACTGACAACTCTGGGAGAGACAGAGAAAATGGCTTATGCAACTTGTAAAAAAAAACACAGACACACCCTCCACCACTAGCTTTAAATTTCTACACAACGATCTTGGGATCTGGTATTCTACCATATGTTTGTTTTAGTAAAGGAAACTTACTCATGATTTCAATGCAATGTTCTTCTGGAGCCAATGCCAGAATTTATCCTTGAGGACACATGTACTCCTGGATCCATTTCACACTGTGCCTGGCCACCTGTGTGGCACACACACATGAGCGGGAGGACAAGGCTTTCAGATGGGGAACTCACACAAGCAATTATCTGGGTTTACATCTGCAGGCTATTAAGGTTTTCCTTTTCAACTTCCACAGCTAGAATTAAACTGCAGAAATCTGTTTTCTACTTAAAATCTGTTCACATCCCAAATGTTTTAAGTTACTTTACAAGACTTTAGGGAGTCCAATATACTGGGAATTGTGTCTGTAAATATAAAGACCAGGCACTTCCATTCCAAAATTGTAATAAAGCACAAATACGTTAGAAAAGAATTTTTAGCACACTTCATGCCTTGAGTAATGGGGGGTAAACAGTGGAAACAAAGAGAGGCAATATGGAAGCAAACAGATATAATAACACAAGAGAAACACCATTTTCTTGGGGAGAACTAAAAAGCAAACTGTGTCTGTAAACTAAGGAAATTATACAGAAATCCACCCCCCCAAAATTTACAAAAATTTCATGTTAATCGCATCACCTTGAGAATGTGAAGGATAATTTAACAGGCAGGGCACCTCCTTAAGCAGGAGCAGAGAGCTTCCTGCACAGCAAGGCCCAGTTCACTGAGCAGCTATACCTGTGCCCACACACCGAGGGCAGCACCAGCCATGTGGGAGCAGAGGATGTTGTCAAGGCCACCTCCACAAGCAGCAGCAATGCTCAGCTCTACACCACAGGACTTCTCACAATGTACACAGTCACACAGACTGGAAATGGACCCGATATCAGCCTCAGGACCCCCGCCCCCTGAAAGCATTTCTGCAGCCAGTCAGGGAGACAAGGGTCTTCATGGAGTGCAGTTATGATGGGCTGTGTACATGCTGCCCCCTCCCACTATACCTGTCAGGACTCAGAGGATGTGCCCTGCTACCAAAAAGTCAGAGATGTTTGGTGGGAGAGAGAGGCAGAGGCACATTGAACTTGAATTATTTTACCCATGACCCTACTCTCCTCCCAATCATCATTTGGAAAAATGACATTTCTGGGGAAACAGAAAATGATCACAAGCAAGTAGCTAAAATGTATGTCCCTTATAAATTTGAGATATCAATCAATTTCAATTTTGAGATGTAGAGATGTGCTGGGAAGGTTAATTAGCCATATCAGTGTCAGTGAAAAGCTGATGGAAGAAGTGGGAAAGGCCAAAGGAGAAAACCTATGAGTACAGAAATTACCCTCTCTGATCTGGCCTTCCATCCATCCCTGTCCCCCCTCAAAAAGTGAGTGAAGTAGGAGATTACTTCCCCATCTTTTCCTCTCTCCAATGTGCACAGTCTCCTCAACCCCCACAGTTGGAGTATTGGGGTCAGCTCTCCAATTCTGGTCAACACAGAGAAAAACTAACTGAACTGAAATTAATCATCCAAATTATCTCTTCTGTGGTTATTTATACCCCCCAGTTTTTCTTTCCTTTACTGTTAAGTGCATATAATCAATTTAATTAAAGCATTTTAGCAGAATGTTAAAAAGTGACTGCTCCAATCCCTTTCCCAGATATGAGATACTTATTTTAACATCTGTTCATTGGCTCTAAAAGTGCTGTTTTGCATAGGTGCTATAATTGGATGAACATATGAGACATGCTATTTGCTGGCTTGAAATTCTCAGCTCAAACAAGCTAAGGTGTATGGAGATTCATTATAACACAGTAACAGGTTAATTCAATTGGGATTCCATTTCTTACGTCTTGGGCTGCTTACATAACCAAAAGGAATTACTTTTTTTATATACATATATAGACCACAATAGATCTAGCACCTACCTACAGAAGTACCGCCCCGCCAAGTGATGTGTTCAAAGGACAATAAAAAGGAAAACACAGAACACATTTATAATCCTGAAATCTAGGGCTATTTAATCTTTTTGGTGTTTATTTTATAAGGCACAAAATGCACTATGAACACCATAAATAAGAACTGATTTGACCATAGTTTTATGATAGAATAAAATGTATCGGATGGATTGAATTTAAATTTTTAATTTAACGGTGCAGCATTAGTCTCAGAAACAAGATGCATGATCGAATCAACAAGCTGCGTGATCTAATCGGGTTTAATGGATCTATTTGGAATATCCTCATTACATTAATTTGAAATGTATGCCAGGGTATGACCTTTAATAGTCTGATCTTTCATAAAAGCTTAAGAGATGAGCCAGGAAACCAGTCACACTTAGAATTCTCAGCACTTTCTCTTTAGTGAGGACACCCTGCGGTTCCACATGGGCAAGCACACCCCTCACTCACTGTGGGATCTACAGAGCAGCAGTAAATGCCCTTCAAAATTCAAATGCATGTTATCTGGGTGTGTACTATATGAGTAGGACATGAAAAAACTCCCACCTGTCCAGTCAGAGTTAAACTTAACTCCTGAAAAGCATACCTAAGTTGAATACGAGATGCAACACTAATTTGCAGAGGTTCACAGAACATATAAAAAAAAGTGCTGATTTTATGTGCTGAGATTGGATCATGTGGGAAAACTTAAGTTTCATATGGGCTGTAAGAAGACTAACTGATGTTTGGACAATGAGGAATTTTAAATGCTGGGCAGTCTATCTATTCAGATTTTGCTGAAGACAATACAAACGCTTATCAGAGCCTGATAAGGAAAACAGATTTAAAAACTTAATCATCAAGGTGAAACATTTACTAATGAGGTTTGTACACCTTTTTGGAAAACGCGGACTGGAAGTCCCAAGAGATTAGAGATAGATCCTCAGTGTCAGGAGGCATCTTGCACATGGGCATTCCCTTCCAGCACTGATGGTGCAGCCAGTGTTTATGAACAGCATTAAAACACAACTGCAACCCCCAGTCCTGGACAGGCTCAGGAAATGGCTGTCTGGAAAGAGTGGGAGGGGTCCAGGAGGCCAGCCCCCAGGTGATACATACATTTGCACAACAGTGATGATGAGACAGTGGAAGTCTTTTCCAGCTTTACTGCACTGTAATTGTGGTTGCTTGCCCAGGACGGCATGCTGCTTTCACAAGTTGTCTCCTTCCCGAGGGATTTGCTCCTAGAAAAAGCCACCACCGCCTTCTTCACTGTGCCTTCTTTTTTTTCTGGAGCTGGTCTCTCGTGCAGAGAAGAGCTTTTAATGCCTCCCTGGATAATAAGTAAAACCCCAATTATTAAGAAGGCCAGAAAGTACACCTCCACTTCATTTCACTGAGCAAGAAAGGTCATAATCCTATACCTTCTTTGGGTCATCTACCCTGCGTCTGCACACCACATTTGCCTAGCAGCAGTCTGGCTACCTTTGCACATTGAGCTAACACTTAGCACTCCCACCTCTTATTCAGGATTCCAACTTTTTGAGTGACAAGAAGATCCCTGACACAGGACCCCCTGTAACCTTGCTGAGGTATGAGAGCAGTGACACAGGATGCAGGAAGAGCACAAATGATGTTTCTTTATCCTCTGCCAGGCCCAGGGCATGCTTGGTGCAGCCATTTTCCTCCTGGGTGCAGCAGCAACCACTTCTTTGTCAGTTCTATGCTTTAAAACTACCAACTTTAAAAATTAAGTCACCTAAAAGTAAAATAAGCATTTGAAAATAATCAAGAAAACTCTCCAAACAGTGTTAGTTACACTTTGCTTGTCATAAATGTAACATCAACCTGAGCCCCAGGACAGGCCTGAGAGAAGAACCTGTGATTTCCAGCAATCCCTGAATTCTCCCCAAATTCCACAGAGTACCAAGGTCAGCCTCATCCACCTGGAAGCAGGCAAGAAGCAGAGCATACCTGGAGTCCAAGGCAGGACCTGAGGGCAGCATCTCCTGCCTGGAAGCAGACACGGAGCACACTAAAAAACCCCTTCCACATGGGTGGGCCACCACAGCCACTACCACAGCCATGGCTGCTGCAAAAGCAGCTCAAGACCACCACAGTATCACAGCTGTCATGCAGACAGCCTACCAGATACCTAATGGCATTGACACCAGTGGAGTGTGGAAAAAGAAGGACAGCCTTCTCTTCAAAGCCCACTCCAGAGTAACAGAAGAAGCAGCAACTATTCTCTAACAGATGACCAGACATAAATATAGAGATTCTAGAAATATGAAAATCCAAGAAAATATGACACCACCAAAAGAATACAGTAACTCACCAATACCAGACTGTATATAGCAAGAAACCCTTGCAAGGACATAAGGGGTATTATGAGCAACAATCTTAAAGGAACTCACTGACATAAGAGAAGACTCAGACAACATAAAGAAATGAGAAAAAAATCTATGATATAAGGGAGGAAATTTACAAAGAGATTAATATCTTATAAAAGAATGATCAGAACTCATGGAACTGAAAGATTCACTCAACGAAATAACACAATGAATAGCCTTAAGCAGCAGGATAGAACAAGCAGAAGAAATGATTTCTTATCTTGAAGATGAGCTTTTTAAAAATTACCCAGGCAGGAAAAAAAGAAAAAAGAAAGAAAGAAAAGGAAAAAAACCTTTAAAAAAGGAAGAAAATCTAAGAGAGCTACAAGGCAACCTTAGGCACACAAAAATTCAACTCATGGGTGTTCCAGAAGAGGAGGAGAAATGAAAAGGCATGGAAAACCTATCCAATGAAATAATAATGGTAAACTTCCCAGGAACAGGGAGAGACATGGACCTCCAGACCCAGGAAGCTCAAAGATCCCCAAACAGATTCACCCCAATAATCCTCTCCAAGACACACAGTAAGTAGTCAAACTGGCAAAGCTCAAAGACAAAGAGAATATTTTAAAAGAAGCAAGAGAAAAGCATCAAGTCACCTATAAGGGAGCCCTTATCAGACTAACAGCAAACTTTTCAACAGTAACTCTGCAGGACAGAAGGAAATGGGATGACATACTGAAAATACTAAAAGAAATAAACTGCCAGAGAAGCACACCATATCCTGTAAGGCTATCCCTCAGAAATGAGAGAGAAATAGTGTATTTTCCAGACAAAAATTGTGGGAGTTTACCACCATGTCACCAGCCCTGTAAGAAATCCTCAAGGGAGTCCTACACCAGCAATTCAAAAAATAGTAATCACCCATCTTACTAGCCATAGTTCTGTTGAAACTGCTTCTTACAAAATTCAGTCGTGGTAGGTGATGTGTTTCAAGAAATTTATTCATTTCATCTAGATGATCTAATTTGTTGACCAACAATTATGCATAGTATTCTCCTATAACCCTTTTGATTTCTGTAAATTTCATTGTAATGACCCCTCTTTCATTTCTGATTTTAGTTATTTGAGTTTTCTTTTTTCTTAGTCCACCTAGACAAAGGTTTGCCAATTTTATGGATCTCATCAAACTACCAACATTTACTTTCATTGATTTTCCCTACATTTTTTTCTATTTTCTTTCATTTTCTATACTCTAATTTTTATTAGTTACATTCTTTGCTAAGTCTGGGCTTAGTTTGCTCTTCATTTTCTAGTTTCCTGAGGTGCAAAGGTGATTGCTGATTTGAGATCTTTCTTTTTTACTAATATATGTATTTATATTAAATAAACTTCTCTTTCAGCAAAAAATAAAACATAAGTAAATAAATAAAAACAGGTAAGCTATGGAGACAGTAAAAAGACCAGAGGTTATGGAGGAGGAATGGATGAATAGGTAGAGAGGATTTCAAGGCAATGAAATTCTGTGACAGTATCATGGTAGACACACATCATTAAACATCTGTCCAAACCCACAGAATACACAAAAAAGTGTGAACTCTAATGTAAACTGTGGTCTTTGGATGACGATGATGTATAAATCTGTTTCATTAATTGTAACAAATGTACCACTTTTTTGGGCAATGTTGCTAATGGGACAAGCTACACATGTGTGGGTCAGGGGTATACATGGGAAATCTCTGTACTTCCTGCTCAATATTGCTGTGAACCTAAAACTGCTCTAAAAAGTAAAGTCTATTAAAAATAAATGAATAAAAATAATAAACAAACAATCTTGTGAGTGAGGTCTCAAATGAAGAACACAGACTTGTCCAGAGCTCACCTCCCTCCCAACTGCCCTGTGTGTCTACTCTCTATACAAACTCCATCGGGTGACTACCAACTCTTTTATTCAAGACTGCTGCCAGTGTCCTGAAGTCTTATGTTCTCCATGCAGCAGTGAGTTACCTGCTTTTGCTTTACTGCATTTATATGACTGAATTTCAGCTAATGGGTTATGAAAAAAAAAATAGGTGGAAAAGGTGGAAGACAAAGGTAAAGGTGATACTATCTGCAGTACATCTGTATCTGCTTTCCCTTACATTCTACAAATAAATAAAAAAACAAGTCTCAGGGGGAAACACTGTTAAACAAATTTTGCTCCAATTGTTCAAAGGGTGGTCTGAGTCAACTTACCTGAACACTATACTGTGCAAGACGGAGCTTCTCTGGCTTCATCTTGATCTTCTCCTTAGGTTTTGGCTTCTGTTCTTTGCCTGAACTTAAGCATTTCATAGTAGCTGCAGCATGTTTAAGAATGCGGTCCTTGCTGCAGTAGGCCAGGTTGGGCTGCACCACAGTGGAGCGCCCAGGGCGGGTACACCTGGAGGTGCCTGGAGCCTCTACCACCTGCAGAACAAAACAGGGAGCTTCAGACAGTGTGCTTGCCAATTTCTGCAGTTAAAATGCTGTGTAAAATCACTATGTGTAGTACCAAGCTCACTGTTTTTAATTAAGAGATGTCAATAATATTTTTAATATGAATAAAATCCTATCTTTACTTATTCAAACTACATGAGTGTATTTCCCCGAGGCAAGGTATTCACATTTTAACTGTCCTTCAAACCATCTGTGGTGGGCAGAACTCTAAGGTGACCCTTAGGACACCTGCCGCTGGTACATATGCTCTGTATAATTCCCTCCATCTTGAGCGTGAGCAAGGTCCATGCACACGATGAGACTTCATACCTACAATCAGGTTCTGGTATAGGGCAAACGTGCAGTAATTGCACAGGTAAGCAAGGTCCCAAATGAGATGACCAGAAAGGACCCTTAAGAGAGAAACTGGCCTTTCCTAAAGAGAGGAGACTCCATTGCTGATTGTGAAATAAGCTACCCTGCTTTGGGAAGGCCAACCAAGTTTAGGATCTGAGTACAGCTGCTAGATAAAATACGGGACACACAACTAAATCTGGATTTCAGATAAACAAACAAAAAATATTATATAAGTATGCCACAAAAATTGCATGGGACATACTTATATACTGAACAGCATGAGGGATTCTGGAAGGGGATCTTTCCCCTGCTGAGCCTCTGATGAGACAAGAGTCACAGCCTGACTGCAGTCCTGTTAAGATCCCAATCAGAGGGCCCAGTGAAGTCATGCCCAGGCTTGAGAACAACAGAAACTGAAACCATAAATGTGTGATGTTCTAAGCTAAGTTTGTGGTAGTGTGGTATATAGTAACAAAAACCTAATACAGCACAAGATGTACACTTGGTTGCTTCTGTGTTGATGGTCAAGACTAAAATACACATGAAGGCATCCCTCAAATGTACTTAAGTGAAAACTTATTTCTCAAATTAAATAATTAACATAGTTATTTTTCTTCCACAGGATCTGTTTTACTTAGAATAAAGTTTTATATAAGCTTAAGTAAAACACATTGAGTATAAAGATGAAATGGAGAAATTTTCCTATTAATTTTTCTTAATGACTGTGATATTAACAGTAGTGTCATATTTCCATTTAGTCAGTCTTAATACTTTCATGGCACATTTATTTAAATGGCTCAGTCCTTGCACTTCCACCTTGCAGCTAACAGTGCAAGAGTGTTCATAAGGCAGAGATGCTTTGAGACACAGCAACCTCAAAGCCTCCTGTTTGGTTGGCCCCAGTTAGAGGACAAGCTGCCAGGGTAGGGGTGGGCCAGGGACTCAGGAAGGCCCAGAGTGAAACATGCTCTGAGTCATGCCCCCTCATGGGCACTGGAATGGAGATTATGAGCATGTGACATCTCTCCTCAGAAGCTGACATATCTGGAAAAAATGAAGAATCACAGTCCCAGAGGGACATAAAAACCAGGTAGGAAGGAGTGTCAAGGAAATAGCCACAAGGCAGAGAAATGACACACTGAGCCAAGAACAGTGAGGGTCAGACTGATGCAGTCACCAAGACCACTCAGGGCTTCCCACACCAAGATGGCAAAAGAACCACAAGGCAGCTCGAGATGGTGTGTGTGGGTGGACAGGAGGGCACACGCATTTCAGCCATTCAAAAACAATGCTGCTGATACACATAAAATACATAAGTAACATCAAGAACATGGAAATAAAAGTGATTGTTAAGAATTAAGTGCACAACAGCTGATGAGGTAGGTACAGATGCTTGTCCAGATGGTGTGGGCAGGAGATAGGGGCAGAGCTCAGGAAGCCCCACCCAGATGCAGCACCTGTCTTGGTAGAAATTAGCTTATTTCAAGACAGAAACTTTCCCAACCTTGATATTTCTGCCAATAGCAAGTCTGGAACCCATAAGTTCATCCCCTTAATGTTTACCTCAGTAGGCAAAATACTCACAGGCTGGCAAAGCTTGAGTTTTTTCTTGCCACTTGGATTTGCAGCTTTCTCAACTCTCCTCTTTATCTTTTGGTCTTCACTAGATTTTTGCTCCACTGTTCCTGTACTTGTAAACTCTGTGTCATCAGCATCTCCAGGTCTAAATTTAGTTTCCTGATGGTCTGTGGTTTCTGCCTTAGTCTCATCCTGCACTTGCAGAACGGTGCAGTTTGGGCAGATATAATCTTCCCTGTTCCTTTCCAAAAGCCTTCCTCGAGCCTGAGAAGCGCCCCCAGAATTGCCACGAAACCGTTCTTCACATCGGTCACAGCAACTCATAAACCTGAAATCATAAAATAATGATATTAGGAATGGGACGTGAGGGACAAACACTTACTTTTGACAAATTAAGAAGTCCAATAGGTTTTAACATTCTATTGCTTAGAAAATGCAAATATACATAAAAGTACAGAGAACGGAACAAAGAACACATATGTCCCTCTACTGATTTTACTAACATTCAACTAAATTTGTGTATCCTTTTTTGGCTGGAGTGAACTATAGGCTTTCCAGGCATTGTACCCTAACTACTTCAGTATATGTCTCCTCAAAACAGCAGTGATGCCTTTGTCCCACCAACAAGCCAATAGAGATTCCTTAACAACAAAGTCTAGCGAAGACTCTGAGCTGCCCCCATGTCCACACTGGGGTTCCACCAGTCTGCACCTGGCCCTCTGCTGTCTCCCAAGGAACAGTCTATGGGAGCTCTCTCTGACAGATTACTGAGACCACGTGTGGGGTACTCGGCAGCCACTGGCTGCACATGGCTGGGTGGGGGCAGAGGATTCTCACCTCCTCCCATGCTCATCACTTTGACTGTAAACAGCCACATGTTGGGTGGCTACCACAGGGGAGGGGTGGCTCTAGGCTGGCCTTTCATTCCTTTTTTGATAATGATGAGTTCATCTTTTTTGAATAAACAAATTATTCATCCAGCCTAGCTTTGTAACATTTAAAATCAAAACAAATATAAACACTATTTTCACGACCCGGATTTCTTTTAAAGCTGGGGCAGCCCATCCCTGTCCTCCCATGACCCACCTGTTGTTACGAGGCTGGAGACACATGCGGTCCAGGGTGTTGGGGTCGTGCAGCTCACATTCAGACTTAGGCTTGCCCGGGTCCCTGCTCTCTTCATCTTTCACTTGCTGAGCTGCTGCCCTCTCCCGCTGACTCTCTTGGTCATCGGTCACTGCCTGGGACACAACCCTCTGGACAGTCTCTGGCTCTTGCTTGCTGGGCAGAGCATTCTCGACAGTAGTTCCTGCCTCGACATGCACAGTGTCTGTGGGATTCTCCTCCCGACGCTTCTTTCTCAGGTGATTCTGGATGCCTTTCAGGGGCCTGTCAGGTGGCTCTTGCTCTCGCTTTCCCCAAAGGCGATTCTGAAGCTCCTTCAAAGTCAGGCCATCACTGTCATTGTCGGAGGTGTCCTCCTTTTCCTTGCTTCCTCTGGCCTTTCCAGAAGAGGCAGGTCGCTCCTGTACACTCAAGGAACCAGAGTGGGGGCCACTTTTCATCTCACAGGTACTTCCTATCCTCCCTTCCAAGGCAGTTTCAACATCTGGGACTGGACAAGACATTGGCTCACTGGAATCTTCAAAGGAGACATGAGCATTCTTCCTTCCTCGGCGCTGAACTATTGTGAGGGATTCCTCCACTGGCTCGGTGCACTGTGGCCACGTCCCACTGCGTCCCAAGGCCAGGCTGTGCTGCCGTGGGGGCTGCTGCCCCTGTGAGCCTGCCTCCACATCTCCCACACTCTCTCGCTTAGCAACAGTTGTTCTTCCGAATCCCTGGGTTTTGATGAAGGCTTTCCTTGTGGGTTTGATCATCTCAGGTGCGTCCTCACTGCGCAGGTCACCTTTACTTTCCATACCTAATGAGAAAATGTAATCACATCATGACCAGCAAGCCACTGAGCAAAAAGATGACACAACCTCAACCACACACAAGAGGGAGCACAACCTGTCTAAATGTAAATAAGAACAGGATGAAATGGAACAATCCTCTACCTACAAGATGTGGGACTGTGCATGAAGTAAGCCCTGTTGACCAGTGTTTCATGAAGTGTGGCACGTGAAGTGTGGCACATAAGATGATTTCAGGAGACTCATTAAGGAAACTTTAATAGTTACATATGTAATGTTTGGTAGGAAAAAACAGTCAGCAACTCAAATGTGTCCTGCTGCCATTTACCTGCTAAGGACAGGGCTTTACAAAACAGGGATCAGGGAACAAAGGAAATAAGCTCCAGCACAAGTTTGGTAAAGACAGGATCACAGAGTGATGTTGACAGACAGCCAGCAAGGGGACTGGCCATATCTAATTGGCTCTGGAGTCCTAGGCTGCAGACCACCCTGCTGGAGATTACATGTAGGGGAGAGGACCAGCTGAGCCCTGGCCTTTAGCTGCCCTGACCCAGGACCAGGAGGGATGCTGCTCTTGGACCCTCCATACCAGCCTTCCTGCTGGCTGAACTCTGAGTGATCCTCTTGGGTGCCATGTGGGAGAAGCACTGCTTAGATTCCACAACGTTGAGAGATAAGAAACAGGCATTGTTTTAGTACACTGAGTTTCTGGGATATTGTCAGCAGCAACAGATAACTGAGACACTTAGAAAATATGAACCTAGGCAATAGCTTTAAAGTATAACACTTTTCTCTATTTTTTTCACTTTCTAATAGGTTCTAGAGGATCATGTTTGTGAAACTTTTGCTCTTGTTTAAAACAACAAAACCTGAAAAACAGTACATACCATGAGAATTCTTTTCCAAGCTGTCCAGCTTTAATCACATTTAAATGCTAATGACTCTGGTTTCTGTGATGTTCCACCTGAGGGAACAGACAGGTATTAAATGAAAACCTTAAAAACATAAAACACACAACTTAAGATCACTTGCAACCTAAATTTTTCTTTTTGCTTCCATCTAAATGTTGTCACTTCCCAGTTTCCTATCCAGCTGTAGGTGCTGCCTGACTGCAAACCTGACCCACACACTCCTCAGTCACCCAGAAACTGGTGAGGCATGGACCACACCCCTTCCTTTATGCCCCGACATGGCTAAACTAAACCAGGCACCAACACTGACCCTGCATCAGCATGGAAACCCCAGGCCCCCAGTAGTGTGCAGAGGATCCTCTGTGATGGTGGCAACACAAAGGGGGGCTTACCATGCCAGCTGGGGACACTGGGCAAATCACACTGAGCTGCTCTCATCTAGGAGGCAATGCTGACCTGAAAAGGTCATAGGTTTGAAATGTGAGAAATAACACAAAAAGCAAAGACATGCTCCTTATCAGTACATACAGCAGAGCTGTTACTATACTACAGTATACTACATTATACTTGTAATAGATAATTATAATACAACGCTAAATTACAATTGTTTATTCATTCTTGCTAAATATTTTACTTTTTGGGAAACACTTTCTTTGCTTACACAAATCAGCAAACTTTCAGTAAATTTGATAGACATTTTAAAAGAAAGTCAAGTCCCAATTTTCTTATAACACTTTGAATTTCTACTAAAGACGCAGTCTGAGGAGCCTGCACCAAGAAGGGCATGTGGATGCAGTACCTCTACCGCTGGGACCTGCCTCTGTGGGGAAAGCTTTCTGTAGGAGGAATAAAGGGACGCTGTGAATCAAATTCTTTTTGTTTGTTTCTTGGGTGGCTGGCCGGTAAGGGGATCCAAACCACTGACCTTGGTGTTAGCATGTAAACCTAATTCTTAACAGATGATTTTCAAATGAAAACTTTAGGCAAAAGTTTAGAATATTTCAAATAAATATGAATGTTCCATTATGTCAATCTCCTTACAAATGAATCCCACTTTATTAACAGAAGACACAAACTTATTAAGTTAAAATTTAGTTATTACCATTTAACAGTACTGATACTTTACAAACCTAATAATGAAAGCTTGGATACTTTTTCTGCTGGAATCCTAAATACAAAACAAAAAACAAAAAGCAAAGAAAAAAACCCCAAAAACCTAGCTGACAAAATCTCTTGGTTCAAGTAGACAGCCAGGCCTCACAACACCGTTGTTGTTGGTCACTGTTCACAAGTAACAGGATTCATATTTTCAACATCTCACTTTATCTAGAGATACTAAAAGAAAATTAAAAAATAATTTTTTATAACTCTTAAATAACTAACTAAAGCCACATATCAGTAGTTTTAAAATAAAAAGGCACTACACTTTCCAAGTGATCTTATATTTGAATGTACATTATGTTACCCACAAATACATCTGGGGAGTTGGAAAAAAGCACATAACACCCTCTTTAAGGACTTTATCACAGAAAGGCAGATATTACCAGTACACTCAGAGAGAAGGGACTTAGAGAGGCCGGGAAGGAGCGGACAATCTTGGGTTTGCCCAGGGGGGCTGGCAGAGGCACAGAAGATGAAGGCTCAGAGGTCAGCCATCAGACATCTCCTTCTTTCCAAGTATAAGCCTGCTTCAGAGGTGAACTCAGCTCAACAAAACCCAGCACAGAGCAGAGAAACACGAACAAAAGGTGAAAAGGCTGAACAAAATTGTATATGAATGTAACTATTCAAAAACTCATAATATTGTAGCTATGTCATCATTTTAATCAAAAAACTAAGAAAATCTTTAGAAGATTAATGTTTACAATTACTAAACATCAATGTGGCACAGTTAATCTATGTGTACTTAAATAACATTTCTCCTTCTAGATGCTCTTTCAATAGTCACACCTAAACACTCACTTGAGATGCTTTTCTTTCTAGGTAGGACCTGAATATCTACCTTTTTCTAGCACATCTGCCCCAGAGCCCACCCTCCTGAGCAACTTCTCACCTGCTCCAGCTGCCCCCTCTAACTGTGGTCTCCCTGGTGACCTCGGAACAGAGAGGAAAACATTCCGCCTCATCCTTTTAAAGAGACGGTGACCATTTAGTGTTCATTGATTAGCCCAATGACATCATCATGGTCACATAATCTCTTCAATGTAGTAAACCTACCCTCAAAATGCCTGCTTCAAGAATTCAGAAACTACCTGGAAATACATTTTTATATTTCACAAGACTGAACATTTATAAAAGCAATGTTCTCAGGAATGAAAAACCACTTTTAAAAATTCAAATTCTATATTAATCTGAAAACATGTTTATGGATTTAAGTTCTGAATAATCAGAAAAAATGTAGTTATTTCTGTTAAGTAGAATGAGATAAAGGACATATTCAGAACAGATGGGATCATTCCACATATGCAAAATTGATATCTTTTTATAATTTCTTCAACACTGGGAATCTAATATAAAATTTCAGTTAGCTTGTGAAATAAAAACATATGTATACCAAGGCAAAGTAAAACAAAAAATTGTTAAATTGCTAGCACAACTTAGAATTAGTGTATCACTCTACCCACTACCCAGCACATTACATGGGGAACATGGTCAATCACACCATATTAACACTATTTATTCTCAATAGGAAGAGAAAGGTGGGATTCTCTGAAACTGGGAAAGCAAACAAACTGTAGGGTAACACTGAATGTACTGAATTTAAAATTATCTTTCTACATTTCTAAGCACAAATTTCTTCTCAGCTGAAAACTGCTCTACTTCCTACTAACTAGAAGTTGGGATGATGCTATGGAATCTAAGATTAAATATTATGTATGCATACATTTGTGCGTGCGTGCGTGCGCATGCACACATGCATGCAGAAACCTGGACTGCCACAATGGAGCCTATTGTCCAGGCCAAAGACTTGAAGCACTGGGAACCTCTCCCCACTCCACCTCCCAGCCTGAACCACCTTGGCATTTGAGTATTCCAGCCCTACCCGGACTTCCTTCTGGCAGACCTCTATACCAGAAGTGGGAAATGTGGAGGAACACACTGCATCTGGCCAATAGGAAACACCCTCTGCCGATTGCAAAGATGTTCTGGCCAATGACAGAGGCCTCTGTATACATGCTGCTCTCCACTAACTTCCAGCCTTTTAATATAAAATGTTTGCTACATTGAGGACTCTAGATGTAAAGAGGTTACCAATGTATGATAAAGTAAAGTTAAAAGTGTCACCTCTTGTAAATGTCCATTTTTTTATTGTTTTGAACCCTAAGGCTATATTAAATAAAGTGATAAAAGTGGACATTATTGATTTGTTCTCAGGCTTTAAGGTAAAGCATCTAGTCTTTCACCATTAAGCATGATATTAGCAGTACTTTTATATAGGCACCCTTTTACAGGTCTAGAAAATTCCTTCCTATTCCTAATGTGCTAGGAATTTTATTATAAATGGATGTTGGATATGTGAAATATTTTTGTGTCAATTGAAGTAATGTTTTTGTTGTTCTTTAGTCTATTATACTGTGTATTGTATTAATTGACTTTTGAATGTTAAGTCAACATTGCGTTTGTGAAATACTCTAATTTGGTAATGGTGTTGGTCATTTTTATATATTCCAGGACACAGTTTGGTAAAGTTTTTAAAGGACATCTGTGTCTGCATTCATTAGGGATGCTCATTCATATCATACCTTACATGTGATGCTTTTGTCTGGCTCTGATATCAACATAGATCTCATGGAATGAACCGAGGAGGGTCCTCTCATTTTTTTTTTTTTTGTGAAAAAAGGGGTTGTGAATAATTAATATTGATTCTTCTTCATATTTTGTAGAATTGATCATGCAAGACATCTAATTCTATGTTTTTCTTTGTAGAAAGATTTTAAAAATTATTTCAATTTCTTTACTTGTTGTAGGCCTAACTATTTGTATTCCTTAAGTTTACTTCAATAATTTGTGCTTATCAAGTAGTTATGTCTCATGTGTCATATTCCATGTTTCTAAATTTTCTATACTGTTGTCATAGAAGGTTCAGGAAGTGCAACATAAAAGAATGAAGCTTTGGTGTGAATAATGAATGACCAAAAGTTTCTTCTGATATAGGATGGAGAATATGACTATAATTACTGTACTTAATACTCATATTTATTTTGTGAGTCAAACAGTTATTAAATCTAAAGGAAAACAGTGAAGCATTCCATTCGACTTCGAATTTCATCAAGATAGCACATTAGCCTACCTCTGTTTTTAAATCAGTATTTACACACATCAGAGAAGCAAATTTTAATAAAAACAGATACAAAGTAATTTGGTAAATGAAAAATAAACAAATAAAATTGGACAAATCAGAGTATTTACTTAGCCCTCCCAATGTTAGAGCTAAGAGTTTAAAATGTATAACAAAAAGATTCATGGAAAATGACAAAACTGACACATTTATAATCATATTAAGTGACATTACTACCATTACAGAAATAAAAAGTTTTGGTATACAACTAAATTAACATTAAAAATGACAAATAATTTTATTACAAAGTTTGACTAATTAGGCATGGAGAAAAATTGACAGCATTTTTTACTAGTAAGCAGAGGTTACATATTATATTCCAATATTAGAAGAAAAAATTTAAATAGCCAAGTTTTAGGTCTAAAATATTATTAATTTTATGAAAGCAGAAATCTAACAGGTTACATTTTTAGGCAGTATAAAATAAAAACAGATACTTTAAATTAAGTTGGAACCAATAAGTAATATCGAGCCACACGCAAATTTTATTTGACTAATATTATTAATTTATAAATCAAATGAAAAATCCAAACACATTATTTTTAGAGTTGGGGACATGATAATAAGGAAGGATGTTGATTGAAGCCAGAAGCCCTGAATTCAGGTAAATAGTTGTATGAATATGAGCTTAACATAACAGAAAAACAGTAAAATTGGCTGTATCCACGTTGGTACTGTTATAAATTTGTGTAAAACCTAAAATTAACTTTTCGTTATTGAAAAATAAATTACCTCTCACAAATTGTTATCACCACATGGTATATTTGGGAGAGGGGATGTTCCAAATTAAGGAACTTGGGATGTCTCATCAGATGCTGTTGGGTGCTGCACAATATCTACATGAAATATTTTACTCATGTGTACCCTGTGGATATTTGTGCTTTTAGGGAAAATGTTATGTATTCCCAAAATTTTTCATGTATACAATTAAAAGTGCTCAAGAAGCTTCAAGAATTCTTAAAATGCTAAACAGAGTTAAAGGAAGTTATGAGAACGTAACAGGAGCAGAAGTAAATCCAGAGAACAATCTAGAATAATCACACTAAGAAGACCTTCCTTCAGATACTGACTGATCACAAAGATGTCAAATCTATGTGGATTTCTAACTTGTCCCCAGGAAAATTGAATAAACAAAAAAATAATGTGATTGCAGCCATCCTAAATGTGACATTTCAAAAAATTGTGAACCAGATTAAAAACTATAATGAACCCAAGAAAATAAGGACAAAGTATTGGAAAAAAATATACACAAAAGCTATGCATATTGGGATTATGTTTTGAAATTTTAAGCAAATACAATTTTAAAAAAAGAAAATCAATGTTAATTTTTGTGAAAATTGGAAACTATAAAATTTAAAAGAATATTTGAAAAAAAAGCAAAATAGAAAATACACAGTATACAAACATATCCAGTTAATAAACAATGTACAGGTTAGCCATTAAATTAAACTAGGATGATGAGAGGTTTAGTGAACTAGAATATTGAGCAGAATTAATATAGCTACAACAGTAAAGTGACAGTTCATAAAATACAAATATAATTATACATAGATGAAGACTAAAAGTAAAACGCACCTAATTGTTTGGATAGAATGAAAATAATAATAATAAAAATAATCAAAAACATGGTGATTTACAAATTTTTAAAAGATAACCAGACATAGATCTTTGAATTTTTAAGTGCAGCATTTCAAAGGAGAGTTTTAAAAACCTTAACAGAAATAATAGTCAAGATTTTTAACGGTAAAAGGAAAAAAATCTTATAAGAAGTGAGAGAGAGAAAATCTACAAAGTGAGATAAATTTAAACATTTTCACAAGGAAAAACACTGTGATATCTCATACCAATAGAGGCTTCTTAAGATTATCCTTCAAAGGCTGGCTGGTCAGTTCACTTGGTTAGAGTGTGATGCTGATAACACCAAGGTCCACGTTTTGATCTCTGTAATGGCCAGCCACCAAAAACAAACAAAAATGTTTTCTTGTATGAAAGTTTGAGAACCACAATGAAAGACTGAGAGCCACAATACAGGAATATCCACTTATGGTGGATACTGAACTAAAGGAATCACATACTCCTTGGCAGCATCAGCTTCAGAAAGTAATTAGATATAAAAAGAAGTAATTCACACATTTTAATTAAATAAAACAGCAAATTCTTTGCTGTGTAAACATTTAACTGAGAGTATAAGAATCTATTTTTCAGCAAATATTTTCTATCTCTAAGCTGTTAAAAATTGATACAACTTCTGTTGCATATTTTGCAGAACATTGATTATCCTCTTAAAAAAACTGAGCAGCACCAAAGTACCAACAGTGACAGATATTGATCACAAGCCTCTGGCACCCAGGAGGACAGGGCCACAGGCCAATAACAGGGTTGAGAAGAATGAAATGTGGAAGGAAGTCCACTAGTACATGACCACAAAGAAACTCACTAGCAGCAGGATGGTCTGGGAGGCCCTTTTCTCTGGAAAGATTCTCAGGGACAGGCTGGTGCTACGGAAATGCTGGGATCACCTCTAATGCCTAGACTGTAAGACCAAGAGAATCACCATGTATGCACTTGAAGATTGATCCCTTCAAAGGAGACATTGATGGATCCTGTCAGAGTAAAAACATGTATGTAATACAGTTCATGGGTGAAAGTGAGCAGTAGTTAGCACTGCTATGTGGATGAGGGCCAAGTGACAGGTGATCAGACCAGTGGCCTAGGCCTGTGATCCAGAAAGAGCGTGAAGATACAGACGAGAAGAATGAAGGTGCTGGCTATGAGTCCAATGCCAACTTGGAAAAGAAAGGCATTTTTAATAATATAAATTGAAATTGATCATTTTACTGGCAAAGAAGAAACATCTGAAAAAAAGAAATAGACCTCTTATCACTAATGTTATTTACCCCATAGTCAAAATTATCACCAACATCATTTGAACTTTACCCATTTATGCTGATCTACCTTCTTTTACATGAATTCTTAAAAGTACAGTCTGAATATTCTTTTATCTATCAAATACTCAATATACATTAATCACCAACACATCCACAATCACACATGTGCAGGGTGCACATTATCTATACTTCTGTAGCACCTGCGATTCACTGTTTAGAGAGCATTGCTTTACTATCTTTATTTAATTCTTGCCACCAGAGCAGTGATATGCATATAAAAATAAACCATGGTTGTCTGTGAAAATGAACTGAAGTAAATTTCATGCTAATTAGAAAAGAATCACCCAAAAACGATTTTTTAATAAAAGTTGGGTGTGGTTTACCTTACATCAAATCCTTTGACACTTCTCTCTTCATCAACACTCTACATTTAAACTACCCTTGTCTTTACATGATGAGCATCGTGATGATGGAGCCTAATCTTCTTATCATAAAGTCAGCTGATTATTAACCTTGATTCTATCTGCACCTAAATTTCCCTTTGCCACATTCCCTAATATATTCACAAGATCAGGGGATTAGAGTGTGACATCTTTATGCCAACTGTATCTCCTCAAAATAATCCCAGCTCTCTCCCAGTTTACTTTCTATACCATAGACCTCCCATGTACAGTATTCATCTAATGAAGGAAATTGCTTAAGCCCTGCTCTCAATTTCAAGAGGGCAGTACTGTTATCTACTTTGTAACATTCATGAGATTGCATCAAAATATTTATATGGTGATTCTTTTCTTCAGACTTCAGTTATGAGGATAACCTCCTATGCCTTTAAAAATACTTAGGTCTCCAATAGTAAAGACAATTCCACTCCTTCTTACCTTCCATCCCCCTTTCTTTCCTTCCTTCCTCCCTCCCTTCCTTCCTTCCTTCCTTTCCTTCCTTCTTTCCTTTCCTTCCTCCCTCCCTCCCTCCCTCCACCTTCCTTCCTTCCTTCCTTCCTTCCTTCCTTCCTTCCTTCCTTCCTTCCTTCCTCTGTCCCTCCCTTCCTTTATTTTAGATATTCATAAGATACAAACCCAATTGTCACCTCTTTTGCCCATAATGTGAGAGCCAGATTCATACTGGGGGCATACCCATTACCAGAAATTACTTTTGTACCCCGTGTCCCTACCCAGTTATCCCCCAACCTTCCTCCCCTTCCCCCCGCCACTCCACTTTGTAGACCTAGGAATGATCCCTCCCTGTGTAAGACCAATGCAGACAATTCCACTCTTGTCTTAACCAAGAGATATCTGTATCAGAACCCTTTGTAAATATTCACAGAATGATCCTGAAATCACTTTATCATGATATTTCCCTGAATTCAGGCATTATTATTTTATCAGATTAAACCAATCTATGGCTTAGAACAATTCAACTGTATGACACACACAAAAAATCCACACATTCACTCTATTTCTTTTTAGATGGAAGACTGTTAAATTAGATTTTAAGATTATACAGGCTCATAAATATAAATATGGAAAGCAATGCAGATAGCAGAAAGTGCTCTTGGGTCATCCTCAGAAAATTATAGCTGAAGCAGAACATTGTTCCACACATATGACTTATGTATCTATGTATATCATAGATATATAATAAGCACATACACATATGTACATATATATATAACAGCATACGTTATCACATGCTAGATTAAGAATTTCAAGAAAGGCTTTTCAAGATGGCGGCGGCTGCGGCGGCTGGCGCGGAATAGTTTCTCCAAGAAAAGTCATAGTCAAATTGGCAAAACTCAGAGATAAAGAGAGAATCTTAAAAGCTGCAAGAGAGAAGCATCAAATCACCTATAAGGGAGCCCCAATCAGGTTAACATCAGACTTTTCATCACAAACCCTAAAAGCTAGAAAGGAATGGGATGATATTTTCAAAATACTAAAAGACAAAGATTGCCAGCCAAGAATACTCTACCCTGCAAGGCTATCCTTACGAAATGAGGGGCAAATAGTATATTTCCCAGACAAACAAAAACTGCGGGAGTTCACTACCACAAGACCACCCTTACAAGAAATCCTCAAGGGAGTACTGGGTTTGGTTCCTGAAAAATAACTACCACTGCCATAAAGACCCAAGAAAAATCTAAACCCGCTAGTATAGTAAAAATGGCATTCATGAAGAGAAAACAAGCTAACAAAAACACTATCTACAACCTAAGGAACCAACAAACACAGAAAACAAACAGTAAATCAGAAAGCAAGGAACAAAGACACCTAAGACAACCAAACAACCAATAAAATGCTAGGAATAAATCAACACCTTTCAATAACAACTCTTAATGTAAAAGGCTTAAATTCCCCAATTAAAAGACACAGACTGGCTGACTGGATCAAAAAGCAGGACCCAACTATATGCTGCCTACAAGAGACCCACCTCACCCATAAAGATTCACACTGACTAAGAGTGAAAGGATGGAAAAAGATTGACCATGCAAACAGAAAAGAAAAACGAGCTGGAGTAGCTATTCTTATATCTGACAAAATAGACTTTAAACTAAAAACCATAAAAAGAGACAATGAGGGACACTACTTAATGATAAAAGGACTGATCCATCAAGAAGACATAACAATCATAAATATGTATACACCCAATGTTAGAGCAGCCAGATTTATAAAACAAACTCCATTCGACCTAAAGAAGGAAATAGACACTAATACCATAATAGCAGGGGACCTGAACACCCCACTGTCAATATTAGACAGATCATCTAGGCAAAGAATCAGTAGAGAAACACAAGATCTAAACAAGACTCTAGACCAATTGGAATTGGCAGATATCTACAGAACATTCCACCCAACAAACTCAGAATATTCATTCTTCTCATTAGCACATGGATCATTCTCCAGGATAGATCACATATCAGGTCACAAATCATGTCTCAATAAATTCAAAAAAATTGGAATTATCCCATGTATCTTCTCAGACCACAATGGATTAAAACTAGAAATTAATAACAAACAAAACTCTGGAAACTATACAAACACATGGAAATTAAACAGCATTCTACTTAATGACATATGGGTCCAAGAAGAAATCAAGCAGGAAATCAAAAAATTTATTGAAACTAATGAAAACAATGATACATCATACCAAAACCTGTGGGATACTGCAAAAGCAGTATTGAGGGGAAAATTTATTGCATTAAATGCTCACTTCAGAAGAATAGAAAGATGGCAAGTGAACAACCTAACACTTCACCTTAAAGAACTAGAAAAACAAGAACAATCCAAACCTAAAGTTAGCAGACGGAAAGAAATCATTAAGATCAGAGCAGAACTGAATGAAATTGAAAACCAAAAAACAATTCAAAAGATCAACAAATAAAAAGTTGGTTTTTTGAAAAGATAAATAAAATTGACAAACCATTAGCATGGCTAACAAAAAAAAGAAGAGAGAAGACTCAAAAAACAAAAATTAGAAATGAAAAAGGCGATATTACAACTGATTCATCTGAAATACAAGGAATCATTCGAGACTACTATAAACAACTATACGCCAACAAATTTGAAAATCTGGAGGAAATGGATAAATTTCTGGACACACACAAGCTCCCAAAACTGAACCGTGAAGACGTAGAAAATTTGAACAGACCAATAACAATAAAGGAGATTGAAGCTGTTATCAGAAGGCTCCCAACAAAGAAAAGCCCAGGACCAGATGGATTCAGAGCAGAATTTTACCAAACATTCAAACAGGAATTGACACCGATTCTTTACAAACTATTCCAAAAGACTGAAACGGACGCAAATCTCCCAAACTCATTCTATGAAGCAAACATCATCCTGATACCAAAACCAGGTAAAGATATAACCAAAAAAGAAAACTACAGGCCGATATCCTTGATGAATATAGATGCAAAAATCCTCACTAAATTACTAGCAAACAGAATACAGCAAAACATACGTAAAATTATTCATCACGATGAAGTGGGATTCATCCCAGGGATGCAAGGTTGGTTCAACATACGCAAATCAATAAATGTGATACACCATATTAATAAACTCAAACACAAGGACCATATGATCATCTCTATAGATGCTGAAAAAGCATTTGATAAAGTTCAGCATTCATTCATGACAAAGACCCTCTATAAGTTAGGTATAGAGGGAAAGTATCTCAACATAATTAAAGACATATATGCCAAACCCACAGCCAATATCATCCTGAATGGGGAAAAGCTGAAAGCTTTTCCTGTAAGAACAGGAACTAGACAAGGATGCCCACTCTCAACACTCCTATTCAACATAGCGTTGGAAGTACTAGCCAGAGCAATCAGAGAAGAGAAGGAAATAAAGGGCTTCCAGATTGGAAAAGATGAAGTCAAACTGTCCCTGTTTGCAGATGACATGATCCTATATATCGAACAGCCTAAAACCTCTACAAAAAAACTGCTGGAATTGATAAATGATTTCAGCACAGTAGCAGGATACAAAATCAAAACACAAAAATAAGTAGCATTTCTTTTCTCCAATAGTGAACATGCAGAAAGAGAAATCAAGAAAGCCTGCCCATTTACAATAGCCACCAAAAAAATAAAATACTTAGGAATTGAGTTAACCAAGGAGGTGAAAAATCTCTATAATGAGAACTACAAACCACTGCTGAGAGAAATTAGAGAGGATATCCCATGCTCTTGGATTGGAAGAATCAACATAGTGAAAATATCCATACTACCCAAAGTGATATATAAATTCAATGCAATCCCCATCAAAATTCCAAAGACATTTTTCTCAGAAATGGAAAAAACTATTCAGACATTTATATGGAACAATAAAAGACCACGCATAGCCAAAGCAATGCTGAGCAAAAAAAATAAAGCTGGAGGCATAACACTACCTGACTTTAAGCTATACTACAAAGCTATAATAACCAAAACAATATGGTACTGGCATAAAAACAGACACACTGAACAATGGAATAAAATAGAGAATCCAGAAATCAACCCACACACTTACTGCCAGCTGATCTTTGACAAAGGCACCAAGCCTATTCACTGGCGAAGGGACTGCCTCTTCAGCAAATGGTGCTGGGATAACTGGATATCCATATGCAGGAGAATGAAACTAGATCCATACCTCTCACCCTATACAAAAATCAACTCAAAATGGATTAAGGATTTAAATATGCACCCTGAAACAATAAAACTTCTTAAAGAAAACATAGGAGAAACACTTCAGGAAATAGGACTGGGCACAGACTTCATGAATACGACCCCAAAAGCATGGGCAAGCAAAGGAAAAATAAACAAATGGGATTATATTAAACTAAAAAGCTTCTGCACAGCAAAAGAAACAATTTACAGAGTTAAAAGACCACCAACAGAGTGGGAGAAAATATTTGCAAAATATACATCTGACAAAGGATTAATATCCAGAATATATAAGTAACTCAAACAACTTTACAAGAAGAAAACAAGCAACCCAATTAAAAAATGGGCAAAAGAGATAAGTAGGCATTTCTCTAAGGAAGATATCCAAATGGCCAACAGACATATGAAAAAATGCTCAACATCACTCAGCATCCAGGAAATGCAAATCAAAACCACACTGAGATACCATCTAACTCCAGTTAGGATGGCTAAAATCCAAAAGACTCTGAACAATAAATGCTGGCGAGGTTGCGGAGAAAAAGGAACTCTCATACACTGTTGGTGGGACTGCAAAATGGTGCAGCCTCTATGGAAAAGGGTATGGAGGTTCCTCAAACAATTGCAGATCGATCTACCATATGACCCAGCTATCCCACTGTTGGGAATATACCCAGAGGAATGGAAATCATCAAGTCGAAAGTATACCTGTTCCCCAATGTTTATCGCAGCACTCTTTACAATAGCCAAGAGTTGGAACCAGCCCAAATGCCCATCATCAGATGAGTGGATACGGAAAATGTGGTACATCTACACAATGGAATACTACTCAGCTATAAAAACGAATGAAATACTGCCATTTGCAACAACATAGACGGACCTTGAGAGAATTATATTAAGTGAAACAAGTCAGGCACAGAAAGAGAAATACCACATGTTCTCACTTATTGGTAGGAGCTAAAAATTAATATATAAATTCACACACACACACACACACACACACACACACACACACAAAACCGGGGGGGGGGAAGAAGATATAACAACCACAATTATTTGAAGTTGATACAACAAGCAAACAGAAAGGACATTGTTGGGGTGAAGGGGGGGAGTGAGAAGGGAGGGAGGTTTTGGTGATGGGGAGCAATAATCAGCCACAATGTATATCGACAAAAGAAAAATTAAAAAAATAATAATAAAAATAAAAATAAATAAAAAATAAAAAGGGTATGGAGGTTCCTCAAACAATTGCAGATAGATCTACCATACGACCCAGCTATCCCAAAGTTGGGAATATACCCAGAGGAATGGAAATCATCAAGTCGAAGGTATACCTGTTTCCCAATGTACATCACAGCACTATTTACAATAGCCAAGAGTTGGAACCAGCCCAAATGTCCATCATCAGATGAGTGGATACGGAAAATGTGGTACATCTACACAATGGAATACTACTCAGCTATAAAAACAAATGAAATACTGCCATTTGCAACAACGTGGATGGACTTTGAGAGAATTATATTAAGTGAAACAAGTCAGGCACAGAAAGAGAAATACCACATGTTCTCACTTATTGGTGGGAGCTAAAAATTAATATATAAATTCACACACACACACACACAGACTGGGGCAGGAGAGAAGATATAACAACCACAATTACTTGAAGTTGATACGACAAGCAAACAGAAAGGACATTGTTGGGGGGGCAGGGAGGGAGGTTTTGGGGATGGGGAAACAATAATCAATCACAATATATATCGACAAAATAAAATTAAAAAAACAAAAACAAACAAACAAAAAAACAAAAGTCCTTTAACCAGGAAAACTACCTTTTAAAAATGAAGATTAGTTTAGAAAATTTAAAAAAATGAAGCATAACAAAAAGAGAGAAAGTCAATGACACAAAAGTGGGGTCTTAAAATACCAAGAAAATTGGCAAACA
This sequence comes from Cynocephalus volans, assembly GCF_027409185.1. NCBI lineage: Eukaryota > Metazoa > Chordata > Mammalia > Dermoptera > Cynocephalidae > Cynocephalus > Cynocephalus volans. The sequence goes on along the minus strand of NC_084463.1, from coordinate 42,638,003 downwards.
TTTAGCTAGATTGACCAAGATATAAAGAGAAACCTAGAATTGCTAGAACCAGGAAGATAGAGGGACATTAGTACAGACCTTACAGAAGGATTTAAAGAAAAAAATGCTATACACAATATTATAAGTAATTGTATGCTGAATAAATTAGATAACTTAGATGAAATGGACAAATTTCTATAAGGAAGTGGCCAAAACTGATTCAGGGAGAAATTGAAAATGCAAATAAGCCTACAAATAAATGAGCATTTTGTAGTACTAATCAAAGCACTACACACAAAGAGAAGCCCAGGCCTAAATAGCTTGACTACAGAATGTTCTTCCCAATATTCAGAGAAGATTTAACACCAATTTTTAAATAAACTTTTTCTATGAAATAGAATAGGAATACACTTCAACTTATTTTATACCAGTATATCAAAACAAGATAAAAATATCACAAAAAAATAAATCAATATCTCTTTTTCAAGTAAACACATAATACTGATCAAATACTAGCAAACTTAACCTAGAAACATAGAAAAATAAGTATTCAACATGACCATGTGGGGTTTGTTCCAAAGATGTAAGGTTGGTTTAATATCCCCAAATCAATTAATGTAATATATCATAGTAATACAGTAAAAAACAAAAATCACATGAGTACCTCAAAAGACTCCAAAGAGATCTGGCAAAATTCAACCTCCTATCATGATAAAATAAATAAATAAATAACACCCACCCCAACACACTAGAAATAGAAGAAAAATTGCTGAACCTAATATTGAGCATCTATGAAAAACCTGCAAATAATATATGTAATGCTAAAAGGCTGGATGCATTTCCCCTAAGATCAGTAACAAATAAGAATGTCTGCAGGGCTCCATGGTGGGATGAGGCAATGTGTTGGAGTGAGGCTCCTGACCAAGCTCTGTCTCTACTTTCCAGCAAGGCTCCTGAAAGTCTCCATGCTTGGGCAGAATCAAGGAGCACAGCTCCACAGCAGAGTCTCCTGATGGGCTTCTTTGTTTCACCAGGGGTGCAAGGTCACTCATGGAGCCAAGGAGTTCCAAATTCATGTGGCCTGGCACTGAAGTCCCTGCCTCTATTCTTCCTTCCTAGCTTTCCTCAAGTGATCCACCCATGTCAGTTACTTTAGTATTACAGATGAATCCAGAAAGAAGTGAGCCTGTAGGGTAGTGTCCTGAAAAACCAGGAAAGTTAGACATCTTCATTGGTCTCTTTCCTCCTGGGAGAATCACATGCCAAGAACTGTACAGCATGTACACTCCACTACAGTGGCTTTGGGGAAGGGGGTGATGCAGATAAAGTGAAACTGTTTTTGTGGTTATTTTTGTTTGTTTTTTCTCTGCTAGTGAAGCATAACATTTTCTCTGGGTTCCAGGATTCTCACAAGAGTATTCTCAGTCAGGCAGGTGTTTAATCTGTGTTTCTGTGGGGCTGGGTGGACCAAGCCAGGAAACATAAGCTGTCTTTCCATTTGTTAGTGTTATTAACTGCTTTCAGCAAAGTTTTGTAGTTTTCAAAGTAAAAGTCTTTTGTCTCTGTGGTTAAACTTATTCCAAAGCGTTTTATCCATTTTGATGCTACTGTAAATGAAAAAATGTTTATTTCTGGTGTATAGAAATGCAATTTAATTTGGCATGTTAATTTTGGATACTGCAACTCTGTAGAATTTGTTTATGGATTCTAGCATTTTTCTCTATATGTGGAATCTTCAGTGTTTTCTACATGGATCATGTCATCTGTGAAGAGATAATTTAACTGCTTCCTTGACAATATAAATGTCTTTTTTTCTTTCCTAATTGCCACGAATAGATCTCCAAGAACAAAGTAAAGTAGAAGTGGAGAAGGCTGGTATCCTGTTCTGACCCTGATCTTAGTGAAAAAACCTTCAGTCTTTTACCATTAAATGTGATGACTTCTGTTGTCCATGCATGGCATGGCACGTGTATGGTTTTTCATTCATACATTGTAGTTTCCTTCTTTTCATAGATTTCTGAGTGCTTTTTATCATCAAAGGGTGTTAAATGTGTCAAACGCTTCTTCTGCATCAATTGAGATGACCATGATTTTTTTTTCTCATTCTACTACTATGGTGTGTTACATTGTTTGACTTCCGTATGTTGAACCATTCTTGCATTCCCAGAATAAATCCCACTTGATCATGGTGTATAACCCTTTTGATATGCTTCTGAATACTGCATGCTAGTACTGTTTGAGGATATTAACATCAAAATCCATAAAGCGTATTTGTCTTTTCTTTCCTTGTAATGACTTTATCTGGCTTTGGTTTCGGGGTAATGCTGGCCTTATAAAATGTGTTTAGAATAAAATTTCCTTGCCAATTTTTTGGAAGATTTTGAGAAATGGGATTAATTCTTTAAGTGTTTGGTAGGATTAACCTGTGAAGCCATCTGGTCCTGGGTTTTTCTATGTTGGAAGATTTTTGATTATTGCACCAATAACCTTCATAGTTATAGCTCTGTTCAAATTTTCTATTTCTTCATGATTCAGTCTCAGTAGATTGTATATTTTTGACATATCCCTAGAGATTTTTTGAAGAAGTTCTAAGACATGCAGTTCTTTTTAGATGCAGTCCTGTTATCCAGGATCGCTATTGATGTCCTGGTAAAGTGTTAGAAGGGAAAGTATTCTAGAGGCATATGATTTGATCTTGTGAGCCTGTGCTCCTGGGCTGTGACTTTCACAACTGCTTTTCAGTTACCTCCTCAACAACCCTAAGTTGAAGCAGAAAGAGCTGACGGCATTGAAGTTGAGTATTTTCTTGATGTACTTCAACAATGTTGAAGTTAATTCACAGCCTATTTTGTAGAAGCATAAAATCCAATCAGCACCCATGTAACTTTTTATCTTGTATATTATTTTAGTAAGCTTTGGGTTTCCAATTAGGTCACATTGTAAACCTTTGTTTCAGTTTGTATTCTTTTTATGGGGTAGGGGTTGCTTTGATGTTGAGATGAGGAGGGCTAAAAATGTACCTGTGCACCCTACTCATATTTAAAAGTTTCTTCCTCTGGAGATCCTCCAGTGTCATCATTGTTACAGACCTCCCACATGGCAATAGTTGCATTATAGGGTTTAAAGACCTTAAGTTTGTGTCTGGTTGAATTAACTCCTTTGTGGTGGCACAGGGGTATCATGGGTAACATTCCCCATTGTGAAGCAGGTTCACTGTGCACTGGTTAACAACTTCTCTGAGTATGAGACAGAACACATTCACATAAAAGTTACATGAAGTGGACTTATTACTTACAGATACAATGCAAAGGAGAACAGAAGTCTAGGATGCAATGTGAGCTGCTCCTGCAAGGCTCAGGAAAGCTACCCAGGAAAGGAGACTACCCAGGAGAGGAGACTACCCAGGAGACTTGACTGCATGTGCCCCTCTTGCACCACAGCAAGGACCACAGAAAAGCAGCCCACCCTGAATTTTATATCCTGAAATAATCTGAGTCACTGGACAAAGTGTTGAAGAACATCTTGCTGTGGGGAAATTGTAACAGAGCCTGGGCTTTTCTGACCACTCTCTCATAATCCCAGGATGTTGCATTCCCAGAGTATTCTACAATTTCCTTAATAATTACAAAAAAGAAAAAGTGGAGAATTGGGTTAGGGCAAGACTACGGAGTGAACTGCCCTGCATCCTTAACACTGACACGTCAATATCTGTTGAGACAGAGGCATTGGCAGTAGCAGCAGTATTAGTACAGGTATTTAAGTATCCCTGTGAGCCATTTGCTATTAGGTTTCTAGATTTACACATACCAAATGGCTGCTATTTTCTTTTCTTTCAATGAAAATTATGTAACAATATTTTGCATTTCTACTCACGTGAAGTTGCAAGTTTGATCACTGATAGTGTGGATCACCTGTGTGGTTAAGGAGATGAGTTCAGAAGCCCAACAACCAATATTGGAGGAGACTACCTCAGCTTCCAAGGAGTGCTAAACACCAATTCTGCAATTAGTGTCCACATGCCATAAGGTCATTTTGTCAAGATTATCTAGCGTTGTGATTGCAAGATTAGGCCTTTGGCACATTGGTAAGCAGCAGCGCTAATGAAAACCCACACACTGGCTAGGAGGACTGCATTGGCAGAACAGTTTAGTTACTTCATTCCACACTTGTGGAGAGGCTAAAGCCAAATGCTTCTTTCCCTTTTCCTTCCTCATTAGTGCCTGGACTATGAGAAATCATAGATGTGCATTTCATCAGGACAGTACACATGACAGCAGGAAGAAAAGCAGCAGGAAATGACAAGGCCACTACTCTTGCCTGTACAAAAATAACTCTTATTAGGCAACTGGATAATGGGCTTAACTCTCCTCAGGGTGGGGGTCCCCTTCCTTTCTGCAACTTCACAAAGGACAATCCCTGAGCCTGTCTCAGGGGGTTACAATAATGAACAATGTTCAAATGCCTACACAAATCATTCAGTGATGGTGATCAGACTAGTTGCAGTGACCACAAAGCTATAACCTGACTCTTGGTACTCAGAACTAAAGTGCCAATTGGTTACAGTGTGTTGTTTTTCCTGCCTTCTGACGTGGGTGCCTGGGAAACTACTTGCTAAACACAGTCTGAACCGAATGACAGATCAGGCTGAGGCATAGTCAATGAACCATTTATGTCTAGGGAATGAGAGTGTTTTAGTGTGTGAAGAGATGAAAACACTGGATAAAGACCACAAAATGCTGTGTAGAACAAAGTGAAAGCCCATCAACAATTAGTGTTTCTGACACAGGTGACTTTTGATGCATCATGGAACCAGTTAGCCAAGAACAGTTAAAGTTGAGCAGATGTCCTGGGTCATGGTTGGTCCATCCTGTTTGCATTTCCAACTGTTTCAATAGCCTGCCATGAACTGCATTGGTGAGGGGGAAATTAGCACTCTAGGGCTACTGGCAAAGTACAGAACTCAACACCTTCTACTAGACAGATAAGATTGGCAGCAGTTATTAGTTACAAATGCTCACAGAAAGGGGAGGAGGAGGATACTGCAAGGTATGAAGGCTGACAGCGATCACACTTTGGAGCAGAAACAAGAAACAGGTAATGTGGGAGGAAAGCTTTGTGGTGTCAAGAAGGTGAGATCTTCCTTGGTTCCTACGGGAAGTTTTGACTGGTTTGTTTGAATAAATCTGTGGGCTGTCAGGGAACAGAAACATATACTACAGACTGATAAGACGACTATACCATAGTGTTGCAATATGTTATAAATTACATATTATATTTATAAATACATATACACAAATACACATCCTACATATACAAAATAATGGCATACTATATGAGGCTACACAAATATCTAAATATAGATGCAAATAGCCTAATAAAATACTGCAAAATTTAACTTACCAGTACAGGTTGAGTACACCTTATCCAAAATGCTTGCAAGCAGAAGTGCTTTGGATTTTTTTTTCAAATTTTGGAATATTTGCAGAATACTTACCAGTTGCATATTGCTAATCTGAAAAATCTAAAATCTTTAATGATCCAGTAAGCATTTCCTTTGAATATCATGTCAGTGTTCAAAAAGTTTCAGATATTGGAAGTTTTGGGATTTCAAATTTTCAGATTAGAGATGCACAACCTGTATATAAAAAGACTTATACTCCATGATGAAGATAAATTTCATCTAGAAACGCAATGCTGTTTCACATCTGAAAGTCAATTGACATAATACAACATATTAAAGGAAAAAATGTCAAAAACAACAGGATCATTACAATACATGCAGAAAAAAATACTAGAAAATGTTTAGCACCTCTTCAGGATGAATGGTAAATAATGAACAGACAAGAACTTCCTCAACTTGCCTTAAGGCATTTATGCAAAACCCACAGCTAACATGCTTGATGGTGTGAATGAATGTTTTCTCCCTCAGATTAGACACAACAAATGGTCCTATCACAGGATCTCTCATTTCAAAGTGAACTATCCAAAAAAACAGCCTAAAATAATGACAGAGTAAAGAGCAACAAATGAAAATAATAATTCACATGCAACTATAATCTATACTAAAATTTACATACTTAAGAATTGATACCAATTATTTATTAGCAAAGAAAGCAAAAGATACTGCTTTATGCAATAAAGAATAAATTTTCCCATTAGAAAAAAGATTGAATATATATAATGAGGGATATCCAGAACTTTCAATATAAGGCCAGCAACAAATTTTCAACAATTAACAAAGACTCATTTTGCAATGGCACATTAATCAAAGAGCAATTAAACAAATGTATAAAAATAAAAAAGTTTACCTTCAGTATGAGTGCTTTTATGTTTTTAAACATTAGTGGAAAAACTGAAGGCTTCACACATTTTATATATACATATATGTATATATATATACATATATACATATCTGTACATGTGTATATGCATATGCATATACATGTATATATACACACACACATACATATATATGTATGTGTATATATGTGAGTGTGTGTGTATATATATATATATTAGGTTTTTGAAAGGAACTAAAATATATGAAGGCATTACCACATTTCTTACAGAGTATTTTTCTCCAGTATGAGCTCTCTCATGTATTCAAACGTAACTAAAACATCTATAGCCTTTACTACATCCTTTATATTCACAGGGGTTTTCTCTAACATGAGTGCTTTGATGTAATCAAAGGGAAATGGAAACACTGAAAGCTTTTACCACATTTTTTCTATGCAGAGGACATATTTTTGTCAGTATGAGTTCTTTTATGTTTTCAAAGGCAACTGGAAAGACTAACGTTTTTACAACAACTTTAACATTCATAGAGTTTTTTGTCAATAATAGTTATTGCATGTCTTTGAAAGAAACTGAGAAAACCAAATAATTTACGATATTTTTACATTCAAAGTGTTTTTCTCCAGTATGAGATTTTTCATGGCAATAAAACACTCCCAATATGATACTGAGATGGTAGATATATGATACATGCATTTGTCAAAAATCATACAACTGTCCAACACAAAGACTGAACCCTGATGTAAAGTATGGACTTTATTTAATGTATTGCTTCATGAGTTCTCATCATCACCAAATATAATATATTGGTTTATCAATTGAAACAAATGCACTACACAAACACAACACATTAAAACATAGGGGAAACTAAGAATTGAGAGAAGAAATTCTCTGTAATATGTTTGATTTTTCTGTAAACATAAGACTACTCTGAAAAATAAAGTCTATTAAATAAAAAAGTGAATAAACTACCATTCTGCCGAAGATTTACAACTGCATAAACAAGGAATAATATTACACACAAACAATACCACTTATGCTAATTAAAAAAGTAATAATAGATTATGCTGTAAACAAGGAATAATATTACACACAAACAATACCACTTATGCTAATTAAAAAAGTAATAATAGATTATGCTGAGAGGGGTGCATCCACAGGTTATAATACTATAAAGGAAAGCAGGAAAATTATCATATAATTCACAATACTGCCTCCATCAGAAAAGATATGAGATGACTCAGACTTCAGAAATCATATCAAGTGGGGTGAGAGGTGTGAAGGGTTCTTTCAAGTCTATACCTGGTTGTCATTTCACAGACTTACCTTTTACAATACTTCAGGTGACAGTGCAATATTTTTTTTTCTACATATGTAAAATTTATTGTAAGTTTCCAGAATGCAAACTCAATATACACACATCTTATTGCATTTTGAATTGCTATCAAAAGTCTGTTGAAATGAATTATTAGAAAATATCATAGCCTACTAAAATTAATTTTCTTGAGGTCCTAAAATGTCTAATCAACGATATAAAATGATTATAATAGAAAATTATACATTAAAATACCTCAAAGCATAATAAAATTAGTTGAAAGACAGCATATGTCCTTAGGAAAGAGACTGGACCTTACCATGATCTAAGCTCTCCCAAACAGTTTGTTTTACTAGATTCCATAAAATTCACAAACAGTTTTGTTTTGTTTATTAGTGAACTTAACAAACAAACAAAACTACCTCTAAAAACTGAAGGTGAAGACAAATGATTAAGAATAGCTGGGATGTTGTACAGAGCACTGTTAGGGAGTGCTATGTACTGAACGTTTATGTACCCCTGATAATTCATGTGTTGAAATCCTAAGCCCCAAAGTGATGGTATTAGAAACTGGCATCTATAACAGGTAATAAGGTTAGATGACATTATGAAGAAGTCCTATAAATGTAATTAGAACCCTTATGAAAAGAGACAGGTATTTATCCGTTTCAGAAAAGAAAAGATGTAATTTAATTATTTACATGATAATAAATCCTTCACTATACAAATGCTCATATTTACTACTTCTTGGTGTTGCCATGCTTGTCCCATACGATTGAGCATTAATCTGCCAAATCCAGATAAAAGGATACAGAACAGAGTTATCCACTATCACAAACAGCCAGCCCGCAAAAGAAAAAAACTGTTTTGGTGAATCTTTACAATTCAACAATTTATCTATCTCACTATTTTTGTGGAAAGACATCCATTTTCTGCAGCCACAATAAAAAAGAAAATTTCTCTATTTCTTTTCCCCAGTAGCATTGTCAAAGCTAAGCCCTCAAATTCTATTTGAAATTGCCCTCAAAAAGGAACAGACCTGAGAAACTTACTACACTCATTCTGAGGGGGGAAAAAAGGTAAATAAGAATTTTTAAGTAAGGGACTATAAGACTAGTTTTTTTGTTTGTTTGTTTTTTCTTAAACCCACATTTCTTGAGTCCTTGGAAATATTTTCTTATCTTTCAAGCTCTACTGATGAGATGTATTTTAAAATTAATTAAAATCTGAGGCTCCATTAAGTGAACATGTTTTAAAGGTCACAAACACAGGGAAAGGCAGGTGCTGACTAGAACGTATATATCTGACTGCAGTGTCAAGTAAGTTCATCCTATCACTTGGGACATCCTCCTGCCCCATCCTGCTCACTGAAGTGCTCAATGATCACCTTCATTGAGATACCAGCATGTGATTGGCTGAGCACCCATGTGACTCCAGGGAATGAAAACTGGGGTTGGAGGAAAAAGTGTTAATGTCCCAAGAGGTTAGCTCTTTAGATGAAGGTCCTACCATGACACTTTCCACCTGGCCCACGGCATCCAGCTGCTCCCCTGAGAGGCTCCATCCACCCCCATCCCTCAGGCTGTCCTCTGAGAGATGACCCAGGGGCTGACAGTCACTAGACACTCCAAGAAAAATGGCTGCTGTGCGCACCTTGCATCAGGCCCAGACAGTTCTGAAACCCAGGACTAGCAAAAGATAGGAGGGCAGGGAGGTTGAGAATACATCACTCTGTAAAGCTTCCAAAGAGGAAAGCTTAACCCAAGAATATTTTGATAAGATGTCGTGCCTAGAGAAAAGAAAAGGAGGGGAGACACAAATATTCTCTTTACAGAGGAGTGTCAGGCAATTATTCTCTGCTTTCCTCCCATGGGAAATGTTCAGAAGCTATTTTTTAAAGAGCCATCAATTTCTCTGTGAAAAAATGATAAACAATTAAAATACTGTGTTTGAAATGTAGAATAAATGAAAAACAGTTGACAATACTGTTGAGAGGGGAAGCTGGCACTCAGGAATGTGGAGAAGGAACTGGAAAAATAGGATTTTACTGCAAGCCTTAGAAGACTCGGGCTGGGGGGACAGGGTTGTGGATTTGAGATCTAGCTTCACAGATATTTGGAAAAGTCAAGGGAAAACCAGTCCCCTTTGGAGTGTTACAATATTGGAATAGGGGGAAATTTGGCTGAAGTAGCTGCAGGGTGCTGAGTTCCTACCTGACAAAAATGAAATCTACTTCAAAGGCATTTCCTGCAATAAAATTTAGGCTTAAGCAAGCACAAACCGTCAACCTCTCATTACACAACCAGGAAATTACCACCAGGATAGTCCAAATAAGGTGACTACATAACTGCAACCAATCAATTATTTAATTTGCTTTGCTTCATCATGTACCTTATAAAAGGTCTTTCCTTCAAGCCCTTCCAGTGGACCCCAAACCACAAATCATGACTGGGGACTTCTCACGTGATTTGCTTCTTGCTCAAAGAAACCCTTTTAACATTTTAAGGGTGCCTCAGCTTAATTTTTAACAGGAGAAAAAAGTGACTGAGAACCCCAGAAGAAACTACTTCCACACACGAACCTCACACACCGGGTAAGGATTCTTCCAATGATCCCTCACCATCCACACTTGATCTTGGGAGGTGCGAGGCTACAGGTGGGAAGCTGCACATTGAGGGCTCCAGGTTGCCGAAGTCGCCATGCTGAAGTCACCAAACTGGAAAGGACAGCACGCTTTGGGTCCCAGCTACTGCCCAGCATCCACCCTGCATCTGGAGGGGACAAAGGGCTGAGATGCATCAGCGGCAGGCTCGGGGATGCAGATACCCGAGCTGACTGCATGGAGGCCCGTGTCCCACACCAACCGGGTTCCCGCCGGTTCCACACAGCCACCTACCCCATCTCGGGACCCCGGCCCTGCACACTCACCATTTCCCAGCTTCCGGGGTGTCCTGGGACCTCCCTGCAGATCTCCCAGTGTGTGTGGGTGACAGGGCTACAGAGGCTGCAGTGGAGCCACCCCGGCCTCCCATAGCAGACGACACGGAGCTGTGAAGGCCCACCAAGCTTGGTGGGAACAAGAGACAAAAATCACGCCAGATTGTGGAAGGACGGCCCCACCTCCCCATCTGCGTGCCTGATTGTAGTTCCCACCCCAGTGCCTGTGATTGGACAGAGCTCCAGGTCCCGTCCCCTCAAGTTGAGTGACAGGAGATGGGAGCAGATACACTGCTGAATGAGGCCAGGATGACAAGTTCTAGGCTGCAGCTCTTTTCAGGCAGGGTATCTTCCTTGCTCTGGGAACTGACCCTGCCACAGGAGACATTTGTGTTTAACCTTGTATATAGGGTTATATTCACTTATGAACTGTATGTACATCAGTATATATATGTGCATATGTTATTCACAAGTGACAACAATATAAGCACAATTATTTTAACATTTTAAGGTTTTATAATCTTCCTGGTCTCTGGTGTTATGAGGGGTGGGGGCAGCCTAAGCTTTGAAAAGGGAGACAGTCCTCTAAAGCAGTGACGTCCAGTAGAAATAAAATGTGAGCCACGTGTATAATTTTAAATTTTCTAGTAGCCACACAAAAAAAATAAAAAGAAACAGGTAAAATTGATGGTGATAATTTACTTAACTCAATATATCCAAAAAATTTTCATCTTAATATGAGCAATATAAAATTATTAATGAAGTATTTCCTTTTTTTGGTACTAAATCTTCAAAATTCTCTGTTTTGTGCATCCAGCACATCTTAATTCAGACCAGCCACATTCCAGGTGTTCAGTGGCCACACATGGACCTTGGCTGCCACATTGCAAATGCAGCTGAGGGTTCTGATGTCCTTGACATAAGGAAGGTAAAGGGCCCGAATCCCCCTTTTCTGTCAGAAGCAAGGGAACACCCCTCCCCACCAACAACTCTCCTCAGGCCCAAGGGTGGGAGAGTTGGTGTAGAGTATGCATAAAGCAAATGTACTTCACAGGGCCTGGTTTTCCAAAGCCTTACAATTTCAAATATTGACCTTGCAAAGGACAGGAAATTTTCCCAAGGATATATAGTCTCTGTTGTAAGATAAAGAATTGTAACACAGCAGCAATGTTGATGGCTCAAAGAAAGACAGGCTACTGATTGATATGTAAAGATGCTGGGAAATTGCTGTAAGAAGAGAATGCTTGCTAAAATCAAGCTTTTGTTAGTGGATCAACTTAACTGCATGTTACCAGCTTCTATTGTTAAACTTGTTAAACTGTACTTAGCAAAAACCCCACCTGTGTTCTCTTAAACTGTACTTAGCAAAAACCCCACCTGTGTTCTCTTCCTGTAACTTCCTGGGGTGGAAAATAAATGCAGAAAGAGAACCCCAATTCATGGTTAATTTCCCAAATGGAAGGAATGCCTCTATCTTGAGGGTTCTGGGAGATTAACCCCTTTCTGGGGCTTCTCACTGCTCAGAAGAGATGGGCTTTGAGTAATCTTCAGTGGCTCCATCACCCAGGGGAAAAGGGGCAACAAATTTGTGGGAGGCAAAGCAACAAGTTGGTGCCTGGAGAGGCAGCAGGAAGCTGCAGGCGGACAGTGACCAAAGATAGACCACTGAATCCCACGTGCTGCTTGGTGTGGGCCCATTTCCCCTTGCTAAAGATCAGACAGCCATGGAAAAAGAAGGGTCCCAGAAGGAAGGAACACCATGTCCTAACAACTGTCCACTGCCTTGTCCTACAGTTTGGATTTGGAGGGAAAAGATTAAAGGCAAACTTCTTATCTTGCAATTTGGCCTTGACCTTACGGGATCACCAAAGTGTTAGTAGAAGAATAAATACCTCAGAATATTAATATTTATCTGATGATGCCATGAGTGAACTTGTTACACTTTAAAACAAAACAAAACTGCTGTTATTTTGAGACACTGAGTTAGAATTTTTGTGCAAATATGTAATATTAAAATTCGTATTGATGTATAACATGCATATAAAAATATATGCACTTTCATGTAAAGCTCAATGAATTATTACAAAGCAAATACACTTGTGTAAGCAAGAAGTAGAACCAGCCTCACTCATGCCTCTTGACAATCACTTTCTCCCACGCTTCTCTCCAAAGGGAACCAGGATCTTAAGAGCTAACAATGTAGATCAAACTCATTTTATAGAAGCGCTTTTTACACAGCATTTTAATCATATACAAAAGAAACGAAATAGTACTATGGAACTGCCACCCAGCATTTTTTTTTTTTTTGAAATTTTAATTTTCTTTTTGTTTTCTTTTTTTATTGAAGCATAATTGATTATACATATTTGGGGGTACAGTGTTAACAACAGTCTCCTGTGTACAACATGTGATGATCAAGTAAACATTAGATATTTGTAATTATTCTTTATGCCACTTACCCAATCTCCCCCCAACATCCCCGTATCCCTCATCCCTCCCACCTCTAGTAAACTTGGATTTGTCCTCTCCTTCTGAAAGTTCAACGTGATTCATTCTTTCTTTCTCTTTCTTTCTTTCATTTTAACAACTACCAATCATGTGCCATTTTCACTCCATCTATACTGAAACAAATTTCCCCCCCTCACATTATCGTTTTTTAGTTTTGTTTTATTTATTTTTTCCTCCTGTGGGCTCAGATGTACATCAATGGCAAGGCACAAATCTTAAATGTACAGTTTTGACAAATAAATACACCCATATAAACTTCATCTTTTTAAACCGATAATATTTTAATCATCAGAAAATTTTCTTGCTCTCCTCACCAGGCAATGTTTTCCTTCCCCAGAGGCAATTTGCTGCCGTGGTACATTTCACCACTGGTTCATTTTCCCTGCAATCATACAACATGTACGAGTGCTGTCTCATTCAGCATGTCTGAGATTCACTCCAGGTGTGTGCCTCAGCAGTTGTTCCTTTGTATTGCTGAGCAGTGTTCTGTTGTATGAATGCTCCACAACTTGTACATCCATTTCTCTACTGATGGGCACTTGATATTATTTCCTGCTTTTAGCTATTATGTCTAAAGAAACTATGGAAGTTTTTAAACACATTTTGTATTTAATTTTTATTAGCATAAATGACATCTCTTCATACTTATAGTTGTTGGTCCAGGGATTAAAATATGTATCTTTAACATATCAGAATCTACTTAGAGTCAATATTGTACTGTTTTAATAAATGTAAAATATAAAAGCCTTGTTGCACAACAGTTCCATTTACCTCCTGTCATTTCAGCTACTGTTATAAATTACATATTTACACATTCTGAATCCCCAAATACAGTGTTCATAAAGTTTGAGTTAAACAGCCATAAGCTTTTAAAGAAATTAAGAGAATAAAAAGCATTAATAAATATTTGGAGCTAGATATTTTGAAACTTTGCAAATACACTGTTCCTCCTTAAAGTTTCACCCACAAGTTTTCCATTCACCAGTGAATCTTGCCTATTACTCTGGATGTCTAGTAGTGATTTTATCTTTTGCATTATCCATCTACATTTACTACTTGGAATTCTTCTGTAAGGAAAATTTGTCTGTCTCCCTCCCTTAATTTGTTTCTTCCTTTCTTTCTCTCTTCCTTTCTTATTTAATCATTTTTGGTATGAGTATCAACAAATGGATATTTATTTTAATTTCTGAGTTATAATCTAATGCTATCATTATTTATTTTTTCCTCATGTTATTCTAGCTTGGGACATTGGGAGGTTTATTAGGTTGGTTCCTTTTGACATGTCCCTATTCTTGGTTTCTGTGTGTGTGTAATTTTAAAGCACTTTCCTACTTTTCGGCTCTGCAAGATGCTCTAGGCACATCTTGTATTTTCCATTTCCAGCTCTAGTGTTAGCCATTTCTCCAGAAAGCCATGGTTCTTTTTATTAAAAGATGGCATTTAGAAACCAAGATCTGGGTGCTAGATGTTCTCAATTATACTGGGCTGTGACTGCCTCTTGGTCCTCTCAGCAAAGTTTGAAAATGCACATGTGAATATAAATTCAGGTACAAACACATATCTATATCTATCTATTTATTTATCTATCTAGACAGGCAGATGAAAATACACACTAGATTATACTTTCTAACTCCAATCTACCACCAGAGGGTTCACTCTAGCACTTTCCTTAGATTATTTCTAACTTTTTTTTACCTACTGTGAGAAACTATGCACTAATTATCTGACATTTATTCACTTCCATATAGTTTTGCAATTCCTAACCCATATCCTTGTGAGATAAAAAGTCACCATCGAGAGCACAGTGTCTGTGTACAGTTATCAAGTCACACAATATCCAGTCAAAAGACTGTTTTCCAAAGTTACTTAGGTTAGAAACTTAGAGTCATTTAGAATAATAATAATACACTTGAATGTGTTATGTGTTCAAAAACATTAAACAGAAAAAAGTCAAAATAAATTGGAGACTAGATAATGAATTACAACTAATTCAATGAGAGAATAATGTATTTTAAACAATAATCCAACAAAGCAAAATTGACAAAAATGGACAAACTGTTTGAAACAGAAACAAATGTTGCCTAAAAGTAAAAGTTCTCAAACACACTAGTAATTTGAGAAATGTGATTATATATGGCAGTAGAAGTCCATTTAGATAATTTCACCTAATGTAGTAAATATTTTCAAAATGTGTTTGTGAGGGTGTCAATCCAAAGAAAATTTCAAAGCTGGTAATATAAGAGAGAACTGAAGGAGGTCCCAAGGATATGTGAAGACAACACTATGACCCACATCTTTCCCTGAAATAATTTTTTAAAACATTAATAAAAATTTTAAAATGTCCCTTGGATGAGATTTGGCTAAATAGAGAAAGAGGACACCAAGGAGGCTCACCTGGATATGAAGAGGAGAAAAAAGAAAAATGAGGCCTGTCTTGCAATCTGGGTGTGCCCACATGACCCAAACTTCCGGTGTGACCCACTTTCCCCACATGTCCCCCATGTAACCTCCATAGCAACAGGAGACATTCTGATCAAACATTATACAGTTTGGAGGTTTGTCCCCCAAAGCTTTGTCCCCACAAAGCTCATGTGGAAATCTGATCTCCAATGTGGCAGTGTTGGGAACTGTTTAGGTTATGAGGGGTGGATCCTTCATGAATAGATTAATGCCCTCCCTTGGGGGGGTGTTAGTGAGTTCTTGCTCTATTACTTCCCATTACAGCTGGTTGTTAAGAGCCTGGAACCTCCCCCCTCTCTCTTGCTTTCTCTCACCATGTGATCTCCTTCCACTTTCCACCACGAGTAGAGGAAACCTGAGACCTGTGCCAGATGCAGATGGCAGCTGTCCCAGAACTGTGAGTCAAATAGGCCTCTTTTAAAAAAAAAATTACACAGTCTCAGGTGTTCTTTTTTAGCAACACAGATATGAACTATTACAGAAAGTTGGTACCAAGGAGTCAGACACTGGAAAATATGGAAGCAGCTTTGGAACAGGGCAAAGGTTGGAGGAGTTTGGAGAACTCAGAAGAAGGCAAAAAGAGAAGGGAAAGGTTGGAACTTCTTAGAGATCCTTTAATGGTTGTGACCAGAATGCTGATAAAAATGTGGACAATAAAGGCCACGATGATGAGATCTCAGACAGAAATGAGGAACTTATTTGGAACTGGACAAGAGACTACCCTTTCTATATCATAGCAAGAAACTTGGCTGCATTCTTTCCATGCCCTAGGGTTTTGTGGAAGGTGGGACTTAAAAGTTAGGACCCAGCATATTTGGTGGAAAAAATTACTAAGGAGCAAAGTATTCAGACAACTGCATGGCTATTTGAAATTAACTATGCTCAGTTATGGCAGGAAAGGCATGATATAAAGCTGGAATTTGTAATTAAAAGAGAAGCAGAACATAAGGATTTGGAAAATTTGCAGCCTGGCCATCTGGTAGAGAACAAGAGAGCATTTTCAGAAGAATCCAAGGGTGCAGAAGGACTGACTGCTAAAGACATTAGCATGGCTATTAGGCAACCAGGTGCTAATAGAGAAGACAATGAGAGAAAGGCCCTAAAGGCATTTCAGAAGTCTCCCAGTGACACCCCTACAATCACAGGTTGAGGCCTCGGTTCTGCTGCCCTGCTCAGCCTTGGGAAGCTGCTCCCTGCAACCCAATCACTCTGGCTGGAGCAGCCTTGCTTAAAGTGGCCCCATGTGTGGTTCATGCTGCAGCTCTGGAGAATGCACATTGGAAACCTTGGTGATGCCCACATTGTTTTAAGGCTGAAGGTATGCGGAATGCAACAGCCCTGGAGGTACAGCAGCCTCCACCCAGATATCAGAGGTTGTATGGAAAGGGCTGGGAGTTTAGGCAGAGACTTGCTGCAGGGGTGGAGCTACCACACAGAGCATCTACTAGGGCAATGCAGAGCAGAAATGTGGGGTCAGAGCCCCCACAGAGAGCCCCCATTAGAGCAATGTCTAGTAGAGCCAAGGGAGCAGGACCACTTCCAGGACCCAACAACTGTAGGGTCACTAGGAATGTGCAATGCCAGCCTGGAAAAGCCACAGGCACCAGTGTTGCCCAGTGGGCTGCTCCTGGCAAAGCCACAAGGGCAGGTCTGCCCAATGCTTTGGAGACCTGAATCCCCCACTTTGCCCAGGACACTGAACTTGGACTCAAAGGAGATTATTTTGGAGCTTTAAGGTTTAATGTCTGCCCTGCTGGGTTTCAGAGTTGTTAAGGCTGTTTATTCTTTCTTCTGGCCTATTCCTCCCTTTTGGAATGGGAATTTATACTCAATGTCTGTTCCACCATTGTATCTTGGAAGTAGATAAATTTGTTTTTGATTTTTACAAGTTCACAATTGGAAGTTTTGCCTTCAGTCTCAGATGAGACTGCACTTTGAAGTTGGTGCTGGAACAACCTAAGACTTTTGAGACTATTAGAATGGAATGACTGTGTTATGTATTTGAGAGGAACATGAGTTCTGGGGGACAAGGGGTGGAACAATAGAGTTTGGATATGTTTCCCCTCTAAAGTCTATGTTGAAATCTGATCTCCAGTGTGGCAGTGTTGGAAGCTGTTTGGGTCATGGGGAGGAGATCCCTCATAAATAGATCCATGCCCTCAGGGTGAGTGAGTTCTTGCTCTATTAGTTCCTGCAAGAGATGGTTATTTAAAGGACCCTGGCACCTCTCCTCCCCCTCTCTCTTGCTTCTCACCAGGTGATCTGTTTACACCTGCTGCATGCTCTGCCACTTCCCACCATGAGTAGAAGCAGCCTGAGGTTCATACCAGATGCAGCTGACCTAGAATCATTAGCAAAATAAACTTTTTAAAAATATAAACTACCCAGTCTCAGATGTGCTGTTATAGCAACACAAAAACAGACTAATACACTTGCCTTACATGATCTCTCCTGTGGTTCCACTAGAATCACAGTAAGTGTCAAAGTCCAATCAGGTGTCCACAGACCAAACATGATGTGGCCCTATCTCACCTGCCTGAAGCTGAGGCTTGATGAGCTCTCACAAGGCCCTCTTGCTGTCCCTGCAGAGACCCTGAGGACCCTGCTGCAGCACTGCCAGGAGGTGGAGGGTGAGGTACAGAGGTATGAGCTTGCAGCCCAGCCTGACTCTGCCCTGCCCCTTCATTCTGGTAGAGTATGAGAAGCCAAAGGGTGTCTTCCCCATTTGGCCCAACAGCTGGCAGTAGTGTTGAGGGTCACTCTCTTGCTCATGTGATAAAAGTTCATTTACTGCATTATCAATTAAGTTTCTTCAGTCAGTGTTAATTCTGTGATTTTATTCATTGCCACCCAGCTCATCACTGTCTATTCACTCATCTGCCTGCTCATTTAGGCATCCAGCCAACCACCTCTCTATCCTCTCTATTCATCCATTATCTCTCCATCCACCCAACTGCTTGTCTACCCATCTCTCCATCTCTTGAATACTTATCTAGAAACACTTTTAATTCAAAGATACAAAAAGGTTGAAAGTTAACAGATGGAAAAAGATATTCAATGAAAACAAGCATAAGACAGCTACACTGGCTGGCCATACTAACATGAGACAAAATAAATGTTAAGAAAAAAATGCTACTGAGGATAAAAAGGGACATTTTATAATGAAAAGGGACAAGCCATGAAGATATCAATTACAGACATGCATGCACATAACAAAGAAGCCCAACATTAAATGAAAACAGGAAAAATTAAAAAAGAAGTCGACTGTTCTACATAAATATTTGGAGACATCAACTGCAACCTTCAAGAACGGATAGAACAGCTAGGCAGAAGACTGACAAGAACAACATCTGGATGACATTTTAAAACGACATGACTTAACAGATATTTATTAAGCTCACACCACCCAACAACAAAATACACATTCTGTTCAGTGCACATGGAACATTTTCCAGAAAAGACCATTTCCTAAGCCACAAAAGAGCAACAAATTTAAAGACTGAAATAATACAAAATATTTTCTCTGACCACAATACGTTTAAATTAAAAATCAGTAACTGAAGGATATTTGACGAGTTCACAATTATGTAAAAAACAAGCAACATGCTCCCAAATAGCCAGTGAGTCATAGCAAAACTCACAAGAAAAATTAGAAACACACTGAGATGAATGAAAAGTAAAACACAATATGCCAAAACTAAAAGAAGGACTTAGAAGAACACTGATAGCCATAAACCTCTGTATTTATGTACCTACATAGATTTTTTTAAAAAAGAAATATCTGAAATCAATGAGTTAACCTTTCAACTTAAAAACTAGTAAAAAGGGCAACCCACTTAGCTCAGTTGGTTAGAGATTTGGTGTTACAACACCAAGGTTAAAGGCTCAGATCCCCATACCAGCCAGCCATTAAAAAAAAAAAAAAAAACACAACAAAAACCAAACTTAGAAAAAGAAGGAAACCTAATCCTCCATCAGGAGGAGGTGAAGAAAATAAAGATTAAAGATTAGAGTGGAAAATGATAATGAAATGACAGTGCTGTGCTCTATGCCCACTGTTACCAGAGATTTGGGGACAGAAGAGTGGCAGGTGGAAAGGGACCTCCCTCTCCAGCAAGACCCCCTCTCTCATGAACCCCATTCCATTCCACTAGCTCCTATCTGTTTTTGGAGCTAGGTCTCCACAGGGGCTCTGGGGGTAGTAAGGGGATCACCAAGGACTACAGGAGGATCCTTCAGTGGAAAGAGGTTCTGGGGACATTGATAGGTCTGCAGGCTGCATGGGTCCTGCAACTCTCCTCCTGGGACTTCAAGCAGAGCCTGGGCTCTGAAGACCTCCCATGTGTTCTCCACCTTGTAATTCAGGTTCTCCAAGGCTGTGGGATATTTGCTGTGCTGTTGGCCAATATTTTCTTGCCTTCATGGAAAACATCAATGAAAGTCAATATTTAGGGCATTCTGCATTGAATGCTACTAGCCTGTTGACTCTGAGGTTTATGTGTTCATTAATTACTTTAATCTGGTTTCACCACCTTCTTATCCCCATTTATTAAACCTTTATGAACCCATGGAAGAGAGTTGACTGTACCTCCAACTATGATCATGAATTTGTCCACTTCTGTAAGTTGACTAGTTTTCAATTTATATATGTTAAGTCTCAGTTGTAAAGTGCACAGACACTAAAAATATTACACCAACCTGACAGACAAAATGTTTTATCAGTATAGATTTTGCTCCATCTCTAGAAATACGTTTTGCATTACAGTCAACTCCCTGTGGAATATGTATACATACTTCGGCTTTGTTTTGGTTACTTTTTTTTTTATGTACAATACACAAAATGATTTCTCTTCAAATCAGTATTTATACTAATATTTGTGGTCTGCATCTCATGATCAGCATCTGGGGGATGTCCAAGGGGTATGACCATGGCCAATAAAGTTGTTCCCAATGGGCAGAGGTGGAGGTCACCCACCTCTTACCTATAGAAACTTGACCTCTTACGCACAGAAACTTGAGATAGTGTATACTGTTTCAAATCATTAAGTTGGTGGCTATTCCTTATGCAATATTAGGAACCTAATGTTAGGCATAAATTTCCCCAAAGAGAGCAGCCCCGGATTGGCTATTTCAGTGACCCTTCACATTGTCATTCATGCTGGTTCTATAGTGTTCTGCCTGCCACCCTCAGGCCCCATAACCAAGGACCATATTATGCAACCAGGGGACATGTCCACAAATAGCAATGTCCTTCCATCAACAAACCATCTTTTCCAAGTCTCTTGTTTTTGGAGGAAACTTTCCCAGACATGTCACAAAATCCTCTAGTAAGACACTGGACAGAACTGTGTCACATGCTCAGCCCAAAAGGACCACACGAGAAAAGAGTAGTCTCAGCTAATTACACAATGCTTAGGAAAAAATAAATCCCTGAATAACTCAGTATAGAGGAGGGTAACAAAACCAAACCAAAAATCTGTCCCAAGGTGAAGATGACCTTTTGCTATTCAGTCTGTTGGAGCCTCCTACCAATTTATTATGCAGTAATTTTATAAAGTATGATGATACCTACTGCCACCACAGCTGCAGAGTATATATGGAAGTACTAGAAAAAGCTTATGGAGAGATTCATGTTATCTTTTAATCTTATTCTTCCACAAACTTTCTGAAATACTCTCACATTGTTTACCAGGTGCCAGGTAATACCAAAAACACTTTGCTTACTTAATTTACTCTTCACAATGACCATTTGACGCAGGTTCTATTCCTACTCTCTTTTTGAATAAGAAGAAACAGAAGCACAGAGTGGCTACTAAAATCGGAAGTCATACACAGAGGAGCCAGGAATTATCCTGTTGCCCCATAAGTCACAAGACACGCACTCAATCACTGCAAACAGAAACATAAGAGATTTCTCAGTTACACAGTACTTGGTACATACTCATCTATGATGCAGTCACATTTAAAGACATGAGAAATAGGAACGGAGGAGAAATCTTTCTTCCAGACACTGCTTTCCACTGAACAGAATACAATGAGTACTGTTGTACACAGCTTTTTAGATTAATTCAGACTTAAGCCGTTAACAATTATGTGCCTGAGTTGTGCACTTGTATGGCAATGTTTTTATTCAGCTCACTGGTTCTGTGTTGGCTTCAAACTTAATCATCTTTTTTACTTTAAAAGGTTTAATAATAATGGTCACACACTAAGAGAGTAAAGAAAAGTGTGTAATATGTCACGCTTTAGACTTAATATATTTAATGACATGAAAAAAGCTAGAATGTCATTTAGTGTGAGAAATCCTATTGAAAGTCACTCTATTATGCTACATGTACATGTTCCCTACCAACAGCTTTGCTGGGTTCCATTAAGTAACATTCTCTTAACATAACATCCTCAGATGCATAAATGCTAAACATTTGAGGGCACTGTTCTGTGCAGTGTAGGCTGTTCAGCAGGATACTTGGCCTCTACTCAGAAGATGCCAGTATTAGTTCTTATACAATTAAGTATGTTACTTTTCTTTCTTTTTTTTTTTTTAAGAGGCTAGCTGGTATATGAATTGAACCATGGACGTTGATGTTATCAGCACCACACTCTAAACAACTGAACTGACCACATTCAAATGTTTTTAAAAATACTTTTAAAAACATATTTAACATTTCTATTTAAAAATTTACATCCTTATTACATAAATGATAATTTCCTCTCATTTAAATTTGCTAATATAAAATTCAAAATGTTCTTAAAATGTTTCAGACACATTAAAGATATTTATAAAATTTTACTTTATTTTTACCACCAAAGGACATGTGCCTGATAAAATGCTTGATAAAATTTTCCCTATTTATTGCATTGTTTTTCCCCATAATTTTAGTTTTTCATAAACAGACTTGAAAATAAAAAGTGAGAATACAAATTTCTTTCCTGTGTGAATCTTCTGATATATAAGGACAGGCAACTTTGCTCAGAGAGTTCATAAATTTAATTAGCTACAATGGTCTGTATGGGTCATAAAGCAAACAAAGAAAGCACACATCCAGTGGCTCAACAAAGCAAGTATTATTTCTCACTCATGATAAAATAAAAATGGAGATTTGTGGATAGAGGTGGGAAAATCTCTGTGCTAATCAATTTCTTCTGTCTTAAATCATGCTGGCCTTCTCCCACCTTCTCTCTTGGTTGCAAAGGCCACCCTGAGGGTCTTCTGCACTTGAGTCCCAGAGGACATGTTAAATCAGGGAGCAATGCATGGACACTGTCTTGTTGCCAGGCCTAGAAGTAATCGTCAGCACCTGTGTCCATTTGCCCTGCACAGAACTCAGTTACATGGTCCCACACACTGCAATAGAAGGCTGAGAATGCAGGCTACATGTTTAATTTAAAGAAATTCTTATTACAATATACATAGGCAGTATCTGTCAAAAAATAAATTTCTCCCCTGTATGAGTTCTCTGATGATGGCTGCAATACAAATTCTTTTTTTTTTTTTTTTTTCTCTTTTTCATGACCGGCACTCAGCCAGTGAGTGCACCAGCCATTCCTATATAGGATCCGAACCCGCGGAGGGAGCATCGCTGCGCTCCCAGCACTGCACTCTCCCAAGTTCGCCACGGGCTCGGCCCTGCAATACAAATTCTGACATTCATTACAATCCACTTTCCACATCTGTGGGTTCCACATCCACTGGTTCATTAAAGTGTAAATTGAAACTATTTGAAAGATAAGCAGTAAAAGCAAATAATGCAACAATACACACAAAAGCAACTACTTACATAGTACTTACATTGTATTCAGTAGTATAAGTAAACAAAACACAATGTAAAATATACATCAGAATGTGCATGGGTAATATGCAAATACTACACCACTTTACATAAGAGACTTCAGCATCCACCAATTTTTGTATCCTTGTGCAGTCCTTGAAAAAATCCCCTGCGGAAAACTTGGGACAACTGTAAATTAATAGGGTTTATCCTATGTGAGTTCTCTGATGCACCTTGAGGTGTGACTTCAGGCAAAAGTATTTCAACACTCATTCCAATCATAGCGTTTTTTCCCTTGTGTATGGGTAATGAGAGCTCAATTCTGGCAAAACAACTTCCCACAGTTATTACATTAATATGATTTCTCATCTGTGTGAGTTCTCTGAAGTACACAGAGATGGGATTTATGGTAGAAAGTTTATCTTCATTCCTTTCATATGGCTTCTCACCTGTGTGAGTGCCTTGATAGCAGCTGAGGTGTGATAGAATCCCAAGAAAGCTTTTTCCACATTCTTTACATTCATATGGCTCCTCACCCGTGTGAGTTCTCTGAGTCCTGCTGAAGAATTACTTCTATTAAAAGGTTTTTCCACATTTGTTAAATTCATAAGGTTCCTCACCTATGTGAGCTCTCTCATGTTCCACGAAGGCTGATTCTTGTAGAAAGATTTCCTACACTCATTGCATTTATAGGGTTTCTCACCTGTGTGAGTTCTCTCATGTACAGCAAAGTGTGAATTCTAGCAGAAAGATTTCCTACACTCTTCCATTCATAGGGTTTCTTGCCTGTGTGAGTTCTCTGACGTACATTGAAGTCTGACTTACCATGGAAACTTTTTCTATATTCTTTACCTTCATATGGTTTCTCAATACTCTGATGCATACTGAGGTATGATTTAAAGTAGAAAATTTTCCTACATTCTTTACATTGATATGGTTTCTCACCTGTGGGAACTGTGGAAAAACCTTTCACTGGAAGTCACTTTGTTGAGAAGTGACTTCCGGTGAAAGGATTTTCCATAATCATTATATCCACAGGGTTTTTCTCTTCTGCCAATTCTCTTATGCACAGTAAGTTCTGAGCTCTGAAAAAAAGTACTTCTCACATTCATTACACACATAGGACTTCTCCCTATATGTGTTCTGATGTGCAGTAATGTATGATTTCTTAATGAAGAATTTCTTCCATTCACTAGATTTGTAGGGATTCTCTCCTGGTTGTATTTCCTGGTGTTTAGTGGGTTTAGACTTTTTATAGGATGTTTTCCCGTATAAATCACATTGAAAAGTATTCCCTACCTCTGTTATTACTTGAGCAATGACAGCTGATTTATCACAGTCTTTCCCATATTCATTATAATTACAGGTCTCTTCCATATGAACCATCCTATTTGTGTTGGAGGCTTTCTCTTGCCCGCTATATTCAAAAGGCTGCTGTCCAGTTTGAATCTTGGGATGATGACTTAGGTACTCATGATTTCTGTGAGATTTCCCAGTTACAATGTGGTCATCAGGTTTCTCTTCCAGCATGCATCTCATCAGGCTCTCCAGAAAGAAGTGCAATCTAACAATCATTAAGCTCCCCATGCCTCATTTCTAAATAGTTTCCTCTCTATATAGTCAGATTTGAAATATAGTTAGAGCTCAAATCAAGTGTGTTTTCCTAACTGAACTCTCTCCTCAATGTATTGCTGTTTGTGATTACAACTTTCCACAAATGTCTACTGTGGCTTTCCTGGTACCTCTCAGTTAGGCCATCGACTATCTGAACATCTGATGGGAGAAAAAAAAAATAACCATATCCATGATCCACAGTAAGCACATCTTATTGAAAGCTCATGTAAGGGAAAAGAAGGGAGAGGTAAAGGTTTCTTCTAATACTAATGGCATCAAAATTTATGAAAATCAATAATGGGTATTGGATTTATGACTAGGTTTTCTTCACATTGACTTAATGCAATAAATGGTACTAATATATTTTCTAATGTTAAACCATGTTTTCCTTAGCTTCTCTATTCATATTCTTTCATCTTTAATTCATGTATATTTGGTAAAAAGTTTTATATACTGCCTAGTCCTAGTTTTCAACAAGTGCTTATCACCTGCTGTTTGTTTACCTTGTTATTTTTCTCTATTTTATTCTAGAACCATAAGTGTCTCATGCTGCCCTTTTCCTCATTTTTGTGCTTTGAGATGGCAAGGTTTGCATGGATCAGCTACTTTCAGGTGCAGGAGCAAGCAAAGTTTCTAGCACATATGCAGGAATGTGGCTGACGTTAATGACTTCGTACTTATGTTTCCATAGTTCTCATTCTTCCCTGAAGAATGGGTACAGGCATGTAGAAGTTTTTCAAAAAATAAGATCTCCTTTTCCCGACACTAGATAAAGAATGCCTTCTCAAAAACCTTCATTTAACTAACTTTCTTTACTTCTCAAACGATTATGTTAGGGAGCTACAGACCAAAACCTTGTGCACCCTCTCCTTGCTGGTCTAAGACATTTTGTTCTGCAATCCAGGCTGTGCCCACCAACTTTGCAAAATGTTTTTGGCGCCTTCTAAATTAAACTTGCATTCTCCCCCAGATTTTTGGCACACACACCCTGTGCTTGACAATTCACTGCTTCTGAAGGCTTTTGTTTTGTGCATCGAAATTTCAACCCTCTTGAGTTTCATAGAAAATGGAATCTCCTGAGAAGAAGGAAATGCTGACTTCAAAAGCCACTGCCAAACAGAAATCTGAGCCCCTACACATAAAACTCTTGGTTCACTTGCCTTGGGACCCAGAATCTCCAAGTTCTCCTCTAAAGCCCACCTCTTTCCAGGATTCAATCTTTGGTCTTCCTCAAGTTCATAATTTCTGATGTGGTGGTACACAGGCTGAGTCCTGGACCTCTTTTCTCATTTTATCAACTTCCGAGGTGTCCTCCTGTACAACTTTAAATAACATCTTTAGGACACCAATTTCCAAATTTGCATCTCCAATAGTAATACCCACACTCAAATTTAGAATTTGCATTCATGTACATATTATAGGTCAAAATGTAAAAAGAGTTAGTTTGAACTGAAGGTGCACCAATGTAAACAATAAACTTCCTAAAATTTTCTTCTCTGAACGTCCTTCCTAAATTCTCACATTCCAATTTTTTCTCTCTCTAGTAAAACAGTCCTTGCAATTTTTATTCAACTACTTAACATATACTATTTTCTTGTTTCTCTCTCATCAGAAGGTAAATTCCATAAAAGGAAGACATTATTTAGATTACTGCTGTCATAAATACAACTTCAAAATTACCAGTGCTTAAAATCTGTTTGGTGAAGATCGTTGAAAGAGAAAATAAATGTATGAATAAACATCATGCTGTAGTATGAAGGACCCCACAAATCTCATATTGATGCTTAACCCCATCGTAACTGTGTTAAGAGGCTTGGAAATCTGGCTATGGTATTTGAAAAGTGGAAATTTTTGGAGGTGAGTGGATAGCAAAGACAATGCCCTTACGAATGAATAAATCCATTCATGGATTTCTGGGTTAATGGCTTAATAAGATATCAGTAAGTAGACAGACGGTTTTATAAAGGCAAAGAGAAAGCATGTTGCCTTGCTTTTGCCGCTCTAACCATGTGATACCCTGAACCACTGTGGGACTTTGCCAAGACTCCCCACCAGGCAGAAGGCCTTGAAACATGCAACCCCTTCACTGTGGACTTCTCACAGCCTCCAGAACCAAAATAAATATACTTTGTTTCTTCGTAAAATACCTAGTAAGGGGCATTGCTATGAACAACAGAAAACTGACATGGGCAAGACAATGGAGGAAAAGGGGGCAAATCAAAATTGTGAGAAAGTGAATAACAAAGAAAAATATTTAAGAAGAGAAAGGCAGAGAAAGATTTGGGATAAACAAACAAAAAAAAAATTCAGATGAGAGCTCCATTTAAGATGGCAGACTATAGGTGCCCAGCACACAATCCCCCCACAGAAGGGGCCTAGAGGAAGGTGAGGACAGCTGGGATCAGCACAGGAGGAATTCCATGTCCCTTGTGATAAGAAGAGTCTACTCAGCCATGTGCACTTTCAGGTAAACCCCTATTTTTCCTGCTCCCGCTCACCTTATTCCTGCTGAGGTAACCAGCACCATTGTCTGGCACCAGGGCTGGGGTCCATCTTCCCCTGTGGAAGTTCTTCCTGCTCCTCATAGTGGCCACTGGTGCACCCTGCTGCATGACATACCCATGCAATCTGTAGCCATGGCCCCAACCTCTGGAGCTGCACATGGACATACCGAGCCCTAGCCAGTCAACAGCCCCTGGACCCAGATACTAGAGTACCGCACTGCTTGGTCACAGCTTCTAGAGCCCGATTCCTGAAGGCTTCTACTGTGAGAGCCTTGAGTTGCTCAGTAGTAGCCCCTGGAGCTCCATACCATATGTCTTCCACCATGGGAGCCTTGAGGTACTCAGCTGCAGCTCCCTAAGCCCCATCACTTGTGGTTTCCACTGAATGAGCCTGGAGCTCCAGGCAGCAACCCCAACAGCCCCACTCCTTTCAGCTTCCACAGCAGGAGCCTTGAACCACTTGGAAGTAATTCCCAGAACCCCACCCCTTGTGGCTTCTAACAAGGGAGAATTGAGCCACAGACAGCAGTCCCCAGAGCCCTTTTTCTTCCAGGTTGCCCACTGGGAGACTTGACCCACAGAACAGTATCCTCTGTAGACCTGCCACTTGTGGCTGCTGCTATAGGAGCCTTGAGCCACCTGGTTGCACCCTCCAGAGCCCCACCTCATGTGATCTCACCACAGGAGACTTGGGCCACAGGCAGCAGCCTCTTTAGCCCTGTCCCGCATGGCATTTGCCCAGACTCACACTCTTTAGTCCTGCCTCATTCAGTTACATGACAGAAACCCTGCACCACTGGAGACCACAGCCTCTGGAGCCCCACCCTTCATAGATCCAAGACCAGAGCATAGCACTGCCAGGCCACAGCCCCAGGAGCACCATTCCACATGGTCCCAGTTGCCCTCAGCCACATCATACCCATCAGTGCCACCAGTCTAATAAGTCTACCTGGAACAACTGAGTCTACCTGAAATTACTGAAACTACAGAGTCTACCTGGAAACCAAACTAAAACATCCCACACAACAGGCAACAAAAAAACAAATCTGCAAGAAGGACTCTCTCCTCAAAAGCACACAAGCAACTGAAGATACAACTGCTGCAACAGATGATCACAAATCAATCTAGAGATATGACACACCCAAAAGAATACAATAACTCAAATACCAGTTCTAAACCACGAGAAACCCTTGAAATATGAGAAAAAGACTTTTGAGAAAGAATCTTAAGGAAACTCTATGAGATACAAGAAGAGGTACATAGTAGACTCAATGAAATGAAAAGAAAAAAAAAGCAATCAAATACATGAAGGAAGAAATCTTCAAAGAGATTAATACCATAAAAAAGGATGTGGCAGAATTCATGGATCTGAAGAACTCATTCAGTGAAATAAAACCCACATTTGAGAGCTTAGGCAGCAGGCTAGGACAAGTAGAAGAAAGAATTTCTGATTTCAAAGACAGTGTTTCCTAAGTAAGCCAGCAGACCAAAAAGGGGGGAAAAAAAGAATTTTTATAAAATGAAGAAAATCTTTGAGAGCTATCAGACAACCTTAAGGGTACAAAGACCCAAATCATGGGTGTTCCAGAAAGGGAGGAAAAAGAAAAAGGTATTGAAAACCTATTCAATGAAGTAATAGCAGAAGACTCCCCAGATATTGGTAGAGAACCAGTTTCAACAGGCTCAAAAATCCCCAAACAGATTTAAACCGAGAAGGTGCTCTCTGAAACACACTGTAGTCAAACTAGCAAAAGTCAAAGACAAAGAGAATCCTGAAAACAGGAAAAGAAAAGTGTCAAGTAACCTATAAGGGAGTTCCCATCAGAATAACATCAGACTTCTCAGCAGAAACCCTACAGGTTAGAAGAGAATAGGATAACATATTTAAAGTTCTAAAAGAAAAAGACTGCCAGCTAAGAATACTACACCCAGCAAGGCTATTCTTCAGATATGAGAGTAATAGTGTGTTTCCCAGACAAACAAAAACTGTGGGAATTCAGCATCACATGTCCAGCCCTACAAGAAATCCTCAAGTGAATCCTGCACCTGCAACCCAAAAAACAATATTCACCACCAAGAATACACAAGAAACAACAAATTCCACCAGTAAAGCACATACACAAATGAGAAAGAGAAACTATATCACACTACCTCAAAAAAACAAAAAAACTCTAAAGACAAACAACAATAGGGAAAGAAAGGAATTAAAGATATTTAAAATCACCACATGAAAATAACTAAATGACAGGAGTTAGACGGTATCTTTCAATAGGAACCCTAAATGTAAATGGATCAAACTCCCCACTCAAAAGACACAGAGTGTCCAGACGGATTTAAAAGCTAGACTCAACTGTATGCTGCCCACAATATACCCACCTCATGTATAAAGACTCACACAGACTAATAGTGAAAGGATAGAAAAAGATATACCACATAAATGGAAACCAAAATAGAGCAGGAGTAGCTATTCTTATATCAGATAAAATAAGACTTGAAACCAAAACCTATCAAAAAAGAAAAAGAAGGCCAATATATAATGATAAAATTATCTATCCACCAAGAAGACATAACAAATATAAATATATATGATCTCAAGATTGGTACAGTCAGACATATGAAGTAAACATTATTATACCTAAGGAGACAGACCTCAATACGATAATAGTTGGGGACCTGAATGCCTCTATCTCAGCATTGGACAGATCCCCTAGGCAACAAATCAACACAAAAACACAGGATTTAAACTATACTTTAGACAAAATGGACACTAGAGAATATACATTCTTCTCATCAGCACCTCAGCACCTCGAACATTCTCCAAGATAGACTCCATATTAAGTCACAAATCAAATATCAACAAATTTTTGAAAAAACGGATATGATTTCAAGTATCTTCTCAGGCTACAATGGATTAATAGTATAAATCAATAACAAGTGAAACTTTGGAAACCACAGAAATACATGGAAATTAAACATCATGTTCCTGAATGACTTATGCGTCATAAAATAAATCAAACAGGAAATCAAAACACTTTTTGAAACTAATGACAACAACGACACATCAAACAAAACATATGGGATACTGCAAAAGACATACTAAGTAAAATTGATTGCAATAAATGCTTAACATCAAAAGATTAGAAAGATTCCAGAAAAGGAACCTACTGCTACATACCTAGAACTGGAAAAACAAGAACAATTAAATCCCAAAATTAGTACACAGAAAGAAATAATTAAAATCAGAGTAAAAACAAATAGAGACTAAAAATATGACACAAAGATCAATAGACAAAATGGTGGTTTTCTGAGAAGATAAACACAGTAGACAAATCATTAGCTAGGAAAACAAAGAAGAGAGAAGACCCAAACAACAAAAGCTGGCAATAAAAAAGGAGACATGACCACTGATACCACAGAAATACAAAGAATCTTTAGAGATTACTATGAACAACTATACATGAACAAATTTGAAAACCTAGAGGAAATGGATAAACTTCTGGATGCATACAAACTACCAAGACTGAGTCAAGAAGAAAAAAAAAAAACAAAACCAAAAATGAGCAATGAAATTGAAGCAGTAACCAGAAATCTTCCAACAAACAAAAGGCCAGGATTGAATGGGTTCACTGCTGAATTTTACCAAACCTTTAAAAAGGAATTAATACCAATTCTTTTCAAACTATCTCAAAAAGTTAAAATGGAGGCCATTCTCCCAAAATCACTATGAAGCCAGCATCACTCTGATAACAAAACCACACAAAGATACAACAAAAAAGAAAACTACAAGCCATTATCCTTGATAAACACAGACATAAAAATCTTCAACAAAATATGAGCGAACAGAATACTGCAGTACATCAAAAGGTTATACATCATGATCAAGCGGGATTCATCCCAGGGATGCAAGGAGGGTTCAACATATGCAAATCAATAAATAAGATACACCACATCAACAAAATCAAGAACAAAAGCCATATGATCATATCAATAGATACAAAAAAAGAATTTGACAAAATTAAACATCCCTTCATGATAAAGACTCAACAAATTAGGTATGGAAGGAAGGTATCTCAACAAAATAAAAGCCATATATGACATATCCACTGCCAATATCATCCTGAATGGGGAAAAGCTGAAAGCTTTCTCCTTTAAGAAAGGAACAAGACAACGATGCCTGTTCTCAGCACTCCTATTTAACCTTATATTGGATGTACTTGCCAGAGAAATTACATAGGAGCAAGAAATAAAGAGCATCCCAGGAGGAAAAGATGAAGTCCGATTGACTCTGTTTGGAGATGACAAGATCCTATATATAGAAAACCTGAGAGACTGTATCGAAAAATTCTTAGAGCTGACAAAAAAAAATTTAGTAATGTTGCAGGATACAAAATCAGTACACAAAAATCAATAGTCTTTTTTATACTCCAACAACAAACTAGCAGAAAAAGAATTCAAGAAAGCAACACTATTTACAAGTTACCAAAAAAACAAAATATCTATGAATCAATTTAAGAAAGGAGGTCAAAGAATGCTACAATGAGAACTACAAATCACTGATGAAAGGAATTAAAGAGGATACCAAAAGATGGAAAGACTCTCCCCGTTCATGGATTGGCAGAATCAATGTAGTGAAAATGTCCATACCACCCAAAGCTGTCTAAAGATTCCATGTGATCCGCATCAAAATACCAATGACATTCTTCGGAGAAATAGGATAAACAATCCACACATTCATATGGAACCACAAAAGACCACAATTATTCAAAGAAATCCTGAGAAAAATAAATAAATAAAGCTGGAGGCATTATCCTTCATGACTTTAAAATGTATTAAAAATCTACAGTAACCAAAACAGCATGAAACTCACATAAAAGCAGATAATCAGACCAATGAAACAGAGCACCCAAAAATCCACCCACATATTTACAAACAACTGATCTTCAACAGGGCACCAAGAACATACAATGGGTAAATTAATAGTGTTAGGAAAACTGGATATTCATATGTAGAAGAATAAAACTGGACCTGAAGCCCTTGCCATATACCAAAATCAACTCAAAGGGTTTAATCATATAAGACCTGAAACATTAAAACTTGAAGAAAACACAGGGGAAACTCTCCAGGATAAGTCTTTATGAATAAGACCCCAAAAGTACAGGCAACAAAAGAAAAAAAATAAACAAATGGGATTATATCAAACTAACAAGCTTCAACACAGCAAAGAAAATAATCAACACAGTGAACACACAACCTCAGAATGGAAGAAAGGGAGAAAATATCTGCAAACTATGCATCCGACAAGGGACTAATATCCAGAATATACAAGGAACTCAAAGAACTTTAGAGTAAAATAATAATAATAATAGCAATCCAATTAAAAAATGGGCAAAGTAACTGAATGACATCTCTCAAAGGAGGACATACAAATAGCCAACAGGTACATGAAAAAATGCTCAACATCACTAATCATCATGGAAATACAAATCAAAACCACACTGAGATATCATCTCACCCCAATTAGACTGGCTAATATACAAAAGACAGAATAACAAATACTGGCAAGGATGCAGAGAAAGGGAAATCTCTCAGCACTGTTGCTGGGCCTTTGAAACAACACATTGTGGAGAAAAGGATGGCAGTTTCTTAAACAACTACAGACAGAACTACCATATGATCCAGCCATCCCACTACTGGATATATATCCAAAGGAATGATGTATTAATGTGTTTCTGCTGCTTATGGTAAAATACACAGAACTGGGTATTTTGTAAAGAAAATGAAATTTACTGCTTACAGTTTCTGAGGGTAGGAAGTCCGAAGTCCAGGGAATACATCTGGTGAAGGCTTTCTTTGGTGGTGACTTCGGTGACAGCAGAGTATCACACTGCAAAAATGGTGGAGCAGAGACAGTGAGAGAGAGAGACAGACTCTCCCCTCTCTTTTTTTAAAGCCCTCTGAACCATGACCCTCACCACCACTTTTAATCCATTCACTATGGCAGGGTCCTACAATCTAATTACCTCTTCATGGCTCCACCTCTCAATTGCCATATTAGGATTTCCCACCCTCCTAAAGTCACAGTACGGGCAAGTTTCTAATACATAAAACTTGGGGGACACAATTCAAGCTTCAGTGAGCTTCAATCCACTACAAATGGAAATCATCATGTCAAAGTGATGCCTGCAATCCCATTTTTATTGCAGCTCTATTTCCAATAGCCGGGCTATAGAACCAACCTAAATCTCCATCAATGAGTGACTGGATGAGGAAAATGTGGCATGTATACACAATAGAATACTACTCAGCCACAATAAAAAAAGAAATTATGCCTTTTGAAGCAACATGGATGAGCTTGGAGAAAATTGTGACACAACCCGAGTACAGAAAGAAAAATACCACATGTCCTCACTCATAAGTATTAGCTGAATTCATAAATAAACAAGTGAACAATAAGGAAAGAGAGAGAAAGAGAGAGAAAGAAACAGTGATCACAATATGTTGATTTTCTAGAAGAAGAGAACAGAACTGTGGTTACTAGATGAGAAACAGGGAAGGGAGGAGAGAGGGAGGGGGGTTAATGAGAAATGAATGAGAAATTGGTTAATGGACACCGGGAATGGTTATGAATTGTAATGATGAAGAAGCTATCTTGATCTGACCATTACACACTGTACACTACTACCGATAGTCAATTTTGCACCCCACAAATATTTATAATCAACTATGCTTCAATAAAAAATAAATGGAAAAAATATTTTTAAAATGTAAAAAAAAACTAAAATGAAACAGAATTAAGAATTTTGATCATAAATTAAAATTATCAGGTGACATTTTTATAAATTGATGTTTTAAATCAATGTGAAACAAAAAAAGCCAGTGCACTGTAGGTTGCTGAACTCATGACCACTTTATAACACTATAACATGTTTGTTTCATAAAAACATGTCTGATGTATAGCTATTGCATGGCCCCTCATTTACACTGGTTTGATTATTGGTTATACTGACTTCTAAAGGTATATAACATGCTCTTGCAAACTTTTAAGTTTTCAGGATGACAGGATATTTAGAGATTAAACTAGTTTCTATCCAATTCCTTTGATCTGTCTAACATCTAAGAAGCTAATAGAAAAAAAGACTTGAATCTTGGACACCTTTGGGCTTCTAGACCTACAGACTTATGTGATTAACTGTGAGGGACGTGGGAGTGGAAAATAAAGTTAAGACTTCAAGGATGGACAACAGGACCCTTGCAGAAAAATCACAATGAGAAGGCAGGTGGCGCACTTGGCTGCACATACTCAGAAAGAGCCTGGATATGTGGAGGTGGCAGGAAAGCTGTCCCAGATGTGATCTGACTCTCTGGAAGCACCTCTGTGAGAGACTGAGGTGGATATAACCATGTAGCAATAGAGGTAGTAAGAAAACAGAAAAAAATTCCTATGGATTCCATGTGAGGTGTGAGAGAAAATAGAGTCAAATGTAAAGTATTATTTTTCCTGATTCATTACATAGAATGCATGTGTAAAACACAATCCAATAAGATGAAATAAAGTGTGAAACATTTAAAAACTATTTAGGAGAATAAAATGTGGGGGTATACATGTGACAGTCATCCTTGGAGATTATATAATGCATGTGTTTTCTTCAAACAGACAAGCTGTGTTCAGATCTGGGACCTAGGGAAAAAATAGTAGAAACAGCAGAACATGACCAACAAATGCTGGGCTTTACTCTTCCCTGCCTCGCTGCCCATTATGCACTGACTGACCTTGTAGGCTCTGGTTGAGGGTTTCTTCTAATGTCCATGACTCTGCTCCCTGCTCCAACTTGCAGATCACCTCACATTTGGGAATGTAGCAGCCTGTTAATAAGAAACAACCCAGAACTTTGTAAATCTACTAAGTCAGGTCCTTAGAAGACTGACAAGAGCTTGGCTTCAGAAGCTGTGCAATGAAGGGGCCAGTTAGAGACTGATGACGTTTACATTCTCCACTCACATTCCCCACAAAATGGAATCTTACCTAAATAGAATTCAACCCTATAAGTGGTTCCCATATTTATCAACAAAGAAGAAAGTGGTGCTCCTAGGACTTACTATGGAGTTTCACTCACCCAACACCACCAGGCTGCTACAGGTCTCCAGCATCACATCCCTGCACAGGCTCCTCTGAGCATCATCCAGGTACTGCCACTCCTCCCAGGTGAAGTCCACAGCCAAATCCTCAAACGACACCAATCCCTGTAATGACACATTTCTCCTCAACTCAAATCATCAGCCCTGGATCACATAACAGGAACCTGGGAGGGGCAAACTTCTATGTGTGTGTGTGTCATAGGTGTGTTACATAAGATGCAGCTTCTTTGTACTTGACATGGTGGGAGAAAGAAAAATCACAGAAGACACATTCTGCCTTTTAATAATTTATTAATTACTAAAAACATGATTACAAATCTTACCTTATAGGTCTAGGATCATTCTTGTTGCTAGTGATAAAAGTATGAATAAAGTCCTGCTCCTTTAAGGAGCTTATGATCTGGTATGAAGACATCAGTATAAACACATGCCTAAAATCTTATGTTACATGAACTAATTTAAACAAAAGTTCAATACAGACAGGGATAAGAAAGAAGGAGAAAATATTGTTCTGCTTTATATTCAGTTTACTGTTCACTGAAGTGACAAAAGATGTTTTAGCTCTTCCATGTGAACCATGTGTTCTCACGAATATGAGGTAGTAGCAAGAGTTAAGTCACAACAGCACAAGGAACATACAATGCGCTAATGGAACTACACACAACACCGTGTCTAGGTAAATGATGCTGTGCTGAGATGATAGACAAATGCAATATTGAAGAAAGTGATTATGGAGTGATTCTGCATTTAAATATTTGGCCCAATTTAAACAAGAAAACATTTTATTCACTAATTTTTTTAAAAAATTACTTACAAATGAAAAGCACATACAAAGGTATCCCAAAATGTATTTCTTACATGCGAAAGCATTGTTTGTGTCCACCTGCCTGAGACCAGCTCTGCAGGATTCGTTGGACCTGAATAGGTGGTGTGGCTTCAGCGAGGAAAGAAAAGACACGGACCACGATGTCTAGTGCATCAGTGGACAACAACCATAAGAATCTTGCTTTATTTATATTTTTTTTACTTAACCTTTTACATGATGATTTATCTTTTAATCAGAACATTTCTTGTTTTGTTTCTATTGAAAAAGAAAGGTCAAAACGTTCCAAGGCACTCATGCTGTGACAAAAACATCTACTCATGCATCAACAGTTCACCCCAAAGCCTGTGGCTTGTGGCCAGGAAACTATACAATAGCAGCATGCTTGGCTTTAAAGAGCGTCACACTTTTAGTTTAAACTATAATTCTTAACCTTTTAAACTTACAATTTAACCCTTTTTTAATCTTACACTTACTATACTTGATTTTAATAACATTGATTAGTTATGTTTGACAATTTAATATTGCTTATACTCTATATTGATCATTTTAATTTATAAACAAAATCACAATGTTTATACCTTTTATTTCCCTGCCAATAGACTCCGGGAACAGCACAGGGGACAAAGTGAAAGGTTAAATGATCCTACTCAAACTAACAAAAACACACTTTATTGTTACCAAGGAAAGAACACGTTCTTGGTAAATCAAGTGAAACTGTGGGAGTGGGGAGAAACAAAGAAATCTGTAACTGGTTGATGATCAAATAATTGTAAACACCACAGCCCTCAGACCCACCACCTCCCTGTTGGATGTGGATAGAAATCCAACATAATAACTTCATTCCACACGTACAAGAACATGACCACAGCCACAATGGGTCCATGCACACATCACTAACAAAAAAGATTAATAACAAAATTAAACTGATCAACCCATACCAAGAACATGCATCAAAAACACCTTTAGTAGTGAGAATGCCCTTTAAATAAACCAGTTAATTTTGATGTATTTTAACATGTCCTTTGAGAAACTCCAGGGAATTTCCCAAAGCCATACTAAGCCAAAAGGTTAGGCTGTTTAATTCTGGGAAGCCTTGTCAAGCAACCAAAGGTGAACAAACAAGAAATTCCATGGAGCCATGCCACACACACGGGACCCCCTTGTAGCCTGCAGAACGGCTCTCGACAGCCACTACAAGGTAAACCCTGACACTTTCCAAACCAAGGGTATAAATAATGAGTCACTATAAGAACAGGTAAGTTATATTACTAGATTTGCATTTTAACATTCATCCACTAGAAGGAGAATGGGAAAAGGCAAGGGAGACTCAGAGGGGAAGAAAACAGGGTAAGAGATGACCACATACATCAGGACACAGAGCAGCAAACACAGAGAAGTGGGAAGTAATCCTATAAAAGGGAACAAATAACAAAAAACAAAAAAGCAGAAACAAACAGAATGTGGTAGAAATTTGTTCTGCAGAGGGTATAAAGAAGAGTTTTAGTCCAAGGCTATGGCAGCTACTAAGGTACTGGCACTGTAAAGTGAAATTTGGAAAATAAGAGAAAAATATAATGAGCAGAGTGACACAGATTCAGACACTTTACATTTGAAATCTCTGTGGAAATGTCCAAATAGCAATTAGATATATGATTCCACGGTTCAGGAGATAGATATGAAGCTAAAGATTTGGAAACCTCGATATAAAGATTTGGAAAGTATGAGAATTTCAGTGGAACCCGAAGCTGCCATCAGAATGAATGAACCTAAGAGACTGAAAGAAAACACACACACACACACGCACACACACACACACACACACCAAATAATTCTTTGATTATCAAAGACATCATGAAGGGACTTTTAGAAATATATTTTAGGTTTCTATTTTTCCACATAAGAAGCTTGGAAGTCACCATTCCATCCCAACAACAACTGAAAAGTTGAACAGCCTGAAAAACTAACAACTCTTCTTAGATCTGTGAAAAGGAAGGACACAGGGCAAACGACTGTCCCCGATTAGAGAGGAAGACAGGAAAATATCCATAGTCATGGCTTACAGAAGAAGACTTAGTAGAAGGAACCACCATGAAAACCAGTGCTGGATCAGGACAACCTGAATTGTGAGTGACACATTGCTGGAGGCTCAGTGCAAACTACTCAGAGTTAAAAACTCCAGGGGAACCCAGTCATAAATGGGCCACCAAAATACTGTGCAATTCACCTCCAAGAACTCCACCAAGTTTCTAAAGGAAATAATAAAGAAAATTCCCCTCCTGCTTCCACCTGTGAGAGGGGAAGAGGCAAACTCTTTTGAAATATGCCAGAACACTCTGTTCTTCTTAACAAGGCTTCAAGAAAAACTACTTCATGAGAGCCTAACCTGTTGTACTATTATCAGAGCCTACTCAACCTGGGTAAAGGGAAATAACTAACTCCAGCCCTCTCTAGCCTTCTACATGGAAGAAGGGAAATACCCAATTCTGGCCCACTCCAGACATCTTGTCCCATGTAAGGAAAAAGAAAAAAACAAATGAAAAAACACTTATAAAGTTGACAGACCAAAGAAAGAGGCTCATTAAGAGAATGAGACAATGATAGAACTATAAAACATTTCTGCTACGGTCTGAATGTATCCCCACAAAATTGACAGTTTTAAACATTAACATAATTAACATTATTAAACATATTAAACATTGTGTCCCCCCAAAATTAACTTTATAAGTGTTGAAACTTAATCACCAATGCACTGGATTTATGAGGTGGATCCTATGGGAGGAGATTAATCCATGAGGGCAAAGAACTCAGAGAGGAATTAGTGATCTGATAAAAAAGACCAAAGAAAGCCTCTTGGCCCCTTTCACCATGGAAGGACATAAAGCAGGTGCCATCCATGAGGAATGGGTCCTCACCACACAGTGAATCTACTACAGCCTAGATCATGAACTTGCCAGCCTCTAAAACTGGAAGCAATATGTTTCTGTTGTTGATATACTGCCCACTCTAAGGTATACTGTTATAGCCTCCAAAACAAGCTAATACAGCTTCCCCTTCTGCACACCTTATGAACACATTACTGAAGATACATTACAGCACTTCCTTTCCATAGCACATCATGTCTGGCTATTTAAAAAAATTACAAGGCATTCTAAAAAAAATTACAAGGCATTCTAAAGCACGAGAAGCATAACTTGAAGTGATGCATCAAAACAACACATGGATAAGATGTTGAAATCATCAGGGAATAATATGTTAAGAGCATAAATGGATAAAGCAGACAACATTCAGCAACAGATGTGCAATGTAAGCAGAGAGAAAAAGTCCTAATAAATAACCAGAAAGAAATACTACAGATCAAAAACACTGTAACGGAAGTAAAAAATGTTTTTCATTGATTTATTAGTAGACTAGACACAGCTGAGAAAAAAAAACAACAACAACAAAAAACCCTGGGCTTGAAGACATGTCAAGAGAAACTACAAAAACTGAAAAGCCAAAAACAAACAACAACAACAATAAAACCGCTCAAAAAATAAAACAAACAGACAACAAAAAAAAAAAGATGAAAAGAACACAACATAATATTCAAAGACTATGGAACAACTATGAAAGCTATAACATATAGGAATGAGAATAACAGAAGAAAGGGAGAAAAAAATATACCTGAAACAATAATGTCTGAGATCTTCCACAAATTAATGGCAGACACTAAACAAAAGATCCAGGGAGGAAAGATAACACCAAACAGGATAAAGGGCAAAAATCTATAGGAATACAATTTTCAAAATACAGAGAATCAAAAATAAAGAAAAATCTGAAACAAGCCAAAAGGGGGAAAAAATCTTACCCAGAGAGTAACAGAAGAATTACATCCACCATCTCCTCAGAAAGCATGCAAGCAAGAAGAGAGTGGAGTCAAATATTCAGTGATGGGAGAAGAAACCCATCAAACTAGATCTGGAAATAGAGTGGGATTTAACCAAACAACTCTAAATAATACACGGGCCCCCAAAAAAATCTCAAGAGAAATTTAAGAGAATTTTTAACTAAATAAAAATGAAAACCCAACTTATCAAAATTTGTGAAATACAAGAAAAGCAGTTCATTAAAAAAGTTTACGGCACTGAATTCATATATTTAAAAAGAAGAAACATCTAAAATTAATAATCTAAGTTTCTACCATTGGAAACTAGAAATAAAAAGAGCAAACTAAATCAAAAGAAAACAGGATAAAATAATTAAGAATTAGAGCAGAAATAAATAATATTGAAAACAGGAAATCAACAGAGAAAACCAACAACAACAAAAAATCTGGTTTTCTAAAAAGATCAATAAAATTTATAAGGCTATATCCAGGCTAACTAAAAAGATAAGGACACAGTGCAGAAATTACTAACATTAGCAGTACCAGGATATTACTACAGATCCTGTGGACATTAAAGAATAATAACTACTATGAACACCTCTCTGTGCACACATTTGATAACACAGATGAAATGGATCAATTCCTCCAAAGAAACAATTTGTCCAAACCCACACAAGAAATACACATCTGAATAGGCTTACATTATGAAAATTGAGTGAATAAATAATAGCCTTCTAAAGAAAAAGCACGTGGCCCAGATGTTTTCACTGGTGAATTCCACCAAATATTTAAGGAAGAAATTACACCAATTTCCTATAATATATTTCAGAGAACAGAAAATGACATACTTCTCAACTTAATCTATGAGGACAGCACTACCGCAATACCAAAACCAGACAAAGATGACAGGAATAGAAAACTACAAACCATTATCTCTCTCATAAACATACATGCAAAAATCCTCAACAAAATATTAGCAAACCCAAGAATTATGCAACATAACAAAGTGGTATCTATTCCAAACACACAAGGCTGGGTTATATTTGGACATAAATTAACTTAATCCATCATATCAAAACACTAAAAAGGAAATAATCACAAGGAATTAAGTAATAAGTAATCACAGCAAGACTGCTAGACACAAAGTTAATATACAAAAGTCAATCACTTGCCTATATACAGCAACAACCAACTATAGGGCTGTGGCCCTTCTAACACTAAGGACTGTGACCCTACTAGGCTAAAGGTTAAAGCCCTGTGAAATACATGTGTTTTATTAATGCTAGTACCCTCCACAATACATAAACAAAACGTGGTATATACATACAAAGGAATGTTATTCAGCCTTAAACAGAAAGGAAATCTTGTCGTATGCTACAACATGGAAGTTTGAGGACACTATGAAAAGTGACATAAGCCACTCACAAAATGACAAATATTTTATGGGTCCACTGATACGAGTAAAATTTTTAGAAAAACAAAGTAGAATGGTGGTTGTCAGGAGCTAAAAGGAGGGGGAAATTGAGAGTCAACATTTAATGGGTATAGAGTTTCAGTTTTCCAGGATAAAAGGTTCCGAATATCTGATGCAAAACAGTATGAGTATACTGAACACCACATAAATGTTATGAAATGGTTAAGATGATAAATTTGATATTATGTGTGTTTACCAAAATTAAAATAAGTTATGTTTTAAAATTATTTTAAGGGCCAATAGATGAACCAAACTAAAATATTAACAAATACTTAATCAACTGAAAATAAGTTAGGGAAGGAAAAGCAAAGGATCAAAAAGCAGATGAGACATACAGAAAATAAGTAGCACAATGATCGATCCAAATCAAACCTTATTATTAATTTGTTTAAATGAAATAGGACTAAACACTTTCCATAAGGCAGACTGTCAGCTTTGATAGGAAAGTAAGATGCAAAAACACACTATCCAGAGAGATACATTTTAAATACAAAGACACAAACAGACTAAAAAAATGGAAAAAGATATGCTCCACAGACACTAATCCAAAAAGCTTAAGTGGAAATATTAGTAGTAGCCAAAGGAAACTTCAAGACAAAATATATTACCAGAAATAAAAAACACTTTCACCATAATAAAAGGATCATATGTAAGGATAACACAACAATTATAAATGTGGCTGTGCCTAAACACAGAGCCTCAAAGTAAAGTCTTGTGTTGCTTAACAACTGAAATATGTTCCAAGAAATGCGTTATTAGGCAATTTTGTCATAGTGTGCACCTCACAGAGTGTACTTACACAAACCTGGATAATATAAATTACTACACACCTAAGCGGTATGTTATAGAGTACTGTTTTGATCACTGTCATATTTGTGCTCTGCTGTTGACTGAAACACCATTATGTGACACATGACTACCTGAAACAAAAAACAACAGAACTAAAGTGGGAAATTGACAAATTGACAATTATAAATAGAGAATCAATACTCCTCTCAGTAACAGATGGGACAACCAAATAAAAAATAAGAAATTTAGATTAATTTCTAAATAAATGAATAAAAATAATCTCATATTTTATGTTATGATACCAAACTACGACTGTGAATTTAAAATGTTTGGTTAAGAAAACACACAGATTCTGTATAACATTGGGGTTGGCAATAATTGATTCAATATGGTACCAAAA
The DNA here is from genome assembly GCF_027409185.1 of Cynocephalus volans. Lineage (NCBI taxonomy): Eukaryota > Metazoa > Chordata > Mammalia > Dermoptera > Cynocephalidae > Cynocephalus > Cynocephalus volans. Next base: position 42,595,130 of record NC_084463.1, on the reverse strand, counting down.
GCTTAAACAACAACAACAACAACCACAAAAAAGATAAGTTGAACTGTATAAAATTAAAATATTTTCTGCATTAAATGACACTATCTACAGGGTGAAAAGGAAACCCGCTAAGTCTGGGAGAATATTTGCAAAGCATGTATCTCATAAGAGATTAATATCTGGAAAAAAAATGTATATATAAACCCTACAACTCAAAAACAGGAGTAAAAAATGGACAGAAAAAGATACACAAATTGCTGATAAACACATGGAAAGATAGTCAACATCACTAGTCATTAGAGAAATGCATATCAAAATGACAATAAAGTATCACATTACACCTATTACAATGGCCATCACAAAAAAACAACAAAAAACAGCAGGGTTGGCAAGGATGTGGAAACTGCAATCCTGAAGCATTACTGGTGAGAATATAAAGTGTGGAAGATGCTATGGAGATTCCTGAAAAAAACTAAACATGGAATTATCATAGGATCCTTCAACTCCACTGCTAGCATAACCCAAATTACGTGAAAGCAAGAACTAAAACAAACATTGGTACATGTACGTTCATAGCAGCATTATTCACAATGGCCAAAAGGTGGAAGCAACCCAAGTGTCCACTGAAGGAGGAATGGATGAACAAAATGTTCTCAATACAAAGAACAGAATATTATTGAGCTTTAAAAAGTAAAATTAATTTTCATTACAATATGGATGAATCTTGAAGATGTTATATTGCATGAAATAAGTGAGTCACAAGATGACAAACTTTGTAAGATGCCACTTTACGTGAGGCTCCTAGAGTAGACAAATTCACAGAGATAGAAAGTGGAATAACGCTTGCCACGTCCCAGAGTTCAGGGGAATAGGAGTTTAGTGTTTGATGAGTAGAGAGTTTCATTTGGGGAAAATGAAAAATATCTGTCGATGGATGGTGGTGATGGTTGCAAATTAATGTGAACATACTTAATGCCACTGAACTGTAACCTTAAAAATGATTAAAGGGTCAAATTTTATGTTATATATAATTTATCACAAAACAGTCTGTTTTTAGCCAACTATTAACCACAGCTTTAATGCATAATTGATGCATACATTTATATTACCCTACTAATTTTTAAGTGATTAGCTGAAATAACAGAATTAAATATAATCTTTAGAGTTAGAAAACATGAAAAGCCATTTTTGAGCTAGAAACCTATAATTTTGTCTAAGTACAAACTACTGATAAAATTACTGAAGTACACAGCAAAAGGTACAAAAGATTAAAACATGTGCTATTTTTATTCTTTGCATGTGTTTCTCTTGACTCTCATTCAAAGGTATCCCAGTAACTCCTATGACTGTCACTTGTCAGTAGCACAGCTCAGGAGGCACAGAATCTCATCACTGAGCAAACACGTCCTTCAGGTTCTGCCAACAGTGACATTTCTAATGTTAAAAAAGAAAGTTACTGTATCCATTTTTGAGTACCAAAAGTTCCTACCCTTCTATGGGCACTGCATGTAGCCATTAGAATAAACATTTAAAAACACAGAAACAAAGGTAGCAGGATGTGATGCCAGATGAGACTGCAACTGAGAGAGAGGGAGGAGACCAGGAATAATCCCCTGTTGGTGGTTTGGGTCAAGGTTAGCAGGTAGTAATACCATATATGAGGGTGCTTCATAAAGTTCCTCGGAAAATAGAACTAAAAGATAAGAGGAATCTTTCCGTGAAACTTTTGAAGTACCTTTCTTATATGGGAAGAATGGTGCATGTGTTTTCATTGTGGATTTGTTGAACTTGAGATGACGAGCAGCTCAGGTCACACGGTAACTTGGTGGCCCATAGTCAAGCGTTCAGTTTCTACTAAGGCCCAGTAGCAGGCCAAGAGCTGTTTCTCAAAAGGAAAGTAGTTATCTGCGGATGATGGCAGGGCCTTGGTCCAAAATCCTAAGGGTCTCCTCTGTGATTCACCTATAGGGGCCTGCCAAAGGCTCCGTACTGCATCCTTATCTGCCACTGCCACTTCAAGGACCATTGTGTCTGCTGGATCATATGGCCCAAGGGGCAGAGCAGCCTGCACAGCAGCCTGGACCTGTTGCAGACCCTTCTGCTCTGGGCCCCAATCAAAAATAGCAGCCTTTCATGTCACTCGGTAGATGGGCCGGATAACACCCCCAAGTAAGGATGTGTTCTCCCCACCAAAACTCATGTGGAAATTTGATCTTCAATGTGGCAGTGTTTGAAACTGATTGAGTCATGGGGGCAGATCCCTCATGAATGGATTAATGCTCTCCCTGGGAGAAGGGGGATTAATGAGTGAGTTCTTGCTCAATTAGTTCCCCCAAGAGCTCGTTGCTTAAAAAGACCCTGGCACCTTCTCTCTCTCTCTCACTTCCTCTCGACATGTGATCTGCTTGTATCCGCCAGCTGCCTGCCACTTTCTGCCATGAATAGAAGCAGTCTGAGGCCCATGACAGATGCAGCTGTCCCAGAATCGGAAGCCTAATAAACCTCTCTTCTTTATAAATTGCCCAGTCTCAGGTAATTCTGTTATAGCAACACAAAATGGACTAATACACTAACAAAGAAGTATTTCCAGGAGATCACGGATAGTAATTTCAAATATGGCAGAAGATTCAAATAAAATAAAGCAAATAAGCAGTCTTTGGATTGGACACCTATTTAAGTTACTGGTGAACTTCTGAAGAACTGATCTAAGACTACATTGAGTTGGGCAAAGTGCAAATTAGCAATGAAAATACTCATCAGAAAGTATAACATTTGGAATGGCTGTGGTACAACCTGCATATACAGACCAGCTGAGAGAAATGTATGCACTTATTTAAGAAACTGTAAAAGGGCTGGCAAGTTAGCTCAGCTAGTTAGAGCTCAGTGTTATAACACCAAGGTCAAGGGTTCGAATCTCCCTATAGTCCTCCCCACCCCCCCAAAAAAACCTGCAGTAGATTCTATCCTCCACACATTCTAGGTTTTATCCACGAAACAGGTGGGGACTTGCAAGGGCTGTTTGGGACCACAGTATTTTACTAATTCCAGAAAAACCTTACTAACTGATTTGTGCTTTAGCACTAGGTAACCATTACCACTGCAGAACCCTATTAATTTCCAGGTCAGCAGTAAAACACTGTCCATTACATCACCTACGTGACCAATAAAGACTTTGCTTCAGACTTCATATCCTATGAGAATTTAGCATGTTCTGTCTTAGTCCGTTTTCACATTGCTATAACAGAATACCTGAGACTGTGTAATACATAAAGAACGGAGATTTGGCTTATGATTCTGGGACAGCTGCATCTGGTACGGTCCTCGGGCTGCTTCTACTCATGGAGGAAAGTGGCAGGCAGCCAGCAGGTACAAGCAGATCACATGGTGAGAGGAAGCAAGAGAGAGAGAGGGGAGGTGCCAGGGTCTTTTAAACAACCAGCTCTCATGGGAATAGAGCAAGATCTCACTCAGGCCGCCCTCCACCAGGAAGAGCATTAATACTTTCTTGAAGGATCAGCCCCCATGACTCAAACAGCTCCCAACACAGCCACATTGGGGATCAGATTTCCACATGAGTTCATGAGTTTTGGTGGGGAAAACACGTCCAAACTCTATCATTCTCCTCTTACGGTCAATTCCAATCATATAATAAATGTGTCTTTTTGCCATGGTATCAGAAAGACCAGAGACCAATTTGCATTCAACTTAGATGGCCATAAGGCCTTGTAACCTGCCTTTATCAACATGTCAACTTTATCCTGCTTACGTGTATTTCTCTGATGCTGAATTTTGTTTACATTTCTCCATTTTTAATTAAACTCTTATAAAGCTCCTAAAATAAAATGTAAAACAAGCTGAGGAATAAATAAACAACTTACCAGAGATGTACGCATTTTCTTTGCTCTTGAAAACACATAGAGGACTCTGGAATTGTACCTCGAAGAGAAGGTGAATGGAGGCGGTCATGAGAGAAATGGTGACACTTGCTCCTAGAGTCTGCTGTGCAAAGTGCTCTACACAATAGCTGGAAAAAACAAAACGAAATAAGGTTGGCTGTGGGGCAAGAGTCGCTTACACACAAGCAAGGGCAGGAAAGACCTCATCAAAAGAGCACCCCCAATTCTATTCATTGGTAGAGATTAAACACACGATTTATCCTTAGGTTAGTGAAAATATTGACTTGTTAGTGATTTGGTAACAATTAATGTTACTGTGAAGAAATAATTTAAAAATTTTAAAGATGGTTGAATAAATTACACTACATCAAAAAAAGGCACATTATGCCCTCATTAAAATTGACTTTATAGAGAAATACTTGGGTGGTATTAACTATGTTCCTATTAATACATATGTACTATATAGGACTCTAACAATAGTATAGCCACTAGAACACCTCTTGCTTTTATAGACCTAAACTTCATGGAAGAAAAGCATCTGCAAACTAACATTTTTGGCCCATGATTTATAGGAAAAAAGTGCACATAATGTATATTAATTGCAGCACACTTTTCCAGTAATGGTTCCCAATGACACGTCACCTTGTATCCACACCTTCATGTAGTTCCCTCCTACAACGACCCCGGGCTTTGCCATTTCACTTGTTTTGGTCAATGGGACACGAGTAAAAGGGATATGATCATAGTTCTGAAAAGTATTTGCACAACAAAGTTTGCCTTCTTGGAATACTATCAATTGGGGAAGAAGCCCGAGGGCATGCCTGTTGGAAACACATGCCCTATGCAAGAGCCAGCACAAACCACCAGACACGTGAGTGAAGTCTTCCTAAGGAACCAGCCTCAGTCAAGGAACCCGAAGCCTAATGCCTCACTTGTGCTCCCATGTGACACCAGCAGATACTGCCCAGCTCAGCCCAGCCAAAAATGCTGACTCACAGAATCACAAACAGATAAAATGGTTGTTTTTCAAACCAGTAAGTTTTTGTTGATTTGCCCTGCATCAAACTCTGTTACCTGTAATCCCCCAGAACTCAAGACGTTTTTAACGTATTGATGTAGGAGAGAAAGAACGAACTATATGCCAATTACAATCAACAGAACTTCACAATCACAAGTAGAAATTTTCATAAACATGATAAATGTCAACCAGATGGACCTTGGCCAGGTTGCTGGCACTAATAAGGCCACGTGACCATCCTTTCTATGGCCGCCACCCTCCGCATAGGGTCCCCACCATCCCTCTACTCCCCCAACCGTCCCTTCTAGGCCCCACCGTCCCCCAGCTCCCTACCTTGCTCCTTCTGTCCCTTTCTCGGTGCAGGCCTCATCCCACCTCCTTCCCCCAGCCCTTGGGACTTTGGGGAGAGGACAGCTCATCACCTCTTCGTCCGGGCGGACCACGCCGAGGCACAGGCGGAAGCGCTTGGGCACAGGACCAGGCCCAGGCGAGCGCCGCCGCCCACCTGAGGAGCTGCAGGAGGATGCAGGAGGGCGAGAAACGGCCGTTTACAGTGGAGAACCGTTTACGCGAAGAACCGTACTCAGCAGATGCGGCCCTGAGCCTGCGCGAAGCCGTGTGAGCGCTCGCGCGCCTGCGTGGGCTGAGGGCACCGGACGCGCATGCGTGGAGGCTCCGCGAGCCGAGTCTTGGATCCGGCGGGAACAGCGCACTTGGGCACAGTTTCAGTACCTGTCACTTGCGGTTGCCGCTGCGGCCTGAAGCGATTCGCAGGGCTGGGGCATCCGGCCACAAGAATAAAACATGTAGGACACAGCCAAAATATTTATGGTAAGGATCTCTTCTTCCAAGACAGTACCTTAAGCTTGACATCCCATAGCAAAGACAGAAGACAAAAAACAGCCGAACACTGTATGAAGAGATCCTTTTATAAAAGTCTTAATACCATTCATAAGGAAAGAAGCCTTATGATCTAATCATCTCCTAAAGGACCCACCTCTTAATGAAATGCACTGAGATAAGTTTCAATATAAAATTTGGAGGGACACATTCAACTCATAATGAAAAAGAAAAATTCACAAATACGTGAAACTAAACAACATGCTCCAGAACAACTCATACGTCAAAGTATAAATCAAAACATAGATAAATAAGTTAATTAATTAATTAACAAACAAATAAATAAAAATATTATGAGAAAAACAAAAAAGGAGACATGACATATCAGGACAGACAGGATCAGGACAGCAGTTGTAAAGGAAAGTTTGTAGTAATATCTGCATTACAAAACAACCTCAGAAGAACCACCTAATATTACCACTTGAGGACTAGAAAAGTAAGAATAAACAAAGCCCTAAGTTTGATATTTCCCCAAAGAAGGGGTGAAATATCAAAAATAAACAGAGAAGGAAATAAAATAGAAACTAATAAAACAATAGAGAAGGTCAACAGAACTATGATGTATGTTTGTTTTCTTAAAAGATAAACAAAGTTGATAAAACTTTATCTAGGTTAATAAGAAAGAAATGAAAGGACACAGATAAATAAAATAAAAAGTGAAAGAATACATTACAACTGATGTCAGAGGAAAAAAAAAAACCAAGAAACTACTCTCCTGAAGTTTACAGCAACAAAATGGATACCTAGAATAAACTATTACATTTTTACACACATACAATTTACAAGGACTAAATTATGAAGAAATAGATAATCTGAACAGACCAATAAGAAGTAAGGAGGTTGAGTAAGTAGTAGTAGTAGTAGTAGTAGTAATAATAATAATAATAATAAAATTTTCATTAAATAAAAGCCAAGAACCCAAGGGCTTCAGAGTTAAATTCTACCAACCACTTAAAGAAGAACTAATATCAATTCTTCTCAAATTTTTCCGAAACATTCAGGATGGAACACTTCTGAACTCACATTAGAAAGCCAGTATTACCTTACACAAAGTCAGACAAGAACACTGCAAGAAAAATAATTAAGGCCAATCTCACTCATAAATTCAGATGCAGAATATCCTCAGCAAAATACTAAGAAACTGAATTCAACAGCACATTAAAAGATTTATTCACCATGAACAAGTTAGGTTTATTTGTATGAGGTAAACGTGTTTTAATAAATGCAAATCAGTAAACGTGATCTACCACATTAATGGGATAAAATACAAAACTATGTGATCATATAGATACAAAAAACAAAAGCAGTTGACAAAATTGAACATGCTCTCAGCAAATGACTGAAAGCTCTCCGTAAATTAGGTATAGAAAAACTGTACTTCTACAGAATAAAGGCAATCTATGACAAGGTAATTCTAACATCATACTCAATAGTGAAAACTTGAAAGATTTCCTCCAAGTTCGGAAATAGACAAGAATACCCACTCTTTTCACTTCTATTTACAATAGTACTGGAAGTCCTTGCCAAAAATTTAAGTAAGAAAAAGAAAAAAAAAAGATCTAAGTCAGAAAGAAAGAATACTGAGAAATAAATTTAACCAAGGAAGTGAAATGTCTGTGCACAGAAGACTATAAAAAATTGATGAAAGCAATTGAAAAAGACAAAAACAAATGGAAATATTTGGTGTTTATTATTTTGAAGAATTAATATTGCTAAAATATAAATGATGCCTAAAGTGATCTCCACATTCAATGCAATCTCTATCAAAATTCTAAGGCCATTTTTCACATAAATAGAAAAAATAATCCCAAAATTTGTATGGAACCACAAAAGACCCCAAATAGATAAATAGATGAGCAAAAAGAACAAAGCTGATGGCATCACATGACCTGATTTGAAAATATAATGTAAGGATACAGTAATTAAATAGAGCATGGCACTAGCATAGAAAAAGATGTATAGACCAGTGGAAGAGTATAGAGAGCCCCAAATAAATCCATACTTTTATGGTTGATTGATTTTTGACCAAAATGCCATGAACACACAATGGGTAAAGAACAGATTCTTAACAGTGTCAGAAACACTGAATATCCACATCCAGAAAAATAAAAATGGGCCATATTTTACCCCATATCTATAATGTTTATAAATATAAACCTAGAATAAATCAAAGAATTAAACCTCAGACCTGAAACTGTACAACTACTAGAAGAAATCACAGGGTAAAAGCTTCATGACATTAGCCTGAGCAAAGATTTTTTGGACATGATCCCTCAAACACAGCCAACTAAGGTAAAAATAGACACATGAGATTTCATAAAACTAAAAAGCTTATGTAAAATGAAGGAGACAATCAACAGAATAAAGAGACAACCTACAGAATAAGAAAAGCATCTGGGAACCGTACATTTTATAAATGGTTAATATCCAAAATATATAAGAAACTGAACTCAACAGCAAGAAAACAAACAACCCAATTAAAAGGAGTGGGAAAAAAAAAAAAAAAACCTCTTGAAAATATATTCACAAAAGAGGACATATAAAGGATGTCAAGCATATGAAAAAATAATGTTCAACATTACTAGTCATCAGGGAAAGGCAAAGATGCAGCTAATAGATATGACCTCACAGCTGTTAGCATGGCTATTATTTAAAAAGAAAGAAATAAAACACTTGGAATGGGAATGGAGAAAAGCAGACGCTTGTATACTGTGTGTGGGAATGTAAGTTGGTAAAGGCATCATGAAAATTAGTATGGACAGTCCTCAAAAATATTAAAAATAGATGTGGGGAAAATAGAATAGTTTGGTCAGGGCCCTCACCTTGGGTCCAGTTGGGTGTGGTTCAGCATTCTTTGTGAGCAAATTGTGTGTGTGGGTGTGGGTGTAGATGGGTGGGTGGAGTTCATGCACGCCAGTGTATCTTTTTAGTTTTGTTGCTATTGTGTTCCTCAGGGGGAGGGAGAGAGCAAGAGAGAGAGAAAAGAGAGAGTTGGAGAGAGAGAGAGAAAGAGTTGAGAGAGAGTTTGAGTGAAGCAGTTAGGTGGGCATCGGCCTTGGGCATTTGCCCGGTGCAGCCATGCTTTTCCAAACCTATGGATGCAAGGAACTTTTGTCTTGTTATCTAGCTCACAGACCTGCATGAAGAGGTCTGGTGACCTGGCCTGGTGTGTGAGGGGTCTGGGAACCCAGCCTGGCATGTGAGAAGGGTTCGTGGCCCAGTCTGTGGATGGGCTTGAGGGGTCTGGGAGCTCCAGACCCAGCCCTAGCTCAACAGTCGGCCCAGTCAGTGCAAGATTACCAGCAGGTCAAAGAGCCCCACAACTGGTGTGGTGGCCTAGCCAGACAATAGAACTACCATATGATTCAGCAATTTCACACATGGGTGTGCATCTAAAATAAATGAAATCAGTATGACAAAGAGATCTTTGTACTCCTGTGTTTATTGCAGTATTATTCACAATAGCCAAGATATGAGGTTAATCTACATGTCCATCGGGTCTAAATAAACAAAGAAATATGGTATATATAAACAGCAGGATACTTTTCAGCCTTAAAAAAAGAAAAAGAAAATCCTGTCATTTGTAAGAAAGTGGATGAACCTGGGGGCCATTATGCTAAGTGAAATATTCACAGAAAGACAAATACTGCATGATCTCACTTATAAGTGACTCCAAAAGAGTCTTACTCACAGAAGCAGAGGACAATGGTGGTTACCTGGGGGAAGGGGGAGGTGGCAGATGGAGACCTGTTGGTCAAAGGATACAATATTTCTGATAGAGAGAAGGAGTAATTTCAGTATGTATATGTATATATAGTTGTACAACATGGTGACTATAGTCAACAATAATGTATTCTATACCTGAAAATTTCTAGGAGAGTAGATTATAAAAGCTCTCACCATAAAACATGATAAATATGTAAGGTAATACATATGTTAATTAGTTTGGATTTTTTTCTTTCCACAATGTGTACATATTTTAAAACTTTATAAACATGTACAATTTTTGTCAATAAAGCTCATTAGTTAATTTTTAAAAAGAGAAAAAACAATTACATTTACAATAGAATGAAAAAGAGTAAAATGCTTATTAAAAAAAAAAACAACCAAGGGGTAGAAATGTGTGCTTGTAGAAAACTACAAAACATTGCCAAAGAAATTAAAGAAACAAATTAATAGACAGGTATCCATGTCCACAGGTTGAAAGAATTAATATTGTTAAAATGTTCATAAAACTTAGAGCAATCTTCAGATTCAAAGCAATCCTTATCAAAATGCCAGTGGTGTTTTCTTTTTAAGAAATAGAGAAAAAAATCCTAAAATGTGCATGGAATATCAAAGGACCCCAAATAATCAAACCACATGTGACAACGAAAAGCAAATCATTGGCCCTCACACTTTCTGATTTCAAAATGTATTACAAAGTTACAGTAATCCAGACAGTGTGAAACTTGCACAAAGACAGACATTTAGACACATGGGATAGAACGGAAAGCTCGGAAATAAAATCTCACACGAGGGTACTTCAAAAATTTGTGGAAAAAATAGAATTAAAAGATAACTGAAGCACCCTCATATATGGTCAAATAATCCTCATCAAAAGGCAAAACTACAAAATCAGGAAAGACTAGTCTCTTCAACAAATGGTGCTGGGAAAACTGGATATTCATGTGCAAAAGAATAAAGTTGGACCCTTATCTGACACCATTTAGAAAATTGACTTAACTGAATTAAAAACCTAAAGGTTCCACACCTTGGTTGTCTGTGATTGTGCTCAAATGCCTCCCTGAAAATCTCCCAGTCACTTGTAGGCTATCGTGGGAATTATCAGACACATCTGCACACGTGGCTGGGGTGGGGAGCAGCAGGTTACAGACATCCCATGAGATTCAGGGAGAAGAAAGCAGAGAGAGAACTCAAGAAAAGCCTGTCAAATGCTTTACAACTGAAGGCCCACAGGTGACTCCCAGGGCCCTCTTACCTGTAACAGGAGACAAGGTGGAACAGACACTTCCCACACATGATGGAGGCAGGTGATGTCTCTCGGTGTGGACGACAGGTCGCCTTCGGTGGCAGACGCCTTGCAGACGGCGGAGGGCTGCCGGGAGTGGCAGGTGCTCACTCCGATCGCTTGCTGGTCTGCAGGGTGCGGAGGGGGTGGGGGCGAGAACGGTGAGTGGGAGGGAGTGTGCTGACCTTGTGGGATGGCTGCGCTCAGCTGAGGTCCGCCTGCACCGCCCTTTCCCGGCTGCCCTTGAGCACAGTGTCGCCCAGCACGGGGACTGAATGCCGCTGGGGGACATCCCCGGTCGGCGTCGCTAAGGACTGCTTGGCGATGGGCAGCTCGGTCTCCAGCTCCTTCATCCGGTTGTCCTCGAGGTCCAGCTGGGAGCGCAGCACAGTGGCGTGGTCTGGGGCCTCCTTGCAGTGGCGCCGCAGCTCCCACTTCTCCTTGGCCAGGGCTTTGACCGCGTCCTCGCTCTCCTTGAGGTGCTGCTGGTAGCCGCAGATGAAGTCGCCGAGCTGCTCCTCGTGGCTCTCCAGCGCGGCCCACAGCTGCTGCATCTGGCTCACCAGGTCTCTCTTCTCACGCTCTAAGGGCGTTGGATCGTTTTCATGTCCTGCAAGGATTCTTTGCCGCTGGCTGCCTCCTGTTCCTTCTGGGCAGGCTGGATCCTGAGCGCCGAGGCCGAGAGGACCTCAAAGGACGTGCCGCCCTGCGACTCTCCCAGGTCCTCCGCCAGCATCTCCTTGATCTGCCGGAGAAGGCGACCTTCTTCCTGGAGGTGACACTTCTTCCCGCAAGAGCACAGGCTGGCTGCAGACGCACCGCAGGAACCGCAGTCGCCGGGGCGCGGGCCGATCGCAGGGCCCCGCCGCGTGAGCGCACGACTCGGAGGCTGCCGGCCCCGGGGGAGCGCGCGGGACCTGCTCCAGCTGCGCAGGAAGGTGCCCGCTCGCCTTGTGCCCTGAGCTGGCCGATGCGCTCCCAGGTGCCGGAGTCCGCCGCCGGCGTGCCGCGTGCCGGGGAGGGGGACGCTGCCCGCGGCGGTGCGGCAGACAACGATGGTCGGCGCCTGTGACAGTCCCGGGTCCGCCACCGCCAGGGGGCTCAGGGGAGCAGCGCCCCGGCCGCCCGCCCGGCCGCCCTCCGGTGCCGGACCGGGGCTCCCCCGCCCTCCTGACGCTGGGGGATCCGCAGCCGCCCGCCCGCCGCACGAGAGCAATTCGGCTGCGGAGCCTCTCCCGTGGGAACCGCTCCAGGCCTCGGCTCTTCTCCGCTCGCTTTTTCCGGGCTCGCGAGGGCTGGCGGCTCGGCCCGGCCCCGACCCCTGGCTTTTAGCCATTCTCATAGATGTGTAGCCGCCCCTTATGTGGCTTTAAGTTGATTGGTATTATTAAAATTGCTCACATTTTTATCATCCTTAAAGAAATTTTATTGACATTGTGATTATACTATTTATGGGGTACGATCTGATGCTTTGATACGTACATGTTGTGTAATAATCGGGTCACTGTGGTTATGTCTTACTCCGCTCATGCACTTATCGTTTTGGGTGGTGAAAACATACACGTATCATGTGATGTACAAAACTTAACTGTTAAGCATAGTCACCCTACCGTGCCATGGAACGTCAGAACTTCTCTCTCCCTTCTTATTGAATTTTTACCCATTGGCCAACCCCTTCCTGTTCCCCCGCACCCAACTTCCCCAGTCACTGGTAACCACTGTTCTATGTTCTGCCTCTATACTATCAACTTCTTTTTTTAAAGATTCTGCAAAGGAGTGAGGGGTCATATGCTATTTGTCTTTCTGTGTTTGGCTTCCTTCACTTAACATACTGTCCTCCAAGTTCCTCCATATTGCCATGAATGACAAGGTTTCATTCTATTTTTAGGGCCGAATAATATTCCATTGTGTATATAAACACCATATTTTAAAGTCTACTGATCCATTGTTGGCACACTGAGATCGATTCCAGATGTTGGTTATTATAAATTGTGCTGCAGTAAACATCGGAGTGCAAATATCTGTTCAACATACCATTTCCTTTGGGTATATACCCGCGAGTGTGATTGCTAGAAGAATTGTAGTAATATTTTTAATATTTTGAGGAGCCTCTAGACTGTTTTCCATAGAGGCTGTGTTGGTTTAAACTCCCACCAACAGTGTGCAAGTGTTCGCTTTTCTCCACATCCTCATCAAAACTAGTTTTCTTTTGTCCTTTGTCTTTTCGATACTCGCCATTCTGTCAAGAGCAAGGGGATATCTTGTTGTTCTGATCTGCGTTTCCCTGACGGTTAGTGATGTTAAGCATTTTTTTATATGCCTGTTGGCCACTTGTGTGTCTTCTGAGATGTATTTATTGAGAAATGCCTATTAAGATCTTTGACCCATTTCTCAGTTGGGTCATTTGGTTTTTTGCTAAGTTCTTATATTCTTGATATTAACCCCTTGTCAGATGTACAGTTTGCAAGTGTTCTCCCTCATTCTGTAGATGGTCTCTTTACTCTGTGAAAAGTTTCTTTTGGTATGCAAATTCTTTTTAGATTGATATAATCCTACTTGTCTATTTTGCTTTTATTGCTTGTGCTTTTGAAGACTTATTTTGAAAAATCTCTTGCCCAGCCCCATGTCGTTTCCATAGGGGACCATTTTCCCTATGTTTTCTTCTAGTAATTTCACCAGTTTGAGTTTTACATGTAAATGTTTAATCCATTTTGATTTGATTTTTGTATATGATGACAAGTAGGAGTATAGTCTCATTCTTCAGCATGTGGATATCCAGTTCTCTCAGCACCATTTATTAAAGAGACTTTCTTTTCCTGAATATATATTGTATTAATCCATTTCTGTCACTTATAACAAAATACCTGGAACTGGGTAACTTTTAAAAAACCAAAATTTATTGTTTAAAGTTTTATAGTCTGGGAAGCCCATAGACCATGGAACACTTATGGTGAGGGCCTTCTTTGGTGGTGGCTTTACAGCAACACAGAGGTCTCACTGGCAGAAATGGTGGAGCAGAGCGACAGTTCCTCCTGCACTTTCTTTTTAGAGCCCTGAGAACCGTGCCCATGACTAGCATTTTTAATCCACTCACTGGACATGGTCCTACAGTCTAATCACGTCTTCTAGTCCCCACCTTTCAATTACCATAATAGGATTTCCCACCCTCAACATTTACAGTGGGGATTAAATCTCATTGATATTAGTGGGGGCGGGGGGCATTCAATCTACAGCAAATATTCTTGTCACCTTTGTCAAAGATCAGTGGTCTGTAGATGAATAAATTTATTTCTGGGATCTCTATCCTGTTTCATTAATCCAGGTGTCTGTTTTGGTACCAGTACCATGCAGCTTTGTTTACTGTAGCTTTGTAGCATATTTTAAATTCAAGTAATATAATGCCTCCATTGTTCATTTTTCGCAGGATTGCGTTGGCTATTTGAGGGCCTTTTTTGTTTCCATATGTATTTTAGGGTTCTTCCCCCTATTTTTGTGAGGAATATCCTTGGTATTTTGATAGGAATTACATTAAACCTGTGGATCACTTTGGGTGGAATGGCCATTTTATAAAATGAGTTTTTCAAAACTGTGAACGCAGGATACCTTTCCATTTATCTCAGTCCTTTTCAATATTTTCCTCAAAGTTTTATAGATTTTCTTGTAGAAATCTTTCACCTCCTTAGTTAAGTTTATTTTTAAGTATTTGTATGGTAGTTATTTTAAAGGGAACTGTTTTCTGAATTTCTTTTTCAGATAGTTTACTACTAGTATACAGAAATGCTACTGTTGTATGTTGATTTTGTATCCTGTAACTTTACTGAATTCGCTTATTAGTTCTAACAGTTTTTTTGGTAGAGTCTCTTAGGGTTTCCTATATATATAAGATTATGTCATCAGCAAAAAGAAACAGTTTGACTTCCTCCTTTCCAATTTGGATTCTTTTCATTTCTTTCTCTTGTCTTATTGCTCTGGCTAGGACTTCCTGTATTGTGTTGAATAGATGTAGAGAAAGTGGGTATCTTTGTCTTGTTCCTCATATAACAGGAAAAGATTTCAGCTTTTCCCCATTCAATATAACATTATCTGTAGATTTTTCATATATGGCCCTTATTCTTTTAAGGCACATACCTTCTATGTGTAGCTTGTTAAGAACTGCTGTAGATCAGATGCCCCCCCCAACCCAACCTCACTGAAGTTTAATCCCCACTGTAACTGTTGAGGGTGGGAGATCCTATGATGATAATTGACAGGTGGAGCCTTGAAGAGGTGAATAGATTGTAGGACCATGCCCTAGTGAATGGACTAATAATAGTGGCCCGGGGCATGGTTCTGAGGACTTGAAAAGCAGAGCATATGAGAGGTTAGTCTCTGCTCTGCTCTCTCTGCTTCTACCATATTGTCATGTGAGATGCCTGGGTCACTCTTGCCACCACCAGAAATGTTCCTTGAACTTTGGACTTCCAAGCCTCTGAGAGTGTAAGCAATAAATTTCATTTTCTTATAAATTATCCAGTTCTGTGTATTTTGTATAAGCAAGAAAAATGAACTAATACAAGAACTTTTATCATGGAGTGCTAAATTTTTTCAAATACTTTCTCTTCATCTGTTGAAATGACCATACAATTTTTGTCTTTTTTATCTTAATATTATGTATCACACTTATTGATTTGTGTATGTTAAACAATTTTTGCAAACCGTGGGACAAATCCCACTTGATGATAGTGAATACTCCTATCAATGTTTTGGATTCAGTTTGCTAGTATCTTGTTTAGAGTTTTTGCATCTGTGTTTATCAGGGATATTTGCCTATAATTTTCTTTCTTTGTTGTGTCTTTGGTTTTGACAAAAAATCAGTTGGGAAGTATTCCCTCCTTCTCAATTTTCTGGAATAATCTGAAGAGAATTGGTGTTTGTTCTTTAAATGTTTGGTAGAATTCAGCAGTGAAGTCATTAGGTTCTGGGCTCTTCTTTAACAAAAAAACCTTTGTATTACCGATTTAATTTTCTCACTTGTCATTTATCTGTTCAGATTTTTTCTCCTTCATAATTTAATCTTTGTAGATTATATTTGTCCAGGAATTTATCCATTTCTCCTATGATATCAAACTTGTTGACATAATAGTCTCATGATTCTTTGTATTTCCATGGCATAAGTTGTAATTATTCCTTTTTGACTTCTGATTTTATTTATTTAAGACTCTCTCTCTCTCTCTCTCTCTGCCTGAAGGTTTATCAATTTTGTTTATCTTTAAAAAAAACCCAACTATTTGTTTTGTCAATCTTTTTTCAGTTTCTATTTATTTCTGCTCTAAGCTTTATTATTTCTTCCCCTCTGCATTTTTTGGGTGTGGTTCATTTTTGTTTTTAGTTAGATGCAATGTTAAGCTGTTTATTAGAAATCTCTGTTCTTTTTTTGATGTAGGCATTTATTGCTATACACTTTCCACTTAGAACTGCTTTTGCTATGTCCCATATGTTTGGTGTGATATGTCTCCATTCTTGTTTTTTTCAATACAATTTTTCATTTTCCTTTTAATTTCTTCATTAATTCCTGGTTGTTTAGAAACATGTTGTTTAATTTCCATGTATTTGTAAAGGTTCCAAAGTTTTTCTTGTTGTTGATTTCTAGTTTTATACATTGTGGTCAGAAAAGACACTAAATATGATCTCTATATTTTAAAATTTGCATAGACTTTTTTTACAACCTAATTTATGATCTATCCTGGAGAAAATTTTTTGTGCAGCTGTGAAAATGTGCATTCTGGAGCTGTTGGATGAAATGTTCTATAAATATCTGTAGGTCCATTTGGTCTATGGTGCAGTTTAAGTCAAATGTTTCTTTGTTTATTTTTTGTCTAGATGATCTGTCCCTCATTGAAAATGGGGTGTTACAGTCCCGTACTGTTATTAGCTTACAATTTATCTGTATTCTCTGGTCTAATGATGTTTGCTTTATATATCTCATTATATATAGTATATAGAGTCCGTACTATTATGTGACAGTTGAGAAAGAAAAGTTAATTTTTTTGTTAGAAAGTTACAAAAGTTTTATTAAAATGTCATGTGGTCAAATTGACTATGATCAGATACATTTTTTATTATGTTTTATCAAAATTAACTGGTTCCACTGTTGGGTGGCATTGTTGAAATGTTGAATATGGTTTCTGTTCCTTTCCCCTGCTCTTCTCCCTGTAAAACACCTATGATGAGAATGTATTTGCTTAATGGTGTCCCATAAGCCTTGTAGGCTTTTCTCTTTGTTCTTTTCAATTATTATTATCATTTTTTTCTCTCACTGACTAGGCTATTTCAAAACATCTGTCTGCAAGTTCAGGAATTCTCTCTTTTGCTTGGTCTACTCTGTTGTTGAAGCTCTCAGTTATGGTTTTTTTATTCCATTGATTGAATTATTCAGTTCCAAGATTTCTGTTTGATCCCTCTTTATGGTATTTATCTCATTGTTAAATTTCTCATTCAGAACGTGAATTATTTTCCTGATTTGGTTGATTGTCTGTCTTAGTTCTCTTGTATCTCATTGAGTTTCCTTCAGATCATTATTTGAAATTCCTTACAGGCATTTGACAACTGTCATTTTCTTCAGCAACTGTTACTGGAGATTTACTGTGTTTCTTTGAGGTTGTCATGTTTCCTTGCTTTTTCCTTATTTGTTTTGTCCCTATGTGGATAACTGCACATCTAATTGAGTAGTTGCTTTTCCAAGTTTTACAGACTGGATTATGTACAAATGACTTTTTTCTGCAGGTGTTCCTTGGGTGTCTGTTGGATATGTTGTGCTGGCTCTGGTTTTGTGTGTACTCAGTAGTATAGTCTCTGTGCAGTTTCTTCGGTTGTAGCCCTCTTTAGTCATTTTGACAGGAGTTTGTGCCAGCAATCTCACTATTTTGCTGGATTGGCGGCTCCAGGCATGTGTGAGCACAGAAGGCCAACTGTCTGTCTGGTGATCTCTTTGAGATGCAGAGTTGCTGCCTAACCAGCTGTTAGACCAGGTGTGGGCACCCAGCTTTGACATTATCTCTTCCAGGAAGTTGTGTGCTGCCTCACCAGATTTTGGGTTTAAAACAGGTGAGTATGGCTGTGGGGTGGGAGGTCAAGAAGATCTGTGAAGACCTGTCAATGGAGTGAATGCCACTGCCTGGCCAGGAGCTGACATGTGTGAGGGCAACAGGGCCAGCTGCAAAGAGAGATGAATAGTTTAGACAATGCCATGAGACCTGGCAACAGTCAGTACAGTGGCCACAAATGGGCCTAAAATGTTTCTAACTACTGGATAAAGAAGAAACAGTCTTTATATAAAATGTGTAAGGACTGTAAAATGTGTTTCTGATAAAGAAGGTTAAAGAACAGGTAATTTTTTCTAAGCTTGAAGAATTGTTTTAAAATGAAGAAGAATGTTATGGATAAAACTGAATGGATATAGACATTTGAGAAATAAAAGTTAATTTTTTTTTGGAAAAAAGTCACAAAACATTTATAAAAATGTTATGTGGCCAAACTGGCTGTGATTAGACACATTTTTTATAGCATCTTATCAAAATTAACTTTAATATTAATAATACATTAGCCCTATCCATTGTTCTTGAGCTACTATTATATGGACTTAATCCTGAATTTTAACAAATACTCTTCCTGGGAAGTTATCTTTGGTCTCTACAGTGATCAGGTACTACGTTTCACTGGTCAAATAATGCAGTCTATTTGCAATGTATGACCAAAGGCTTTTCCATTGCTTTTTCTCAGTTTGTGCTCTAACCTGTCTGGAAAGCATCAGTTTTTTCTGAAATAATAACAGTAGACTTATGCACCTAGATGAAAGACTTTTTGAACCAGATTTTCTAAAAGGTGATATTCTTCGTGACTGCCAAGGTCTTATAAAGCTCCTCACCAAACATTTTAAATAATTTTAGACACTGAATTTAGAAGCAAGCTCCTGGGAGATGACATTCAAAACACAAACTCCAGCCTGGAAAATCTCCATCGATGACCTATTGTGTTTCAGTCCATAATAAAATATTTTTAACTGCCTGAAGGTTTGTTAGAGCAGAGAGAGACTTGGGGGCTTGAATGGATGACATTTGGGGTAGGGCAGAATATATCAGAGCACTGACCTTGAGTATGGTGTCCGGAGACATGCTGAGTTCTTGTTGGATCTGTGATGTCTCATTTGGAAGTGGAGAAAAGTAATTGCCTTGGTATAGATGAGGATGCCCTGTGAGTCAACGTCACCCCAGGAGGTTAGAAAGGTGGCCGGTGTGGCTGGAGGAAGCCTTAGAAGAGAGAGGAACAGGGGGAAGGATGGTAGCAGGGCAAGATTCTGGGGCCTGGAAAACTTAGTTGTACATTCCTTTTTAAACACATTTCTTCAAAATACAGCACCTTTAAACGCCACATATTTAACATATCCCTGTTTGTGTGGACCAGAATCTGGGCACAGCTTAGCTGAGTGTCTTTCAAGGCCTCTCCTGAGGCTGAGCCTGTGGTCTCAAATGAAGTTTGGCTGTGGGAGAATCCACTTGTAGGAACTGGAGGAATTCAGCTTAGACTGAGAGCCTGAGTTTCTTTCTGTCTGTTCGTCTGGGCACCCCCTCACTTCTGTGTGATGTGGGCCTCTACATAGGGCAGTTGATAACATAGAAGTTCATTTTCACAGTTTGGTAAAGACAATGGAAAGAGAGTGAGAGGGAGCGTGGAGGAGAGAGAGAGAAAGAAGGAGATTGAAAGAGAGAACACTGGAGAGGGTAAGAGAAAGACAGCTTATTTGTAATAAAGACTTATTAGTTGAAATCAACTGAGTATTTTCCCTCAAAAATTTATATGTTGAAATTCTAACCCCCAAAGTGATGGTATTTGGTGATCTGGGACATAATGAGGTTGCGAGGGTGGGTCCTTCAGGAATGGGATGGCTGAACTGATAAAACGGACTCCAAAATCCCTCTGCTCTCTTCTGCCAGGGGAGGATACAACCTGAAGTCTGCAGTTTGCAGCCCAAAATAGAGTCCTCAACAGAACCCGACCATACCGGCACCTTGATTTCAAACTTTCAGGCTCCAGAACTGTGAGAAATAAATTTCCGTTGTTTATCAGCCACCCTGTCCATAGTAGCTTATAACAACCTGAGATCATTCACACAAAAGTGGTATCCCATCATTTGTGCTGTGTTCTGTTGGTCAGAAGTGAGTTACTAACCACTTAGTGCTGGGAGCCAGTGTGGAGGCTGCCACCACACAGGCCGAGGTGAGGTCTGATTCTAAACATAACAGGGCGGCATTGGAAGGTTTATGACCAGAGGATGACAGTATCTAAATTTCATTTAATTTGAACATCTTGCCAGTGCCAATTTTTTTAAAAAATGAAAACAAGAAAAGAAGTGGCTTTTCCAGAAGATCACGCTGCTGGAATCCAGCATGTGTGATCTTTTTGAGTTGTATTCCATGCTTCCTTCTATCCATTTTTGCAACTCATGTGTCTAAGTTTGTGCCTTATCTACCATATGCTTGAGGCTTGAGGTTGGTGAGAATAACCTGCCTGCAATTGTACAGACCCTTCCTCACCAGTGTTGGGTCCTGGGACGTCATGTGTTGGGCACCCTCAGTGGGTAGAGAACCCAAACTCAGGGATGCCTACAATTCTCATGCCACATCCTCAGCTTGCTTAGCTTCAGCTCAGACCACTGTTACCTGCCTGGGACTGTGGGAAACTGCAGATTCTGAGCTGGGGTAGGCCATGACCCTGCAACACTCTCCTTCCTAGTCGCTGGGCAGGAAGGTGGTGCCCTGGGACTGCCTGGGGTCCACCTGGTCCCAGTGGAACAAGAAGGTCAAGGAGCACCTGGCACCAACTGTCCATGCCTCCATCATCCAGTTCAACAGTGTGGCCAGCTGTGTCATCACCACCTGCTTCAGGGGCCACAGCAGGAATGCCTGGGACTGCTTTTCACCTCACAGATTGTTCTGTTTCCTCCCCAGGAGTGCCCACCTCTTAGGACATTTTTCTCACTCTGTGCCATTCTCTTTACTGTGCAGGGCACCTCCATTCACTTTCTGAAGAAGAAATGTAGAGAAGCTTGGAGGAAGGAAGGCCTTTCCCTATAGGAGCACCAGGGATAACCAGGGACCTCCATAGTGCTAATGTTTAGCATTGCTTTACCAGTGAGCCTGGAAGTCACTGGGGGACCAGGGACACGGAAGGCAGCAATGAGCTACTTAGAGGGGACTATAGGTCTTTCTGGGACCTTAGGTCAGCTGTTTTGCCCCTGGACCCTGTGTTTATTAACTGTCAGGCACAGGCTGGAGCCAGTTGGACACTTTAGGATAAAAACCAGAGCTGTGCAGTTGAAATAGGGATGGGCGCAGGTGACCAATGGGAAAGCTCCTCTCCCCTGCTCTACTGAGCCCTCAGGACTCACAGAAACCAAGCTGGCCACTCTCATCAGGCTGTGTGAATTCTTTGGGTTCTCAAACTAAGAGATTTTGAACTCACACACCTCCCATTATTCCCAAATTTTTCCTCTTTCCCCTCTCCAAGAAAAAGCTCCCCCAAATTTCAAAAGCTGTTTGCCCAAGACATCTCACTGAGCAGGAATGTGCTCATACAGTGGAAGTGAGGAGATGGAGTGATTTGGGGGAAGAAAAAGGGCGAGGGTGGAAGGGACACTTGCCTGGTGATGATTTTAGCTTCCCCACTGAAAGTTTCTGTGAAAAATTTCGGTCTTGTCTGGATTAATGGGAATAGAGATGGGTTTGTCCACAGGCAGTGGGGGTGTCGGGGCAGAAAGCCCTGGTAATGGGGTGCAGTGATGGCAGCTGGGCTGTGCTGGGGCAGATGAGCAGCAGAATCAGCAGGTCTCTGGCCCCCACACTGGGTCATGCTGCTGCCACTCACCTTCCTCCAGGCTGTTGGGTGGATGTGGTAGGTGGGGATTTCTTCTTTCCTGAAAGCAGCCTAACCTTGTCCTCAGCAAGCCAGGCCCCTGTGCTCCTTGAGTCTGCACTTCAGCTCCACAGGGAGAGGACACCCTGCCTCACCTGGGATGGGTGCAGCAGGGGAATCACATGGGCCAGGTTCCTAAATGCGCTGCCCCACCTTGGGTCCCAATGAGTAGAAGAGATATGTGTCTATGCTGCATCTCCCCTCTCTGTGACACCGCAGACATTGATTATTAATTGCAATCATAGGGTGTCACCTCAGTGCTGAGTTGGCAATTACATATGCCCTACATGGCTGATGGAGTTTGGATGGGTTGTCCCCTCCAAAACTCATGTGTGGAAATCTGATCCCCAATATGGCAGTGTTGGAAACTGATTGTCATGGGGGCGGATCCCTCATGAATGGATTAATGCTCTCCCTGGGGGAGGAGGGGTAGTGAGCGAGTTCTTACTCTATTAGTTCCCACAAGAGCTTGTTGATTATAGGACCCTGGCACCTCCTCTCTGCTCTCTCTGCTTCCACCATCTTGCAATGTGAGACCACTGGGTCACTGCCACCACCACCAGATGGACCTTGGACTTCACAGCCTCAGAAACTGTAAGCAATAAATGTCGTTTTTCTTTATAAATCACCCAGTTCCATGTATTTTGTTATAAGCAACACAATACAGACTAATACAATGGCTTATGAGAAGTATCTGGGGGACTCATGCATTCCTAGTGGATCTTCCCTGATCCAATCATAGAATCTTCCATTTAGATAAGAAGCAAAGTGTTGCCCCCTCATACCCTGGGAAGCTCCTGCCATGTCAGTCAGAGATGGTGCTTCGGGAGTCCTCTTCTTGAGAGGAGAAAAAAGTCTGATGCAAAGAACTGTTTGAGGAGATCATTTGGGAGGTGACGGCCTGAGGCAGCCAGTGGGGCAGAGACTCCAGTGGGGCAGGGGCAGGATGGAGCCTCCCAGACAAGCCTGTGACATGCTGTTTCTCCTTCACCATGGCTGGGCCTGGCTGGGGAACTGAACACATATAAAAATCCCAAGTGATGGTCAGTGGCGGTGCTAGGGTGTGTTGAAGGCAGCTGAGATGGGGGCTGCAGAAGGGGACAAATAGCATACC
Organism: Cynocephalus volans; assembly: GCF_027409185.1. Classification (NCBI taxonomy): domain Eukaryota; kingdom Metazoa; phylum Chordata; class Mammalia; order Dermoptera; family Cynocephalidae; genus Cynocephalus; species Cynocephalus volans. Next base: position 42,572,265 of record NC_084463.1, on the reverse strand, counting down.
GGCTTCTCCTGTGGGTTCCCAGGCAAGTCAGTGCCCCTTTGGGGGCCTGCATTTTCTCATCTATAAAATGGAGAACTAATGAGCCTGTGGCACAGGCCCCCCGGGGTGGTGATGTAGTACAATAAGGGAAAAAGTTGTTGGGGTGCTGTGTGCCCATCTCTTCTTTCCAGGAGTAATGGTGAGGACAGTGATGACAGTCACAGACATTGAGCCCTCAAGAGACCCTGTGAGGTAGGTGTAGTTCTCATTTCACTTTCCAGATGAGAGGAGGACAGTGATGACAGTCACAGACATTGAGCCCTCAAGAGACCCTGTGAGGTAGGTGTGGTTCTCATTTCACTTTCCAGATGAGAGGAGGACAGTGACAGTGATGACAGTCACAGACATTGAGCCCTCAAGAGACCCTGTGAGGTAGGTGTGGTTCCCATTTCACTTTCCAGATGAGAGGAGGGCTCAGGTCTGTCAGGCTTCGTGCCCAAGAACAAGTTTTGAAGCTGGAATTGAAGGTGGACTCTGAGTGCCCTGGAGGTGGCAGGAGCATTGTGCTGACTGACTGGGGCCAGCTGTCCAGGACATGAGGGCAGGAGGGCTGGTGTGTAATGGGGTGAGCTGATCTTGTCCCCAACCCCGGCAGGAGCTGACCTCCTAGGTTGGCCACCCTGGAGATGAGCCCCCAGAAATCTCAGAAGAGGAAGATGCAGCAGAAAAGTTGAGTGCACCTGTGGTGGGGAGGGGCTCCAGACAGCAGAGGACAGGGGCTGCTCCCTCCTAGCGGGGGACCTCCACATCAAGAGAGAAGGGGGCCTTCCTCCTCCAGCCTTTCCTCCTCTGGCCCCAGTGCTGAATGCCTTGACTAGAAGTCACCAGAGAAAGGGCCTGGGGAAGTGGACTCACAAGAAATTCAGGTGTGGTGACAGTCCCAAGACCAAATAACCTTTGTGACTTGTTAAAATCCTACTATAGATATAACTAAGGGGTGTCTGGGGTGCTCGGAGAGAAACAGTGGGGGATGGAGAAAACTGGGGGTAAAGATTCTAAAGGCCCTGGGCAGAGAATGAAGAGACCTGGGTAAGGAGGTTCAGAGGCTGAGGCTAAGGAGTATTTAAGAGAAGGCCCTTGCATGGACAATTGAGCACAGATGCTCGTCACCACTACACTCCGACGGCACAGGGTGTCATCCCCTTCCTCGGCACATTCCTCACTGACCTGGTGATGCTGGAGGCTGTGATGAATGACTGCGTGGAAGTGAGTGAGCCTGGGACAGGCAGGTCGGGGACCAGGATCCTGAGGCTGGGAGGGGAGAGCCCTGGACTGAGCACTTATGTCTCAGCACCTGGCAAACCTCCTCTCTCTCATGAGCCTTACAACCACCTCTGTGTGCTGGGGCATCATGTGCAGCTCACCTGTGAGTGATGGAGCCTCCACATAGGCTGCCAGTCCCTGTTCCCTGGGGGGTGAGGCCACAGAGCTGCCTGGCTGCACAGCTGTGTGAGGCTTTGGCTGAGCTGGACTCAGCCTCTCCCTCAGGAAATGCCCATGAGAGGAGAGTGACATCCGGCCCCTCTGAGGTCAGGCCGCTTTTAAGTGGCCAAACACTCCCTTTTTGTCCAGTGCCTAAGTATCTTCACCTGTCATCAGAGAGGATTTGGATGGAAGGTCCCGAGCCTCGGCTCCAACACCTTTCTTCTCCAGAGCTCAGAGCCTGAACAAGGTGCAAGTCCTGTTTTGTGCACATCCCCTGACCCTGTGGTCCTGACCACAGTGCAGCATGGGAGGGGGTGAGGTTGGGCTAGTAATGGGCTAGGGGGGACTTTGTGGTACACTTTCACTGCCTCTCTTCCAGGCAAATGTGTTCAACACTCAGGAAGGGAGGAAGGTGAGCAGCTGTGGCTGCCACTCAAGGGTGGGTGGGGATGAAGGAGTCAGAGATCCCCCTGCCCCGGGCAGGTCACTACCCAGCTTCATCCTCTGCATCTTTGATTTATTAGGAGGGTTTGATAGAAAAGGGGGAGACCCACTGCTCTGGAGGGTACAGGAAAGGGACAGGAACCAAGGACACATTTCTGGAGGATGCGCTGTTTGAACCCAACACTGAGAACATGTTGGGGCCTGGATGAGATTGGAAGAGAGGAGGGGAACACTTAAGAGAAAAGTCTCCAAACCAGATCCCTTATCTACCCCTCCCCAACAAGGCCCCTTTAGCATCTCCCACCCAGGCTCGGCCAACATCCTGGTCTTTTTCTATAGTCCCAGGAAATTAAAATACTGAAGGAAATCCAGCTGCTCCAAGTGGCAGCCAACAATTTTATGATTAAAAAAGACAAGAAATTTAGAGTCTGGTTCAAATGTATGGAGTGGCTCCCTGACAAAGAGAGATGAGAGCCTTGAAGAAATTTGATGACACCCTGGGGAAAGGGGGGACTCTCTTTGGTGGCCAGCTGCAGACAGCCTGTGGCTATGGATCTCTGGTCAGCCACAGACCCAGTTGTATGGTGACCACTGGGGCAGCAGGACTCCAGCTGCGGGGCAGGCACTGGGAGGGAGAGCTGAGGTGTGGCTCCTGGTAGACTCACAGCTGCCTCTGGGTCCTGAAGCTACAATCTGTCCTGCCAGCTGGGGCCCCATCCTTATAGGCCAGCAACATCCTCATGCCAAGAACAGGCCACCATACACTGATATGCAAGTCTGGCCTGGCCAAAGATGTCCCCACCACTCATCTAGTGGCAGTGGGGGCTGTTTTGGATAAGTGTAAGGCTGGGATAGTGTAGGGACAGAATAGGTAGTAGACACTGTGTGAAGCCTGGAGCTGCAGGAGGACATTTGCACTGGACCTGGGAGCACATCCTCTCTCTGTCTTCTTGTTCAGCTGCCCAGAGTGGAGGCCTGACCTGAGCCATTTGGTGGCCATGAAAGTTCCTCTTCCTGGTCTTTCTAAGGACCCAAAGGCAAACCATGGGTCAAAAAGGGGGTATGTACATCATGGCACCTGGGCATTGGTGAGACTTAAATAAATAAGGTCAACTGCATTTGGATCTAAGTCATTCTCAAATGTCAGCACCCTTCAGAATCATCTGATGAGCTTGTGACAACGAATCGTGGGGCCCCACCCCCAGAGCTTCTGATTCATTAGTTCTGGGTGGGGCTGGAGATTATTTCCAAGAAGGGCTTGCTGATGCTGAGCCTGGGGTCCCCACTTTGGAACTACTCATAAACCTATGTAGACATGTGCACTGTTAGTTACATAAGAAGTCAGGGATTCTGGAAAAAAGATCTACTACTTCAGAAAAATCAAAAGCAAAGCCAGCTTCCCCAGGTCGTTTAACTTGGCATGATAACTGAAATACCTTCTGAGCTAACCGAACGTAAAGGAGCCGGGGCTTTGGGCATGTTCATGTGGGGGCAGGTGCAGGAGAGGGTGGGTGGAGAGTGGGGGCCTCAGCAACAGCGGCTGTCAGGTGAGCCCCCACGGGATGCCTCCTCAGTGCTGAGGGCTCTGCCTGACCGATCTTATTCTCAGAACAACCCTGTGAAGTAGGAATCATGTTATTATTCCTGCTTAACACATGGGACACAAGAGTGTAGAGAAATTTGCCATTCCACATTGTAATTTGCTCTTCTGTTTGTCACAGCAGCTACGTTGTGGTGAGATTTGAACCCAGGAACGTAGCAGGAAGATTTGCCCCATCATGACTGAGTCAGGGCGGGGGTGGTGTCATGAGGAAGGGCCCTGCTGTTCCATTACTAATGTCTTGCTGGTCATTCCACGCCCAGCGTGGAACTCCATGATCATCTCAACTCGAGCAGGGGCTTAAAGAGGCATCAGACAAGCTGGACAGACTTCCCGGAGCGGCTGTGAGACATGGTGAGGGGGGTGGGGATTTGGGTTTTTACATTGAAAAAAGCATTGATTTATTATGAGGTTAAATACAAAAATAGCGAGGTATTTTGAAGAAAAAATAAAACGTAAGAGGAATTTTAGGTTCTGGTAGCCCTCTGGGCTGGTGTTTTCATCAGGGATATGTCCCTTTAAAGATGAGGACTAGAGAGAGGAGAGGGAGGTGCCTGGGTGCAGAATGTGTGGAGGCATCACCTGCAGGGCCTGCAAGTTCAAGAGCCCCATACCAGCTCACACTGCTCTACTTGCTAGAAATGCTAGGGGCACATAACTTCATGAAGCTCTCAGTTTATTGGGGGTGACAACCATGAACCAAAGTCACACAGACAAATACAAACTCAGCCACTCTGGCAGATGCTAAGAAGGCGGGATCTGACCTGGTCAGGGGGGCCACGGATGCCTCTGTAAGGTAGGTGAGTAGGAGTTCACCGATAGGACAGCAGGAAGAATGCTCCAGTCCACACAAAGGCCTGTGGCAGAAGGGATGTGGGGGACAGACTGAAAGGAGGCCTGTGTGGCGCCCGGGCAGAGAGCCAGGAGGTGCTGGCAGAGTCTACAAACCTTCCTGCTTCCTTTCTTTAGTCAACAGACAGTGACTCTGGCTAACAAAGCCCAGAGCCCTGATATCCGTTTCCCTGTGCCATGTGACAGCTGAGCTTCTGCTGCCTTATGGGTACCCCTCCCACCCCAGAGCCACCTCGTTGCCCACAGGTCCCCACACCCAGGTGAAACCTCACATCACTTTCAGCACCCAGCATCAGCCTGTCTCTCTCACAACATCAGCTGTGCCTTTAGCCAATTCCACATGATGCTTCATCCAGCAAGTTCTGTGTGTTATAACAGCAGAGGGGTCCATGATAGCTCTGCATGTTGTTGAGATACGAGTCTGGGGTGTCTTTACTTTTTTTCATTTTATTTGAGTGTCTTTAAATAAACAATTACTGATTTAATTTTATTTGAATTAAAAGAAGACAAAAGAGCTAAATAAAAATGAGAGATTGCTGCTTTTCACATAAATGTTTCTTCAAAACAAGATATGTTTGATTTTAAAAACTTTCTTACAGTTAAATAAAAAAAGAGAGACGGAGGACCATCAAAAGGCACACGCGTGCTTTAGCACTGTTCTTGGAAACAGACACAAGCTGTTTCCGGCCATGAAAAAGCCATTTCATCATTAAATATTAGAAGGTATCACGGACTCCAAAACAAACATAAAAGGAACATTTCCACCCCTCCTTATTTTTGATTAAGAAAAATGGCCATGCTTAAAATATAAGCTTACTCTTAAAATACTTATCCCAGTTGATCTCTAAGCAAAATATGCTGTTAAAGCCACAAATCACACTGGAGGCAAATCTTTTACGGTGGGGAAATGAGCACTGGAGGCAGACAGTTGTGGATTTGAACCTGAGCTCTGCCACTTCCTGGTTTAGTGATCTTGGGTGATTTGCTTTATCTCTGTCTGTTTTCTCCTCTGTAAAACGGAGAAAATCCAGAGAAAGCACCTGCCTTGGGTTTGGAGCAGCACATGAGACAGCACCAGGCAGGTGCTCACATGTGTCCTGGTTGAGGTTTGAGGGTCTGACACCCTGTGTCCCTCCTCCTTTCCTGAGAACTGACCCAGCTGAGGCAGAGGAGTGAGGCTCATGAAGAGTAGAAGGTCACCTCAGTACTGGCCAAAGGCTGGGCTGGAGGACACTGGACATCCTCACCTGGATGCCAGGTAGACCCTGGTGCCCCCTCGCAGGTGGCTGTGGAGGCTGCAGCCTCTGCTCACGGGGCTGTCCCACTGCAAACTCCTGCACAGAGGAGCAGAGTGCAGTGGGTGCCCTGCACACAGCTGGTGCTCAAGAGTGGAGACGCCCTGCCCCAGTGGCCAGTTTTCTCTCAGTGAATTCCTCCTTTTCTGGGGAAGAGAAAGGGCCAGGCAAGAGGCCAGAGCACTTTAGGGAAAATTCTCCTCATGAAACCAGAGGCATAGAGATGTACGTGGTATTTGGTGGAGAACATATGCTGAGGCTGTATCTTTAACTTAAGCTGTTCAGTGTTATTAAAATAATTGGTTGAAGTAAAAATGATGATGGTGGGTGATAATTTCAACTATTGAAATAAAGAACATTAATGATGTGATATTACTGATTTTTTCCAGATATACAGAATATGTTTCTTCTATGCCACCACACATTGTAAACAACTATTCAAAATCAATGTTGTACCCACATGTATGTATAAATAAATAAATAAATAAATAAATAAATAAATAACAAAACAACAAAATAAATAAATAAAAAATAAAAGATCAGTCTGCACCTCGTTAGAAAAAGCCACAGTGTTGAAGATCATATAACTACTGCAGGACAAACTAAGCAGCTATAAGAAGACAAAAACATGCAAAATGTAATTTGTAAATTTGTTTCAACCTCACCAGCCAGGAGGTGCTGGGGCTGATGGTGACGGCCTCGAGCATGCTCAGGAGGCAGGTGGTGCAGGTGGAGACGCCCCTCATCACCCTGTTCATGTAGAAAAACACCTCACATCTGAAGTCGCTCTGAAAATTTAGTGACCCAAACAGGCCTGGAGAAAACAAAACAGTACAGTGAGGAGCATCACTATGTGGACAAAGGCCAAGTGCTTAGGCCTGTGCCGCAGAGAGAATGTGACGATGTGGAAGAAAAGGAGGAGGTGTTGGCTGAGGTTCCAATGCCAGCTTGAAAATAAAAGGTATTTTTAAAATGGTAACATAAGTGGAAAGTGATTATTTATAAAACACTAAGCCAATAGGGTAGAATTATTTACCTGAACTCAGGTCTCCTGGCTCAAATCAGCATACTTTATGTTTAGCAATTTTACTTGACTCTCTAAGAATGAGAGAGTCAAAAATAATGTTAGTTTGGATTTTCCATTCAACTCTCTCAGGTAAAGGGCATAAAGAAGTATCACAATTTGTAAGAATGAATATCCCAATAATAAATAATAAAATAAAAAGAAGTTAATTAAAAGGATTTTACATAAAATTTGTAAGTGACTAGATATTACTGGTTGCTTACACATTAATTCATAGTTTGTACAGTCATTTCAGAGTGCCTAGAAAATTTGATCTGTTTGATATCAGTTTTTATGACATTAATGGCATTTTTAGGCCTAAAACTTTACCATTTAAGTTTTTTTCTGGTATTAAGAAATAACGTCTATCCCATATTTACTGGTGAATAATGCTGTCCATTTGTCATTATGCTTCATTAGTCAATCTTTCTAAGAAAATTTATTTAACATTATCTATGTTCATTTGTGTAATATAACAAAACCTTTTATTTGTATGATCCTTTCAATGTCACCTAATATGATTATAAATGTGTTAATGTGTCATTGCTCATGAATCATTGAGGTCTACATTTTAAACCATTAGATATTAAATCTATATGTATAAATGACTTAGAATAGTGACTAAGACAGTGAATGAACTAAATATATATTTACTAATCTGATTAACTACATTTTCATTTGTTAATACAATGTATTATTCACTATATTATTTATTATTTGTTTTCATCAAAATATTTTGTCCTACTTAAATATTCATGAAGAGGAGATAGTCTCACTGTGATTTCTTGATCAAACGTAAAGTCAAATGGCATACTTCACTAATTTCTTTTAGAATAAATAACTCATTTGACTCACAATAAATATGAATATTGAGTACAGCAGTTAAAGTCATGTTCTTCCTTCTACAACAGAGGAAATGTTGGGTCATTCATTGATGACAGAAACACCTCATTTTTCTACATGAAACTTTCTGGATCTCCCATGTAAACTGCCTAGAAAATCCAAAAACATGAAGTACTACATATTAGAAAAGAATACCTTTATAGGCACAAATTTGCAAAGTAAACTCTGGAAAAAATAGAATATACGAATATAAATATAACAAGCAAAGAAATTCAATTAATTAAAAATCCTCCACATGGCATAACTGGTAAAGTCAACTAAAAATGCAGTAAAGAATTAATGACAACTTTTCACAAACCTTTTGACGATATAGAAGAGCACTATTGGGAACCCTTTCCAATTCACTCTATAAGGCCAGTATTACCCTAAAACTAAATCCAGTCAAAAGCATGACAAGTAAAGATGACTATGGATGGATATCCCTGATGAGTATACATGCAGAAATTCTTACAAAAATTGTGGTATATTAAACCCAGAAACAAATGTAAATGATTGTACACCGTGACCAAATGGGATTATTTCACAAATACAATGTTAACTTAACATCCAAAAATCAATCAATGAGAACCACAAAACTAATAGATTAAATAACAAGACAATGATACTGTTAATAGTCACAGAAGAGCACTTGGCACTTCTAATACCTGTTGATGATTAAGCTCCCTGGAAAATAGAAGTGCAAGAAAACTTCCTTGACCTGCTAAAGGGAGTCAATGAAAAATCTACAGCTAACAATATAGTGGTAAAATACTAGGCACTGTATCCTGACATTTGGAAAAAAGACAAGTATGTCCACTGTACAGCTCTATTCCTCATGAAACTGGAGTTATCATGCAAAGAGATTACATAGGAAAAATAAACAAAACACTTCATATTGGAAAATAAGTAGAATTGTCTTTTGTTGCAGATGAAATAAAATTGAATATAAATGATTTTAAAGAACTTACTAAAACCCACTAGAACCAATAAATTACTTGACGAAGGTCACAGGATACAAGGCTAAGATACAAAATTCAATTGTATATGTATATACCAGAAACAAGCAATCTATTTATTTTTTATTTTAACTTCTTAATGTACATTGTAGTTGAGTTTCATGATCCTTTACCCATTCCCTCCCCCCCTCCTGCAACAAGCAATCTAAAAAGGAAATTAAGAAAACAATTCTATTCATAATAGTATCAAATAGAAATATTTAAGGGGTAAATTTTAAAAATCAATGCAAGTCTTTTACACACACACTAAACATTGTTAAATAATAAAAAGGAATTGAATAAATAGAAAGACATCTAATGTTTAAGGACAACAATGCTTAATATTGTTAATAGTTTACAAGTTGGCAATACTCCACAAGTTGATCTAAAAATTAAATGTAATCCCTTCAAACTTCCAGTTGTCTTTGTTGCAGAAATTGAGAAGTTCACCCTGAACTTTATGTAAAAATGCAAGGGAAACTGAACACCCAAAACAACCTTGAAAGAGAAAAACAAAGGGAGATGACTCACATTTCCAGATAACAAACTTACCACACATTTACACTAACCACGACAGTGTGGTATTAGTATAGGGATAGGTCCATGCAGCTCAATGGAATAGAAATGAAGGTCCAGTAAGAAATACTTTCATTTATGGCAAGTTGATTTTGACAAAGGTGTAAATAAATTTCAATGATGTAAGAACAATCTTTCCAACAAAATATGCTGAGATTATTGGATATCCACATTCAAAGAATAAAGTCGAAAGCCTAACATGTCATATTTAAAAAATCAATGGAAAATTGTAAAGTATACCTAAATGTAAGAGATAAAACTATAAAATTCTTAGAGAAATATTGGAGTAAATTGTTGTTACTGTGAATTAAGCCATGATTTCTTAGGTGTTACACCAATAGCACAATCAAGAAATGAAAAAAACAAATTAATAAACTGCATTTCCTAAAATTTAAAAACTGTTGTTATTCAAAGCACACCATGAAGAACATAATAAGACAAGTCACCAAATGAGAGAAAACATTTCAAATTCTTTTTCTTATTAGGTTCTAGCGTGCTGAATATATAAAGAACTCCAAGTCAATAATAAAAAGATAGTTAACCAGTTTATAAAAATGGGCAAAAAGATTTGAATAGACGTTTTTACCAAGAAGATATACAAATTTCCAATAAGCATTTGAAAATATCTTCAATATCATCAGTTATGAGAGAAATGCAAATCAAAATAATAGGTATAACACAGAGGCAGTGGCAAGTGTGGGCAAAGATATGGAGAACATAAAACTCACATATATTGCAAATTAAAATGTAGAGTAATAGACTCTTTCAAAAGCAATTTAGCAATTTCTAAAAATATTACACTTAAAAATCATTGCAGAACCCAGAAATTTTGCTCCTATGTATGTACCCAAAAGAAATGAAAATCTATGACCACACAAAAACTAGTATGTAAATGCTCATAGCACCGCTATTTGACAGTAGTCCAATATGGATACAACCCAAATGTCCATCACCTAGAGAAAGGAAACAGTATGTGATATATCCATGCAACAGAATACTATTCACCAAAGTGAATGAAGTAATGATGCCTGCTACAACAGAAAAGAAACTCATTAAACATTAAGCTAAATGGAAAAAACCACACCAATGAGAAAATAAAATTTATTATTTTGTTGATAAGAATTTTTCATAAAGATTCATCTACAGAGACAGAAAACAGATTAATAATTGTCTAGGGCTTGGGTGGTGAGTGACAAAAACATTCTAAAGTTAGATTGTGCTTATGTTTACCACACTCTGCAAATAGTTTTAAAAGCTTGGAACTAAAATGTGTGATCATTATGTTACATTAATTATACCCAATAAAGGGTCTCAAAAATAAACATTTCAAAAATTAGTAAGGTTGCCTCTGACTTTCAGAAACCAAGTCACAGTTTCTGAAAACCAAACCTATTTCTTGTCCATTTCAATGAATATCAAAGGTAGGGAAGAAGGCAAGAACACAGATGTAATGTGAAGATGTTTAAAAAGGCTACAGAGGAGAAGGGAAGTGCCCACAGCCCAGCAGCCACTGAGGTAAACCGAGACTTCTGTGGCACCAGGACTCAGTCTAAGGCCTGGGAAGGATGTGCCTACAGCCCAGCAGCTGCTGAGGTGAACCAAGACTGTTGTGGCACTGGGACCCAGCCTAAGGCCCCAGGGGGAAGAGAAACACACTCAGCCCAGCAGCTGCTGAGGTGAGCCAAGACCCTTGTGGCACTGAAGCCCAGTCTAAGGCCCTGGGGGAAGGAAAGCTCACACAACCCAGCAGCCATCATTGTGAGCTGAGACCTGCACAGCACCAGGGCTCAGCCTAAGGTACCAGGAGGAAGGGAAGTGCACATAGCCCAGCAGGTGCTGAGGTGAGCCAAGACCAGCAGAGCACCAGAGGCTCAAGTCTACAGCCATGGAAAGCTGGAACAGGAGCCAAGGTGGTGTAATATAGACACTGCCATAACTTCTGTCACCAGTAGGACAGTTCACCACCACAGCAGCAACCAGGGCCACTCTACAGGCAACCTACTACTCACATGACTACCTTGATATAGGAAGAGTCAGCAGTAGAGCCTGCTAATAGAGGAGGAAATCTTTATCCTCATTGCCAACCCCAGAGTAACAGAAGAAGCAATTCCTCTACCAGATGACCAAACATCAACAAAAAAATACTAGAACTAAAAACAAACAAGAAGATATGACACCACCAAAGGAATACAGTAATGCCAAAATTCCAGACCCATAGAACAGGGAATACTTGAAATGTCTGAAAAGGAATTCCAAGCAATGATCTTAAGAAAGCTCAAAGAAATAAAAGAATACTTAATTAGAGAACACAAGGAAATTTAAAAAATCCAAAATATGAAGGAAGAAATTTACAAGGAGATTATTACCTTAAAAAAGTATGTAGCAGAACTCCTAGAAATGAAAGATTCACTCAGTGAAATAAAAAACACAACAGAGGGTTTGAGAAGCAGACTAGAGCAAGAAGAAGAAAGAGTTTCAGATCTCAAAGATGGTCTTTGTGAAATAAACAAGGCAGACAAAAAAAGGAAAAAATAATTTTAAATGATGAAGAAAATCTAAGAGAGATAGCAGACAACCTCAAGTGCGCTATCATCCAAACCGTGGGTACTGCAGAAGGGGAGAAGAAAGGAAAAGATATTCAAAACCTATTCAAGGAAATAATAATTGAAAACTTCTCAGGTGTAGGGAGAGATGCAGACCTTCAGATCCAGGAGGCTCAGAGGTTCCCAAACAGATTCATCCCAAATAATCCTCTCCAAGATACCTTACACTCAAATTTGCAAAGATCAAAGACAAAGAAAGAATTCTAAAAGCAGCAAGAGAAAAGTGTTAGTCACCTGTGAGGGAACCCCCATGAGACTAACAGCAGACTTCTCAATGGAAACTCTACAGGCCAGAAGAAAGTGCAATGACATATTCAAAACACTAAAATTAAAAAAAAATTGCAGACCAAAATTTCTTTACCTAGAAAGTCTCTCATTCAGAAATGAGGGAGAAATAGTGTATTTCCCACACAAAAATTGTGGGAGTTCACTACCATATGATCAGCCCTGCAAGAAGTTCTCAAGGGAGTCCTTCATCTGGAATCTGAATAAGGATGATCACTATCATGGATACACAAGAAAGAGCAAAACCTGCCATTAAAACAAAAATGCCAGTGAGAAAGAGTAAGAAGTTAAATCAGGCCACCTCAAATTTCCAACAAACATTGAAGAAAAGAAATAAAAGGGGAAGTAATGACAAGAAGATACTTAAAAGATCTAAACAAAAAGCAATTCAATGACAGGAATTAACAAGACCTGTCAATAACTACCCTAAATGTGAATGGATCAAACTCCCTATTTGAAAGGCACAGATTGACTGATTGGATTAAAAACATAGACGCAAGTATATGCTATCTTCAAGAGACCCACCTCACAGACTAAAAGTGAAGGGATAGAAAAAGATATACCATGCAAATGGAAACAAAAAATGAGCAGGAGTAGCTATTCTTATATCAGACAAAACAGATTTTAAACCAAAAAACATAAAAAGAGACAAAGAAGGCCACTATATAATGATAAAAGGACCTATCCAGCTAGAAGACATAACAGTCATAAATATGTATGCACCCAGTACTGGAGCACCCAGATATATCTTAGACCTAAAGAAAGAAATAGGCCCTAATACATTGATACTGGGTGAACTGAATGCCTCTCTCTCTGTATGGGACAGATCTTCCAAGCAACAAATCAAAAAAGAGACACAGGATATAAACTGAACCTTAAACCAATTGAACCTGGTAGATATATACAGAACATTTCACCCAACAACTAAAGAATATACTTTCTTCTCATCAGCACATGGAACTTTCTACGGGATAGACCACATATTAGCTGACAAACCTCACCTCAGCAAATTTCAGAAAACTGAAATCATTCCAAGTGTCTTTTCACACCACAATGGACTAAAGCTGGAAATCAGCAATGAGCAAAACCCTGGAAATTATACAAATACATGGACACTAAACAATAGACTCCTGAATGACCTATGAGTCCAAGAAGAAATTAAACAGGAATCAAAAAATTTCTTGAAACCAATGAAAATAAAGACACATCATACTCAAACCTATGGGATACTGCAAAAGCAGTAGTAATATGGAAATTCATTGTTATAAATGCTTACATCAAAAGAATGGAAAGACTTCAAATAAAAGACATTACACTACACCTCAAAGAATTTGAAAAACAACCACAATCCAAACCTAAAAGTAGTAGATTGAAATAACTAATATCAGAGCAGAACTAAATAAAACCGAGACCCCAAAAATGGTAGAAAAGATCAACGAAACAAAAAGTTGGCCTTTTGAGAAGATAAATAAAATAGACAAACTATTACCCTGGTTAATAAAAAATGAAGCCAAAAGACCCAAATAACAAAAATCAGAAATGAAAAGGGAGACATTACAACCGATAACACAGAAATATGAAGAATCATTAGAGACTATTATAAACAACTGTATGACAACAAATATGAGAACCTGGAAGTTATAAGTTTCTGGACACACAGAAACTACCCAGGCCAAACCAAGAAGAGATAGAAAACCTGAACAGACCAATAACAAGCAAAGAGATTGAAGTGGTAATCAGGAGTTAATACCAATTCTCCTCAAACTATTCCTAAAAATTGAAACAGAAGCCATTCTCCCAATTTTATTCTATGAAGGCAATGTATCTGATACAAAAACCAGATAATGACACAACAAAATGGAAAATCACAGGCCAATATTTTTGATGAACATAAATGGAAAAATCTTCAACAAAATACTAGCAATCAGAATACAGCAAAATAAAAATTAAAAAAAATTACATACCATGATCAAGTTGGATTCATCTCAGGTATGTAAGAATGGCTCAACATATGAAAGTCAATAAATGTGATCCATCACATCAATAAACTCAAGGACAAAACCATATGGTTATCTCAATAAACGCTGAAAAAGCATTTGACAAAATTCAACATCTCTTCATGATAAAGACACTCAAAAAATTAGGTATAGAAGGAAAGTATCTAAACACAATAAAAGCCATCTATGACAAACACACCACCAATATCATTCTGATTTGGGAAAAACTAAAGGCTTTTCCCTTAAGAACAGGAGCAAGACAAGGATGCCCACTCTCACCACTTCTATTTAACATAGTAGTGGAGGTGCTAGATACAGCAATCAGGCAAGAGAAAGAAATAAAGGGCATCCAAATTGGAAAAGATGAAGTCAAACTGTTTCTATTTGCAGATGACATGATACTATGTAGAGAAAAACCTAAGGACTCTATCAAAAAACTCCTGGAGCTGGTTAATAATTTCAGTAACATTACAGGATACAAAATAAATGCCCCCAAATCAGTTGCATTTATATTCTCCAATAATGAGCTAACTGAAAGAGAAATAAAGAAAGTAAGCCCATTTACAACAGTCACGAAGAAAGTAAAATACCTAGGAATCAATTTAACCAAGGAAATGAAAGATCTCTACAATGAGAACTATAAACCACTATTGAAGGAAATTAAATAAGACACAAAAAGATAGAAAGATATTCTATGCTCTTGGATTGGAAGAATTAATATTGTGAAAATGTCTATAATACCCAAAGCAATCTCCAGATTCAATGCAATCCCCATCAAAATACCAATGATATTCTTCACAGGAATAGAAAAAACAATCTCAACATTCATATGGAACAAAAAAGGACCCCAAATAGCCAAAGCAATCCTGAGCAAAATAATAATAATAATAGTAGTAGTAGTAGTAGTAGTAGGAGGAGGAGGAGGAGGAGGAGGAGGAGGAGGAGGAGGAGTAGTAGTAGTAGTAGTAATAATAATAATAATAATAACAAGGCAAGATGCATAGCATTACCTGACTTCAAATTATACTACAAAGCTATAGTAACCAAAATAGCATGGTACTGGCATAAAAATAGACAGACTAGTGGAGCAGAATACAGATCCCAGAAATCACCCCTCAGGCTTACAGCCATCTGATATTTGATATAGGCAACAAAAACCTACATTGGGGAAAAGACTGCCTCTTTAATAAGTGGTGCTGAGAAAAATGGATATTTATATGCAGAAGAATGAAACTAGACATGCACCTCTCACCAAATACCAAAATCAACTCAGAGTGGATTAAAGACATAAGTATAAGACCTGAAACTGTAAAACTACTAAGGAAAATATAGGTGAAACACTTCAGCAATTAGGTCTCAGCACAGACTTTATGAACATGAGCTTGAAAGAAGAAGCAACAAAAGAAAAAATAAACAAATAGGACTATAGCAAACTAAAAAGCTTCCGCACAGCAAAGGAAATAATCAACAGTGAAATGACAACCTACAGAGTGAGAGAAAATTTTTGCTAACTATGCATCTGAAAAGGGATTAATATCCATAATGTACAAGGAACTCAAACAATAAAACACAGCATAAAAACAAATAACCCAATTAAAAAATGGGCAAAGGAGCTGAATACACTTTTTTTAAAGGAAAATATACAAATGGCCAACAGGTACATGAGAAAATGCTCAGCATCACTAGTCATCAGTGAAATGCAAATTGAAACCACATTGAGATATCATCTCAACCCAGTTAGACTGGCTATAATCAAGAATACAGAGAATAAAAAATGCTGGCGAGGATATGCAGAGAAGGGAATAGTCCTACACTGTTGGTGGGATTGTAAGTTAGCACAACCACTATGGAAAACAGTATGGAGGTTTCTCAAACAACTACAATAGATGTTCCCTACAATCCAACAATCCTACTTCTGGGTATATACCCAAAGGAATGGAAATCATCTTGTTGAAGGGATACCTGCACTCCCATGTTCATTGCAGCTCTCTTCACAGTAACCAAGATATGGAACCAAGCTAAATGTCCATTGATGGACAATTGGATAAGGAAAATGTCATATATATAAACCGTGGAATACTTCTCTGCCATAAAAAAGAATGAAATTCTCCCATTTGCAACAACATGGATGAGCCTGGAGAAACTTACGCTGAGTGAAATAAGCAAAGCACAGTGGGATAAATACTGTATGTGCTCACTCATAAGGGGGAGCTAAGAGAGAAAGAAGGAAGGAAGGAAATACCACAGTGGTGTATTGGACTTGCAGAGGGAGAGAACATACCTAGGGATACAAAGTGGAGTGAGGAAGAGAGGTGGGGAGGGAGGTTGGGGATAATTGGGGGGATAAATGAGCGGGAGACACAGGGTATAATTATCATTTGTGGTAATGGGCATGCTGTCAGTATGGATCTGGTCATTACATCTTAGGCATGAGTGGTGACAATTTGCTTTCTACCTTGTGAATATTCATTACATATGCAAATCAAAGCAACACAAAACAAAACAAAAAACCCAGAATCTTGTAAGGGGTTTGAATGGACAAGGATCTAATGATTAATTTTACCAGGCCAGAAAAGTAAAGCCAAAGATAGTTATTTACAGAACACTGCTGTGAGCAATAAAGAGTATTCTTTATTAAATATGACTCAAAGAAGCAATCTAACACAAAGTTTATTGATGGCACCCTGTCTCTACCTACGTGTACTATTAGAAGAGTCTATTCCCCATTCTACAGGGGCACTGTGGTCATTCATTCACAACCACCTGTGACATCCAAATCAAATACTGCACCTCAAAATTAATCACTACAATGTGTGAGATGTTTGCCTTTTTTCATTATGCCAAGTGGCTAATGTGCATTATGTGAAAACTCCCATATTCTTATGCTATTACAAAAAATTTTAAATATTAACAAAGCAGAGATAATCATATATTAAGATCCATCATAAATTACCATCACAAGTCTACAGCAATTCTTGTTAATTTGCTTTTCATTTTAAACTATAACTCCAATTACCCTGGTAGTATTTTAAAGTAAATATAAGATAGAATATTGTTAAGATAGTAGGAATTTTAGTACTTTTTGTGGATAAAGAAAAAAGATAATGAAAATACCTTTATAAAACTTAATAAAATTCAAATAACTTTTAATAGCATATAAAAACTTGCAGATTTTTTAAAGCTCAAAGTTCTATAGTTCTACAAATTTCAAAGACTTTTCATAAAAGACCTAAATACTTAAGGCCTAAAATGAGCCTGGACACTCAGTGTGACATTAAGTAATGTATCTTTTGGTCAACGCAGCTCAAAAAACTACTGTCTGAGTATTTCCAGTGCATATCTGCTCTTTTGAATGATCCCTGTGTTTTGGAGTAACAGGGCTGCCTTTATCCACAGAGCTCATGGACATGGAGAAATGGGGGCTGCTCTGGCTCCCAGCATCCCTGTGTTTTGTACAATCTGTGTGTAATGATGCACTTGTCAGTTAGAAACAGTGTTTTTAAAAAAGAAAAAGAAACAGAGAAAGGGGATGGGAAGAAGCTAAGAGAGAGAAAAACAGAGGTAATCATGAAATAGGAGAGAGAGAAAAAAAAGACCCAAATGAAACAGAAAGACTCGAGATAATCTTTGACTTCAAAGTACCTCATAAGCCTAATGTTGTTTTAATATTTTGGAATGTTTCTGCTTGCCTATATTTCTATGCATTGTGCTTAGTAACAATTTCGAAAAAAAAATTAAAGGCACTGTGAAAACGAACTCTATAAAGACACATATGCTATAGGTGGAGGTCTTTTGGAAGCACTCTTGGTAAAGCTGTATCAACACTTTGTTTTTAATTTAAAGCATTTTGATTGTAAATATTTTTATAGAAATACACAATCTTTCCCTTTATCAGACAGCCTTAAATAAGTTTGTAACAATCACCAAGAATACAGGATTTTGCCACCAGGATGCAGAATAATCTACCACAAAAATGATCTGCCAGTTACACAAAAAGTCAGTTGAAAGAACATCAGAAATCAATAAAAACAAGTATTGACAGAAGTTACAGACATGCAAAATACCCTTCAGTGCAAAGAATTTTGTAAACATCCGCTGACTTGTGCTAACTAGATGTTTTAAGTCAACAAGTGTCCATCCTGTGTACAGTGACCCAGCATTAACTCACTGGGTCTCCTTTCCCCAGAAACTGTGGAAGTGGAAGAACAGAAAGAAACATTATGCCTTGAATGTTTTACAACAGCATTACTTCTAACACTTATTTCAGTTGGTTTACTGAGAATGCCTTAGGGAGAACTGATGTTTTATAACAGCCAAACATCATGTCTGGATTTTTTTTTAGTTCCCCTTTTTGTGGGTTTCCTGCCAGGAATCCTTGTTAAAGGATTGGCTTGTAGTTTTCTATCCAAAGTTCCTGCTCTGGGAACTAGACAAGGATGCCCACTCTCACCACTCCTATTTAACATAGTGTTGGAAGTACTAGCCAGAGCAATCAGAGAAAAGAAGGAAATAAAAGGCATCCAGATTGGAAAAGATGAAGTCAAACTGTCCCTGTTTGCAGATGACATGATCCTATATATCGAACAGCCTAAAACCTCTACAAAAAAACTCTTGGAATTGATAAATGATTTCAGCACAGTAGCAGGATACAAAATCAACACACAAAAATCAGTAGCATTTCTTTTCTCCAATAGTGAACATGCAGAACCAGAAATCAAGAAAGCCTGCCCATTTACAATAGCCACCAAAAAAATAAAATACTTAGGAATTGAGTTAACCAAGGAGGTGAAAAATCTCTATAATGAGAACTACAAACTACTGCTGAGAGAAATTAGAGAGGATACAAGAAGATGGAAAGATATCCCATGCTCTTGGATTGGAAGAATCAACATAGTGAAAATGTCCATACTACCCAAAGTGATATACAAATTCAATGCAATCCCCATCAAAATTCCAAAGACATTTTTCTCAGAAATGGAAAAAACCATCCAGTCATTTATATGGAACAATAAAAGACCACGCATAGCCAAAGCAATGCTGAGCAAAAACAATAAAGCTGGAGGCATAACACTACCTGACTTTAAGCTATACTACAAAGCTATAATAACCAAAACAGTATGGTACTGGCATAAAAACAGACACACTGACCAATGGAATAGAATAGAGAATCCAGAAATCAACCCACACACTTACTGCCATCTGATCTTTGACAAAGGCACCAAGCCTATTCACTGGGGAAGGGACTGCCTCTTCAGCAAATGGTGCTGGGATAACTGGATATCCATATGCAGGAGAATGAAACTAGATCCATACCTCTCACCGTGTACTAAAATCAACTCAAAATGGATTAAGGATTTAAATATACACCCTGAAACAATAAAACTTCTTAAAGAAAACATAGGAGAAACACTTCAGGAAATAGGACTGGGCACAGACTTCATGAACACGACCCCAAAAGCATGGGCAACCAAAGGAAAAATAAACAAATGGGATTATATCAAACTAAAAAGCTTCTGCACAGCAAAAGAAACAATTCACAGAGTTAAAAGACAACCAACAGAGAGGGAGAAAATATTTGCAAAATATACATCTGACAAAGGATTAATATCCAGAATATATAAGGAACTCAAACAACTTTACAAGGAGAAAACAAGCAACCCAATTAAAAAATGGGCAAAAGAGCTAAGTAGGCATTTCTCTAAGGAAGATATACAAATGGACAACAGACATATGAAAAAATGCTCAACATCACTCAGCATCCGGGAAATGCAAATCAAAACCACACTGAGATACCATCTAACCCCAGTTAGGATGGCTAAAATCCAAAAGACTCTGAACGATAAATGCTGGAGAGGTTGCGGAGAAAAAGGAACTCTCATACATTGTTAGTGGGACTGCAAAATGGTGCAGCCTCTATGGAAAATGGTATGGAGGTTCCTCAAACAATTGCAGATAGATCTACCATACGACCCAGCTATCCCACTGTTGGGAATATACCCAGAGGAATGGAAATCATCAAGTCGAAGGTATACCTGTTTCCCAATGTTCATCGCAGCACTCTTTACAATAGCCAAGAGTTGGAACCAGCCCAAATGTCCATCATCAGATGAGTGGATACGGAAAATGTGGTACATCTACACAATGGAATACTACTCAGCTATAAAAACGAATGAAATACTGCCATTTGCAACAACATGGATGGACCTCGAGAGAATTATATTAAGTGAAACAAGTCAGGCACAGAAAGAGAAATACCACATGTTCTCACTTATTGGTGGGAGCTAAAAATTAATATATAAATTCACACACACACACACACACACACACACACACACACAAAACCGGGGGGGGGGGAAGAAGATATAACAACCACAATTACTTGAAGTTGATACGACAAGCAAACAGAAAGGACATTGTTGGGGGGGAGGGGGGGAGGGAGAAGGGAGGGAGGTTTTGGTGATGGGGAGCAATAATCAGCCACAATGTATATCGACAAAATAAAATTTTAAAAAAATAAAATAAAATAAAATAAAAATAAAAAGAACATGAAAACAACAACAACAACAACAACAACAACAAAGTTCCTGCTCTGTTTTCAGGGTTCTACTGCACATACATACGTGAGAAAGCCAATGTAAGAACAGCTGGATAGAAGCAGATGTTTTGAGGTCTATTAAAAAACATACAGAGCCACCACTCTGACACGTACAGAAGTAACAGACTCATCCAGTGCAGGAGAAGAGAGACTGAGATATTTTTCCTATGTTTGTGCACAGCTTAAGACACATTGTTGTAGGTGTGTCTGGCCTTCTGTGGTCTGGCCTCCTCTTCTGTTTGCAGCTGCCGCAGGCTGCATTGCCAGCAGCTGTATTACTGCCAGTTTGGCCCATGTTTATGTTCCTTCCCTCTGACCCTTGTAGCCATTTGAGTTTGGAACTAATAATCTCACTGTTCTGTAAATAATATTTCATCTTTCTTCAGGGTTGAAAATAGTTCTGATTTAGCTATAAATGAAATAATCATAGTGTTTTAAATTTCTGATTGGTTTCTCTCAAATCATTCTGTGCCTCTCCAATGCCCACATTGTAACAGGATTTAGGACAAAAGATGTCAGATGCAGTACATGTTCTCTAGCCGCACTCTGACTCAGACTCAGTTGCTGAGTCTACATGATTGTCAAACACTTAATGCTGCCCCACTAAAGAAGTAGCCTGTTGGGCACAGAATATATTAGGTCCTGCCTTAATTACTTGTACAGCCCCCTACAGAGCAACATAGCCTTGTGTTTTTCTTTCTTTCTTTCTTTCTTTCTTTTTTCCAGAAGCAATAGTTGAAAAGAACCAATCCCAACCATGAGAATGGTCTGCACCTTCTAGGGACAGGGCACTAAAGAACTATCTCTGGCCTGCATGGAACAGACTGATGAGACATGAGAGGGGGATGGGGTGGGGCTGAGCCTTTTGCTGTCACTAACTGAACACACAGGGATGAACTTGTCATCATATATCAAGAATTCATATCACATGAGTACTACACTAAGACACTACAGTAAATTCAGAAATGCTACTTGGGGGAGCATGATCACCCCACTGATAATTTAATTATTTAAGTTTAAAAATAACTTTTCAAAGAGTACTAGAAAATAAAACTGTAAAACTCATAGATTAGGCTCAAACTGGCAAGAAACCATCTAAACCTCTTTTTAGGAGATCATTTCCCTTTGCGTCCACAGTGTTGTTTAAAAAGGTGACAGAAATTTATTATAGTCCAAAAAATAACATCATAAGTATGTGAACAAAACTAAAACAACTAACTTTGATTTGTACTGGACATAGCAAATTCAAAACTGAATCTTCCTGTTTCACTGAATACTGGAATGGACTGGATCACTGAGACAGCTTCTGCCAAACATCTCAGAGGACATTTGGGAATCCACACAGTGTGACAAAGCCATGTGAGCACCCTCCAATCCATTTCAATGCAGGAAACATAGAAGGGGTATCTGAAATTTCAATTGTGCTTCCTATACAACACAAAGAAAACCATAGCTTTGTTTTGCATCACTTCTATGGTGCTAAAGATGATAAAAAAAATACTTATTCCAAGAATTTGGATAGGAGAAGGCATTACCAGTGATTTAATTTTCCAATTGCTGCATTCAGTTTCCACGCCTGCCAGCATCCAGCAGTAATACATCATGTCAGCCAGTGTGGAATGTGTCATAAAAGGACTCTTTTCCCAAGATAACGAACCATGCAGTCACATTGAGGAAGATCCAGAGAATCCCAAGAACTGCACGAGTTTATACACGAACAGATTTTCTTTCTTCAAGCTTCTAAGAGCTTCAGGCAAGCCTTGGTTTTCAAGTCTAAGTTTATTTAGGCATTCCTCTTTCTTGGCCCTGAGCTCCATTTCCACATCAGGCTCGTCCAACCAGTGATCAAAGTCAGGGGCCAAAACCAGTGGGTCCTTCTCTGCTTGGTGAGTCTCTCCCACAAGCGACTCACCTTCTGTACCTTAATGTTTACCCACCTCTGAGTCAGTTTGGTCTAAGAACTCCAGGTGAAATTCCTAGACATTGTCTCCTTTGGCTCCATGTCTCTGAGCTTAGAAATGCAGCACATTTTCAGTGATGCCAGTGGCAGGATTCTGTCCATCGCTCTGCTCTACAAGAAGACAGAGCTCCCAATGTCGGTAAGGCCAGTAGTTATGCAGGTTGGAGCCTGACTCTCCATGGCCACACTGCCTACAGCTTGAGCAGGCTCTGATTGCTGCCCCTCACAGCCTCAGGTAGTGGCTGAAAGCAGGCAGCAAATCCAGCTCCCGACCACTCACAACTGAACAGCCTCCAGACCATGCCAGGCCAGACTTGCACAGTCCCAAGCTTTCCTCTTCTGATTAGTTGATGCCAATCAAGGATTATCCAGTCACATTCAGACTACAAGACTCCCTCTCATCCGATCAGAACGAGTCTTCCAGGAGCCCTTATTTAAATACAAGTCTATAAATGATCTGCTTTTGTCCTCACCTGCCATTTTCTCTTCTCAGAGGTTGGTGGTCTCTGCTGTGCCCCGTTGGTCTCTGCTGTTACAGGAGGGCGTCCAGGGAAGCAGCACAGATGAGCTGCAGAGAGTGACAGCTGCAGGAAGGGAAGCTCTGCAAGTGTGTTGGAGATGCAGGATCTGGTTCTCTGGTATTGGAGAACTTTCTTGGGTCCATGTGCTTCTAGGTCATCCCGAAGACTCAGGACTGGTGAGTCGCTATGTATTTTGGTTATTACCTCCATCTAAGATGTATGACTTGCAAATATTTTCTCCCATTCCTTGCGTTGACTTATTATTTTGTCGATGGCTTCATTTGTTGTATGGAAGACATTCAGTCTCAATTTAGTCACTTTGAGTGCCCAGGCTAAATATTTTATATAAAGTATTAGAATGGGTCATGCAAAGCGTCTGGTGGTTGTAGACCCCTAGATTTTCAATCAGAAAAAATAGTGGAACAGAGTTTCTATATGATACTAAAAAATATTTGTGTTCTGTTAGGTATGATAATGACATATTTATTATTATTATTTTATCTGTTAGAAATAGGTAAGAAAACATCTACAAAGTAAATCATACGGGATGTTTATGAGGGGTCTTCAAAAAGTTCATGAAACTTTTTAATTATTTTACTTCTGTTTTACCATGAACTTTCGGAAGTACCCACACACTTGCTTTGAAATACCGCTGGGATAGAGGAGTTGGTAGCCAGAACTGATGACAAAATAACGAAGTGTCTTGATGGGTGCTTGTCATGGGTTTTATTATATAATTGTCCCTTCTATTGTGTAAAATGTTGGCATTTCTATTTTAATATTTAAATGAAGCACATAAGCATTTTTATAACAGTGCCTCACACACTGCACATCTCCCTGTCCCGTAAGGGTAAAAGGCAAACCCCTCCAGCTACGGGGGCTGGGCCGCAGCAGCCGCAGTTCTGGAGGCCGACGCAGGGGCAGGGGCGCAGTTTCCCGTCACCCCGCTTCCAGGGCGCACGCGTCCCGGAGCGCTCCCAGGCTGCCGCCTCGCTGCAGGGAGGCTTCTCCTTGGCCAGGGGCGGCTGCTCCCTGTCCCGCCACCGGCAGATGGCCAGGGCCGGGTCGGGCCCCCGCAGAGCTTCGTGGAGGCGGCAGAGGGTCCCGAGCTCTCCCCGCCCGAGGAGGGTCCGCTCCTCAAGGGAGAGCTCTGAGGCCCGGAAAGTCAGGCCGCCAGTGCCACCCCCAGACCCCGCGCCCAGGCGCTTTGGTGCCGGGCAGTGGCCGGCGGGGCCCTCACCGCGACCATGGGCTCTGGCGCCAGGCGCTGACAGCCGCCGCTGTCGCCGCTCCGCCGCGCCCTTGCCCGGACTGGGCTCCCGGGTGTCCAGAGGCGCGGGCACTGCCAGGCCTGCAGAGGCGTCTCGGAAGCCTGCAGGTGGGGACCCGGCGTGCGGAGCCGCAGGAGCGATCTCCAGGGCACAGTCCATGCTTCTGGTCTACACGGTTTGCAGAGGTAGGAAGCACGTGTGTATTAATCCTTCGCCCCAGATTTACTGTTATTTGCGGTCCCTCCGTAGTTTTCTCCAGCCCTAGACAACTAGCAATGTCAACTGTGTCTCTAGAGATTTGCCTTTTCTGGGTATGTCTTATAATTGCAGTCGCACTTTTTGTGGTTTTTGTGTCTAGTTCCTCTCTGTCGGCTCTGAGTTTCACTCTTGTGGTAGCATGCACCATTATTTAATCCGTCTTGATTGCTGAATAGTGTTCTAGGATAAAGATGTACCACCATTGTTTTTCCTTTGATTCGTGGGAAGAGGTTTCTGGTTTTGGTTTGGGCCGTTATGAATCGTGCTGCAGTGAACTTTTGTGCGGACATAGCTCTTCCTATCTCTTCAGTAAAAAACTGGGAGTGGAACTGCTGGGTCAATACGGTAATTCCAACAAAATACTTTGAGAAACTGCAAAATTGTTTTTCAAAGTGGCTGCACCATTTTACACTCCCACCAGCAATGTATGAGGGTTTCATACTCGCCAAATCCCTGATTTACTACTTTTTGTCGTTGGATTAGTCATTCTTCTGGGTGTGAAGTCGTCTCTTTGTACTTTGAATTTGCATTTCCATCATGACTCCTGTTAAGCTCAATTTACATACTTACTGAGAATTTTATGTCTTTTAGATAAGATGTCTGTTGAAAATATTACTTAATTTTTTAAAAAGAAAATGTAATTTCATTAATATTATACTTTACATTCTAGGATGTTGTTGCAGAGCAGTTGGAGGAGGGGGAGGGGAAAGGGGAAGGAAATGGGGTGGAAGGAGGCGCAAGGAGGAGGGTGGGGTTGAGGCCTGTGGCAGCCCCTCATCCCCACAGGGGAGATCTGGGGGCTTCCAAGCATAGCTTGGTCACTGCTGGGCTGGGGACAGATGTCAGGGGGTCTGGGGCAAAAACCTTCGTCCCCCACCACCCCAGCTCAGGAACCGGGGGCCCTTCTTGCTGTGGCTTGGTGGTTGCCACCGGGTTGGCTGTGCGTGTTGACATTACTTCACTTTTAAGATTGTTTCTGTCTTTTTATTATATTCAGTAGTTTTCACTATAAAATCAGAGCACCTTTACAAAAAAAAAATTCCCAAAATTTTTAGGCTATTTCGAATGCTATTGTTTTCTTAATTATATTTTTGAGATTTTTGAGATGTTAATTTGTAGTGTATAAAAATAATCGATTTTTGCTTCATGATCTTGTATCCTGCAATCTTGCTGATTGTATTTATTACTTTGAGTGGATTTTACTGAATTCTTCAGAATTTATTTCATATACGAGATCACATCTTGGATATTAAAAAGCACTTTTACTCTTTCCTTTGCAATCGGATTCCTTTTCCTCATTTTTCACCCTTGACTTCTTTAGCAAAAACCTTCAGTAAAATGTTGAATAGAAGCGGTAAAAGTGAATATTCCTGTCTGTTCCCAGTCTTAGGAGGAAAACATTCTGCTTTCACCATTAAGTATGATGTTTACTGTAAGCTTTCCGTACACACCCTTTATCAGTTTGTAGAAGTTCTTTTTGATTCTTAGTTTGTTTAGGGTTTTATTCATAAAAGGATAAGGGATTTAATCAAATTTTTGTGCTTGTGTATGCGTATGTTGACTGATAGTATTATATCTTGATTTTCTTAATATGGTGCATTTTATTAATTGTTATTAACAACTTTATTGAGGAATAATGGATACACAAAAATACACATTTAACATATACAGTTTCAGTTTGGACATATGCACACACCCATGGTACCCTCACCACAATCAAGGTGATAAACATATGCTGGTTAAGTTTTCTCACCACAACTCAAACACACACACACAAACATATACACACACACAAACACATACACACACGGACACCAGGAAACTTTTGAAAGTGGTGTATAGGGATGAATACGTGAATAGTTTTAAAGACATTAAACAAACTACATACTTGTGGCACCATCCCACATGGTCATGGTTTATAATTCTTTTTATATATTTTTGGATTCAATTTGTCAGTATTAAAATTTCTTAGTCTATCTTCAAGAGGGATATGTTCTCTGGGTTTTTTTGTATGTGTGTGATGCTTTTCTGTGGTCTTTATTATGGTAATATTGCCCTAGTAGAATGAATTGAGAACTGTTTTCTATTTTTATGAAAGCCTTTGTGAAGGATTAGTATTAATTCTTCATTTAAATTAGTAGACTGTACCAGTGATCTGAGATATTCTTTGTATAAATGTTTTTGATTAATTTAATATCTTTATATAGGCATATTAATATATTCTTTACTTCTTGAGTCTGTTTTGATAACTTTTATCTTTAGAAAAATTTGTTTATAATTTATAGTATTTCATGTTTCTAAGTTTTTGTGGCACTTGATGTATAAAAAAATGAAATAGAATGAGGCTTTGGTGTAATCTCTGAATGCCTTAAGTCTCCGGGTCCTCTGATATGGGAAAGGGGAAATGACTCTGATTTCTGTACCCATGACGCTGAGACAGATGAGGTTGTATGTAAATTATATTAGGAGATTATGGCATCTGACTGTGGGTTTTATCAAGATGGCAGACTGAGCCTTTATCTTTTTATGTATCAAAATTTAGGTAACAAAAAAAAAACTCGTAGAGAAAATACAAAAGATGATGTAAATGAAGAACGGTATCAATGGTTGATAATTTGATAAATCAGAATAGTTGGGACTTACAAAATCATATTATGAATATTTCCAAACTACTTATACATGTATGGCCCTAGTACATAACAGTTTTAAATATGTAATACAAAGATTCTTTGAAAAGAAAGATAAACTGTCATATTTACCGTTATATTAGGTGACATTGAAATTACCACAACATCAATTGTTTTGATGGATAATGAAAATATGAACACATCAAATGCTAACCGACTTTATTAGAAAATCGACGAGTTAGGCAGATAGACACACGGACAGCATGTTTAGTCAGTAAACAGAGAATATGCATTTAGAAAAATTCTGAAAATTGTAAGATTTTAGGCTCTGAATGTATCAATAATGTCATACACAACAGCAGAAATCCTACAGGTTCCATTTTTTATCAACTCTGAAATCACAGTAGAAACTACTGATTAAAGTGTACCCAGCAAGCGTTATCTAGCCACATACCTTGTCATTTTTTGTTGAAATCAGGATTTTTTTTTTTTTTTCCGTGACCGGCACTCAGTGCACCGGTCATTCCTATATAGGATCCGAACCCGCGGTGGGAGCGTCGCCGCGCTCCTAGCGCAGCACTCTACCGAGTGCGCGATGGGCTCGGCCCAGAAATCAGGATATTTTGATATAATGTGGTAACTTCGGAATTTAGATCATTCTCCTTCCTCTGGGTTTTGGTGTTACTTATTGTGCGTTGAAGTTTGTTTTCTAAGCTTGTTTTTTAAAGATGGTGTACTTTGTCATGTGTGTCTATTGATGTCTCTGTCCCATTAGCTTAGTGAGCAGCTAGTGATTGCAGAGATTTCCTTAAATGCTTGTTCTTGCCCTGTACCCAGTCACCCCTCCCAAAAAATACATCTGATCTTTTTATGTGGGATATGTATGTGTGAGGGTGTGTGTTTTTGTGTTTGTGTGTGTGTTGGGTCATGCCTTTACCAATCAACCAGGAAGTAACAACTTTGTCTTTGCCTCCACATTCTGCTTTTGCAGAGTTTGAAGGTCAAGGTGAGTATTTAAGATCTTCCTGGGTCTTTCCTGAGCCTGGCCCTGGCCCTGGGCATCCACATTGCTTTCTATATTTCCAGGACTTTTTCACATCCCCAACACCCAAAATATCTCAGTCCCCATTAACTCTTTGACATACCTTCAAAGATTTATACTTAATATAGGTCAGGCAGAATGCAACAAACTATATTAAAGTATCATTCATAAAATAATACAACTCTAAGTATTAGATATTATTATTGATGTGAGGAAATAAATTTCAGTAAGCTTACTTTTCTCTAAAATAACATATTAATGCAAAATAGCATTGGGTTTGTGAATAGCTTCTTCTGTTCATTACAGTCCTCTTTTTTGTACATCTGATCTAAGATCATAGGTTTTGTGATCAGTCTGGTTCTTGGCCCATGTAATTATGTTATTTCCCCTGCTATTATTATGAATTTTTATATTCTTCTTTGGGGCTTGCAATACTAAGAATATTCTAAGTTGAGAGTGAGAATAGTGATGATGAACTTGACCTGCATCATCTGTCATCTAATTATGCTCAGAGCCTTCACCATCAACCCAAGGACAGCCTAGTTGTCACTGCTCACAGTGAGTGCTGAGATGTGCCTTCTGGTTTATAGGATTTTTTTTTTTAACCAATAAGGGGATCACAACCCTCAGCACAGTGTTGTCCACACCACGCTCAACCAGTGAGTGCGCCGGCCATCCCTATATAGGATCCGAACCCGTGGCCTCAGTGCTCCCAGCGCCGCACTCTCCTGAGTGAGCCACGGGGCGGCCCTGGTTTATAAGTTTTTAAGGTATCAGTTAATGTTGCTCTGCCTCCCACAGATTTGACACCCCTGTTCCCCTGGGTGATGGAGCTGCCAAAGATTACTCAAAGCCCATCTCTTCTGAGCAGTGAGAAGCCCCCAAAAGGGGTTAATCTCCCAGAACCCCAAGAATGAGGCATTCCTTCCTTGGGAAATTAACCAAGAACTGGAATTCTGGCCCTGCATTTATTCTCCAGACCAGGAAGTTACAGAAGAAGAACATGGGGTAGGGTAAAAGTTTAACAAGTTTAACAATAGAGGCTGGTAACATTCAGTAAAACAAGCAAGGTGACATTCCATAATGCAATTTGCAAAAGGTTAAGTCGATCCACCACCAAAAGCTTGATCTTAGTAAACAATTCTCTCCCTACAGCAATTTCCCAGTATCTTTACATATTAATCAGTAAATTGTCTGTCCTTGAGCCAGCAACCTTGCTGTGCTACAGTTCTTTATCTTACAGCAGAGACTATAGCCTGGGGAAAATTTCCTGTCTTTTGCAAGGTCAATATTTTATATGTACTTTTAAGAAGTTTGGCTAAACCTGAAACTACAAGAAACTAGACTCTGTGAAGTATATTTGCTTTATAAATGTAAGTATACTCCACAAGTTAGGACCCTATTCTTCTTTACACACAGACCAAGCTATACAACCTTTGAGTTTTTTTTCTATTCTGCTTTTCCAAATATGTACCATATTTTCAGATCCCATTATTATTTTATGTTGGGGTTGCCAGACTCACCAAATAAAAATACAGGACTCACAGTAAAGGATAAAATTCAGGAAGACAACACATAACTTTTTAGTATAACTATAAAATCTTCACATATTTGCATGTAACATTCCTGTGCAATGCCTGGGGGCATTTTATATACATATACATGTATATAATTACATATTTTATACATGTATTAATTTTATACATGTATTAAAATTACTAATTTTACATGTAATTATATGTAAAATTAAGTCTTATTATTTATCTGAAATTCATATTTAACTGACTGTCTTGTGCTTTATCTGTTAACCCCAATCCATGGGGACAATAGTCCTTCCCAGCCCAGGTTCAGCACCAATGCCCTCCAGAGTCTCATTGGAAAAGGCTGCCCATGATAATCTAGCAAATCCACTCTTTATTTGGCATTTGATCTTCAGTGAGAGAGTGGGACCATGAATTAGATTTTATATGTGTAAGAATTTGTCTATTTGTTCTAGGTTATTCAATTTGTATGTGTACACTTGCTAATAGTAGTCTTTTATAATATTTCGTATTTCTCTTATATCCGTTGTAATGTGTGCTCTTTCTTTTATTATATTTGTTTGAGTTTTTTTTCTTAGTTAGCCTAGCTTAAGGTCTGTCAATGCTGTCTTTTACGAAAACCAAAACAAAATGAAACAAAACTCAGCTTTGTTGATCTTTTCTATTGTTTTTATACTCTCTTATTTATTGTGTTGATCTTTGTTATTTGTTTCATGATACTAACTTTATGCTTAGTTTGTTCTTGATTTTCTTGTTCATTGAGGTATAACATTAGGTTGTTCATTTGCGATCACTCTCTTTTTAATACAGACACTTATTTCGATAAAATTCCCTCTTTTTACTACTTTCTTGAATCCCATGAGACTTGGTATGTTGTGTCTTCATTTTCATTTTTCTCATGATATTTTTTGATTTCCATTGTATTATGTAATTTTTGATCCATAGGTTGTTGAGAGCATGTTGTTTAATTCAACGTATTTGTGAATATTTCGACTTTCCTTTTTGCGATGATTCGAATGTGTCCCTTCAAATTTGATGCTAAAACGTAATCTCCAACACAGTTCTATTAAGAGGCAAGGCCTCGAGGAGCACCTTCAACAGAATGTGCTGGAAAAAATGGATAGTCAGGGTACTCATGTGCGAAAGAATGAAGTTGAACCCTGACTTACACCATTTATAAAATTTACTCAATTGGATCAAGGACCTAAATGCTCTGCACATGGGTTCACTGTGGTTGTGGTCAAATGCCTCACTGAAAATCTCCCTGTCACTTGCAGGCTAATGAGGTAAGGAGCAGACATGTCCCCACATTCGGCAGAGCAGGGAGGGATGAGGGAGCAGAAGTGAACACACGTCCCCTGGGGTCCAGGGAGAAGAAGCAGAGAGAGGAACTGAGACTAGCCTGACTGAAAATACACAAAGGACTTCCAGAGCCCTCTTACCATTTTTTGTATGAATAGTTTGATCATATTGTTGATAATCAAATGACCATTAATGTGAGGGTTCATTTCTGGACTCTCAGTTGTATTTTACTGATTTTTTTTCCTGTTCTTATGCCAGTACCACACTGTCATCAGTACTGTAAGGTTTAAATCCAAATCTGCAAGTCCTGCAAAATTTTTTTTAAGTATTATATTGATTATTCTGGGTTCCTTGCAATTCCACACAAATTTTAAGACTGGCTTGTCAATTTCTGTAAAAATCTGCCTGGGATTAGGTACAGCTTGTGTTGAATTTGTACTTCAATATTGGTACTATTGCCATGTTAAAAATGAACATCATTCAGATCCCTGTATCAGCCAGCTGCCAAAAAAAATGCCACAAAACAAACCAAGAAAAATAAAATATAAATGTCAGATCCATGAACCAGAGATATAATTTTATTTAGTTAGTTCTTTAATTCTTTCAACAATGTTTTGTAGATTTCAATTTAGTGTCATACTACTTTGGTAAATGTATTTCTCAGTGTTTTATTTTTTTGAATTTTTTAATAGTTTTTTTTTCTTATACTCATTTTCAGTTTACTCATTGCTAATGTTAGAACTGAATTGATTTTCTGTATTAGTCTTGTATCCCACAACCTTGCTGAACTTGGTCATTAGTTCTTATAGTTTTCTTTTGCATATTTGTATTTCCTATATAACAAAACATCTCATTTGTGAATAGAGATAATTTCTTTTTTTCAGTCAGGTGACTCATTTTATTGTCCTATTGCCCTGGCTTGATCCTCCAGTACAAATTTTGGAAGACAGTAGCATGAGTAGACATTGCTTTTCTTGTTCCTTAGGTTGGGAGAAAGCATTTCATCTTTTATTGTAAAGTATAATGTTAGCTGTACAACTTTAGCAGATACTCTCGATCAGGATTAGTAAAGTCTCTTCAGTTTCTAGTTTGTAGAGTGTTCTTATTCATAAAGAGGTGTTGAATTTTATCAAATGCTTTTTTTGCACCACAGAGAGGGCAGAGAAGAGTGGGAAGGAGGGCAGGTCACTTGGCTTACACAGGGCTCAGTAGTAGGAGGCAAAGGCCCCAGCCAGCATGACGTGGTCTAGTGCCACCATGAATTTGACAAGCCAAAGGAATATAAATGTGTTGAAGGCCTGCAGGCCCAGCAGCACCCAGTGGTAGCCCAAATCACTGCCTTAGAAGGCAAACTGGCAGTGGGCTTTGGGACACATGTGGGATTCATTGGAGGAGAGGAAGGTCTGGGGGAAGATGCAGAGCCAAGTCAAAATATAGGGGCCGGGAGTTCAGATTAGGCTCTTGGCATCAGGCCTGGGATCAGGTAGACCCTGTGGTATGGCAGGAGTCATGGGGATTAAAGGTAATGCAAGGAACTGGGGGTTCAGGATAGGGGCTTGTGTAAACCAAGGAAAGATTCTAGAAGCAAGAACTGGCAATCATGGGTGTCAAGAATTATTCAAGGGGAAAAAAGATGAACGATTTAGCATATAGGGGTGGGGGACAGGCCAGGCTGAAGAGGGGAAGCCAGCTTGGAAAGTTGCTAGATCCAGTGATGGAGTCTCTTTTCCTCCACTCCCCCTATACCCAGCACAGGGTATACAGTGGGTGCCAAATGTTTGCTAATAATCTCTCAAGTGGTGAATGAGAAGTTTCCAATTGTCTTGAGGCTGCTAGTGCAATATCTGCCCTCTCTACCACAGGGATGCCCACCTCAGGGTTGCAGGATGTCCCAACAAGTGGGCAGGAGATGTCATCAAAGATCTTGTACACCATTTCTTTGGAAGTGGACCCAAGGTCTGGGATTGGTGACCTCAAGGGATGGTGGGAAGAAATCAATTCTCCCACCAGGTTCTAGCCCTGTCCCCAAGCTGCAGGTCGCTTTCAGGTGAATTTGGCCTTTATCCATCTCAAGGTCAGAGATTGGGTTGTGGTGGTGGATACAAAACAGTGTTGGCCCAGTAGGCAGTGGAAAGGCACAGGAGGAAGATGACCAGAGGGTAGAACATGATGTATCCCACATCCCTGTGGAGAAGAGAAACAGGCACCAGAGCCTGAACAGCCCTGGGAATGACCCCAACTGGGATTCCTGGTGCCCTGGCACCCACATGCTGGCTTCTTTGATGAGTGCAATGGTAATGAGAATTATCTTCTGGAGAAAGATGAGCAGCAAGATTATAATAACCTCAAGGATACTCAGAACAATCAGTGCAAGGGGCAGACAGTGGCTGAATGTGCCAGTCACCTAGATCCCTGCTCCCTCCAAGGCCTCATGAGGGGCAGAACTGGGGAACTCACTGAAAGCCATGCAGGTCTGCCATAACTGCAGGTACATCCAGAGGTCCTTCTGGATGACAAGATCCACCAGGGAGATGTCAGATCCAGCCTCCCCATGAAATCAGGCATACTCCAAGTAGTGGTGAAATATTCCTACACAGGGAACCACACCTCAGCCTATCAACTCCTCCCCCAATCTTGCAAAGCATGTACATCCACTCCCATTTAACAGAAGCAAAAACCGAGGCTGAACATGGCTGCCTTTGCTTGCTCCTGCTTCAGGGCCTTTGTACTTGCCGTTCCTATTGCCTGGGACATTCTCTCCTATGGTGGATCTTTCACATCCTCAGGTCTCTGTTCAAATGTCACCTTCTCATGAGACCTTCCAGAACCCCATCCTCACATAGAATCACATTCTCCTACTCTCCAACTTCTTATGCCCCTTCCTTATTTTGAAATGCTAAAGGTTTTTTCTCATTTATTTCTTTCTTGCCTATCTTTCCCACACCCCAGGAATACAAACACAAGAACAAGGATTTGTCCTGTTTTGTTTATTGCTATAGGACCAGCACCTAGAAAACTCTCTAGAACACAACAGACACTCAATACATGTTTGATGAATGAATATGCATATAAAAAAGGAAATAAAAACCTATTGAAATAAGTTTTCTATGAGGAGATGGACACTGAGTTTAGACCTTTTATTTGATTTCTACCATAGCCCAAGAGGTAGAGTTGTCATTTCTATATTTACAAAGCAAACTGAGACTCAACAAAATTCAATAACTTGCCAAAGCAATTGTCAGCAGATCAAGTCCTTCTGGCCACAGAGATCTTGTTATTTACTGTAAACTCTGTCATCTCATTTGGCTGTCAGACCTGCCCTGCTCCAAGCACACTGGGCTCTACACATGTAAAACTGTGTCAAGGGGACATCAATAGATATTGGGTTCAGATGACCCATGAGCATAAATCTAAAGAAGAGTAGTGCAGAAGAGACAATGGCCTTAGAAATGAAGTGAACATTTGAATGAAGGTACCAGTTTAATTTAAATATCTACTGATCTCTTTACTGTCTGACCCTGTCTGTCTCTTCTCTGTCTCTTTTTCTGTCTTTCTCTCTCTTTTTTATTTCTTCTCTTTCTCTGTCTTATACACAACAACTCTAACAGGATGCCCAAGGTCAATTCCCAACCCTCCAGAGCATCCTTCCTTTGCATCCTACCCATTTGCCTCCACAAACAGTGCGAGTTTTGCAGATGACATTCAAGAGCAGACTCTTGTGGCAGAAATGGGGCCCAGTACTTTATCCAGCCCTTCCTGTTTCTCTTCCTCTTTTATTCTCCTTGGAGCTCATGGGTTGTGTGTCCTGGTAATCCTCTCCACCCTACCTGATGTGAGGATATGTTTGCTCCATCCCTCAATTGCCTACAAGTGGCTGGAAGATTTTCAGTGAGGCATGTGATCACCACCATAAGCAGCCATGGGGCAGAGCAAGCTGCATGGTCATGGGTGGAAGATCGCTGAGAGCACAGGGAAGAGAAGGCACCTGGGGAGAGCTGGCCAGTGTTTCTATATGGGTTATCCCCCCTCCAACACCCCAACACACACACACAAACCCGTCACACAGGAGTGATAATTCCTTCCCTGCCTGCTTTACAAAACCATTGTTCAGAGAAAGCTTTGGATGAGTAAGCAGCCTACAAACTGCGGAGCACCAGCTCTGCCAATATTTTAATTGACCTTAGCATTATTGCAACCTACAAAAGTCTACTTTTATTTTGTTTATTTTTAAAATAGTACAAAGTGGGCCTGTCTCCCACTAAGATCAAATTTCAGGTTTTTTGGATGTACACCCAGAGGTAGAATTGCTGGGTTATATGGTAATTCTCCATTTTGTAACATTTTTAGGAACCTCAATACAGTCATTTATTTCAGCTGCACATCTTGTGCTTCTACCAAACATTGCACATGATTTCTGTGTTGCTCACATTTTCTCCGACACTTGCTCTTTTATATTTTGCTTTTTTTTTTTCTTGGTAGTTGGCATGATAATGGGTTTGAAATGATATCGTGTTATGGCTTTGATTTGTATTTCCCCGATGATTAGTGGCATCAACATTGTTTTCTGAGCTGTTGGCTATTTGTATATCCTTTTTTGAGAAATGTCTTTTAGGTCTTTTGTCTATTTTTAAAACAGATTATTTGTTGCTGCACTGTTGTTGTTGTTATTGAGTTGTTGGAGTACTTTATATGTTGTAGCTATTAACCCCTTATTAGATATATGGTCTACAAATGTTTTCCTCTATAGGTTGCCCTTTCACTGTGTTGATTATTTCCATTGCTGTACAGTAGTTTTTAAGTTTGACATAGTACTTTTTGATGTTTTTAAATATTTTGGTGTCATACTTTAAAAAATATTGCTGGGGCTGGCTGGTTAGCTCAGTTGGTTAGAGTGTGGTATTATAACACCAAGTTCAAGGGTTTGGATCCCCATACTGGATAGCCATCAAAAACAAAACAAAACCCAAACAAAAATCATTGTCAAATGCAATGTGATAAAGTTTTCTCCCATACTTTCTTTTGGGAATTTTATGTTTTCAGGCCTTACTTTCAGATTGTGAGTTAATTTTCAGTTAGTTTTTGTGAAGATGAGAGTCAAATTTATTGTTTTGCATATCCTTTGATACCCTTTTAATATATATATTTTTTTGATTGTGTAGCCTTGCTGCCCTTGATGAGGACTATTTGATCATATATATGAGAGCTAATTTATGGGCTGTCTGTTTTGCTCCAATGGTCCAAATGTCTGTCTTGATTTCAGTACCATACTGTTTGAATTGCTGTATTTTTGTAGTATGTTTTTAAAACAGGAAGTGAGAGACCTGTCTTTTGCAAGGTTGTTATAGCTATTTGGTTTCCTTTGGTATTCCATATAAATTTGATGATTTTACTTTTATTAAAAAAATTCCACTGAAATTATGAGGGTTTTCTTTGAATATGTAGATGCTTTATGTCACATGGACATTTTAACAATATTAAATATTCCAACCTATGAACACAGGATGCCTTTCTATTTATTTGTAGTTTTGTTTTGCTGTGTTTTTTATCAATGTTTTGTAGTTTTCATTCTGCAGGTGTTTCTCCTCACTAGTTTAATTTATTCTTAGAATTTTATTCATTTTGATGCTATTGTCAGTAGGATTGTTTCTTTAATTTTGTTTATGGAGTATTTGTTATTAATGTATAGAAAATCAAGTGATTATTGAGTGCTATTTTTTTATCCTGCAATCTTGATGAATTCAATTCTGAGCTTTAAAAGATTTTTTGCAGAATATTTGATTTTTTAATATAAGTTTATATGATTTGAAAACAGAGATAATTTTATTATTTTTGTTTCTTTGCTTCCAAATCGAATGGCTTGTATTTCTTTGTATTACTTAATTAGTCTGGCTTGGAATTCCAGAACTATGGTGAATAGGAGTGACCACAAAAGGCATTCTTGCCTTGTCCATGATCTTACAGGAAATTCTTTTAGTTTTTACCATGAGTATATAGCTGTGGGATTTTGAGATATATAAAATATATCTATCTCACACACACACAGATATAGTTTTCTTCAATTCCTATTTTTTGAGTGTTTTTCTTAAATGATATGATGTTGAGTTTTATCAAATGCTTTTTTCTGTGTCAATTGAGATCATGTACTTTTTGTACTTTATTCTGTTAAAGTGGTGTATTGAATTGATTAGTGTGTTGAATCATACTTGCACTTTACAAATAAATTGCAAAAGGTCACCATGGTGTGTAATGCTTCTACTGTGTTGTTAAATATTTCTTGCTAGTGTTTTGTTGAGGAGTTTGCATCATTATTTGTCAGGGATATTGGTATGTAATTTGCTTGTATCTTTGTTTGTTTTTTTATTAGAGCAATGCTGGTCTCATAGAATAAGTTTGTAAGTGTTCACTCATATTCAATATTTTAATTTCCCTCTAAATGTTTAGTGAATGTCTCCAGTGAAGCAATCTGATCCTATGATTTTTCTTTTTTTTAAATTATGAGATATTTGATTACTGATTAATATTCTATTCTGGTTATTCTGTACAGTTTTTTATTTCTTCATGATTTAGTCTTTGTAGGTTACATGTTTTCTGAAATGTGTTTATTTCTGCTAGGTTATCCAATTTCTTGGTGTATAATTGTTCACAGTTCACATGTTCTTTTTATTTCTGTGGCATCAGTTGCAATGTCTTCTGTTTCATTTAGAATTTTTTTATTTGAGTCTTCTCTTATTTTTTCTTTGCCATTCTAAACAAGGTTTTGTCAATTCTGCCAATTTTTTAAAAAGCCAACACTTAGCTTCATTGACTTTTTCTGTTGTTTTTCTATTGTCTATTATTTCTACTCTAGTCTTTATTTTTTATATTCTTCTAACATTGAGTTGACTTTGCTAACTTTCTTCTAGTTCTTTGAGGTAAAAAGTTAAGTTGTTGATTTCAAATTATTTTTATTTTTTAACATCGGCCAGGCATTTACTGCTAAAAAGTTCTCTTACTCTGGTTTTTGCCTTAAAAGCATCATCACAATTCTTTTCCCATAGACAATAAATCAGAAGGAAAAGGAAGTTTGAGATCAGAGACAATCATCCAGAAGGAATGAAATCTAAGGTAAGGCTCAGTCAGGGAGCTCCTGGATGTGGTCTGAGGACGCAGCGTTCTGTCTCTCTTTAGTCCATTTGTAAATAATATTCCTTTGGCCTTGTCACCCCCCCCCCCCCATTGCTCATTGTGATCTTTGTATCGTTTTCCTGTAATAGTGCTGAGGCAATTCCATAGATATAACTAGAAAACTACATGTCCAATCGTGGGACACAATAATCCTTAGCAAGTGAGGCAGCAGATGTTGTTTTCTCTTCACAATGGCAGAAAGACAGCCACAGTCCTGGGTCAGGAAATTATTTCTGCAAGTGTTATCTTTAGAGACACTCAAATTCCTGAGGTTGGTACTATGCCCTGTGAAAATATCCTTAGTCTCTAAATCCTGGGAGTCCTGAGGTGTAGTGGGTTAGAAATCTTGATTCTCCTTTGATCTTAGAATAGGATTTTTAGGTAATGCATAAATGAGCCAAAAGGCTCTTGAGTAGGGGACAATAGTCCACAGATAGGTTTGGCAAAAGCCATCTAATCAATTCTAATCACTGTTTAGGGATGGGATTGTGTACTTTGTTTTAGGTTGCTGGTTGGATTCCAGCTTGAATGACTATTGACTATTTAACCTACTGATTGTTCTTTAGATATGGTAAAGAACTGCTTGCATGCTGTTTGAGTGTGCTAAAAAAATTGCTGTAGGAAGTATGTGGAAAAGAAAATGTTTACTAAGGGCAAGCCATTTGTTGGTGGATTGACTTAGCTTTTTACGATTTGCATTCTGGAATGTCACATTGTTAATTTTACTGCTATTACTAGTTTTAGTTGTTTAAAGCTATACTTAGCTATAATTCCCTTCTGTAACACTGCTGTTTTTATGTCCTTCTTTGATGATTGAATCAACTGATTTTTCTTGTGAAACTTCCTTGTCTTGTCAATTTAAAAACAAGCTGATTTTGGATTGGGGCTGCTCCCCTGATGGGTGGCAGTCCCTCCAGGCCTCATTGATGGTACTTTGAGGGAATTATTTCTTTCTCTTTTTTTCATCTCGGTTACACGGAGGAAAGTGTAACACTGAGGGGCTGTCCTCCCTCCTTGCCCAGGTTAATGACACTGAAATGAACATGTGCTCTAAGGAAAGTGAACTTGGGTGTTTCCTTCAGTAGCAAGAGAGGGAGATTGGGTCTTTTTTCTCCTTTTTTCCATGTACAATATACTGCTGACCCTGCATAATTTCTTATTCTAAGGAGGCATTTGATAGTCTATATGTTATTTAATTTAACACATAAAGGAAAGAAACAAAAACCACAACTTCCAGGCTGTAATAGAAACAGGATTTTAATGTAGTGTTACACTTTAGCACCTACTATTTAAAAAATAATGATTATTGTACTTGCTCAGTCGGTAAAGAGGGCTGAGGAAGAGCTTTCGGGGATAAGGGGCAGGGTCTTCCCTTCTTCTTCTGGCCCTGCTAGAAACCCAGGAAAAAGTTCACAATGTTCTCCACATCAGAGCTGGAGGAGCTGAACCAGGATCCCAAGTGCCCCAACTGTGCCCTGATGCTGAGAAAGGGGCTTCACTTGATCTTGACTCGGGAGTTTTCTCTGCCACTGACAGAGACCTCCGTGATGGGGGCCTGATGATTGGATAGAAGGGATGAACTACCATGAGGCCTTCTCCCGGATTAATGGACCAGCCTCCCCACCTCACTGCACTGTGAGCTTCAGTGTCTGGTCCATCAACAGGGCCTCATTTGTCCCTGCTGTGTGAGTGACCAATTGGCATCACCTTATTTTACAGAGAGGAAAATCATGTCCCAGAGAGATGAGGCAACTCACTCCACACACCAGGCTGGCCAGCAGTGAAGGTGTGAGTGATCCCAGTCCCTGCTGTGTGACTTGCTGAGCTCATGCTTAGTCCAAACATTCATTAAGCTTCCAGGCAGTTCACCCCTTCCTGCCAGCAAAGTTGCCCCTGAGCTTCATGATGGCCACTTTTCTTGGCCTTCAGGGTGTTGCTGGTCAACTGGGATGAGGGCTCCAGCTCACAGGACAGCTTGTAGCTACAGGACAGAGAGGCAGCTGTGAGTCTACCAGGAGCCACACCTAAGTTCTCTCTCCCAGTGCCTGCCCAGCAGCTGGAGTTTTGGTGTTCCAGTGGTCACCATGCAACAGGGTCTGTGACATCAGAGAATCATGGCCATGGGATCTCTGCAGCTGGCCACCAAGGAATGTCCTCCCACCCTGGGCTGTCTTCAAATTCCCAGAAGGCCCTCACCTCCCATTCTCACTGAGATGCTCCATGGACTGTAACCAGATCTCAAATCACTCCTCTGGCTGAATAGCGTAGTTGTTGGCTTATCCTGGAATAGCTGGGTTTCTTGTAGTGCTTTTACTTCCTGGGGCTAGAGGGAATGACATGGTGCTAACAGGGACTGTGTGGTTCATTTTGGAGGGGCTCATGCAGAGTTTTGGAAGTGGGCATGGGCCAGTGCTGCAGTTGACTCCTGCTGCTGAGCTGGCCATAAATCTGGCACTGGTGCTGCTGTTGGCTCTAGAGTAGCCTTGGAGGTGCCTGTGGGTGTGGATCTAGCACGGAAGATGAAAGATGAGAAAGGCTCAGCAACATAAATCACTGTCCACTTGCTTTTCTGAGAAGACATCTCACTGCATTTAAGGAAAGTCTTAACCCATGAAACCCACATCCAGAAAATCTTCCAGAAAGCAGTCCAACCTACTCCCCTGACTTTGCCTCAGTGGATTCTAGATGCTCCACATGGGGAAACAGAAGGTGTCCATGATGCTGCAGGTCTGAGCTGGTTGTATTGAAATTTATGTGGGCTGCTGTCAGCTGGAAACAGGGAAAGTGCTGGAGTTGACAGAAATCTGTTGAGTACTGCTTCAGAGAGGTGCCAAATATGGAAGAGATGATTCTGGGAGCAGTCATATTGGCAGCAGTCAGAGACCTGACATTTCCTTCCAAAATGCTCTTAACAGGGCACCCTTGTTTGGGTCTGTGCTGCTGGGACTGCCCCTGTTCATCCAGAAGAAAGACACACCCCACCCCTGAGCCAACATACTCTCCCCACTTTGGAGGGGTGTCCTTCTTGACCTCAAACACTATTTTTTTTAGTAGGTCCAGGGGTCTGTCATCCCCCATCAGAATATGGGAAGATGCATTCATACCTAAAGATGCCATGAGGGTGTCACGTCTAATGTTCTCTGGACACAACCTACTTATAAGGTCTACTGTGAGATTCTGGCTCCCTGAATAGAATTGAGGACCATAAATTGGTGACTCCATTGTTTATTAAATTATGCCAAGTGCCTAGAAAAATGACTGTACATAGCAGGTACTTAATATATATTTGTTGAGTGATTAATCCTCCTCCCAAACCTTCTTAGATATCTGAGTGGGCCTAGAGCCCTCTGCCATAAACAAGAACCAGGCATGCTGCTCTGACTACGGAAAGGACCTACAAGGTGGAATCTCAAACCTTTATAAGAAGGAAAATTTTTTCCTTCGGTGTGATTTTTTCAAAACTGGTAAAGTCCCTGTGTCAATGTGGGGGTGATCAATTCTTTATAGGGGAGATGATAATAATGAATAAGAACAACCACAGCACATCTGGGAGGCATCACCAGGGAGCCAGGCATTAG
The DNA here is from genome assembly GCF_027409185.1 of Cynocephalus volans. NCBI lineage: Eukaryota > Metazoa > Chordata > Mammalia > Dermoptera > Cynocephalidae > Cynocephalus > Cynocephalus volans. The sequence goes on along the minus strand of NC_084463.1, from coordinate 42,530,350 downwards.
GAAGCCACCTGTCATGGCCTGTCCTGTTTAGTCCCTACAGAAAATAAATGAAGTTCATCCTACTTTTCAGCATAGGAAATGTTTTAGGCTCAGAGAGCTTCAGAGGCGTTTCCAAGACATAGAACGTAGTCGGCAGAGCCGCCCCTGCACGTTGCAGTGAGTGAGCACTCACATAGTTCAGAACTGGTCCAGGAACTGGTTGGCAGTTCCCAAGGGCCAGTAGGAGCACAAAAATGTGGTGACATAGGACGTGTTTCTATCCTGAAAGGCTTGTTTCAGAGACTCCACCAGCATCTCCAGAATAACTACATTGAGAGTCTGCATCATGAAGGTGTTAGTACATGATGATATGGTTTGGCATTAACTCATTTGCCCATTGGGTTGGGAAAGGAGGCACATACAGTCAGTGGCACCTCCATGAGCCACTCAGAAGATTGTGGTCTGAAGCTGAGATGCATAAGACTCAACTCCTCAGAGACTTGTGCGTGAGGAGAGATGAGTGCTTTTAGTGAGAAGTTTTCTAAATTTTAAAAAACTAGTTTGCAGGAGGAATGACTAAATTATTAGTAGTGTTGAAATAATTAGTTGTGAGGTCATTAGGCTGAGATGGCTCTACTGTTCTTGGTGTCTAAGTAGCAAACTGACATTTTACTCAGAGTAATTTAACCTATCAAAATTGTCAACTAGCCTATAACTACAGACTTTCCACTTTAACCAATCAAATATTTTATTTATTTTACTGGTATGGACACTTTATAAAAGTTTCCCTCTTACATCCACTGGTGGAGCCTTGAGTCACTTGAGGTCTGGTGCTGTCAAATGTATTGTCTGTTTTCTCAAACAAACTCTTTAAAAGTGCAATGTGCCTAAGCTCATTTTTACCAGTTTTAGTGTTAGAAGTAGGATGTGAAAGAGACCTCCCCTGATAGTGGCCCATTGGAGCAATGAGTTGTCACTGTCCTCTCAGTGGTGGAGATGCAAGGAGTACTCAAAGCCCAAATACTTGAAAGCAATGAGAGGCGCAGAGGGACTGCACCGAGCTAACTCCCACAAGAAGGGAGAAAGTCAGTGCAGCCCTGAGCTCAGGCTTGTCTTGTCTTTTATTGTCGTATCAAGACCTTGGACATGTCACAAGTTGAGTACAGTAACAAAAGAAGTACAGAAAGGAGTGTGTGAACAGGACAGAAAATGACCTTCATGTTCCCTACTAATGAATCATAACATCTTTGCTGTTTCCAGCATGTGCTGTTTTCAGCATATAATGTTCTGATTCTGCGCACTTACGCTTTTGCCCTCTGTGCACTCCCTGTACTAAACAGGCCCCTGTGTTCCCACAGTGAGTAGCAGATGTGGGCCCTCTGCTGACCTCTTACGCTCATCACTTTACATTTTTGCATTTGGAGGTCACCACCAGTAGTGACCAAGCTCAGAAACTTAACATTCTGAGGTCTCTGACTTCATTTTGGCATTTTTGACATTTTTGATCTGGACTAGGTCCAGTCTTACTGGGTTCCCCTTAGAAGTGGGTCTGACAGGAACTGGACTGGGTTCAGGAGGAAGCCTCAGGTAGGCAGGGGACAATTGGCTCAGCTGAACCCATGGGGCTGGGACTCCTGGATCTCAGAACCTGGGCTCTCCTAGAGATAAGGCAAACCTCACTAAACATAATTCTGAATTAAAGTGAACATATGGGAATATTCTTGACTTAAAGTTATTCAACTGTGAGGCACATTGTAAACAATGGGGTGCATTTCTAGATCAGTATGGAGAGAATACTAAAACACTAAATGAGTCTAAAATTGCCTGTGTAAAAGGCTTTTTATCAAAGGCAAAAAGGCACATGTCTCTATAGCTACAACAACTATAGGGACCAAAAAGACACTTTTTTGTTGTTGCTGTTGTTGGCAGCTGGTCAGTAAAGGGATGAAACCCTGACTCTCAGAGTTCTCAGCACCAAGCTCTAGCAGGGTTAACAGGCCAGCCCCACAGGGGTATTCTCATAAGTATTTAAAACCCAAACTGAGAGGTCCCAGCCTAAATTACCATGTGTCCTGAGATGCTGGCCTTTATTGTATACAACCCGGCTACTGGGGGGGACGGGGGACAACAAACTGTCCTCTTTTACACAGGCCATATGTAAACAGTCATAATTTTAGTTATTATTTTTGAACATTGCATACTTCAGAAATGACCAAATTTATTCATGAATTGCAATATAAATTCTTATCAGATATTTACAAGCGGTCGTTTTAAGTCTTTTGTCATTCATAGTTAGTTGTTTTAAACTAATGCTTTTCTAAAAGCTGTTACAAATGATTGGTGTTTAAGATTTATGAAGAAGGGTATGACTAGCAGTTTTCTAATAATCTTAACATCATATCCTTTGCCAGTACAACAGTTTCCAGAATTCTAATAGAGCTGGTGAAGAATAATTATTGATTTTTAAAATAATATTTTTGTTTAACAAATTGCTGTTTTTAAAATATATATTGTCTTCGACTTGATGATTTCCATTCCTCTGGGTATATTCCCAACAGTGGGATAGCTGGGTCGTATGGTAGATCTATCTGCAATTATTTGAGGAACCTCCATACCATTTTCCATAGAGGCTGCACCATTTTGCAGTCCCACCAACAATGTATGAGAGTTCCTTTTTCTCCGCAACCTTGCCAGCATTTATCGTTCAGAGTCTTTTGGATTTTAGCCATCCTAACTGGGGTTAGGCGGTATCTCAGTGTGGTTTTGATTTGCATTTCCCGGATGCTGAGTGATGTTGAGCATTTTTTCATATGTCTGTTGGCCATTTGTATATCTTCCTTAGAGAAATGCCTACTTAGCTCTTTGGCCCATTTTTTAATTGGGTTGCTTGTTTTCTTCTTGTAAAGTTGTTTGAGTTCCTTATATATTCTGGATATTAATCCTTTGTCAGATGTATATTTTGCAAATATTTTCTCCCACTCTGTTGGTTGTCTTTTAACTCTGTTAATTTTTTCTTTTGCTGTGCAGAAGCTTTTTAGTTTGATATAATCCCATTTGTTTATTTTTCCTTTGGTTGCCCGTGCTTTTGGGGTCGTATTCATGAAGTCTGTGCCCAGTCCTATTTCCTGAAGTGTTTCTCCTATGTTTTCTTTAAGAAGGTTTATTGTTTCAGGGTGTATATTTAAATCCTTAATCCATTTTGAGTTGATTTTAGTATATGGTGAGAGGTATGGGTCTAGTTTCATTCTCCTGCATATTGATATCCAGGTATCCCAGCACCATTTGCTGAAGAGGCAGTCCCTTCGCCAGTGAATAGGCTTGGTGCCTTTGTCAAAGATCAGATGGCAGTAAGTGTGTGGGTTGATTTCTGGATTCTCTATTCTATTCCATTGGTCAGTGTGTCTGTTTTTATGCCAGTACCATACTGTTTTGGTTATTATAGCTTTGTAGTATAGCTTAAAGTCAGGTAGTGTTATGCCTCCAGCTTTATTTTTTTTGCTCAGCATTGCTTTGGCTATGCGTGGTCTTTTATTGTTCCATAGAAATGTCTGAATTGTTTTTTCCATTTCTGAGAAAAATGTCTTTGGAATTTTGATGGGGATTGCATTGAATTTGTATATCACTTTGGGTAGTATGGACATTTTCACTATGTTGATTCTTCCAATCCAAGAGCATGGGATATCTTTCCATCTTCTTGTATCCTCTCTAATTTCTCTCAGCAGTGGTTTGTAGTTCTCATTATAGAGATTTTTCACCTCCTTGGTTAACTCAATTCCTAAGTATTTTATTTTTTTGGTGGCTATTGTAAATGGGCAGGCTTTCTTGATTTCTCGTTCTGCATGTTCACTATTGGAGAAAAGAAATGCTACTGATTTTTGTGTGTTGATTTTGTATCCTGCTACTGTGCTGAAATCATTTATCAATTCAAACAGTTTTTTTGTAGAGGTTTTAGGCTGTTTCATATATAGGATCATGTCATCTGCAAACAGGGACAGTTTGACTTCATCTTTTCCAATCTGGATGCCCTTTATTTCCTTCTCTTCTCTGATTGCTCTGGCTAGTACTTCCAACACTATGTTGAATAGGAGTGGTGAGAGTGGGCATCCTTGTCTAGTTCCTGTTCTTAAAGGAAAACCTTTCAGCTTTTGCCCATTCAGGATGATATTGGCAGTGGGTTTGTCATATATGGCTTTAATTATGTTGAGATACTTTCCCTCTATACCTAACTTATAGAGGGTCTTTGTCATGAATGAGTGCTGAACTTTATCAAATGCTTTTTCAGCATCTATAGAGATGATCATATGGTCCTTGTGTTTGAGTTTATTAATATGGTGTATCACATTTATTGATTTGCGTATGTTGCACCAACCTTGCATCCTTGGGATGAATCCCACTTGATTGTGGTGAATAATTTTACGTACGTGTTGCTGTATTCTGTTTGCTAGTATTTTAGTGAGGATTTTTGCATCTATATTCATCAAGGATATCGGCCTGTAGTTTTCTTTTTTGGTTATATCTTTACCTGGTTTTGGTATCAGGATGATGTTTGCTTCATAGAATGAGTTTGGGAGATTTGCGTCCGTTTCAATCTTTTGGAATAGTTTGTAAAGAATTGGTGTCAATTCCTCTTTGAATGTTTGGTAAAATTCTGCTGTGAATCCATCTGGTCCTGGGCTTTTCTTTGTTGGGAGCCTTCTGATAACTGCTTCAATCTCTTTTATTGTTAGTGGTCTGTTCAAATTTTCTACATCTTCATGGTTCAGTTTTGGGAGCTTGTGTGTGTTCAGAAATTTATCCATTTCCTCCAGATTTTCAAATTTGTTGGCGTATAGTTGTTTATAGTCATTTTTATTTTCTAAAACTCTGTGTGAACATAAAAGTCTACCTACATAATTGTATTTTTTAAAGCAAAGGTCCGCATGGTTGTGGATAAATTAAACAGGTAACAGTGTCTATGTGTTGACTTCCTGTGGATTTTTATTTTCTACATATTTACAGTTCCTTATTACTTGAAATATTTTACAATGTGTATCTTATGTTTTTAATCATCAAGGATTAAACATATATATATATATATGAGTAAGCAGGTATAAAAATAAAATAAATAAAATGAAAAACTAGGCATTCATGCTGTCTTTCATAACCACATGATTACCTTCTTGTGCTCTTTGTCTTTTTCTGTGCTTTCACTTTACTTCCTGAGGTCTCTTGCTTTAAGACTGAAGAACTTCCTTTAATAATTTTGGAATAAGAAAATTTGAGGCACAATTAAGTTTTAAAGAGTTTATTCAGCAATTTATGAATTGTGAAGCAGCAAGTAAAAGAAGTTTAGTGCTTTGATGATGAAGTGTTAGAGACACGTGTTTGTAGGGTGATGACAGAAGCAAAATACACAGTTTGATTGGTTGCAGTCACAAAATTGCAGTTTTGTTCACCTTGCTGGAAAGGTCTTGGACACACAGTCATATGTTAGCTGGCTGCTTATGATCAGCTAAGGTTGTTTTGTTTATGTCCAACCCAGCATTTACCAGAAATAATCCACATTGCATTTCATTTATGTTTTCAGTTTAAGCAAGGTTAAGGCTGCAGTTTTAAAAGATTTAAAGCCTAGCTTTTCTTTTTCCTCAAGAATTTTTTGGCCTGGTTTTCTTTTTAATTTTGCTTAAACATTTCTTATAATATGAATGTCCTAGCAGCAATTTTTCTCAGCTTTTCTGTACATGCAATGTCTTTTTTTTCCTCTTTACTTTTGATACATAGCTAGCTGTGTGCAGAATTCTTCATTGACATTTTCTTTCCTGTGAGCATGGAACACAAATTTTAAAAAGAAGGAAGAGAAAAGCTTCCCAGAGGGCAATCAAAAAGACCTAAGGAAGCACATGGATGCAGCGGTGAGGCTGTGGTGATGGCAGCTGATGAGAGATGGGCCTGGGCTGGAGAGAGCAGGAAGAACTGTGTTTACAGACAGTAGAAGTCTGGCAGTGGGGTGGTCCTGACTGAGAACAAATGGAGGCTTGTTAGAGGATCAAAGATGACACATGAGGGTGAACCACGCTGAACCCAAACAGGCTGAGCTGCTGCCCTTTGCTGCAATCCATAGCGTTATAGGGGGGGAAGCCACCACTTCATCAACACATGGTGTTTGATTGATGTTACACTTTCCTCTGTGTCACCAAGATGGAAAAAAGGGAAAGAAAGAATTCACTCCAGGTAACATGGATGAGGCCTGGAGGGACTGCTGCCCATCAGGGGAGCAGCAGCCCCAATTCAAAATCAGCTTTTCTTTTTCTTGACAAAACAGGGAAGTTTCACAAGAAAAATCAGTTGATTCAATCATCAAAGAAGGACATAAAAACAGGCAGTGTTACAGAAGGGAATTATGGCTAAATATAGTTTTAAACAACTAAAACTAGTAATAGCAGTAAAATTAACAACGTGCTATTTTAGAATGCAATTTGTAAAAAGCTGAGTTGATCCACCAACAAACAGCTGCCCTTAGTAAACATTTTCTTTTTTACATACTTCCTACAGCCATTTCCTTAGCATATTCAAACAGCATTCAAGCAGTTTTTAAAAAATGTCTAAAGATCAGTAGGTTAAATAGTCAATAGTCATTCAAGCTGGAATCAAACCAGCAACCTAAAACAGTCAAAGTACACAATACCATCGATAACAGTGATTAGGATTGATTAGATGACTTTTGTCAAACTTATCTGTGGAGTTTCGACCCCTACTCAAGAGCCTTTTGGCTCATTCATGCATTACCTAAAAGTCCTATTCTAAGATTAAAGGAGAATAAAGATTTCTAACCCACTACACATTAAGAAAGAGAATCACAATGTGGCTGTCATAATCAGGACAAAGGGGAACATTAGGTTGGTTATAACAAAGATGTGCTTGATGGTGTCAAAGAAACAAAAAGTTCGGCAGATGCCAAGGAGGGGGTGCTGTAATGCTGAGTGTGTGAAATAAAACAGCCCTGTGAGTAGAGACAATGGTAGGGACCAAAGGCTGGGGAGGGGGGCAGAACACCACTATGAGAGCCTAATGCTCCCATCAGAGCAAGATGCATGAAGGAGGACAGTGCATCCCCCAAACCTCGGTGCTGTTTGGAATGGAGGTGTCCTTTCTGCTGCTATAAATGCAGCTGCCAGAAACTTCTGTGTGAAAACAGTCTTGCATTCTGCTCCCCTGACAAGTACACAGGTTCCGAACTATGTGCTCTGGAGGACAGAGCCCTTTGCCTAAGGAGGTCTGGCAGAGGGGCATCGTATTAATCATCTCAATGGTGTTTATGGTCTAGTTGTGCCCGTGTAAGCCAGAAACCACTGGGGAGCCTATGAGAAGACCACCAGGAGTCACTGGCACCTGTAGGGATACTCTTATAAGGCTGATATGGCACTATCCTCACGTTTGAAGTTAGGGTTAGTTGGAGGCTTCTTTTGCTGACAAAGACAGATGCAATACAACCCCCCAGGCCATGATGACCTAGGAAATGAGCCCCCACATGGAAAACTTTGCAAGCCGGCTGCTCCTCACGCTCTGTTTTCCAGTAATTAGGAAACTTTACTTTTTCTTTAGTTAGTTCCCTTTCTAGCAACCCCAAGGCCAGGGCCATCCTGCTTCACAGGTGACATGGCAATTATGGACCTGGAGGAAGATGAGCTGGTGGCATCTCTTCCTTATAACCATGTTTTGGGGGCCTCATCTCACAGGAACTCACTCCACAGACTCAGCTGGGTGAGTGTCTAATTCTCAGCTGCATTAACTGTGAGAACGCAAGATTCAGGTGGATCGTAGGAGGAGGCAGAACTGCCACAATGAAGTGTTAAGATAATTCTCTTCTTATAATTTTAGTTATATTTCAGTGAATGATAACTAAATATAGTGGATGTTTACAGTTAAAAATATCAATTTCATCCACCTTGTGCCATGTTAATAGATTAAAAAAAAACTTATAGTTTTATGATGTTGTATGTACATGAACTGAAATTGTGTTTGATATAATCTCATTTGCTTATTTTTTATTTTGTTGCTTGTGCTTTTGATGTCTTATTCATAAAGTCTTGCCAAGTCCTACATACTGAAGTGTTTCCCCTATATTTTCTTTTAGGAGTTTTATAGTTTCATGTCTCATATTTAAGTCTTTAATCCATTTTGAGTAGATTTTAGTATAAAATGATAGGTATGGATCTAGTTGCATTCTTCTACACATGGATGTCCAGTTTTCCCAGAACCACTTATTGATGAGGTGGTCTTATCCCCAATGTATATTCTCCGTGCCTTTGTCAAAGATCAGGTGGCTGTAAGTATGTAGGTTGATTTCTGGATTCTCTGTTCTGTTCCATTGGTGCACGTGTCTATTTTTATGCCAGTACCATGCTGTTTTGATTAGTATAGCTTTGCAGTATAGTTTGAAGTCAGATAGTCTAATGTCTCTGGCTTTATTTTATTATTATTATTTTCTTTCTTTCTTTCTTTCTTTCTTTCTTTCTTTCTTTCTTTCTTTCTTTCTTTCTTTCTTTCTTTTTCTTTCTTTCTTTCTCAGGATTGCTTTGGCTGTTCTGTGTCTTTTGTTGTTCCATATGAATGTTAGGATTGCTTTCTCTGTTTCTGTGAAGAATGTCATTGGTATTTTGATGGGGATCATATTAAATCTGCAGATCACTTTGGGACTTTTCACAATGTTAATTCTTTCAAAGCTTCTGCAAAGCAATGAAAACAACCAAAGAAACAAATTAAAAAAACAAAAACAAAAACAAAACAGAAAAGTTAATAGAATGAAAAGACAACCTAAAGAATGGAAGAAAATATTTGCAAACTATGCATTTGACAAGGGATTAGTATCTAGAATGTACGAGAAACTCAAACAACTTAACAGTGAAAAAACACCCAATTTAGAAAAGGACAAAAGAGCTGAATAGGCATTTCCCAAAGGAAGATATACAAATGGCCATCAGACAAATTTTAAAAATGCTTAGCATCACTCTGCATCAGGAAAATGCAAATCAAAACCATATCAAGATACCATCACACCCCAGTTAGACTGACTATAATCAAAAAGATAGAGAATAAAAAACACTAACAAACATGTAGAGAAAGGGGAAATCCTCCTACACTGTTGGTAGGACTGTGTATTAATGCAGGTATTATGGAAAACAGCATGGAGGTTACTCAAACAACTACAGACAAAACAACCATATGATCCAGCAATCTCACTTCTGGGTATGTGCCCAAAGGAAAAGAAATCATCATGTTGAATGGATTCCTGAGCTCCCATGCTTACTGCAGCTCTATTTACAATAGGCAAGAGTTGGAATCAACCTAAACATCCATCTTTGGATGTATTAAGAAGGAAAATGTGGTGTATTTACACAATGGAATAATACTCTGCCATAAAAAAGAATGTAATTGTGTCATTTGCAGCAACATGGATGAGCTTGGAGAAAATTGTTAAGTGAAATAAGCCATGCACAGAAGGAGAAATACTGCATATCCTCCCTCATAAGTGGGAACTAACAAAATAAACATAAAAAAGAAAGAAAGGAATATACAACAATTACACAATAAGTTGAACTTTCAAAAAATAGAACAGAACTGTGGTCACTAGAGGTGGAAAAGGGGGATGGGGAGGGGGTTTGGGAGAAATTGGAAAAGGGTCACAAAGAATGATTATATTCTGTAATATGACTATATTAATTATCTTGATTTGATCATCACGTATTGTACATGAGTATTGATAGAAAACTGCACACAGCTGATATATATAATTAATAATGTTTCAGTAGAAAACAAGAAATTATGCTTGACTTTCTTATTTTTTTATTAATTTTTATCAATTTAAATTGCTGCATATACTTAGGTAAAATTTTACCTTTTAAAATACAGGAAATCTGAACTTAAAATGAATTAAAAATGACTTATACTTTGTTTTTATTTCAAGTTTGAAGACATTTTAATACATTTACAATGTTTTATGTATATGTAAAATTATATGATCCAAAGAGAGAGGGAAAATGGAGAATGGTCAACAGATACAAACCTACAGCTAGATAAGCAGAATAATTTGCAGTGTTTTATAGCAGAGCTAGGTGTAAATAATTAACGACAACGTATTGCATGATCTCAAATGGCTAGAAGAGATGTGCTCAAATGTGATAAACACAAATAAAAATGTTTGTCATTATGGATATGCTAATTTGCCTGATTTAAACATCAAACATTGTATACATGTATTGAAATATCACTCTATCCAACCAAGATGTACAATAAAAAACTCAAAATTAAGTAAAAGATTAAAAACAAAAAAATAAACAAGATGTTTTTGATATTTTACATTAATTAGATTTTATTAAATGAGAATAAAGATTATTTTATCTTGTTATAATAATAGCTAAAAAGTACATTTTTTTGTTGTTGTTTTTGTTTACCGGGAAACTATCTGGAAATATCACTTTCTGCCATTTATGAAATCTTTGTAGAGTTAATGATACCTTGCATTAAGACTGCTTATAATATTAAGCTTGCTTTTGAATACTTCCATAAAATATACTTAGTTTTAATATTTTCTATTTTATAAACAAATTAAACTAATAAAATTTTCTGTATGTTTGTTTGGGTTACGTTATGTAGTGATGACAAAATAATAACCTTCAAATTTGAAAGACACAGCATCTACTTATTATTATAGGTATTCTCTAAAGGCTGAAGAAACTTGAACAGTGGAAAACTTCTGTGTTTCTAAACAGCATAAAAATGTGTTTGTTTTAAGTTAAAAGACCATGAATTTTATGCATTTAGGGAGGATAATGTTTGTGATAAGGTCAGTGAGGAAAGATGTCAACTGATACGAATAGAGAATATTTGCCTCCAAATTTCAAATTCCAAATTGGAATTTCTCTCCAAATTAGTATTTGACACTGTTGCTATGACTCTCATCTTTATGATACTGTGATACAGAGGAGCATGATTGTTTAAAAACAAACTAAACAAAACAAAACCAAAAACGCAAGCATTTAGAAAAAAAGCGTGTTATACTTTGATGATATTTTCTAGGCCGTGGTTGTCAAAAACACACTGTGTACAGGGAGTTTAGAATTTCTCCAAATTTGTGATTAAGCCCCTCCATTTTTTTTCTGTCTCCATCACCTGCAGCAGCACTTTCCCTGCTTCTGATGTTCTGCAGGGTAGCTGAGAAGTAACCTGAAATTATAACTATCCTTGTCAGCCACATTGTGCTTCCAGCTGCGCCTACACTGTTTAATTTCTAAGGAATATTAGATGCGTTTCAATTATTAATAGTATCTGATGCTTACCATAGGTAGTATTTTAACATTTGTACATTTCTTAAAGGTCATTTCATGGCACTAATGTTGGTGAGAAAAGTGTTTTTCTTTCTTGATTGCCAGCTGTGTTTCTCAGGTTGTCAACTATTGTCTCTGAACCAACCAACTCCCCTCCCCTCATCACCTGCAATTCTCATAATCACTTTGTGTTGTGTATGTCCAGACATAGGTCCCGCAACACTATTCCTACTGTATGATACAGAATATGACAAAATTGATAAGGAAATGCAACTTAATATAACAAGACAAATTTTTTTTATCACATGGATTATATTCTTAATTCTACACAAGACAAAGTGCAAAAAACTCTATTCAAATGATATCATGCCTAAAGTAACAAAACTCTAATAATTGCATATTATTATAAAGATGAGGGAGAAGATTTTACCAAGCTTCACTTTCCTAAAGAGAAAATATTCATATTATGCAAAATAGCAATTAGGTTCCTGTGAAAGTCTGCCTTGTTTTATTACATTCTTCGTATTTAATTCAGACATGGGATCTAAGCCCCCATTTGATGAAGTCTTTTCCTCCTGTTCCTTTTAATGCCATTGTTTCCCTTACCAAAACCCATGGTTATGAACATACTTTGGGCTTATACTAGTGAGAATAGCCTAAGGTCAAGACCAGTATAACTAGAATGTGCTTTATCTGAATGTCTCTTTGCTGAGAGTGCTTAGCCCCAGAAGATCTCTGGTTGCCATTTTTATTGTGGGTGCTAACTTCTATTTCATTGCACCCAGACTGGCACTGGATTATTGCAAATCCCATGATTCTTCCGTGATGGGGTTTTCAGATTCATCAAGTAAAAATACAGGACACAAGGTTAAGTTTAAAATTCAAATAAACAACAAATTATTTTCTAGGGCACAGAAGTATGTTTGTAGCAACTATTGCTTGTTTGGTTTCAGAACTAACTTTCTAAAACCTTTAACAAAAATAATTTTACTTTATCTGTGAACTCTAGTCCATGGGAAACAAGAAGACATTATTTGGTGACTCAGAACATCAACCTTTTCAGCTTTAAACAGTTATTTGCTGGGTGAAGGACATGAATCAGAAGGGGTGAGCTGGATATCACATGGGATGAAAAAAGAAAATATTAAAATTCTTACCTATCTTATTTTATTTAATTATTTTATTATATCTTGTTGGCACATGACCTATAGAACATGTACTATAGTAATACAATTATTCAGACATATATTTATATAGTATCAGTCCATGGCCAAATATCATTTTACTGGGACTGGAAAGTGATCCTTAAAATATAGAGCCCATCTCAGGGTGGGGCCACCATGCAGAGGTGTGTGTCGTTGGCACTATCAGTTGTGTCTTTGGTTCTGGCAATTAAGAGAAATGCGCCACTTTACTAGTGTAAGCTTTTGGACAAAAGGTAGCAACCATTTAATCAAGTAAGCATTTTCTCCTTTATAAACTCACACATATCAGGAGTTTTAGATTAATGTTTTACCTGAGCCATACATTTCTGAGTATGAGCCAGAAATACTGCCAACATTTTTGCATTAACATATATATTTATGTTTGTGTGCTGCTGTAATTACATGTGTCTTTGAAAACATAATAGAACAGTCTTCTATCTCAAAAGAATGCAAGTAATTGTAGTGGTTCTGCATTCACTTCTCTCATACAATTGAAGTATTCTAAGCCTTGGATTAAATTAATTTTATAAATAACAGTGCCTCCACGCAGAGCAAATAAGACAAGACAGTAATTGCAAAATTATTTAGTGAAATTTTATAAAGCGTTATAGCATTGAAGATATCTTAATTAAAACCTGATGGGACATATTGCCATTAAAAATCTATTTTTAAGGTATGGGAGGCCATCCCTGTGGTAAGGGACGTCTCAGTGAAAGGATCACCCTGTCAACATTATCATGCAACCTCACGGGTGTCACGTAGTGCATAAGTGTAGTATTTGTTCTCCTGATAGTTGAGAGCTGGGCTTTCACAATTCCCTCCTCAAATGAAGAGAGTTTACACAACAGGTTTCTGGAATGGAAACTAAACTGGGAGAGAGTCAGGACCATTTTGAGGAAATACCATTAAAAGGACTTAAGGTAAGCACAGTAGTGTCCCTCACCCAAAGCCCACACCCTAATCCCCAGATCCTGGAATTCATGGAACAAATGCCATTGAGTAATCTTATAGCCTATCACTGTTTGCAGTGCTAAATATCAGATGAGCAAATGCAGAAGAGAAAAGAAATACTTTTTTAAATGGGACACTCAGGTCACAGTGAGCACTGTACACAGGCATGATCACAGGTATGTTGATGCACGATCAGATGGATGTGGATATAGGTACAGACATAAGTATAGAAGGATATGTTATTTGGTGTGGAAAATAATACTGAGGTTGTATTTGCAATAATTTACACGAGCTAGTCATGACTATTAGAAAAATAATTGGGTGAAGTATAAATGACGATGGTGGGTGATAACTGTGACTTTTGATAAAAAGAACATTAATAACATAATATCTATTTTTTTCTATACATACAGAATATGTTTGCCTCATGCCATGAAAATGATCACTTTGCACTTATGTTACCATTAAAAACTACCTTTACTTTCCAAGCTGGCATCGGAATCTCAGCCAACACCTTCCTCCGTCTCTTCCACATTTTCATATTCTCTCTGTATCGCAGGCCTCAGTCCACTGACCTCGTCACCTGTCACTTTGCCTTTGTCCACATAGTGATGCTCCTCACCAGCACGTGTTTGATTTCTCCAGACCTTTTCAAGTCATGAGATTTTCGAAATGACCTAAGTGTGTGTCACTCCCTTAACGGAATGATGCGGGACATCTCCATCTGCACTGTCTGCCTCCTGAGCATGCTCCAGACATCACCATCAGCCCCAGCATCTCCAGGTTGCAAGAGTTAATTATAAATTCACAAATTATGTTTTACATGTTTTTGTCCTCTCGTGGTCCCTCAGTTTGTCCCGCAGTAGCTCTTCAACACTGTGGCTCCTTCTGAGTGACACCAACCCATCTTTTGTATATCAGTAATTATTGTTCCCTTTCTCAAGTAAAATTTACCACCAGGGACTGTTTTACAGGTTGACATTATCCGGGGATGTCAGCTTTGAGGGACTCGTGCTGCTCTCCAGTGTATACGTGGTGATTCTCTTGTGCAGGCATCAGAGGAGATTGCAACACCTTCACAGCACCAGCTTTCCCTCAAGAACCTCCCCAAAGAAAAGGGCCTCCCAGACCTTCCTGCTGATGTGACTTTCTTTGTGGTTGTGTACCGGGTGGACGTCACAGTCTCATTTGCCTCAACCCAGTTACCGGAGTTTACTTAGTTGTAGCGGGCGTGCAGAGGCTTGTGGCTGGTGACTATGCTACTGTCAGCCTTTTGATGCTACTCAATTCTAATAAAATAATAACCAATATTTTGCAAAATAATCAGTGGAAGTGCATCAATTTTTAACAGGTTAGTGATGAAAAAAACTTCGCGAAAACTATATTATTCTGTCATCAGTTAAATTTTTCAAACAGCACAGCATTTGCTCTCTGTTTTAATTAAAATGTATGGAATTTTACTTTTAATATGAATAAATTCTTTTGAAACTCTTGCTGTTTATTTCTGTCCTCTGGCTTCTATAGAAGAATGTGAAGATTTTGCTCTCAGCTTTGTAGCTTATCTCTGTTTCTCTCATTGCTTTCAAGTTGTTTTACTTTTTCTTTCTTTTTGTGTTATGCAGTTTTTCTAATATTTCTTTTAAGTCATTTTCCTTCTTTATAACTTTTTAACACAGTGAACTTCTGAATTGAAAGATTTGTGCATAATTTTTATTTTTAGAAAAAATTTAGAAGTCACCATTTCTTTGATTATTGTGTTTTATTCTTTTGCCTATTCTAGTCAAAAATTAGAGGTATTTTAGATCATCTTATTCTAATCGTCATGTATGCATAACTATATTTGTATTTTCTATCAATTTTACTCTGTTAATTATATTGTTACCTTTATTGTTCTCAATCTGTCAATTAACCAGTCTTCTCATTAGCTCAGTCTGATGTAATGTTTAGCTTGCACGTTGTGCATTAAGTTGACTTTTTATATTATCAATCAGTTACTCTCTATTTGGCTTTTCAAGCTTTTAGTTTCCTTCTTTTTTCATCTTCTTCTGATGAATTGTTTTTTCATTGCGTTTATTAAAACATTGTCAACATAACATTAGTGTCATAAGTTTAAGTGACATCTAATTTCTTCTGACCTTTCATCCTGGAATCTTGTTTCTTTTTCTGAATCATAATTTATAATACACATTATGTTACTGTCATACACATTATTATCTCACATCTGGGAGATACCATGTTTGGAATGTCACCCATCAGTTTATTTCTGTTTGTTCCAGTTGACCAGCTGAAAGTGGTACACACACATGGATTTGACATCATTGTAATTAGTATCCAAAGGGTGCACTTGATTCTTAGTGTGAATGCTCCTCTGGACTGTTTTCTTTATTTAAGTTTGCTCCTGGGCAGTACTCATATATATATTTTTAACTCTATTCAGAATTCAGAAGATTCTTGTAACTTTTTGAGAATTTTAAATTATCTGCATTAAAAGCTTTTGCAATGCAAAGTATTTTTCTAATGAGCACAAATATTCACAGTGTACACATTAGTAGAATATTTCACATAGATACCTTGTGGCTGACAACAGCATCTCATGAAAAATTGCAAATATCATCACTTGGAACATTTCTCTCCCCCAAATATGACATATAGTAATAATCTGTAAAGGGTGATATTTAAAATAGATAACATTTTATTTTATCTTTTATGCACATTTCTGAAAAGATATACTCTGCTGCAGGAAACAGTACCTGTATATGGTCAGAATTACTGTTTTTCTAGAACACTAAGCTAATAGGGTAAAATTATTTTTCTGAATTTGTTTTTCATGGTTCCAATCTCCATACTTCCTCCTTAGCATGTATGTGACTCTGCAAAAATAATCTGTTTAGAGTTTTAATTTAATGCAAAAGCTAATTAAAAGGAAAATATCCACACTACCCAAAGCAGTCTAAGATTCAATGCAATTCATACCAAAATATCAATGACATTCTTCAGAGAAATAGGAAAAATAATCCTAACATTCATATGGAACAACAAAAGACCCCAAATAGCCAAGGAAATCCTGAGGTTAAATAAATAAATAAATAAATAAATAGAAAAAAAGCTAGAGGCATGATATGCAAATTATACTGCAAAGCTGTAGTAACAAAACAGCATGGTACTGGCATAAAAACAGACACAGACCGATGAAACAGAATAGAGAACCCAGAAATCAACCCACTTACTTATAGCCAGCTGAATTGTGACAAAGGTACCAATAACATACATTGGGGAAAAGACTGCCTTTTAATAAGTCGTGCTAATAAAATTAGACAACCATATGTAGAAGAATGAAACTAGCTCTGTACCCCTTGCCATATACCAAATCAACTCAAAATGGATTAAAGACTTAAATATACATCCTGAAACAATAAAACTCCTAAAAGAAAATATAGGAGAAACACTTTAGGAAAGTGTTTGTGAATATGACCCCAAAAGCACGGGCAACAGAAGGAAAAATAAACAAATGTGATTATCAGACTAAAAACCTTCTGCACAGAAATGGAAACAATTAACAGAGCAAAAAGACAGCCTGCAGACTGGGAGAAAATATTTGCAAACTATGCATCTATCAAAGAATTAATACCAAGAATGTACAAGGAACTCAAATAACTTAACAGTAAAAAAAACAAATAACCTGATTAAAAAATGGACAGAGGAGCTACATAGGCATTTCTCAAAGGAAGATACACAAAATGGCCAACAAACACATGAAAAAATGCTCAACATCACTCGGCATCAGGGAAATGCAAAGCAAAACCACTTCAAGCTATCTCACTCCAGTTAGACTGGCTATTAATAGTGAGTGTGTAGAGAAAGTGGAACCCTCCTACACTGTTGGTGGGACTGTAGTGCAGCCATTATAGAAAATGGCATGGAGATTCCTCAGACAACTACAGATAGAACTGCTACATGTTTCAGTAATCCCAGTGCTGGGTATATGTCCAAAGGAATAGAAATCATCATGTTGAAGGGAGACCTGCACTCACATGTTTACTGTAGCTCTATTTATGATACCCAAGAGTTGGAATCAACCTAAATGTCCATCTTTGGATGAATTGAGAATAAAAATGTCACATATTAAAGAATGAGATGCTGCCATTCTCAACAATATGGATGAACTTAGGGAAAATTAGGTTAAGTGAAGTAAGCCCGGTGCAAAAAGAGAAATACCACATGTCCCCACTTATAAGTGGGAGCTAAAGAAAGAAACAAAGGTACAACTCTCACAACAATACATTGAACTTTCAAAAGGAGAGCACAGAACTGAGGTTACCAGAGGGAAAGGGGGAGGGGAAGAGAAAGGGGATAAGGGATGAATTGGTAAAGGGCCATGAAAATCAATCACATTGTGTATTGTTGAACATACTTATGGTCCTGATTTGAGCATCACATATTTCACACATTTATACTCAATGTTGCACCCACAAATACATACAATCACCGATGTTTCAATAATAAGAAAAAGTTTATTAAAAGGGATTTAAATAAAATTTGTATGTTGCTTAATATTACTGATCGGTTACACATTAACTTACAGTTTCTTTGGTTATTTCACAGTTCCTAAAATGTGACATGCTTGATATTAGCTTTCATGAATTTAATAAAATGTTTAGACAAAACCTTGCCATTTTAAATAACGTTATTTGATAATGGAAAATAATGTGCACCCCATGTTTACTGGTAAAGAATGCTGTCCATGTGTCTATACCTCATTAGTAAAACTTTCTAATAATGTAATTTAATATTCTTTAAGTTCCTTAATCTCTTGTATACCAAAACATTTTTATGGTCTTTTTAATGTCACCTAGTATGACTGTAAACGTGTCAATGTGTCATTGTTTATGAAGCATTGTGTTATATATTTCAAAATCTTAGGTGTTGTCTACAGGTGTAAAGCACTTAAAATTGTCACTAACACAGTATATGGAGTAAATAAGTACTTACCACTGTGATTCATCATGTTTTTACAAGTTTACAACTTTAAATATTTTCTGTTTTGTTCAGTATTTGTTCTTATTAAAACTTGTATGTAATATAAATAAATATTGATGAAAAAGAGGAGGTCCATCATCAGATGAGTGGATATGGAAAATGTGGTATATCTACACAATGGAATACTACTCTGCTATAAAAAAGAATGAAATACTGCCATTTGCAAAAACATAGATGGACCTAGAGTGAATTATATTAAGTGAAATGATTCAGGCACAGAAAAAGAAACATCTCATGTTCTCACTTATTTGTGGGAGCTAAAAATAAATAAATAAATACACAAATAAACTGGGGGGAGGGTAGAAGATACAACAATTACAATTCTTCAAAGTTGATATCACAAGAGAACAGATATGAGGTTGTTGGGAGCTAGGAAGGTTTCGGTAATCGGCCGCAATAATCAACCACATTGTATATTAACAAAATAAAATTAAATTATAAAAATAATAATACAAAAAATAAAATAAATAAAATAAAATAAACACACTAAAATCAGTAGCATTTCTATTCTGCAATAGTGAACATGCAGAAAGGGAAATCAAGAAAGCTTGCCCATTTACAGTAGCTACCAAAAAAATAAAATACTATGGAATTGAGTTAACCAAGGATGTGAAAAATCTCTATAATGAAAACTACAAACCACTGCTGAAAGAAATTAAAGAAGACACAAGAAGATGGAAAGATATCCCATGCTCTTGGATTGGAAGAATAAACATTGTGAAAATGTCCATCCTACCCAAAGTGATCTACAAATTCAATGCAATCCTCATCAAATTCCAATGACATTTTTCTCAGAAATAGAAAAAACTATCCTGACATTTATATGGAATAACAAAAGACCACACATAGCCAAAGCAATTCTGAGCAAAAAATAAATAGAGCTGGAGGCATAACACTACCAGACTTTAAACTATACTACAAAGCTATAATAACCAAAACAGCATGGTACTGGCATAAAAACAGACACACTCATCAATGGAATAGAATAGAGAATCCAAAAATCAACCCAGACACCTACAGCCATCTGATTTTTTACAAAGGCACAAAGTCTATACACTGGGGAAGAGACTGCCTCTTCAGCAAATGGTGCTGGGATAACTGGATATCCATATGCAGGAGAATGAAACTAGACCCATCCATCTCACCACATACCAAAATCTACTCAAAATGGATTAAAGAATTAAATATACACCCTGAAACAATAAAACTTCTTAAAGAAAACATAGGAGAAACACTTCAGGAAGTAGGACTGGGCACAGACTTCATGAATATGACTCCAAAAGCATGGGCAATCAAAGGAAAAATAAACAAATGGGACTATATCACACTAAAAGCTTCTGCACAGCAAAAGAAAAAAATTAACAGAGTTAAAAGACAACCAACAGAGTGGGAGAAAATATTTGCAAAATATACATCTGACAAAAGATTAATATCCAGAATATATAAGGAACTCAAACAACTTTACAAGAAGAAAACAAGCAACCCAATTAAAAAATGGGCAAAAGAGCTAAGTAGGCATTTCTCAAAGGAAGATATACAAATGGCCAGGAGACACACAAAAAAATGCTCATCATCACTCAGCATGCGGGAAATGGAATTCAAAACCACACTGAGATACAATCTCACTCCAGTTAGAATGGCTAATATCCAAAAGACTGTGAATGATAAATGCTGGCAAGGTTGCAGAGAAAAAAGGAACTCTCATACATTGTTGGTGGGACTCCAGAATGGTGCAGCCTCTATGGAAAATCGTATGGAGGTTCCTCAAACAATTGCAGAAAGATCTACCATATGACCCAGCTATCCCACTGCTGGGAATATACCCAGAGGAATGGAAATCATCAAGTCGAAGGTATACCTGTTCTCCACTGTTCATCGCAGCACTCTTTACAATAGTTAAGAGTTGGAACCAGCCCAAATGTCCATTATCAGATGAGTGGATATGGAAAATGTGGTATATCTACACAATGGAATACTACTCAGCTATAAAAACGAATGAAATACTGCCATTTGCAGTGACATGGATGGACCTAGAGAGAATTATATTAAGTGAAACTAGTTAGGCACAGAAAGAGAAATATCACATGTTCTCACTTATTTGTGGAAGCTAAAAATAAATAAATAAATACACAAACAACCTGGGAAGGGAGAGAAGAAGACACAACAATTATAATTCCTTGATGTTGATACAACAAGCAAAGAGATATGAGGTTGTTGGGAGGGAGGGGTAGAGGGAGGTCAGAGGGAGGTTTCAGTAACTGGCCACAATAACCAACCACATTGTATATTGACAAAATAAAATAAAACTAAAAAAAAAATAATAATAATAACTCATTTGAATCACATAACAAATATGAGTATTAAGTACAGCACTTATAGACATGTGTTTCATCCTACAGAAGAAACTTTGGGTCATTCATTGATTGTGCCAACATCTCATTCTCCTACATCAAGTTTTCTAAAACTTTCATGTGTACTGCCTATAAAATTTAAAAACATTGAACACTACAAATTAGAAATAAGTAACTTGGTAGGCACAAATTATCAAAGTAAAAGAATAAATATAATATATTTATAAATATAACAAGCAGAAAGATTGAATTAATTAAAAATGTTCTCATGAAGAGAAGCCCAGAGCAACATGCCTTAACTGGTAAATTCTACTTAATATTTAGTAAAGAATTCATGCCAGCTCTTTACAAACACTTCCAGAAAACAGAAAAACACTATTGGTTGGGAAAAACACTTCACAATTTATTCTCTGAGGCCAGTATTATCCTAATACTAAATCTAGACAAAAACTATGTAAGTAAATAAGACTGTGGACTAATAACTCAGATGAATATACAGACAAAAATTTTCAAAAAAAAAATTAGCAAATTGAATCAGCAACACACATAAAGATGATTATGCACCATGACCAAATAGTGTTATTTTACAAAAGCAATGTTGACTTATCCTAAAATCAATCAATGCAATACACAATAATGATATAATAAAAAACAAAAAATGATCTTTTCAATGTACACAGAAGAATATTTGAGAAATCTAATATCCACTTATAACTGAACTCCAAGCAAACCAGTAATGCAAAAATTTTTTTTCCATGTCTGCTTAAAGGAATCTATAAAAAAAACCTACAGCTACCGTAATAATGGTAAAATACTGGGTACTTTATCTCAATATTTGACAAGATAGACGTGTTTATTTAACCACTCTATTCATTGTGGGGAAATTACACAAGATAAACAAAATTCTTTATATTGAAAAAGAAGAAATATAATTGCCTTTTATTTCAGATGACATAATCTTGTATATAAAAGTTTGCGAGGGATTTACTTAAACCTAATAGAACAAATAAATGATTTTATCAAAGTCACAAGGTGGAAGATCAACATATAAAATCTAATTGTACTTTTATATACGAGCTATAAATCTGTAAATAAAATTAAGAAAAAAATTCCATTCATAATTATATCAAAAAAAACTTAGTAGTAAACTTAACAAAAGAAGTGCATATCTTTTACACCGAATATTTTTTTTAAAAAAACTTTGGTGAACAAAATCAAAAAGAAACTAAATAAATCAAAAGACATCCAATGTTTGATGATAAAAATACTTAATAGTGTTAAAATTTTTAAACTTCACAAATTGACCTAAAAATTAAATGCAGTCCCTTGAAATTCCCAATCATCTTTTTAACAGAAATTGACAAGTTTACCATACACTTCATATACGAGTACCAAGGTAACTTAATACCCAAACAATATTAATGAAGAAAAAAATGGATGACTCACACTTCCTGCTAAAAAATCTTACTACAAGGTTATACTAAGCAAGATAATCTGGTACTAGCATAAGGATAGATTCATGTCTGTGAATGTAATAGATATGAAGGTTCAGTAATAAACATTTTTATTTATGATAAATTGAATTTGACAAAGGTGTCAAGAAATTTTTTTTTTTTTTTTTTGGTGTCAAGAAATTTTAATGAGGAAAAAATGTCTATTTAACAAATATACCGGGGAAAATTGGATATTCATACTCAAAAAGATGAAGTTGGATGCCTAACTCCATTCATTTAAAAAAAATTCTGAATGGAAAATACACCTAAATGTAAGAGCTAAAACTATGAAATTTTTAGAGAAACACTGAAGCATATTTTTGTGATTGCAGATTAGTCAATCATTCCTAAGTTATACATCAAAAGCACATTGAAGAAAAAAAAACTTTCTAAATTTAAATTTTGTTCTTCAAAAAACTCCATGAAGAAAATGAAAAAACAACAACAAGAAAAAAACGAGTCACCAAATTGGAGAAAATATTTGAAATTATTAGTGTTTAGTGTCTAGAATTTATAAAACTCTCCACATCAATAATAGAAACAATTGACCATTTTTAAGAAAATGTTCAAAGGACTTGAATAGAACTTTTCACAAAGAAGATATACAAATTGCCAATAAGTACATAAAATAGTCTCAATATCATCAGCCATTAAGAAAATACAAATAAGAAATAGCTATGAAAAAGAGACTATAAGAAGTGTTGGTAAACATGAGGAGAATATAGAATTCTAATCAATTTCAGTTGAAAATGTAAAATAACGCAGCCATTTTAAAAAATAATTTAGCATTCCTCAAAATATTGAATATAAAATTGTACGACCCATAAATTTCACTCTTACGTATGTAGCCAAAGGGAATGAAAACTTATGGCCACAGATAAAAAGCGCTATGTGAATGCTCATAGCAATGCTGTTTATTACAGCTGAAAGTGGATACAACCCAAATGTCCATCAGCTAGTGAAAGAAAAAATACATGTGGTATATCCATGCAGTAGAATGCTGTTCCTCAAAATCAATGAAGTAACGATGCCAGCTATGACAGAAAAGAAATTCAAAAACATTAAGCTAAATGAAAGAAAGCAGACCCAAAAGAACAAGAAGTTTATGATTCTGCTTGTAATAATTTTTTACAAAAGGCTCATGTATAAAGACAGAAAATGCATTCATGATTGTAGCGCTTGGGCTGGGTCTGGAGCTCACAGACCCCTCAAGCCTCTTCACAAACCCTTCCGGTGCAGGTCTATGAGCTAGGTAACTGGACAAAACGGTCCTTGGGGCCTTGGCTAAAGTAGGAATAGTCTTTATTCAGCACACACAGCACTATGAGCTAGGCAGTACAAGGAGAAACTCAGAAACTCAACTGCTAACGGCAAAATCCTCAGAAAAACTGAAACTGAGCAGCTGCCAGCAGAGTAAACACGCTCTATTGTTAGACGTGAGCTCTCTGCCGCCAGCCTGCTTCACAAAGAACACACAACAGCCACAAAACTAAAAAGATACATTGATTGGTGCACATGCACACTAACTCCACCCACACAAGTTGTTTACAAGAAATGTAGGGGGAGCCTGAGTAAATTGTCCTATTTTTTTTTTTTTTTTTTTGTGACCGATAAGGGAATTGCAACCCTTGGCTTGGTGTCGTCTGCACCGCGCTCAGCCAGTGAGCGCACCGGCCATCCTCATATAGGATCCAAACCCGCAGCGGGAGCGCCGCTGCACTCCCAACGCCACACTCTCCCGAGTGAGCCACGGGGCGGCCCAAATTGTCCTATTTTCTCCACGATGATTGTCTAGTTCTGGGGTGGTAATGGGGAGTGAATGCAAATGGGACGAGTGATCAAAATATTCTAGAGTTAGATCGTGTGTATGGTTACCTAACTCTGCATATACTAAAAAGAGTTGGAATTAAAACATGCGATTATTATGTTACCTAAATAATATCCAAATAAAACCTTTCAAAAATAAACATGGCAAAAATTAGTGATGTTATTTCTATCTTTAAGGAACTGAAGTCACAATTTCTGAAAACCAAACCAATTTATTTTTTATTTTAATGAACATTAAAGTAAAGGAAGAGGTAAGGACATAGTTGTAGCATGAAAAGTTTGATAGTGGTTATGTAAGCATCAGAAAAACAAAAGTTTATAAAGGATTTTAGAGGACACAAATTATAGGGTTAGTATCACCAGGCTGGAAAAATGCAGTAAATGACGGTAACTTTAAGTTTTTAAAAAATTTTGTTTTTCTTTTGGTGGTTGGTCTATATGTGGATCTGAACCCTCCACCTTTGTGATACAAAGCAGTGCTCTAATTTGATAGTAATTTTTAGAACACCACACTGACTCACATATTGTAAGGAACATGGAATGGTGTCATGATAGGGCTAAGAATCTCTCTTATCAAATATGACTCAGAGAAGCAATCTAACATAAAATTTATTGATGGTACCCCTGCCCATACTTGGAGGTACTTTCAGGATAATCTAGTGCTAATTTTAAATCTGCACTATTTATTGCTACTCATTCACAAATAATTTACATCCAAATCTAATACTAAACTATTAAATTCATTACTACAACGTGCAAGATGTTGGCCTTTTCTTTATTATACAATATGGTTAAGGTCCAGTGCATGAAAATTTTCATTAAAAATCTTTAATTTTTCTTTTAAAAGTTAAAAACAATGAAGCATTAACTAAACAGGGACAGTTATATAGTAAAACTCACCAAAAGTCGCCATCACAAGTCTTCAACAATTCTCACTGTTCTTCTTGCACTCAACTATTAACTCTAATTATCCTGGTAGTATTTTAAAGTAAATTTAAAACAGCATATCATCAAGTCCATAACAATTTTAGTACCTCTATCGAATGGATGAAGAGATAAGATAATGAAGATACCATTATAAAACCTAATAAAATAGAAGCAACATTTATTATTAAAAAGTTTCAGAATTTTTTAACAGTCAAAAGTCTAGGGTTCTACAAAGAACAAAGACTGCATGAAATACCTTAATATTAATAGTCAAATATATAACCTGGAGACTCCAAGAGACAATAAATGAATATACTTGTATTTTTGGTCACAAGAGCTTGAAAAAAGTACAGTTTTTGGGGGGTTTTTTTTGTTTTTTGCATATTTCTGGTGTATATCAGTGGTTTTGACCACTCCCTGTGTGCTGGGGTAAAGCCCATGGACATAGGGAGGGTAGGCTGCTCTGATAGGTATTTTTTAACATCCCTATGTTTTGCTCAATCTGTGGATCATTAAACTCTTGCTAGTTAGAAACAATATTTTAGATTACAGGCCCAGGGGCCTAGGGAGACAGAATGGTCTTGGGGAACTGGCCCAAAGCACCCTTCATGGCTCCCTGCCCAGGGCCACCTCATGAAGCTGGTCTTCACACCTGCTTCAGCTGTGGCTAAATTGGCTCCATGTGTGACTGAACCTGCAGATTTGGAAAATACAAGCCAGAAGACTTGGCAGCATCCACGTAGAGTTAGTTCTGCAGGCTGACAGAATGTCAGAGCTGTGGAGACTTGGGAGCCTCCACCCTGATTTTAAAGGATGTATGGAAAAGCCTGGGAATCCAGGGAGAGATCTGTCACAGAGGGGAGTCACAACAGACATAGTCACTAGAGCAATGCCAAGTGGAAAGGTAGGGTCAGAGTTGCAGCAGAAGAGCTACAAGAGCACCATGCCTAGTGGAGCCTTGGGAGCTGGACCACCATGGAAACCCCAGAATTGTGGAGCTACCAGTGTGCAATGCCAGCCTGTTAGAGCTGAATTATGGCCTCAGACCAGGAAAGCCACAGAAGCAGAGCTGCCCTAGGACTTAGGGTCCCAACCCCCGCAGCAGCGCGCAGAGGTGGAACGTGGAGCCAAAAAAATGGCAGAACACTGCTCACTGGGCAGAATGGCTGCAGGGAAGGAGAAGCCCTAAAATCTCCTTCTTAAAGAGGTTACAAGTGTTGGGTGCCACCAATTTTATTATTCCCTCACAAGGAGCGAAGATCCAGAGGGATCACAACACTCAGATAAGGACGGATGGTTCTAACGTTTAAGAAATGCCAGTGGCCATGGGCAAGGCACAGGGCTGGAAGCCATATAAAGAGCGTCAGTCCATGGTCCCTGGCCCTGATGAAGTGACCCTCAGGAAAGATGGAGGCCCCAACACATGATAAGTGAAATGGTAAAATGACAAAACAAGAGATGTCTCAAGTTACCGAGAAGTTGAGGGCCCTGATTTTTTGGCTGCGGTATCCAGAGGGATCTTGGGCAGCTCCATCCCGGGGAGCCTAAGGCTGGCTCCCGAGGAGCTAGAGGCAGCATAGCCCGTGCTCGGTGTTCAGGGTAAAGGCAGAATTGCTCAGCACCGCATCCCCCGGCTCCAGGGCTGTCAGGAGCGCCCCTGCTCATTGTCAGCCCTCAGTCTCCCCACAAGAGCCCCAGCTGGGTCTGGGGCCTCCCCTCCCCATCAGCAGCGCCGCCCCGTGTCCCTCTGCCCGCTCCCCGACCCCCGACGCCCACCTGCCCCTCACCCGAAGTCGGGGGGGGGGGGACGGGGTTGACGTGGCAGGACAGCACGGCGACCGCGTAGGAGGCAATGACGGCGGCTGATGACCAGGTCACCAGGAGGAAGGGGAGGAAGGCCGTTCTCTGGCAGCACAGCGTCGCGCCACCGACGCCCGCCGCGAGGGCGCTGCCGTGCGCGGGCCGGGTTGCTGCGGGCTGCCTGGAGGAGGGACACCCACCCCACCTGGTGGCGCTGCTGCTGCTGCAGGGGTCCGGCAGGAGAGCTCGGTGCCTTCCTCCCGACCACGGGGCACACGCCTGGACGGCGTCCACCTGAAAACCAAGGCTGCAGCAGCGGGCGGCTGGCGGAGTGGGACTGAGCGCCAGCCTAGCCTGGGTCACCTATTGCCCCGCTCTCTAGTAGAGCGGACATGGAGACTTTTTCCTAGAAAGAAGATGTAGCTTTCTCCTCTCACAGATCTGGGTAAGTCCAGATTTGGAGCCTTGACCTTAGGTAAGTCATGGTGACTTGACACATTTCAAATCCTGCAAAAGGGATTTGTGTTCTGGAAGTTCTTGCCAGCGTGGGGATTTTGAGGTAATCTGAGTCCCATGTATGTGGCCTAAGACACTGTGTCGCTGGTGACGAAAGGTGGGTTCATTTCAGCCACATAAACCTCTCTGGGGTGCCACATTCTGCTAGGGATAGACTGCCGAGATTAAATAGTACCGCGGGGACTAGGAGATGGATACATCAGATAACATAAAATTATATGGAATATTAAATAGAAAGGAGAGAATTTTAAAAAGTAAAATAGAGTCACGCTGAGCTGTGGGCCAGGGGTCGGGGATCAAATGAAGGACCGGGGAGATTCTCTAACAGATGACGTCAGAGTTTTCGAAAGGAAATAATTGCTAACCAGACAAAAGTGGAAGCGGCATCCAGGCCAAGGAAACAGCAGAAGAAAGAGCATGCGCTGAAGGGCACGTTTCTCCGGAGTTAGGAGAGAACTTAAGTAAGCGTGAGGCAGTGAATGAAGGGAGGACACAGACGCCAAGTCACCAGCGCCGTGAGGGATCTTGGACGTGTTTTGGGTCGTGAGCACAGTGTACAACAGGGACAGACTAACGTTTTGGCAGGTCATTGTGGCTGGGGGTGAGTGCCACCTTACCGAGTAGAGCAGACACTGCGTATAAAGGCCTTTTGAAAATCACAAGAACTGCCATCCGTGGCGTTCCAGTGTGCGTCTCTCCCACGTTTCTGTGTTCTGAAAACCTTGTCTTCCTTTCCCGCCGACCCTACCTCCACCCGAGCCCCGGCGACCTGCAATGTGCTCTCTGGCTCCATGGACTCACTAGTTCTGCACATTTCATATAAATGGATCGTGAAGGATGCGACCTTTGGTGTCTGGCTTCTTTCACTTAGCATTCTGTTTCTGTGTTATGGCATGTACCACTGCGTCGTCTATTTATATCTAAATAATATTATATATATGAATATTTATGTTATATTTATTTATTCATCATACATACACTCATACATATGTTTATCCATAAGTATCTGTGTTTACCTTATTTATCCGTTTTCCAATGTTTATCCATTTATCAGGTGATAAACATTTGGGTACTTTTCATCATTTGGCTGTTGTGAATAGCGCTGATACAACATCACACCGTTCTAAATGAGGTGTCTACAAAAAGTTCATGGAAAGATTTGTCTTATGTTTTAATTCTATTTTCTCCCTAACTTTTTTGAAGTACCCTCATATGTATATGTATATGTATAATTTATATATCGTATTATATATAATGTGTGTATATATATCAGTTGATGAACATTGGGGTTGTTTTCACATTGGGCTATTGTGGGTTGTGCTGTTTTGAACATTCATTTATGAGTATTTTCTTAAGTACCTCTTTTCAACATTTGGAGTATATATACCTGGGAATGCGATTTCTGGGTCCTGTGATCATTCCATGTTTAAATTCTTGAAGAACTGCCAAACTATTCTCCACAACAGTGGAATTATTTTACGTTTCCACCAGCAGTCTACGAGAGTGTCAGTTTCTTCACATCCTTTTTAACTCTCGTTTCTTCATTATTACTCTTCATCCTGCTGTGTGCAAAGTGGCGTCTCATTGAGTTCGACTGACACTTTCCTGATGGTTAATGGTGTGGACATCTTCTCATGTGCTTCTCAGTCATTTGTGTATCTTCCTTGGAGAAGTGTCTATTGAAGTATTTTATCCATTTTTAAGCTGAGTTTGGGTTCTTTATCGTATTGAGTTGTAAGAGTTCTTTACATAGTCTACATACTAAACTCAATTAGGTATATGATTGACCATAGTATAAATTTTTTTTTGTATGTTGCTTCATTTCATTTACTAGATATTCGCTGTGGTAATTTGCATCCATTCCCATGAGAGGTATTTGGAGTTTTCTTTTCTTGCGATGTCTTCTTTGTTTTGCTATGATAGTAATCGTAGCCTTATATAGTGAGTTAGAATGAGGTTCCGCCTCTTGCATTGTTTTCGGAAGTTTGTGAAGAATTGGAATTAAATTTTGAAGGTTTGCTTTGAATGTTTTTTGTTTGTTGGTTGATTAACTTGTTTTTTATACTTCAACAGTGAAGACATCCTCCTCTAGGTTTTTCTTTTTAAAATTTTTTGTGTATATTTAAGGTGTACAACATGATGTTTGAATTTGGATATTCATATACACAGTCAAGTTATTACTACAGTCAAGCAATTTATCACATCCTTTATAGCATATCTTTTATCTCATATCGTTACCTTCCCTTTTTTTTGGTAAGAACACCTAAAGCTATACTCTTGGAAAATTTACCGTATATCATACAGGATTATTAACTATAGTCATCATGTTGCATTTTGGATATCTAGACTTATTCATCCTATGTAATTTCCACTTTGTACCCGTTAACCTGCATCTTCCCATGTACCCATCCCACTATACCCTACCCCTAGTAACCAGTGTTCTCTGTTTCTTTTTTTCTTTTAGATTCCACCTATAAGGAAATTATGCAGCATTTGTCTTTCTGTGACTGGCATATTTTCCTTAGCATAATGTCCTCCAGTTTCATCCATGTTGTGACAAAGGCTCGATAGTACCCCATTGAGTACATTACCACGTTTACCTTACCTATTAATCTGTGGACACTTAAATTGATTCCATAACTTATCCATTACATGCTGTAATAGACAGGAGAGGGCAGATATCTTTTTAAGGTGTTGATTTCATTTTCTTTGGGTATTTACAAAGCAGAGGGACTGCTGGGTCGTGTGTGGTACTATTTTTAGTTTCTTTAGGAAGCTCTATGCTGTGTTCCACAGTAACTGCACAAACGCACACTCCCGCCGTCAGTACACCGGGCTTCCCTTTTCTCTGCATGGGCACCAACATTTGATATCTCTTGTCTTTTTGATAAGAGCCATACTGACAAGTGTGAGGCAAAATCTCATTTTGGTTTTAATTTGCATTTCTATGATGATTAGTAATGTGGAGCACTTTTTAATATTCCTGCTGGCCATTGTGTATTTTCTTTTGATAAGTGTCTGTTAGGGGGAGTTGCCCATTTTTAAATGAAGTTTCTTGTTTTTGTGCTATCAAGCTGTGTGAGTTCCTTATAGATTTTGGATATTTGCCCCTCATCAGGTGTATCATTTGTAAATATTTTCTCCCAATTCATAGGCTATAAACTGGGTTTTACTGTATGGGTTGATTTATGTTGCTTTTGCCTGTCTACAAAATTTTCTTTTTCATCTACATTATGTAACTCATTGGCATATGATTTTTCAACTGTGTTCCTTTATATTTCTTCAAAGACTCCTTTATTTATTTCTCTAAATTTATTTATTTTTTACAATATATAGTCTTCTTTTATTTATTTCTCTAAAGTTGGTAGCGATGTTTCATCCTCTACAATTCTCAAAATTGGAGTTGTCTTTCTGTTTTCTTGATACATTTCTAGAGCTTTGTCATTTTTGTTGATCTTTTCAAAGCAGTAACACTTGGCTGCATTGATATTGCCTACTGTCTTTCTATTCTCTGTCATTAATTTATGCTTAAATTTTTCATTCTTTCTTGTTTTTTTGCTTGCTTGAAATTTTGTTGTTCTTTCTCAAGTCTAATAATAGATTAGAATATTGATTTAAGATTTGTCTTCTATCTTAATAAATGATTATAAAGTTATAAATTTACCTTTAAGGACTGCAATTGTTGCATCCCATAAGTGGCATCTTTATTTACTTTTATTTTAAAGTATTTTTGAATTGCCTTATCTATTTATTGATCCTTTGGTTATTTATGAGTATGTTCTTTAATTTCCACATATTTTTGAGTTTTCAAATTGATTTCCCTCACTGATTTCTAATTTTATTCTAACGTAGTTTGGAGGACCTACTTTATTTTATTTATATCTGTGTATATATGTGTGTATACACACACACACACAAACATATATATATACACACATATATATATACTTTTGGGGGGGTTAAAACACAAAAGATCTACTCTCAGCAAATTTCATGAATACAATACAGTGCTATTAACTATAGTCACCACAATGTGCATTAGATTCTCAGTAGTTACTTATCTTATAAATGAGTGTCTGTGACCTTTGATAAACATATTCCCATTTCTTCCATTCTCCAGGCCCTTATCACCACCATTCTACTCTGTGCGTTTGATTTTTTCAGATTCCATTTATAAGTGAGATCATGTGTTATTTATCCTTCTGTGTCTAGCTTATTTCACTTAGCGTAATATCCTTCAGGTTCATCCATGTTCCACATACGACAGAATTTAATTTTTTTCTAAGGTTGAAAAGTATTCCATTGTGTATGTAGAGTACATTTTTTAAACCCATTTATCCATTGATGAATCTTGGCTATTGCAAGTAATGCTTTACATAACATGAGAGAGAAGATATCTCTTCGATCTTCTGATTTTAATTTCCTTGGATATACCTCAACAGCCGGATTGCTGCGTCATATGGTAATGCTATTTTTAGATTATTGAGAAACTTCCCTACTGTTTTCCCAATGGCTGTACTAATTTCCATTCCCACCAACAGTCACAGGGGTCTCCCTTTCTTCAAGCCTCAGCCAAACCTGTTACCTTTTAGCTTTTTGATTTTAGCCATCCTAACTGGCGTGAGGTGATATCTCAGTGTGCTCTTGATCTGCATTTCCTTTATGATTAATGATGTGGAGCATGTTTTTACACACCTGCTTTCCACTTGTTTGTCGTCCTTTGAAAGTTGTCTGTTCAAGGCCTTTGCCCATTATTTAGTCAGATTTTTTTTTTTGTGGTTGTAAGAATTCATTGTTTATTTCGCATATTAACCTCTTATTGTATATATGGTTTGCGAATACATTCTCCCATTCAGCAGTTTTTCTTTTGATTTTGTTGTTTCCTTTGCTGTGCAGAAAATTTTTAACTTGGTACAGCGCCACTTGTTTATTAGTATTTTCTGAGATTTTGGTTTCAAATCTAAAAAAACAATTATATTTCAGATCTTACATTTAAGTCTTTAATCTATCTTATCTGTTTGTGGTGTAAATAGAAAGGTCCAACTTTATACTTTTCCATGTGGAAATCCAGTTATCACATCATTTATTGAAGAGATTATCCTTTCCCTATTGTGTCTTCTTGATGTCTTTGTTGAAAATTAGTTAACCATACATGCATGGATTTATTTCTGGGCTTTCAGTTCCATTCCATGGGTCTGTGTCTGTTTCTATGCCAGTACTGTACTGTTTTTATTATTATAGATTTGTAATATAATTTCAAAGCAGGAAGTGTTATGCCTCCATCTTTTTGCTCAGTATTGTTTTGACTGTTCAGGATCTTGTAGTTACATATCAATTGCAATATTTGTTTTTATACTTCAATAGTGTCATTGGAGTTTTGATGGACAGTGCATTGAATCTATATGTCACTTGAGTTAGTGTGGACATTTTCACAATATTATTTATTTCAACACATGAACATGGAATATCTTTCCACTTATTTTTGTCTTCAATTTATTTTAATTTATTTTTATTTGATAATTTCAATGACCATATTTTTCACCTCGATAGTTTAATTTATTTCAAAGAATTTTATTGCCGTTGATGGTATTATAAATGGGACTGTTTTCTTAATATTTTTCTGATAGTTTGTTTTTACTATATAGATTCAAATGGTATTTCTGATTTTTGTTGATTCTTAATTTTTTAAGTTGAAACAGAATTGGTTATACATATTTTTGGGGTAGAGAACTGACTATCAATACTTGTGTAAAATATGTGATGATCAAATCAGGGTAAGCACATTCATGATTACTAAATGTAATCATTCAAACTGATTTTTGTATGTTGATGTTTTGTCCCACAACTTTAGTACATTTGTTTATAATTATTACTTTCAACAAACCTCCACCAACAAAGTATATGTCTTTATAGACTTTATTTTCAAATTTTTAAATTTTTTTTCTAGATTATCATTCAGCAAACTTCATGGAAATATAGTCATACAGAAAAAATATCAAAATATTGAAATAACATTATCCTTAAGAGTGACCGTGAACTCAGATGTTATTCCAAATTATTTTACTGTGGTCTTTTCTTCTTTCACCTATTTCATAAATACCTCTGTTTTTCTCTACCTATCCCTCTCTTTTTTAACTTTCTATAAAATATTATTTCTTTTTTCTTTTTTGTCAGACAATTCTTGTTTACTTAGGTTAAAAATGATTAGCCAGATTAGACTTTCTTCCTTTCTTTCTTTCTTAGTACCCAGTCATAAGTGAGAATATGTTGTATTTCTCTTTCCTAGTCTGTCTTACTTCACTTAACATAATTTTCTCCAGACTCATCCATGTTGTTGCAAATTGCAGGATTTCTTTTTTTTTAATGGCTGAGTAGCATTCCTTTGTGTATATATAGTACATTTTCCTTATCTAGTCATCTGTCAAAGGACACTTAGGTTGGTTCCATATTTCGGCTATTGCAAATAGAACTGTGATGAACATGGGTGTGCAGGTATCCCTTCAACATGATGATTTCCATTCCTTTGGACATATACCCGGTAGTGGGATTGCTGGATCATATGGTAGCTCTATCTGTAGTTGTTTGAGGAACCTCCATACTGTTTTCCATAGTGGCTGTGCTAATTTATAGTCCTTTCAACAGTGAAGAAGAGTTCCCCTTTCCCTGC
Source organism: Cynocephalus volans (assembly GCF_027409185.1). Classification (NCBI taxonomy): domain Eukaryota; kingdom Metazoa; phylum Chordata; class Mammalia; order Dermoptera; family Cynocephalidae; genus Cynocephalus; species Cynocephalus volans. The sequence continues at coordinate 42,496,294 of NC_084463.1, read as the reverse complement.
ATACTCACCAGCACTTGTTTTTCATGGTCTTTTTAATAATGGCCTGCCTTATTGGGGTGAGATGATATCTCAATGTGATTTTGATTTGCATTTCTCTGATGACTAGTGATGCTGAGCATTTTTTCATGTGGAACAGAACAGAAAAACCAGGAATCAACCCATATACTTACAGCCAACTGATCTTTGACAAAGACAATGAAAACATACATTGGGGGAAAGACTGCCTCTCCAATAAATCGTGCTGGGAAAATTGGACATCCATATGCAGAATAATGAAACTGGACCTGTACCTCTCACAATATACCAAAATCATCTCAAAGTGGATAAAGACCTGAATACAAGACCAGAAACTGTAAAATTACTAAAGGAAAACATAAGGGAAACACTCCAGGAAGTAGGACTGGGCAAAGACTTTATGATAATCCTCCAAAAGCACAAGCAATGAACGGGCAAATAAACAAATGGGATTATATCAAGCTGAAAAGTTTTTGCACAGCAAAGGCAACAATCAACAGGGTGAAAAGACAACCTATGGAATGGGAGAAAATATTTGCAAGCTATACATCTGGCAAGTGTTTAATATCCAGAATATACAAAGAACTCATACAATTATATGGTAAAAAAAAAAAAAACCCAAAAAACAAATAATCTAATTAAAAAATCAGCAAAGGAGATGAATAGACATTTTTCAAAGGAAGACATACAAATAGCCAACAGGCACCCTGAGCTTAAACTTCCAAACCTACAGAGTGTAAGAAATAAATTTCTGTTGTTTCTAAGCTACCTAGTTTATGTATTTTGATATAGCAGCCAGAAAGTCTAAGACAGATAGGGAGGACACTGTTTAGGGTGGATAAAATGCCACACATTTTTCTACCAGCTTCAATGCATCTCATCTGAACATTGAGCTTGGCCAGGTACTCCAGCTTCTTAAATTTCTTCTAGATTTCTCTCAAAGGCCATTTGGTCTGCACATTGTTTTTAAGTTATTTCTCCATTGGGGAGAAAAATGCCTGGGGGACCTACTGTTATCTTGCTGATATAACTCTATAACTTCATTTTTAACTAAAAGTACTATTTAAAATTCTTTGACATGCTGTCATCATTTGTTGTTATTAAAATATAATAATTTTTATATAAATAGGGAGAAGACATTTTTTATAACATGAAATGATTACACTAGCAGTAATAATATCTGTGTCTTAAGCCTAATTATAAACACCCTTTAAATCCTATGGAAGTGGTATGTCACTAATGAACTCAGTCTGTTCAGTTCTTCTTAGTTTTTAAATGTATTCATGCTTCAATTTAAGTAATTCATGTTTTTATAAATTACATATAAGTTACATAATTACATATGTTATTTATAAATTTACATAACTATGTTTTATTGTTTTTCAAATGTATTATTGTAGATTGTTGAGTATTCATGTAAATTGTAGGCCAATGCAAAAAGACATTTCAAATAATCAAAATGCATAGAGTAAAAAGGAATAAATTTCTCTCTGTCTCTCAGTGGATAATATAATCTTCTTTGTAGTAAATACACTGAAACAGTTGAATTCTGCAAGTCACAGGATATAAGCTAAATGTGTAAAAATTAACTGTGCTTTTTCAAGAATGCCAATTAAAATTAAAACAAATTTCAAAATCATTCCAACAGCATGAAATACTTATGAAACATAATCAAGTATAATCAATACATTGAAAAATGTCAAAAAGTGCTGAGAGAAATTAAAGAAACCTGAATAAGTAGAACAGTTCATGGGGGTGTTCATGAATTAAAAGATTCAATAAAGCTAAGATGTAAATTTTCTCTAAATTGATGTATAAAGTCAATGCCACTTCAGTGCAAGTGTCACCAAAGTGTTTGTAAAGTGGGATAAGCTGATTATAAAATTTAATTGAAAACACAAAAATACATTATTTAAAAGAACACTGAAAAAAATAAAATAAAACATTACAGACTTAAAGTACCTAAAATTAAGACTCACAGTAAAACTACAGTACTCAAGACAGTGTATTGTTGTTTAAGAAAATAATTATAAATAATTTGAATGGTATACGAACTTCAGAAACATACTTTCACATATATGGTCAGCTGCATACCAAGAAATTTACCAAGACAATTCAAAGGGAAAAGAAATAATCATTCTAATAATCATTCTTGGAAGAATTGTATATCCATACGCCAAAAAAGAAAAAAGTAATTATGCAAAAATTACCATTAAATAGATTATAGATCTAAATGTAAATGCTGAAATTCTGTATCTTCTGTAAGAAAAGCATGGAATAAAATTGTGTGACTGAGAGATGGCCAGCATGGGGTACACAAAGCATAAGTTAACAAAATAAATAAAATTTTGGTCATTGTAAAACACTGTTAAGAAAATGAACAGGCATCAATAGCTTGGGACAAATTTTTGAAATACATGTATTTGATAGATTGGTGTTCAGAGTATATCGAAATCTTGTAAACATCATTAATAGAACACACACAACCTGACAAAAAATAATGACTAAAGTTCATCAGCTGTTGAAAGAATAACTATAGTTTTGGTGTATGGATACAGTGGAATATTTCTCAGCAATAACAAGTAGTGAATTGCTAATATGCACAACTTAAATGGTCCTCAAAACATTATAATTAATTAACAGAATGAGGCATAAAATACTACATACATGCTATCATTTTATTTATATGAAATATAATACCTAAAGTCTCTGGTTTTTGTTTTGTTTTGTTTTTATGGCTTTTTCATTTGTCTTAGATTTGGAAATATGGGAAGACACCATACTTTAAAGACACAAAGAAAGGAGACAGTTTGGAACAAGGTTCAAGGTAGTTTGGATTCCAGACAAAGGGTCCTGGAATAATCCGCTATTTAGTACCCGAAAGGTCTGCTTGTCAGACTCTTGGCACAGTTTCTCTGGTTTTCTTAGAACATTAAGTACTTTACTTATACAATATTATCTAACATAATTAATTTTTGCACATGAAAGTCCGCATTACTTAAACAATTCTCTAATAAACCGCTTTTGTTGTTGCTGACACTCTGAACTAATTCACAGTACTTAGAGTAACCAAAACACCCTAAAATTGTTTGGGAGAAAACAAAACAAGCAGAACAATATGAGAAAACATAAGGAGAAAATGTAATTTCTTTGTTCTTTAAAATAATAGGGTTTTAATAAATGACCATGATGGCATTTTATCTGCTCCACTTGAATTCTCTGTAATATAGAATAACCTTTGCTGGACATGTGACACTCATCCACTTTCTACCTCATGTCTTTCCTGTTAGAGAAAATTCACAACTTTATGTTCAAAGAGAATTGGACATTTATCCTAAATTCGGTATATTGTTTAATTTTACTAAAATTTATAATTCTGTAATTTTGAACTCCAGACTCAGAATTCTGTAGTGCAAAAAGCATGGATCCCATCTATTAAGGAGCTAAACATCTACTAATGTCAATATTCAGCACCATCTTGAGTAAATATAAATGGGTTGGTCAGTTTTTCACATTCCATTTGTTCATATGGGTCAGAGAGAAATTTTAGTGTCTAATTCTTCTAGGTATTACAACCTGCCCTATTTATAGGTAATTTATTTCTTAACTATCTCAAGTCAGCCATTCCACAATGTATGCATACTTCAAAACATCATGTTGTGCACAATAAATATATACATTTTTTATTTCTCAACTTAAAAAATAAATATGTAAATATGTTTTTAAAATTTGACAGAATTTACAAAAAACCATTAAGACTAATAAGTGAGTTTAATAAGTTTACAGGATACGAGATCAGCACACAAACATCCGTTATATTTTTATACACTATTCATAAACAATAGAAGGTCCAGGTTCCCCCTAGTGAAGAGAGAGAGGAGAAATGACTAGTCAAGTGAAGTTGGCAGCAGTGGAGCAGGACGATGACCCCCTGCACAGCCAGGCCATGCCCAGTCTCTCTCTGCTCAGGCGACAGACTCCCAGTGCTCCCAGTGCTCCCAGTGCCCCCAGTGCTCCCAGTGCCCCCAGTGCTCCCAGTGCTCCCAGTGCCCCCAGTGCTCCCAGTGCCCCCAGTGCTCCAGTCAACCACAAGTTTCCTCTCCCACAACTTTCAGTAAAGGAATGAGAACCAGGAACCATTTCCCAAGAGCTCTAATAAACCACATCTTCAGACAGGCATTTTATACCCATTCACATAGCCTCCTGTCCTCTCGCCATAAAGGGATTTCTAAAGTCACATGAAGAGTCACATGAAGAGTCACAGACTTACCTCCCTCAGTTCCATCTGGTCTAAGCATCTGAGAGGTAAACCCCTCCAAAGTCCCTACACCTGCCATCAACATGGAGAGAATGGCAAATCGAGGTTCCTGAGACGTTGTCAGAGCAGACTCAGAAGCACATAAAATGCCTCCAGCTGGTACGGCCCTCGGGATTTTGGTAGGAGCGTGTTGTTCATGTCTCCCTTGAGTCAGCTTGACTATTGTGGGGCTGAACACTTGCCCCACTTGGATTCCTTGGTCCTCCCAACACCAGATTCAGCAAGAGTAAGACCCATCACCCTCACTCTGCTGGCTTCTGATGTTAGTATCCCATCCATACTTTGGAAGTCTGCTAGCTCTTTTGCCTCTCTCTATTTCTCTTACTTAGAATATGCCTGCCAGGCACAGAAAACCTCGTAAACGGGGTTCAAGGTAGATGGAAAAATCAGGAGAAGCCGCAAGAGCTGGGCCTTCGGGGATGGAGGATATTATTACTTTTTTATTAAACAACAAAGCCAAGCATATGTGTGAAAATAGATACAAATTCTAAAAGGAAATGTTAAACATATCGACGCGGGAGTTTCTAAGAAAAAGACAAATTGGGCAGCAGATTATGCTACCCAAGAGCTTACAGATGACGAAGTCAGACATGGCTTCTAAAAGTGAATGCTTAGTAGACTTTGTATTGGTCAATTCTGTGATGCCTACTTATTTGTGTTTGAGCCCAGAAACCCTTCCAGCAGTGGTTTATACCCACATCCAGTGGAAGCCATGCTCTCGTGGGCTTAAAACCACAAAGTGTAGAAGCAAGAGTTGGCTTACGAGGGGCCCTGTGACCCCAAAGTCCTGGATGGCCATTACTTCGGGGCTTTCCTCTTCTGACTCTCAGCATCCCCATGTCTATACTAGGGGAAAGAGGCTGTTAGGAGGATGGAATGAGATAATGTAGAAGAAAAACAAGTCTAGCCCTAAACATTCACCAAGTGCTCCCAGCATGGGCTAGTATTTTCACCATGTTGTAAATAGACACACAATTGAACTTCCATAAATTCTGTGCTTAGCCATAGTGTGGAAAACAGCAAATGAACATATGGATGTACAATTTACTCTAACATATAAATATTTTAAAATATACACAGAACATGGGAAAGAATACGTTCTTGGACAAGTCTTCTGGCTGGTGTGTTGCATTGACCCGGCTGGATGACTGAGTGGAAGAACATGCAGGCAGAGAAAGGCGCGTGCTGCAGACAGTGCCCCACTCACCAGAGGGGGTCTTCGGCTTGAGATTCCTGTGTGGGTGTTGCTCAGAAAACATCCCCAGATCTGCTTCAGAAACATCTCAGATATGTGTTAAATTTACAATTTCTAGATCTGAGCCAAGCCAACCTGTTGTAACTTTTTTTTGAGAGGGGTGAAATCTGAGGTCTGCATTAATAAGAAGCATTTCTCAAAAGTCTTAGGTCCACAGGAGCACGATACCGACTGCTCTAAGGAGTCTTCAACTTGCTAAGCAAGGCTGAGGACTGGAGATCTAGGAGGAATCACCTATGCCTGCAGATTAAGGCTCCCGTCCTGTTCTTATCCAGAGCTTCTTGGTGGATGTCCTTGGGGAGTTAACTGGTTTCAAAGAAACCCTCAAGGGCAACACTAATTTCAAACAACTATTTTATGTTAAAGTAGATGTGGGCATTTCCCCTTGGGCATTCTGATATTCTTTACATATTCCATACATTTTATGGCTCATGAGAACTCAATCGGAAACATCCTTGCAACTGACCCCTCACTATTTTATTTTTAATTGAAAAATAATCATCGTCTGTATTTATGGGGTGTAATGTGATACACACACACACACACACACACACACACCCCACCTACATACACGCATGCATTGTGGAGCTACTGAGTAAAGCTAAGTAACACTACTCACAGGGAAGAAGCCTGGAGAGGTGGAGAAGCTCTTCTGCAACAGGAGCACCCTGAGGAGGCTGGGGCTACTCATTTCCTTCTCCTTGTACAATCCCATTCCCTGCAGAGCTTTCTGCACTTTCTTCTTCCAGGTCTGAGTTTTCTCCCAAGTTAGAGAAGGGAGGAAACAGCTACTGAAGCACTGACTTTGCACTTGTTCCCCAGTGGTTCTTACATGTGTTAGAACTGAGGGGAAGGTGCTTAGCACGCCCCATGCCCAGGCCTCACACAAGACCCAGTAAACTGATATGCCTGAGACAGGAACACAAACATCTGTATTTAAAGTGATTCCTGTTTGTAGTGAACCTGGGAAACAATCTATCCCACTTAATTATTAATGTGCATATGAATCACCTAGAAATATATTTTTTTCAATCCAGAACCTGTATTTCTAATAATGTATATAGATAATTGGAGCACATGGTAACTACAAGGTCTCTTTTTATCTAAGCAAACAAAATTTGATGAAGAAAGATTTTTGAAGTTGACCTGAGGTGACAAGGACAAGTCAGAAGACCTGTGCGATTTGTCATTTGTAGGAGCACTTTGTCAAAATGAAATAAATTATCCAAGCATAATTTAATGAGTTTGGTAGCCAAATTAACACAATTCATGAAACACTGAATTGCTAGACCCTATCTGTTCCCTGCATCTGTCCCCTCCTTAGGGCAGCAGTTCATCAGTCATGCAAGTCATGGAAGAGTGGAGGCTCAGTCTCATTCCTGAGCCTTCTCATCAGGGAGGAGGGGCCAGAAGAGAAGGTCCTCTTACAGGACACTGACTGGGACATGGGCTTAGTCTCTAAAATGTGGGTGCTCTGACCAGTGGGAAGGGACTTCTCAAGAGGGAGGAACGAGTAACCCATTCTGAATCTGGGGCCTCACCACCTCTTGTCCCATCTCATCCGGGTAGTTCTGAGAGGCTGCTCTGGAACATATCTGGCATTGAATGTTGAAGGACAGAGTAGGTTTTAATGGTACTCTTGTGAGGTCTGTTGTGCAGAGGCAGGATGTTAATGCTCAGCTTCTGGGCTGGCGTCCTGTGGTCACTTGATTTGGCTGGTTGGGTCCAGGTCTATTTTTACCAGGGAGGAGGCAAAGCAGTCTGGATGGCTCCTAGATCCCATTTCTAATTGTCTGGGGGGTGGATTCTGGAAGGGTCAGTATTTGGGGGAAATGCTAGAAAGTCTGGTTGAAAACCTGGGAAGACCTCTTGCCTGGTGCCAGAATGCTCAGTGTGGCGTCCTGGCCACATTTACGTTTAGCAGGCAGAGAGCTGGGTTTGCATTCCTGCTTTTTGATGCTGTGAAAGGACCCTGTATAAGTCTCCCCGAATAATAAATGTCTACGTCCCCAGCACAACCACAACCCACAACATTCCTTATTGAGATGCTGATGAGTGGCAGGAGGGAGGCATCTTTTCAGCCAATAGGAAGGAGCCACGCCCAGCTGAGAGGCTTACAAAAGGCACGTCCTGCAGGTGACACTGTGCCCTGAATCTGAATGTGAAGGAAAGAGGACATTTCACTTGGCCCTCAACATGGAATTAGGAACTGAGAACCGGATTCTCACTTCCCCTCCATCCAACACCCCACTGACCAGCCCTCCTTCCTGCAGATAATTAAAGAAAGAGGATCACATGAG